>NC_083683.1:15000-1265000 GCF_033118175.1 Dama dama | reverse complement strand
CCTCTCCAAGGAGGCCTCAACCGAGGCCTAGGCCCAGGGGAAAGGCACCAGCGGGGATGAGCCAGTGGAGGCGCAAGGGCATGTCTGGACCCAGTCCCCGCAGCCTGCCCCTTGGTGGGGCAGTACCCCCGGAGGCCAGGAAGGTCTGGGCAAGGCTGCGAGGGGCAGGGGCCCTGCTGGGTCGTGCCCCTGGCCTGTGGGGCGTCTGAGCACAACCGGCACTCTCCCGCTGGAAGACCTCCCCGGCTGCCTCCAAAGGCCGGTTTGCAAGCACTCCCGCCCGCTGTTCCCGCCAGGCAGGCACAATGCTCCCAAGCCCGGGAGAAAAGCGCTTCGGGGTGGTGCTCTCCTCGGGCCCTTGCCCCTGAGCCTGGGGTCCAGGCAGTTGGAACACACTCCCAGGCCAAGGCAGAACGACATGCACACGTCTGTTCCTGCCCCCTACACCGGCAGAGAGTTCGGGGGAGCCAGAGACTGCCAGGCTGCTGCTGGGCTGGCTGCCTGTGTGGGACGGGGCAGAGCCGACCTAGGGGCAAGTTGGGCCTCTTGCTCTCCCTGCTGCCCTGAGGCTGCTGGGTCAAAGAGGTCTTGGGCATCCAGCCCTTTGCTGGTCCCTTCCCTCTGACGAGGCCCTCTGAGCTCCAGCACCTTGCAGTGTGGAGACAGCCCCTGCCAGCAACCTCCTCTCCAAGGAGGCCTCAACCGAGACCTAGGACCAGGGGAAAGGCACCAGCGGGGATGAGCCTGGGGAGGCGCCCAGGCATGTCTGGACCCAGTCCCCGCAGCCTGCCCCTTGGTGGGGCAGTACCCCCGGAGGCCAGGAAGGTCTGGGAAAGGCTGGCCAGGGGCAGGGGACCTGCTGGGTCCTGCCCCTGGCCTGTGGGGCCTCTGAGCACAACCGGCCCTCTCCCACTGGAAGACCTCCCCGGCTGACTCCAAAGTCCTGTTTGCCAACACTCCCACCCGCTGTTCACGCCAGACTTGCACAATGCTCCCAAGCCCGGGAGAAAAGCGCTTCGGGGTGGTGCTCTCTCCGGGCCCTTGCCCCTGAGCCTGGGGGCAAGGCATGGGGAACACACTCCCAGGCCAAGGCAGAACCACATGCCCACGTCTGTTCCTGTCCCCTGCACCGGCAGAGAGCTTGGGGGAGCCAGAGACTGTCAGGCAGCTGCTGGGTTGGCCGCCTGTGTGGGAAGGGGCAGAGCCGCCCTAGGGGCAAGTTGGGCCTCTTGCTCTCCCTGCTGCCCTGAGGCTGCTGGGCCAAAGACGTCTTGGGCATCCAGCCCCTTACTGGTCCCTTCCCTCTGACGAGGCCCTCTGAGCTCCAGCACCTTGCAGTGTGGAGACAGCCCCTGCCAGCAACCTCCTCTCCAAGGAGGCCTCAACCGAGGCCTAGGCCCAGGGGAAATGCACCAGCGGGGATGAGCCAGGGGAGGCGCCCGAGCATGTCTGGACCCAGTCCCCGCAGCCTGCCCCTTGGTGGGGCAGTACCCCCGGAGGCCAGGAAGGTCTGGGAAAGGCTGACCAGGGGCAGGGGACCTGCTGGGTCCTGCCCCTGGCCTGTGGGGCCTCTGAGCACAACCGGCCCTCTCCCACTGGAAGACCTCCCCGGCTGCCTCCAAAGGCCGGTTTGCAAGCGCTCCCGGCCACTGTTACCAGCAGGCGGGCACAATGCTCCTAAGCCCGGAAGAAAAGCGCTTCAGGGTGGTGCTCTCTCTGGGCCCTTGCCCCTGAGCCTGGGGGCAAGGCAGGGTGTCCACACTCCCAGGCCAAGGCAGAACCACATGCACACGTCTGACCTGCCCCCTGCACCGGCAGAGAGCTCGGGGGAGCCAGAGTCTGTCAGGCAGCTGCTGGGCTGGCCGCCTGTGTGGGAAGTGGCAGAGCCGACCTAGGGGCAAGTTGGGCCTCCTGCTCTCCCTGCTGCCCTGAGGCTGCTGGGCCAAAGAGGTCTTGGGCATCCAGCCCCTTGCTGGTCCCTTCCCTCTGACGAGGCCCTCTGAGCTCCAGCACCTTGCAGTGTGGAGACAGCCCCTGCCAGCAACCTCCTCTCCAAGGAGGCCTCAACCGAGGCCTAGGCCCAGGGGAAAGGCACCAGCGGGGATGAGCCTGGGGAGGCGCCCGGGCATGTCTGGACCCAGTCCCCGCAGCCTGCCCCTTGGTGGGGCAGTACCCCCGGAGGCCAGGAAGGTTTGGGCAAGGCTGGCCAGGGTCAGGGGCCCTGCTGGGTCCTGCCCCTGGCCTGTGGGGCCTCTGAGCACAACCGGCCCTCTCCCACTGGAAGAACTCCCCGGCTGCCTCCAAAGGCCAGTTTGCCAACACTCCCGCTCGCTGTTCCCGCCAGGCACGCACAATGCTCCCAAGCCCGGGAGAAAAGCGCTTCGGGGTGGTGCTCTCCTCGGGCCCTTGCCCCTGAGCCTGGGGGCCAGGCAGTTGGTCCACACTCCCAGACCAAGGCAGAACCACATGCACACGTCTGTTCCTGACCCCTGCACCGGCAGAGAGCTCGGGGGAGCCAGAGTCTGTCAGGCAGCTGCTGGGCTGGCCGCCTGTGTGGGAAGGGGCAGAGCCGACCTAGGGGCAAGTTGGGCCTCTTCCTCTCCCTGCTGCCCTGAGGCTGCTGGGCCAAAGAGGTCTTGGGCATCCAGCCCCTTGCTGGTCCCTTCCCTCTGACGAGGCCCTCTGAGCTCGAGCACCCTGCAGTGTGGAGACAGCCCCTGCAAGCAACCTCCTCTCCAAGGAGGCCTCAACCGAGGCCTAGGCCCAGGGGAAAGGCACCAGCGGAGATGAGCCAGTGGAGGCGCACGGGCATGTCTGGACCCAGTCCCCGCAGCCTGCCCCTTGGTGGGGCAGTACCCCCGGAGGCCAGGAAACTCTGGGCAAGGCTGGCCAGGGGCAGGGGACCTGCTGGGTCCTGCCCCTGGCCTGTGAGGCCTCTGAGCACAACCGGCCCTCTCCCACTGGAAGACCTCCCCGGCTGCCTCCAAAGGCCGGTTTGCAAGCGCTCCCGCCCACTGTTCCCAGCAGGCGTGCACAATGCTCCCAAGCCCGGGAGAAAAGCGCTTCAGGGTGGTGCTCTCTCCGGGCCCTTGCCCCTGAGCCTGGGGGCAAGGCAGGGTGTCCACACTCCCAGAACAAGGCAGAACCACATGCACACGTCTGATCTGCCCCCTGCACCGGCAGAGAGCTCGGGGGAGCCAGAGTCTGTCAGGCAGCTGCTGGGCTGGCCGCCTGTGTGGGAAGGGGCAGAGCCAACCTAGGGGCAAGTTGGGCCTCTTGCTCTCCCTGCTTCCTTGAGGCTGCTGGGCCAAAGAGGTCTTGGGCATCCAGCCCCTTGCTGGTCCCTTCCCTCTGACGAGGCCCTCTGAGCTCCAGCACCTTGCAGTGTGGAGACAGCCCCTGCCAGCAACCTCCTCTCCAAGGAGGCCTCAACCGAGGCCTAGGCCCAGGGGAAAGGCACCAGCGGGGATGAGCCTGGGGAGGCGCCCGGGCATGTCTGGACCCAGTCCCCGCAGCCTGCCCCTTGGTGGGGCAGTACCCCCGGAGGCCAGGAAGGTCTCGGCAAGGCTGCCAGGGGCAGGGACACTGCTGGGTCCTGCCCCTGGCCTGTGGGGCGTCTGAGCACAACCGGCACTCTCCCGCTGGAAGACCTCCCCATCTGCCTCGAAAGGCCGGTTTGCAAGCACTCCCGCCCGCTGTTCCCGCCAGGCACGCACAACGCTCCCAAGGCCAGGAGAAAAGCGCTTCGGGGTGTTGCTCTCTCCGGGCCCTTGCCCCTGAGCCTGGGGTCCAGGCAGTGGGTCCACACTCCCAGACCAAGGCAGAACCACATGCACACGTCTGTTCCTGACCCCTGCACCGGCAGAGAGCTCGGGGGAGCCAGAGTCTGTCAGGCAGCTGCTGGGTTGGCTGCCTGTGTGGGAAGGGGCAGAGCCGACCTAGGGGCAAGTTGGGCCTCTTGCTCTCCCTGCTGCCCTGAGGCTGCTGGGCCAAAGAGGTCTTGGGCATCCAGCCCCTTGCTGGTCCCTTCCCGCTGACGAGGCCGTCTGAGCTCCAGCACCTTGCAGTGTGGAGACAGCCCCTGCCAGCAACCTCCTCTCCAAGGAGGCATCAACCGAGGCCTATGCCCAGGGGAAAGGCACCAGCGGGGATGAGCCTGGGGAGGCGCCCAGGCATGTCTGGACCCAGTCCCCGCAGCCTGCCCCTTGGTGGGGCAGTACCCCCGGAGGCCAGGAAGGTCTGGGCAAGGCTGGCCAGGGGCAGGGGACCTGCTGGGTCCTGCCCCTGGCCTGTGAGGCCTCTGAGCACAACCGGCCCTCTCCCACTGGAAGACCTCCACGGCTGCCTCCAAAGTCCTGTTTGCAAACACTCCCGCCCGCTGTTCACGCCAGGCTCGCACAATGCTCCCAAGCCCGTGAGAAAAGCGCTTCGGGGTGGTGCTCTCTCCGGGCCCTTGCCCCTGAGCCTGGGGGCAAGGCAGGGGGAACACACTCCCAGGCCAAGGCAGAACCACATGCCCACGTCTGTTCCTGTCCCCTGCACCGGCAGAGAGCTCGGGGGAGCCAGAGTCTGACAGGCAGCTGCTGGGTTGGCCGCCTGTGTGGGAAGGGGCAGAGCCGCCCTAGGGGCAAGTTGGGCCTCTTGCTCTCCCTGCTGCCCTGAGTCTGCTGGGCCAAAGACGTCTTGGGCATCCAGCCCCTTACTGGTCCCTTCCCTCTGACGAGGCCCTCTGAGCTCCAGCACCTTGCAGTGTGGAGACAGCCCCTGCCAGCAACCTCCTCTCCAAGGAGGCCTCAAGCGAGGCCTAGGCCCAGGGGAAAGGCACCAGCGGGGATGAGCCTGGGGAGGCGCCCGGGCATGTCTGGACCCAGGCCCCGCAGCCTTCCCCTTGGTGGGGCAGTACCCCCGGAGGCCAGGAAGGTCTGGGCAAGGCTGGCCAGGGGCAGGGGCCCTGCTGCGTCCTGCCCCTGGCCTGTGGGGCCTCTGAGCACAACCGGCCCTCTCCCACTGGAAGACCTCCCCGGCTGCCTCCAAAGGCCGGTTTGCAAGCGCTCCCGCCCACTGTTCCCAGCAGGCGTGCACAATGCTCCCAAGCCCGGGAGAAAAGCGCTTCAGGGTGGTGCTCTCTCCGGGCCCTTGCCCCTGAGCCTGGGGCAAGGCAGGGTGTCCACACTCCCAGGACAAGGCAGAACCACATGCACACGTCTGATCTGCCCCCTTCACCGGCAGAGAGCTCGGGGGAGCCAGAGTCTGTCAGGCAGCTGCTGGGCTGGCCGCCTGTGTGGGAAGGGGCAGAGCCGCCCTAGGGGCAAGTTGGGCCTCTTGCTCTCCCTGCTGCACTGAGGCTGCTGGGCCAAAGAGGTCTTGGGCATCCAGCCCCTTGCTGGTCCCTTCCCTCTGACGAGGCCCTCTGAGCTCCAGCACCTTGCAGTGTGGAGACAGCCCCTGCCAGCAACCTCCTCTCCAAGGAGGCCTCAACTGAGGCCTAGGCCCAGGGGAAAGGCACCAGCGGGGATGAGCCTGGGGAGGTGCCTGGCCATGTCTGGACCCAGTCCCCGCAGCCTGCCCCTTGGTGGGGCAGTACCCCCGGAGGCCAGGAGGGTCTGGGCAAGGCTGCCAGGGGCAGGGACACTGCTGGTCCTGCCCCTGGCCTGTGGGGCGTCTGAGCACAACCGGCACTCTCCCGCTGGAAGACCTCCCCGGCTGCCTCCAAAGGCCGGTTTGCAAGCACTCCCGCCCGCTGTTCCCGCCAGGCACGCACAATGCTCCCAAGCCCGGGAGAAAAGCGCTTCGGGGTGGTGCTCTCTCCAGGCCCTTGCCCCTGAGCCTGGGGGACAGGCAGGGGGAACACACTCCCAGGCCAAGGCAGAACGACATGCACACGTCTGTTCCTGCCCCCTACACCGGCAGAGAGTTCGGGGGAGCCAGAGACTGCCAGGCTGCTGCTGGGCTGGCTGCCTGTGTGGGACGGGGTAGAGCCGACCTAGGGGCAAGTTGGGCCTCTTGCTCTCCCTGCTGCCCTGAGGCTGCTGGGTCAAAGAGGTCTTGGGCATCCAGCCCTTTGCTGGTCCTTTCCCTCTGACGAGGCCCTCTGAGCTCCAGCACCTTGCAGTGTGCAGACAGCCCCTGCCGGCAACCTCCTCTCCAAGGAGGCCTCAACCGAGGCCTAGGCCCAGGGGAAAGGCACCAGCGGGGATGAGCCTGGGGAGGCGCCCGGGCATGTCTGGACCCAGGCCCCGCAGCCTGCCCCTTGGTGGGGTAGTACCCCCGGAGGCCAGGAAGGTCTGGGCAAGGCTGCCAGAGGCAGGGACACTGCTGGGTCCTGCCCCTGGCCTGTGGGGCCTCTGAGAACAACTGGCACTCTCCCGCTGGAAGACCTCCTCGGCTGCCTCCAAAGGCTGGTTTGCAAGCACTCAATCCCGCTGTTCACGCCAGCTGCGCACAATGCTCCCAAGCCCGGGAGAAAAGCATTTTGGGGTGGTGCTCACTCCGGGCTTTGGAAGACCTCCCCGGCTGCCTCCAAGGCCGGTTTGCAAGCACTTCTGCCTGCTGTTCCCGCCACCCGCGCACAATGCTCCCAAGCCCGGGAGAAAAGCGTTTCGGGGTGGTGTTCTCTCTGGACCCAAGAAAGACCTCCCGGGCTGCCCCCAAATGCCGGTTTGCAAGCACTCCCACTCACTGTTCCCGCCATCCGTGCAAATGCTCCAAGCCCAGGAGAAAAGCCCTTCAGGGTGGTGCTCTCTCCCGGCCCTTGGAAGACCTCCCCGGCTGCCTCCAAAGGCTGGATTTCAAGTACTCCCTCCCGCTGTCCCGCCAGCCGCACACAATGCTCCCAATCACGGGAGAAAAGCGCTTCGGGGTGGTGCTCTCTACGGGCCCTTGGAAGACCTCCCCGTTTGTCTCCAAAGGCCGGTTTGCAAGCACTCATGCCCGCTGTTCCCGCCAGCCGCGCACAATGCTCCCAAGCCTAGGAGAAAAGCGCTTCGGGGTGGTGCTCTCTCCCGGCCCTTGGAAGACCTCCCCGGCTGCCTCCAAAGGCCGGTTTGCAAGCACTCAATCCCGCTGTTCCCGCCAGCCGCGCACAATGCTCCCAAGCCCGGGAGAAAAGCGCTTCGGGGTGGTGCTCTCTCCCGGCGCTTGGAAGACCTCCCCGGCTGCCTCCAAAGGCTGGCTTTCAAGAACTCCCTCCCGCTGACCCGCCAGCCGCACACAATGCTCCCAAGCCCGGGAGAAAAGCATTTTGAGGTGGTCTCTCTCCGGGCCCTTGGAAGACTCCCCGGCTGCCTCTAAAGGCCGGTTTGCAAGCACTCATGTCCTCTGTTCCCGACAGCCGCGAACAATGCTCCCAATTCCGTGAGAAAAGTGCTTCGGGATGGTGCTCTCTCCGGGCCCTTGGAAGACCTCCCAAGCTGCCTCCAAAGGCCGGTTTGCAAGCACTCCCGCCCGCTGTTCCCGCCAGCCTCGCACAATGCTCCCAAGCCCGGGAGAAAAGCGCTTCGGGGTGGTGTTCTCTCCGTGCCAATGGAGGACCTCCCTGGCTGCCCCCAAAGGCCGGTTTGCAAGCACTCCCACTCGCTGTTCCCGCCAGCCACGCACAATCCTCCAAAACCCCGGAGAAAAGCGCTTCGGGGTGGTGTTCTCTCCGTGCCAATGGAGGACCTCCCTGGCTGCCCCCAAAGGCCGGTTTGGAAGCACTCCGACTCGCTGTTCCCGCCATCCGCGCACAATGCTCCCAAGCCCGGGAGAAAAGCATTTTGGGGTGGTGCTCACACCGGGCCCTGGAAGACCTCCCCGGCTGCCTCCAAAGGACGGTTTTCAAGCACTCCTGCCTGCTGTTCCCGCCACCCGCGCACAATGCTCCCAAGCCCGGGAGAAAAGCGCTTCGGGGTGGTGCTCTCTACAGGCCCTTGGAAGACCTCCCCGGCTGCCTCCAAAGGCCGGTTTGCAAGGACTCCTTCCTGCTGTTCCCGCCAGCCACGCACAATGCTCCCAAGCCCGGGAGAAAAGCATTTTGGGGTGGTGCTCACACCGGGCCCTGGAAGACCTCCCCGGCTGCCTCCAAAGGACGGTTTTCAAGCACTCCTGCCTGCTGTTCCCGCCACCCGCGCAGAATGCTCCCAAGCGCGGGAGAAAAGCGCTTCGGGGTGGTGCTCTCTACAGGCCCTTGGAAGACCTCCCCGGCTGCCTCCAAAGGCCGGTTTGCAAGGACTCCTTCCTGCTGTTCCCGCCAGCCACGCACAATGCTCCCAAGCCCGGGAGAAAAGCATTTTGGGGTGGTGCTCACTCCGGGCCCTTGGAAGACCTCCCCGGCTGCCTCCAATGGCCAGTTTGCAAGCACTCATGTCCGCTGTTCCCACCAGCCGCGCACAATGCTCCCAAGCCCGGGAGAAAAGCTTTTTGGGGTGGTGCTCACACCGGGCCCTGGAAGACCTCCCCGGCTGCCTCCAAAGGCCAGTTTTCAAGCACTCCTGCCTGCTGTTCCCGCCACCTGCGCACAATGCTCCCAAGCCCGGGAGAAAAGCGCTTCGGGGTGGTGCTCTCTACAGGCCCTTGGAAGACCTCCCCGGCTGCCTCCAAAGGCCGGTTTGCAAGGACTCCTTCCTGCTGTTCCCGCCAGCCACGCACAATGCTCCCAAGCCCGGGAGAGAAGCATTTTGGGGTGGTGCTCTCTACAGGCCCTTGGAAGACCTCCCCGGCTGCCTCCAGTGGCCAGTTTGCAAGCACTCATGACCGCTGTTCCCACCAGCCGCGCACAATGCTCCCAGGCCTGGGAGAAAAGCTTTTTGGGGTGGTGCTCACACCGGGGCCTGGAAGACCTCCCCGGCTGCCTGCAAAGGCCGGTTTTCAAGCACTCCTGCCTGCTGTTCCTGCCACCCGCGCACAATACTCCCAAGCCCGGGAGAAAAGCGCTTCGGGGTGGTGCTCTCTACAGGCCCTTGGAAGACCTCCCCCGCTGCCTCCAAAGGCCGGTTTGCAAGGACTCCTTCCTGCTGTTCCCGCCAGCCACGCACAATGCTCCCAAGCCCGGGAGAAAAGTGCTTCGGGGTGGTGATCTCTCCGGGCCCTTGGAAGTCGTCCCCGGCTGCCTCCAAAGGCCGGTTTGCAAGCACTCATGCCCGTTGTTCCCACCAGCCGCGCACAATGCTCCCAAGCCCGGGAGAAAAGCATTTTGGGGTGGTGCTCACTCCGGGCCCTTGGAAGACCTCCCCGGCTGCCTCCAAAGGCCAGTTTGCAAGCAGTCCTGCCTGCTGTTCCCGCCAGCCGCGCACAATGCTCCCAAGCCCGGGAGAAAAGCGCTTCGGGGTGGTGCTCTCTCCGGGCACTTTCAAGACCTCCCCGGCTGCCTCCAAAGGCCGGTTTGTAAGTACTCATTCCCGCTGCTTCCGCCAGCCACGCACAATGCTCCCAAGCCCGGGAGAAAAGCATTTTGGGGTGGTGCTCTCTCCGGGCCCTTGGAAGACCTCCCGGGCTGCCTCCAAAGGCCAGTTTGCAAGCATTCATGTCCGTTGTTCCCGACAGCCGCGCACAATGCTCCCAAGCCCGAGAGAAAAGCATTTTGGGGTGGTGATCAGTCCGGCCCTTGGAAGACCTCCCCGGCTGCCTCCAAAGGACAGTTTGCAAGCACTCATGCCCGCTGTTCCCGCCAGCCGCGCACAATGCTCCCAAGACCGTGAGAAAAGCGCTTCGGGGTGGTGTTCTCTCAGGGACCATGGAGGACCTCCCCGGCTGCCCCCAAAGGCCGGTTTGCAAGCATTCCCACACGATGTTCCCGCCAGGCACACACAATGTTCCAAAACCCCGGAGAAAAGCGCTTCGGGGTGGTGGTCTCTCCGGGCCCCTGCCCCTGAGCCTGGGGGCCAGGCAGGGGATCCACAGTCCCAGGCCAAGGCAGAACCACATGCACACGTCTGTTCCTGCCCCCTCCACCGGCAGAGAGCTGGGGGGAGCCAGAGTCTGTCAGGCAGCTGCTGGGCTAGCCGCCTGTGTGGGAAGGGGCAGAGCCGACCTAGGGGCAAGTTGGGCCTCTTGCTCTCCCTGCTGCCCTGAGGCTGCTGGGCCAAAGAGGTCGTGGGCATCCAGCCCCTTGCTGGTCCCTTCCCTCTGACGAGGCCCTCTGAGCTCCAGCACCTTGCAGTGTGGAGACAGCCCCTGCCAGCAACCTCTTCTCCAAGGAGGCCTCAACCGAGGCCTAGGCCCAGGGGAAAGGCACCAGCGGGGATGAGCCAGTGGAGGCGCACGGGCATGTCTGGACCCAGTCCCCGCAGCCTGCCCCTTGGTGGGGCAGTACCCCCGGAGGCCAGGAAGGTCTGGGCAAGGCTGGCCAGGGGCAGGGGCCCTGCTGGGTCCTGCCCCTGGCCTGTGGGGCCTCTGAGCACAACCGGCCCTCTCCCACTGGAAGACCTCCCCGGCTGCCTCCAAAGGCCGGTTTGCCAACACTCCCGCCCGCTGTTCCCGCCAGGCACGCACAATGCTCCCAAGCCCGGGAGAAAAGCGCTTCGGGGTGTTGCCCTCTCCGGGCCCTTGCCCCTGAGCCTGGGGTCCAGGCAGTGGGTCCACACTCCCAGACCAAGGCAGAACCACATGCACACGTCTGTTCCTGACCCCTGCACCGGCAGAGAGCTCGGGGGAGCCAGAGTCTGTCAGGCAGCTGCTGGGTTGGCTGCCTGTGTGGGAAGGGGCAGAGCCGACCTAGGGGCAAGTTGGGCCTCTTGCTCTCCCTGCTGCCCTGAGGCTGCTGGGCCAAAGACGTCTTGGGCATCCAGCCCCTTACTGGTCCCTTCCCTCTGATGAGGCCCTCTGAGCTCCAGCACCTTGCAGTGTGGAGACAGCCCCTGCCAGCAACCTCCTCTCCAAGGAGGCCTCAACCGAGGCCTAGGCCCAGGGGAAAGGCACCAGCGGGGATGAGCCAGTGGAGGCGCAAGGGCATGTCTGGACCCAGTCCCCGCAGCCTGCCCCTTGGTGGGGCAGTACCCCCGGAGGCCAGGAAGGTCTGGGCAAGGCTGCGAGGGGCAGGGGCCCTGCTGGGTCGTGCCCCTGGCCTGTGGGGCGTCTGAGCACAACCGGCACTCTCCCGCTGGAAGACCTCCCCGGCTGCCTCCAAAGGCCGGTTTGCAAGCACTCCCGCCCGCTGTTCCCGCCAGGCAGGCACAATGCTCCCAAGCCCGGGAGAAAAGCGCTTCGGGGTGGTGCTCTCCTCGGGCCCTTGCCCCTGAGCCTGGGGTCCAGGCAGTTGGAACACACTCCCAGGCCAAGGCAGAACGACATGCACACGTCTGTTCCTGCCCCCTACACCGGCAGAGAGTTCGGGGGAGCCAGAGACTGCCAGGCTGCTGCTGGGCTGGCTGCCTGTGTGGGACGGGGCAGAGCCGACCTAGGGGCAAGTTGGGCCTCTTGCTCTCCCTGCTGCCCTGAGGCTGCTGGGTCAAAGAGGTCTTGGGCATCCAGCCCTTTGCTGGTCCCTTCCCTCTGACGAGGCCCTCTGAGCTCCAGCACCTTGCAGTGTGGAGACAGCCCCTGCCAGCAACCTCCTCTCCAAGGAGGCCTCAACCGAGACCTAGGACCAGGGGAAAGGCACCAGCGGGGATGAGCCTGGGGAGGCGCCCAGGCATGTCTGGACCCAGTCCCCGCAGCCTGCCCCTTGGTGGGGCAGTACCCCCGGAGGCCAGGAAGGTCTGGGAAAGGCTGGCCAGGGGCAGGGGACCTGCTGGGTCCTGCCCCTGGCCTGTGGGGCCTCTGAGCACAACCGGCCCTCTCCCACTGGAAGACCTCCCCGGCTGACTCCAAAGTCCTGTTTGCCAACACTCCCACCCGCTGTTCACGCCAGACTTGCACAATGCTCCCAAGCCCGGGAGAAAAGCGCTTCGGGGTGGTGCTCTCTCCGGGCCCTTGCCCCTGAGCCTGGGGGCAAGGCATGGGGAACACACTCCCAGGCCAAGGCAGAACCACATGCCCACGTCTGTTCCTGTCCCCTGCACCGGCAGAGAGCTTGGGGGAGCCAGAGACTGTCAGGCAGCTGCTGGGTTGGCCGCCTGTGTGGGAAGGGGCAGAGCCGCCCTAGGGGCAAGTTGGGCCTCTTGCTCTCCCTGCTGCCCTGAGGCTGCTGGGCCAAAGACGTCTTGGGCATCCAGCCCCTTACTGGTCCCTTCCCTCTGACGAGGCCCTCTGAGCTCCAGCACCTTGCAGTGTGGAGACAGCCCCTGCCAGCAACCTCCTCTCCAAGGAGGCCTCAACCGAGGCCTAGGCCCAGGGGAAATGCACCAGCGGGGATGAGCCAGGGGAGGCGCCCGAGCATGTCTGGACCCAGTCCCCGCAGCCTGCCCCTTGGTGGGGCAGTACCCCCGGAGGCCAGGAAGGTCTGGGAAAGGCTGACCAGGGGCAGGGGACCTGCTGGGTCCTGCCCCTGGCCTGTGGGGCCTCTGAGCACAACCGGCCCTCTCCCACTGGAAGACCTCCCCGGCTGCCTCCAAAGGCCGGTTTGCAAGCGCTCCCGGCCACTGTTACCAGCAGGCGGGCACAATGCTCCTAAGCCCGGAAGAAAAGCGCTTCAGGGTGGTGCTCTCTCTGGGCCCTTGCCCCTGAGCCTGGGGGCAAGGCAGGGTGTCCACACTCCCAGGCCAAGGCAGAACCACATGCACACGTCTGACCTGCCCCCTGCACCGGCAGAGAGCTCGGGGGAGCCAGAGTCTGTCAGGCAGCTGCTGGGCTGGCCGCCTGTGTGGGAAGTGGCAGAGCCGACCTAGGGGCAAGTTGGGCCTCCTGCTCTCCCTGCTGCCCTGAGGCTGCTGGGCCAAAGAGGTCTTGGGCATCCAGCCCCTTGCTGGTCCCTTCCCTCTGACGAGGCCCTCTGAGCTCCAGCACCTTGCAGTGTGGAGACAGCCCCTGCCAGCAACCTCCTCTCCAAGGAGGCATCAACCGAGGCCTATGCCCAGGGGAAAGGCACCAGCGGGGATGAGCCTGGGGAGGCGCCCAGGCATGTCTGGACCCAGTCCCCGCAGCCTGCCCCTTGGTGGGGCAGTACCCCCGGAGGCCAGGAAGGTCTGGGCAAGGCTGGCCAGGGGCAGGGGCCCTACTGGGTCCTGCCCCTGGCCTGTGGGGCCTCTGAGCACAACCGGCCCTCTCCCACTGGAAGAACTCCCCGGCTGCCTCCAAAGGCCAGTTTGCCAACACTCCCGCCCGCTGTTCCCGCCAGGCACGCACAATGCTCCCAAGCCCGGGAGAAAAGCACTTCGGGGTGGTGCTCTCCTCGGGCCCTTGCCCCTGAGCCTGGGGGCCAGGCAGTTGGTCCATACTCCCAGACCAAGGCAGAACCACATGCACACGTCTGTTCCTGACCCCTGCACCGGCAGAGAGCTCGGGGGAGCCAGAGTCTGTCAGGCAGCTGCTGGGCTGGCCGCCTGTGTGGGAAGGGGCAGAGCCGACCTAGGGGCAAGTTGGGCCTCTTCCTCTCCCTGCTGCCCTGAGGCTGCTGGGCCAAATAGGTCTTGGGCATCCAGCCCCTTGCTGGTCCCTTCACTCTGACGAGGCCCTCTGAGCTCTAGCACCTTGCAGTGTGGAGACAGCCCCTGCCAGCAACCTCCTCTCCAAGGAGGCCTCAACCGAGGCCTAGGCCCAGGGGAAAGGCACCAGCGGGGATGAGCCTGGGGAGGCGCCCGGGCATGTCTGGACCCAGTCCCCGCAGCCTGCCCCTTGGTGGGGCAGTACCCCCGGAGGCCAGGAAGATCTGGGCAAGGCTGGCCAGGGGCAGGGGCCCTGCTGGGTCCTCCCCATGGCCTGTGGGGCCTCTGAGCACAACCGGCCCTCTCCCACTGGAAGACCTCCCCGGCTGCCTCCAAAGGCCAGTTTGCCAACACTCCTGCCCGCTCTTCCCGCCAGGCACGCACAATGCTCCCAAGCCCGGGAGAAAAGCGCTTCGGGGTGGTGCTCTCTCCGGGCCCTTGCCCCTGAGCCTGTGGGCAAGGCAGGGGGAACACACTCCCAGACCAAGGCAGAAACACATGCACACGTCTGGTCCTGTCCCCTGCACCGGCAGAGAGCTCGGGGGAGCCAGAGTCTCTCAGGCAGGTGCTGGGCTGGCCGCCTGTGTGGGAAGGGGCAGAGCCGAACTAGGGGCAAGTTGGGACTCTTGCTCTCCCTGCTGCCCTGAGGCTGCAGGGCCAAAGACGTCTTGGGCATCCAGCCCCTTACTGGTCCCTTCCCTCTGACGAGGCCCTCTGAGCTCCAGCACCTTGCAGTGTGGAGACAGCCCCTGCCAGCAATCTCCTCTCCAAGGAGGCCTCAACCGAGGCCTAGGCCCAGGGGAAAGGCACCAGCGGGGTTGAGCCAGGGGAGGCGCCCGGGCATGTCTGGACCCTGTCCCCGCAGCCTGCCCCTTGGTGGGGCAGTACCCCCGGAGGCCAGGAAGGTCTGGGCAAGGCTGGCCAGGGGCAGGGGCCCTGCTGGGTCCTGCCCCTGGCCTGTGGGGCCTCTGAGCACAACCGGCCCTCTCCCACTGGAAGACCTCCCCGGCTGCCTCCAAAGTCCTGTTTGCAAGCACTCCCGCCCACTGTTCCCGCCAGGCACGCACAATGCTCCCAAGCCCGGGAGAAAAGCGCTTCGGGGTGGTGGTCTCTCCGGGCCCTTGCCCCTGAGCCTGGGGGCCAGGCAGGGGATCCACAGTCCCAGGCCAAGGCACAACAACATGCACACGTCTGTTCCTGCCCCCTCCACCGGCAGAGAGCTGGGGGGAGCCAGAGTCTTTCAGGCAGCTGCTGGGCTGGCCGCCTGTGTGGGAAGGGGCCGAGCCGACCTAGGGGCAAGTTGGGCCTCTTGCTCTCCCTGCTGCCCTGAGGCTGCTGGGCCAAAGAGGTCTTGGGCATCCATCCCGTTGCTGGTCCCTTCCCTCTGACGAGGCCCTCTGTGCTCCAGCACCTTGCAGTGTGGAGACAGCCCCTGCCAGCAACCTCCTCTCCAAGGAGGCCTCAACCGAGGCCTAGGCACAGGGGAAAGGCACCAGCGGGGATGAGCCAGTGGAGGCGCACGGGCATATCAGGACCCAGTCCCTGCAGCCTGCCCCTTGGTGGGGCAGTACCCCCGGAGGCCAGGAAGGTCTGGGCAAGGCTGGCCAGGGGCAGGGTCCCTGCTGGGTCCTGCCCCTGGCCTGCGGGGCCTCTGAGCACAACCGGCCCTCTCCCACTGGAAGACCTCCCCGGCTGCCTCCAAAGGCGGGTTTGCCAACACTCCCGCCCGCTGTTCCCGCCAGGCACGCACAACGCTCCCAGGGCCAGGAGAAAAGCGCTTCGGGGTGTTGCTCTCTCCGGGCCCTTGCCCCTGAGCCTGGGGTCCAGGCAGTGGGTCCACACTCCCAGACCAAGGCAGAACCACATGCACACGTCTGTTCCTGACCGCTGCACCGGCAGAGAGCTCGGGGGAGCCAGAGTCTGTCAGGCAGCTGCTGGGTTGGCTGCCTGTGTGGGAAGGGGCAGAGCCGACCTAGGGGCAAGTTGGGCCTCTTGCTCTCCCTGCTGCCCTGAGGCTGCTGGGCCAAAGAGGTCTTGGGCATCCAGCCCCTTGCTGGTCCCTTCCCGCTGACGAGGCCCTCTGAGCTCCAGCACCTTGCAGTGTGGAGACAGCCCCTGCCAGCAACCTCCTCTCCAAGGAGGCCTCAACCGAGGCCTAGGCACAGGGGAAAGGCACCAGCGGGGATGAGCCTGGGGAGGCGCCCGGGCATGTCTGGACCCAGGCCCCGCAGCCTGCCCCTTGGTGGGGCAGTACCCCCGGAGGCCAGGAAGGTCTGGGCAAGGCTGGCCAGGGGCAGGGGCCCTGCTGCGTCCTGCCCCTGGCCTGTGGGGCCTCTGAGCACAACCGGCCCTCTCCCACTGGAAGACCTCCCCGGCTGCCTCCAAAGGCCGGTTTGCAAGCGCTCCCGCCCACTGTTCCCAGCAGGCGTGCACAATGCTCCCAAGCCCGGGAGAAAAGCGCTTCAGGGTGGTGCTCTCTCCGGGCCCTTGCCCCTGAGCCTGGGGGCAAGGCAGGGTGTCCACACTCCCAGGACAAGGCAGAACCACATGCACACGTCTGATCTGCCCCCTGCACCGGCAGAGACTCGGGGGAGCCAGAGTCTGTCAGGCAGCTGCTGGGCTGGCCGCCTGTGTGGGAAGGGGCAGAGCCGACCTAGGGGCAAGTTGGGCCTCTTGCTCTCCCTGCTGCCCTGAGGCTGCTGGGCCAAAGAGGTCTTGGGCATCCAGCCCCTTGCTGGTCCTTTCCCTCTGACGAGGCCCTCTGAGCTCCAGCACCTTGCAGTGTGGAGACAGCCCCTGCCAGCAACCTCCTCTCCAAGGAGGCCTCAACCGAGGCCTAGGCCCAGGGGAAAGGCACCAGCGGGGATGAGCCTGGGGAGGCGCCCGGGCATGTCTGGACCCAGTCCCCGCAGCCTGCCCCTTGGTGGGGCAGTACCCCCGGAGGCCAGGAAGGTCTGGGCAAGGCTGCCAGGGGCAGGGACACTGCTGGGTCTTGCCCCTGGCCTGTGGGGCGTCTGAGCACAACCGGCACTCTCCCGCTGGAAGACCTCCCCGTCTGCCTCGAAAGGCCGGTTTGCAAGCACTCCCGCCCGCTGTTCCCGCCAGGCACGCACAATGCTCCCAAGCCCGGGAGAAAAGCGCTTCGGGGTGGTGCTCTCTCCGGGCCCTTGCCCCTGAGCCTGGGGGCAAGGCATGGGGAACACACTCCCAGGCCAAGGCAGAACCACATGCCCACGTCTGTTCCTGTCCCCTGCACCGGCAGAGAGCTTGGGGGAGCCAGAGTCTGTCAGGCAGCTGCTGGGTTGGCCGCCTGTGTGGGAAGGGTCAGAGCCGCCCTAGGGGCAAGTTGGGCCTCTTGCTCTCCCTGCTGCCCTGAGGCTGCTGGGCCAAAGACGTCTTGGGCATCCAGCCCCTTACTGGTCCCTTCCCTCTGACGAGGCCCTCTGAGCTCCAGCACCTTGCAGTGTGGAGACAGCCCCTGCCAGCAACCTCCTCTCCAAGGAGGCCTCAACCGAGTCCTAGGCCCAGGGGAAAGGCACCAGCGGGGATGAGCCAGGGGAGGCGCCCGAGCATGTCTGGACCCAGTCCCCGCAGCCTGCCCCTTGGTGGGGCAGTACCACCGGAGGCCAGGAAGGTCTGGGCAAGGCTGGCCAGGGGCAGGGGCCCTGCTGCGTCCTGCCCCTGGCCTGTGGGGCCTCTGAGCACAACCGGCCCTCTCCCACTGGAAGACCTCCCCGGCTGCCGCCAAAGGCCGGTTTGCAAGCACTCCCGCCCACTGTTACCAGCAGGCGGGCACAATGCTCCTAAGCCCGGAAGAAAAGCGCTTCAGGGTTGTGCTCTCTCTGGGCCCTTGCCCCTGAGCCTGGGGGCAAGGCAGGGTGTCCACACTCCCAAGCCAAGGCAGAACCACATGCACACGTCTGACCTGCCCCCTGCACCGGCAGAGAGCTCTGGGGAGCCAGAGTCTGTCAGGCAGCTGCTGGGCTGGCCGCCTGTGTGGGAAGTGGCAGAGCCGACCTAGGGGCAAGTTGGGCCTCTTGCTCTCCCTGCTGCCCTGAGGCTGCTGGGCCAAAGAGGTCTTGGGCATCCAGCCCCTTGCTTGTCCCTTCCCTCTGACGAGGCCCTCTGAGCTCCAGCACCTTGCAGTGTGGAGACAGCCCCTGCCAGCAACCTCCTCTCCAAGGAGGCCTCAACCGAGGCCTAGGCCCAGGGGAAAGGCACCAGCGGGGATGAGCCTGGGGAGGCGCCCGGGCATGTCTGGACCCAGTCCCCGCAGCCTGCCCCTTGGTGGGGCAGTACCCCCGGAGGCCAGGAAGGTCTGGGCAAGGCTGACCAGGGGCAGCGGGCCTGCTGGGTCCTGCCCCTGGCCTGTGGGGCCTCTGAGCACAACCGGCCCTCTCCCACTGGAAGACCTCCCCGGCTGCCTCCAAAGGCCAGTTTGCCAACACTCCCGCCCGCTGTTCCCGCCAGGCACGCACAATGCTCCCAAGCCCGGGAGAAAAGCGCTTCGGGGTGGTGCTCTCTCCGGGCCCTTGCCCCTGAGCCTGGGGGCAAGGCAGGGTGTCCACACTCCCAGGCCAAGGCAGAACCACATGCACACGTCTGTTCCTGACCCCTGCACCGGCAGAGAGCTGGGGGGAGCCAGAGTCTGTCAGGCAGCTGCTGGGCTGGCCGCCTGTGTGGGAAGGGGCAGAGCCGACCTAGGGGCAAGTTGGGCCTCTTGCTCTCCCTGCTGCCCTGAGGCTGCTGGGCCAAAGAGGTCTTGGGCATCCAGCCCCTTGCTTGTCCCTTCCCTCTGACGAGGCCCTCTGAGCTCCAGCACCTTGCAGTGTGGAGACAGCACCTGCCAGCAATCTCCTCTCCAAGGAGGCCTGAACCGAGGCCTAGGCACAGGGAAAAGGCACCAGCGGGGTTGAGCCAGGGGAGGCGCCCGGGCATGTCTGGACCCTGTCCCCGCAGCCTGCCCCTTGGTGGGGCAGTACCCCCGGAGGCCAGGAAGGTCTGGGCAAGGCTGGCCAGGGGCAGGGGCCCTGCTGGGTCCTGCCCCTGGCCTGTGGGGCCTCTGAGCACAACCGGCCCTTGCCCACTGGAAGACCTCCCCGGCTGCCTCCAAAGGCCGGTTTGCAAGCACTCCCGCCCACTGTTCCCGCCAGGCGCGCACAATGCTCCCAAGACCGGGAGAAAAGCGCTTCGGGGTGGTGGTCTCTCCGGGCCCCTGGCCCTGAGCCTGGGGGCCAGGCAGGGGATCCACAGTCCCAGGCCAAGGCAGAACCACATGCACACGTCTGTTCCTGCCCCCTCCACCGGCAGAGAGCTGGGGGGAGCCAGAGTCTGTCAGGCAGCTGCTGGGCTAGCCGCCTGTGTGGGAAGGGGCAGAGCCGACCTAGGGGCAAGTTGGGCCTCTTGCTCTCCCTGCTGCCCTGAGGCTGCTGGGCCAAAGAGGTCGTGGGCATCCAGCCCCTTGCTGGTCCCTTCCCTCTGACGAGGCCCTCTGAGCTCCAGCACCTTGCAGTGTGGAGACAGCCCCTGCCAGCAACCTCTTCTCCAAGGAGGCCTCAACCGAGGCCTAGGCCCAGGGGAAAGGCACCAGCGGGGATGAGCCAGTGGAGGCGCACGGGCATGTCTGGACCCAGTCCCCGCAGCCTGCCCCTTGGTGGGGCAGTACCCCCGGAGGCCAGGAAGGTCTGGGCAAGGCTGGCCAGGGGCAGGGGCCCTGCTGGGTCCTGCCCCTGGCCTGTGGGGCCTCTGAGCACAACCGGCCCTCTCCCACTGGAAGACCTCCCCGGCTGCCTCCAAAGGCCGGTTTGCCAACACTCCCGCCCGCTGTTCCCGCCAGGCACGCACAATGCTCCCAAGCCCGGGAGAAAAGCGCTTCGGGGTGTTGCCCTCTCCGGGCCCTTGCCCCTGAGCCTGGGGTCCAGGCAGTGGGTCCACACTCCCAGACCAAGGCAGAACCACATGCACACGTCTGTTCCTGACCCCTGCACCGGCAGAGAGCTCGGGGGAGCCAGAGTCTGTCAGGCAGCTGCTGGGTTGGCTGCCTGTGTGGGAAGGGGCAGAGCCGACCTAGGGGCAAGTTGGGCCTCTTGCTCTCCCTGCTGCCCTGAGGCTGCTGGGCCAAAGACGTCTTGGGCATCCAGCCCCTTACTGGTCCCTTCCCTCTGATGAGGCCCTCTGAGCTCCAGCACCTTGCAGTGTGGAGACAGCCCCTGCCAGCAACCTCCTCTCCAAGGAGGCCTCAACCGAGGCCTAGGCCCAGGGGAAAGGCACCAGCGGGGATGAGCCAGTGGAGGCGCAAGGGCATGTCTGGACCCAGTCCCCGCAGCCTGCCCCTTGGTGGGGCAGTACCCCCGGAGGCCAGGAAGGTCTGGGCAAGGCTGCGAGGGGCAGGGGCCCTGCTGGGTCGTGCCCCTGGCCTGTGGGGCGTCTGAGCACAACCGGCACTCTCCCGCTGGAAGACCTCCCCGGCTGCCTCCAAAGGCCGGTTTGCAAGCACTCCCGCCCGCTGTTCCCGCCAGGCAGGCACAATGCTCCCAAGCCCGGGAGAAAAGCGCTTCGGGGTGGTGCTCTCCTCGGGCCCTTGCCCCTGAGCCTGGGGTCCAGGCAGTTGGAACACACTCCCAGGCCAAGGCAGAACGACATGCACACGTCTGTTCCTGCCCCCTACACCGGCAGAGAGTTCGGGGGAGCCAGAGACTGCCAGGCTGCTGCTGGGCTGGCTGCCTGTGTGGGACGGGGCAGAGCCGACCTAGGGGCAAGTTGGGCCTCTTGCTCTCCCTGCTGCCCTGAGGCTGCTGGGTCAAAGAGGTCTTGGGCATCCAGCCCTTTGCTGGTCCCTTCCCTCTGACGAGGCCCTCTGAGCTCCAGCACCTTGCAGTGTGGAGACAGCCCCTGCCAGCAACCTCCTCTCCAAGGAGGCCTCAACCGAGACCTAGGACCAGGGGAAAGGCACCAGCGGGGATGAGCCTGGGGAGGCGCCCAGGCATGTCTGGACCCAGTCCCCGCAGCCTGCCCCTTGGTGGGGCAGTACCCCCGGAGGCCAGGAAGGTCTGGGAAAGGCTGGCCAGGGGCAGGGGACCTGCTGGGTCCTGCCCCTGGCCTGTGGGGCCTCTGAGCACAACCGGCCCTCTCCCACTGGAAGACCTCCCCGGCTGACTCCAAAGTCCTGTTTGCCAACACTCCCACCCGCTGTTCACGCCAGACTTGCACAATGCTCCCAAGCCCGGGAGAAAAGCGCTTCGGGGTGGTGCTCTCTCCGGGCCCTTGCCCCTGAGCCTGGGGGCAAGGCATGGGGAACACACTCCCAGGCCAAGGCAGAACCACATGCCCACGTCTGTTCCTGTCCCCTGCACCGGCAGAGAGCTTGGGGGAGCCAGAGACTGTCAGGCAGCTGCTGGGTTGGCCGCCTGTGTGGGAAGGGGCAGAGCCGCCCTAGGGGCAAGTTGGGCCTCTTGCTCTCCCTGCTGCCCTGAGGCTGCTGGGCCAAAGACGTCTTGGGCATCCAGCCCCTTACTGGTCCCTTCCCTCTGACGAGGCCCTCTGAGCTCCAGCACCTTGCAGTGTGGAGACAGCCCCTGCCAGCAACCTCCTCTCCAAGGAGGCCTCAACCGAGGCCTAGGCCCAGGGGAAATGCACCAGCGGGGATGAGCCAGGGGAGGCGCCCGAGCATGTCTGGACCCAGTCCCCGCAGCCTGCCCCTTGGTGGGGCAGTACCCCCGGAGGCCAGGAAGGTCTGGGAAAGGCTGACCAGGGGCAGGGGACCTGCTGGGTCCTGCCCCTGGCCTGTGGGGCCTCTGAGCACAACCGGCCCTCTCCCACTGGAAGACCTCCCCGGCTGCCTCCAAAGGCCGGTTTGCAAGCGCTCCCGGCCACTGTTACCAGCAGGCGGGCACAATGCTCCTAAGCCCGGAAGAAAAGCGCTTCAGGGTGGTGCTCTCTCTGGGCCCTTGCCCCTGAGCCTGGGGGCAAGGCAGGGTGTCCACACTCCCAGGCCAAGGCAGAACCACATGCACACGTCTGACCTGCCCCCTGCACCGGCAGAGAGCTCGGGGGAGCCAGAGTCTGTCAGGCAGCTGCTGGGCTGGCCGCCTGTGTGGGAAGTGGCAGAGCCGACCTAGGGGCAAGTTGGGCCTCCTGCTCTCCCTGCTGCCCTGAGGCTGCTGGGCCAAAGAGGTCTTGGGCATCCAGCCCCTTGCTGGTCCCTTCCCTCTGACGAGGCCCTCTGAGCTCCAGCACCTTGCAGTGTGGAGACAGCCCCTGCCAGCAACCTCCTCTCCAAGGAGGCCTCAACCGAGGCCTAGGCCCAGGGGAAAGGCACCAGCGGGGATGAGCCTGGGGAGGCGCCCGGGCATGTCTGGACCCAGTCCCCGCAGCCTGCCCCTTGGTGGGGCAGTACCCCCGGAGGCCAGGAAGGTTTGGGCAAGGCTGGCCAGGGTCAGGGGCCCTGCTGGGTCCTGCCCCTGGCCTGTGGGGCCTCTGAGCACAACCGGCCCTCTCCCACTGGAAGAACTCCCCGGCTGCCTCCAAAGGCCAGTTTGCCAACACTCCCGCTCGCTGTTCCCGCCAGGCACGCACAATGCTCCCAAGCCCGGGAGAAAAGCGCTTCGGGGTGGTGCTCTCCTCGGGCCCTTGCCCCTGAGCCTGGGGGCCAGGCAGTTGGTCCACACTCCCAGACCAAGGCAGAACCACATGCACACGTCTGTTCCTGACCCCTGCACCGGCAGAGAGCTCGGGGGAGCCAGAGTCTGTCAGGCAGCTGCTGGGCTGGCCGCCTGTGTGGGAAGGGGCAGAGCCGACCTAGGGGCAAGTTGGGCCTCTTCCTCTCCCTGCTGCCCTGAGGCTGCTGGGCCAAAGAGGTCTTGGGCATCCAGCCCCTTGCTGGTCCCTTCCCTCTGACGAGGCCCTTTGAGCTCGAGCACCCTGCAGTGTGGAGACAGCCCCTGCAAGCAACCTCCTCTCCAAGGAGGCCTCAACCGAGGCCTAGGCCCAGGGGAAAGGCACCAGCGGAGATGAGCCAGTGGAGGCGCACGGGCATGTCTGGACCCAGTCCCCGCAGCCTGCCCCTTGGTGGGGCAGTACCCCCGGAGGCCAGGAAACTCTGGGCAAGGCTGGCCAGGGGCAGGGGACCTGCTGGGTCCTGCCCCTGGCCTGTGAGGCCTCTGAGCACAACCGGCCCTCTCCCACTGGAAGACCTCCCCGGCTGCCTCCAAAGGCCGGTTTGCAAGCGCTCCCGCCCACTGTTCCCAGCAGGCGTGCACAATGCTCCCAAGCCCGGGAGAAAAGCGCTTCAGGGTGGTGCTCTCTCCGGGCCCTTGCCCCTGAGCCTGGGGGCAAGGCAGGGTGTCCACACTCCCAGAACAAGGCAGAACCACATGCACACGTCTGATCTGCCCCCTGCACCGGCAGAGAGCTCGGGGGAGCCAGAGTCTGTCAGGCAGCTGCTGGGCTGGCCGCCTGTGTGGGAAGGGGCAGAGCCAACCTAGGGGCAAGTTGGGCCTCTTGCTCTCCCTGCTTCCTTGAGGCTGCTGGGCCAAAGAGGTCTTGGGCATCCAGCCCCTTGCTGGTCCCTTCCCTCTGACGAGGCCCTCTGAGCTCCAGCACCTTGCAGTGTGGAGACAGCCCCTGCCAGCAACCTCCTCTCCAAGGAGGCCTCAACCGAGGCCTAGGCCCAGGGGAAAGGCACCAGCGGGGATGAGCCTGGGGAGGCGCCCGGGCATGTCTGGACCCAGTCCCCGCAGCCTGCCCCTTGGTGGGGCAGTACCCCCGGAGGCCAGGAAGGTCTCGGCAAGGCTGCCAGGGGCAGGGACACTGCTGGGTCCTGCCCCTGGCCTGTGGGGCGTCTGAGCACAACCGGCACTCTCCCGCTGGAAGACCTCCCCATCTGCCTCGAAAGGCCGGTTTGCAAGCACTCCCGCCCGCTGTTCCCGCCAGGCACGCACAACGCTCCCAAGGCCAGGAGAAAAGCGCTTCGGGGTGTTGCTCTCTCCGGGCCCTTGCCCCTGAGCCTGGGGTCCAGGCAGTGGGTCCACACTCCCAGACCAAGGCAGAACCACATGCACACGTCTGTTCCTGACCCCTGCACCGGCAGAGAGCTCGGGGGAGCCAGAGTCTGTCAGGCAGCTGCTGGGTTGGCTGCCTGTGTGGGAAGGGGCAGAGCCGACCTAGGGGCAAGTTGGGCCTCTTGCTCTCCCTGCTGCCCTGAGGCTGCTGGGCCAAAGAGGTCTTGGGCATCCAGCCCCTTGCTGGTCCCTTCCCGCTGACGAGGCCGTCTGAGCTCCAGCACCTTGCAGTGTGGAGACAGCCCCTGCCAGCAACCTCCTCTCCAAGGAGGCATCAACCGAGGCCTATGCCCAGGGGAAAGGCACCAGCGGGGATGAGCCTGGGGAGGCGCCCAGGCATGTCTGGACCCAGTCCCCGCAGCCTGCCCCTTGGTGGGGCAGTACCCCCGGAGGCCAGGAAGGTCTGGGCAAGGCTGGCCAGGGGCAGGGGACCTGCTGGGTCCTGCCCCTGGCCTGTGAGGCCTCTGAGCACAACCGGCCCTCTCCCACTGGAAGACCTCCACGGCTGCCTCCAAAGTCCTGTTTGCAAACACTCCCGCCCGCTGTTCACGCCAGGCTCGCACAATGCTCCCAAGCCCGTGAGAAAAGCGCTTCGGGGTGGTGCTCTCTCCGGGCCCTTGCCCCTGAGCCTGGGGGCAAGGCAGGGGGAACACACTCCCAGGCCAAGGCAGAACCACATGCCCACGTCTGTTCCTGTCCCCTGCACCGGCAGAGAGCTCGGGGGAGCCAGAGTCTGACAGGCAGCTGCTGGGTTGGCCGCCTGTGTGGGAAGGGGCAGAGCCGCCCTAGGGGCAAGTTGGGCCTCTTGCTCTCCCTGCTGCCCTGAGTCTGCTGGGCCAAAGACGTCTTGGGCATCCAGCCCCTTACTGGTCCCTTCCCTCTGACGAGGCCCTCTGAGCTCCAGCACCTTGCAGTGTGGAGACAGCCCCTGCCAGCAACCTCCTCTCCAAGGAGGCCTCAAGCGAGGCCTAGGCCCAGGGGAAAGGCACCAGCGGGGATGAGCCTGGGGAGGCGCCCGGGCATGTCTGGACCCAGGCCCCGCAGCCTTCCCCTTGGTGGGGCAGTACCCCCGGAGGCCAGGAAGGTCTGGGCAAGGCTGGCCAGGGGCAGGGGCCCTGCTGCGTCCTGCCCCTGGCCTGTGGGGCCTCTGAGCACAACCGGCCCTCTCCCACTGGAAGACCTCCCCGGCTGCCTCCAAAGGCCGGTTTGCAAGCGCTCCCGCCCACTGTTCCCAGCAGGCGTGCACAATGCTCCCAAGCCCGGGAGAAAAGCGCTTCAGGGTGGTGCTCTCTCCGGGCCCTTGCCCCTGAGCCTGGGGCAAGGCAGGGTGTCCACACTCCCAGGACAAGGCAGAACCACATGCACACGTCTGATCTGCCCCCTTCACCGGCAGAGAGCTCGGGGGAGCCAGAGTCTGTCAGGCAGCTGCTGGGCTGGCCGCCTGTGTGGGAAGGGGCAGAGCCGCCCTAGGGGCAAGTTGGGCCTCTTGCTCTCCCTGCTGCACTGAGGCTGCTGGGCCAAAGAGGTCTTGGGCATCCAGCCCCTTGCTGGTCCCTTCCCTCTGACGAGGCCCTCTGAGCTCCAGCACCTTGCAGTGTGGAGACAGCCCCTGCCAGCAACCTCCTCTCCAAGGAGGCCTCAACTGAGGCCTAGGCCCAGGGGAAAGGCACCAGCGGGGATGAGCCTGGGGAGGTGCCTGGCCATGTCTGGACCCAGTCCCCGCAGCCTGCCCCTTGGTGGGGCAGTACCCCCGGAGGCCAGGAGGGTCTGGGCAAGGCTGCCAGGGGCAGGGACACTGCTGGTCCTGCCCCTGGCCTGTGGGGCGTCTGAGCACAACCGGCACTCTCCCGCTGGAAGACCTCCCCGGCTGCCTCCAAAGGCCGGTTTGCAAGCACTCCCGCCCGCTGTTCCCGCCAGGCACGCACAATGCTCCCAAGCCCGGGAGAAAAGCGCTTCGGGGTGGTGCTCTCTCCAGGCCCTTGCCCCTGAGCCTGGGGGACAGGCAGGGGGAACACACTCCCAGGCCAAGGCAGAACGACATGCACACGTCTGTTCCTGCCCCCTACACCGGCAGAGAGTTCGGGGGAGCCAGAGACTGCCAGGCTGCTGCTGGGCTGGCTGCCTGTGTGGGACGGGGTAGAGCCGACCTAGGGGCAAGTTGGGCCTCTTGCTCTCCCTGCTGCCCTGAGGCTGCTGGGTCAAAGAGGTCTTGGGCATCCAGCCCTTTGCTGGTCCTTTCCCTCTGACGAGGCCCTCTGAGCTCCAGCACCTTGCAGTGTGCAGACAGCCCCTGCCGGCAACCTCCTCTCCAAGGAGGCCTCAACCGAGGCCTAGGCCCAGGGGAAAGGCACCAGCGGGGATGAGCCTGGGGAGGCGCCCGGGCATGTCTGGACCCAGGCCCCGCAGCCTGCCCCTTGGTGGGGTAGTACCCCCGGAGGCCAGGAAGGTCTGGGCAAGGCTGCCAGAGGCAGGGACACTGCTGGGTCCTGCCCCTGGCCTGTGGGGCCTCTGAGAACAACTGGCACTCTCCCGCTGGAAGACCTCCTCGGCTGCCTCCAAAGGCTGGTTTGCAAGCACTCAATCCCGCTGTTCACGCCAGCTGCGCACAATGCTCCCAAGCCCGGGAGAAAAGCATTTTGGGGTGGTGCTCACTCCGGGCTTTGGAAGACCTCCCCGGCTGCCTCCAAGGCCGGTTTGCAAGCACTTCTGCCTGCTGTTCCCGCCACCCGCGCACAATGCTCCCAAGCCCGGGAGAAAAGCGTTTCGGGGTGGTGTTCTCTCTGGACCCAAGAAAGACCTCCCGGGCTGCCCCCAAATGCCGGTTTGCAAGCACTCCCACTCACTGTTCCCGCCATCCGTGCAAATGCTCCAAGCCCAGGAGAAAAGCCCTTCAGGGTGGTGCTCTCTCCCGGCCCTTGGAAGACCTCCCCGGCTGCCTCCAAAGGCTGGATTTCAAGTACTCCCTCCCGCTGTCCCGCCAGCCGCACACAATGCTCCCAATCACGGGAGAAAAGCGCTTCGGGGTGGTGCTCTCTACGGGCCCTTGGAAGACCTCCCCGTTTGTCTCCAAAGGCCGGTTTGCAAGCACTCATGCCCGCTGTTCCCGCCAGCCGCGCACAATGCTCCCAAGCCTAGGAGAAAAGCGCTTCGGGGTGGTGCTCTCTCCCGGCCCTTGGAAGACCTCCCCGGCTGCCTCCAAAGGCCGGTTTGCAAGCACTCAATCCCGCTGTTCCCGCCAGCCGCGCACAATGCTCCCAAGCCCGGGAGAAAAGCGCTTCGGGGTGGTGCTCTCTCCCGGCGCTTGGAAGACCTCCCCGGCTGCCTCCAAAGGCTGGCTTTCAAGAACTCCCTCCCGCTGACCCGCCAGCCGCACACAATGCTCCCAAGCCCGGGAGAAAAGCATTTTGAGGTGGTCTCTCTCCGGGCCCTTGGAAGACTCCCCGGCTGCCTCTAAAGGCCGGTTTGCAAGCACTCATGTCCTCTGTTCCCGACAGCCGCGAACAATGCTCCCAATTCCGTGAGAAAAGTGCTTCGGGATGGTGCTCTCTCCGGGCCCTTGGAAGACCTCCCAAGCTGCCTCCAAAGGCCGGTTTGCAAGCACTCCCGCCCGCTGTTCCCGCCAGCCTCGCACAATGCTCCCAAGCCCGGGAGAAAAGCGCTTCGGGGTGGTGTTCTCTCCGTGCCAATGGAGGACCTCCCTGGCTGCCCCCAAAGGCCGGTTTGCAAGCACTCCCACTCGCTGTTCCCGCCAGCCACGCACAATCCTCCAAAACCCCGGAGAAAAGCGCTTCGGGGTGGTGTTCTCTCCGTGCCAATGGAGGACCTCCCTGGCTGCCCCCAAAGGCCGGTTTGGAAGCACTCCGACTCGCTGTTCCCGCCATCCGCGCACAATGCTCCCAAGCCCGGGAGAAAAGCATTTTGGGGTGGTGCTCACACCGGGCCCTGGAAGACCTCCCCGGCTGCCTCCAAAGGACGGTTTTCAAGCACTCCTGCCTGCTGTTCCCGCCACCCGCGCACAATGCTCCCAAGCCCGGGAGAAAAGCGCTTCGGGGTGGTGCTCTCTACAGGCCCTTGGAAGACCTCCCCGGCTGCCTCCAAAGGCCGGTTTGCAAGGACTCCTTCCTGCTGTTCCCGCCAGCCACGCACAATGCTCCCAAGCCCGGGAGAAAAGCATTTTGGGGTGGTGCTCACACCGGGCCCTGGAAGACCTCCCCGGCTGCCTCCAAAGGACGGTTTTCAAGCACTCCTGCCTGCTGTTCCCGCCACCCGCGCAGAATGCTCCCAAGCGCGGGAGAAAAGCGCTTCGGGGTGGTGCTCTCTACAGGCCCTTGGAAGACCTCCCCGGCTGCCTCCAAAGGCCGGTTTGCAAGGACTCCTTCCTGCTGTTCCCGCCAGCCACGCACAATGCTCCCAAGCCCGGGAGAAAAGCATTTTGGGGTGGTGCTCACTCCGGGCCCTTGGAAGACCTCCCCGGCTGCCTCCAATGGCCAGTTTGCAAGCACTCATGTCCGCTGTTCCCACCAGCCGCGCACAATGCTCCCAAGCCCGGGAGAAAAGCTTTTTGGGGTGGTGCTCACACCGGGCCCTGGAAGACCTCCCCGGCTGCCTCCAAAGGCCAGTTTTCAAGCACTCCTGCCTGCTGTTCCCGCCACCTGCGCACAATGCTCCCAAGCCCGGGAGAAAAGCGCTTCGGGGTGGTGCTCTCTACAGGCCCTTGGAAGACCTCCCCGGCTGCCTCCAAAGGCCGGTTTGCAAGGACTCCTTCCTGCTGTTCCCGCCAGCCACGCACAATGCTCCCAAGCCCGGGAGAGAAGCATTTTGGGGTGGTGCTCTCTACAGGCCCTTGGAAGACCTCCCCGGCTGCCTCCAGTGGCCAGTTTGCAAGCACTCATGACCGCTGTTCCCACCAGCCGCGCACAATGCTCCCAGGCCTGGGAGAAAAGCTTTTTGGGGTGGTGCTCACACCGGGGCCTGGAAGACCTCCCCGGCTGCCTGCAAAGGCCGGTTTTCAAGCACTCCTGCCTGCTGTTCCTGCCACCCGCGCACAATACTCCCAAGCCCGGGAGAAAAGCGCTTCGGGGTGGTGCTCTCTACAGGCCCTTGGAAGACCTCCCCCGCTGCCTCCAAAGGCCGGTTTGCAAGGACTCCTTCCTGCTGTTCCCGCCAGCCACGCACAATGCTCCCAAGCCCGGGAGAAAAGTGCTTCGGGGTGGTGATCTCTCCGGGCCCTTGGAAGTCGTCCCCGGCTGCCTCCAAAGGCCGGTTTGCAAGCACTCATGCCCGTTGTTCCCACCAGCCGCGCACAATGCTCCCAAGCCCGGGAGAAAAGCATTTTGGGGTGGTGCTCACTCCGGGCCCTTGGAAGACCTCCCCGGCTGCCTCCAAAGGCCAGTTTGCAAGCAGTCCTGCCTGCTGTTCCCGCCAGCCGCGCACAATGCTCCCAAGCCCGGGAGAAAAGCGCTTCGGGGTGGTGCTCTCTCCGGGCACTTTCAAGACCTCCCCGGCTGCCTCCAAAGGCCGGTTTGTAAGTACTCATTCCCGCTGCTTCCGCCAGCCACGCACAATGCTCCCAAGCCCGGGAGAAAAGCATTTTGGGGTGGTGCTCTCTCCGGGCCCTTGGAAGACCTCCCGGGCTGCCTCCAAAGGCCAGTTTGCAAGCATTCATGTCCGTTGTTCCCGACAGCCGCGCACAATGCTCCCAAGCCCGAGAGAAAAGCATTTTGGGGTGGTGATCAGTCCGGCCCTTGGAAGACCTCCCCGGCTGCCTCCAAAGGACAGTTTGCAAGCACTCATGCCCGCTGTTCCCGCCAGCCGCGCACAATGCTCCCAAGACCGTGAGAAAAGCGCTTCGGGGTGGTGTTCTCTCAGGGACCATGGAGGACCTCCCCGGCTGCCCCCAAAGGCCGGTTTGCAAGCATTCCCACACGATGTTCCCGCCAGGCACACACAATGTTCCAAAACCCCGGAGAAAAGCGCTTCGGGGTGGTGGTCTCTCCGGGCCCCTGCCCCTGAGCCTGGGGGCCAGGCAGGGGATCCACAGTCCCAGGCCAAGGCAGAACCACATGCACACGTCTGTTCCTGCCCCCTCCACCGGCAGAGAGCTGGGGGGAGCCAGAGTCTGTCAGGCAGCTGCTGGGCTAGCCGCCTGTGTGGGAAGGGGCAGAGCCGACCTAGGGGCAAGTTGGGCCTCTTGCTCTCCCTGCTGCCCTGAGGCTGCTGGGCCAAAGAGGTCGTGGGCATCCAGCCCCTTGCTGGTCCCTTCCCTCTGACGAGGCCCTCTGAGCTCCAGCACCTTGCAGTGTGGAGACAGCCCCTGCCAGCAACCTCTTCTCCAAGGAGGCCTCAACCGAGGCCTAGGCCCAGGGGAAAGGCACCAGCGGGGATGAGCCAGTGGAGGCGCACGGGCATGTCTGGACCCAGTCCCCGCAGCCTGCCCCTTGGTGGGGCAGTACCCCCGGAGGCCAGGAAGGTCTGGGCAAGGCTGGCCAGGGGCAGGGGCCCTGCTGGGTCCTGCCCCTGGCCTGTGGGGCCTCTGAGCACAACCGGCCCTCTCCCACTGGAAGACCTCCCCGGCTGCCTCCAAAGGCCGGTTTGCCAACACTCCCGCCCGCTGTTCCCGCCAGGCACGCACAATGCTCCCAAGCCCGGGAGAAAAGCGCTTCGGGGTGTTGCCCTCTCCGGGCCCTTGCCCCTGAGCCTGGGGTCCAGGCAGTGGGTCCACACTCCCAGACCAAGGCAGAACCACATGCACACGTCTGTTCCTGACCCCTGCACCGGCAGAGAGCTCGGGGGAGCCAGAGTCTGTCAGGCAGCTGCTGGGTTGGCTGCCTGTGTGGGAAGGGGCAGAGCCGACCTAGGGGCAAGTTGGGCCTCTTGCTCTCCCTGCTGCCCTGAGGCTGCTGGGCCAAAGACGTCTTGGGCATCCAGCCCCTTACTGGTCCCTTCCCTCTGATGAGGCCCTCTGAGCTCCAGCACCTTGCAGTGTGGAGACAGCCCCTGCCAGCAACCTCCTCTCCAAGGAGGCCTCAACCGAGGCCTAGGCCCAGGGGAAAGGCACCAGCGGGGATGAGCCAGTGGAGGCGCAAGGGCATGTCTGGACCCAGTCCCCGCAGCCTGCCCCTTGGTGGGGCAGTACCCCCGGAGGCCAGGAAGGTCTGGGCAAGGCTGCGAGGGGCAGGGGCCCTGCTGGGTCGTGCCCCTGGCCTGTGGGGCGTCTGAGCACAACCGGCACTCTCCCGCTGGAAGACCTCCCCGGCTGCCTCCAAAGGCCGGTTTGCAAGCACTCCCGCCCGCTGTTCCCGCCAGGCAGGCACAATGCTCCCAAGCCCGGGAGAAAAGCGCTTCGGGGTGGTGCTCTCCTCGGGCCCTTGCCCCTGAGCCTGGGGTCCAGGCAGTTGGAACACACTCCCAGGCCAAGGCAGAACGACATGCACACGTCTGTTCCTGCCCCCTACACCGGCAGAGAGTTCGGGGGAGCCAGAGACTGCCAGGCTGCTGCTGGGCTGGCTGCCTGTGTGGGACGGGGCAGAGCCGACCTAGGGGCAAGTTGGGCCTCTTGCTCTCCCTGCTGCCCTGAGGCTGCTGGGTCAAAGAGGTCTTGGGCATCCAGCCCTTTGCTGGTCCCTTCCCTCTGACGAGGCCCTCTGAGCTCCAGCACCTTGCAGTGTGGAGACAGCCCCTGCCAGCAACCTCCTCTCCAAGGAGGCCTCAACCGAGACCTAGGACCAGGGGAAAGGCACCAGCGGGGATGAGCCTGGGGAGGCGCCCAGGCATGTCTGGACCCAGTCCCCGCAGCCTGCCCCTTGGTGGGGCAGTACCCCCGGAGGCCAGGAAGGTCTGGGAAAGGCTGGCCAGGGGCAGGGGACCTGCTGGGTCCTGCCCCTGGCCTGTGGGGCCTCTGAGCACAACCGGCCCTCTCCCACTGGAAGACCTCCCCGGCTGACTCCAAAGTCCTGTTTGCCAACACTCCCACCCGCTGTTCACGCCAGACTTGCACAATGCTCCCAAGCCCGGGAGAAAAGCGCTTCGGGGTGGTGCTCTCTCCGGGCCCTTGCCCCTGAGCCTGGGGGCAAGGCATGGGGAACACACTCCCAGGCCAAGGCAGAACCACATGCCCACGTCTGTTCCTGTCCCCTGCACCGGCAGAGAGCTTGGGGGAGCCAGAGACTGTCAGGCAGCTGCTGGGTTGGCCGCCTGTGTGGGAAGGGGCAGAGCCGCCCTAGGGGCAAGTTGGGCCTCTTGCTCTCCCTGCTGCCCTGAGGCTGCTGGGCCAAAGACGTCTTGGGCATCCAGCCCCTTACTGGTCCCTTCCCTCTGACGAGGCCCTCTGAGCTCCAGCACCTTGCAGTGTGGAGACAGCCCCTGCCAGCAACCTCCTCTCCAAGGAGGCCTCAACCGAGGCCTAGGCCCAGGGGAAATGCACCAGCGGGGATGAGCCAGGGGAGGCGCCCGAGCATGTCTGGACCCAGTCCCCGCAGCCTGCCCCTTGGTGGGGCAGTACCCCCGGAGGCCAGGAAGGTCTGGGAAAGGCTGACCAGGGGCAGGGGACCTGCTGGGTCCTGCCCCTGGCCTGTGGGGCCTCTGAGCACAACCGGCCCTCTCCCACTGGAAGACCTCCCCGGCTGCCTCCAAAGGCCGGTTTGCAAGCGCTCCCGGCCACTGTTACCAGCAGGCGGGCACAATGCTCCTAAGCCCGGAAGAAAAGCGCTTCAGGGTGGTGCTCTCTCTGGGCCCTTGCCCCTGAGCCTGGGGGCAAGGCAGGGTGTCCACACTCCCAGGCCAAGGCAGAACCACATGCACACGTCTGACCTGCCCCCTGCACCGGCAGAGAGCTCGGGGGAGCCAGAGTCTGTCAGGCAGCTGCTGGGCTGGCCGCCTGTGTGGGAAGTGGCAGAGCCGACCTAGGGGCAAGTTGGGCCTCCTGCTCTCCCTGCTGCCCTGAGGCTGCTGGGCCAAAGAGGTCTTGGGCATCCAGCCCCTTGCTGGTCCCTTCCCTCTGACGAGGCCCTCTGAGCTCCAGCACCTTGCAGTGTGGAGACAGCCCCTGCCAGCAACCTCCTCTCCAAGGAGGCCTCAACCGAGGCCTAGGCCCAGGGGAAAGGCACCAGCGGGGATGAGCCTGGGGAGGCGCCCGGGCATGTCTGGACCCAGTCCCCGCAGCCTGCCCCTTGGTGGGGCAGTACCCCCGGAGGCCAGGAAGGTCTGGGCAAGGCTGGCCAGGGTCAGGGGCCCTGCTGGGTCCTGCCCCTGGCCTGTGGGGCCTCTGAGCACAACCGGCCCTCTCCCACTGGAAGAACTCCCCGGCTGCCTCCAAAGGCCAGTTTGCCAACACTCCCGCTCGCTGTTCCCGCCAGGCACGCACAATGCTCCCAAGCCCGGGAGAAAAGCGCTTCGGGGTGGTGCTCTCCTCGGGCCCTTGCCCCTGAGCCTGGGGGCCAGGCAGTTGGTCCACACTCCCAGACCAAGGCAGAACCACATGCACACGTCTGTTCCTGACCCCTGCACCGGCAGAGAGCTCGGGGGAGCCAGAGTCTGTCAGGCAGCTGCTGGGCTGGCCGCCTGTGTGGGAAGGGGCAGAGCCGACCTAGGGGCAAGTTGGGCCTCTTCCTCTCCCTGCTGCCCTGAGGCTGCTGGGCCAAAGAGGTCTTGGGCATCCAGCCCCTTGCTGGTCCCTTCCCTCTGACGAGGCCCTCTGAGCTCGAGCACCCTGCAGTGTGGAGACAGCCCCTGCAAGCAACCTCCTCTCCAAGGAGGCCTCAACCGAGGCCTAGGCCCAGGGGAAAGGCACCAGCGGAGATGAGCCAGTGGAGGCGCACGGGCATGTCTGGACCCAGTCCCCGCAGCCTGCCCCTTGGTGGGGCAGTACCCCCGGAGGCCAGGAAACTCTGGGCAAGGCTGGCCAGGGGCAGGGGACCTGCTGGGTCCTGCCCCTGGCCTGTGAGGCCTCTGAGCACAACCGGCCCTCTCCCACTGGAAGACCTCCCCGGCTGCCTCCAAAGGCCGGTTTGCAAGCGCTCCCGCCCACTGTTCCCAGCAGGCGTGCACAATGCTCCCAAGCCCGGGAGAAAAGCGCTTCAGGGTGGTGCTCTCTCCGGGCCCTTGCCCCTGAGCCTGGGGGCAAGGCAGGGTGTCCACACTCCCAGAACAAGGCAGAACCACATGCACACGTCTGATCTGCCCCCTGCACCGGCAGAGAGCTCGGGGGAGCCAGAGTCTGTCAGGCAGCTGCTGGGCTGGCCGCCTGTGTGGGAAGGGGCAGAGCCAACCTAGGGGCAAGTTGGGCCTCTTGCTCTCCCTGCTTCCTTGAGGCTGCTGGGCCAAAGAGGTCTTGGGCATCCATCCCCTTGCTGGTCCCTTCCCTCTGACGAGGCCCTCTGAGCTCCAGCACCTTGCAGTGTGGAGACAGCCCCTGCCAGCAACCTCCTCTCCAAGGAGGCCTCAACCGAGGCCTAGGCCCAGGGGAAAGGCACCAGCGGGGATGAGCCTGGGGAGGCGCCCGGGCATGTCTGGACCCAGTCCCCGCAGCCTGCCCCTTGGTGGGGCAGTACCCCCGGAGGCCAGGAAGGTCTCGGCAAGGCTGCCAGGGGCAGGGACACTGCTGGGTCCTGCCCCTGGCCTGTGGGGCGTCTGAGCACAACCGGCACTCTCCCGCTGGAAGACCTCCCCATCTGCCTCGAAAGGCCGGTTTGCAAGCACTCCCGCCCGCTGTTCCCGCCAGGCACGCACAACGCTCCCAAGGCCAGGAGAAAAGCGCTTCGGGGTGTTGCTCTCTCCGGGCCCTTGCCCCTGAGCCTGGGGTCCAGGCAGTGGGTCCACACTCCCAGACCAAGGCAGAACCACATGCACACGTCTGTTCCTGACCCCTGCACCGGCAGAGAGCTCGGGGGAGCCAGAGTCTGTCAGGCAGCTGCTGGGTTGGCTGCCTGTGTGGGAAGGGGCAGAGCCGACCTAGGGGCAAGTTGGGCCTCTTGCTCTCCCTGCTGCCCTGAGGCTGCTGGGCCAAAGAGGTCTTGGGCATCCAGCCCCTTGCTGGTCCCTTCCCGCTGACGAGGCCGTCTGAGCTCCAGCACCTTGCAGTGTGGAGACAGCCCCTGCCAGCAACCTCCTCTCCAAGGAGGCATCAACCGAGGCCTATGCCCAGGGGAAAGGCACCAGCGGGGATGAGCCTGGGGAGGCGCCCAGGCATGTCTGGACCCAGTCCCCGCAGCCTGCCCCTTGGTGGGGCAGTACCCCCGGAGGCCAGGAAGGTCTGGGCAAGGCTGGCCAGGGGCAGGGGACCTGCTGGGTCCTGCCCCTGGCCTGTGAGGCCTCTGAGCACAACCGGCCCTCTCCCACTGGAAGACCTCCACGGCTGCCTCCAAAGTCCTGTTTGCAAACACTCCCGCCCGCTGTTCACGCCAGGCTCGCACAATGCTCCCAAGCCCGTGAGAAAAGCGCTTCGGGGTGGTGCTCTCTCCGGGCCCTTGCCCCTGAGCCTGGGGGCAAGGCAGGGGGAACACACTCCCAGGCCAAGGCAGAACCACATGCCCACGTCTGTTCCTGTCCCCTGCACCGGCAGAGAGCTCGGGGGAGCCAGAGTCTGACAGGCAGCTGCTGGGTTGGCCGCCTGTGTGGGAAGGGGCAGAGCCGCCCTAGGGGCAAGTTGGGCCTCTTGCTCTCCCTGCTGCCCTGAGTCTGCTGGGCCAAAGACGTCTTGGGCATCCAGCCCCTTACTGGTCCCTTCCCTCTGACGAGGCCCTCTGAGCTCCAGCACCTTGCAGTGTGGAGACAGCCCCTGCCAGCAACCTCCTCTCCAAGGAGGCCTCAAGCGAGGCCTAGGCCCAGGGGAAAGGCACCAGCGGGGATGAGCCTGGGGAGGCGCCCGGGCATGTCTGGACCCAGGCCCCGCAGCCTTCCCCTTGGTGGGGCAGTACCCCCGGAGGCCAGGAAGGTCTGGGCAAGGCTGGCCAGGGGCAGGGGCCCTGCTGCGTCCTGCCCCTGGCCTGTGGGGCCTCTGAGCACAACCGGCCCTCTCCCACTGGAAGACCTCCCCGGCTGCCTCCAAAGGCCGGTTTGCAAGCGCTCCCGCCCACTGTTCCCAGCAGGCGTGCACAATGCTCCCAAGCCCGGGAGAAAAGCGCTTCAGGGTGGTGCTCTCTCCGGGCCCTTGCCCCTGAGCCTGGGGCAAGGCAGGGTGTCCACACTCCCAGGACAAGGCAGAACCACATGCACACGTCTGATCTGCCCCCTTCACCGGCAGAGAGCTCGGGGGAGCCAGAGTCTGTCAGGCAGCTGCTGGGCTGGCCGCCTGTGTGGGAAGGGGCAGAGCCGCCCTAGGGGCAAGTTGGGCCTCTTGCTCTCCCTGCTGCACTGAGGCTGCTGGGCCAAAGAGGTCTTGGGCATCCAGCCCCTTGCTGGTCCCTTCCCTCTGACGAGGCCCTCTGAGCTCCAGCACCTTGCAGTGTGGAGACAGCCCCTGCCAGCAACCTCCTCTCCAAAGAGGCCTCAACTGAGGCCTAGGCCCAGGGGAAAGGCACCAGCGGGGATGAGCCTGGGGAGGTGCCTGGCCATGTCTGGACCCAGTCCCCGCAGCCTGCCCCTTGGTGGGGCAGTACCCCCGGAGGCCAGGAGGGTCTGGGCAAGGCTGCCAGGGGCAGGGACACTGCTGGTCCTGCCCCTGGCCTGTGGGGCGTCTGAGCACAACCGGCACTCTCCCGCTGGAAGACCTCCCCGGCTGCCTCCAAAGGCCGGTTTGCAAGCACTCCCGCCCGCTGTTCCCGCCAGGCACGCACAATGCTCCCAAGCCCGGGAGAAAAGCGCTTCGGGGTGGTGCTCTCTCCAGGCCCTTGCCCCTGAGCCTGGGGGACAGGCAGGGGGAACACACTCCCAGGCCAAGGCAGAACGACATGCACACGTCTGTTCCTGCCCCCTACACCGGCAGAGAGTTCGGGGGAGCCAGAGACTGCCAGGCTGCTGCTGGGCTGGCTGCCTGTGTGGGACGGGGTAGAGCCGACCTAGGGGCAAGTTGGGCCTCTTGCTCTCCCTGCTGCCCTGAGGCTGCTGGGTCAAAGAGGTCTTGGGCATCCAGCCCTTTGCTGGTCCTTTCCCTCTGACGAGGCCCTCTGAGCTCCAGCACCTTGCAGTGTGCAGACAGCCCCTGCCGGCAACCTCCTCTCCAAGGAGGCCTCAACCGAGGCCTAGGCCCAGGGGAAAGGCACCAGCGGGGATGAGCCTGGGGAGGCGCCCGGGCATGTCTGGACCCAGGCCCCGCAGCCTGCCCCTTGGTGGGGTAGTACCCCCGGAGGCCAGGAAGGTCTGGGCAAGGCTGCCAGAGGCAGGGACACTGCTGGGTCCTGCCCCTGGCCTGTGGGGCCTCTGAGAACAACTGGCACTCTCCCGCTGGAAGACCTCCTCGGCTGCCTCCAAAGGCTGGTTTGCAAGCACTCAATCCCGCTGTTCACGCCAGCTGCGCACAATGCTCCCAAGCCCGGGAGAAAAGCATTTTGGGGTGGTGCTCACTCCGGGCTTTGGAAGACCTCCCCGGCTGCCTCCAAGGCCGGTTTGCAAGCACTTCTGCCTGCTGTTCCCGCCACCCGCGCACAATGCTCCCAAGCCCGGGAGAAAAGCGTTTCGGGGTGGTGTTCTCTCTGGACCCAAGAAAGACCTCCCGGGCTGCCCCCAAATGCCGGTTTGCAAGCACTCCCACTCACTGTTCCCGCCATCCGTGCAAATGCTCCAAGCCCAGGAGAAAAGCCCTTCAGGGTGGTGCTCTCTCCCGGCCCTTGGAAGACCTCCCCGGCTGCCTCCAAAGGCTGGATTTCAAGTACTCCCTCCCGCTGTCCCGCCAGCCGCACACAATGCTCCCAATCACGGGAGAAAAGCGCTTCGGGGTGGTGCTCTCTACGGGCCCTTGGAAGACCTCCCCGTTTGTCTCCAAAGGCCGGTTTGCAAGCACTCATGCCCGCTGTTCCCGCCAGCCGCGCACAATGCTCCCAAGCCTAGGAGAAAAGCGCTTCGGGGTGGTGCTCTCTCCCGGCCCTTGGAAGACCTCCCCGGCTGCCTCCAAAGGCCGGTTTGCAAGCACTCAATCCCGCTGTTCCCGCCAGCCGCGCACAATGCTCCCAAGCCCGGGAGAAAAGCGCTTCGGGGTGGTGCTCTCTCCCGGCGCTTGGAAGACCTCCCCGGCTGCCTCCAAAGGCTGGCTTTCAAGAACTCCCTCCCGCTGACCCGCCAGCCGCACACAATGCTCCCAAGCCCGGGAGAAAAGCATTTTGAGGTGGTCTCTCTCCGGGCCCTTGGAAGACTCCCCGGCTGCCTCTAAAGGCCGGTTTGCAAGCACTCATGTCCTCTGTTCCCGACAGCCGCGAACAATGCTCCCAATTCCGTGAGAAAAGTGCTTCGGGATGGTGCTCTCTCCGGGCCCTTGGAAGACCTCCCAAGCTGCCTCCAAAGGCCGGTTTGCAAGCACTCCCGCCCGCTGTTCCCGCCAGCCTCGCACAATGCTCCCAAGCCCGGGAGAAAAGCGCTTCGGGGTGGTGTTCTCTCCGTGCCAATGGAGGACCTCCCTGGCTGCCCCCAAAGGCCGGTTTGCAAGCACTCCCACTCGCTGTTCCCGCCAGCCACGCACAATCCTCCAAAACCCCGGAGAAAAGCGCTTCGGGGTGGTGTTCTCTCCGTGCCAATGGAGGACCTCCCTGGCTGCCCCCAAAGGCCGGTTTGGAAGCACTCCGACTCGCTGTTCCCGCCATCCGCGCACAATGCTCCCAAGCCCGGGAGAAAAGCATTTTGGGGTGGTGCTCACACCGGGCCCTGGAAGACCTCCCCGGCTGCCTCCAAAGGACGGTTTTCAAGCACTCCTGCCTGCTGTTCCCGCCACCCGCGCAAAATGCTCCCAAGCCCGGGAGAAAAGCGCTTCGGGGTGGTGCTCTCTACAGGCCCTTGGAAGACCTCCCCGGCTGCCTCCAAAGGCCGGTTTGCAAGGACTCCTTCCTGCTGTTCCCGCCAGCCACGCACAATGCTCCCAAGCCCGGGAGAAAAGCATTTTGGGGTGGTGCTCACACCGGGCCCTGGAAGACCTCCCCGGCTGCCTCCAAAGGACGGTTTTCAAGCACTCCTGCCTGCTGTTCCCGCCACCCGCGCAGAATGCTCCCAAGCGCGGGAGAAAAGCGCTTCGGGGTGGTGCTCTCTACAGGCCCTTGGAAGACCTCCCCGGCTGCCTCCAAAGGCCGGTTTGCAAGGACTCCTTCCTGCTGTTCCCGCCAGCCACGCACAATGCTCCCAAGCCCGGGAGAAAAGCATTTTGGGGTGGTGCTCACTCCGGGCCCTTGGAAGACCTCCCCGGCTGCCTCCAATGGCCAGTTTGCAAGCACTCATGTCCGCTGTTCCCACCAGCCGCGCACAATGCTCCCAAGCCCGGGAGAAAAGCTTTTTGGGGTGGTGCTCACACCGGGCCCTGGAAGACCTCCCCGGCTGCCTCCAAAGGCCAGTTTTCAAGCACTCCTGCCTGCTGTTCCCGCCACCTGCGCACAATGCTCCCAAGCCCGGGAGAAAAGCGCTTCGGGGTGGTGCTCTCTACAGGCCCTTGGAAGACCTCCCCGGCTGCCTCCAAAGGCCGGTTTGCAAGGACTCCTTCCTGCTGTTCCCGCCAGCCACGCACAATGCTCCCAAGCCCGGGAGAGAAGCATTTTGGGGTGGTGCTCTCTACAGGCCCTTGGAAGACCTCCCCGGCTGCCTCCAGTGGCCAGTTTGCAAGCACTCATGACCGCTGTTCCCACCAGCCGCGCACAATGCTCCCAGGCCTGGGAGAAAAGCTTTTTGGGGTGGTGCTCACACCGGGGCCTGGAAGACCTCCCCGGCTGCCTGCAAAGGCCGGTTTTCAAGCACTCCTGCCTGCTGTTCCTGCCACCCGCGCACAATACTCCCAAGCCCGGGAGAAAAGCGCTTCGGGGTGGTGCTCTCTACAGGCCCTTGGAAGACCTCCCCCGCTGCCTCCAAAGGCCGGTTTGCAAGGACTCCTTCCTGCTGTTCCCGCCAGCCACGCACAATGCTCCCAAGCCCGGGAGAAAAGTGCTTCGGGGTGGTGATCTCTCCGGGCCCTTGGAAGTCGTCCCCGGCTGCCTCCAAAGGCCGGTTTGCAAGCACTCATGCCCGTTGTTCCCACCAGCCGCGCACAATGCTCCCAAGCCCGGGAGAAAAGCATTTTGGGGTGGTGCTCACTCCGGGCCCTTGGAAGACCTCCCCGGCTGCCTCCAAAGGCCAGTTTGCAAGCAGTCCTGCCTGCTGTTCCCGCCAGCCGCGCACAATGCTCCCAAGCCCGGGAGAAAAGCGCTTCGGGGTGGTGCTCTCTCCGGGCACTTTCAAGACCTCCCCGGCTGCCTCCAAAGGCCGGTTTGTAAGTACTCATTCCCGCTGCTTCCGCCAGCCACGCACAATGCTCCCAAGCCCGGGAGAAAAGCATTTTGGGGTGGTGCTCTCTCCGGGCCCTTGGAAGACCTCCCGGGCTGCCTCCAAAGGCCAGTTTGCAAGCATTCATGTCCGTTGTTCCCGACAGCCGCGCACAATGCTCCCAAGCCCGAGAGAAAAGCATTTTGGGGTGGTGATCAGTCCGGCCCTTGGAAGACCTCCCCGGCTGCCTCCAAAGGACAGTTTGCAAGCACTCATGCCCGCTGTTCCCGCCAGCCGCGCACAATGCTCCCAAGACCGTGAGAAAAGCGCTTCGGGGTGGTGTTCTCTCAGGGACCATGGAGGACCTCCCCGGCTGCCCCCAAAGGCCGGTTTGCAAGCATTCCCACACGATGTTCCCGCCAGGCACACACAATGTTCCAAAACCCCGGAGAAAAGCGCTTCGGGGTGGTGGTCTCTCCGGGCCCCTGCCCCTGAGCCTGGGGGCCAGGCAGGGGATCCACAGTCCCAGGCCAAGGCAGAACCACATGCACACGTCTGTTCCTGCCCCCTCCACCGGCAGAGGGCTCGGGGGAGCCAGAGTCTGTCAGGCAGCTGCTGGGCTGGCCGCCTGTGTGGGAAGGGGCAGAGCCGACCTAGGGGCAAGTTGGGCCTCTTGCTCTCCCTGCTGCCCTGAGGCTGCTGGGCCAAAGAGGTCTTGGGCATCCAGCCCCTTGCTGGTCCCTTCCTTCTGACGAGGCCCTCTGAGCTCCAGCACCTTGCAGTGTGGAGACAGCCCCTGCCAGCAACCTCCTCTCCAAGGAGGCCTCAACCGAGGCCTAGGCCCAGGGGAAAGGCACCAGCGGAGATGAGCCAGTGGAGGCGCACGGGCATGTCTGGACCCAGTCCCCGCAGCCTGCCCCTGGGTGGGGCAGTACCCCCGGAGGCCAGGAAGGTCTGGGCAAGGCTGCGAGGGGCAGGGGCCCTGCTGGGTCGTGCCCCTGGCCTGTGGGGCGTCTGAGCACAACCGGCACTCTACCGCTGGAAGACCTCCCCGTCTGCCTCCAAAGGCCGGTTTGCAAGCACTCCTGCCCGCTGTTCCCGCCAGGCACGCACAATGCTCCCAAGCCCGGGAGAAAAGCGCTTCGGGGTGGTGCTCTCTCCGGGCCCTTGCCCCTGAGCCTGGGGGCCAGGCAGTTGGAACACACTCCCAGGTCAAGGCAGAACGACATGCACACGTCTGTTCCTGCCCCCTACACCGGCAGAGAGCTCGGGGGAGCCAGAGACTGCCAGGCTGCTGCTGGGCTGGCTGCCTGTGTGGGACGGGGCAGAGCCGACCTAGGGGCAAGTTGGGCCTCTTGCTCTCCCTGCTGCCCTGAGGCTGCTGGGTCAAAGAGGTCTTGGGCATCCAGCCCTTTGCTGGTCCCTTCCCTCTCACGAGCCCCTCTGAGCTCCAGCACCTTGCAGTGTGGAGACAGCCCCTACCAGCAACCTCCTCTCCAAAGAGGCCTCAACCGAGGCCTACGCCCAGGGGAAAAGCACCAGCGGGGATGATCCTGGGGAGGCGCACGGACATGTCTGGACCCAGTCCCCGCAGCCTGCCCCTTGGTGGGGCAGTACCCCCGGAGGCCAGGAAGGTCTGTGCAAGGCTGCCAGGGGCAGGGGCCCTGCTGGGTCCTGCCCCTGGCCTGTGAGGCCTCTGAGCACAACCGGCCCTCTCCCACTGGAAGACCTCCCCAGCTGCCTCCAAAGTCCTGTTTGCAAACACTCCCGCCCGCTGTTCACGCCAGGCTCGCACAATGATCCCAAGCCCGGGAGAAAAGCGCTTCGGGGTGGTGCTCTCTCCGGGCCCTTGCCCCTGAGCCTGGGGGCCAGGCAGTGGGTCCACACTCCCAGACCAAGGCAGAACCACATGCACACGTCTGTTCCTGACCCCTGCACCGGCAGAGAGCTCTGGGGAGCCAGAGTCTGTCAGGCAGGTGCTGGGCTGGCCGCCTGTGTGGGAAGGGGCAGAGCCGACCTAGGGGCAAGTTGGGCCTCTTGCTCTCCCTGCTGCCCTGAGGCTGCTGGGCCAAAGAGGTCTTGGGCATCCAGCCCCTTGCTGGTCCCTTCCCTCTGACGAGGCCCTCTGAGCTCCAGCACCTTGCAGTGTGGAGACAGCCCCTGCCAGCAACCTCCTCTCCAAGGAGGCCTCAACCGAGGCCTAGGCCTAGGGGAAAGACACCAGCGGGGATGAGCCTGGGGAGGCGCCCGGGCATGTCTGGACCCAGTCCCCGCAGCCTGCCCCTTGGTGGGGCAGTACCCCCGGAGGCCAGGAAGGTCTGTGCAAGGCTGCCAGGGGCAGGGACAGTGCTGGGTCCTGCCCCTGGCCTGTTGGACGTCTGAGCACAACCGGCACTCTCGCGCTGGAAGACCTCCCCGTCTGCCTCCAAAGGCCGTTTTGCACGCACTCCCGCCCACTGTTCCCACCAAGTGCGCACAATGCTCCCAAGCCCGGGAGAAAAGCGCTTCGGGGTGGTGCTCTCTCCGGGTCCTTGCCCCTGAGCCTGGGGACCAGGCAGGGGGAACACACTCCCAGGCCAAGGCAGAACCACATGCACACGTCTGTTCCTGACCCCTGCACCGGCAGAGAGCTCGGGGGAGCCAGAGTCTGTCAGGCAGCTGCTGGGCTGGCCGCCTTTGTGGGAAGGGGCAGAGCCGACCTAGGGGCAAGTTGGGCCTCTTGCTCTCCCTGCTGCCCTGAGGCTGCTGGGCCAAAGAGGTCTTGGGCATCCAGCCCTTTGCTTGTCCCTTCCCTCTGACGAGGCCCTCTGAGGTCCAGCACCTTGCAGTGTGGAGACAGCCCCTGCCAGCAACCTCCTCTCCAAGGAGGCCTCAACCGAGACCTAGGCCCAGGGGAAAGGCACCAGCGGGGATGAGCCTGGGGAGGCGCCCGGGCATGTCTGGACCCAGTCCCCGCAGCCTGCCCCTTGGTGGGGCAGTACCCCCGGAGGCCAGGAAGGTCTGGGAAAGGCTGGCCAGGGGCAGGGGACCTACTGGGTCCTGCCCCTGGCCTGTGGGGCCTCTGAGCACAACCGGCCCTCTCCCACTGGAAGACCTCCCCGGCTGCCTCCAAAGTCCTGTTTGCCAACACTCCCACCCGCTGTTCACGCCAGACTTGCACAATGCTCCCAAGCCCGGGAGAAAAGCGCTTCGGGGTGGTGCTCTCTCCGGGCCCTTGCCCCTGAGCCTGGGGGCAAGGCATGGGGAACACACTCCCAGGCCAAGGCAGAACCACATGCCCACGTCTGTTCCTGTCCCCTGCACCGGCAGAGATCTTGGGGGAGCCAGAGTCTGTCAGGCAGCTGCTGGGTTGGCCGCCTGTGTGGGAAGGGGCAGAGCCGCCCTAGGGGCAAGTTGGGCCTCTTGCTCTCCCTGCTGCCCTGAGGCTGCTGGGCCAAAGACGTCTTGGGCATCCAGCCCCTTACTGGTCCCTTCCCTCTGACGAGGCCCTCTGAGCTCCAGCACCTTGCAGTGTGGAGACAGCCCCTGCCAGCAATCTCCTCTCCAAGGAGGCCTCAACCGAGGCCTAGGCCCAGGGGAAAGGCACCAGCGGGGATGAGCCAGGGGAGGCGCCCGAGCATGTCTGGACCCAGTCCCCGCAGCCTGCCCCTTGGTGGGGCAGTACCCCCGGAGGCCAGGAAGGTCTGGGTAAGGCTGGCCAGGGGCAGGGGCCCTGCTGGGTCCTGCCCCTGGCCTGTGGGGCCTCTGAGCACAACCGGCCCTCTCCCACTGGAAGACCTCCCCGGCTGCCTCCAAAGGCCGGTTTGCAAGCGCTCCCGGCCACTGTTACCAGCAGGCGGGCACAATGCGCCTAAGCCCGGAAGAAAAGCGCTTCAGGGTGGTGCTCTCTCTGGGCCCTTGCCCCTGAGCCTGGGGGCAAGGCAGGGTGTCCACACTCCCAGGCCAAGGCAGAACCACATGCACACGTCTGATCTGCCCCCTGCACCGGCAGAGAGCTCGGGGGAGCCAGAGTCTGTCAGGCAGCTGCTGGGCTGGCCGCCTGTGTGGGAAGTGGCAGAGCCGACCTAGGGGCAAGTTGGGCCTCTTGCTCTCCCTGCTGCCCTGAGGCTGCTGGGCCATAGAGGTCTTGGGCATCCAGCCCCTTGCTGGTCCCTTCCCTCTGACGAGGCCCTCTGAGCTCCAGCACCTTGCAGTGTGGAGACAGCCCCTGCCAGCAACCTCCTCTCCAAGGAGGCCTCAACCGAGGCCTAGGCCCAGGGGAAAGGCACTAGCGGGGATGAGCCTGGGGAGGCGCCCGGGCATGTCTGGACCCAGTCCCCGCAGCCTGCCCCTTGGTGGGGCAGTACCCCCGGAGGCCAGGAAGGTCTGGGCAAGGCTGGCCAGGGGCAGGGGCCCTGCTGGGTCCTGCCCCTGGCCTGTGGGGCCTCTGAGCACAACCGGCCCTCTCCCACTGGAAGAACTCCCCGGCTCCCTCCAAAGGCCAGTTTGCCAACACTCCCGCCCGCTGTTCCCGCCAGGCACGCACAATGCTCCCAAGCCCGGGAGAAAAGCGCTTCGGGGTGGTGCTCTCCTCGGGCCCTTGCCCCTGAGCCTGGGGGCCAGGCAGTTGGTCCACACTCCCAGACCAAGGCAGAACCACATGCACACGTCTGTTCCTGACCCCTGCACCGGCAGAGAGTTCGGGGGAGCCAGAGTCTGTCAGGCAGCTGCTGGGCTGGCCGCCTGTGTGGGAAGGGGCAGAGCCGACCTAGGGGCAAGTTGGGCCTCTTCCTCTCCCTGCTGCCCTGAGGCTGCTGGGCCAAAGAGGTCTTGGGCATCCAGCCCCTTGCTGGTCCCTTCCCTCTGACGAGGGCCTCTGAGCTCCAGCACCTTGCAGTGTGGAGACAGCCCCTGCCAGCAACATCCTCTCCAAGGAGGCCTCAACCGAGGCCTAGGCCCAGGGGAAAGGCACCAGCGGGGATGAGCCTGGGGAGGCGCCCGGGCATGTCTGGACCCAGTCCCCGCAGCCTGCCCCTTGGTGGGGCAGTACCCCCGGAGGCCAGGAAGATCTGGGCAAGGCTGGCCAGGGGCAGGGGCCCTGCTGGGTCCTCCCCATGGCCTGTGGGGCCTCTGAGCACAACCGGCCCTCTCCCACTGGAAGACCTCCCCGGCTGCCTCCAAAGGCCGGTTTGCAAGCACTCCCGCCCACTGTTCCCGCCAGGCGCGCACAATGCTCCCAACCCCGGGAGAAAAGCGCTTCGGGGTGGTGCTCTCTCCGGGCCCTTGCCCCTGAGCCTGGGGGCAAGGCAGGGGGAACACACTCCCAGACCAAGGCAGAAACACATGCACACGTCTGTTCCTGTCCCCTGCACCGGCAGAGAGCTCGGGGGAGCCAGAGTCTCTCAGGCAGGTGCTGGGCTGGCCGCCTGTGTGGGAAGGGGCAGAGCCGACCTAGGGGCAAGTTGGGCCTCTTGCTCTCCCTGCTGCCCTGAGGCTGCAGGGCCAAAGACGTCTTGGGCATCCAGCCCCTTACTGGTCCCTTCCCTCTGACGAGGCCCTCTGAGCTCCAGCACCTTGCAGTGTGGAGACAGCCCCTGCCAGCAATCTCCTCTCCAAGGAGGCCTCAACCGAGGCCTAGGCCCAGGGGAAAGGCACAGCGGGGATGAGCCAGGGGAGGCGCCCGGGCATGTCTGGACCCTGTCCCCGCAGCCTGCCCCTTGGTGGGGCAGTACCCCCGGAGGCCAGGAAGGTCTGGGCAAGGCTGGCCAGGGGCAGGGGCCCTGCTGGGTCCTGCCCCTGGCCTGTGGGGCCTCTGAGCACAACCGGCCCTCTCCCACTGGAAGACCTCCCCGGCTGCCTCCAAAGGCCGGTTTGCAAGCACTCCCGCCCACTGTTCCCGCCAGGCGCGCACAATGCTCCCAAGCCCGGGAGAAAAGCGCTTCGGGGTGGTGGTCTCTCCGGGCCCTTGCCCCTGAGCCTGGGGGCCAGGCAGGGGATCCACAGTCCCAGGCCAAGGCACAACAACATGCACACGTCTGTTCCTGCCCCCTCCACCGGCAGAGAGCTGGGGGGAGCCAGAGTCTGTCAGGCAGCTGCTGGGCTGGCCGCCTGTGTGGGAAGGGGCAGAGCCGACCTAGGGGCAAGTTGGGCCTCTTGCTCTCCCTGCTGCCCTGAGGCTGCTGGGCCAAAGAGGTCTTGGGCATCCAGCCCCTTGCTGGTCCCTTCCCTCTGACGAGGCCCTCTGAGCTCCAGCACCTTGCAGTGTGGAGACAGCCCCTGCCAGCAACCTCCTCTCCAAGGAGGCCTCAACCGAGGCCTAGGCCCAGGGGAAAGGCACCAGCGGGGATGAGCCAGTGGAGGGGCCCGGGCATGTCTGGACCCAGTCCCCGCAGCCTGCCCCTTGGTGGGGCAGTACCCCCGGAGGCCAGGAAGGTCTGGGCAAGGCTGGTCAGGGGAAGGGTCCCTGCTGGGTCCTGCCCCTGGCCTGTGGGGCCTCTGAGCACAACCGGCCCTCTCCCACTGGAAGACCTCCCCGGCTGCCTTCAAAGGTGGGTTTGCCAACACTCCCGCCCGCTGTTCCCGCCAGGCACGCACAACGCTCCCAAGGCCAGGAGAAAAGCGCTTCGGGGTGTTGCTCTCTCCGGGCCCTTGCCCTTGAGCCTGGGGTCCAGGCAGTGGGTCCACACTCCCAGACCAAGGCAGAACCACATGCACACGTCTGTTCCTGAACCCTGAACCGGCAGAGAGCTCGGGGGAGCCAGAGTCTATCAGGCAGCTGCTGGGTTGGCTGCCTGTGTGGGAAGGGGCAGAGCCGACCTAGGGGCAAGTTGGGCCTCTTGCTCTCCCTGCTGCCCTGAGGCTGCTGGGCCAAAGAGGTCTTGGGCATCCAGCCCCTTGCTGGTCCCTTCCCTCGGACGAGGCCCTCTGAGCTCCAGCACCTTGCAGTGTGGAGACAGCCCCTGCCAGCAACCTCCTCTCCAAGGAGGCATCAACCGAGGCCTATGCCCAGGGGAAAGGCACCAGCGGGGATGAGCCTGGGGAGGCGCCCAGGCATGTCTGGACCCAGTCCCCGCAGCCTGCCCCTTGGTGGGGCAGTACCCCCGGAGGCCAGGAAGGTCTGGGCAAGGCTGGCCAGGGGCAGGGGACCTGCTGGGTCCTGCCCCTGGCCTGTGAGGCCTCTGAGCACAACCGGCCCTCTCCCACTGGAAGACCTCCACGGCTGCCTCCAAAGTCCTGTTTGCAAACACTCCCGCCCGCTGTTCACGCCAGGCTCGCACAATGCTCCCAAGCCCGGGAGAAAAGCGCTTCGGGGTGGTGCTCTCTCCGGGCCCTTGCCCCTGAGCCTGGGGGCAAGGCAGGGGGAACACACTCCCAGGCCAAGGCAGAACCACATGCCCACGTCTGTTCCTGTCCCCTGCACCGGCAGAGAGCTTGGGGGAGCCAGAGTCTGTCAGGCAGCTGCTGAGTTGGCCGCCTGTGTGGGAAGGGGCAGAGCCGCCCTAGGGGCAAGTTGGGCCTCTTGCTCTCCCTGCTGCCCTGAGGCTGCTGGGCCAAAGACGTCTTGGGCATCCAGCCCCTTACTGGTCCCTTCCCTCTGACGAGGCCCTCTGAGCTCCAGCACCTTGCAGTGTGGAGACAGCCCCTGCCAGCAACCTCCTCTCCAAGGAGGCCTCAACCGAGGCCTAGGCCCAGGGGAAAGGCACCAGCGGGGATGAGCCTGGGGAGGCGCCCGGGCATGTCTGGACCCAGTCCCCGCAGCCTGCCCCTTGGTGGGGCAGTACCCCCGGAGGCCAGGAAGGTCTGGGCAAGGCTGGCCAGGGGCAGGGGCCCTGCTGCGTCCTGCCCCTGGCCTGTGGGGCCTCTGAGCACAACCGGCCCTCTCCCACTGGAAGACCTCCCCGGCTGCCTCCAAAGGCCGGTTTGCAAGCGCTCCCGCCCACTGTTCCCAGCAGGCGTGCACAATGCTCCCAAGCCCGGGAGAAAAGCGCTTCAGGGTGGTGCTCTCTCCGGGCCCTTGCCCCTGAGCCTGGGGCAAGGCAGGGTGTCCACACTCCCAGGACAAGGCAGAACCACATGCACACGTCTGATCTGCCCCCTGCACCGGCAGAGAGCTCGGGGGAGCCAGAGTCTGTCAGGCAGGTGCTGGGCTGGCCGCCTGTGTGGGAAGGGGCAGAGCCGCCCTAGGGGCAAGTTGGGCCTCTTGCTCTCCCTGCTGCACTGAGGCTGCTGGGCCAAAGAGGTCTTGGGCATCCAGCCCCTTGCTGGTCCCTTCCCTCTGACGAGGCCCTCTGAGCTCCAGCACCTTGCAGTGTGGAGACAGCCCCTGCCAGCAACCTCCTCTCCAAGGAGGCCTCAACTGAGGCCTAGGCCCAGGGGAAAGGCACCAGCGGGGATGAGCCTGGGGAGGTGCCTGGCCATGTCTGCACCCAGTCCCCGCAGCCTGCCCCTTGGTGGGGCAGTACCCCCGGAGGCCAGGAGGGTCTGGGCAAGGCTGCCAGGGGCAGGGACACTGCTGGTCCTGCCCCTGGCCTGTGGGGCGTCTGAGCACAACCGGCACTCTCCCGCTGGAAGACCTCCCCGGCTGCCTCCAAAGGCTGGTTTGCAAGCACTCAATCCCGCTGTTCACGCCAGCTGCGCACAATGCTCCCAAGCCCGGGAGAAAAGCATTTTGGGGTGGTGCTCACTCCGGGCTTTGGAAGACCTCCCCGGCTGCCTCCAAGGCCGGTTTGCAAGCACTTCTGCCTGCTGTTCCCGCCACCCGCGCACAATGCTCCCAAGCCCGGGAGAAAAGCGTTTCGGGGTGGTGTTCTCTCTGGACCCAAGAAAGACCTCCCGGGCTGCCCCCAAATGCCGGTTTGCAAGCACTCCCACTCACTGTTCCCGCCATCCGTGCAAATGCTCCAAGCCCAGGAGAAAAGCCCTTCAGGGTGGTGCTCTCTCCCGGCCCTTGGAAGACCTCCCCGGCTGCCTCCAAAGGCTGGATTTCAAGTACTCCCTCCCGCTGTCCCGCCAGCCGCACACAATGCTCCCAATCACGGGAGAAAAGCGCTTCGGGGTGGTGCTCTCTACGGGCCCTTGGAAGACCTCCCCGTTTGTCTCCAAAGGCCGGTTTGCAAGCACTCATGCCCGCTGTTCCCGCCAGCCGCGCACAATGCTCCCAAGCCTAGGAGAAAAGCGCTTCGGGGTGGTGCTCTCTCCCGGCCCTTGGAAGACCTCCCCGGCTGCCTCCAAAGGCCGGTTTGCAAGCACTCAATCCCGCTGTTCCCGCCAGCCGCGCACAATGCTCCCAAGCCCGGGAGAAAAGCGCTTCGGGGTGGTGCTCTCTCCCGGCCCTTGGAAGACCTCCCCGGCTGCCTCCAAAGGCTGGTTTTCAAGAACTCCCTCCCGCTGACCCGCCAGCCGCACACAATGCTCCCAAGCCCGGGAGAAAAGCATTTTGAGGTGGTCTCTCTCCGGGCCCTTGGAAGACTCCCCGGCTGCCTCTAAAGGCCGGTTTGCAAGCACTCATGTCCTCTGTTCCCGACAGCCGCGAACAATGCTCCCAATTCCGTGAGAAAAGTGCTTCGGGATGGTGCTCTCTCCGGGCCCTTGGAAGACCTCCCAAGCTGCCTCCAAAGGCCGGTTTGCAAGCACTCCCGCCCGCTGTTCCCGCCAGCCTCGCACAATGCTCCCAAGCCCGGGAGAAAAGCGCTTCGGGGTGGTGTTCTCTCCGTGCCAATGGAGGACCTCCCTGGCTGCCCCCAAAGGCCGGTTTGCAAGCACTCCCACTCGCTGTTCCCGCCAGCCACGCACAATCCTCCAAAACCCCGGAGAAAAGCGCTTCGGGGTGGTGTTCTCTCCGTGCCCATGGAAGACCTCCCGGGGTGCCCCCAAAGGCCGGTTTGGAAGCACTCCCACTCGCTGTTCCCGCCATCCGCGCACAATGCTCCCAAGCCCGGGAGAAAAGCATTTTGGGGTGGTGCTCACACCGGGCCCTGGAAGACCTCCCCGGCTGCCTCCAAAGGACGGTTTTCAAGCACTCCTGCCTGCTGTTCCCGCCACCCGCGCACAATGCTCCCAAGCCCGGGAGAAAAGCGCTTCGGGGTGGTGCTCTCTACAGGCCCTTGGAAGACGTCCCCGGCTGCCTCCAAAGGCCGGTTTGCAAGGACTCCTTCCTGCTGTTCCCGCCAGCCACGCACAATGCTCCCAAGCCCGGGAGAGAAGCATTTTGGGGTGGTGCTCTCTGCAGGCCCTTGGAAGACCTCCCCGGCTGCCTCCAGTGGCCAGTTTGCAAGCACTCATGCCCGCTGTTCCCACCAACCGCGCACAATGCTCCCAAGCCCGGGAGAAAAGCTTTTTGGGGTGGTGCTCACACCGGGCCCTGGAAGACCTCCCCGGCTGCCTGCAAAGGCCGGTTTTCAAGCACTCCTGCCTGCTGTTCCTGCCACCCGCGCACAATACTCCCAAGCCCGGGAGAAAAGCGCTTCGGGGTGGTGCTCTCTACAGGCCCTTGGAAGACCTCCCCCGCTGCCTCCAAAGGCCGGTTTGCAAGGACTCCTTCCTGCTGTTCCCGCCAGCCACGCACAATGCTCCCAAGCCCGGGAGAAAAGTGCTTCGGGGTGGTGATCTCTCCGGGCCCTTGGAAGTCGTCCCCGGCTGCCTCCAAATGCCGGTTTGCAAGCACTCATGCCCGTTGTTCCCACCAGCCGCGCACAATGCTCCCAAGCCCGGGAGAAAAGCATTTTGGGGTGGTGCTCACTCCGGGCCCTTGGAAGACCTCCCCGGCTGCCTCCAAAGGCCAGTTTGCGAGCAGTCCTGCCTGCTGTTCCCGCCAGCCGCGCACAATGCTCCCAAGCCCGGGAGAAAAGCGCTTCGGGGTGGTGCTCTCTCCGGGCACTTTCAAGACCTCCCCGGCTGCCTCCAAAGGCCGGTTTCTAAGTACTCTTTCCCGCTGCTTCCGCCAGCCACGCACAATGCTCCCAAGCCCGGGAGAAAAGCATTTTGGGGTGGTGCTCTCTCCGGGCCCTTGGAAGACCTCCCGGGCTGCCTCCAAAGGCCAGTTTGCAAGCATTCATGTCCGTTGTTCCCGACAGCCGCGCACAATGCTCCCAAGCCCGAGAGAAAAGCATTTTGGGGTGGTGATCAGTCCGGCCCTTGGAAGACCTCCCCGGCTGCCTCCAAAGGACAGTTTGCAAGCACTCATGCCCGCTGTTCCCGCCAGCCGCGCACAATGCTCCCAAGACCGTGAGAAAAGCGCTTCGGGGTGGTGTTCTCTCAGGGACCATGGAGGACCTCCCCGGCTGCCCCCAAAGGCCGGTTTGCAAGCACTCCCGCCCGCTGTTCCCGCCAGGCACGCACAATGCTCCCAAGCCCGGGAGAAAAGCGCTTCGGGGTGGTGCTCTCCTCGGGCCCTTGCCCCTGAGCCTGGGGGCCAGGCAGTTGGTCCACACTCCCAGACCAAGGCAGAACCACATGCACACGTCTGTTCCTGACCCCTGCACCGGCAGAGAGCTCGGGGGAGCCAGAGTCTGTCAGGCAGCTGCTGGGCTGGCCGCCTGTGTGGGAAGGGGCAGAGCCGACCTAGGGGCAAGTTGGGCCTCTTGCTCTCCCTGCTGCCCTGAGGCTGCTGGGCCATAGAGGTCTTGGGCATCCAGCCCCTTGCTGGTCCCTTCCCTCTGACGAGGCCCTCTGAGCTCCAGCACCTTGCAGTGTGGAGACAGCCCCTGCCAGCAACCTCCTCTCCAAGGAGGCCTCAACCGAGGCCTAGGCCCAGGGGAAAGGCACCAGCGGGGATGAGCCTGGGGAGGCGCCCGGGCATGTCTGGACCCAGACCCCGCAGCCTGCCCCTTGGTGGGGCAGTACCCCCGGAGGCCAGGAAGGTCTGGGCAAGGCTGGCCAGGGGCAGGGGCCCTGCTGGGTCCTGCCCCTGGCCTGTGGGGCCTCTGAGCACAACCGGCCCTCTCCCACTGGAAGAACTCCCCGGCTCCCTCCAAAGGCCAGTTTGCCAACACTCCCGCCCGCTGTTCCCGCCAGGCACGCACAATGCTCCCAAGCCCGGGAGAAAAGCGCTTCGGGGTGGTGCTCTCCTCGGGCCCTTGCCCCTGAGCCTGGGGGCCAGGCAGTTGGTCCACACTCCCAGACCAAGGCAGAACCACATGCACACGTCTGTTCCTGACCCCTGCACCGGCAGAGAGTTCGGGGGAGCCAGAGTCTGTCAGGCAGCTGCTGGGCTGGCCGCCTGTGTGGGAAGGGGCAGAGCCGACCTAGGGGCAAGTTGGGCCTCTTCCTCTCCCTGCTGCCCTGAGGCTGCTGGGCCAAATAGGTCTTGGGCATCCAGCCCCTTGCTGGTCCCTTCCCTCTGACGAGGCCCTCTGAGCTCCAGCACCTTGCAGTGTGGAGACAGCCCCTGCCAGCAACATCCTCTCCAAGGAGGCCTCAACCGAGGCCTAGGCCCAGGGGAAAGGCACCAGCGGGGATGAGCCTGGGGAGGCGCCCGGGCATGTCTGGACCCAGTCCCCGCAGCCTGCCCCTTGGTGGGGCAGTACCCCCGGAGGCCAGGAAGATCTGGGCAAGGCTGGCCAGGGGCAGGGGCCCTGCTGGGTCCTCCCCATGGCCTGTGGGGCCTCTGAGCACAACCGGCCCTCTCCCACTGGAAGACCTCCCCGGCTGCCTCCAAAGGCCGGTTTGCAAGCACTCCCGCCCACTGTTCCCGCCAGGTGCGCACAATGCTCCCAAGCCCGGGAGAAAAGCGCTTCGGGGTGGTGCTCTCTCCGGGCCCTTGCCCCTGAGCCTGTGGGCAAGGCAGGGGGAACACACTCCCAGACCAAGGCAGAAACACATGCACACGTCTGTTCCTGTCCCCTGCACCGGCAGAGAGCTCGGGGGAGCCAGAGTCTCTCAGGCAGGTGCTGGGCTGGCCGCCTGTGTGGGAAGGGGCAGAGCCGACCTAGGGGCAAGTTGGGCCTCTTGCTCTCCCTGCTGCCCTGAGGCTGCAGGGCCAAAGACGTCTTGGGCATCCAGCCCCTTACTGGTCCCTTCCCTCTGACGAGGCCCTCTGAGCTCCAGCACCTTGCAGTGTGGAGACAGCCCCTGCCAGCAATCTCCTCTCCAAGGAGGCCTCAACCGAGGCCTAGGCCCAGGGGAAAGGCACCAGCGGGGTTGAGCCAGGGGAGGCGCCCGGGCATGTCTGGACCCTGTCCCCGCAGCCTGCCCCTTGGTGGGGCAGTACCCCCGGAGGCCAGGAAGGTCTGGGCAAGGCTGGCCAGGGGCAGGGGCCCTGCTGGGTCCTGCCCCTGGCCTGTGGGGCCTCTGAGCACAACCGGCCCTCTCCCACTGGAAGACCTCCCCGGCTGCCTCCAAAGGCCGGTTTGCAAGCACTCCCGCCCACTGTTCCCGCCAGGCGCGCACAATGCTCCCAAGCCCGGGAGAAAAGCGCTTCGGGGTGGTGGTCTCTCCGGGCCCTTGCCCCTGAGCCTGGGGGCCAGGCAGGGGATCCACAGTCCCAGGCCAAGGCACAACAACATGCACACGTCTGTTCCTGCCCCCTCCACCGGCAGAGAGCTGGGGGGAGCCAGAGTCTGTCAGGCAGCTGCTGGGCTGGCCGCCTGTGTGGGAAGGGGCAGAGCTGACCTAGGGGCAAGTTGGGCCTCTTGCTCTCCCTGCTGCCCTGAGGCTGCTGGGCCAAAGAGGTCTTGAGCATCCAGCCCCTTGCTGGTCCCTTCCCTCTGACGAGGCCCTCTGAGCTCCAGCACCTTGCAGTGTGGAGACAGACCCTGCCAGCAACCTCCTCTCCAAGGAGGCCTCAACCGAGGCCTAGGCACAGGGGAAAGGCACCAGCGGGGATGAGCCAGTGGAGGGGCCCGGGCATGTCTGGACCCAGTCCCCGCAGCCTGCCCCTTGGTGGGGCAGTACCCCCGGAGGCCAGGAAGGTCTGGGCAAGGCTGGCCAGGGGCAGGGTCCCTGCTGGGTCCTGCCCCTGGCCTGTGGGGCCTCTGAGCACAACCGGCCCTCTCCCACTGGAAGACCTCCCCGGCTGCCTTCAAAGGTGGGTTTGCCAACACTCCCGCCCGCTGTTCCCGCCAGGCACGCACAACGCTCCCAAGGCCAGGAGAAAAGCGCTTCGGGGTGTTACTCTCTCCGGGCCCTTGCCCCTGAGCCTGGGGTCCAGGCAGTGGGTCCACACTCCCAGACCAAGGCAGAACCACATGCACACGTCTGTTCCTGACCCCTGAACCGGCAGAGAGCTCGGGGGAGCCAGAGTCTATCAGGCAGCTGCTGGGTTGGCTGCCTGTGTGGGAAGGGGCAGAGCCGACCTAGGGGCAAGTTGGGCCTCTTGCTCTCCCTGCTGCCCTGAGGCTGCTGGGCCAAAGAGGTCTTGGGCATCCAGCCCCTTGCTGGTCCCTTCCCGCTGACGAGGCCCTCTGAGCTCCAGCACCTTGCAGTGTGGAGACAGCCCCTGCCAGCAACCTCCTCTCCAAGGAGGCATCAACCGAGGCCTATGCCCAGGGGAAAGGCACCAGCGGGGATGAGCCTGGGGAGGCGCCCAGGCATGTCTGGACCCAGTCCCCGCAGCCTGCCCCTTGGTGGGGCAGTACCCCCGGAGGCCAGGAAGGTCTGGGCAAGGCTGGCCAGGGGCAGGGGACCTGCTGGGTCCTGCCCCTGGCCTGTGAGGCCTCTGAGCACAACCGGCCCTCTCCCACTGGAAGACCTCCACGGCTGCCTCCAAAGTCCTGTTTGCAAACACTCCCGCCCGCTGTTCACGCCAGGCTCGCACAATGCTCCCAAGCCCGGGAGAAAAGCGCTTCGGGGTGGTGCTCTCTCCGGGCCCTTGCCCCTGAGCCTGGGGGCAAGGCAGGGGGAACACACTCCCAGGCCAAGGCAGAACCACATGCCCACGTCTGTTCCTGTCCCCTGCACCGGCAGAGAGCTTGGGGGAGCCAGAGTCTGTCAGGCAGCTGCTGAGTTGGCCGCCTGTGTGGGAAGGGGCAGAGCCGCCCTAGGGGCAAGTTGGGCCTCTTGCTCTCCCTGCTGCCCTGAGGCTGCTGGGCCAAAGAGGTCTTGGGCATCCAGCCCCTTGCTGGTCCCTTCCCTCTGACGAGGCCCTCTGAGCTCCAGCACCTTGCAGTGTGGAGACAGCCCCTGCCAGCAACCTCCTCTCCAAGGAGGCCTCAACCGAGGCCTAGGCCCAGGGGAAAGGCACCAGCGGAGATGAGCCAGTGGAGGCGCACGGGCATGTCTGGACCCAGTCCCCGCAGCCTGCCCCTTGGTGGGGCAGTACCCCCGGAGGCCAGGAAGGTCTGGGCAAGGCTGCGAGGGGCAGGGGCCCTGCTGGGTCGTGCCCCTGGCCTGTGGGGCGTCTGAGCACAACCGGCACTCTCCCGCTGGAAGACCTCCCCGTCTGCCTCCAAAGGCCGGTTTGCAAGCACTCCCGCCCGCTGTTCCCGCCAGGCACGCACAATGCTCCCAAGCCCGGGAGAAAAGCGCTTCGGGGTGGTGCTCTCTCCGGGCCCTTGCCCCTGAGCCTGGGGGCCAGGCAGTTGGAACACACTCCCAGGCCAATGCAGAACGACATGCACACGTCTGTTCCTGCCCCCTACACCGGCAGAGAGCTCGGGGGAGCCAGAGACTGCCAGGCTGCTGCTGGGCTGGCTGCCTGTGTGGGACGGGGCAGAGCCGACCTAGGGGCAAGTTGGGCCTCATGCTCTCCCTGCTGCCCTGAGGCTGCTGGGTCAAAGAGGTCTTGGGCATCCAGCCCTTTGCTGGTCCCTTCCCTCTCACGAGGCCCTCTGAGCTCCAGCACCTTGCAGTGTGGAGACAGCCCCTACCAGCAACCTCCTCTCCAAAGAGGCCTCAACCGAGGCCTACGCCCAGGGGAAAAGCACCAGCGGGGATGATCCTGGGGAGGCGCACGGACATGTCTGGACCCAGTCCCCGCAGCCTGCCCCTTGGTGGGGCAGTACCCCCGGAGGCCAGGAAGGTCTGTGCAAGGCTGCCAGGGGCAGGGGCCCTGCTGGGTCCTGCCCCTGGCCTGTGAGGCCTCTGAGCACAACCGGCCCTCTCCCACTGGAAGACCTCCCCAGCTGCCTCCAAAGTCCTGTTTGCAAACACTCCCGCCCGCTGTTCACGCCAGGCTCGCACAATGCTCCCAAGCCCGGGAGAAAAGCGCTTCGGGGTGGTGCTCTCTCCGGGCCCTTGCCCCTGAGCCTGGGGGCCAGGCAGTGGGTCCACACTCCCAGACCAAGGCAGAACCACATGCACACGTCTGTTCCTGACCCCTGCACCGGCAGAGAGCTCTGGGGAGCCAGAGTCTGTCAGGCAGGTGCTGGGCTGGCCGCCTGTGTGGGAAGGGGCAGAGCCGACCTAGGGGCAAGTTGGGCCTCTTGCTCTCCCTGCTGCCCTGAGGCTGCTGGGCCAAAGAGGTCTTGGGCATCCAGCCCCTTGCTGGTCCCTTCCCTCTGACGAGGCCCTCTGAGCTCCAGCACCTTGCAGTGTGGAGACAGCCCCTGCCAGCAACCTCCTCTCCAATGAGGCCTCAACCGAGGCCTAGGCCTAGGGGAAAGACACCAGCGGGGATGAGCCTGGGGAGGCGCCCGGGCATGTCTGGACCCAGTCCCCGCAGCCTGCCCCTTGGTGGGGCAGTACCCCCGGAGGCCAGGAAGGTCTGTGCAAGGCTGCCAGGGGCAGGGACAGTGCTGGGTCCTGCCCCTGGCCTGTTGGACGTCTGAGCACAACCGGCACTCTCGCGCTGGAAGACCTCCCCGTCTGCCTCCAAAGGCCGGTTTGCAAGCACTCCCGCCCGCTGTTCCCGCCAGGCACGCACAATGCTCCCAAGCCCGGGAGAAAAGCGCTTCGGGGTGGTGCTCTCTCCGGGCCCTTGCCCCTAAGCCTGCGGGCCAGGCAGGGGGAACACACTCCCAGGCCAAGACAGAACGACATGAACACGTCTGTTCCTGCCCCCTACACCGGCAGAGAGCTCGGGGGAGCCAGAGTCTCTCAGGCAGGTGCTGGGCTGGCCGCCTGTGTGGGAAGGGGCAGAGCCGACCTAGGGGCAAGTTGGGCCTCTTGCTCTCCCTGCTGCCCTGAGGCTGCTGGGCCAAAGACATCTTGGGCATCCAGCCCCTTGCTGGTCCCTTCCCTCTGACGAGGCCCTCTGAGCTCCAGCACCTTGCAGTGTGGAGACAGCACCTGCCAGCAATCTCCTCTCCAAGGAGGCCTCAACCGAGGCCTAGGCCCAGGGGAAAAGCACCAGCGGGGATGAGCCTGGGGAGGCGCCCGGGCATGTCTGGACCCAGTCCCCGCAGCCTGCCCCTTGGTGGGGCAGTACCCCTGGAGGCCAGGAAGGTCTGGGCAAGTCTGACCAGGGGCAGGGGACCTGCTGGGTCCTGCCCCTGGCCTGTGGGCCCTCTGAGCACAACCGGCCCTCTCCCACTGGAAGACCTCCCCGGCTGCCTCCAAAGGCCGTTTTGCACGCACTCCCGCCCACTGTTCCCACCAAGTGCGCACAATGCTCCCAAGCCCGGGAGAAAAGCGCTTCGGGGTGGTGCTCTCTCCGGGTCCTTGCCCCTGAGCCTGGGGACCAGGCAGGGGGAACACACTCCCAGGCCAAGGCAGAACCATATGCACACGTCTGTTCCTGACCCCTGCACCGGCAGAGAGCTCGGGGGAGCCAGAGTCTGTCAGGCAGCTGCTGGGCTGGCCGCCTTTGTGGGAAGGGGCAGAGCCGACCTAGGGGCAAGTTGGGCCTCTTGCTCTCCCTGCTGCCCTGAGGCTGCTGGGCCAAAGAGGTCTTGGGCATCCAGCCCTTTGCTTGTCCCTTCCCTCTGACGAGGCCCTCTGAGCTCCAGCACCTTGCAGTGTGGAGACAGCCCCTGCCAGCAACCTCCTCTACAAGGAGGCCTCAACCGAGACCTAGGACCAGGGGAAAGGCACCAGCGGGGATGAGCCTGGGGAGGCGCCCGGGCATGTCTGGACCCAGTCCCCGCAGCCTGCCCCTTGGTGGGGCAGTACCCCCGGAGGCCAGGAAGGTCTGGGAAAGGCTGGCCAGGGGCAGGGGACCTACTGGGTCCTGCCCCTGGCCTGTGGGGCCTCTGAGCACAACCGGCCCTCTCCCACTGGAAGACCTCCCCGGCTGCCTCCAAAGTCCTGTTTGCCAACACTCCCACCCGCTGTGCACGCCAGACTTGCACAATGCTCCCAAGCCCGGGAGAAAAGCGCTTCGGGGTGGTGCTCTCTCCGGGCCCTTGCCCCTGAGCCTAGGGGCAAGGCATGGGGAACACACTCCCAGGCCAAGGCAGAACCACATGCCCACGTCTGTTCCTGTCCCCTGCACCGGCAGAGATCTTGGGGGAGCCAGAGTCTGTCAGGCAGCTGCTGGGTTGGCCGCCTGTGTGGGAAGGGGCAGAGCCGCCCTAGGGGCAAGTTGGGCCTCTTGCTCTCCCTGCTGCCCTGAGGCTGCTGGGCCAAAGACGTCTTGGGCATCCAGCCCCTTACTGGTCCCTTCCCTCTGACGAGGCCCTCTGAGCTCCAGCACCTTGCAGTGTGGAGACAGCCCCTGCCAGCAACCTCCTCTCCAAGGAGGCCTCACCCGAGGCCTAGGCCCAGGGGAAAGGCACCAGCGGGGATGAGCCAGGGGAGGCGCCCGAGCATGTCTGGACCCAGTCCCCGCAGCCTGCCCCTTGGTGGGGCAGTACCCCCGGAGGCCAGGAAGGTCTGGGTAAGGCTGGCCAGGGGCAGGGGCCCTGCTGGGTCCTGCCCCTGGCCTGTGGGGCCTCTGAGCACAACCGGCCCTCTCCCACTGGAAGACCTCCCCGGCTGCCTCCAAAGGCCGGTTTGCAAGCGCTCCCGGCCACTGTTACCAGCAGGCGGGCACAATGCGCCTAAGCCCGGAAGAAAAGCGCTTCAGGGTGGTGCTCTCTCTGGGCCCTTGCCCCTGAGCCTGGGGGCAAGGCAGGGTGTCCATACTCCCAGGCCAAGGCAGAACCACATGCACACGTCTGATCTGCCCCCTGCACCGGCAGAGAGCTCGGGGGAGCCAGAGTCTGTCAGGCAGCTGCTGGGCTGGCCGCCTGTGTGGGAAGTGGCAGAGCCGACCTAGGGGCAAGTTGGGCCTCTTGCTCTCCCTGCTGCCCTGAGGCTGCTGGGCCATAGAGGTCTTGGGCATCCAGCCCCTTGCTGGTCCCTTCCCTCTGACGAGGCCCTCTGAGCTCCAGCACCTTGCAGTGTGGAGACAGCCCCTGCCAGCAACCTCCTCTCCAAGGAGGCCTCAACCGAGGCCTAGGCCCAGGGGAAAGGCACCAGCGGGGATGAGCCTGGGGAGGCGCCCGGGCATGTCTGGACCCAGACCCCGCAGCCTGCCCCTTGGTGGGGCAGTACCCCCGGAGGCCAGGAAGGTCTGGGCAAGGCTGGCCAGGGGCAGGGGCCCTGCTGGGTCCTGCCCCTGGCCTGTGGGGCCTCTGAGCACAACCGGCCCTCTCCCACTGGAAGAACTCCCCGGCTCCCTCCAAAGGCCAGTTTGCCAACACTCCCGCCCGCTGTTCCCGCCAGGCACGCACAATGCTCCCAAGCCCGGGAGAAAAGCGCTTCGGGGTGGTGCTCTCCTCGGGCCCTTGCCCCTGAGCCTGGGGGCCAGGCAGTTGGTCCACACTCCCAGACCAAGGCAGAACCACATGCACACGTCTGTTCCTGACCCCTGCACCGGCAGAGAGTTCGGGGGAGCCAGAGTCTGTCAGGCAGCTGCTGGGCTGGCCGCCTGTGTGGGAAGGGGCAGAGCCGACCTAGGGGCAAGTTGGGCCTCTTGCTCTCCCTGCTGCCCTGAGGCTGCTGGGCCAAAGAGGTCTTGGGCATCCAGCCCCTTGCTGGTCCCTTCCCTCTGACGAGGCCCTCTGAGCTCCAGCACCTTGCAGTGTGGAGACAGCCCCTGCCAGCAACATCCTCTCCAAGGAGGCCTCAACCGAGGCCTAGGCCCAGGGGAAAGGCACCAGCGGGGATGAGCCTGGGGAGGCGCCCGGGCATGTCTGGACCCAGTCCCCGCAGCCTGCCCCTTGGTGGGGCAGTACCCCCGGAGGCCAGGAAGATCTGGGCAAGGCTGGCCAGGGGCAGGGGCCCTGCTGGGTCCTCCCCATGGCCTGTGGGGCCTCTGAGCACAACCGGCCCTCTCCCACTGGAAGACCTCCCCGGCTGCCTCCAAAGGCCGGTTTGCAAGCACTCCCGCCCACTGTTCCCGCCAGGCACGCACAATGCTCCCAAGCCCGGGAGAAAAGCGCTTCGGGGTGGTGCTCTCTCCGGGCCCTTGCCCCTGAGCCTGTGGGCAAGGCAGGGGGAACACACTCCCAGACCAAGGCAGAAACACATGCACACGTCTGTTCCTGTCCCCTGCACCGGCAGAGAGCTCGGGGGAGCCAGAGTCTCTCAGGCAGGTGCTGGGCTGGCCGCCTGTGTGGGAAGGGGCAGAGCCGACCTAGGGGCAAGTTGGGCCTCTTGCTCTCCCTGCTGCCCTGAGGCTGCAGGGCCAAAGACGTCTTGGGCATCCAGCCCCTTACTGGTCCCTTCCCTCTGACGAGGCCCTCTGAGCTCCAGCACCTTGCAGTGTGGAGACAGCCCCTGCCAGCAATCTCCTCTCCAAGGAGGCCTCAACCGAGGCCTAGGCCCAGGGGAAAGGCACCAGCGGGGTTGAGCCAGGGGAGGCGCCCGGGCATGTCTGGACCCTGTCCCCGCAGCCTGCCCCTTGGTGGGGCAGTACCCCCGGAGGCCAGGAAGGTCTGGGCAAGGCTGGCCAGGGGCAGGGGCCCTGCTGGGTCCTGCCCCTGGCCTGTGGGGCCTCTGAGCACAACCGGCCCTCTCCCACTGGAAGACCTCCCCGGCTGCCTCCAAAGGCCGGTTTGGAAGCACTCCCGCCCACTGTTCCCGCCAGGCGCGCACAATGCTCCCAAGCCCGGGAGAAAAGCGCTTCGGGGTGGTGGTCTCTCCGGGCCCTTGCCCCTGAGCCTGGGGGCCAGGCAGGGGATCCACAGTCCCAGGCCAAGGCACAACAACATGCACACGTCTGTTCCTGCCCCCTCCACCGGCAGAGAGCTGGGGGGAGCCAGAGTCTGTCAGGCAGCTGCTGGGCTGGCCGCCTGTGTGGGAAGGGGCAGAGCTGACCTAGGGGCAAGTTGGGCCTCTTGCTCTCCCTGCTGCCCTGAGGCTGCTGGGCCAAAGAGGTCTTGAGCATCCAGCCCCTTGCTGGTCCCTTCCCTCTGACGAGGCCCTCTGAGCTCCAGCACCTTGCAGTGTGGAGACAGACCCTGCCAGCAACCTCCTCTCCAAGGAGGCCTCAACCGAGGCCTAGGCCCAGGGGAAAGGCACCAGCGGGGATGAGCCAGTGGAGGGGCCCGGGCATGTCTGGACCCAGTCCCCGCAGCCTGCCCCTTGGTGGGGCAGTACCCCCGGAGGCCAGGAAGGTCTGGGCAAGGCTGGCCAGGGGCAGGGTCCCTGCTGGGTCCTGCCCCTGGCCTGTGGGGCCTCTGAGCACAACCGGCCCTCTCCCACTGGAAGACCTCCCCGGCTGCCTTCAAAGGCGGGTTTGCCAACACTCCCGCCCGCTGTTCCCGCCAGGCACGCACAACGCTCCCAAGGCCAGGAGAAAAGCGCTTCGGGGTGTTGCTCTCTCCGGGCCCTTGCCCCTGAGCCTGGGGTCCAGGCAGTGGGTCCACACTCCCAGACCAAGGCAGAACCACATGCACACGTCTGTTCCTGACCCCTGAACCGGCAGAGAGCTCGGGGGAGCCAGAGTCTATCAGGCAGCTGCTGGGTTGGCTGCCTGTGTGGGAAGGGGCAGAGCCGACCTAGGGGCAAGTTGGGCCTCTTGCTCTCCCTGCTGCCCTGAGGCTGCTGGGCCAAAGAGGTCTTGGGCATCCAGCCCCTTGCTGGTCCCTTCCCGCTGACGAGGCCCTCTGAGCTCCAGCACCTTGCAGTGTGGAGACAGCCCCTGCCAGCAACCTCCTCTCCAAGGAGGCATCAACCGAGGCCTATGCCCAGGGGAAAGGCACCAGCGGGGATGAGCCTGGGGAGGCGCCCAGGCATGTCTGGACCCAGTCCCCGCAGCCTGCCCCTTGGTGGGGCAGTACCCCCGGAGGCCAGGAAGGTCTGGGCAAGGCTGGCCAGGGGCAGGGGACCTGCTGGGTCCTGCCCCTGGCCTGTGAGGCCTCTGAGCACAACCGGCCCTCTCCCACTGGAAGACCTCCACGGCTGCCTCCAAAGTCCTGTTTGCAAACACTCCCGCCCGCTGTTCACGCCAGGCTCGCACAATGCTCCCAAGCCCGGGAGAAAAGCGCTTCGGGGTGGTGCTCTCTCCGGGCCCTTGCCCCTGAGCCTGGGGGCAAGGCAGGGGGAACACACTCCCAGGCCAAGGCAGAACCACATGCCCACGTCTGTTCCTGTCCCCTGCACCGGCAGAGAGCTTGGGGGAGCCAGAGTCTGTCAGGCAGCTGCTGAGTTGGCCGCCTGTGTGGGAAGGGGCAGAGCCGCCCTAGGGGCAAGTTGGGCCTCTTGCTCTCCCTGCTGCCCTGAGGCTGCTGGGCCAAAGACGTCTTGGGCATCCAGCCCCTTACTGGTCCCTTCCCTCTGACGAGGCCCTCTGAGCTCCAGCACCTTGCAGTGTGGAGACAGCCCCTGCCAGCAACCTCCTCTCCAAGGAGGCCTCAACCGAGGCCTAGGCCCAGGGGAAAGGCACCAGCGGGGATGAGCCTGGGGAGGCGCCCGGGCATGTCTGGACACAGGCCCCGCAGCCTGCCCCTTGGTGGGGCAGTACCCCCGGAGGCCAGGAAGGTCTGGGCAAGGCTGGCCAGGGGCAGGGGCCCTGCTGGGTCCTGCCCCTGGCCTGTGGGGCCTCTGAGCACAACCGGCCCTCTCCCACTGGAAGACCTCCCCGGCTGCCTCCAAAGGCCGGTTTGCAAGCGCTCCCGCCCACTGTTCCCAGCAGGCGTGCACAATGCTCCCAAGCCCGGGAGAAAACGCTTCAGGGTGGTGCTCTCTCCGGGCCCTTGCCCCTGAGCCTGGGGGCAAGGCAGGGTGTCCACACTCCCAGGACAAGGCAGAACCACATGCACACGTCTGATCTGCCCCCTGCACCGGCAGAGAGCTCGGGGGAGCCAGAGTCTGTCAGGCAGCAGCTGGGCTGGCCGCCTGTGTGGGAAGGGGCAGAGCCGACCTAGGGGCAAGTTGGGCCTCTTGCTCTCCCTGCTGCCCTGAGGCTGCTGGGCCAAAGAGGTCTTGGGCATCCAGCCCCTTGCTGGTCCCTTCCCTCGGACGAGGCCCTCTGAGCTCCAGCACCTTGCAGTGTGGAGACAGCCCCTGCCAGCAACCTCCTCTCCAAGGAGTCCTCAACCGAGGCCTAGGCCCAGGGGAAAGGCACCAGCGGGGATGAGCCTGGGGAGGCGCCCGGGCATGTCTGGACCCAGTCCACGCAGCCTGCCCCTTGGTGGGGCAGTACCCCCGGAGGCCAGGAAGGTCTGGGCAAGGCTGCCAGGGGCAGGGACACTGCTGGGTCCTGCCCCTGGCCTGTGGGGCGTCTGAGCACAACCAGCACTCTCCCGCTGGAAGACCTCCCCGTCTGCCTCGAAAGGCCGGTTTGCAAGCACTCCCGCCCGCTGTTCCCGCCAGGCACGCACAATGCTCCCAAGCCCGGGAGAAAAGCGCTTCGGGGTGGTGCTCTCACCGGGCCCTTGCCCCTGAGCCTGGGGGCCAGGCAGGGGGAACACACTCCCAGGCCAAGGCAGAACGACATGCACACGTCTGTTCCTGCCCCATGCACCGGCAGAGAGCTCGGGGGAGCCAGAGACTGCCAGGCTGCTGCTGGGCTGGCCGCCTGTGTGGGACGGGGCAGAACCGACCTAGGGGCAAGTTGGGCCTCTTGCTCTCCCTGCTGCCCTGAGGCTGCTGGGTCAAAGAGGTCTTGGGCATCCAGCCCTTTGCTGGTCCCTTCCCTCTGACGAGGCCCTCTGATCTCCAGCACCTTGCAGTGTGGAGACAGCCCCTGCCAGCAACCTCCTCTCCAAGGAGGCCTCAACCGAGGCCTAGGCCCAGGGGAAAGGCACCAGCGGGGATGAGCCTGGGGAGGCGCCCGGGCATGTCTGGACCCAGTCCCCGCAGCCTGCCCCTTGGTGGGGCAGTACCCCCGGAGGCCAGGAAGGTCTGGGCAAGGCTGGCCAGGGGCAGGGGCCCTGCTGGGTCCTGCCCCTGGCCTGTGGGGCCTCTGAGCACAACCGGCCCTCTCCCACTGGAAGACCTCCCCGGCTGCCTCCAAAGGCTGGTTTGCAAGCACTCAATCCCGCTGTTCACGCCAGCTGCGCACAATGCTCCCAAGCCCGGGAGAAAAGCATTTTGGGGTGGTGCTCACTCCGGGCTTTGGAAGACCTCCCCAGCTGCCTCCAAGGCCGGTTTGCAAGCACTTCTGCCTGCTGTTCCCGCCACCCGCGCACAATGCTCCCAAGCCCGGGAGAAAAGCGTTTAGGGGTGGTGTTCTCTCTGGACCCAAGAAAGACCTCCCGGGCTGCCCCCAAATGCCGGTTTGCAAGCACTCCCACTCACTGTTCCCGCCATCCGTGCAAATGCTCCAAGCCCAGGAGAAAAGCCCTTCAGGGTGGTGCTCTCTCCCGGCCCTTGGAAGACCTCCCCGGCTGCCTCCAAAGGCTGGATGTCAAGTACTCCCTCCCGCTGTCCCGCCAGCCGCACACAATGCTCCCAATCACGGGAGAAAAGCGCTTCGGGGTGGTGCTCTCTACGGGCCCTTGGAAGACCTCCCCGTTTGTCTCCAAAGGCCGGTTTGCAAGCACTCATGCCCGCTGTTCCCGCCAGCCGCGCACAATGCTCCCAAGCCTAGGAGAAAAGCGCTTCGGGGTGGTGCTCTCTCCCGGCCCTTGGAAGACCTCCCCGGCTGCCTCCAAAGGCCGGTTTGCAAGCACTCAATCCCGCTGTTCCCGCCAGCCGCGCACAATGCTCCCAAGCCCGGGAGAAAAGCGCTTCGGGGTGGTGCTCTCTCCCGGCCCTTGGAAGACCTCCCCGGCTGCCTCCAAAGGCTGGTTTTCAAGAACTCCCTCCCGCTGACCCGCCAGCCGCACACAATGCTCCCAAGCCCGGGAGAAAAGCATTTTGAGGTGGTCTCTCTCCGGGCCCTTGGAAGACTCCCCGGCTGCCTCTAAAGGCCGGTTTGCAAGCACTCATGTCCTCTGTTCCCGACAGCCGCGAACAATGCTCCCAATTCCGTGAGAAAAGTGCTTCGGGATGGTGCTCTCTCCGGGCCCTTGGAAGACCTCCCAAGCTGCCTCCAAAGGCCGGTTTGCAAGCACTCCCGCCCGCTGTTCCCGCCAGCCTCGCACAATGCTCCCAAGACCGGGAGAAAAGCGCTTCGGGGTGGTGTTCTCTCCGTGCCAATGGAGGACCTCCCTGGCTGCCCCCAAAGGCCGGTTTGCAAGCACTCCCACTCGCTGTTCCCGCCAGCCACGCACAATCCTCCAAAACCCCGGAGAAAAGCGCTTCGGGGTGGTGTTCTCTCCGTGCCCATGGAAGACCTCCCGGGGTGCCCCCAAAGGCCGGTTTGGAAGCACTCCGACTCGCTGTTCCCGCCATCCGCGCACAATGCTCCCAAGCCCGGGAGAAAAGCATTTTGGGGTGGTGCTCACACCGGGCCCTGGAAGACCTCCCCGGCTGCCTCCAAAGGACGGTTTTCAAGCACTCCTGCCTGCTGTTCCCGCCACCCGCGCACAATGCTCCCAAGCCCGGGAGAAAAGCGCTTCGGGGTGGTGCTCTCTACAGGCCCTTGGAAGACGTCCCCGGCTGCCTCCAAAGGCCGGTTTGCAAGGACTCCTTCCTGCTGTTCCCGCCAGCCACGCACAATGCTCCCAAGCCCGGGAGAAAAGCATTTTGGGGTGGTGCTCACACCGGGCCCTGGAAGACCTCCCCGGCTGCCTCCAAAGGACGGTTTTCAAGCACTCCTGCCTGCTGTTCCCGCCACCCGCGCAGAATGCTCCCAAGCGCGGGAGAAAAGCGCTTCGGGGTGGTGCTCTCTACAGGCCCTTGGAAGACCTCCCCGGCTGCCTCCAAAGGCCGGTTTGCAAGGACTCCTTCCTGCTGTTCCCGCCAGCCACGCACAATGCTCCCAAGCCCGGGAGAAAAGCATTTTGGGGTGGTGCTCACTCCGGGCCCTTGGAAGACCTCCCCGGCTGCCTCCAATGGCCAGTTTGCAAGCACTCATGTCCGCTGTTCCCACCAGCCGCGCACAATGCTCCCAAGCCCGGGAGAAAAGCTTTTTGGGGTGGTGCTCACACCGGGCCCTGGAAGACCTCCCCGGCTGCCTGCAAAGGCCGGTTTTCAAGCACTCCTGCCTGCTGTTCCCGCCAGCCGCGCACAATGCTCCCAAGCCCGGGAGAAAAGCTTTTTGGGGTGGTGCTCACACCGGGCCCTGGAAGACCTCCCCGGCTGCCTCCAAAGGACGGTTTTCAAGCACTCCTGCCTGCTGTTCGCGCCACCTGCGCACAATGCTCCCAAGCCCGGGAGAAAAGCGCTTCGGGGTGGTGCTCTCTACAGGCCCTTGGAAGACCTCCCCGGCTGCCTCCAAAGGCCGGTTTGCAAGGACTCCTTCCTGCTGTTCCCGCCAGCCACGCACAATGCTCCCAAGCCCGGGAGAGAAGCATTTTGGGGTGGTGCTCTCTACAGGCCCTTGGAAGACCTCCCCGGCTGCCTCCAGTGGCCAGTTTGCAAGCACTCATGCCCGCTGTTCCCACCAGCCGCGCACAATGCTCCCAAGCCCGGGAGAAAAGCTTTTTGGGGTGGTGCTCACACCGGGCCCTGGAAGACCTCCCCGGCTGCCTGCAAAGGCCGGTTTTCAAGCACTCCTGCCTGCTGTTCCTGCCACCCGCGCACAATACTCCCAAGCCCGGGAGAAAAGCGCTTCGGGGTGGTGCTCTCTACAGGCCCTTGGAAGACCTCCCCCGCTGCCTCCAAAGGCCGGTTTGCAAGGACTCCTTCCTGCTGTTCCCGCCAGCCACGCACAATGCTCCCAAGCCCGGGAGAAAAGTGCTTCGGGGTGGTGATCTCTCCGGGCCCTTGGAAGTCGTCCCCGGCTGCCTCCAAAGGCCGGTTTGCAAGCACTCATGCCCGTTGTTCCCACCAGCCGCGCACAATGCTCCCAAGCCCGGGAGAAAAGCATTTTGGGGTGATGCTCACTCCGGGCCCTTGGAAGACCTCCCCGGCTGCCTCCAGTGGCCAGTTTGCAAGCAGTCCTGCCTGCTGTTCCCGCCAGCCGCGCACAATGCTCCCAAGCCCGGGAGAAAAGCGCTTTGGGGTGGTGCTCTCTCCGGGCCCTTGGAAGACGTCCCCGGCTGCCTCCAAAGGCCGGTTTGCAAGCACTCATGCCCGTTGTTCCCACCAGCCGCGCACAAAGCTCCCAAGCCCGGGAGAAAAGCATTTTGGGGTGGTGCTCACTCCGGGCCCTTGGAAGACCTCCCCGGCTGCCTCCAAAGGCCAGTTTGCAAGCAGTCCTGCCTGCTGTTCCCGCCAGCCGCGCACAATGTTCCCAAGCCCGAGAGAAAAGCGCTTCGGGGTGGTGCTCTCTCCGGGCACTTTCAAGACCTCCCCGGCTGCCTCCAAAGGCCGGTTTGTAAGTATTCATTCCCGCTGCTTCCGCCAGCCACGCACAATGCTCCCAAGCCCGGGAGAAAAGCATTTTGGGGTGGTGCTCTCTCCGGGCCCTTGGAAGACCTCCCGGGCTGCCTCCAAAGGCCAGTTTGCAAGCATTCATGTCCGTTGTTCCCGACAGCCGCGCACAATGCTCCCAAGCCCGAGAGAAAAGCATTTTGGGGTGGTGATCAGTCCGGCCCTTGGAAGACCTCCCCGGCTGCCTCCAAAGGACAGTTTGCAAGCACTCATGCCCGCTGTTCCCGCCAGCCGCGCACAATGCTCCCAAGACCGTGAGAAAAGCGCTTCGGGGTGGTGTTCTCTCAGGGACCATGGAGGACCTCCCCGGCTGCCCCCAAAGGCCGGTTTGCAAGCATTCCCACTCGCTGTTCCCGCCAGGCACACACAATGTTCCAAAACCCCGGAGAAAAGCGCTTCGGGGTGGTGGTCTCTCCGGGCCCCTGCCCCTGAGCCTGGGGGCCAGGCAGGGGATCCACAGTCCCAGGCCAAGGCAGAACCACATGCACACGTCTGTTCCAGCCCCCTCCACCGGCAGAGAGCTGGGGGGAGCCAGAGTCTGTCAGGCAGCTGCTGGGCTGGCCGCCTGTGTGGGAAGGGGCAGAGCCGACCTAGGGGCAAGTTGGGCCTCTTGCTCTCCCTGCTGCCCTGAGGCTGCTGGGCCAAAGAGGTCTTGGGCATCCAGCCCCTTGCTGGTCCCTTCCCTCTGACGAGGCCCTCTGAGCTCCAGCACCTTGCAGTGTGGAGACAGCCCCTGCCAGCAACCTCCTATCCAAGGAGGCCTCAACCGAGGCCTAGGCCCAGGGGAAAGGCACCAGCGGAGATGAGCCAGTGGAGGCGCACGGGCATGTCTGGACCCAGTCCCCGCAGCCTGCCCCTTGGTGGGGCAGTACCCCCGGAGGCCAGGAAGGTCTGGGCAAGGCTGCGAGGGGCAGGGGCCCTGCTGGGTCGTGCCCCTGGCCTGTGGGGCGTCTGAGCACAACCGGCACTCTCCCGCTGGAAGACCTCCCCGTCTGCCTCGAAAGGCCGGTTTGCAAGCACTCCCGCCCGCTGTTCCCGCCAGGCACGCACAATGCTCCCAAGCCCGGGAGAAAAGCGCTTCGGGGTGGTGCTCTCTCCGGGCCCTTGCCCCTGAGCCTGGGGGCCAGGCAGTTGGAACACACACCCAGGCCAATGCAGAACGACATGCACACGTCTGTTCCTGCCCCCTACACCGGCAGACAGCTCGGGGGAGCCAGAGACTGCCAGGCTGCTGCTGGGCTGGCTGCCTGTGTGGGACGGGGCAGAGCCGACCTAGGGGCAAGTTGGGCCTCTTGCTCTCCCTGCTGCCCTGAGGCTGCTGGGTCAAAGAGGTCTTGGGCATCCAGCCCTTTGCTGGTCCCTTCCCTCTGACGAGGCCCTCTGAGCTCCAGCACCTTGCAGTGTGGAGACAGCCCCTGCCAGCAACCTCCTCTCCAAAGAGGCCTCAACCGAGGCCTACGCCCAGGGGAAAAGCACCAGCGGGGATGATCCTGGGGAGGCGCACGGACATGTCTGGACCCAGTCCCCGCAGCCTGCCCCTTGGTGGGGCAGTACCCCCGGAGGCCAGGAAGGTCTGGGCATGGCTGGCCAGGGGCAGGGGCCCTGCTGGGTCCTGCCCCTGGCCTGTGAGGCCTCTGAGCACAACCGGCCCTCTCCCACTGGAAGACCTCCCCAGCTGCCTCCAAAGTCTTGTTTGCAAACACTCCCGCCCGCTGTTCACGCCAGGCTCGCACAATGCTCCCAAGCCCGGGAGAAAAGCGCTTCGGGGTGGTGGTCTCTCCGGGCCCTTGCCCCTGAGCCTGGGGGCCAGGCAGTGGGTCCACACTCCCAGACCAAGGCAGAACCACATGCACACGTCTGTTCCTGACCCCTGCACGGGCAGAGAGCTCGGGGGAGCCAGAGTCTGTCAGGCAGGTGCTGGGCTGGCCGCCTGTGTGGGAAGGGGCAGAGCCGACCTAGGGGCAAGTTGGGCCTCTTGCTCTCCCTGCTGCCCTGAGGCTGCTGGGCCAAAGAGGTCTTGGGCATCCAGCCCCTTGCTGGTCCCTTCCCTCTGACGAGGCCCTCTGAGCTCCAGCACCTTACAGTGTGGAGACAGACCCTGCCAGCAACCTCCTCTCCAAGGAGGCCTCAACCGAGGCCTAGGCCCAGGGGAAAGGCACCAACGGGGATGAGCCAGTGGAGGGGCCCGGGCATGTCTGGACCCAGTCCCCGCAGCCTGCGCCTTGGTGGGGCAGTACCCCCGGAGGCCAGGAAGGTCTGGGCAAGGCTGGCCAGGGGCAGGGTCCCTGCTGGGTCCTGCCCCTGGCCTGTGGGGCCTCTGAGCACAACCGGCCCTCTCCCACTGGAAGACCTCCCCGGCTGCCTTCAAAGGCGGGTTTGCCAACACTCCCGCCCGCTGTTCCCGCCAGGCACGCACAACGCTCCCAAGGCCAGGAGAAAAGCGCTTCGGGGTGTTGCTCTCTCCGGGCCCTTGCCCCTGAGCCTGGGGTCCAGGCAGTGGGTCCACACTCCCAGACCAAGGCAGAACCACATGCACACGTCTGTTCCTGACCCCTGAACCGGCAGAGAGCTCGGGGGAGCCAGAGTCTATCAGGCAGCTGCTGGGTTGGCTGCCTGTGTGGGAAGGGGCAGAGCCGACCTAGGGGCAAGTTGGGCCTCTTGCTCTCCCTGCTGCCCTGAGGCTGCTGGGCCAAAGAGGTCTTGGGCATCCAGCCCCTTGCTGGTCCCTTCCCGCTGACGAGGCCCTCTGAGCTCCAGCACCTTGCAGTGTGGAGACAGCCCCTGCCAGCAACCTCCTCTCCAAGGAGGCATCAACCGAGGCCTATGCCCAGGGGAAAGGCACCAGCGGGGATGAGCCTGGGGAGGCGCCCAGGCATGTCTGGACCCAGTCCCCGCAGCCTGCCCCTTGGTGGGGCAGTACCCCCGGAGGCCAGGAAGGTCTGAGCAAGGCCGGCCAGGGGCAGGGGACCTGCTGGGTCCTGCCCCTGGCTTGTGAGGCCTCTGAGCACAACCGGCCCTCTCCCACTGGAAGACCTCCACGGCTGCCTCCAAAGTCCTGTTTGCAAACACTCCCGCCCGCTGTTCACGCCAGGCTCGCACAATGCTCCCAAGCCCGGGAGAAAAGCGCTTCGGGGTGGTGCTCTCTCCGGGCCCTTGCCCCTGAGCCTGGGGGCCAGGCAGGGGGAACACACTCCCAGGCCAAGGCAGAACGACATGCACACGTCTGTTCCTGCCCCCTACACCGGCAGAGAGCTCGGGGGAGCCAGAGACTGCCAGGCTGCTGCTGGGCTGGCCGCCTGTGTGGGACGGGGCAGAGCCGACCTAGGGGCAAGTTGGGCCTCTTGCTCTCCCTGCTGCCCTGAGGCTGCTGGGTCAAAGAGGTCTTGGGCATCCAGCCCTTTGCTGGTCCCTTCCCTCTGACGAGGCCCTCTGATCTCCAGCACCTTGCAGTGTGGAGACAGCCCCTGCCAGCAACCTCCTCTCCAAGGAGGCCTCAACCGAGGCCTAGGCCCAGGGGAAAGGCACCAGCGGGGATGAGCCTGGGGAGGCGCCCGGGCATGTCTGGACCCAGTCCCCGCAGCCTGCCCCTTGGTGGGGCAGTACCCCCGGAGGCCAGGAAGGTCTGGGCAAGGCTGGCCAGGGGCAGGGGCCCTGCTGGGTCCTGCCCCTGGCCTGTGAGGCCGCTGAGCACAACCGGCCCTCTCCCACTGGAAGACCTCCCCAGCTGCCTCCAAAGTCCTGTTTGCAAACACTCCCGCCCGCTGTTCACGCCAGGCTCGCACAATGCTCCCAAGCCCGGGAGAAAAGCGCTTCGGGGTGGTGCTCTCTCCGGGCCCTTGCCCCTGAGCCTGGGGGCCAGGCAGTGGGTCCACACTCCCAGACCAAGTCAGAACCACATGCACACGTCTGTTCCTGACCCCTGCACCGGCAGAGAGCTCTGGGGAGCCAGAGTCTGTCAGGCAGGTGCTGGGCTGGCCGCCTGTGTGGGAAGGGTTAGAGCCGACCTAGGGGCAAGTTGGGCCTCTTCCTCTCCCTGCTGCCCTGAGGCTGCTGGGCCAAAGAGGTCTTGGGCATCCAGCCCCTTGCTGGTCCCTTCCCTCTGACGAGGCCCTCTGAGCTCCAGCACCTTGCAGTGTGGAGACAGCCCCTGCCAGCAACCTCCTCTCCAATGAGGCCTCAACCGAGGCCTAGGCCTAGGGGAAAGACACCAGCGGGGATGAGCCTGGGGAGGCGCCCGGGCATGTCTGGACCCAGTCCCCGCAGCCTGCCCCTTGGTGGGGCAGTACCCCCGGAGGCCAGGAAGGTCTGTGCAAGGCTGCCAGGGGCAGGGACAGTGCTGGGTCCTGCCCCTGGCCTGTTGGACGTCTGAGCACAACCGGCACTCTCGCGCTGGAAGACCTCCCCGTCTGCCTCCAAAGGCCGGTTTGCAAGCACTCCCGCCCGCTGTTCCCGCCAGGCACGCACAATGCTCCCAAGCCCGGGAGAAAAGCGCTTCGGGGTGGTGCTCTCTCCGGGCCCTTGCCCCTAAGCCTGCGGGCCAGGCAGGGGGAACACACTCCCAGGCCAAGACAGAACGACATGAACACGTCTGTTCCTGCCCCCTACACCGGCAGAGAGCTCGGGGGAGCCAGAGTCTCTCAGGCAGGTGCTGGGCTGGCCGCCTGTGTGGGAAGGGGCAGAGCCGACCTAGGGGCAAGTTGGGCCTCTTGCTCTCCCTGCTGCCCTGAGGGTGCTGGGCCAAAGACGTCTTGGGCATCCAGCCCTTTGCTGGTCCCTTCCCTCTGACGAGGCCCTCTGAGCTCCAGCACCTTGCAGTGTGGAGACAGCACCTGCCAGCAATCTCCTCTGCAAGGAGGCCTCAACCGAGGCCTAGGCCCAGGGGAAAAGCACCAGCGGGGATGAGCCTGGGGAGGCGCCCGGGCATGTCTGGACCCAGTCCCCGCAGCCTGCCCCTTGGTGGGGCAGTACCCCTGGAGGCCAGGAAGGTCTGGGCAAGTCTGACCAGGGGCAGGGGACCTGCTGGGTCCTGCCCCTGGCCTGTGGGGCCTCTGAGCACAACCGGCCCTCTCCCACTGGAAGACCTCCCCGGCTGCCTCCAAAGGCCGTTTTGCACGCACTCCCGCCCACTGTTCCCACCAAGTGCGCACAATGCTCCCAAGCCCGGGAGAAAAGCGCTTCGGGGTGGTGCTCTTTCCGGGTCCTTGCCCCTGAGCCTGGGGGCCAGGCAGGGGGAACACACTCCCAGGCCAAGGCAGAACCATATGCACACGTCTGTTCCTGACCCCTGCACCGGCAGAGAGCTCGGGGGAGCCAGAGTCTGTCAGGCAGCTGCTGGGCTGGCCGCCTTTGTGGGAAGGGGCAGAGCCGACCTAGGGGCAAGTTGGGCCTCTTGCTCTCCCTGCTGCCCTGAGGCTGCTGGGCCAAAGAGGTCTTGGACATCCAGCCCTTTGCTTGTCCCTTCCCTCTGACGAGGCCCTCTGAGCTCCAGCACCTTGCAGTGTGGAGACAGCCCCTGCCAGCAACCTCCTCTCCAAGGAGGCCTCAACCGAGACCTAGGACCAGGGGAAAGGCACCAGCGGGGATGAGCCTGGGGAGGCGCCCGGGCATGTCTGGACCCAGTCCCCGCAGCCTGCCCCTTGGTGGGGCAGTACCCCCGGAGGCCAGGAAGATCTGGGCAAGGCTGGCCAGGGGCAGGGGCCCTGCTGGGTCCTCCCCATGGCCTGTGGGGCGTCTGAGCACAACCGGCCCTCTCCCACTGGAAGACCTCCCCGGCTGCCTCCAAAGGCCGGTTTGCAAGCACTCCCGCCCACTGTTCCCGCCAGGCGCGCACAATGCTCCCAAGCCCGGGAGAAAAGCGCTTCGGGGTGGTGCTCTCTCCGGGCCCTTGCCCCTGAGCCTGTGGGCAAGGCAGGGGGAACACACTCCAAGACCAAGGCAGAAACACATGCACACGTCTGTTCCTGTCCCCTGCACCGGCAGAGAGCTCGGGGGAGCCAGAGTCTCTCAGGCAGGTGCTGGGCTGGCCGCCTGTGTGGGAAGGGGCAGAGCCGACCTAGGGGCAAGTTGGGCCTCTTGCTCTCCCTGCTGCCCTGAGGCTGCAGGGCCAAAGACGTCTTGGGCATCCAGCCCCTTACTGGTCCCTTCCCTCTGACGAGGCCCTCTGAGCTCCAGCACCTTGCAGTGTGGAGACAGCCCCTGCCAGCAATCTCCTCTCCAAGGAGGCCTCAACCGAGGCCTAGGCCCAGGGGAAAGGCACCAGCGGGGATGAGCCAGGGGAGGCGCCCGGGCATGTCTGGACCCTGTCCCCGCAGCCTGCCCCTTGGTGGGGCAGTACCCCCGGAGGCCAGGAAGGTCTGGGCAAGGCTGGCCAGGGGCAGGGGCCCTGCTGGGTCCTGCCCCTGGCCTGTGGGGCCTCTGAGCACAACCGGCCCTCTCCCACTGGAAGACCTCCCCGGCTGCCTCCAAAGGCCGGTTTGGAAGCACTCCCGCCCACTGTTCCCGCCAGGCGCGCACAATGCTCCCAAGCCCGGGAGAAAAGCGCTTCGGGGTGGTGGTCTCTCCGGGCCCTTGCCCCTGAGCCTGGGGGCCAGGCAGGGGATCCACAGTCCCAGGCCAAGGCACAACAACATGCACACGTCTGTTCCTGCCCCTCCACCGGCAGAGAGCTGGGGGGAGCCAGAGTCTGTCAGGCAGCTGCTGGGCTGGCCGCCTGTGTGGGAAGGGGCAGAGCCGACCTAGGGGCAAGTTGGGCCTCTTGCTCTCCCTGCTGCCCTGAGGCTGCTGGGCCAAAGAGGTCTTGGGCATCCAACCCCTTGCTGGTCCCTTCCCTCTGACGAGGCCCTCTGAGCTCCAGCACCTTGCAGTGTGGAGACAGCCCCTGCCAGCAACCTCCTCTCCAAGGAGGCCTCAACCGAGGCCTAGGCCCAGGGGAAAGGCACCAGCGGGGATGAGCCAGTGGAGGGGCCCGGGCATGTCTGGACCCAGTCCCCGCAGCCTGCCCCTTGGTGGGGCAGTACCCCCGGAGGCCAGGAAGGTCTGGGCAAGGCTGGCCAGGGGCAGGGTCCCTGCTGGGTCCTGCCCCTGGCCTGTGGGGCCTCTGAGCACAACCGGCCCTCTCCCACTGGAAGACCTCCCCGGCTGCCTTCAAAGGTGGGTTTGCCAACACTCCCGCCCGCTGTTCCCGCCAGGCACGCACAACGCTCCCAAGGCCAGGAGAAAAGCGCTTCGGGGTGTTGCTCTCTCCGGGCCCTTGCCCCTGAGCCTGGGGTCCAGGCAGTGGGTCCACACTCCCAGACCAAGGCAGAACCACATGCACACGTCTGTTCCTGAACCCTGAACCGGCAGAGAGCTCGGGGGAGCCAGAGTCTATCAGGCAGCTGCTGGGTTGGCTGCCTGTGTGGGAAGGGGCAGAGCCGACCTAGGGGCAAGTTGGGCCTCTTGCTCTCCCTGCTGCCCTGAGGCTGCTGGGCCAAAGAGGTCTTGGGCATCCAGCCCCTTGCTGGTCCCTTCCCTCGGACGAGGCCCTCTGAGCTCCAGCACCTGGCAGTGTGGAGACAGCCCCTGCCAGCAACCTCCTCTCCAAGGAGGCATCAACCGAGGCCTATGCCCAGGGGAAAGGCACCAGCGGGGATGAGCCTGGGGAGGCGCCCAGGCATGTCTGGACCCAGTCCCCGCAGCCTGCCCCTTGGTGGGGCAGTACCCCCGGAGGCCAGGAAGGTCTGGGCAAGGCTGGCCAGGGGCAGGGGACCTGCTGGGTCCTGCCCCTGGCCTGTGAGGCCTCTGAGCACAACCGGCCCTCTCCCACTGGAAGACCTCCACGGCTGCCTCCAAAGTCCTGTTTGCAAACACTCCCGCCCGCTGTTCACGCCAGGCTCGCACAATGCTCCCAAGCCCGGGAGAAAAGCGCTTCGGGGTGGTGCTCTCTCCGGGCCCTTGCCCCTGAGCCTGGGGGCAAGGCAGGGGGAACACACTCCCAGGCCAAGGCAGAACCACATGCCCACGTCTGTTCCTGTCCCCTGCACCGGCAGAGAGCTTGGGGGAGCCAGAGTCTGTCAGGCAGCTGCTGAGTTGGCCGCCTGTGTGGGAAGGGGCAGAGCCGCCCTAGGGGCAAGTTGGGCCTCTTGCTCTCCCTGCTGCCCTGAGGCTGCTGGGCCAAAGACGTCTTGGGCATCCAGCCCCTTACTGGTCCCTTCCCTCTGACGAGGCCCTCTGAGCTCCAGCACCTTGCAGTGTGGAGACAGCCCCTGCCAGCAACCTCCTCTCCAAGGAGGCCTCAACCGAGGCCTAGGCCCAGGGGAAAGGCACCAGCGGGGATGAGCCTGGGGAGGCGCCCGGGCATGTCTGGAACCAGTCCCCGCAGCCTGCCCCTTGGTGGGGCAGTACCCCCGGAGGCCAGGAAGGTCTGGGCAAGGCTGGCCAGGGGCAGGGGCCCTGCTGCGTCCTGCCCCTGGCCTGTGGGGCCTCTGAGCACAACCGGCCCTCTCCCACTGGAAGACCTCCCCGGCTGCCTCCAAAGGCCGGTTTGCAAGCGCTCCCGCCCACTGTTCCCAGCAGGCGTGCACAATGCTCCCAAGCCCGGGAGAAAAGCGCTTCAGGGTGGTGCTCTCTCCGGGCCCTTGCCCCTGAGCCTGGGGCAAGGCAGGGTGTCCACACTCCCAGGACAAGGCAGAACCACATGCACACGTCTGATCTGCCCCCTGCACCGGCAGAGAGCTCGGGGGAGCCAGAGTCTGTCAGGCAGGTGCTGGGCTGGCCGCCTGTGTGGGAAGGGGCAGAGCCGCCCTAGGGGCAAGTTGGGCCTCTTGCTCTCCCTGCTGCACTGAGGCTGCTGGGCCAAAGAGGTCTTGGGCATCCAGCCCCTTGCTGGTCCCTTCCCTCTGACGAGGCCCTCTGAGCTCCAGCACCTTGCAGTGTGGAGACAGCCCCTGCCAGCAACCTCCTCTCCAAGGAGGCCTCAACTGAGGCCTAGGTCCAGGGGAAAGGCACCAGCGGGGATGAGCCTGGGGAGGTGCCTGGCCATGTCTGGACCCAGTCCCCGCAGCCTGCCCCTTGGTGGGGCAGTACCCCCGGAGGCCAGGAGGGTCTGGGCAAGGCTGCCAGGGGCAGGGACACTGCTGGTCCTGCCCCTGGCCTGTGGGGCGTCTGAGCACAACCGGCACTCTCCCGCTGGAAGACCTCCCCGGCTGCCTCCAAAGGCCGGTTTGCAAGCACTCCCGCCCGCTGTTCCCGCCAGGCGCGCACAATGGTCCCAAGCCCGGGAGAAAAGCGCTTCGGGGTGGTGCTCTCTCCGGGCCCTTGCCCCTGAGCCTGGGGGACAGGCAGGGGGAACACACTCCCAGGCCAAGGCAGAACGACATGCACACGTCTGTTCCTGCCCCCTACACCGGCAGAGAGTTCGGGGGAGCCAGAGACTGCCAGGCTGCTGCTGGGCTGGCTGCCTGTGTGGGACGGGGTAGAGCCGACCTAGGGGCAAGTTGGGCCTCTTGCTCTCCCTGCTGCCCTGAGGCTGCTGGGTCAAAGAGGTCTTGGGCATCCAGCCCTTTGCTGGTCCTTTCCCTCTGACGAGGCCCTCTGAGCTCCAGCACCTTGCAGTGTGCAGACAGCCCCTGCCGGCAACCTCCTCTCCAAGGAGGCCTCAACCGAGGCCTAGGCCCAGGGGAAAGGCACCAGCGGGGATGAGCCTGGGGAGGCGCCCGGGCATGTCTGGACCCAGGCCCCGCAGCCTGCCCCTTGGTGGGGTAGTACCCCCGGAGGCCAGGAAGGTCTGGGCAAGGCTGCCAGAGGCAGGGACACTGCTGGGTCCTGCCCCTGGCCTGTGGGGCCTCTGAGAACAACTGGCACTCTCCCGCTGGAAGACCTCCCCGGCTGCCTCCAAAGGCTGGTTTGCAAGCACTCAATCCCGCTGTTCACGCCAGCTGCGCACAATGCTCCCAAGCCCGGGAGAAAAGCATTTTGGGGTGGTGCTCACTCCGGGCTTTGGAAGACCTCCCCGGCTGCCTCCAAGGCCGGTTTGCAAGCACTTCTGCCTGCTGTTCCCGCCACCCGCGCACAATGCTCCCAAGCCCGGGAGAAAAGCGTTTCGGGGTGGTGTTCTCTCTGGACCCAAGAAAGACCTCCCGGGCTGCCCCCAAATGCCGGTTTGCAAGCACTCCCACTCACTGTTCCCGCCATCCGTGCAAATGCTCCAAGCCCAGGAGAAAAGCCCTTCAGGGTGGTGCTCTCTCCCGGCCCTTGGAAGACCTCCCCGGCTGCCTCCAAAGGCTGGATTTCAAGTACTCCCTCCCGCTGTCCCGCCAGCCGCACACAATGCTCCCAATCACGGGAGAAAAGCGCTTCGGGGTGGTGCTCTCTACGGGCCCTTGGAAGACCTCCCCGTTTGTCTCCAAAGGCCGGTTTGCAAGCACTCATGCCCGCTGTTCCCGCCAGCCGCGCACAATGCTCCCAAGCCTAGGAGAAAAGCGCTTCGGGGTGGTGCTCTCTCCCGGCCCTTGGAAGACCTCCCCGGCTGCCTCCAAAGGCCGGTTTGCAAGCACTCAATCCCGCTGTTCCCGCCAGCCGCGCACAATGCTCCCAAGCCCGGGAGAAAAGCGCTTCGGGGTGGTGCTCTCTCCCGGCCCTTGGAAGACCTCCCCGGCTGCCTCCAAAGGCTGGTTTTCAAGAACTCCCTCCCGCTGACCCGCCAGCCGCACACAATGCTCCCAAGCCCGGGAGAAAAGCATTTTGAGGTGGTCTCTCTCCGGGCCCTTGGAAGACTCCCCGGCTGCCTCTAAAGGCCGGTTTGCAAGCACTCATGTCCTCTGTTCCCGACAGCCGCGAACAATGCTCCCAATTCCGTGAGAAAAGTGCTTCGGGATGGTGCTCTCTCCGGGCCCTTGGAAGACCTCCCAAGCTGCCTCCAAAGGCCGGTTTGCAAGCACTCCCGCCCGCTGTTCCCGCCAGCCTCGCACAATGCTCCCAAGCCCGGGAGAAAAGCGCTTCGGGGTGGTGTTCTCTCCGTGCCAATGGAGGACCTCCCTGGCTGCCCCCAAAGGCCGGTTTGCAAGCACTCCCACTCGCTGTTCCCGCCAGCCACGCACAATCCTCCAAAACCCCGGAGAAAAGCGCTTCGGGGTGGTGTTCTCTCCGTGCCCATGGAAGACCTCCCGGGGTGCCCCCAAAGGCCGGTTTGGAAGCACTCCCACTCGCTGTTCCCGCCATCCGCGCACAATGCTCCCAAGCCCGGGAGAAAAGCATTTTGGGGTGGTGCTCACACCGGGCCCTGGAAGACCTCCCCGGCTGCCTCCAAAGGACGGTTTTCAAGCACTCCTGCCTGCTGTTCCCGCCACCCGCGCACAATGCTCCCAAGCCCGGGAGAAAAGCGCTTCGGGGTGGTGCTCTCTACAGGCCCTTGGAAGACGTCCCCGGCTGCCTCCAAAGGCCGGTTTGCAAGGACTCCTTCCTGCTGTTCCCGCCAGCCACGCACAATGCTCCCAAGCCCGGGAGAGAAGCATTTTGGGGTGGTGCTCTCTACAGGCCCTTGGAAGACCTCCCCGGCTGCCTCCAGTGGCCAGTTTGCAAGCACTCATGCCCGCTGTTCCCACCAACCGCGCACAATGCTCCCAAGCCCGGGAGAAAAGCTTTTTGGGGTGGTGCTCACACCGGGCCCTGGAAGACCTCCCCGGCTGCCTGCAAAGGCCGGTTTTCAAGCACTCCTGCCTGCTGTTCCTGCCACCCGCGCACAATACTCCCAAGCCCGGGAGAAAAGCGCTTCGGGGTGGTGCTCTCTACAGGCCCTTGGAAGACCTCCCCCGCTGCCTCCAAAGGCCGGTTTGCAAGGACTCCTTCCTGCTGTTCCCGCCAGCCACGCACAATGCTCCCAAGCCCGGGAGAAAAGTGCTTCGGGGTGGTGATCTCTCCGGGCCCTTGGAAGTCGTCCCCGGCTGCCTCCAAAGGCCGGTTTGCAAGCACTCATGCCCGTTGTTCCCACCAGCCGCGCACAATGCTCCCAAGCCCGGGAGAAAAGCATTTTGGGGTGGTGCTCACTCCGGGCCCTTGGAAGACCTCCCCGGCTGCCTCCAAAGGCCAGTTTGCGAGCAGTCCTGCCTGCTGTTCCCGCCAGCCGCGCACAATGCTCCCAAGCCCGGGAGAAAAGCGCTTCGGGGTGGTGCTCTCTCCGGGCACTTTCAAGACCTCCCCGGCTGCCTCCAAAGGCCGGTTTCTAAGTACTCATTCCCGCTGCTTCCGCCAGCCACGCACAATGCTCCCAAGCCCGGGAGAAAAGCATTTTGGGGTGGTGCTCTCTCCGGGCCCTTGGAAGACCTCCCGGGCTGCCTCCAAAGGCCAGTTTGCAAGCATTCATGTCCGTTGTTCCCGACAGCCGCGCACAATGCTCCCAAGCCCGAGAGAAAAGCATTTTGGGGTGGTGATCAGTCCGGCCCTTGGAAGACCTCCCCGGCTGCCTCCAAAGGACAGTTTGCAAGCACTCATGCCCGCTGTTCCCGCCAGCCGCGCACAATGCTCCCAAGACCGTGAGAAAAGCGCTTCGGGGTGGTGTTCTCTCAGGGACCATGGAGGACCTCCCCGGCTGCCCCCAAAGGCCGGTTTGCAAGCATTCCCACTCGAGGTTCCCGCCAGGCACACACAATGTTCCAAAACCCCCGAGAAAAGCGCTTCGGGGTGGTGGTCTCTCCGGGCCCCTGCCCCTGAGCCTGGGGGCCAGGCAGGGGATCCACAGTCCCAGGCCAAGGCAGAACCACATGCACACGTCTGTTCCTGCCCCCTCCACCGGCAGAGAGCTCGGGGGAGCCAGAGTCTGTCAGGCAGCTGCTGGGCTGGCCGCCTGTGTGGGAAGGGGCAGAGCCGCCCTAGGGGCAAGTTGGGCCTCTTGCTCTCCCTGCTGCCCTGAGGCTGCTGGGCCAAAGAGGTCTTGGGCATCCAGCCCCTTGCTGGTCCCTTCCCTCTGACGAGGCCCTCTGAGCTCCAGCACCTTGCAGTGTGGAGACAGCCCCTGCCAGCAACCTCCTCTCCAAGGAGGCCTCAACCGAGGCCTAGGCCCAGGGGAAAGGCACCAGCGGAGATGAGCCAGTGGAGGCGCACGGGCATGTCTGGACCCAGTCCCCGCAGCCTGCCCCTTGGTGGGGCAGTACCCCCGGAGGCCAGGAAGGTCTGTGCAAGGCTGCCAGGGGCAGGGGCCCTGCTGGGTCCTGCCCCTGGCCTGTGAGGCCTCTGAGCACAACCGGCCCTCTCCCACTGGAAGACCTCCCCAGCTGCCTCCAAAGTCCTGTTTGCAAACACTCCCGCCCGCTGTTCACGCCAGGCTCGCACAATGCTCCCAAGCCCGGGAGAAAAGCGCTTCGGGGTGGTGCTCTCTCCGGGCCCTTGCCCCTGAGCCTGGGGGCCAGGCAGTGGGTCCACACTCCCAGACCAAGGCAGAACCACATGCACACGTCTGTTCCTGACCCCTGCACCGGCAGAGAGCTCTGGGGAGCCAGAGTCTGTCAGGCAGGTGCTGGGCTGGCCGCCTGTGTGGGAAGGGGCAGAGCCGACCTAGGGGCAAGTTGGGCCTCTTGCTCTCCCTGCTGCCCTGAGGCTGCTGGGCCAAAGAGGTCTTGGGCATCCAGCCCCTTGCTGGTCCCTTCCCTCTGACGAGGCCCTCTGAGCTCCAGCACCTTGCAGTGTGGAGACAGCCCCTGCCAGCAACCTCCTCTCCAATGAGGCCTCAACCGAGGCCTAGGCCTAGGGGAAAGACACCAGCGGGGATGAGCCTGGGGAGGCGCCCGGGCATGTCTGGACCCAGTCCCCGCAGCCTGCCCCTTGGTGGGGCAGTACCCCCGGAGGCCAGGAAGGTCTGTGCAAGGCTGCCAGGGGCAGGGACAGTGCTGGGTCCTGCCCCTGGCCTGTTGGACGTCTGAGCACAACCGGCACTCTCGCGCTGGAAGACCTCCCCGTCTGCCTCCAAAGGCCGGTTTGCAAGCACTCCCGCCCGCTGTTCCCGCCAGGCACGCACAATGCTCCCAAGCCCGGGAGAAAAGCGCTTCGGGGTGGTGCTCTCTCCGGGCCCTTGCCCCTAAGCCTGCGGGCCAGGCAGGGGGAACACACTCCCAGGCCAAGACAGAACGACATGAACACGTCTGTTCCTGCCCCCTACACCGGCAGAGAGCTCGGGGGAGCCAGAGTCTCTCAGGCAGGTGCTGGGCTGGCCGCCTGTGTGGGAAGGGGCAGAGCCGACCTAGGGGCAAGTTGGGCCTCTTGCTCTCCCTGCTGCCCTGAGGCTGCTGGGCCAAAGACATCTTGGGCATCCAGCCCCTTGCTGGTCCCTTCCCTCTGACGAGGCCCTCTGAGCTCCAGCACCTTGCAGTGTGGAGACAGCACCTGCCAGCAATCTCCTCTCCAAGGAGGCCTCAACCGAGGCCTAGGCCCAGGGGAAAAGCACCAGCGGGGATGAGCCTGGGGAGGCGCCCGGGCATGTCTGGACCCAGTCCCCGCAGCCTGCCCCTTGGTGGGGCAGTACCCCTGGAGGCCAGGAAGGTCTGGGCAAGTCTGACCAGGGGCAGGGGACCTGCTGGGTCCTGCCCCTGGCCTGTGGGGCCTCTGAGCACAACCGGCCCTCTCCCACTGGAAGACCTCCCCGGCTGCCTCCAAAGGCCGTTTTGCACGCACTCCCGCCCACTGTTCCCACCAAGTGCGCACAATGCTCCCAAGCCCGGGAGAAAAGCGCTTCGGGGTGGTGCTCTCTCCGGGTCCTTGCCCCTGAGCCTGGGGACCAGGCAGGGGGAACACACTCCCAGGCCAAGGCAGAACCACATGCACACGTCTGTTCCTGACCCCTGCACCGGTAGAGAGCTCGGGGGAGCCAGAGTCTGTCAGGCAGCTGCTGGGCTGGCCGCCTTTGTGGGAAGGGGCAGAGCCGACCTAGGGGCAAGTTGGGCCTCTTGCTCTCCCTGCTGCCCTGAGGCTGCTGGGCCAAAGAGGTCTTGGGCATCCAGCCCTTTGCTTGTCCCTTCCCTCTGACGAGGCCCTCTGAGCTCCAGCACCTTGCAGTGTGGAGACAGCCCCTGCCAGCAACCTCCTCTCCAAGGAGGCCTCAACCGAGACCTAGGACCAGGGGAAAGGCACCAGCGGGGATGAGCCTGGGGAGGCGCCCGGGCATGTCTGGACCCAGTCCCCGCAGCCTGCCCCTTGGTGGGGCAGTACCCCCGGAGGCCAGGAAGGTCTGGGAAAGGCTGGCCAGGGGCAGGGGACCTACTGGGTCCTGCCCCTGGCCTGTGGGGCCTCTGAGCACAACCGGCCCTCTCCCACTGGAAGACCTCCCCGGCTGCCTCCAAAGTCCTGTTTGCCAACACTCCCACCCGCTGTTCACGCCAGACTTGCACAATGCTCCCAAGCCCGGGAGAAAAGCGCTTCGGGGTGGTGCTCTCTCCGGGCCCTTGCCCCTGTGCCTGGGGGCAAGGCATGGGGAACACACTCCCAGGCCAAGGCAGAACCACATGCCCACGTCTGTTCCTGTCCCCTGCACCGGCAGAGATCTTTGGGGAGCCAGAGTCTGTCAGGCAGCTGCTGGGTTGGCCGCCTGTGTGGGAAGGGGCAGAGCCGCCCTAGGGGCAAGTTGGGCCTCTTGCTCTCCCTGCTGCCCTGAGGCTGCTGGGCCAAAGACGTCTTGGGCATCCAGCCCCTTACTGGTCCCTTCCCTCTGACGAGGCCCTCTGAGCTCCAGCACCTTGCAGTGTGGAGACAGCCCCTGCCAGCAACCTCCTCTCCAAGGAGGCCTCAACCGAGGCCTAGGCCCAGGGGAAAGGCACCAGCGGGGATGAGCCAGGGGAGGCGCCCGAGCATGTCTGGACCCAGTCCCCGCAGCCTGCCCCTTGGTGGGGCAGTACCCCCGGAGGCCAGGAAGGTCTGGGTAAGGCTGGCCAGGGGCAGGGGCCCTGCTGGGTCCTGCCCCTGGCCTGTGGGGCCTCTGAGCACAACCGGCCCTCTCCCACTGGAAGACCTCCCCGGCTGCCTCCAAAGGCCGGTTTGCAAGCGCTCCCGGCCACTGTTCCCAGCAGGCGTGCACAATGCTCCCAAGCCCGGGAGAAAAGCGCTTCAGGGTGGTGCTCTCTCCGGGCCCTTGCCCCTGAGCCTGGGGGCAAGGCAGGGTGTCCACACTCCCAGGACAAGGCAGAACCACATGCACACGTCTGATCTGCCCCCTGCACCGGCAGAGAGCTCGGGGGAGCCAGAGTCTGTCAGGCAGCTGCTGGGCTGGCCGCCTGTGTGGGAAGGGGCAGAGCCGACCTAGGGGCAAGTTGGGCCTCTTGCTCTCCCTGCTGCCCTGAGGCTGCTGGGCCAAAGAGGTCTTGGGCATCCAGCCCCTTGCTGGTCCCTTCCCTCTGACGAGGCCCTCTGAGCTCCAGCACCTTGCAGTGTGGAGACAGCCCCTGCGAGCAACCTCCTCTCCAAGGAGTCCTCAACCGAGGCCTAGGCCCAGGGGAAAGGCACCAGCGGGGATGAGCCTGGGGAGGCGCCCGGGCATGTCTGGACCCAGTCCCCGCAGCCTGCCCCTTGGTGGGGCAGTACCCCCGGAGGCCAGGAAGGTCTGGGCAAGGCTGACAGGGGCAGGGACACTGCTGGGTCCTGCCCCTGGCCTGTGGGGCGTCTGAGCACAACCGGCACTCTCCCGCTGGAAGACCTCCCCGTCTGCCTCCAAAGGCCGGTTTGCAAGCACTCCCGCCCGCTGTTCCCGCCAGGCACGCACAATGCTCCCAAGCCCGGGAGAAAAGCGCTTCGGGGTGGTGCTCTCACCGGGCCCTTGCCCCTGAGCCTGGGGGCCAGGCAGGGGGAACACACTCCCAGGCCAAGGCAGAACCACATGCACACGTCTGTTCCTGCCCCCTACACCGGCAGAGAGCTCGGGGGAGCCAGAGACTGCCAGGCTGCTGCTGGGCTGGCCGCCTGTGTGGGAAGGGGCAGAGCCGACCTAGGGGCAAGTTGGGCCTCTTGCTCTCCCTGCTGCCCTGAGGCTGCTGGGTCAAAGAGGTCTTGGGCATCCAGCCCTTTGCTGGTCCCTTCCCTCTGACGAGGCCCTCTGATCTCCAGAACCTTGCAGTGTGGAGACAGCCCCTGCCAGCAACCTCCTCTCCAAGGAGGCCTCAACCGAGGCCTAGGCCCAGGGGAAAGGCACCAGCGGGGATGAGCCTGGGGAGGCGCCCGGGGATGTCTGGACCCAGTCCCCGCAGCCTGCCCCTTGGTGGGGCAGTACCCCCGGAGGCCAGGAAGGTCTGGGCAAGGCTGGCCAGGGTCAGGGGCCCTGCTGGTTCCTGCCCCTGGCCTGTGGGGCCTCTGAGCACAACCGGCCCTCTCCCACTGGAAGACCTCCCCGGCTGCCTCCAAAGACCTGTTTGCTAACACTCCCGCCCGCTGTTCACGCCAGGCTCGCACAATGCTCCCAAGCCCGGGAGAAAAGCGCATTGGGGTGGTTCTCTCTCCGGGCCCTCGCCCCTGAGCCTGGGGGCAAGGCACGGGGAACACACTCCCTGGCCAAGGCAGAACCACATGCCCACGTCTGTTCCTGTCCCCTGCACCGGCAGAGAGCTTGGGGGAGCCAGAGTCTGACAGGCAGCTGCTGGGTTGGCCGCCTGTGTGGGAAGGGGCAGAGCCGACCTAGGGGCAAGTTGGGCCTCTTGCTCTCCCTGCTGCCCTGAGGCTGCTGGGCCAAAGACGTCTTGGGCATCCAGCCCCGTACTGGTCCCTTCCCTCTGACGAGGCCCTCTGAGCTCCAGCACCTTGCAGTGTGGAGACAGCCCCTGCCAGCAACCTCCTCTCCAAGGAGGCCTCAACCGAGGCCTAGGCCCAGGGGAAAGGCACCAGCGGGGATGAGCCAGGGGAGGCGCCCGAGCATGTCTGGACCCAGTCCCCGCAGCCTGCCCCTTGGTGGGGCAGTACCCCCGGAGGCCAGGAAGGTCTGGGCAAGGCTGGCCAGGGGCAGGGGCCCTGCTGCGTCCTGCCCCTGGCCTGTGGGGCCTCTGAGCACAACCGGCCCTCTCCCACTGGAAGACCTCCCGGCTGCCTCCAAAGGCCGGTTTGCAAGCGCTCCCGCCCACTGTTCCCAGCAGGCGTGCACAATGCTCCCAAGCCCGGGAGAAAAGCGCTTCAGGGTGGTGCTCTCTCCGGGCCCTTGCCCCTGAGCCTGGGGTCAAGGCACGGTGTCCACACACCCAGGCCAAGTCAGAACCACATGCACACGTCTGTTCCTGCCCCCTGCACCGGCAGAGAGCTCGGGGGAGCCAGAGTCTGTCAGGCAGCTGCTGGGCTGTCCGCCTGTGTGGGAAGTGGCAGAGCCGACCTAGGGGCAAGTTGGGCCTCTTGCCCTCCCTGCTGCCCTGAGGCTGCTGGGCCAAAGAGGTCTTGGGCATCCAACCCCTTGCTGGTCCCTTCCCTCTGACGAGGCCCTCTGAGCTCCAGCACCTTGCAGTGTGGAGACAGCCCCTGCCAGCAACCTCCTCTCCAAGGAGGCCTAAACCGAGGCCTAGGCCCAGGGGAAAGGCACCAGCGGGGATGAGCCTGGGGAGGCGCCCGGGCATGTATGGACCCAGTCCCCGCAGCCTGCCCCTTGGTGGGGCAGTACCCCCGGAGGCGAGGAAGGTCTGGGAAAGGCTGGCCAGGGGCAGGGGACCTGCTGGGTCCTGCCCCTGGCCTGTGGGGCCTCTGAGCACAACCGGCCCTCTCCCACTGGAAGACGTCCCCGGCTGCCTCCAAAGTCCTGTTTGCAAGCACTCCCGCCCACTGTTCCAACCAAGGGCGCACAACGCTCCCAAGCCCGGGAGAAACTCGCCTCGGGGTGGTGCTCTCTCCGGGCCCTTTCCCCTGAGCCTGTGGGCCAGGCAGGGTGTCCACACTCCCAGGCCAAGGCAGAACGACATGCACACGTCTGTTCCTGCCCCATGCACCGGCAGAGAGCTCGGGGGAGCCAAAGTCTGTCAGGCAGCTGCTGGGCTGGCCGCCTGTGTGGGAAGGGGCAGAGCCGACCTAGGGGCAAGTTGGGCCTCTTGCTCTCCCTGATGCCCTGAGGCTGCTGGGTCAAAGAGATCTTGGGCATCCAGCCCCTTGCTTGTCCCTTCCCTCTGACGAGGCCCTCTGAGCTCCAGCACCTTGCAGTGTGGAGACAGCCCCTGCCAGCAACCTCCTCTCCAAGGAGGCCTCAACCGAGGCCTAGGCCCAGGGGAAAGGCACCAGCGGGGATGAGCCTGGGGAGGCGCCCGGGCATGTCTGAACCCAGTCCCCGCAGCCTGCCCCTTGATGGGGCAGTACCCCCGGAAGCCAGGAAGGTCTGGGCAAGGCTGGCCACGGGCAGGGGCCCTGCTGGGTCCTGCCCCTGGCCTGTGGGGCCTCTGAGCACAACCGGCCCTCTCCCACTGGAAGACTTCCTCGGCTGCCTCCAAAGGCCGGTTTGCCAACACTCCCGCCCGCTGTTCCCGCCAGGCACGCACAATTCTCCCAAGCCCGGGAGAAAAGCGCTTCGGGGTGGTGCTCTCTCCGGGCCCTTGCCCCTGAGCGTGGGGGCGAAGCAGTGGGTCCACACTCCCAGACCAACGCAGAACCACATGCACACGTGTGTTCCTGACCCCTGCACCGGCAGAGAGCTCGGGGAGCCAGAGTCTGTCAGGCAGCTGCTGGGCTGGCCGCCTGTGTGGGAAGGGGCAGAGCCGACCTAGGGGCAAGTTGGGCCTCTTCCTCTCCCTGCTGCCCTGAGGCTGCTGGGCCAAAGAGGTCTTGGGCATCCAGCCCCTTGCTGGTCCCTTCCCTCTGACGAGGCCCTCTGAGCTCCAGCACCTTGCAGTGTGGAGACAGCCCCTGCCAGCAACCTCCTCTCCAAGGAGGACTCAACCGAGGCCTAGGCCCAGGGGAAAGGCACCAGCGGGGATGAGCCTGGGGAGGCGCCCGGCCATGTCTGGACCCAGTCCCCGCAGCCTGCCCCTTGGTGGGGCAGTACCCCCGGAGGCCAGGAGGGTCTGGGCAAGGCTGCCAGGGGCAGGGACACTGCTGGGTCCTGCCGCTGGCCTGTGGGGCGTCTGAGCACAACCGGCACTCTCCCGCTGGAAGACCTCCCCGGCTGCCTCCAAAGGCTGGTTTGCAAGCACTCCCGCCCGCTGTTCCCGCCAGGCACGCACAATGCTCCCAAGCCCGGGAGAAAAGCGCTTCGGGGTGGTGCTCTCTCCGGGCCCTTGCCCCTGAGCCTGGGGGACAGGCAGGAGGAACACACTCCCAGGCCAAGGCAGAACGACATGCACACGTCTGTTCCTGCCCCCTACACCGGCAGAGAGTTCGGGGGAGCCAGAGACTGCCAGGCTGCTGCTGGGCTGGCTGCCTGTGTGGGACGGGGTAGAGCCGACCTAGGGGCAAGTTGGGCCTCTTGCTCTCCCTGCTGCCCTGAGGCTGCTGGGTCAAAGAGGTCTTGGGCATCCAGCCCTTTGCTGGTCCTTTCCCTCTGACGAGGCCCTCTGAGCTCCAGCACCTTGCAGTGTGCAGACAGCCCCTGCCGGCAACCTCCTCTCCAAGGAGGCCTCAACCGAGGCCTAGGCCCAGGGGAAAGGCACCAGCGGGTATGAGCCTGGGGAGGCGCCCGGGCATGTCTGGACCCAGGCCCCGCAGCCTGCCCCTTGGTGGGGTAGTACCCCCGGAGGCCAGGAAGGTCTGGGCAAGGCTGCCAGAGGCAGGGACACTGCTGGGTCCTGCCCCTGGCCTGTGGGGCCTCTGAGAACAACTGGCACTCTCCCGCTGGAAGACCTCCCCGGCTGCCTCCAAAGGTTGGTTTGCAAGCACTCAATCCCGCTGTTCACGCCAGCTGCGCACAATGCTCCCAAGCCCGGGAGAAAAGCATTTTGGGGTGGTGCTCACTCCGGGCTTTGGAAGACCTCCCCGGCTGCCTCCAAGGCCGGTTTGCAAGCACTTCTGCCTGCTGTTCCCGCCACCCACGCACAATGCTCCCAAGCCCGGGAGAAAAGCGTTTCGGGGTGGTGTTCTCTCTGGGCCCAAGAAAGACCTCCCGGGCTGCCCCCAAATGCCGGTTTGCAAGCACTCCCACTCGCTGTTCCCGCCATCGGTGCAAATGCTCCAAGCCCAGGAGAAAAGCCCTTCAGGGTGGTGCTCTCTCCCGGCCCTTGGAAGACCTCCCCGGCTGCCTCCAAAGGCTGGATTTCAAGTACTCCCTCCCGCTGTCCCGCCAGCCGCACACAATGCTCCCAATCACGGGAGAAAAGCGCTTCGGGGTGGTGCTCTCTACGGGCCCTTGGAAGACCTCCCCGTTTGTCTCCAAAGGCCGGTTTGCAAGCACTCATGCCCGCTGTTCCCGTCAGCCGCGCACAATGCTCCCAAGCCTAGGAGAAAAGCGCTTCGGGGTGGTGCTCTCTCCCGGCCCTTGGAAGACCTCCCCGGCTGCCTCCAAAGGCCGGTTTGCAAGCACTCAATCCCGCTGTTCCCGCCAGCCGCGCACAATGCTCCCAAGCCCGGGAGAAAAGCGCTTCGGGGTGGTGCTCTCTCCTGGCCCTTGGAAGACTTCCCCGGCTGCCTCCAAAGGCTGGTTTTCAAGAACTCCCTCCCGCTGACCCGCCAGCCGCACACAATGCTCCCAAGCCCGGGAAAAAAGCATTTTGGGGTGGTGCTCACTCCGGGCCCTTGGAAGACCTCCCCGGCTGCCTCCAATGGCCAGTTTGCAAGCACTCATGTCCGCTGTTCCCACCAGCCGCGCACAATGCTCCCAAGCCCGGGAGAAAAGCTTTTTGGGGTGGTGCTCACACCGGGCCCTGGAAGACCTCCCCGGCTGCCTCCCAAGGCCAGTTTTCAAGCACTCCTGCCTGCTGTTCCCGCCACCTGCGCACAATGCTCCTAAGCCCGGGAGAAAAGCGCTTCGGGGTGGTGCTCTCTACAGGCCCTTGGAAGACGTCCCCGGCTGCCTCCAAAGGCCGGTTTGCAAGGACTCCTTCCTGCTGTTCCCGCCAGCCACGCACAATGCTCCCAAGCCCGGGAGAGAAGCATTTTGGGGTGGTGCTCTCTACAGGCCCTTGGAAGACCTCCCCGGCTGCCTCCAGTGGCCAGTTTGCAAGCACTCATGCCCGGTGTTCCCACCAGCCGCGCACAATGCTCCCAAGCCCGGGAGAAAAGCATTTTGGGGTGGTGCTCACACCGGGCCCTGGAAGACCTCCCCGGCTGCCTGCAAAGGCCGGTTTTCAAGCACTCCTGCCTGCTGTTCCCGCCACCCGCGCACAATACTCCCAAGCCCGGGAGAAAAGCGCTTCGGGGTGGTGCTCTCTACAGGCCCTTGGAAGACCTCCCCCGCTGCCTCCAAAGGCCGGTTTGCAAGGACTCCTTCCTGCTGTTCCCGCCAGCCACGCACAATGCTCCCAAGCCCGGGAGAAAAGTGCTTCGGGGTGGTGATCTCTCCGGGCCCTTGGAAGTCGTCCCCGGCTGCCTCCAAAGGCCGGTTTGCAAGCACTCATGCCCGTTGTTCCCACCAGCCGCGCACAATGCTCCCAAGCCCGGGAGAAAAGCATTTTGGGGTGGTGCTCACTCCGGGCCCTTGGAAGACCTCCCCGGCTGCCTCCAAAGGCCAGTTTGCAAGCAGTCCTGCCTGCTGTTCCCGCCAGCCGCGCACAATGCTCCCAAGCCCGGGAGAAAAGCGCTTCGGGGTGGTGCTCTCTCCGGGCCCTTGGAAGACGTCCCCGGCTGCCTCCAAAGGCCGGTTTGCAAGCACTCATGCCCGTTGTTCCCACCAGCCGCGCACAATGCTCCCAAGCCCGGGAGAAAAGCATTTTGGGGTGGTGCTCATTCCGGGCCCTTGGAAGACCTCCCCGGCTGCCTCCAAAGGCCAGTTTGCAAGCAGTCCTGCCTGCTGTTCCCGCCAGCCGCGCACAATGTTCCCAAGCCCGGGAGAAAAGCGCTTCGGGGTGGTGCTCTCTCCGGGCACTTTCAAGACCTCCCCGGCTGCCCCCAAAGGCCGGTTTGTAAGTACTCATTCCCGCTGCTTCCGCCAGCCACGCACAATGCTCCCAAGCCCGGGAGAAAAGCATTTTGGGGTGGTGCTCTCTCCGGGCCCTTGGAAGACCTCCCGGGCTGCCTCCAAAGGCCGGTTTGCAAGCATTCATGTCCGTTGTTCCCGACAGCCGCGCACAATGCTCCCAAGCCCGAGAGAAAAGCATTTTGGGGTGGTGATCAGTCCGGCCCTTGGAAGACCTCCCCGGCTGCCTCCAAAGGACAGTTTGCAAGCACTCATGCCCGCTGTTCCCGCCAGCCACGCACAATGCTCCCAAGACCGTGAGAAAAGCGCTTCGGGGTGGTGTTCTCTCAGGGACCATGGAGGACCTCACCGGCTGCCCCCAAAGGCCGGTTTGCAAGCATTCCCACTCGCTGTTCCCGCCAGGCACACACAATGTTCCAAAACCCCGGAGAAAAGCGCTTCGGGGTGGTGCTCTCTCCGCGCCCTTGGAAGACTTCTCTGGCTGCCGCCAAATGCCGGTTTGCAAGAATTCCCTCCCGCTGTCCCACCAGCCGCACACAATGCTCCAAAACCCGAGAGAAAAGCGCTTCGAGGTGGTGCTCTCTCCGGGCCCTTGGAAGACCTCCCCGGCTGCCTCCAAAGGCCGGTTTGCAAGCACTCCTGCCTGCTGTTCCCGCCACGCGCGCACAATGCTCCCAAGCCCGGAAGAAAAGCATTTTGGGGTAGTGTTCTCTCCGGGCGCTTGGAAGACCTCCCGGGCGGCCTCCAAAGGCCGGTTTGCAAGCACTCATGTCCGCTGTTCCCGACAGCCGCACACAATGCTCCCAAGCCAGGGAGAAAAGCATTTTGGGGTGGTGATCAGTCCGGGCCCTTGGAAGACCTCCCCGGCTGCCTCCAAAGGACAGTTTGCAAGAACTCATGCCCGCTGTTCCCGCCAGGCACGCACAATGCTCCCAAGCCCGGGAGAAAAGCGCTTCGGGGTGGTGCTCTCCTCGGGCCCTTGCCCCTGAGCCTGGGGGCCAGGCAGGTGGAACACACTCCCAGGCCAAGGGAGAACGACATGCACACGTCTGTTCCTGCCCCCTACACCGGCAGAGAGCTCGGGGGAGCCAGAGTCTGTCAGGCAGGTGCTGGGCTGGCCGCCTGTGTGGGAAGTGGCAGAGCCGACCTAGGGGCATGTTGGGCCTCTGCTCTCCCTGCTGCCCTGAGGCTGCTGGGCCAAAGAGGTCTTGGGCATCCAGCCCCTTGCTGGTCCCTTCCCTCTGACGAGGCCCTCTGAGCTCCAGCACCTTGCAGTGTGGAGACAGCCCCTGCCAGCAACCTCCTCTCCAAGGAGGCCTCAACCGAGGCCTAGCCCCAGGGGAAAGGCACCAGCTGGGAAGAGCCTGGGGAGGCGCCCGGGCATGTCTGGACCCAGTCCCCGCAGCCTGCCCCTTGGTGAGGCAGTACCCCCGGAGGCCAGGAAGGTCTGGGCAAGGCTGGTCAGGGGCAGGGGCCCTGCTGGGCCCTGCCCCTGGCCTGTGGGGCCTCTGAGCACAACCGGCCCTCTCCCACTGGAAGACCTCCCCGGGTGCCTCCAAAGGCCGGTTTGCCAACACTCCCGCCCGCTGTTCCCGCCAGGCACGCACAATTCTCCCAAGCCGGGAGAAAAGCGCTTCGGGGTGGTGCTCTCTCCGGGCCCTTGCCCATGAGCCTGGGGGCAAGGCAGGGAGAACGCACTCCCAGGCCAAGGCAGAACCACATGCCCACGTCTGTTCCTGTCCCCTGCACCGGCAGAGAGCTTGGGGGAGCCAGAGTCTGTCAGGCAGCTGCTGGGTTGGCCGCCTGTGTGGGAAGGGGCAGAGCCGAATAGGGGCAAGTTGGGCCTCTTGCTCTCCCTGCTGCCCTGAGGCTGCTGGGCCAAAGAGGTCTTGGGCATCCAGCCCCTTGCTGGTCCCTTCCCTCTGATGAGGCCCTCTGAGCTCCAGCACCTTGCAGTGTGGAGACAGCCCCTGCCAGCAACCTCCTCTCCAAGGAGGCCTCAACCGAGGCCTAGGCCCAGGGGAAAGGCACCAGCGGGGATGAGACTGGGGAGGCGCCCGGGCATGACTGGACCCAGGCCCGCAGCCTGCCCCTTGGTGGGGCAGTACCCCCGGAGGCCAGGAAGGTCTGGGCAAGGCTGGCCAGGGGCAGGGGCCCTGCTGGGTCCTGTCCCTGGCCTGTAGGGCCTCTGAGCACAACCGGCCCTCTCCCACTGGAAGACCTCCCCGGCTGCCTCCAAAGGCCAGTTTGCCAACACTCCTGCCCGCTGTTCCCGCCAGGCACGCACAATGCTCCCAAGCCCAGGAGAAAAGCGCGTCGGGGTGGTGGTCTCTCCGGGCCCCTGCCCGTGAGCCTGGGGGCCAGGCAGGGGATCCACAGTCCCAGGCCAAGGCAGAACCACATGCACACGTCTGTTCCTGCCCCCTCCACCGGCAGAGAGCTGGGGGGAGCCAGAGTCTGTCAGGCAGCTGCTGGGCTGGCCGCCTGTGTGGGAAGGGGCAGAGCCGAACTAGGGGCAAGTTGGGCCTCTTGCTCTCCCTGCTGCCCTGAGGCTGCTGGGCCAAAGAGGTCTTGGGCATCCAGCCCCTTGCTGGTCCCTTCCCTCTGACGAGGCCCTCTGAGCTCCAGCACCTTGCAGTGTGGAGACAGCCCCTGCCAGCAACCTCCTCTCCAAGGAGGCCTCAACCGAGGCCTAGGCCCAGGGGAAAGGCACCAGCGGGGATGAGCCAGTGGAGGCGCACGGGCATGTCTGGACCCAGTCCCCGCAGCCTGCCCCTTGGTGGGGCAGTACCCCCGGAGGCCAGGAAGGTCTGGGCAAGGCTGGCCAGGGGCAGGGGCCCTGCTGGGTCCTGCCCCTGGCCTGTGGGGCCTCTGAGCACAACCGGCCCTCTCCCACTGGAAGACCTCCCCGGCTGCCTCCAAAGGCCGGTTTGCCAACACTCCCGCCCACTGTTCCCGCCAGGCACGCACAATGCTCCCAAGCCCAGGAGAAAAGCGCTTCGGGGTGTTGCTCTCTCCAGGCCCTTGCCCCTGAGCCTGGGGTCCAGGCAGTGTGTCCACACTCCCAGACCAAGGCAGAACCACATGCACACGTCTGTTCCTGACCCCTGCACCGGCAGAGCGCTCGGGGGAGCCACAGTCTGTCAGGCAGCTGCTGGGTTGGCTGCCTGTGTGGGAAGGGGCAGAGCCGACCTAGGGGCAAGTTGGGCCTCTTCCTCTCCCTGCTGCCCTGAGGCTGCTGGGCCAAAGAGGTCTTGGGCATCCAGTCCCTTGCTGGTCCCTTCCCTCTGACGAGGCCCTCTGAGCTCCAGCACCTTGCAGTGTGGAGACAGCCCCTGCCAGCAACCTCCTCTCCAAGGAGGCCTCAACCGAGGCCTAGGCCCAGGGGAAAGGCACCAGCGGGGATGAGCCAGTGGAGGCGCAAGGGCATGTCTGGACCCAGTCCCCGCAGCCTGCCCCTTGGTGGGGCAGTACCCCCGGAGGCCAGGAAGGTCTGGGCAAGGCTGCCAGGGGCAGGGACACTGCTGGGTCCTGCCCCTGGCCTGTGGGGCGTCTGAGCACAACCGGCACTCTCCCGCTGGAAGACCTGCCCGGCTGCCTCCAAAGGCCGGTTAACAAGCGCTCCCGCCCACTGTTCCCAGCAGGCGTGCACAATGCTCCCAAGCCCGGGAGAAAAGCGCTTCGGGGTGGTGCTCTCTCCGGGCCCTTGCCCCTGAGCCTGGGGGCAAGGCAGGGTGTCCACACTCCCAGGCCAAGGCAGAACCACATGCACACGTCTGATCTGCCCCCTGCAAAGGCAGAGAGCTCGGGGGAGCCAGAGTCTGTCAGGCAGCTGCTGGGCTGGCCGCCTGTGTGGGAAGGGGCAGAGCCGACCTAGGGGCAAGTTGGGCCTCTTGCTCTCCCTGCTGCCCTGAGGCTGCTGGGCCAAAGAGGTCTTGGGCATCCAGCCCCTTGCTTGTCCCTTCCCTCTGACGAGGCCCTCTGAGCTCCAGCACCTTGCAGTGTGGAGACAGCACCTGCCAGCAATCTCCTCTCCAAGGAGGCCTCAACCGAGGCCTAGGCCCAGGGAAAAGGCACCAGCGGGGTTGAGCCAGGGGAGGTGCCCGGGCATGTCTGGACCCTGTCCCCGCAGCCTGCCCCTTGGTGGGGCACTACCCCCGGAGGCCAGGAAGGTCTGGGCAAGGCTGGCCAGGGGCAGGGGCCCTGCTGGGTCCTGCCCCTGGCCTGTGGGGCCTCTGAGCACAACCGGCCCTTGCCCAGTGGAAGACCTCCCCGGCTGCCTCCAAAGGCCGGTTTGCAAGCCCTCCCGCCCACTGTTCCCGCCAGGCGCGCACAATGCTCCCAAGCCCGGGAGAAAAGCGCTTCGGGGTGGTGGTCTCTCCGGGCCCCTGCCCCTGAGCCTGGGGGCCAGGCAGGGGATCCACAGTCCCAGGCCAAGGCAGAACCACATGCACACGTCTGTTCCTGCCCCCTCCACCGGCAGAGAGCTGGGGGGAGCCAGAGTCTGTCAGGCAGCTGCTGGGCTGGCCGCCTGTGTGGGAAGGGGCAGAGCCGACCTAGGGGCAAGTTGGGCCTCTTGCTCTCCCTGCTGCCCTGAGGCTGCTGGGCCAAAGAGGTCTTGGGCATCCAGCCCCTTGCTGGTCCCTTCCCTCTGACGAGGCCCTCTGAGCTCCAGCACCTTGCAGTGTGGAGACAGCCCCTGCCAGCAACCTCCTCTCCAAGGAGGCCTCAACCGAGGCCTAGGCCCAGGGGAAAGGCACCAGCGGGGATGAGCCAGTGGAGGCGCAAGGGCATGTCTGGACCCAGTCCCCGCAGCCTGCCCCTTGGTGGGGCAGTACCCCCGGAGGCCAGGAAGGTCTGGGCAAGGCTGCGAGGGGCAGGGGCCCTGCTGGGTCGTGCCACTGGCCTGTGGGGCGTCTGAGCATAACCGGCACTCTCCCGCTGGAAGACCTCCCCGTCTGCCTCCAAAGGCCGGTTTGCAAGCACTCCCGCCCGCTGTTCCCGCCAGGCAGGCACAATGCTCCCAAGCCCGGGAGAAAAGCGCTTCGGGGTGGTGCTCTCCTCGGGCCCTTGTCCCTGAGCCTGGGGGCCAGGCAGTTGGAACACACTCCCAGGCCAACGCAGAACGACATGCACACGTCTGTTCCTGCCCCCTAAACCGGCAGAGCTCGGGGGAGCCAGGGACTGCCAGGCTGCTGCTGGGCTGGCTGCCTGTGTGGGACGGGGCAGAGCCGACCTAGGGGCAAGTTGGGCCTCTTGCTCTCCCTGCTGCCCTGAGGCTGCTGGGTCAAAGAGGTCTTGGGCATCCAGCCCTTTGCTGGTCCCTTCCCTCTGACGAGGCCCTCTGAGCTCCAGCACCTTGCAGTGTGGAGACAGCCCCTGCCAGCAACCTCCTCTCCAAGGAGGCCTCAACCGAGGCCTAGGCCCAGGGGAAAGGCACCAGCGGGGATGAGCCTGGGGAGGCGCCCAGGCATGTCTGGACCCAGTCCCCGCAGCCTGCCCCTTGGTGGGGCAGTACCCCCGGAGGCCAGGAAGGTCTGGGCAAGGCTGGCCAGGGGCAGGGGCCCTGCTGTGTCCTGCCCCTGGCCTGTGAGGCCTCTGAGCACAACCGGCCCTCTCCCACTGGAAGACCTCCCCGGCTGCCTCCAAAGTCCTCTTTGCAAACACTCCCGCCCGCTGTTCACGCCAGGCTCGCACAATGCTCCCAAGCCCGGGAGAAAAGCGCTTCGGGGTGGTGCTCTCTCCGGGCCCTTGCCCCTGAGCCTGGGGGCCAGGCAGTGGGTCCACACTCCCAGATCAAGGCAGAACCACATGCACACGTCTGTTCCTGACCCCTGCACCGGCAGAGAGCTCGGGGGAGCCAGAGTCTGTCAGGCAGGTGCTGGGCTGGCCGCCTGTGTGGGAAGGGGCAGAGCCGACCTAGGGGCAAGTTGGGCCTCTTCCTCTCCCTGCTGCCCTGAGGCTGCTGGGCCAAAGAGGTCTTGGGCATCCAGCCCCTTGCTGGTCCCTTCCCTCTGACGAGGCCCTCTGAGCTCCAGCACCTTGCAGTGTGGAGACAGCCCCTGCCAGCAACCTCCTCTCCAATGAGGCCTCAACCGAGGCCTAGGCCCAGGGGAAAGGCACCAGCGGGGATGAGCCTGGGGAGGCGCCTGGGCATGTCTGGACCCAGTCCCCGCAGCCTGCCCCTTGGTGGGGCAGTACCCCCGGAGGCCAGGAAGGTCTGGGCAAGACTGCCAGGGGCAGGGACAGCGCTGGGTCCTGCCCCTGGCCTGTGGGACGTCTGAGCACAACCGGCACTCTCCCGCTGGAAGACCTCCCCGTCTGCCTCGAAAGGCCGGTTTGCAAGCACTCCCGCCCGCTGTTCCCGCCAGGCACGCACAATGCTCCCAAGCCCGGTAGAAAAGCGCTTCGGGGTGGTGCTCTCTCCGGGCCCTTGCCCCTAAGCCTGCGGGCCAGGCAGGGGGAACACACTCCCAGGCCAAGACAGAACGACATGAACACGTCTGTTCCTGCCCCCTACACCGGCAGAGAGCTCGGGGGAGCCAGAGTCTCTCAGGCAGGTGCTGGGCTGGCCGCCTGTGTGGGAAGGGGCAGAGCCGACCTAGGGGCAAGTTGGGCCTCTTCCTCTCCCTGCTGCCCTGAGGTTGCTGGGCCAAAGACGTCTTGGGCATCCAGCCCTTGGCTGGTCCCTTCCCTCTGACGAGGCCCTCTGAGCTCCAGCACCTTGCAGTGTGGAGACAGCACCTGCCAGCAATCTCCTCTCCAAGGAGGCCTCAACCGAGGCCTAGGCCCAGGGGAAAGGCACCAGCGGGGATGAGCCTGGGGAGGCGCCCGGGCATGTCTGGACCCAGTCCCCGCAGCCTGCCCCTTGGTGGGGCAGTACCCCTGGAGGCCAGGAAGGTCTGGGCAAGGCTGACCAGGGGCAGGGGCCCTGCTGGGTCCTGCCCCTGGCCTGTGGGGCCTCTGAGCACAAACGGCCCTCTCCCACTGGAAGACCTCCCCGGCTGCCTCCAAAGGCCGTTTTGCACGCACTCCCGCCCACTGTTCCCACCAAGCGCGCACAATGCTCCCATCCCGGGAGAAAAGCGCTTCGGGGTGGTGCTCTCTCCGGGCCCTTGCCCCTGAGACTGGGGGCCAGGCAGGGGGTCCACACTCCCAGGCCAAGGCAGAACCACATGCACACGTCTGTTCCTGACCCCTGCGCCGGCAGAGAGCTCGGGGGAGCCAGAGTCTCTCAGGCAGGTGCTGGGCTGGCCGCCTGTGTGGGAAGGGGCAGAGCCGACCTAGGGGCAAGTTGGGCCTCTTGCTCTCCCTGCTGCCCTGTGGCTGCTGGGCCAAAGAGGTCTTGGGCATCCAGCCCTTTGCTGGTGCCTTCCCTCTGACGAGGCCCTCTGAGCTCCAGCACCTTGCAGTGTGGAGACAGCCCCTGCCAGCAACCTCCTCTCCAAAGAGGCCTCAACCGAGGACAACACCCAGGGGAAAGGCACCAGCGGGGATGATCCTGGGGAGGCGCACGGACATGTCTGGACCCAGTCTCCGCAGCCTGCCCCTTGGTGGGGCAGTACCCCCGGAGTCCAGGAAGGTCTGGGCAAGTCTGTCCATGGGCAGGGGCCCTGCTGGGTCCTGACCCTGGCCTGTGGGGCCTCTGAGCACAACCGGCCCTCTCCCACTGGAAGACCTCCCCGGCTGCCTCCAAAGTCCTGTTTGCAAACACTCCCGCCCGCTGTTCACGTCAGGCTCGCACAATGCTCCCAAGCCCGGGAGAAAAGCACTTCGGAGTGGTGCTCTCTCCGGGCCCTTGCCCCTGAGCCTGGGGGCAAGGCAGGGGGAACACACTCCCAGGCCAAGGCAGAAACACATGCCCACGTCTGTTCCTGTCCCCTGCACCGGCAGAGAGCTTGGGGTGCCAGAGTCTGTCAGGCAGGTGCTGGGTTGGCCGCCTGTGTGGGAAGGGGCAGAGCCGACCTAGGGGCAAGTTGGGCCTCTTGCTCTCCCTGCTGCCCTGAGGCTGCTGGGCCAAAGACGTCTTGGGCATCCAGCCCCTCGCTGGTCCCTTCACTCTGACGAGGCCCTCTGAGCTCCAGCACCTTGCAGTGTGGAGACAGCCCCTGCCAGCAACCTCCTCTCCAAGGAGGCCTCAACCAAGGCCTAGGCCCAGGGGAAAGGCACCAGCGGGGATGAGCCAGGGGAGGCGCCCTGGCATGTATGGACCCAGTCCCCGCAGCCTGCCCCTTGGTGGGGCAGTACCCCCGGAGGCCAGGAGGGTCTGGGCAAGGCTGCCAGGGGCAGGGACACTGCTGGGTCCTGCCGCTGGCCTGTGGGGCGTCTGAGCACAACCGGCACTCTCCCGCTGGAAGACCTCCCCGGCTGCCTCCAAAGGCCGGTTTGCAAGCACTCCCGCCCGCTGTTCCCGCCAGGCACGCACAATGCTCCCAAGCCCGGGAGAAAAGCGCTTCGGGGTGGTGCTCTCTCCGGGCCCTTGCCCCTGAGCCTGGGGGACAGGCAGGGGGAACACACTCCCAGGCCAAGGCAGAACGACATGCACACGTCTGTTCCTGCCCCCTACACCGGCAGAGAGTTCGGGGGAGCCAGAGACTGCCAGGCTGCTGCTGGGCTGGCTGCCTGTGTGGGACGGGGTAGAGCCGACCTAGGGGCAAGTTGGGCCTCTTGCTCTCCCTGCTGCCTGAGGCTGCTGGGTCAAAGAGGTCTTGGGCATCCAGCCCTTTGCTGGTCCTTTCCCTCTGACGAGGCCCTCTGAGCTCCAGCACCTTGCAGTGTGCAGACAGCCCCTGCCGGCAACCTCCTCTCCAAGGAGGCCTCAACCGAGGCCTAGGCCCAGGGGAAAGGCACCAGCGGGTATGAGCCTGGGGAGGCGCCCGGGAATGTCTGGACCCAGGCCCCGCAGCCTGCCCCTTGGTGGGGTAGTACCCCCGGAGGCCAGAAAGGTCTGGGCAAGGCTGCCAGAGGCAGGGACACTGCTGGGTCCTGCCCCTGGCCTGTGGGGCCTCTGAGAACAACTGGCACTCTCCCGCTGGAAGACCTCCCCGGCTGCCTCCAAAGGCTGGTTTGCAAGCACTCAATCCCGCTGTTCACGCCAGCTGCGCACAATGCTCCAAAGCCCGGGAGAAAAGCATTTTGGGGTGGTGCTCACTCCGGGCTTTGGAAGACCTCCCCGGCTGCCTCCAAGGCCGGTTTGCAAGCACTTCTGCCTGCTGTTCCCGCCACCCGCGCACAATGCTCACAAGCCCGGGAGAAAAGCGTTTCGGGGTGGTGTTCTCTCTGGGCCCAAGAAAGACCTCCCGGGCTGCCCCCAAATGCCGGTTTGCAAGCACTCCCACTCGCTGTTCCCGCCATCCGTGCAAATGCTCCAAGCCCAGGAGAAAAGCCCTTCAGGGTGGTGCTCTCTCCCGGCCCTTGGAAGACCTCCCCGGCTGCCTCCAAAGGCTGGATTTCAAGTACTCCCTCCCGCTGTCCCGCCAGCCGCACACAATGCTCCCAATCACGGGAGAAAAGCGCTTCGGGGTGGTGCTCTCTACGGGCCCTTGGAAGACCTCCCCGTTTGTCTCCAAAGGCCGGTTTGGAAGCACTCATGCCCTCTGTTCCCGCCAGCCGCGCACAATGCTCCCAAGCCTAGGAGAAAAGCGCTTCGGGGTGGTGCTCTCTCCCAGCCCTTGGAAGACCTCCCCGGCTGCCTCCAAAGGCCGGTTTGCAAGCACTCAATCCCGCTGTTCCCGCCAGCCGCGCACAATGCTCCCAAGCCCGGGAGAAAAGCGCTTCGGGGTGGTGCTCTCTCCCGGCCCTTGGAAGACCTCCCCGGCTGCCTCCAAAGGCTGGTTTTCAAGAACTCCCTCCCGCTGACCCGCCAGCCGCACACAATGCTCCCAAGCCCGGGAGAAAAGCATTTTGGGGTGGTCTCTCTCCGGGCCCTTGGAAGACTCCCCGGCTGCCTCTAAAGGCCGGTTTGCAAGCACTCATGTCCTCTGTTCCCGACAGCCGCGAACAATGCTCCCAATTCCGTGAGAAAAGTGCTTCGGGATGGTGCTCTCTCCGGGCCGTTGGAAGACCTCCCAAGCTGCCTCCAAAGGCCGGTTTGCAAGCACTCCCGCCCGCTGTTCCCGCCAGCCTCGCACAATGCTCCCAAGACCGGGAGAAAAGCGCTTCGGGGTGGTGTTCTCTCCGTGCCAAAGGAGGACCTCCCTGGCTGCCCCCAAAGGCCGGTTTGCAAGCACTCCCACTCGCTGTTCCCGCCAGCCACGCACAATCCTCCAAAACCCCGGAGAAAAGCGCTTCGGGGTGGTGTTCTCTCCGTGCCCATGGAAGACCTCCCGGGGTGCCCCCAAAGGCCGGTTTGGAAGCACTCCCACTCGCTGTTCCCGCCATCCGCGCACAATGCTCCCAAGCCCGGGAGAAAAGCATTTTGGGGTGGTGCTCACACCGGGCCCTGGAAGACCTCCCCGGCTGCCTCCAAAGGACGGTTTTCAAGCACTCCTGCCTGCTGTTCCCGCCACCCGCGCACAATGCTCCCAAGCCCGGGAGAAAAGCGCTTCTGGGTGGTGCTCTCTACAGGCCCTTGGAAGACCTCCCCGGCTGCCTCCAAAGGCCGGTTTGCAAGGACTCCTTCCTGCTGTTGCCGCCATCCGCGCACAATGCTCCCAAGCCCGGGAGAAAAGCATTTTGGGGTGGTGCTCACACCGGGCCCTGGAAGACCTCCCCGGCTGCCTCCAAAGGACGGTTTTCAAGCACTCCTGCCTGCTGTTCCCGGCACCCGCGCAGAATGCTCCCAAGCCCGGGAGAAAAGCGCTTCGGGGTGGTGCTCTCTACAGGCCCTTGGAAGACCTCCCCGGCTGCCTCCAAAGGCCGGTTTGCAAGGACTCCTTCCTGCTGTTCCCGCCAGCCACGCACAATGCTCCCAAGCCCGGGAGAAAAGCATTTTGGGGTGGTGCTCACTCCGGGCCCTTGGAAGACCTCCTCGGCTGCCTCCAAAGGCCAGTTTGCAAGCAGTCCTGCCTGCTGTTCCCGCCAGCCGCGCACAATGCTCCCAAGCCCGGGAGAAAAGCGCTTCGGGGTGGTGCTCTCTCCGGGCCCTTGGAAGACGTCCCCGGCTGCCTCCAAAGGCCGGTTTGCAAGCACTCATGCCCGTTGTTCCCACCAGCCGCGCACAATGCTCCCAAGCCCGGGAGAAAGGCATTTTGGGGTGGTGCTCACTCCGGGCCCTTGGAAGACCTCCCCGGCTGCCTCCAAAAGCCAGTTTGCAAGCAGTCCTGCCTGCTGTTCCCGCCAGCCACGCACAATGCTCCCAAGCCCGGGAGAAAAGCGCTTCGGGGTGGTGCTCTCTCCGGGCACTTTCAAGACCTCCCCGGCTGCCTCCAAAGGCCGGTTTGTAAGTACTCATGCCCGCTGCTTCCGCCAGCCACGCACAATGCTCCCAAGCCCGGGAGAAAAGCATTTTGGGGTGGTGCTCTCTCCGGGCCCTTGGAAGACCTCCCGGGCTGCCTCCAAAGGCCGGTTTGCAAGGATTCATGTCCGTTGTTCCCGACAGCCGCGCACAATGCTCCCAAGCCCGAGAGAAAAGCATTTTGGGGTGGTGCTCTCTCCGGGCCCTTGGAAGACCTCCCGGGCTGCCTCCAAAGGCCGGTTTGCAAGCATTCATGTCCGTTGTTCCCGACAGCCGCGCACAATGCTCCCAAGCCCGGGAGCAAAGCGCTTCGGGGTGGTGTTCTCTCAGGGACCATGGAGGACCTCCCCGGCTGCCCCCAAAGGCCGGTTTGCAAGCATTCCCACTCGCTGTTCCCGCCAGGCACACACAATGTTCCAAAACCCCGGAGAAAAGCGCTTCGGGGTGGTGCTCTCTCCGCGCCCTTGGAAGACTTCTCTGGCTGCCGCCAAAGGCCGGTTTGCAAGAATTCCCTCCCGCTGTCCCACCAGCCGCACACAATGCTCCAAAACCCGAGAGAAAAGCGCTTCGAGGTGGTGCTCTCTCCGGGCCCTTGGAAGACCTCCCCGGCTGCCTCCAAAGGCCGGTTTGCAAGCACTCCTGCCTGCTGTTCCCGCCACGCGCGCACAATGCTCCCAAGCCCGGAAGAAAAGCATTTTGGGGTAGTGCTCTCTCCGGGCCCTTGGAAGACCTCCCGGGCTGCCTCCAAAGGCCGGTTTGCAAGCACTCATGTCCACTGTTCCCGACAGCCGCGCACAATGCTCCCAAGCCCGGGAGAAAAGCATTTTGGGGTGCTGATCAGTCCGGGCCCTTGGAAGACGTCCCCGGCTGCCTCCAAAGGACAGTTTGCAAGAACTCATGCCCGCTGTTCCCGCCAGGCACGCACAATGCTCCCAAGCCCGGGAGAAAAGCGCTTCGGGGTGGTGCTCTCACCGGGCCCTTGCCCCTGAGCCTGGGGGCAATGCAGGGGGAACACACTCCCAGGCCAAGGCAGAACCACATGCAAACGTCTGTTCCTGGTCCCTGCACCGGCAGAGAGCTCGGGGGAGCCAGAGTATGCCAGGCTGCTGCTGGGTTGGCGGCCTGTGTGGAAAGGGGCAGAGCCGACCTAGGGGCAAGTTGGGCCTCTTGCTCTCCCTGCTGCCCTGAGGCTGCTGGGCCAAATAGGTCTTGGGCATCCAGCCCCTTGCTGGTCCCTTCCCTCTGATGAGGCCCTCTGAGCTCCAGCACCTTGCAGTGTGGAGACAGCCCCTGCCAGCAACCTCCTTTCCAAGGCGGCCTCAACCGAGGCCTAGGCCCAGGGGAAAGGCACCAGCGGGAATGAGCCTGGGGAGGCGCCCGGGCATGTCTGGACCCAGTCCCCGCAGCCTGCCCCTTGGTGGGGCAGTACCCCCGGAGGCCAGGAAGGTCTGTGCAAGGCTGCCAGGGGCAGGGACAGCGCTGGGTCCTGCCCCTGGCCTGTGGGACGTCTGAGCACAACCGGCACTCTCCCGCTGGAAGACCTCCCCGTCTGCCTCGAAAGGCTGGTTTGCAAGCACTCCCGCCCGCTGTTCCCGCCAGGCACGCACAATGCTCCCAAGCTCGGTAGAAAAGCGTTTCGGGGTGGTGCTCTCTCCGGGCCCTTGCCCCTAAGCCTGCGGGCCAGGCAGGGGGAACACACTCCCAGGCCAAGACAGAACGACATGAACACGTCTGTTCCTGCCCCCTACACCGGCAGAGAGCTCGGGGGAGCCAGAGTCTCTCAGGCAGGTGCTGGGCTGGCCGCCTGTGTGGGAAGGGGCAGAGCCGACCTAGGGGCAAGTTGGGCCTCTTGCTCTCCCTGCTGCCCTGAGGCTGCTGGGCCAAAGAGGTCTTGGGCATCCAGCCCTTTGCTGGTCCCTTCCCTCTGACGAGGCCCTCTGAGCTCCAGCACCTTGCAGTGTGGAGACAGCACCTGCCAGCAATCTCCTCTCCAAGGAGGCCTCAACCGAGGCCTAGGCCCAGGGGAAAGGCACCAGCGGGGATGAGCCTGGGGAGGCGCCCGGGCATGTCTGGACCCAGTCCCCGCAGCCTGCCCCTTGGTGGGGCAGTACCCCTGGAGGCCAGGAAGGTCTGGGCAAGGCTGACCAGGGGCAGGGGACCTGCTGGGTCCTGCCCCTGGCCTGTGGGGCCTCTGAGCACAACCGGCCCTCTCCCACTGGAAGACCTCCCCGGCTGCCTCCAAAGGCCGTTTTGCACGCACTCCCGCCCACTGTTCCCACCAAGCGCGCACAATGCTCCCATCCCGGGAGAAAAGCGCTTCGGGGTGGTGCTCTCTCCGGGCCCTTGCCCCTGAGACTGGGGGCCAGGCAGGGGGTCCACACTCCCAGGCCAAGGCAGAACCACATGCACACGTGTGTTCCTGACCCCTGCACCGGCAGAGAGCTCGGGGGAGCCAGAGTCTGTCAGGCAGCTGCTGGGCTGGCCGCCTTTGTGGGAAGGGGCAGAGCCGACCTAGGGGCAAGTTGGGCCTCTTGCTCTCCCTGCTGCCCTGAGGCTGCTGGGCCAAAGAGGTCTTGGGCATCCAGCCCTTTGCTTGTCCCTTCCCTCTGACGAGGCCCTCTGAGCTCCAGCACCTTGCAGTGTGGAGACAGCCCCTGCCAGCAACCTCCTCTCCAAGGAGGCCTCAACCGAGACCTAGGACCAGGGGAAAGGCACCAGCGGGGATGAGCCTGGGGAGGCGCCCAGGCATGTCTGGACCCAGTCCCCGCAGCCTGCCCCTTGGTGGGACAGTACCCCCGGAGGCCAGGAAGGTCTGGGAAAGGCTGGCCAGGGGCAGGGGACCTGCTGGGTCCTGCCCCTGGCCTGTGGGGCCTCTGAGCACAACCGGCCCTCTCCCACTGGAAGACCTCCCCGGCTGCCTCCAAAGGCCGGTTTGCAAGCGCTCCCGGCCACTGTTACCAGCAGGCGGGCATAATGCTCCTAAGCCCGGAAGAAAAGCGCTTCAGGGTGGTGCTCTCTCTGGACCCTTGCCCCTGAGCCTGGGGGCAAGGCAGGGTGTCCACACTCCCAGGCCAAGGCAGAACCACATGCACACGTCTGACCTGCCCCCTGCACCAGCAGAGAGCTGGGGGGAGCCAGAGTCTGTCAGGCAGCTGCTGGGCTGGCCGCCTGTGTGGGAAGGGGCAGAGCCGACCTAGGGGCAAGTTGGGCCTCTTCCTCTCCCTGCTGCCCTGAGGCTGCTGGGCCAAAGAGGTCTTGGGCATCCAGCCCCTTGCTGGTCCCTTCCCTCTGACGAGGCCCTCTGAGCTCCAGCACCTTGCAGTGTGGAGACAGCCCCTGCCAGCAACCTCCTCTCCAATGAGGCCTCAACCGAGGCCTAGGCCCAGGGGAAAGGCACCAGCGGGGATGAGCCTGGGGAGGCGCCCGGGCATGTCTGGACCCAGTCCGCGCAGCCTGCCCCTTGGTGGGGCAGTACCCCCGGAGGCCAGGAAGGTCTGTGCAAGGCTGCCAGGGGCAGGGACAGCGCTGGGTCCTGCCCCTGGCCTGTGGGACGTCTGAGCACAACCGGCACTCTCCCGCTGGAAGACCTCCCCGGCTGCCTCCAAAGGCCGGTTTGCAAGCACTCCCGCCCGCTGTTCCCGCCAGGCACGGACAATGCTCCCAAGCCCGGTAGAAAAGCGCTTCGGGGTGGTGCTCTCTCCGGGCCCTTGCCCCTAAGCCTGCGGGCCAGGCAGGGGGAACACACTCCCAGGCCAAGACAGAACGACATGAACACGTCTGTTCCTGCCCCCTACACCGTCAGAGAGCTCGGGGGAGCCAGAGTCTCTCAGGCAGGTGCTGGGCTGGCCGCCTGTGTGGGAAGGGGCAGAGCCGACCTAGGGGCAAGTTGGGCCTCTTGCTCTCCCTGCTGCCCTGAGGCTGCTGGGCCAAAGACGTCTTGGGCATCCAGCCCTTTGCTGGTCCCTTCCCTCTCACGAGGCACTCTGAGCTCCAGCACCTTGCAGTGTGGAGACAGCCCCTGCCAGCAACCTCCTCTCCAAGGAGGCATCAACCGAGGCCTATGCCCAGGGGAAAGGCACCAGCGGGGATGAGCCTGGGGAGGCGCCCAGGCATGTCTGGACCCAGTCCCCGCAGCCTGCCCCTTGGTGGGGCAGTACCCCCGGAGGCCAGGAAGGTCTGGGCAAGGCTGGCCAGGGGCAGGGGCCCTGCTGGGTCCTGCCCCTGGCCTGTGGGGCCTCTGAGCACAACCGGCCCTCTCCCACTGGAAGAACTCCCCGGCTGACTCCAAAGGCCAGTTTGCCAACACTCCCGCCCGCTGTTCCCGCCAGGCACGCACAATGCTCCCAAGCCCGTGAGAAAAGCACTTCGGGGTGGTGCTCTCCTCGGGCCCTTGCCCCTGAGCCTGGGAACCAGGCAGTTGGTCCACACTCCCAGACCAAGGCAGAACCACATGCACACGTCTGTTCCTGACCCCTGCACCGGCAGAGAGCTCGGGGGAGCCAGAGTCTGTCAGGCAGCTGCTGGGCTGGCCGCCTGTGTGGGAAGGGGCAGAGCCGACCTAGGGGCAAGTTGGGCCTCTTGCTCTCCCTGCTGCCCTGAGGCTGCTGGGCCAAAGAGGTCTTGGGCATCCAGCCCCTTGCTGGTCCCTTCCCTCTGACGAGGCCCTCTGAGCTCTAGCACCTTGCAGTGTGGAGACAGCCCCTGCCAGCAACATCCTCTCCAAGGAGGCCTCAACCGAGGCCTAGGCCCAGGGGAAAGGCACCAGCGGGGATGAGCCTGGGGAGGCGCCCGGGCATGTCTGGACCCAGTCCCCGCAGCCTGCCCCTTGGTGGGGCAGTACCCCCGGAGGCCAGGAAGATTTGGGCAAGGCTGGCCAGGGGCAGGGGCCGTGCTGGGTCCTCCCCATGGCCTGTGGGGCCTCTGAGCACAACCGGCCCTCTCCCACTGGAAGACCTCCCCGGCTGCCTCCAAAGGCCAGTTTGCCAACACTCCTGCCCGCTCTTCCCGCCAGGCACGCACAATGCTCCCAAGCCCGGGAGAAAAGCGCTCGGGGTGGTGCTCTCTCCGGGCCCTTGCCCCTGAGCCTGTGGGCAAGGCAGGGGGAACACACTCCCAGACCAAGGCAGAAACACATGCACACGTCTGGTCCTGTCCCCTGCACCGGCAGAGAGCTCGGGGGAGCCAGAGTCTCTCAGGCAGGTGCTGGGCTGGCCTCCTGTGTGGGAAGTGGCAGAGCCGACCTAGGGGCAAGTTGGGCCTCTTGCTCTCCCTGCTGCCCTGAGGCTGCAGGGCCAAATACGTCTTGGGCATCCAGCCCCTTACTGGTCCCTTCCCTCTGACGAGGCCCTCTGAGCTCCAGCACCTTGCAGTGTGGAGACAGCCCCTGCCAGCAATCTCCTCTCCAAGGAGGCCTCAACCGAGGCCTAGGCCCAGGGGAAAGGCATCAGCGGGGTTGAGCCAGGGGAGGCGCCCGGGCATGTCTGGACCCTGTCCCCGCAGCATGCCCCTTGGTGGGGCAGTACCCCCGGAGGCCAGGAAGGTCTGGGCAAGGCTGGCCAGGTGCAGGGGCCCTGCTGGGTCCTGCCCCTGGCCTGTGGGGCCTCTGAGCACAACCGGCCCTCTCCCACTGGAAGACCTCCCCGGCTGCCTCCAAAGTCCTGTTTGCAAGCACTCCCGCCCACTGTTCCCGCCAGGCGCGCACAATGCTCCCAAGCCCGGGAGAAAAGCGTTTCGGGGTGGTGGTCTCTCCGGGCCCTTGCCCCTGAGCCTGGGGGCCAGGCAGGGGATCCACAGTCCCAGGCCAAGGCACAACAACATGCACACATCTGTTCCTGCCCCCTCCACCGGCAGAGAGCTGGGGGGAGCCAGAGTCTGTCAGGCAGCTGCTGGGCTGGCCGCCTGTGTGGGAAGGGGCAGAGCCGACCTAGGGGCAAGTTGGGCCTCTTGCTCTCCCTGCTGCCCTGAGGCTGCTGGGCCAAAGACGTCTTGGGCATCCAGCCCCTTGCTGGTCCCTTCCCTCTGACGAGGCCCTCTGAGCTCCAGCACCTTGCAGTGTGGAGACAGCCCCTGCCAGCAACCTCCTCTCCAAGGAGGCCTCAACCGAGGCCTAGGCACAGGGGAAAGGCACCAGCGGGGATGAGCCTGGGGAGGCGCCCGGGCATGTCTGGACCCAGTCCCCGCAGCCTGCCCCTTGGTGGGGCAGTACCCCCGGAGGCCAGGAAGGTCTGGGCAAGGCTGGCCAGGGGCAGGGTCCCTGCTGGGTCCTGCCCCTGGCCTGTGGGGCCTCTGAGCACAACCGGCCCTCTCCCACTGGAAGACCTCCCCGGCTGCCTCCAAAGGCGGGTTTGCCAACACTCCCGCCCGCTGTTCCGCCAGGCACGCACAACGCTCCCAAGGCCAGGAGAAAAGTGCTTCGGGGTGTTGCTCTCTCCGGGCCCTTGCCCCTGAGCCTGGGGTCCAGGCAGTGGGTCCACACTCCCAGACCAAGGCAGAACCACATGCACACGTCTGTTCCTGACCCCTGCACCGGCAGAGAGCTCGGGGGAGCCAGAGTCTGTCAGGCAGCTGCTGGGTTGGCTGCCTGTGTGGGAAGGGGCAGAGCCGACCTAGGGGCAAGTTGGGCCTCTTGCTCTCCCTGCTGCCCTGAGGCTGCTGGGCCAAAGAGGTCTTGGGCATCCAGCCCCTTGCTGGTCCCTTCCCGCTGACGAGGCCCTCTGAGCTCCAGCACCTTGCAGTGTGGAGACAGCCCCTGCCAGCAACCTCCTCTCCAAGGAGGCATCAACCGAGGCCTATGCCCAGGGGAAAGGCACCAGCGGGGATGAGCCTGGGGAGGCGCCCAGGCATGTCTGGACCCAGTCCCCGCAGCCTGCCCCTTGGTGGGGCAGTACCCCCGGAGGCCAGGAAGGTCTGGGCAAGGCTGGCCAGGGGCAGGGGCCCTACTGGGACCTGCCCCTGGCCTGTGGGGCCTCTGAGCACAACCGGCCCTCTCCCACTGGAAGAACTCCCCGGCTGCCTCCAAAGGCCAGTTTGCCAACACTCCCGCCCGCTGTTCCCGCCAGGCACGCACAATGCTCCCAAGCCCGGGAGAAAAGCACTTCGGGGTGGTGCTCTCCTCGGGCCCTTGCCCCTCAGCCTGGGGGCCAGGCAGTTGGTCCACACTCCCAGACCAAGGCAGAACCACATGCACATGTCTGTTCCTGACCCCTGCACCGGCAGAGAGCTCGGGGGAGCCAGAGTCTGTCAGGCAGCTGCTGGGCTGGCCGCCTGTGTGGGAAGGGGCAGAGCCGACCTAGGGGCAAGTTGGGCCTCTTGCTCTCCCTGCTGCCCTGAGGCTGCTGGGCCAAATAGGTCTTGGGCATCCAGCCCCTTGCTGGTCCCTTCACTCTGACGAGGCCCTCTGAGCTCTAGCACCTTGCAGTGTGGAGACAGCCCCTGCCAGCAACATCCTCTCCAAGGAGGCCTCAACCGAGGCCTAGGCCCAGGGGAAAGGCACCAGCGGGGATGAGCCTGGGGAGGCGCCCGGGCATGTCTGGACCCAGTCCCCGCAGCCTGCCCCTTGGTGGGGCAGTACCCCCGGAGGCCAGGAAGATCTGGGCAAGGCTGGCCAGGGGCAGGGGCCCTGCTGGGTCCTCCCCATGGCCTGTGGGGCCTCTGAGTACAACCGGCCCTCTCCCACTGGAAGACCTCCCCGGCTGCCTCCAAAGGCCAGTTTGCCAACACTCCTGCCCGCTCTTCCCGCCAGGCACGCACAATGCTCCCAAGCCCGGGAGAAAAGCGCTTCGGGGTGGTGCTCTCTCCGGGCCCTTGCCCCTGAGCCTGTGGGCAAGGCAGGGGGAACACACTCCCAGACCAAGGCAGAAACACATGCACACGTCTGGTCCTGTCCCCTGCACCGGCAGAGACCTCGGGGGAGCCAGAGTCTCTTAGGCAGGTGCTGGGCTGGCCGCCTGTGTGGGAAGGGGCAGAGCCGACCTAGGGGCAAGTTGGGATTCTGGCTCTCCCTGCTGCCCTGACGCTGCAGGGCCAAAGACGTCTTGGGCATCCAGCCCCTTACTGGTCCCTTCCCTCTGACGAGGCCCTCTGAGCTCCAGCACCTTGCAGTGTGGAGACAGCCCCTGCCAGCAATCTCCTCTCCAAGGAGGCCTCAACCGAGGCCTAGGCCCAGGGGAAAGGCACCAGCGGGGTTGAGCCAGGGGAGGCGCCCGGGCATGTCTGGACCCTGTCCCCGCAGCCTGCCCCTTGGTGGGGCAGTACCCCCGGAGGCCAGGAAGGTCTGGGCAAGGCTGGCTAGGGACAGGGGCCCTGCTGGGTCCTGCCCCTGGCCTGTGGTGCCTCTGAGCACAACCGGCCCTCTCCCACTGGAAGACCTCCCCGGCTGCCTCCAAAGTCCTGTTTGCAAGCACTCCCGCCCACTGTTCCCGCCAGGCGCGCACAATGCTCCCAATCCCGGGAGAAAAGCGCTTCGGGGTGGTGGTCTCTCCGGGCCCTTGCCCCTGAGCCTGGGGGCCAGGCAGGGGATCCACAGTCCCAGGCCAAGGCACAACAACATGCACACGTCTGTTCCTGCCCCCTCCACCGGCAGAGAGCTGGGGGGAGCCAGAGTCTGTCAGGCAGCTGCTGGGCTGGCCGCCTGTGTGGGAAGGGGCAGAGCCGACCTAGGGGCAAGTTGGGCCTCTTGCTCTCCCTGCTGCCCTGAGGCTGCTGGGCCAAAGAGGTCTTGGGCATCCAGCCCCTTGCTGGTCCCTTCCCTCTGACGAGGCCCTCTGAGCTCCAGCACCTTGCAGTGTGGAGACAGCCCCTGCCAGCAACCTCCTCTCCAAGGAGGCCTCAACCGAGGCCTAGGCACAGGGGAAAGGCACCAGCGGGGATGAGCCAGTGGAGGCGCACGGGCATATCAGGACCCAGTCCCTGCAGCCTGCCCCTTGGTGGGGCAGTACCCCCGGAGGCCAGGAAGGTCTGGGCAAGGCTGGCCAGGGGCAGGGTCCCTGCTGGGTCCTGCCCCTGGCCTGTGGGGCCTCTGAGCACAACCGGCCCTCTCCCACTGGAAGACCTCCCCGGCTGCCTCCAAAGGCCGGTTTGCCAACACTCCCGCCCGCTGTTCCCGCCAGGCACGCACAACGCTCCCAAGGCCAGGAGAAAAGCGCTTCGGGGTGTTGCTCTCTCCGGGCCCTTGCCCCTGAGCCTGGGGTCCAGGCAGTGGGTCCACACTCCCAGACCAAGGCAGAACCACATGCACACGTCTGTTCCTGACCCCTGCACCGGCAGAGAGCTCGGGGGAGCCAGAGTCTGTCAGGCAGCTGCTGGGTTGGCTGCCTGTGTGGGAAGGGGCAGAGCCGACCTAGGGGCAAGTTGGGCCTCTTGCTCTCCCTGCTGCCCTGAGGCTGCTGGGCCAAAGAGGTCTTGGGCATCCAGCCCCTTGCTGGTCCCTTCCCTCTGACGAGGCCCTCTGAGCTCCAGCACCTTGCAGTGTGGAGACAGCCCCTGCCAGCAACCTCCTCTCCAAGGAGGCCTCAACCGAGGCCTAGGCCGAGGGGAAAGGCACCAGCGGGGATGAGCCTGGGGAGGCGCCCGGGCATGTCTGGACCCAGGCCCCGCAGCCTGCCCCTTGGTGGGGCAGTACCCCCCGGAGGCCAGGAAGCTCTGGGCAAGGCTGGCCAGGGGCAGGGGCCCTGCTGCGTCCTGCCCCTGGCCTGTGGGGCCTCTGAGCACAACCGTCCCTCTCCCACTGGAAGACCTCCCCGGCTGCCTCCAAGGCCGGTTTGCAAGCGCTCCCGCCCACTGTTCCCAGCAGGCGTGCACAATGCTCCCAAGCCCGGGAGAAAAGCGCTTCAGGGTGGTGCTCTCTCCGGGCCCTTGCCCCTGAGCCTGGGGGCAAGGCAGGGTGTCCACACTCCCAGGACAAGGCAGAACCACATGCACACGTCTGATCTGCCCCCTGCACCGGCAGAGAGCTCGGGGGAGCCAGAGTCTGTCAGGCAGCTGCTGGGCTGGCCGCCTGTGTGGGAAGGGGCAGAGCCGACCTAGGGGCAAGTTGGGCCTCTTGCTCTCCCTGCTGCCCTGAGGCTGCTGGGCCAAAGAGGTCTTGGGCATCCAGCCCCTTGCTGGTCCCTTCCCTCTGACGAGGCCCTCTGAGCTCCAGCACCTTTCAGTGTGGAGACAGCCCCTGCCAGCAACCTCCTCTCCAAGGAGGCCTCAACCGAGGCCTAGGCCCAGGGGAAAGGCACCAGCGGGGATGAGCCTGGGGAGGCGCGCGGGCATGTCTGGACCCAGTCCCCGCAGCCTGCCCCTTGGTGGGGCAGTACCCCCGGAGGCCAGGAAGGTCTGGGCAAGGCTGCCAGGGGCAGGGACACTGCTGGGTCTTGCCCCTGGCCTGTGGGGCGTCTGAGCACAACCGGCACTCTCCCGCTGGAAGACCTCCCCGTCTGCCTCGAAAGGCCGGTTTGCAAGCACTCCCGCCCGCTGTTCCCGCCAGGCACGCACAATGCTCTCAAGCCCGGGAGAAAAGCGCTTCGGGGTGGTGCTCTCTCCGGGCCCTTGCCCCTGAGCCTGGGGGCAAGGCATGGGGAACACACTCCCAGGCCAAGGCAGAACCACATGCCCACGTCTGTTCCTGTCCCCTGCACCGGCAGAGAGCTTGGGGGAGCCAGAGTCTGTCAGGCAGCTGCTGGGTTGGCCGCCTGTGTGGGAAGGGGCAGAGCCGCCCTAGGGGCAAGTTGGGCCTCTTGCTCTCCCTGCTGCCCTGAGGCTGCTGGGCCAAAGACGTCTTGGGCATCCAGCCCCTTACTGGTCCCTTCCCTCTGACGAGGCCCTCTGAGCTCCAGCACCTTGCAGTGTGGAGACAGCCCCTGCCAGCAACCTCCTCTCCAAGGAGGCCTCAACCGAGGCCTAGGCCCAGGGGAAAGGCACCAGCGGGGATTAGCCAGGGGAGGCGCCCGAGCATGTCTGGACCCAGTCCCCGCAGCCTGCCCCTTGGTGGGGCAGTACCCCCGGAGGCCAGGAAGGTCTGGGTAAGACTGGCCAGGGGCAGGGGCCCTGCTGGGTCCTGCCCCTGGCCTGTGGGGCCTCTGAGCACAACCGGCCCTCTCCCACTGGAAGACCTCCCCGGCTGCCTCCAAAGGCCGGTTTGCAAGCGCTCCCGGCCACTGTTACCAGCAGGCGGGCACAATGCTCCTAAGCCCGGAAGAAAAGCACTTCAGGGTGGTGCTCTCTCTGGGCCCTTGCCCCTGAGCCTGGGGGCAAGGCAGGGTGTCCACACTCCCAAGCCAAGGCAGAACCACATGCACACGTCTGACCTGCCCCCTGCACCGGCAGAGAGCTCGGGGGAGCCAGAGTCTGTCAGGCAGCTGCTGGGCTGGCCGCCTGTGTGGGAAGTGGCAGAGCCGACCTAGGGGCAAGTTGGGCCTCTTGCTCTCCCTGCTGCCCTGAGGCTGCTGGGCCAAAGAGGTCTTGGGCATCCAGCCCCTTGCTGGTCCCTTCCCTCTGACGAGGCCCTCTGAGCTCTAGCACCTTGCAGTGTGGAGACAGCCCCTGCCAGCAACCTCCTCTCCAAGGAGGCCTCAACCGAGGCCTAGGCCCAGGGGAAAGGCACCAGCGGGGATGAGCCTGGGGAGGCGCCCGGGCATGTCTGGACCCAGTCCCCGCAGCCTGCCCCTTGGTGGGGCAGTACCCCCGGAGGCCAGGAAGGTCTGGGCAAGGCTGGCCAGGGGCAGGGGGCCTGCTGGGTCCTGCCCCTGGCCTGTGGGGCCTCTGAGCACAACCGGCCCTCTCCCACTGGAAGAACTCCCCGGCTGCCTCCAAAGTCCTGTTTGCCAACACTCCCGCCCGCTGTTCCCACCAGGCACGCACAATGCTCCCAAGCCCGGGAGAAAAGCGCTTCGGGGTGGTGCTCTCTCCGGGCCCTTGCCCCTGAGCCTGGGGGCAAGGCAGGGTGTCCACACTCCCAGGCCAAGGCAGAACCACATGCACATGTCTGTTCCTGACCCCTGCACCGGCAGAGAGCTGGGGGGAGCCAGAGTCTGTCAGGCAGCTGCTGGGCTGGCCGCCTGTGTGGGAAGGGGCAGAGCCGACCTAGGGGCAAGTTGGGCCTCTTGCTCTCCCTGCTGCCCTGAGGCTGCTGGGCCAAAGAGGTCTTGGGCATCCAGCCCCTTGCTTGTCCCTTCCCTCTGACGAGGCCCTCTGAGCTCCAGCACCTTGCAGTGTGGAGACAGCACCTGCCAGCAATCTCCTCTCCAAGGAGGCCTGAACCGAGGCCTAGGCCCAGGGAAAAGGCACCAGCGGGGTTGAGCCAGGGGAGGCGCCCGGGCATGTCTGGACCCTGTCCCCGCAGCCTGCCCCTTGGTGGGGCAGTACCCCCGGAGGCCAGGAAGGTCTGGGCAAGGCTGGCCAGGGGCAGGGGCCCTGCTGGGTCCTGCCCCTGGTATGTGGGGCCTCTGAGCACAACCGGCCTTTGCCCACTGGAAGACCTCCCCGGCTGCCTCCAAAGGCCGGTTTGCAAGCACTCCCGCCCACTGTTCCCGCCAGGCGCGCACAATGCTCCCAAGACCGGGAGAAAAGCGCTTCGGGGTGGTGGTCTCTCCGGGCCCCTGGCCCTGAGCCTGGGGGCCAGGCAGGGGATCCACAGTCCCAGGCCAAGGCAGAACCACATGCACACGTCTGTTCCTGCCCCCTCCACCGGCAGAGAGCTGGGGGGAGCCAGAGTCTGTCAGGCAGCTGCTGGGCTGGCCGCCTGTGTGGGAAGGGGCAGAGCCGACCTAGGGGCAAGTTGGGCCTCTTGCTCTCCCTGCTGCCCTGAGGCTGCTGGGCCAAAGAGGTCTTGGGCATCCAGCCCCTTGCTGGTCCCTTCCCTCTGACGAGGCCCTCTGAGCTCCAGCACCTTGCAGTGTGGAGACAGCCCCTGCCAGCAACCTCTTCTCCAAGGAGGCCTCAACCGAGGCCTAGGCCCAGGGGAAAGGCACCAGCGGGGATGAGCCAGTGGAGGCGCACGGGCATGTCTGGACCCAGTCCCCGCAGCCTGCCCCTTGGTGGGGCAGTACCCCCGGAGGCCAGGAAGGTCTGGGCAAGGCTGGCCAGGGGCAGGGGCCCTGCTGGGTCCTGCCCCTGGCCTGTGGGGCCTCTGAGCACAACCGGCCCTCTCCCACTGGAAGACCTCCCCGGCTGCCTCCAAAGGCGGGTTTGCCAACACTCCCGCCCGCTGTTCCCGCCAGGCACGCACAATGCTCCCAAGCCCGGGAGAAAAGCGCTTCGGGGTGTTGCCCTCTCCGGGCCCTTGCCCCTGAGCCTGGGGTCCAGGCAGTGGGTCCACACTCCCAGACCAAGGCAGAACCACATGCACACGTCTGTTCCTGACCCCTGCACCGGCAGAGAGCTCGGGGGAGCCAGAGTCTGTCAGGCAGCTGCTGGGTTGGCTGCCTGTGTGGGAAGGGGCAGAGCCGACCTAGGGGCAAGTTGGGCCTCTTCCTCTCCCTGCTGCCCTGAGGCTGCTGGGCCAAAGACGTCTTGGGCATCCAGCCCCTTACTGGTCCCTTCCCTCTGACGAGGCCCTCTGAGCTCCAGCACCTTGCAGTGTGGAGACAGCCCCTGCCAGCAACCTCCTCTCCAAGGAGGCCTCAACCGAGGCCTAGGCCCAGGGGAAAGGCACCAGCGGGGATGAGCCAGTGGAGGCGCAATGGCATGTCTGGACCCAGTCCCCGCAGCCTGCCCCTTGGTGGGGCAGTACCCCCGGAGGCCAGGAAGGTCTGGGCAAGGCTGGCCAGGGGCAGGGGCCCTGCTGCATCCTGCCCCTGGCCTGTGGGGCCTCTGAGCACAACCGGCCCTCTCCCACTGGAAGACCTCCCCGGCTGCCTCCAAAGGCCGGTTTGCAAGCGCTCCCGCCCACTGTTCCCAGCAGGCGTGCACAATGCTCCCAAGCCCGGGAGAAAAGCGCTTCAGGGTGGTGCTCTCTCCGGGCCCTTGCCCCTGAGCCTGGGGGCCAGGCAGGGGGAACACACTCCCAGGCCAAGGCAGAACGACATGCACACGTCTGTTCCTGCCCCCTACACCGGCAGAGAGCTCGGGGGAGCCAGAGACTGCCAGGCTGCTGCTGGGCTGGCCGCCTGTGTGGGACGGGGCAGAGCCGACCTAGGGGCAAGTTGGGCCTCTTGCTCTCCCTGCTGCCCTGAGGCTGCTGGGTCAAAGAGGTCTTGGGCATCCAGCCCTTTGCTGGTCCCTTCCCTCTGACGAGGCCCTCTGAGCTCCAGCACCTTGCAGTGTGGAGACAGCCCCTGCCAGCAACCTCCTCTCCAAGGAGGCCTCAACCGAGGCCTAGGCCCAGGGGAAAGGCACCAGCGGGGATGAGCCTGGGGAGGCGCCCGGGGATGTCTGGACCCAGTCCCCGCAGCCTGCCCCTTGGTGGGGCAGTACCCCCGGAGGCCAGGAAGGTCTGGGCAAGGCTGGCCAGGGACAGGGGCCCTGCTGGGTCCTGCCCCTGGCCTGTGGGGCCTCTGAGCACAACCGGCCCTCTCCCACTGGAAGACCTCCCCGGCTGCCTCCAAAGTCCTGTTTGCAAACACTCCCGCCCGCTGTTCACGCCAGGCTCGCACAATGCTCCCAAGCCCGGGAGAAAAGCGCATTGGGGTGGTTCTCTCTCCGGGCCCTTGCCCCTGAGCCTGGGGGCAAGGCACGGGGAACACACTCCCTGGCCAAGGCAGAACCACATGCCCACGTCTGTTCCTGTCCCCTGCACCGGCAGAGAGCTTGGGGGAGCCAGAGTCTGGCAGGCAGCTGCTGGGTTGGCTGCCTGTGTGGGAAGGGGCAGAGCCGACCTAGGGGCAAGTTGGGCCTCTTGCTCTCCCTGCTGCCCTGAGGCTGCTGGGCCAAAGACGTCTTGGGCATCCAGCCCCTTACTGGTCCCTTCCCTCTGACGAGGCCCTCTGAGCTCCAGCACCTTGCAGTGTGGAGACAGCCCCTGCCAGCAACCTCCTCTCCAAGGAGGCCTCAACCGAGGCCTAGGCCCAGGGGAAAGGCACCAGCGGGGATGAGCCTGGGGAGGCGCCCGGGCATGTCTGGGCCCATTCCCCGCAGCCTACCCCTTGGTGGGGCTGTAACCCCGGAGGCAGGAAAGTCTGGGCAAGGCTGGCCAGGGGCAGGGGCCCTGCTGTGTCCTGCCCCTGGCCTGTGGGGCCTCTGAGCACAACCGGCCCTCTCCCACTGGAAGACCTCCCCGGCTGCCTCCAAAGGCCGGTTTGCAAGCACTCCCGCCCACTGTTCCCACCAAGCGTGCACAATTCTCCCAAGCCCGGGAGAAAAGCACTTCGGGGTGGTGCTCTCTCCGGGCCCTTGCCCCTGAACCTGGGGGCCAGGCAGTTGGTCCACACTCGGAGACCAAGGCAGAACCACATGCACACGTCTGTTCCTGACCCCTGCACCGGCAGAGAGCTCGGGGGAGCCAGAGTCTGTCAGGCAGCTGCTGGGCTGGCCGCCTGTGTGGGAAGGGGCAGAGCCGACCTAGGGGCAAGTTGGGCCTCTTCCTCTCCCTGCTGCCCTGAGGCTGCTGGGCCAAAGAGGTCTTGGGCATCCAGCCCCTTGCTGGTCCCTTCCCTCTGATGAGGCAATCTGAGCTCCAGCACCTTGCAGTGTGGAGACAGCCCCTGCCAGCAACCTCCTCTCCAAGGAGGCCTCAACCGAGGCCTAGGCCTAGGGGAAAGGCACCAGCGGGGATGAGCCTGGGGAGGCGCCCGGCCATGTCTGGACCCAGTCCCCGCAGCCTGCCCCTTGGTGGGGCAATACCCCCGGAAGCCAGGAAGGTCTCGGCAAGGCTGCCAGGGGCAGGGACACTGCTGGGTCCTTTCCCTGGCCTTTTGGGCGTCTGAGCACAACCGGCACTCTCCCGCTGGAAGACCTCCCCGTCTGCCTCCAAAAGACGGTTTGCAAGCATTCCCACCCACTGTTCCCCCAGGCACGCACAATGCTCCCAAGCCCGGGAGAAAAGCGCTTCGGGGTGGTGCTCTCTCCGGGCCCTTGCCCCTGAGCCTGGGGCCAGGCAGGGGGAAAACACTCCCAGGCCAATGGAGAACGACATGCACACGTCTGTTCCTGCCCCCTACACCGGCAGAGAGCTCGGGGGAGCCAGAGACTGCCAGGCTGCGGCTGGGCTGGCTGCCTGTGTGGGACGGGGCAGAGCCGACCTAGGGGCAAGTTGGGCCTCTTGCTCTCCCTGCTGCCCTGAGGCTGCTGGGTCAAAGAGGTCTTGGGCATCCAGCCCTTTGCTGGTGCCTTCCCTCTGACGAGGCCCTCTGAGCTCCAGCACCTTGCAGTGTGGAGACAGCCCCTGCCAGCAACCTCCTCTCCAAAGAGGCCTCAACCGAGGACTACACCCAGGGGAAAGGCACCAGCGGGGATGATCCTGGGGAGGCGCACGGACATGTCTGGACCCAGTCTCCGCAGCCTGCCCCTTGGTGGGGCAGTACCCCCGGAGGCCAGGAAGGTCTGGGCAAGTCTGGCCAGGGGCAGGGCCCCTGCTGGGTCCTGCCCCTGGCCTGTGGGGCCTCTGAGCACAACCGGCCCTCTCCCACTGGAAGACCTCCCCGGCTGCCTCCAAAGTCCTGTTTGCAAACACTCCCGCCCGCTGTTCACGTCAGGCTCGCACAATGCTCCCAAGCCCGGGAGAAAAGGACTTCGGAGTGGTGCTCTCTCCGGGCCCTTGCCCCTGAGCCTGGGGGCAAGGCAGGGGGAACACACTCCCAGGCCAAGGCAGAACCACATGCCCACGTCTGTTCCTGTCCCCTGCACCGGCAGAGAGCTTGGGGGAGCCAGAGTCTGTCAGGCAGGTGCTGGGTTGGCCGCCTCTGTGGGAAGGGGCAGAGCCGACCTAGGGGCAAGTTGGGCCTCTTGCTCTCCCTGCTGCCCTGAGGCTGCTGGGCCAAAGACGTCTTGGGCATCCAGCCCCTCGCTGGTCCCTTCACTCTGACGAGGCCCTCTGAGCTCCAGCACCTTGCAGTGTGGAGACAGCCCCTGCCAGCAACCTCCTCTCCAAGGAGGCCTCAACCGAGGCCTAGGCCCAGGGGAAAGGCACCAGAGGGGATGAGCCAGGGGAGGCGCCCGAGCATGTCTGGACCCAGTTCCCGCAGCCTGCCCCTTGGTGGGGCAGTACCCCCGGAGGCCAGGAAGGTCTGGGCAAGGCTGGCCAGGGGCAGGGTCCCTGCTGGGTCCTGCCCCTGGCCTGTGGGGCCTCTGAGCACAACCGGCCCTCTCCCACTGATAGACCTCCCCTGCTGCCTCCAAAGGCCGGTTTGCAAGCGCACCCGCCCACTGTTCCCAGCAGGCGTGCACAATGCTCCTAAGCCCGGGAGAAAAGCGCTTCAGGGTGGTGCTCTCTCTGGGCCCTTGCCCCTGAGCCTGGGGGCAAGGCAGGGTGTCCACACTCCCAGGCCAAGGCAGAACCACATGCACACGTCTGATCTGCCCCCTGCACCGGCAGAGAGCTCGGGGGAGCCAGAGTCTGTCAGTCAGCTGCTGGGCTGGCCGCCTGTGTGGGAAGTGGCAGAGCCGACCTATGGGCAAGTTGGGCCTCTTGCCCTCCCTGCTGCCCTGAGGCTGCTGGGCCAAAGAGGTCTTGGGCATCCAACCCCTTGCTGGTCCCTTCCCTCTGACGAGGCCCTCTGAGCTCCAGCACCTTGCAGTGTGGAGACAGCCCCTGCCAGCAACCTCCTCTCCAAGGAGGCCTCAACCGAGGCCTAGGCCCAGGGGAAAGGCACCAGCGGGGATGAGCCTGGGGAGGCGCCCGGGCATGTCTGGACCCAGTCCCCGCAGCCTGCCCCTTGGTGGGGCAGTACCCCCGGAGGCGAGGAAGGTCTGGGAAAGGCTGGCCAGGAGCAGGGGACCTGCTGGGTCCTGCCCCTGGCCTGTGGGGCCTCTGAGCACAACCGGCCCTCTCCCACTGGAAGACGTCCCCGGCTGCCTCCAAAGGCCGGTTTGCAAGCACTCCCGCCCACTGTTCCAACCAATGGCGCACAACGCTCCCAAGCCCGGGAGAAAATCGCCTCGGGGTGGTGCTCTCTCCGGGCCCTTTCCCCTGAGCCTGGGGGCCAGGCAGGGGGTCCACACTCCCAGGCCAAGGCAGAACGACATGCACACGTCTGTTCCTGCCCCATGCACCGGCAGAGAGCTCAGGGGAGCCAGAGTCTGTCAGGCAGCTGCTGGGCTGGCCGCCTGTGTGGGACGGGGCAGAGCCGACCTAGGGGCAAGTTGGGCCTCTTGCTCTCCCTGCTGCCCTGAGGCTGCTGGGCCAAAGAGATCTTGGGCATCCAGCCCCTTGCTTGTCCCTTCCCTCTGACGAGGCCCTCTGAGCTCCAGCACCTTGCAGTGTGGAGACAGCCCCTGCCAGCAACCTCCTCTCTAAGGAGGCCTCAACCGAGGCCTAGGACCAGGGGAAAGGCACCAGCGGGGATGAGCCTGGGGAGGCGCCCGGGCATGTCTGGACCCAGTCCCCACAGCCTGCCCCTTGGTGGGGCAGTACCCCCGGAGGCCAGGAAGGTCTGGGCAAGGCTGGCCAGGGGCAGGGGACCTGCTGGGTCCTGCCCCTGGCCTGTGAGGCCTCTGAGCACAACCGGCCCTCTCCCACTGGAAGACCTCCACGGCTGCCTCCAAAGTCCTGTTTGCAAACACTCCCGCCCGCTGTTCACGCCAGGCTCGCACAATGCTCCCAAGCCCGGGAGAAAAGCGCTTCGGGGTGGTGCTCTCTCCGGGCCCTTGCCCCTGAGCCAGGGGGCAAGGCAGGGGGAACACACTCCCAGGCCAAGGCAGAACCACATGCCCACGTCTGTTCCTGTCCCCTGCACCGGCAGAGAGCTTGGGGGAGCCAGAGTCTGTCAGGCAGCTGCTGAGTTGGCCGCCTGTGTGGGAAGGGGCAGAGCCGCCCTAGGGGCAAGTTGGGCCTCTTGCTCTCCCTGCTGCCCTGAGGCTGCTGGGCCAAAGACGTCTTGGGCATCCAGCCCCTTACTGGTCCCTTCCCTCGAACGAGGCCCTCTGAGCTCCAGCACCTTGCAGTGTGGAGACAGCCCCTGCCAGCAACCTCCTCTCCAAGGAGGCCTCAACCGAGGCCTATGCCCAGGGGAAAGGCACCAGCGGGGATGAGCCTGGGGAGGCGCCCGGGCATGTCTGGACCCAGGCCCCGCAGCCTGCCCCTTGGTGGGGCAGTACCCCCGGAGGCCAGGAAGGTCTGGGCAAGGCTGGCCAGGGGCAGGGGCCCTGCTGCGTCCTGCCCCTGGCCTGTGGGGCCTCTGAGCACAACCGGCCCTCTCCCACTGGAAGACCTCCCCGGCTGCCTCCAAAGGCCGGTTTGCAAGCGCTCCCGCCCACTGTTCCCAGCAGGCGTGCACAATGCTCCCAAGCCCGGGAGAAAAGCGCTTCAGGGTGGTGCTCTCTCCGGGCCCTTGCCCCTGAGCCTGGGGCAAGGCAGGGTGTCCACACTCCCAGGACAAGGCAGAACCACATGCACACGTCTGATCTGCCCCCTGCACCGGCAGAGAGCTTGGGGGAGCCAGAGTCTGTCAGGCAGCTGCTGGGCTGGCCGCCTGTGTGGGATGGGGCAGAGCCGACCTAGGGGCAAGTTGGGCCTCTTGCTCTCCCTGCTGCACTGAGGCTGCTGGGCCAAAGAGGTCTTGGGCATCCAGCCCCTTGCTGGTCCCTTCCCTCTGACGAGGCCCTCTGAGCTCCAGCACCTTGCAGTGTGGAGACAGCCCCTGCCAGCAACCTCCTCTCCAAGGAGGCCTCAACTGAGGCCTAGGCCCAGGGGAAAGGCACCAGCGGGGATGAGCCTGGGGAGGTGCCCGGCCATGTCTGGACCCAGTCCCCGCAGCCTGCCCCTTGGTGGGGCAGTACCCCCGGAGGCCAGGAGGGTCTGGGCAAGGCTGCCAGGGGCAGGGACACTGCTGGGTCCTGCCCCTGGCCTGTGGGGCGTCTGAGCACAACCGGCACTCTCCCGCTGGAAGACCTCCCCGTCTGCCTCGAAAGGCCGGTTTGCAAGCACTCCCGCCCGCTGTTCCCGCCAGGCACGCACAATGCTCCCAAGCCCGGGAGAAAAGCGCTTCGGGGTGGTGCTCTCTCCGGGCCCTTGCCCCTGAGCCTGGGGGCCAGGCAGGGGGAACACACTCCCAGGCCAAGGCAGAACGACATGCACACGTCTGTTCCTGCCCCCTACACCGGCAGAGAGTTCGGGGGAGCCAGAGACTGCCAGTCTGCTGCTGGGCTGGCTGCCTGTGTGGGACGGGGTAGAGCCGACCTAGGGGCAAGTTGGGCCTCTTGCTCTCCCTGCTGCCCTGAGGCTGCTGGGTCAAAGAGGTCTTGGGCATCCAGCCCTTTGCTGGTCCTTTCCCTCTGACGAGGCCCTCTGAGCTCCAGCACCTTGCAGTGTGCAGACAGCCCCTGCCGGCAACCTCCTCTCCAAGGAGGCCTCAACTGAGGCCTAGGCCCAGGGGAAAGGCACCAGCGGGGATGAGCCTGGGGAGGCGCCCGGGCATGTCTGGACCCAGGCCCCGCAGCCTGCCCCTTGGTGGGGTAGTACCCCCGGAGGCCAGGAAGGTCTGGGCAAGGCTGCCAGAGGCAGGGACACTGCTGGGTCCTGCCCCTGGCCTGTGGGGCCTCTGAGAACAACTGGCACTCTCCCGCTGGAAGACCTCCCCGGCTGCCTCCAAAGGCTGGTTTGCAAGCACTCAATCCCGCTGTTCACGCCAGCTGCGCACAATGCTCCCAAGCCCGGGAGAAAAGCATTTTGGGGTGGTGCTCACTCCGGGCTTTGGAAGACCTCCCCGGCTGCCTCCAAGGCCGGTTTGCAAGCACTTCTGCCTGCTGTTCCCGCCACCCACGCACAATGCTCCCAAGCCCGGGAGAAAAGCGTTTCGGGGTGGTGTTCTCTCTGGACCCAAGAAAGACCTCCCGGGCTGCCCCCAAATGCCGGTTTGCAAGCACTCCCACTCACTGTTCCCGCCATCCGTGCAAATGCTCCAAGCCCAGGAGAAAAGCCCTTCAGGGTGGTGCTCTCCACAGGCCCTTGGAAGACCTCCCCGGCTGCCTCCAAAGGCCGGTTTGCAAGGACTCCTTCCTGCTGTTCCCGCCAGCCACGCACAATGCTCCCAAGCCCGGGAGAAAAGCATTTTGGGGTGGTGCTCACTCCGGGCCCTTGGAAGACCTCCCCGGCTGCCTCCAATGGCCAGTTTGCAAGCACTCATGTCCGCTGTTCCCACCAGCCGCGCACAATGCTCCCAAGCCCGGGAGAAAAGCTTTTTGGGGTGGTGCTCACACCGGGCCCTGGAAGACCTCCCCGGCTGCCTCCAAAGGCCGGTTTTCAAGCACTCCTGCCTGCTGTTCCCGCCACCTGCGCACAATGCTCCCAAGCCCGGGAGAAAAGCGCTTCGGGGTGGTGCTCTCTACAGGCCCTTGGAAGACCTCCCCGGCTGCCTCCAAAGGCCGGTTTGCAAGGACTCCTTCCTGCTGTTCCCGCCAGCCACGCACAATGCTCCCAAGCCCGGGAGAGAAGCATTTTGGGGTGGTGCTCTCTACAGGCCCTTGGAAGACCTCCCCGGCTGCCTCCAGTGGCCAGTTTGCAAGCACTCATGCCCGCTGTTCCCACCAGCCGCGCACAATGCTCCCAAGCCCGGGAGAAAAGCATTTTGGGGTGGTGCTCACACCGGGCCCTGGAAGACCTCCCCGGCTGCCTGCAAAGGCCGGTTTTCAAGCACTCCTGCCTGCTGTTCCTGCCACCCGCGCACAATACTCCCAAGCCCGGGAGAAAAGCGCTTCGGGGTGGTGCTTTCTACAGGCCCTTGGAAGACCTCCCCCGCTGCCTCCAAAGGCCGGTTTGCAAGGACTCCTTCCTGCTGTTCCCGCCAGCCACGCACAATGCTCCCAAGCTCGGGAGAAAAGTGCTTCGGGGTGATGATCTCTCCGGGCCCTTGGAAGTCGTCCCCGGCTGCCTCCAAAGGCCGGTTTGCAAGCACTCATGCCCGCTGTTCCCGCCAGCCGCGCACAATGCTCCCAAGCCCGGGAGAAAAGCGCTTCGGGGTGGTGCTCTCTCCCGGCCCTTGGAAGACCTCCCCGGCTGCCTCCAAAGGCTGGTTTTCAAGAACTCCCTCCCGCTGACCCGCCAGCCGCACACAATGCTCCCAAGCCCGGGAGAAAAGCATTTTGAGGTGGTCTCTCTCTGGGCCCTTGGAAGACTCCCCGGCTGCCTCTAAAGGCCGGTTTGCAAGCACTCATGTCCTCTGTTCCCGACAGCCGCGAACAATGCTCCCAATTCCGTGAGAAAAGTGCTTCGGGATGGTGCTCTCTCCGGGCCCTTGGAAGACCTCCCAAGCTGCCTCCAAAGGCCGGTTTGCAAGCACTCCCGCCCGCTGTTCCCGCCAGCCTCGCACAATGCTCCCAAGCCCGGGAGAAAAGCGCTTCGGGGTGGTGTTCTCTCCGTGCCAATGGAGGACCTCCCTGGCTGCCCCCAAAGGCCGGTTTGCAAGCACTCCCACTCGCTGTTCCCGCCAGCCACGCACAATCCTCCAAAACCCCGGAGAAAAGCGCTTCGGGGTGGTGTTCTCTCCGTGCCCATGGAAGACCTCCCGGGGTGCCCCCAAAGGCCGGTTTGGAAGCACTCCGACTCGCTGTTCCCGCCATCCGCGCACAATGCTCCCAAGCCCGGGAGAAAAGCATTTTGGGGTGGTGCTCACACCGGGCCCTGGAAGACCTCCCCGGCTGCCTCCAAAGGACGGTTTTCAAGCACTCCTGCCTGCTGTTCCCGCCACCCGCGCACAATGCTCCCAAGACCGGGAGAAAAGCGCTTCGGGGTGGTGCTCTCTACAGGCCCTTGGAAGACCTCCCCGGCTGCCTCCAAAGGCCGGTTTGCAAGGACTCCTTCCTGCTGTTCCCGCCAGCCACGCACAATGCTCCCAAGCCCGGGAGAAAAGCATTTTGGGGTGGTGCTCACACCGGGCCCTGGAAGACCTCCCCGGCTGCCTCCAAAGGACGGTTTTCAAGCACTCCTGCCTGCTGTTCCCGCCACCCGCGCAGAATGCTCCCAAGCGCGGGAGAAAAGTGCTTCGGGGTGGTGCTCTCTACAGGCCCTTGGAAGACCTCCCCGGCTGCCTCCAAAGGCCGGTTTGCAAGGACTCCTTCCTGCTGTTCCCGCCAGCCACGCACAATGCTCCCAAGCCCGGGAGAAAAGCATTTTGGGGTGGTGCTCACTCCGGGCCCTTGGAAGACCTCCCCGGCTGCCTCCAATGGCCAGTTTGCAAGCACTCATGTCCGCTGTTCCCACCAGCCGCGCACAATGCTCCCAAGCCCGGGAGAAAAGCTTTTTGGGGTGGTGCTCACACCGGGCCCTGGAAGACCTCCCCGGCTGCCTCCAAAGGCCGGTTTTCAAGCACTCCTGCCTGCTGTTCCCGCCACCTGCGCACAATGCTCCCAAGCCCGGGAGAAAAGCGCTTCGGGGTGGTGCTCTCTACAGGCCCTTGGAAGACCTCCCCGGCTGCCTCCAAAGGCCGGTTTGCAAGGACTCCTTCCTGCTGTTCCCGCCAGCCACGCACAATGCTCCCAAGCCCGGGAGAGAAGCATTTTGGGGTGGTGCTCTCTACAGGCCCTTGGAAGACCTCCCCGGCTGCCTCCAGTGGCCAGTTTGCAAGCACTCATGCCCGCTGTTCCCACCAGCCGCGCACAATGCTCCCAAGCCCGGGAGAAAAGCTTTTTGGGGTGGTGCTCACACCGGGCCCTGGAAGACCTCCCCGGCTGCCTGCAAAGGCCGGTTTTCAAGCACTCCTGCCTGCTGTTCCTGCCACCCGCGCACAATACTCCCAAGCCCGGGAGAAAAGCGCTTCGGGGTGGTGCTCTCTACAGGCCCTTGGAAGACCTCCCCCGCTGCCTCCAAAGGCCGGTTTGCAAGGACTCCTTCCTGCTGTTGCCGCCATCCGCGCACAATGCTCCCAAGCCCGGGAGAAAAGCGCTTCGGGGTGGTGCTCTCTCCGGGCCCTTGGAAGACCTCGCGGGCTGCCTCCAAAGGCCAGTTTGCAAGCATTCATGTCCGTTTTTCCCGACAGCCGCGCACAATGCTCCCAAGCCCGAGAGAAAAGCATTTTGGGGTGGTGATCAGTCCGGCCCTTGGAAGACCTCCCCGGCTGCCTCCAAAGGACAGTTTGCAAGCACTCATGCCCGCTGTTCCCGCCAGCCGCGCACAATGCTCCCAAGACCGTGAGAAAAGCGCTTCGGGGTGGTGTTCTCTCAGGGACCATGGAGGACCTCCCCGGCTGCCCCCAAAGGCCGGTTTGCAAGCATTCCCACTCGCTGTTCCCGCCAGGCACACACAATGTTCCAAAACCCCGGAGAAAAGCGCTTCGGGGTGGTGGTCTCTCCGGGCCCATGCCCCTGAGCCTGGGGGCCAGGCAGGGGATCCACAGTCCCAGGCCAAGGCAGAACCACATGCACACGTCTGTTCCTGCCCCCTCCACCGGCAGAGAGCTGGGGGGAGCCAGAGTTTGTCAGGCAGCTGCTGGGCTGGCCGCCTGTGTGGGAAGGGGCAGAGTCGACCTAGGGGCAAATTGGGCCTCTTGATCTCCCTGCTGCCCTGAGGCTGCTGGGCCAAAGAGGTCTTGGGCATCCAGCCCCTTGCTGGTCCCTTCCCTCTGACGAGGCCCTCTGAGCTCCAGCACCTTGCAGTGTGGAGACAGCCCCTGCCAGCAACCTCCTCTCCAAGGAGGCCTCAACCGAGGCCTAGGCCCAGGGGAAAGGCACCAGCGGAGATGAGCCAGTGGAGGCGCACGGGCATGTCTGGACCCAGTCCCCGCAGCCTGCCCCTTGGTGGGGCAGTACCCCCGGAGGCCAGGAAGGTCTGGGCAAGGCTGCGAGGGGCAGGGGCCCTGCTGGGTCGTGCCCCTGGCCTGTGGGGCGTCTGAGCACAACCGGCACTCTCCCGCTGGAAGACCTCCCCGTCTGCCTCCAAAGGCCGGTTTGCAAGCACTCCCGCCCGCTGTTCCCGCCAGGCACGCACAATGCTCCCAAGCCCGGGAGAAAAGCGCTTCGGGGTGGTGCTCTCTCCGGGCCCTTGCCCCTAAGCCTGCGGGCCAGGCAGTTGGAACACACTCCCAGGCCAATGCAGAACGACATGCACACGTCTGTTCCTGCCCCCTACACCGGCAGAGAGCTCGGGGGAGCCAGAGACTGCCAGGCTGCTGCTGGGCTGGCTGCCTGTGTGGGACGGGGCAGAGCCGACCTAGGGGCAAGTTGGGCCTCTTGCTCTCCCTGCTGCCCTGAGGCTGCTGGGTCAAAGAGGTCTTGGGCATCCAGCCCTTTGCTGGTCCCTTCCCTCTCACGAGGCCCTCTGAACTCCAGCACCTTGCAGTGTGGAGACAGCCCCTGCCAGCAACCTCCTCTCCAAAGAGGCCTCAACCGAGGCCTACGCCCAGGGGAAAAGCACCAGCGGGGATGATCCTGGGGAGGCGCACGGACATGTCTGGACCCAGTCCCCGCAGCCTGCCCCTTGGTGGGGCAGTACCCCCGGAGGCCAGGAAGGTCTGGGCAAGGCTGGCCAGGGGCAGGGGCCCTGCTGGGTCCTGCCCCTGGCCTGTGAGGCCTCTGAGCACAACCGGCCCTCTCCCACTGGAAGACCTCCCCAGCTGCCTCCAAAGTCCTGTTTGCAAACACTCCCGCCCGCTGTTCACGCCAGGCTCGCACAATGCTTCCAAGCATGGGAGAAAAGCGCTTCGGGGTGGTGCTCTCTCCGGGCCCTTGCCCCTGAGCCTGGGGGCCAGGCAGTGGGTCCACACTCCCAGACCAAGGCAGAACCACATGCACACGTCTGTTCCTGACCCCTGCACCGGCAGAGAGCTCTGGGGAGCCAGAGTCTGTCAGGCAGGTCCTGGGCTGGCCGCCTGTGTGGGAAGGGGCAGAGCCGACCTAGGGGCAAGTTGGGCCTCTTCCTCTCCCTGCTGCCCTGAGGCTGCTGGGCCAAAGAGGTCTTGGGCATCCAGCCCCTTGCTGGTCCCTTCCCTCTGACGAGGCCCTCTGAGCTCCAGCACCTTGCAGTGTGGAGACAGCCCCTGCCAGCAACCTCCTCTCCAATGAGGCCTCAACCGAGGCCTAGGCCTAGGGGAAAGACACCAGCGGGGATGAGCCTGGGGAGGCGCCCGGGCATGTCTGGACCCAGTCCCCGCAGCCTGCCCCTTGGTGGGGCAGTACCCCCGGAGGCCAGGAAGGTCTGTGCAAGGCTGCCAGGGGCAGGGACAGTGCTGGGTCCTGCCCCTGGCCTGTTGGACGTCTGAGCACAACCGGCACTCTCGCGCTGGAAGACCTCCCCGTCTGCCTCCAAAGGCCGGTTTGCAAGCACTCCCGCCCGCTGTTCCCGCCAGGCACGCACAATGCTCCCAAGCCCGGGAGAAAAGCGCTTCGGGGTGGTGCTCTCTCCGGGCCCTTGCCCCTAAGCCTGCGGGCCAGGCAGGGGGAACACACTCCCAGGCCAAGACAGAACGACATGAACACGTCTGTTCCTGCCCCCTACACCGGCAGAGAGCTCGGGGGAGCCAGAGTCTCTCAGGCAGGTGCTGGGCTGGCCGCCTGTGTGGGAAGGGGCAGAGCCGACCTAGGGGCAAGTTGGGCCTCTTGCTCTCCCTGCTGCCCTGAGGCTGCTGGGCCAAAGACGTCTTGGGCATCCAGCCCTTTGCTGGTCCCTTCCTTCTGACGAGGCCCTCTGAGCTCCAGCACCTTGCAGTGTGGAGACAGCACCTGCCAGCAATCTCCTCTCCAAGGAGGCCTCAACCGAGGCCTAGGCCCAGGGGAAAAGCACCAGCGGGGATGAGCCTGGGGAGGCGCCCGGGCATGTCTGGACCCAGTCCCCGCAGCCTGCCCCTTGGTGGGGCAGTACCCCTGGAGGCCAGGAAGGTCTGGGCAAGTCTGACCAGGGGCAGGCGACCTGCTGGGTCCTGCCCCTGGCCTGTGGGGCCTCTGAGCACAACCGGCCCTCTCCCACTGGAAGACCTCCCCGGCTGCCTCCAAAGGCCGTTTTGCACGCACTCCCGCCCACTGTTCCCACCAAGTGCGCACAATGCTCCCAAGCCCGGGAGAAAAGCGCTTCGGGGTGGTGCTCTCTCCGGGTCCTTACCCCTGAGCCTGGGGGACAGGCAGGGGGAACACACTCCCAGGCCAAGGCAGAACCACATGCACACGTCTGTTCCTGACCCCTGCACCGGCAGAGAGCTCGGGGGAGCCAGAGTCTGTCAGGCAGCTGCTGGGCTGGCCGCCTTTGTGGGAAGGTGCAGAGCCGACCTAGGGGCAAGTTGGGCCTCTTGCTCTCCCTGCTGCCCTGAGGCTGCTGGGCCAAAGAGGTCTTGGGCATCCAGCCCTTTGCTTTTCCCTTCCCTCTGACGAGGCCCTCTGAGCTCCAGCACCTTGCAGTGTGGAGACAGCCCCTGCCAGCAACCTCCTCTCCAAGGAGGCCTCAACCGAGACCTAGGACCAGGGGAAAGGCACCAGCGGGGATGAGCCTGGGGAGGCGCCCGGGCATGTCTGGACCCAGTCCCCGCAGCCTGCCCCTTGGTGGGGCAGTACCCCCGGAGGCCAGGAAGGTCTGGGAAAGGCTCTCCAGGGGCAGGGGACCTACTGGGTCCTGCCCCTGGCCTGTGGGGCCTCTGAGCACAACCGGCCCTCTCCCACTGGAAGACCTCCCCGGCTGCCTCCAAAGGCCGGTTTGCAAGCGCTCCCGGCCACTGTTACCAGCAGGCGGGCACAATGCGCCTAAGCCCGGAAGAAAAGCGCTTTAGGGTGGTGCTCTCTCTGGGCCCTTACCCCTGAGCCTGGGGGCAAGGCAGGGTGTCCACACTCCCAGGACAAGGCAGAACCACATGCAAACGTCTGACCTGCCCCCTGCACCGGCAGAGAGCTCGGGGGAGCCAGAGTCTGTCAGGCAGCTGCTGGGCTGGCCGCCTGTGTGGGAAGTGGCAGAGCCGACCTAGGGGCAAGTTGGGCCTCTTGCTCTCCCTGCTGCCCTGAGGCTGCTGGGCCATAGAGGTCTTGGGCATCCAGCCCCTTGCTGGTCCCTTCCCTCTGACGAGGCCCTCTGAGCTCCAGCACCTTGCAGTGTGGAGACAGCCCCTGCCAGCAACCTCCTCTCCAAGGAGGCCTCAACCGAGGCCTAGGCCCAGGGGAAAGGCACCAGCGGGGATGAGCCTGGGGAGGCGCCCGGCCATGTCTGGACCCAGTCCCCGCAGCCTGCCCCTTGGTGGGGCAGTACCCCCGGAGGCCAGGAAGGTCTGGGCAAGGCTGTCCAGGGGCAGGGGCCCTGCTGGGTCCTGCCCCTGGCCTGTGGGGCCTCTGAGCACAACCGGCCCTCTCCCACTGGAAGAACTCCCCGGCTCGCTCCAAAGGCCAGTTTGCCAACACTCCCGCCCGCTGTTCCCGCCAGGCGCGCACAATGCTCCCAAGCCAGGGAGAAAAACGCTTCGGGGTGGTGGTCTCTCCGGGCCCTTGCCCCTGAGCCTGGGGGCCAGGCAGGGGATCCACAGTCCCAGGCCAAGGCATAACAACATGCACACGTCTGTTCCTGCCCCCTCCACCGGCAGAGAGCTGGGGGGAGCCAGAGTCTGTCAGGCAGCTGCTGGGCTGGCCGCCTGTGTGGGAAGGGGCAGAGCCGACCTAGGGGCAAGTTGGGCCTCTTGCTCTCCCTGCTGCCCTGAGGCTGCTGGGCCAAAGAGGTCTTGAGCATCCAGCCCCTTGCTGGTCCCTTCCCTCTGACGAGGCCCTCTGAGCTCCAGCACCTTGCAGTGTGGAGACAGCCCCTGCCAGCAACCTCCTCTCCAAGGAGGCCTCAACCGAGGCCTAGGCCCAGGGGAAAGGCACCAGCGGGGATGAGCCAGTGGAGGGGCCCGGGCATGTCTGGACCCAGTCCCCGCAGCCTGCCCCTTGGTGGGGCAGTACCCCCGGAGGCCAGGAAGGTCTGGGCAAGGCTGGCCAGGGGCAGGGTCCCTGCTGCGTCCTGCCCCTGGCCTGTGGGGCCTCTGAGCACAACCGGCCCTCTCCCACTGGAAGACCTCCCCGGCTGCCTTCAAAGGCGGGTTTGCCAACACTCCCGCTCGCTGTTCCGGCCAGGCACGCACAACGCTCCCAAGCCCGGGAGAAAAGCGCTTCGGGGTGGTGCTCTCTCCGGGCCCTTGCCCCTGAGCCTGGGGGCAAGGCAGGGGGAACACACTCCCAGGCCAAGGCAGAACCACATGCCCACGTCTGTTCCTGTCCCCTGCACCGGCAGAGAGCTTGGGGGAGCCAGAGTCTGTCAGGCAGCTGCTGGGTTGGCCGCCTGTGTGGGAAGGGGCAGAGCCGCCCTAGGGGCAAGTTGGGCCTCTTGCTCTCCCTGCTGCCCTGAGGCTGCTGGGCCAAAGACGTCTTGGGCATCCAGCCCCTTACTGGTCCCTTCCCTCTGACGAGGCCCTCTGAGCTCCAGCACCTTGCAGTGTGGAGACAGCCCCTGCCAGCAACCTCCTCTCCAAGGAGGCCTCAACCGAGGCCTAGGCCCAGGGGAAAGGCACCAGCGGGGATGAGCCTGGGGAGGCGCCCGGGCATGTCTGGACACAGGCCCCGCAGCCTGCCCCTTGGTGGGGCAGTACCCCCGGAGGCCAGGAAGGTCTGGGCAAGGCTGGCCAGGGGCAGGGGCCCTGCTGCGTCCTGCCCCTGGCCTGTGGGGCCTCTGAGCACAACTGGCCCTCTCCCACTGGAAGACCTCCCCGGCTGCCTCCAAAGGCCGGTTTGCAAGCGCTCCCGCCCACTGTTCCCAGCAGGCGTGCACAATGCTCCCAAGCCCGGGAGAAAAGCGCTTCAGGGTGGTGCTCTCTCCGGGCCCTTGCCCCTGAGCCTGGGGGCAAGGCAGGGTGTCCACACTCCCAGGACATGGCAGAACCACATGCACACGTCTGATCTGCCCCCTGCACCGGCAGAGAGCTCGGGGGAGCCAGAGTCTGTCAGGCAGCTGCTGGGCTGGCCGCCTGTGTGGGAAGGGGCAGAGCCGACCTAGGGGCAAGTTGGGCCTCTTGCTCTCCCTGCTGCCCTGAGGCTGCTGGGCCAAAGAGGTCTTGGGCATCCAGCCCCTTGCTGGTCCCTTCCCTCAGACGAGGCCCTCTGAGCTCCAGCACCTTGCAGTGTGGAGACAGCCCCTGCCAGCAACCTCCTCTCCAAGGAGTCCTCAACCGAGGCCTAGGCCCAGGGGAATGGCACCAGCGGGGATGAGCCTGGGGAGGCGCCCAGCCATGTCTGGACCCAGTCCCCGCAGCCTGCCCCTTGGTGGGGCAGTAACCCCGGAGGCCAGGAAGGTCTCGGCAAGGCTGCCAGGGGCAGGGACACTGCTGGGTCCTGCCCCTGGCCTGTGGGGCGTCTGAGCACAACCGGCACTCTCCCGCTGGAAGACCTCCCCGTCTGCCTCGAAAGGCCGGTTTGCAAGCACTCCCGCCCGCTGTTCCCGCCAGGCACGCACAATGCTCCCAAGCCCGGGAGAAAAGCGCTTCGGGGTGGTGCTCTCACCGGGCCCTTGCCCCTGAGCCTGGGGGCCAGGCAGGGGGATCACACTCCCAGGCCAAGGCAGAACGACATGCACACGTCTGTTCCTGCCCCCTACACCGGCAGAGAGCTCGGGGGAGCCAGAGACTGCCAGGCTGCTGCTGGGCTGGCCGCCTGTGTGGGACGGGGCAGAGCCGACCTAGGGGCAAGTTGGGCCTCTTGCTCTCCCTGCTGCCCTGAGGCTGCTGGGTCAAAGAGGTCTTGGGCATCCAGCCCTTTGCTGGTCCCTTCCCTCTGACGAGGCCCTCTGATCTCCAGCACCTTGCAGTGTGGAGACAGCCCCTGCCAGCAACCTCCTCTCCAAGGAGGCCTCAACCGAGGCCTAGGCCCAGGGGAAAGGCACCAGCGGGGATGAGCCTGGGGAGGCGCCCAGGCATGTCTGGACCCAGTCCCCGCAGCCTGCCCCTTGGTGGGGCAGTACCCCCGGAGGCCAGGAAGGTCTGGGCAAGGCTGGCCAGGGGCAGGGGACCTGCTGGGTCCTGCCCCTGGCTTGTGAGGCCTCTGGGCACAACCGGCCCTCTCCCACTGGAAGACCTCCACGGCTGCCTCCAAAGTCCTGTTTGCAAACACTCCCGCCCGCTGTTCACGCCAGGCTCGCACAATGCTCCCAAGCCCGGGAGAAAAGCGCTTCGGGGTGGTGCTCTCTCCGGGCCCTTGCCCCTGAGCCTGGGAGCAAGGCAGGGGGAACACACTCCCAGGCCAAGGCAGAAGCACATGCCCACGTCTGTTCCTGTCCCCTGCACCGGCAGAGAGCTTGGGGGAGCCAGAGTCTGTCAGGCAGCTGCTGAGTTGGCCGCCTGTGTGGGAAGGGGCAAAGCCGCCCTAGGGGCAAGTTGGGCCTCTTGCTCTCCCTGCTGCCCTGAGGCTGCTGGGCCAAAGACGTCTTGGGCATCCAGCCCCTTACTGGTCCCTTCCCTCTGACGAGGCCCTCTGAGCTCCAGCACCTTGCAGTGTGGAGACAGCCCCTGCCAGCAACCTCCTCTCCAAGGAGGCCTCAACCGAGGCCTAGGCCCAGGGGAAAGGCACCAGCGGGGATGAGCCTGGGGAGGCGCCCGGGCATGTCTGGACACAGGCCCCGCAGCCTGCCCCTTGGTGGGGCAGTACCCCCGGAGGCCAGGAAGGTCTGGGCAAGGCTGGCCAGTGGCAGGGGCCCTGCTGGGTCCTGCCCCTGGCCTGTGGGGCCTCTGAGCACAACTGGCCCTCTCCCACTGGAAGACCTCCCCGGCTGCCTCCAAAGGCCGGTTTGCAAGCGCTCCCGCCCACTGTTCCCAGCAGGCGTGCACAATGCTCCCAAGCCCGGGAGAAAAGCGCTTCAGGGTGGTGCTCTCTCCGGGCCCTTGCCCCTGAGCCTGGGGGCAAGGCAGGGTGTCCACACTCCCAGGACAAGGCAGAACCACATGCACACGTCTGATCTGCCCCCTGCACCGGCAGAGAGCTCGGGGGAGCCAGAGTCTGTCAGGCAGCTGCTGGGCTGGCCGCCTGTGTGGGAAGGGGCAGAGCCGACCTAGGGGCAAGTTGGGCCTCTGGCTCTCCCTGCTGCCCTGAGGCTGCTGGGCCAAAGAGGTCTTGGGCATCCAGCCCCTTGCTGGTCCCTTCCCTCGGACGAGGCCCTCTGAGCTCCAGCACCTTGAAGTGTGGAGACAGCCCCTGCCAGCAACCTCCTCTCCAAGGAGTCCTCAACCCAGGCCTAGGCCCAGGGGAATGGCACCAGCGGGGATGAGCCTGGGGAGGCGCCCGGGCTTGTCTGGACCCAGTCCCCGCAGCCTGCCCCTTGGTGGGGCAGTACCCCCGGAGGCCAGGAAGGTCTGGGCAAGGCTGCCAGGGGCAGGGACACTGCTGGGTCCTGCCCCTGGCCTGTGGGGCGTCTGAGCACAACCGGCACTGTCCCGCTGGAAGACCTCCCCGTCTGCCTCGAAAGGCCGGTTTGCAAGCACTCCCGCCCGCTGTTCCCGCCAGGCACGCACAATGCTCCCAAGCCCGGGAGAAAAGCGCTTCGGGGTGGTGCTCTCTCCGGGCCCTTGCCCCTGAGCCTGGGGGCCAGGCAGGGGGAACACACTCCCAGGCCAAGGCAGAACGACATGCACACGTCTGTTCCTGCCCCGTACACCGGCAGAGAGCTCGGGGGAGCCAGAGACTGCCAGGCTGCTGCTGGGCTGGCCGCCTGTGTGGGACGGGGCAGAGCCGACCAAGGGGCAAGTTGGGCCTCTTGCTCTCCCTGCTGCCCTGAGGCTGCTGGGTCAAAGAGGTCTTGGGCATCCAGCCCTTTGCTGGTCCCTTCCCTCTGACGAGGCCCTCTGATCTCCAGCACCTTGCAGTGTGGAGACAGCCCCTGCCAGCAACCTCCTCTCCAAGGAGGCCTCAACCGAGGCCTAGGCCCAGGGGAAAGGCACCAGCGGGGATGAGCCTGGGGAGGCGCCCGGGGATGTCTGGACCCAGTCCCCGCAGCCTGCCCCTTGGTGGGGCAGTACCCCCGGAGGCCAGGAAGGTCTGGGCAAGGCTGGCCAGGGTCAGGGGCCCTGCTGGGTCCTGCCCCTGGCCTGTGGGGCCTCTGAGCACAACCGGCCCTCTCCCACTGGAAGACCTCCCCGGCTGCCTCCAAAGTCCTGTTTGCTAACACTCCCGCCCGCTGTTCACGCCAGGCTCGCACAATGCTCCCAAGCCCGGGAGAAAAGCACATTGGGGTGGTTCTCTCTCCGGGCCCTTGCCCCTGAGCCTGGGGGCAAGGCACGGGGAACACACTCCCTGGCCAAGGCAGTACCACATGCCCACGTCTGTTCCTGTCCCCTGCACCGGCAGAGAGCTTGGGGGAGCCAGAGTCTGGCAGGCAGCTGCTGGGTTGGCCGCCTGTGTGGGAAGGGGCAGAGCCGACCTAGGGGCAAGTTGGGCCTCTTGCTCTCCCTGCTGCCCTGAGGCTGCTGGGCCAAAGACGTCTTGGGCATCCAGCCCCTTACTGGTCCCTTCCCTCTGACGAGGCCCTCTGAGCTCCAGCACCTTGCAGTGTGGAGACAGCCCCTGCCAGCAACCTCCTCTCCAAGGAGGCCTCAACCGAGGCCTAGGCCCAGGGGAAAGGCACCAGCGGGGATGAGCCAGGGGAGGCGCCCGAGCATGTCTGGACCCAGTCCCCGCAGCCTGCCCCTTGGTGGGGCAGTACCCCCGGAGGCCAGGAAGGTCTGGGCAAGGCTGGCCAGGGGCAGGGGCCCTGCTGCGTCCTGCCCCTGGCCTGTGGGGCCTCTGAGCACAACCGGCCCTCTCCCACTGGAAGACCTCCCCGGCTGCCTCCAAAGGCCGGTTTGCAAGCGCTCCCGCCCACTGTTCCCAGCAGGCGTGCACAATGCTCCCAAGCCCGGGAGAAAAGCGCTTCAGGGTGGTGCTCTCTCCGGGCCCTTGCCCCTGAGCCTGGGGTCAAGGCACGGTGTCCACACTCCCAGGCCAAGTCAGAACCACATGCACACTTCTGTTCCTGCCCCCTGCACCGGCAGAGAGCTCGGGGGAGCCAGAGTCTGTCAGGCAGCTGCTGGGCTGTCCGCCTGTGTGGGAAGTGGCAGAGCCGACCTAGGGGCAAGTTGGGCCTCTTGCCCTCCCTGCTGCCCTGAGGCTGCTTGGCCAAAGAGGTCTTGGGCATCCAACCCCTTGCTGGTCCCTTCCCTCTGACGAGGCCCTCTGAGCTCCAGCACCTTGCAGGGTGGAGACAGCCCCTGCCAGCAACCTCCTCTCCAAGGAGGCCTAAACCGAGGCCTAGGCACAGGGGAAAGGCACCAGCGGGGATGAGCCTGGGGAGGCGCCCGGGCATGTATGGACCCAGTCCCCGCAGCCTGCCCCTTGGTGGGGCAGTACCCCCGGAGGCGAGGAAGGTCTGGGAAAGGCTGGCGAGGGGCACGGGACCTGCTGGGTCCTGCCCCTGGCCTGTGGGGCCTCTGAGCACAACCGGCCCTCTCCCACTGGAAGACGTCCCCGGCTGCCTCCAAAGGCCGTTTTGCAAGCACTCCCGCCCACTGTTCCAACCAAGGGCGCACAACGCTCCCAAGCCTGGGAGAAAATCGCCTCGGGGTGGTGCTCTCTCCGGGCCCTTTCCCCTGAGCCTGGGGGCCAGGCAGGGTGTCCACACTCCCAGGCCAAGGCAGAACGACATGCACACCTCTGTTCCTGCCCCATGCACCGGCAGAGAGCTCGGGGGAGCCAAAGTCTGTCAGGCAGCTGCTGGGCTGGCCGCCTGTGTGGGAAGGGGCAGAGCCGACCTAGGGGCAAGTTGGGCCTCTTGCTCTCCCTGCTGCCCTGAGGCTGCTGGGTCAAAGAGGTCTTGGGCATCCAGCCCTTTGCTGGTCCCTTCCCTCTGACGAGGCCCTCTGAGCTCCAGCACCTTGCAGTGTGGAGACAGCCCCTGCCAGCAACCTCCTCTCCAAAGAGGCCTCAACCGAGGCCTACGCCCAGGGGAAAAGCACCAGCGGGGATGATCCTGGGGAGGCGCACGGACATGTCTGGACCCAGTCCCCGCAGCCTGCCCCTTGGTGGGGCAGTACCCCCGGAGGCCAGGAAGGTCTGGGCAAGGCTGGCCAGGGGCAGGGGCCCTGCTGGGTCCTGCCCCTGGCCTGTGAGGCCTCTGAGCACAACCGGCCCTCTCCCACTGGAAGACCTCCCCAGCTGCCTCCAAAGTCCTGTTTGCAAACACTCCCGCCCGCTGTTCACGCCAGGCTCGCACAATGCTCCCAAGCCCGGGAGAAAAGCGCTTCGGGGTGGTGCTCTCTCCGGGCCCTTGCCCCTGAGCCTGGGGGCCAGGCAGTGGGTCCACACTCCCAGACCAAGGCAGAACCACATGCACATGTCTGTTCCTGACCCCTGCACCGGCAGAGAGCTCTGGGGAGCCAGAGTCTGTCAGGCAGGTGCTGGGCTGGCCGCCTGTGTGGGAAGGGTTAGAGCCGACCTAGGGGCAAGTTGGGCCTCTTCCTCTCCCTGCTGCCCTGAGGCTGCTGGGCCAAAGAGGTCTTGGGCATCCAGCCCCTTGCTGGTCCCTTCCCTCTGACGAGGCCCTCTGAGCTCCAGCACCTTGCAGTGTGGAGACAGCCCCTACCAGCAACCTCCTCTCCAATGAGGCCTCAACCGAGGCCTAGGCCTAGGGGAAAGACACCAGCGGGGATGAGCCTGGGGAGGCGCCCGGGCATGTCTGGACCCAGTCCCCGCAGCCTGCCCCTTGGTGGGGCAGTACCCCCGGAGGCCATGAAGGTCTGTGCAAGGCTGCCAGGGGCAGGGACAGTGCTGGGTCCTGCCCCTGGCCTGTTGGACGTCTGAGCACAACCGGCACTCTCGCGCTGGAAGACCTCCCCGTCTGCCTCCAAAGGCCGGTTTGCAAGCACTCCCGCCCGCTGTTCCCGCCAGGCGCACAATGCTCCCAAGCCCGGGAGAAAAGCGCTTCGGGGTGGTGCTCTCTCCGGGCCCTTGCCCCTAAGCCTGCGGGCCAGGCAGGGGGAACACACTCCCAGGCCAAGACAGAACGACATGAACACGTCTGTTCCTGCCCCCTACACCGGCAGAGAGCTCGGGGGAGCCAGAGTCTCTCAGGCAGGTGCTGGGCTGGCCGCCTGTGTGGGAAGGGGCAGAGCCGACCTAGGGGCAAGTTGGGCCTCTTGCTCTCCCTGCTGCCCTGAGGCTGCTGGGCCAAAGACGTCTTGGGCATCCAGCCCTTTGCTGGTCCCTTCCCTCTGACGAGGCCCTCTGAGCTCCAGCACCTTGCAGTGTGGAGACAGCACCTGCCAGCAATCTCCTCTCCAAGGAGGCCTCAACCGAGGCCTAGGCCCAGGGGAAAGGCACCAGCGGGGATGAGCCTGGGGAGGCGCCCGGGCATGTCTGGACCCAGTCCCCGCAGACTGCCCCTTGGTGGGGCAGTACCCCTGGAGGCCAGGAAGGTCTGGGCAAGTCTGACCAGGGGCAGGGGACCTGCTGGGTCCTGCCCCTGGCCTGTGGGGCCTCTGAGCACAACCGGCCCTCTCCCACTGAAAGACCTCCCCGGCTGCCTCCAAAGTCCTGTTTGCCAACACTCCCACCCGCTGTTCACGCCAGACTTGCACAATGCTCCCAAGCCCGGGAGAAAAGCGCTTCGGGGTGGTGCTCTCTCCGGGCCCTTTCCCCTGAGCCTGGGGGCAAGGCATGGGGAACACACTCCCAGGCCAAGGCAGAACCACATGCCCACGTCTGTTCCTGTCCCCTTCACCGGCAGAGAGCTTGGGGGAGCCAGAGTCTGTCAGGCAGCTGCTGGGTTGGCCGCCTGTGTGGGAAGGGGCAGAGCCGCCCTAGGGGCAAGTTGGGCCTCTTGCTCTCCCTGCTGCCCTGAGGCTGCTGGGCCAAAGACGTCTTGGGCATCCAGCCCCTTACTGGTCCCTTCCCTCTGACGAGGCCCTCTGAGCTCCAGCACCTTGCAGTGTGGAGACAGCCCCTGCCAGCAACCTCCTCTCCAAGGAGGCCTCAACCGAGGCCTAGGCCCAGGGGAAAGGCACCAGCGGGGATGAGCCAGGGGAGGCGCCCGAGCATGTCTGGACCCAGTCCCCGCAGCCTGCCCCTTGGTGGGGCAGTACCCCCGGAGGCCAGGAAGGTCTGGGTAAGGCTGGCCAGGGGCAGGGGCCCTGCTGGGTCCTGCCCCTGGCCTGTGGGGCCTCTGAGCACAACCGGCCCTCTCCCACTGGAAGACCTCCCCGGCTGCCTCCAAAGGCCGGTTTGCAAGCGCTCCCGGCCACTGTTACCAGCAGGCGGGCACAATGCTCCTAAGCCCGGAAGAAAAGCGCTTCAGGGTGGTGCTCTCTCTGGGCCCTTGCCCCTGAGCCTGGGGGCAAGGCAGGGTGTCCACACTCCCAGGCCAAGGCAGAACCACATGCACACGTCTGATCTGCCCCCTGCACCGGCAGAGAGCTCGGGGGAGCCAGAGTCTGTCAGGCAGCTGCTGGGCTGGCCGCCTGTGTGGGAAGTGGCAGAGCCGACCTAGGGGCAAGTTGGGCCTCTTGCTCTCCCTGCTGCCCTGAGGCTGCTGGGCCATAGAGGTCTTGGGCATCCAGCCCCTTGCTGGTCCCTTCCCTCTGACGAGGCCCTCTGAGCTCCAGCACCTTGCAGTGTGGAGACAGCCCCTGCCAGCAACCTCCTCTCCAAGGAGGCCTCAACCGAGGCCTAGGCCCAGGGGAAAGGCACCAGCGGGGATGAGCCTGGGGAGGCGCCCGGGCATGTCTGGACCCAGTCCCCGCAGCCTGCCCCTTGGTGGGGCAGTACCCCCGGAGGCCAGTAAGGTCTGTGCAAGGCTGGCCAGGGGCAGGGGCCCTGCTGGGTCCTGCCCCTGGCCTGTGGGGCCTCTGAGCACAACCGGCCCTCTCCCACTGGAAGAACTCCCCGGCTCCCTCCAAAGGCCAGTTTGCCAACACTCCCGCCCGCTGTTCCCGCCAGGCACGCACAATGCTCCGAAGCCCGGGAGAAAAGCGCTTCGGGGTGGTGCTCTCTTCGGGCCCTTGCCCCTGAGCCTGGGGTCCAGGCAGTTGGTCCACACTCCCAGACCAAGGCAGAACCACATGCACACGTCTGTTCCTGACCCCTGCACCGGCAGAGAGTTCGGGGGAGCCAGAGTCTGTCAGGCAGCTGCTGGGCTGGCCGCCTGAGTGGGAAGGGGCAGAGCCGACCTAGGGGCAAGTTGGGCCTCTTCCTCTCCCTGCTGCCCTGAGGCTGCTGGGCCAAAGAGGTCTTGGGCATCCAGCCCCTTGCTGGTCCCTTCCCTCTGACGAGGCCCTCTGAGCTCCAGCACCTTGCAGTGTGGAGACAGCCCCTGCCAGCAACATCCTCTCCAAGGAGGCCTCAACCGAGGCCTAGGCCCAGGGGAAAGGCACCAGCGGGGATGAGCCTGGGGACGCGCCCGGGCATGTCTGGACCCAGTCCCCGCAGCCTGCCCCTTGGTGGGGCAGTACCCCCGGAGGCCAGGAAGATCTGGGCAAGGCTGGCCAGGGGCAGGGGCCCTGCTGGGTCCTCCCCATGGCCTGTGGGGCCTCTGAGCACAACCGGCCCTCTCCCACTGGAAGACCTCCCCGGCTGCCTCCAAAGGCCGGTTTGCAAGCACTCCCGCCCACTGTTCCCGCCAGGCGCGCACAATGCTCCCAAGCCCGGGAGAAAAGCGCTTCGGGGTGGTGCTCTCTCCGGGCCCTTGCCCCGGAGCCTGTGGGCAAGGCAGGGGGAACACACTCCCAGACCAAGGCAGAAACACATGCACACGTCTGTTCCTGTCCCCTGCACCGGCAGAGAGCTCGGGGGAGCCAGAGTCTCTCAGGCAGGTGCTGGGCTGGCCGCCTGTGTGGGAAGGGGCAGAGCCGACCTAGGGGCAAGTTGCGCCTCTTGCTCTCCCTGCTGCCCTGAGGCTGCAGGGCCAAAGACGTCTTGGGCATCCAGCCCCTTACTGGTCCCTTCCCTCTGACGAGGCCCTCTGAGCTCCAGCACCTTGCAGTGTGGAGACAGCCCCTGCCAGCAATCTCCTCTCCAAGGAGGCCTCAACCGAGGCCTAGGCCCAGGGGAAAGGCACCAGCGGGGTTGAGCCAGGGGAGGCGCCCGGGCATGTCTGGACCCTGTCCCCGCAGCCTGCCCCTTGGTGGGGCAGTACCCCCGGAGGCCAGGAAGGTCTGGGCAAGGCTGGCCAGGGGCAGGGGCCCTGCTGGGTCCTGCCCCTGGCCTGTGGGGCCTCTGAGCACAACCGGCCCTCTCCCACTGGAAGACCTCCCCGGCTGCCTCCAAAGGCCGGTTTGGAAGCACTCCCGCCCACTGTTCCCGCCAGGCGCGCACAATGCTCCCAAGCCCGGGAGAAAAGCGCTTCGGGGTGGTGGTCTCTCCGGGCCCTTGCCCCTGAGCCTGGGGGCCAGGCAGGGGATCCACAGTCCCAGGCCAAGGCACAACAACATGCACACGTCTGTTCCTGCCCCCTCCACCGGCAGAGAGCTGGGGAGAGCCAGAGTCTGTCAGGCAGCTGCTGGGCTGGCCGCCTGTGTGGGAAGGGGCAGAGCCGACCTAGGGGCAAGTTGGGCCTCTTGCTCTCCCTGCTGCCCTGAGGCTGCTGGGCCAAAGAGGTCTTGAGCATCCAGCCCCTTGCTGGTCCCTTCCCTCTGACGAGGCCCTCTGAGCTCCAGCACCTTGCAGTGTTGAGACAGACCCTGCCAGAAACCTCCTCTCCAAGGAGGCCTCAACCGAGGCCTAGGCCCAGGGGAAAGGCACCAGCGGGGATGAGCCAGTGGAGGGGCCCGGGCATGTCTGGACCCAGTCCCCGCAGCCTGCCCCTTGGTGGGGCAGTAGCCCCGGAGGCCAGGAAGGTCTGGGCAAGGCTGGCCAGGGGCAGGGTCCCTGCTGGGTCCTGCCCCTGGCCTGTGGGGCCTCTGAGCACAACCGGCCCTCTCCCACTGGAAGACCTCCCCGGCTGCCTTCAAAGGCGGGTTTGCCAACACTCCCGCCCGCTGTTCCCGCCAGGCACGCACAACGCTCCCAAGGCCAGGAGAAAAGCGCTTCGGGGTGTTGCTCTCTCCGGGCCCTTGCCCCAGAGCCTGGGGTCCAGGCAGTGGGTCCACACTCCCAGACCAAGGCAGAACCACATGCACACGTCTGTTCCTGACCCCTGAACCGGCAGAGAGCTCGGGGGAGCCAGAGTCTATCAGGCAGCTGCTGGGTTGGCTGCCTGTGTGGGAAGGGGCAGAGCCGACCTAGGGGCAAGTTGGGCCTCTTGCTCTCCCTGCTGCCCTGAGGCTGCTGGGCCAAAGAGGTCTTGGGCATCCAGCCCCTTGCTGGTCCCTTCCCGCTGACGAGGCCCTCTGAGCTCCAGCACCTTGCAGTGTGGAGACAGCCCCTGCCAGCAACCTCCTCTCCAAGGAGGCCTCAACCGAGGCCTATGCCCAGGGGAAAGGCACCAGCGGGGATGAGCCTGGGGAGGCGCCCAGGCATGTCTGGACCCAGTCCCCGCAGCCTGCCCCTTGGTGGGGCAGTACCCCCGGAGGCCAGGAAGGTCTGGGCAAGGCTGGCCAGGGGCAGGGGACCTGCTGGGTCCTGCCCCTGGCCTGTGAGGCCTCTGAGCACAACCGGCCCTCTCCCACTGGAAGACCTCCACGGCTGCCTCCAAAGTCCTGTTTGCAAACACTCCCGCCCGCTGTTCACGCCACGCTCGCACAATGCTCCCAAGCCCGGGAGAAAAGCGCTTCGGGGTGGTGCTCTCTCCGGGCCCTTGCCCCTGAGCCTGGGGGCAAGGCAGGGGGAACACACTCCCAGGCCAAGGCAGAACCACATGCCCACGTCTGTTCCTGTCCCCTGCACTGGCAGAGAGCTTGGGGGAGCCAGAGTCTGTCAGGCAGCTGCTGAGTTGGCCGCCTGTGTGGGAAGGGGCAGAGCCGCCCTAGGGGCAAGTTGGGCCTCTTGCTCTCCCTGCTGCCCTGAGGCTGCTGGGCCAAAGACGTCTTGGGCATCCAGCCCCTTACTGGTCCCTTCCCTCTGACGAGGCCCTCTGAGCTCCAGCACCTTGCAGTGTGGAGACAGCCCCTGCCAGCAACCTCCTCTCCAAGGAGGCCTCAACCGAGGCCTAGGCCCAGGGGAAAGGCACCAGCGGGGATGAGCCTGGGGAGGCGCCCGGGCATGTCTGGACACAGGCCCCGCAGCCTGCCCCTTGGTGGGGCAGTACCCCCGGAGGCCAGGAAGGTCTGGGCAAGGCTGGCCAGGGGCAGGGACCCTGCTGCGTCCTGCCCCTGGCCTGTGGGGCCTCTGAGCACAACCGGCCCTCTCCCACTGGAAGACCTCCCCGGCTGCCTCCAAAGGCCGGTTTGCAAGCGCTCCCGCCCACTGTTCCCAGCAGGCGTGCACAATGCTCCCAAGCCCGGGAGAAAAGCGCTTCAGGGTGGTGCTCTCTCCGGGCCCTTGCCCCTGAGCCTGGGTGCAAGGCAGGGTGTCCACACTCCCAGGACAAGGCAGAACCACATGCACACGTCTGATCTGCCCCCTGCACCGGCAGAGAGCTCGGGGGAGCCAGAGTCTGTCAGGCAGCTGCTGGGCTGGCCGCCTGTGTGGGAAGGGGCAGAGCCGACCTAGGGGCAAGTTGGGCCTCTTGCTCTCCCTGCTGCCCTGAGGCTGCTGGGCCAAAGAGGTCTTGGGCATCCAGCCCCTTGCTGGTCCCTTCCCTCTGACGAGGCCCTCTGAGCTCCAGCACCTTGCAGTGTGGAGACAGCCCCTGCCAGCAACCTCCTCTCCATGGAGTCCTCAACCGAGGCCTAGGCCCAGGGGAAAGGAACCAGCGGGGATGAGCCTTGGGAGGCGCCCGGGCATGTCTGGACCCAGTCCCCGCAGCCTGCCCCTTGGTGGGGCAGTACCCCCGGAGGCCAGGAAGGTCTGGGCAAGGCTGCCAGGGGCAGGGACACTGCTGGGTTCTGCCCCTGGCCTGTGGGGCGTCTGAGCACAACCGGCACTCTCCCGCTGGAAGTCCTCCCCGTCTGCCTCGAAAGGCCGGTTTGCAAGCACTCCCGCCCGATGTTCCCGCCAGGCACGCACAATGCTCCCAAGCCCGGGAGAAAAGTGCTTCGGGGTGGTGCTCTCTCCGGGCCCTTGCCCCTGAGCCTGGGGGCCAGGCAGGGGGAACACACTCCCAGGCCAATGCAGAACGACATGCACACGTCTGTTCCTGCCCCCTACACCGGCAGAGAGCTCGGGGGAGCCAGAGACTGCCAGGCTGCTGCTGGGCTGGCCGCCTGTGTGGGACGGGGCAGAGCCGACCTAGGGGCAAGTTGGGCCTCTTGCTCTCCCTGCTGCCCTGAGGCTGCTGGGTCAAAGAGGTCTTGGGCATCCAGCCCTTTGCTGGTCCCTTCCCTCTGACGAGGCCCTCTGATCTCCAGCACCTTGCAGTGTGGAGACAGCCCCTGCCAGCAACCTCCTCTCCAAGGAGGCCTCAACCGAGGCCTAGGCCCAGGGGAAAGGCACCAGCGGGGATGAGCCTGGGGAGGCGCCCGGGGATGTCTGGACCCAGTCCCCGCAGCCTGCCCCTTGGTGGGGCAGTACCCCCGGAGGCCAGGAAGGTCTGGGCAAGGCTGGCCAGGGGCAGGGGCCCTGCTGGGTCCTGCCCCTGGCCTGTGGGGCCTCTGAGCACAACCGGCCCTCTCCCACTGGAAGACCTCCCCGGCTGCCTCCAAAGTCCTGTTTGCTAACACTCCCGCCCGCTGTTCACGCCAGGCTCGCACAATGCTCCCAAGCCCGGGAGAAAAGCGCATTGGGGTGGTTCTCTCTCCGGGCCCTTGCCCCTGAGCCTGGGGGCAATGCACGGGGAACACACTCCCTGGCCAAAGCAGAACCACATGCCCACTTCTGTTCCTGTCCCCTGCACCGGCAGAGAGCTTGGGGGAGCCAGAGTCTGGCAGGCAGCTGCTGGGTTGGCCGCCTGTGTGGGAAGGGGCAGAGCCGACCTAGGGGCAAGTTGGGCCTCTTGCTCTCCCTGCTGCCCTGAGGCTGCTGGGCCAAAGACGTCTTGGGCATCCAGCCCCTTACTGGTCCCTTCCCTCTGACGAGGCCCTCTGAGCTCCAGCACCTTGCAGTGTGGAGACAGCCCCTGCCAGCAACCTCCTCTCCAAGGAGGCCTCAACCGAGGCCTAGGCCCAGGGGAAAGGCACCAGCGGGGATGAGCCAGGGGAGGCGCCCGAGCATGTCTGGACCCAGTCCCCGCAGCCTGCCCCTTGGTGGGGCAGTACCCCCGGAGGCCAGGAAGGTCTGGGCAAGGCTGGCCAGGGGCAGGGGCCCTGCTGCGTCCTGCCCCTGGCCTGTGGGGCCTCTGAGCACAACCGGCCCTCTCCCACTGGAAGACCTCCCCGGCTGCCTCCAAAGGCCGGTTTGCAAGCGCTCCCGCCCACTGTTCCCAGCAGGCGTGCACAATGCTCCCAAGCCCGGGAGAAAAGCGCTTCAGGGTGGTGCTCTCTCCGGGCCCTTGCCCCTGAGCCTGGGGTCAAGGCACGGTGTCCACACTCCCAGGCCAAGTCAGAACCACATGCACACGTCTGTTCCTGCCCCCTGCACCGGCAGAGAGCTCGGGGGAGCCAGAGTCTGTCAGGCAGCTGCTGGGCTGGCCGCCTGTGTGGGAAGTGGCAGAGCCGACCTAGGGGCAAGTTGGGCCTCTTGCCCTCCCTGCTGCCCTGAGGCTGCTGGGCCAAAGAGGTCTTGGGCATCCAACCCCTTGCTGGTCCCTTCCCTCTGACGAGGCCCTCTGAGCTCCAGCACCTTGCAGTGTGGAGACAGCCCCTGCCAGCAACCTCCTCTCCAAGGAGGCCTAAACCGAGGCCTAGGCACAGGGGAAAGGCACCAGCGGGGATGAGCCTGGGGAGGCGCCCGGGCATGTATGGACCCAGTCCCCGCAGCCTGCCCCTTGGTGGGGCACTACCCCCGGAGGCGAGGAAGGTCTGGGAAAGGCTGGCCAGGGGCAGGGACCTGCTGGGTCCTGCCCCTGGCCTGTGGGGCCTCTGAGCACAACCGGCCCTCTCCCACTGGAAGACGTCCCCGGCTGCCTCCAAAGGCCGGTTTGCAAGCACTCCCACCCACTGTTCCAACCAAGGGCGCACAACGCTCCCAAGCCCGGGAGAAAATCGCCTCGGGGTGGTGCTCTCTCCGGGCCCTTTCCCCTGAGCCTGTGGGCCAGGCAGGGTGTCCACACTCCCAGGCCAAGGCAGAACGACATGCACACGTCTGTTCCTGCCCCATGCACCGGCAGAGAGCTCGGGGGAGCCAAAGTCTGTCAGGCAGCTGCTGGGCTGGCCGCCTGTGTGGGAAGGGGCAGAGCCGACCTAGGGGCAAGTTGGGCCTCTTCCTCTTCCTGCTGCCCTGAGGCTTCTGGGACAAAGAGGTCTTGGGCATCCAGCCCCTTGCTGGTCCCTTCCCTCTGACGAGGCCCTCTGTGCTCCAGCACCTTGCAGTGTGGAGACAGCCCCTGCCAGCAACCTCCTCTCCAAGGAGGCCTCAACCGAGGCCTAGGCCCAGGGGAAAGGCACCAGCGGGGATGAGCCTGGGGAGGCGCCCGGCCATGTCTGGACCCAGTCCCCGCAGCCTGCCGCTTGGTGGGGCAGTACCCCCGGAGGCCAGGAGGGTCTGGGCAAGGCTGCCAGGGGCAGGGACACTGCTGGGTCCTGCCCCTGGCCTGTGGGGCGTCTGAGCACAACCGGCACTCTCCCGCTGGAAGGCCTCCCCGGCTGCCTCCAAAGGCCGGTTTGCAAGCACTCCCGCCCGCTGTTCCCGCCAGGCACGCACAATGCTCCCAAGCCCGGGAGAAAAGCGCTTCGGGGTGGTGCTCTCTCCGGGCCCTTGCCCCTGAGCCTGGGGGACAGGCAGGGGGAACACACTCCCAGGCCAAGGCAGAACGACATGCACACGTCTGTTCCTGCCCCCTACACCGGCAGAGAGTTCGGGGGAGCCAGAGACTGCCAGGCTGCTGCTGGGCTGGCTGCCTGTGTGGGACGGGGTAGAGCCGACCTAGGGGCAAGTTGGGCCTCTTGCTCTCCCTGCTGCCCTGAGGCTGCTGGGTCAAAGAGGTCTTGGGCATCCAGCCCTTTGCTGGTCCTTTCCCTCTGACGAGGCCCTCTGAGCTCCAGCACCTTGCAGTGTGCAGACAGCCCCTGCCGGCAACCTCCTCTCCAAGGAGGCCTCAACCGAGGCCTAGGCCCAGGGGAAAGGCACCAGCGGGGATGAGCCTGGGGAGGCGCCCGGGCATGTCTGGACCCAGGCCCCGCAGCCTGCCCCTTGGTGGGGTAGTACCCCCGGAGGCCAGGAAGGTCTGGGCAAGGCTGCCAGAGGCAGGGACACTGCTGGGTCCTGCCCCTGGCCTGTGGGGCCTCTGAGAACAACTGGCACTCTCCCGCTGGAAGACCTCCCCGGCTGCCTCCAAAGGCTGGTTTGCAAGCACTCAATCCCGCTGTTCACGCCAGCTGCGCACAATGCTCCCAAGCCCGGGAGAAAAGCATTTTGGGGTGGTGCTCACTCCGGGCTTTGGAAGACCTCCCCGGCTGCCTCCAAGGCCGGTTTGCAAGCACTTCTGCCTGCTGTTCCCGCCACCCGCGCACAATGCTCCCAAGCCCGGGAGAAAAGCGTTTCGGGGTGGTGTTCTCTCTGGGCCCAAGAAAGACCTCCCGGGCTGCCCCCAAATGCCGGTTTGCAAGCACTCCCATTCGCTGTTCCCGCCATCCGTGCAAATGCTCCAAGCCCAGGAGAAAAGCCCTTCAGGGTGGTGCTCTCTCCCGGCCCTTGGAAGACCTCCCCGGCTGCCTCCAAAGGCTGGATTTCAAGTACTCCCTCCCGCTGTCCCGCCAGCCGCACACAATGCTCCCAATCACGGGAGAAAAGCGCTTCGGGGTGGTGCTCTCTACGGGCCCTTGGAAGACCTCCCCGTTTGTCTCCAAAGGCCGGTTTGCAAGCACTCATGCCCGCTGTTCCCATCAGCCGCGCACAATGCTCCCAAGCCTAGGAGAAAAGCGCTTCGGGGTGGTGCTCTCTCCCGGCCCTTGGAAGACCTCCCCGGCTGCCTCCAAAGGCCGGTTTGCAAGCACTCAATCCCGCTGTTCCCGCCAGCCGCGCACAATGCTCCCAAGCCCGGGAGAAAAGCGCTTCGGGGTGGTGCTCTCTCCTGGCCCTTGGAAGACCTCCCCGGCTGCCTCCAAAGGCTGGTTTTCGAGAACTCCCTCCCGCTGACCCGCCAGCCGCACACAATGCTCCCAAGCCCGGGAGAAAAGCATTTTGGGGTGGTCTCTCTCCGGGCCCTTGGAAGACTCCCCGGCTGCCTCTAAAGGCCGGTTTGCAAGCACTCATGTCCTCTGTTCCCGACAGCCGCGAACAATGCTCCCAATTCCGTGAGAAAAGTGCTTCGGGATGGTGCTCTCTCCGGGCCCTTGGAAGACCTCCCAAGCTGCCTCCAAAGGCCGGTTTGCAAGCACTCCCGCCCGCTGTTCCCGCCAGCCTCGCACAATGCTCCCAAGACCGGGAGAAAAGCGCTTCGGGGTGGTGTTCTCTCCGTGCCAATGGAGGACCTCCCTGGCTGCCCCCAAAGGCCGGTTTGCAAGCACTCCCACTCGCTGTTCCCGCCAGCCACGCACAATCCTCCAAAACCCCAGAGAAAAGCGCTTTGGGGTGGTGTTCTCTCCGTGCCCATGGAAGACCTCCCGGGGTGCCCCCAAAGGCCGGTTTGCAAGCACTCCCACTCGCTGTTCCCGCCATCCGCGCACAATGCTCCCAAGCCCGGGAGAAAAGCATTTTGGGGTGGTGCTCACACCGGGCCCTGGAAGACCTCCCCGGCTGCCTCCAAAGGACGGTTTTCAAGCACTCCTGCCTGCTGTTCCCGCCACCCGCGCAGAATGCTCCCAAGCGCGGGAGAAAAGCGCTTCGGGGTGGTGCTCTCTACAGGCCCTTGGAAGACCTCCCCGGCTGCCTCCAAAGGCCGGTTTGCAAGGACTCCTTCCTGCTGTTCCCGCCAGCCACGCACAATGCTCCCAAGCCGGGGAGAAAAGCATTTTGGGGTGGTGCTCACTCCGGGCCCTTGGAAGACCTCCCCGGCTGCCTCCAATGGCCAGTTTGCAAGCACTCATGTCCGCTGTTCCCACCAGCCGCGCACAATGCTCCCAAGCCCGGGAGAAAAGCTTTTTGGGGTGGTGCTCACACCGGGCCCTGGAAGACCTCCCCGGCTGCCTCCAAAGGCCAGTTTTCAAGCACTCCTGTCTGCTGTTCCCGCCACCCGCGCACAATGCTCCTAAGCCCGGGAGAAAAGCGCTTCGGGGTGGTGCTCTCTACAGGCCCTTGGAAGACCTCCCCGGCTGCCTCCAAAGGCCGGTTTGCAAGGACTCCTTCCTGCTGTTCCCGCCAGCCACGCACAATGCTCCCAAGCCCGGGAGAGAAGCATTTTGGGGTGGTGCTCTCTACAGGCCCTTGGAAGACCTCCCCGGCTGCCTCCAGTGGCCAGTTTGCAAGCACTCATGCCCGCTGTTCCCACCAGCCGCGCACAATGCTCCCAAGCCCGGGAGAAAAGCTTTTTGGGGTGGTGCTCACACCGGGCCCTGGAAGACCTCCCCGGCTGCCTGGAAAGGCCGGTTTTCAAGCACTCCTGCCTGCTGTTCCCGCCACCCGCGCACAATACTCCCAAGCCCGGGAGAAAAGCGCTTCGGGGTGGTGATCTCTCCGGGCCCTTGGAAGTCGTCCCCGCCTGCCTCCAAAGGCCGGTTTGCAAGCACTCATGCCCGTTGTTCCCACCAGCCGCGCACAATGCTCCCAAGCCCGGGAGAAAAGCATTTTGGGCTGGTGCTCACTCTGGGCCCTTGGAAGACCTCCCCGGCTGCCTCCAAAGGCCAGTTTGCAAGCAGTCCTGCCTGCTGTTCCCGCCAGCCGCGCACAATGCTCCCAAGCCCGGGAGAAAAGCGCTTCGGGGTGGTGCTCTCTCCGGGCCCTTGGAAGACGTCCCCGGCTGCCTCCAAAGGCCGGTTTGCAAGCACTCATGCCCGCTGTTCCCACCAGCCGCGCACAATGCTCCCAAGCCCGGGAGAAAAGCATTTTGGGGTGGTGCTCACTCCGGGCCCTTGGAAGACCTCCCCGGCTGCCTCCAAAGGCCAGTTTGCAAGCAGTCCTGCCTGCTGTTCCCGCCAGCCGCGCACAATGTTCCCAAGCCCGGGAGAAAAGCGCTTCGGGGTGGTGCTCTCTCCGGGCACTTTCAAGACCTCCCCGGCTGCCCCCAAAGGCCGGTTTGTAAGTACTCATTCCCGCTGCTTCCGCCAGCCACGCACAATGCTCCCAAGCCCGGGAGAAAAGCATTTTGGGGTGGTGCTCTCTCCGGGCCCTTGGAAGACCTCCCGGGCTGCCTCCAAAGGCCGGTTTGCAAGCATTCATGTCCGTTGTTCCCGACAGCCGCGCACAATGCTCCCAAGCCCGAGAGAAAAGCATTTTGGGGTGGTGATCAGTCCGGCCCTTGGAAGACCTCCCCGGCTGCCTCCAAAGGACAGTTTGCAAGCACTCATGCCCGCTGTTCCCGCCAGCCACGCACAATGCTCCCAAGACCGTGAGAAAAGCGCTTCGGGGTGGTGTTCTCTCAGGGACCATGGAGGACCTCACCGGCTGCCCCCAAAGGCCGGTTTGCAAGCATTCCCACTCGCTGTTCCCGCCAGGCACACACAATGTTCCAAAACCCCGGAGAAAAGCGCTTCGGGGTGGTGCTCTCTCCGCGCCCTTGGAAGACTTCTCTGGCTGCCGCCAAATGCCGGTTTGCAAGAATTCCCTCCCGCTGTCCCACCAGCCGCACACAATGCTCCAAAACCCGAGAGAAAAGCGCTTCGAGGTGGTGCTCTCTCCGGGCCCTTGGAAGACCTCCCCGGCTGCCTCCAAAGGCCGGTTTGCAAGCACTCCTGCCTGCTGTTCCCGCCACGCGCGCACAATGCTCCCAAGCCCGGAAGAAAAGCATTTTGGGGTAGTGTTCTCTCCGGGCGCTTGGAAGACCTCCCGGGCGGCCTCCAAAGGCCGGTTTGCAAGCACTCATGTCCGCTGTTCCCGACAGCCGCACACAATGCTCCCAAGCCCGGGAGAAAAGCATTTTGGGGTGGTGATCAGTCCGGGCCCTTGGAAGACCTCCCCGGCTGCCTCCAAAGGACAGTTTGCAAGAACTCATGCCCGCTGTTCCCGCCAGGCACGCACAATGCTCCCAAGCCCGGGAGAAAAGCGCTTCGGGGTGGTGCTCTCACCGGTCCCTTGCCCCTGAGCCTGGGGGCAATGCAGGGGGAACACACTCCCAGGCCAAGGCAGAACCACATGCCCACGTCTGTTCCTGTCCCCTGCACCGGCAGAGAGCTTGGGGGAGCCAGAGTCTCTCAGGCAGGTGCTGGGCTGGCCGCCTGTGTGGGAAGGGGCAGAGCCGACCTAGGGGCAAGTTGCGCCTCTTGCTCTCCCTGCTGCCCTGAGGCTGCAGGGCCAAAGACGTCTTGGGCATCCAGCCCCTTACTGGTCCCTTCCCTCTGCCGAGGCCCTCTGAGCTCCAGCACCTTGCAGTGTGGAGACAGCCCCTGCCAGCAATCTCCTCTCCAAGGAGGCCTCAACCGAGGCCTAGGCCCAGGGGAAAGGCACCAGCGGGGTTGAGCCAGGGGAGGCGCCCGGGCATGTCTGGACCCTGTCCCCGCAGCCTGCCCCTTGGTGGGGCAGTACCCCCGGAGGCCAGGAAGGTCTGGGCAAGGCTGGCCAGGGGCAGGGGCCCTGCTGGGTCCTGCCCCTGGCCTGTGGTGCCTCTGAGCACAACCGGCCCTCTCCCACTGGAAGACCTCCCCGGCTGCCTCCAAAGGCCGGTTTGGAAGCACTCCCGCCCACTGTTCCCGCCAGGCGCGCACAATGCTCCCAAGCCCGGGAGAAAAGCGCTTCGGGGTGGTGGTCTCTCCGGGCCCTTGCCCCTGAGCCTGGGGGCCAGGCAGGGGATCCACAGTCCCAGGCCAAGGCACAACAACATGCACACGTCTGTTCCTGCCCCCTCCACCGGCAGAGAGCTGGGGAGAGCCAGAGTCTGTCAGGCAGCTGCTGGGCTGGCCGCCTGTGTGGGAAGGGGCAGAGCCGACCTAGGGGCAAGTTGGGCCTCTTGCTCTCCCTGCTGCCCTGAGGCTGCTGGGCCAAAGAGGTCTTGAGCATCCAGCCCCTTGCTGGTCCCTTCCCTCTGACGAGGCCCTCTGAGCTCCAGCAACTTGCAGTGTTGAGACAGCCCCTGCCAGCAACCTCCTCTCCAAGGAGGCCTCAACCGAGGCCTAGGCCCAGGGGAAAGGCACCAGCGGAGATGAGCCAGTGGAGGGGCCCGGGCATGTCTGGACCCAGTCCCCGCAGCCTGCCCCTTGGTGGGGCAGTACCCCCGGAGGCCAGGAAGGTCTGGGCAAGGCTGGCCAGGGGCAGGGTCCCTGCTGGGTCCTGCCCCTGGCCTGTGGGGCCTCTGAGCACAACCGGCCCTCTCCCACTGGAAGACCTCCCCGGCTGCCTTCAAAGGCGGGTTTGCCAACACTCCCGCCCGCTGTTCCCGCCAGGCACGCACAACGCTCCCAAGGCCAGGAGAAAAGCGCTTCGGGGTGTTGCTCTCTCCGGGCCCTTGCCCCAGAGCCTGGGGTCCAGGCAGTGGGTCCACACTCCCAGACCAAGGCAGAACCACATGCACACGTCTGTCCCTGACCCCTGAACCGGCAGAGAGCTCGGGGGAGCCAGAGTCTATCAGGCAGCTGCTGGGTTGGCTGCCTGTGTGGGAAGGGGCAGAGCTGACCTAGGGGCAAGTTGGGCCTCTTGCTCTCCCTGCTGCCCTGAGGCTGCTGGGCCAAAGAGGTCTTGGGCATCCAGCCCCTTGCTGGTCCCTTCCCGCTGACGAGGCCCTCTGAGCTCCAGCACCTTGCAGTGTGGAGACAGCCCCTGCCAGCAACCTCCTCTCCAAGGAGGCATCAACCGAGGCCTATGCCCAGGGGAAAGGCACCAGCGGGGATGAGCCTGGGGAGGCGCCCAGGCATGTCTGGACCCAGTCCCCGCAGCCTGCCCCTTGGTGGGGCATTACCCCCGGAGGCGAGGAAGGTCTGGGCAAGGCTGGCCAGGGGCAGGGGACCTGCTGGGTCCTGCCCCTGGCCTGTGAGGCCTCTGAGCACAACCGGCCCTCTCCCACTGGAAGACCTCCACGGCTGCCTCCAAAGTCCTGTTTGCAAACACTCCCGCCCGCTGTTCACGCCAGGCTCGCACAATGCTCCCAAGCCCGGGACAAAAGCGCTTCGGGGTGGTGCTCTCTCCGGGCCCTTGCCCCTGAGCCTGGGGGCAAGGCAGGGTGTCCACACTCCCAGGACAAGGCAGAACCACATGCACACGTCTGATCTGCCCCCTGCACCGGCAGAGAGCTCGGGGGAGCCAGAGTCTGTCAGGCAGCTGCTGGGCTGGCCGCCTGTGTGGGAAGGGGCAGAGCCGACCTAGGGGCAAGTTGGGCCTCTTGCTCTCCCTGCTGCCCTGAGGCTGCTGGGCCAAAGACGTCTTGGGCATCCAGCCCCTTACTGGTCCCTTCCCTCTGACGAGGCCCTCTGAGCTCCAGCACCTTGCAGTGTGGAGACAGCCCCTGCCAGCAACCTCCTCTCCAAGGAGGCCTCAACCGAGGCCTAGGCCCAGGGGAAAGGCACCAGCGGGGATGAGCCAGGGGAGGCGCCCGAGCATGTCTGGACCCAGTCCCCGCAGCCTGCCCCTTGGTGGGGCAGTACCCCCGGAGGCCAGGAAGGTCTGGGCAAGGCTGGCCAGGGGCAGGGGCCCTGCTGCGTCCTGCCCCTGGCCTGTGGGGCCTCTGAGCACAACCGGCCCTCTCCCACTGGAAGACCTCCCCGGCTGCCTCCAAAGGCCGGTTTGCAAGCGCTCCCGCCCACTGTTCCCAGCAGGCGTGCACAATGCTCCCAAGCCCGGGAGAAAAGCGCTTCAGGGTGGTGCTCTCTCCGGGCCCTTGCCCCTGAGCCTGGGGTAAAGGCACGGTGTCCACACTCCCAGGCCAAGTCAGAACCACATGCACACGTCTGTTCCTGCCCCCTGCACCGGCAGAGAGCTCGGGGGAGCCAGAGTCTGTCAGGCAGCTGCTGGGCTGGCCGCCTGTGTGGGAAGTGGCAGAGCCGACCTAGGGGCAAGTTGGGCCTCTTGCCCTCCCTGCTGCCCTGAGGCTGCTGGGCCAAAGAGGTCTTGGGCATCCAACCCCTTGCTGGTCCCTTCCCTCTGACGAGGCCCTCTGAGCTCCAGCACCTTGCAGTGTGGAGACAGCCCCTGCCAGCAACCTCCTCTCCAAGGAGGCCTAAACCGAGGCCTAGGCACAGGGGAAAGGCACCAGCGGGGATGAGCATGGGGAGGCGCCCGGGCATGTATGGACCCAGTCCCCGCAGCCTGCCCCTTGGTGGGGCAGTACCCCCGGAGGCGAGGAAGGTCTGGGAAAGGCTGGCCAGGGGCAGGGGACCTGCTGGGTCCTGCCCCTGGCCTGTGGGGCGTCTGAGCACAACCGGCCCTCTCCCACTGGAAGACGTCCCCGGCTGCCTCCAAAGGCCGGTTTGCAAGCACTCCCGCCCACTGTTCCAACCAAGGGCGCACAACGCTCCCAAGCCCGGGAGAAAATCGCCTCGGGGTGGTGCTCTCTCCGGGCCCTTTCCCCTGATCCTGTGGGCCAGGCAGGGTGTCCACACTCCCAGGCCAAGGCAGAACGACATGCACACGTCTGTTCCTGCCCCATGCACCGGCAGAGAGCTCGGGGGAGCCAAAGTCTGTCAGGCAGCTGCTGGGCTGGCCGCCTGTGTGGGAAGGGGCAGAGCCGACCTAGGGGCAAGTTGGGCCTCTTCCTCTCCCTGCTGCCCTGAGGCTGCTGGGCCAAAGAGGTCTTGGGCATCCAGCCCCTTGCTGGTCCCTTCCCTCTGACGAGGCCCTCTGAGCTCCAGCACCTTGCAGTGTGGAGACAGCCCCTGCCAGCAACCTCTTCTCCAAGGAGGCCTCAACCGAGGCCTAGGCCCAGGGGAAAGGCACCAGCGGGGATGAGCCTGGGGAGGCGCCCGGCCATGTCTGGACCCAGTCCCCGCAGCCTGCCCCTTGGTGGGGCAGTACCCCCGGAGGCCAGGAGGGTCTGGGCAAGGCTGCCAGGGGCAGGGACACTGCTGGGTCCTGCCCCTGGCCTGTGGGGCGTCTGAGCACAACCGACACTCTCCCGCTGGAAGACCTCCCCGGCTGCCTCCAAAGGCCGGTTTGCAAGCACTCCCGCCCGCTGTTCCCGCCAGGCACGCACAATGCTCCCAAGCCCGGGAGAAAAGCGCTTCGGGGTGGTGCTCTCTCCGGGCCCTTGCCCCTGAGCCTGGGGGACAGGCAGGGGGAACACACTCCCAGGCCAAGGCAGAACGACATGCACACGTCTGTTCCTGCCCCCTACACCGGCAGAATGTTCGGGGGAGCCAGAGACTGCCAGGCTGCTGCTGGGCTGGCTGCCTGTGTGGGACGGGGTAGAGCCGACCTAGGGGCAAGTTGGGCCTCTTGCTCTCCCTGCTGCCCTGAGGCTGCTGGGTCAAAGAGGTCTTGGGCATCCAGCCCTTTGCTGGTCCTTTCCCTCTGACGAGGCCCTCTGAGCTCCAGCACCTTGCAGTGTGCAGACAGCCCCTGCCGGCAACCTCCTCTCCAAGGAGGCCTCAACCGAGGCCTAGGCCCAGGGGAAAGGCACCAGCGGGGATGAGCCTGGGGAGGCGCCCGGGCATGTCTGGACCCAGGCCCCGCAGCCTGCCCCTTGGTGGGGTAGTACCCCCGGAGGCCAGGAAGGTCTGGGCAAGGCTGCCAGAGGCAGGGACACTGCTGGGTCCTGCCCCTGGCCTGTGGGGCCTCTGAGAACAACTGGCACTCTCCCGCTGGAAGACCTCCCCGGCTGCCTCCAAAGGCTGGTTTGCAAGCACTCAATCCCGCTGTTCACGCCAGCTGCGCACAATGCTCCCAAGCCCGGGAGAAAAGCATTTTGGGGTGGTGCTCACTCCGGGCTTTGGAAGACCTCCCCGGCTGCCTCCAAGGCCGGTTTGCAAGCACTTCTGCCTGCTGTTCCCGCCACCCGCGCACAATGCTCCCAAGCCCGGGAGAAAAGCGTTTCGGGGTGGTGTTCTCTCTGGGCCCAAGAAAGACCTCCCGGGCTGCCCCCAAATGCCGGTTTGCAAGCACTCCCATTCGCTGTTCCCGCCATCCGTGCAAATGCTCCAAGCCCAGGAGAAAAGCCCTTCAGGGTGGTGCTCTCTCCCGGCCCTTGGAAGACCTCCCCGGCTGCCTCCAAAGGCTGGATTTCAAGTACTCCCTCCCGCTGTCCCGCCAGCCGCACACAATGCTCCCAATCACGGGAGAAAAGCGCTTCGGGGTGGTGCTCTCTACGGGCCCTTGGAAGACCTCCCCGTTTGTCTCCAAAGGCCGGTTTGCAAGCACTCCTGCCCGCTGTTCCCGTCAGCCGCGCACAATGCTCCCAAGCCTAGGAGAAAAGCGCTTCGGGGTGGTGCTCTCTCCCGGCCCTTGGAAGACCTCCCCGGCTGCCTCCAAAGGCCGGTTTGCAAGCACTCAATCCCGCTGTTCCCGCCAGCCGCGCACAATGCTCCCAAGCCCTGGAGAAAAGCGCTTCGGGGTGGTGCTCTCTCCTGGCCCTTGGAAGACCTCCCCGGCTGCCTCCAAAGGCTGGTTTTCGAGAACTCCCTCCCGCTGACCCGCCAGCCGCACACAATGCTCCCAAGCCCGGGAGAAAAGCATTTTGGGGTGGTCTCTCTCCGGGCCCTTGGAAGACTCCCCGGCTGCCTCTAAAGGCCGGTTTGCAAGCACTCATGTCCTCTGTTCCCGACAGCCGCGAACAATGCTCCCAATTCCGTGAGAAAAGTGCTTCGGGATGGTGCTCTCTCCGGGCCCTTAGAAGACCTCCCAAGCTGCCTCCAAAGGCCGGTTTGCAAGCACTCCCGCCCGCTGTTCCCGCCAGCCTCGCACAATGCTCCCAAGACCTGGAGAAAAGCGCTTCGGGGTGGTGTTCTCTCCGTTCCAATGGAGGACCTCCCTGGCTGCCCCCAAAGGCCGGTTTGCAAGCACTCCCGCCCGCTGTTCCCGCCAGGCACGCACAATGCTCCCAAGCCCGGGAGAAAAGCGCTTCGGGGTGGTGTTCTCTCCGTGCCCATGGAAGACCTCCCGGGGTGCCCCCAAAGGCCGGTTTGCAAGCACTCCCACTCGCTGTTCCCGCCATCCGCGCACAATGCTCCCAAGCCCGGGAGAAAAGCATTTTGGGGTGGTGCTCACACCGGGCCCTGGAAGACCTCCCCGGCTGCCTCCAAAGGACGGTTTTCAAGCACTCCTGCCTGCTGTTCCCGCCACCCGCGCAGAATGCTCCCAAGCGCGGGAGAAAAGCGCTTCGGGGTGGTGCTCTCTACAGGCCCTTGGAAGACCTCCCCGGCTGCCTCCAAAGGCCGGTTTGCAAGGACTCCTTCCTGCTGTTCCCGCCAGCCACGCACAATGCTCCCAAGCCCGGGAGAAAAGCATTTTGGGGTGGTGCTCACACCGGGCCCTGGAAGACCTCCCCGGCTGCCTCCAAAGGACGGTTTTCAAGCACTCCTGCCTGCTGTTCCCGCCACCCGCGCACAATGCTCCCAAGCCCGGGAGAAAAGCGCTTCGGGGTGGTGCTCTCTACAGGCCCTTGGAAGACCTCCCCGGCTGCCTCCAAAGGCCGGTTTGCAAGGACTCCTTCCTGCTGTTCCCGCCAGCCACGCACAATGCTCCCAAGCCCGGGAGAAAAGCATTTTGGGGTGGTGCTCACTCCGGGCCCTTGGAAGACCTCCCCGGCTGCCTCCAATGGCCAGTTTGCAAGCGCTCATGTCCGCTGTTCCCACCAGCCGCGCACAATGCTCCCAAGCCCGGGAGAAAAGCTTTTTGGGGTGGTGCTCACACCGGGCCCTGGAAGACCTCCCCGGCTGCCTCCAAAGGCCAGTTTTCAAGCACTCCTGCCTGCTGTTCCCGCCACCTGCGCACAATGCTCCCAAGCCCGGGAGAAAAGCGCTTCGGGGTGGTGCTCTCTACAGGCCCTTGGAAGACCTCCCCGGCTGCCTCCAAAGGCCGGTTTGCAAGGACTCCTTCCTGCTGTTCCCGCCAGCCACGCACAATGCTCCCAAGCCCGGGAGAGAAGCATTTTGGGGTGGTGCTCTCTACAGGCCCTTGGAAGACCTCCCCGGCTGCCTCCAGTGGCCAGTTTGCAAGCACTCATGCCCGCTGTTCTCACCAGCCGCGCACAATGCTCCCAAGCCCGGGAGAAAAGCTTTTTGGGGTGGTGCTCACACCGGGCCCTGGAAGACCTCCCGGGCTGCCTCCAAAGGCCGGTTTGCAAGCATTCATGTCCGTTGTTACCGACAGCCGCGCACAATGCTCCCAAGCCCGAGAGAAAAGCATTTTGGGGTGGGGATCAGTCCGGCCCTTGGAAGACCTCCCCGGCTGCCTCCAAAGGACAGTTTGCAAGCACTCATGCCCGCTGTTCCCGCCAGCCGCGCACAATGCTCCCAAGACCGTGAGAAAAGCGCTTCGGGGTGGTGTTCTCTCAGGGACCATGGAGGACCTCCCCGGCTGCCCACAAAGGCCGGTTTGCAAGCATACCCACTCGCTGTTCCCGCCAGGCACACACAATGTTCCAAAACCCCGGAGAAAAGCGCTTCGGGGTGGTGGTCTCTCCGGGCCCCTGCCCCTGAGCCTGGGGGCCAGGCAGGGGATCCACAGTCCCAGGCCAAGGCAGAACCACATGCACACGTCTGTTCCTGCCCCCTCCACCGGCTGAGAGCTGGGGGGAGCCAGAGTCTGTCAGGCAGCTGCTGGGCTGGCCGCCTGTGTGGGAAGGGGCAGAGCCGACCTAGGGGCAAGTTGGGCCTCTTGCTCTCCCTGCTGCCCTGAGGCTGCTGGGCCAAAGAGGTCTTGGGCATCCAGCCCCTTGCTGGTCCCTTCCCTCTGACGAGGCCCTCTGAGCTCCAGCACCTTGCAGTGTGGAGACAGCCCGTGCCAGCAACCTCCTCTCCAAGGAGGCCTCAACCGAGGCCTAGGCCCAGGGGAAAGGCACCAAGGGGATGAGCCAGTGGAGGCGCCCGGGCATGTCTGGACCCAGTCCCCGCAGCCTGCCCCTTGGTGGGGCAGTACCCCCGGAGGCCAGGAAGGTCTGGGCAAGGCTGCGAGGGGCAGGGGCCCTGCTGGGTCGTGCCCCTGGCCTGTGGGGCGTCTGAGCACAACCGGCACTCTCCCGCTGGAAGACCTCCCCGTCTGCCTCGAAAGGCCGGTTTCCAAGCACTCCCGCCCGCTGTTCCCGCCAGGCACGCACAATGCTCCCAAGCCCGGGAGAAAAGCGCTTCGGGGTGGTGCTCTCTCCGGGCCCTTGCCCCTGAGCCTGGGGGCCAGGCAGTTGGAACACACTCCCAGGCCAATGCAGAACGACATGCACACGTCTGTTCCTGCCCCCTACACCGGCAGAGAGCTCGGGGGAGCCAGAGACTGCCAGGCTGCTGCTGGGCTGGCTGCCTGTGTGGGACGGGGCAGAGCCGACCTAGGGGCAAGTTGGGCCTGTTGCTCTCCCTGCTGCCCTGAGGCTGCTGGGCCAAAGACTTCTGGGGCATCCAGCCCTTTGCTGGTCCCTTCCCTCTGACGAGGCCCTCTGAGCTCCAGCACCTTGCAGTGTGGAGACAGCACCTGCCAGCAATCTCCTCTCCAAGGAGGCCTCAACCGAGGCCTAGGCCCAGGGGAAAGGCACCAGCGGGGATGAGCCTGGGGAGGCGCCCGGGCATGTCTGGACCCAGTCCCCGCAGCCTGCCCCTTGGTGGGGCAGTACCCCTGGAGGCCAGGAAGGTCTGGGAAAGGCTGGCCAGGGGCAGTGGACCTGCTGGGTCCTGCCCCTGGCCTGTGGGACCTCTGAGCACAACCGGCCCTCTCCCACTGGAAGACCTCCCCGGCTGCCTCCAAAGTCCTGTTTGCCAACACTCCCAACCACTGTTCACGCCAGACTTGCACAATGCTCCCAAGCCCGGGAGAAAAGCGCTTCGGGGTGGTGCTCTCTCCGGGCCCTTGCCCCTGAGCCTGGGGGCAAGGCATGGGGAACACACTCCCAGGCCAAGGCAGAACCACATGCCCACGTCTGTTCCTGTCCCCTGCACCGGCAGAGAGCTTGGGGGAGCCAGAGTCTGTCAGGCAGCTGCTGGGTTGGCCGCCTGTGTGGGAAGGGGCAGAGCCGCCCTAGGGGCAAGTTGGGCCTCTTGCTCTCCCTGCTGCCCTGAGGCTGCTGGGCCAAAGACGTCTTGGGCATCCAGCCCCTTACTGGTCCCTTCCCTCTGACGAGGCCCTCTGAGCTCCAGCACCTTGCAGTGTGGAGACAGCCCCTGCCAGCAACCTCCTCTCCAAGGAGGCCTCAACCGAGGCCTAGGCCCAGGGGAAAGGCACCAGCGGGGATGAGCCTGGGGAGGCGCCCGGGGATGTCTGGACCCAGTCCCCGCAGCCTGCCCCTTGGTGGGGCAGTACCCCCGGAGGCCAGGAAGGTCTGGGCAAGGCTGGCCAGGGTCAGGGGCCCTGCTGGGTCCTGCCCCTGGCCTGTGGGGCCTCTGAGCACAACCGGCCCTCTCCCACTGGAAACCTCCCCGGCTGCCTCCAAAGTCCTGTTTACAAGCACACCCGCCCACTGTTCCCGCCAGGCGCGCACAATGCTCCCAAGCCCGGGAGAAAAGCGCTTCGGGGTGGTGGTCTCTCCGGGCCCTTGCCCCTGAGCCTGGGGGCCAGGCAGGGGATCCACAGTCCCAGGCCAAGGCACAACAACATGCACACGTCTGTTCTTGCCCCCTCCACCGGCAGAGAGCTGGGGGGAGCCAGAGTCTGTCAGGCAGCTGCTGGGCTGGCCGCCTGTGTGGGAAGGGGCAGAGCCGACCTAGGGGCAAGTTGGGCCTCTTGCTCTCCCTGCTGCCCTGAGGCTGCTGGGTCAAAGAGGTCTTGGGCATCCAGCCCTTTGCTGGTCCCTTCCCTCTGACGAGGCCCTCTGAGCTCCAGCACCTTGCAGTGTGGAGACAGCCCCTGCCGGCAACCTCCTCTCCAAGGAGGCCTCAACCGAGGCCTAGGCCCAGGGGAAAGGCACCAGCGGGGATGAGCCTGGGGAGGCGCCCGGGCATGTCTGGACCCAGGCCCCGCAGCCTGCCCCTTGGTGGAGTAGTACCCCCGGAGGCCAGGAAGGTCTGGGCAAGGCTACCAGAGGCAGGGACACTGCTGGGTCCTGCCCCTGGCCTGTGGGGCCTCTGAGAACAACTGGCACTCTCCCGCTGGAAGACCTCCCCGGCTGCCTCCAAAGGCTGGTTTGCAAGCACTCAATCCCGCTGTTCACGCCAGCTGCGGACAATGCTCCCAAGCCCGGGAGAAAAGCATTTTGGGGTGGTGCTCACTCCGGGCTTTGGAAAACCTCCCCGGCTGCCTCCAAGGCCGGTTTGCAAGCACTTCTGCCTGCTGTTCCCGCCACCCGCGCACAATGCTCCCAAGCCCGGGAGAAAAGCGTTTCGGGGTGGTGTTCTCTCTGGACCCAAGAAAGACCTCCCGGGCTGCCCCCAAATGCCGGTTTGCAAGCACTCCCACTCACTGTTCCCGCCATCCGTGCAAATGCTCCAAGCCCAGGAGAAAAGCCCTTCAGGGTGGTGCTCTCTCCCGGCCCTTGGAAGACCTCCCCGGCTGCCTCCAAAGGCTGGATTTCAAGTACTCCCTCCCGCTGTCCCGCCAGCCGCACACAATGCTCCCAATCACGGGAGAAAAGCGCTTCGGGGTGGTGCTCTCTACGGGCCCTTGGAAGACCTCCCCGTTTGTCTCCAAAGGCCGGTTTGCAAGCACTCATGCCCGCTGTTCCCGCCAGCCGCGCACAATGCTCCCAAGCCTAGGAGAAAAGCGCTTCGGGGTGGTGCTCTCTCCCGGCCCTTGGAAGACCTCCCCGGCTGCCTCCAAAGGCCGGTTTGCAAGCACTCAATCCCGCTGTTCCCGCCAGCCGCGCACAATGCTCCCAAGCCCGGGAGAAAAGCGCTTCGGGGTGGTGCTCTCTCCCGGCCCTTGGAAGACCTCCCCGGCTGCCTCCAAAGGCTGGTTTTCAAGAACTCCCTCCCGCTGACCCGCCAGCCGCACACAATGCTCCCAAGCCCGGGAGAAAAGCATTTTGAGGTGGTCTCTCTCCGGGCCCTTGGAAGACTCCCCGGCTGCCTCTAAAGGCCGGTTTGCAAGCACTCATGTCCTCTGTTCCCGACAGCCGCGAACAATGCTCCCAATTCCGTGAGAAAAGTGCTTCGGGATGGTGCTCTCTCCGGGCCCTTGGAAGACCTCCCAAGCTGCCTCCAAAGGCCGGTTTGCAAGCACTCCCGCCCGCTGTTCCCGCCAGCCTCGCACAATGCTCCCAAGCCCGGGAGAAAAGCGCTTCGGGGTGGTGTTCTCTCCGTGCCAATGGAGGACCTCCCTGGCTGACCCCAAAGGCCGGTTTGCAAGCACTCCCACTCGCTGTTCCCGCCAGCCACGCACAATCCTCCAAAACCCCGGAGAAAAGCGCTTCGGGGTGGTGTTCTCTCCGGGCCCATGGAAGACCTCCCGGGGTGCCCCCAAAGGCCGGTTTGGAAGCACTCCCACTCGCTGTTCCCGCCATCCGCGCACAATGCTCCCAAGCCCGGGAGAAAAGCATTTTGGGGTGGTGCTCACACCGGGCCCTGGAAGACCTCCCCGGCTGCCTCCAAAGGACGGTTTTCAAGCACTCCTGCCTGCTGTTCCCGCCACCCGCGCAAAATGCTCCCAAGCCCGGGAGAAAAGCGCTTCGGGGTGGTGCTCTCTACAGGCCCTTGGAAGACCTCCCCGGCAGCCTCCAAAGGCCGGTTTGCAAGGACTCCTTCCTGCTGTTCCCGCCAGCCACGCACAATGCTCCCAAGCCCGGGAGAAAAGCTTTTTGGGGTGGTGCTCACAGCGGGCCCTGGAAGACGTCCCCGGCTGCCTCCAAAGGACGGTTTTCAAGCACTCCTGCCTGCTGTTCCCGCCACCCGCGCACAATGCTCCCAAGCCCGGGAGAAAAGCGCTTCGGGGTGGTGCTCTCTACAGGCCCTTGGAAGACCTCCCCGGCTGCCTCCAAAGGCCGGTTTGCAAGGACTCCTTCCTGCTGTTCCCGCCAGCCACGCACAATGCTCCCAAGCCCGGGAGAAAAGCATTTTGGGGTGGTGCTCACTCCGGGCCCTTGGAAGACCTCCCCGGCTGCCTCCAATGGCCAGTTTGCAAGCACTCATGTCCGCTGTTCCCACCAGCCGCGCACAATGCTCCCAAGCCCGGGAGAAAAGCTTTTTGGGGTGGTGCTCACACCGGGCCCTGGAAGACCTCCCCGGCTGCCTCCAAAGGCCAGTTTTCAAACCCTCCTGCCTGCTGTTCCCGCCAGGCACGCACAACGCTCCCAAGGCCAGGAGAAAAGCGCTTCGGGGTGTTGCTCTCTCCGGGCCCTTGCCCCTGAGCCTGGGGTCCAGGCAGTGGGTCCACACTCCCAGACCAAGGCAGAACCACATGCACACGTCTGTTCCTGACCCCTGCACCGGCAGAGAGCTCGGGGGAGTCAGAGTCTGTCAGGCAGCTGCTGGGTTGGCTGCCTGTGTGGGAAGGGGCAGAGCCGACCTAGGGGCAAGTTGGGCCTCTTGCTCTCCCTGCTGCCCTGAGGCTGCTGGGCCAAAGAGGTCTTGGGCATCCAGCCCCTTGCTGGTCCCTTCCCTCTGACGAGGCCCTCTGAGCTCCAGCACCTTGCAGTGTGGAGACAGCCCCTGCCAGCAACCTCCTCTCCAAGGAGGCATCAACCGAGGCCTATGCCCAGGGGAAAGGCACCAGCGGGGATGAGCCTGGGGAGGTGCCCAGGCATGTCTGGACCCAGTCCCCGCAGCCTGCCCCTTGGTGGGGCAGTACCCCCGGAGGCCAGGAAGGTCTGGGCAAGGCTGGCCAGGGGCAGGGGCCCTGCTGGGTCCTGCCCCTGGCCTGTGGGGCCTCTGAGCACAACCGGCCCTCTCCCACTGGAAGAACTCCCCGGCTGACTCCAAGGGCCAGTTTGCCAACACTCCCGCCCACTGTTCCCGCCAGGCACGCACAATGCTCCCAAGCCCGGGAGAAAAGCACTTCGGGGTGGTGCTCTCCTCGGGCCCTTGCCCCTGAGCCTGGGGGCCAGGCAGGGGATCCACAGTCCCAGGCCAAGGCACAACAACATGCACACGTCTGTTCCTGCCCCCTCCACCGGCAGAGAGCTGGGGGGAGCCAGAGTCTGTCAGGCAGCTGCTGGGTTGGCCGCCTGTGTGGGAAGGGGCAGAGCCGACCTAGGGGCAAGTTGGGCCTCTTGCTCTCCCTGCTGCCCTGAGGCTGCTGGGCCAAAGACGTCTTGGGCATCCAGCCCCTTGCTGGTCCCTTCCCTCTGACGAGGCCCTCTGAGCTCCAGCACCTTGCAGTGTGGAGACAGCCCCTGCCAGCAACCTCCTCTCCAAGGAGGCCTCAACCGAGGCCTAGGCACAGGGGAAAGGCACCAGCGGGGATGAGCCAGTGGAGGCGCACGGGCATATCAGGACCCAGTCCCTGCAGCCTGCCCCTTGGTGGGGCAGTACCCCCGGAGGCCAGGAAGGTCTGGGCAAGGCTGGCCAGGGGCAGGGTCCCTGCTGGGTCCTGCCCCTGGCCTGTGGGGCCTCTGAGCACAACCGGCCCTCTCCCACTGGAAGACCTCCCCGGCTGCCTCCAAAGGCGGGTTTGCCAACACTCCCGCCCGCTGTTCCCGCCAGGCACGCACAACGCTCCCAAGGCCAGGAGAAAAGCGCTTCGGGGTGTTGCTCTCTCCGGGCCCTTGCCCCTGAGCCTGGGGTCCAGGCAGTGGGTCCACACTCCCAGACCAAGGCAGAACCACATGCACACGTCTGTTCCTGACCCCTGCACCGGCAGAGAGCTCGGGGGAGCCAGAGTCTGTCAGGCAGCTGCTGGGTTGGCTGCCTGTGTGGGAAGGGGCAGAGCCGACCTAGGGGCAAGTTGGGCCTCTTGCTCTCCCTGCTGCCCTGAGGCTGCTGGGCCATAGAGGTCTTGGGCATCCAGCCCCTTGCTGGTCCCTTCCCTCTGACGAGGCCCTCTGAGCTCCAGCACCTTGCAGTGTGGAGACAGCCCCTGCCAGCAACCTCCTCTCCAAGGAGGCCTCAACCGAGGCCTATGCCCAGGGGAAAGGCACCAGCGGGGATGAGCCTGGGGAGGTGCCCAGGCATGTCTGGACCCAGTCCCCGCAGCCTGCCCCTTGGTGGGGCAGTACCCCCGGAGGCCAGGAAGGTCTGGGCAAGGCTGGCCAGGGGCAGGGGCCCTGCTGGGTCCTGCCCCTGGCCTGTGGGGCCTCTGAGCACAACCGGCCCTCTCCCACTGGAAGAACTCCCCGGCTGACTCCAAGGGCCAGTTTGCCAACACTCCCGCCCGCTGTTCCCGCCAGGCACGCACAATGCTCCCAAGCCCGGGAGAAAAGCACTTCGGGGTGGTGCTCTCCTCGGGCCCTTGCCCCTGAGCCTGGGGGCCAGGCAGTTGGTCCACACTCCCAGACCAAGGCAGAACCACATGCACACGTCTGTTCCTGACCCCTGCACCGGCAGAGAGCTCGGGGGAGCCAGAGTCTGTCAGGCAGCTGCTGGGCTGGCCGCCTGTGTGGGAAGGGGCAGAGCCGACCTAGGGGCAAGTTGGGCCTCTTGCTCTCCCTGCTGCCCTGAGGCTGCTGGGCCAAAGAGGTCTTGGGCATCCAGCCCCTTGCTGGTCCCTTCCCTCTGACGAGGCCCTCTGAGCTCTAGCACCTTGCAGTGTGGAGACAGCCCCTGCCAGCAACATCCTCTCCAAGGAGGCCTCAACCGAGGCCTAGGCCCAGGGGAAAGGCACCAGCGGGGATGAGCCTGGGGAGGCGCCCGGGCATGTCTGGACCCAGTCCCCGCAGCCTGCCCCTTGGTGGGGCAGTACCCCCGGAGGCCAGGAAGGTCTGGGCAAGGCTGGCCAGGGGCAGGGGCCCTGCTGGGTCCTCCCCATGGCCTGTGGGGCCTCTGAGCACAACCGGCACTCTCCCACTGGAAGACCTCCCCGGCTGCCTCCAAATCCCAGTTTGCCAACACTCCTGCCCGCTCTTCCCGCCAGGCACGCACAATGCTCCCAAGCCCGTGAGGAAAGCGCTTCGGGGTGGTGCTCTCTCCGGGCCCTTGCCCCTGAGCCTGGGGGCAAGGCAGGGGGAACACACTCCCAGGCCAAGGCAGAACCTCATGCCCACGTCTGTTCCTGTCCCCTGCACCGGCAGAGAGCTTGGGGAAGCCAGAGTCTGTCAGGCAGCTGCTGGGTTGGCCGCCTGTGTGGGAAGGGGCAGAGCCGCCCTAGGGGCAAGTTGGGCCTCTTGCTCTCCCTGCTGCCCTGAGGCTGCTGGGCCAAAGACGTCTTGGGCATCCAGCCCCTTACTGGTCCCTTCCCTCTGACGAGGCCCTCTGAGCTCCAGCACCTTGCAGTGTGGAGACAGCCCCTGCCAGCAACCTCCTCTCCAAGGAGGCATCAACCGAGGCCTATGCCCAGGGGAAAGGCACCAGCGGGGATGAGCCTGGGGAGGCGCCCAGGCATGTCTGGACCCAGTCCCCGCAGCCTGCCCCTTGGTGGGGCAGTACCCCCGGAGGCCAGGAAGGTCTGGGCAAGGCTGGCCAGGGGCAGGGGACCTGCTGGGTCCTGCCCCTGGCCTGTGAGGCTTCTGAGCACAACCGGCCCTCTCCCACTGGAAGACCTCCACGGCTGCCTCCAAAGTCCTGTTTGCAAACACTCCCGCCCGCTGTTCACGCCAGGCTCGCACAATGCTCCCAAGCCCGTGAGAAAAGCGCTTCAGGGTGGTGCTCTCTCCGGGCCCTTGCCCCTGAGCCTGGGGGCAAGGCAGGGGGAACACACTCCCAGGCCAAGGCAGAACCACATGCCCACGTCTGTTCCTGTCCCCTGCACCGGCAGAGAGCTTGGGGAAGCCAGAGTCTGTCAGGCAGCTGCTGGGTTGGCCGCCTGTGTGGGAAGGGGCAGAGCCGCCCTAGGGGCAAGTTGGGCCTCTTGCTCTCCCTGCTGCCCTGAGGCTGCTGGGCCAAAGACGTCTTGGGCATCCAGCCCCTTACTGGTCCCTTCCCTCTGACGAGGCCCTCTGAGCTCCAGCACCTTGCAGTGTGGAGACAGCCCCTGCCAGCAACCTCCTCTCCAAGGAGGCCTCAACCGAGGCCTAGGCCCAGGGGAAAGGCACCAGAGGGGATGAGCCTGGGGAGGCGCCCGGGCATGTCTGGACCCAGGCCCCGCAGCCTGCCCCTTGGTGGGGCAGTACCCCCTGAGGCCAGGAAGGTCTGGGCAAGGCTGGCCAGGGGCAGGGGCCCTGCTGCGTCCTGCCCCTGGCCTGTGGGGCCTCTGAGCACAACCGGCCCTCTCCCACTGGAAGACCTCCCCGGCTGCCTCCAAAGGCCGGTTTGCAAGCGCTCCCGCCCACTGTTCCCAGCAGGCGTGCACAATGCTCCCAAGCCCGGGAGAAAAGCGCTTCAGGGTGGTGCTCTCTCCGGGCCCTTTACCCTGAGCCTGGGGGCCAGGCAGGGGGTCCACACTCCCAGGCCAAGGCAGAACGACATGCACACGTCTGTTCCTGCCCCATGCACCGGCAGAGAGCTCGGGGGAGCCAGAGTCTGTCAGGCAGCTGCTGGGCTGGCCGCCTGTGTGGGACGGGGCAGAGCCGACCTAGGGGCAAGTTGGGCCTCTTGCTCTCCCTGCTGCCCTGAGGCTGCTGGGCCAAAGAGATCTTGGGCATCCAGCCCCTTGCTTGTCCCTTCCCTCTGACGAGGCCCTCTGAGCTCCAGCACCTTGCAGTGTGGAGACAGCCCCTGCCAGCAACCTCCTCTCCAAGGAGGCCTCAACCGAGGCCTAGGACCAGGGGAAAGGCACCAGCGGGGATGAGCCTGGGGAGGCGCCCGGGCATGTCTGGACCCAGTCCCCACAGCCTGCCCCTTGGTGGGGCAGTACCCCCGGAGGCCAGGAAGGTCTGGGCAAGGCTGGCCAGGGGCAGGGGCCCTGCTGGGTTCTGCCCCTGGCCTGTGGGGCCTCTGAGCACAACCGGCCCTCTCCCACTGGAAGACTTCCCCGGCTGCCTCCAAAGGCCGGTTTGCCAACACTCCCGCCCGCTGTTCCCGCCAGGCACGCACTATTCTCCCAAGCCCGGGAGAAAAGCGCTTCGGGGTGTTGCTCTCTCCGGGCCCTTGCCCTTGAGCGTGGGGGCGAGGCAGTGGGTCTACACTCCCAGACCAAGGCAGAACCACATGCACACGTCTGTTCCTGACCCCTGCACCGGCAGAGAGCTCGGGGGAGCCAGAGTCTGTCAGGCAGCTGCTGGGCTGGCCGCCTGTGTGGGAAGGGGCAGAGCCGACCTAGGGGCAAGTTGGGCCTCTTCCTCTCCCGGCTGCCCTGAGGCTGCTGGGCCAAAGAGGTCCTGGGCATCCAGCCCCTTGCTGGTCCCTTCCCTCTGACGAGGCCCTCTGAGGTCCAGCACCTTGCAGTGTGGAGACAGCCCCTGCCAGCAACCTCCTCTCCAAGGAGGCCTCAACCGATGCCTAGGCCCAGGGGAAAGGCACCAGCGGGGATGAGCCTGGGGAGGCGCCCGGGCATGTCTGGACCCAGTCCCCGCAGCCTGCCCCTTGGTGGGGCAGTACCCCCGGAGGCCAGGAGGGTCTGGGCAAGGCTGCCAGGGGCAGGGACACTGTTGGGTCCTGCCCCTGGCCTGTGGGGCGTCTGAGCACAACCGGCCCTCTCCCGCTGGAAGACCTCCCCGGCTGCTTCCAAAGGCCGGTTTGCAAGCACTCCCGCCCGCTGTTCCCGCCAGGCACGCACAATGCTCCCAAACCCGGGAGAAAAGCGCTTCGGGGTGGTGCTCTCTCCGGGCCCTTGCCCCTGAGCCTGGGGGCCAGGCAGTGGGTCTACACTCCCAGACCAAGGCAGAACCACATGCACACGTCTGACCTGCCCCCTACACCGGCAGAGAGTTCGGGGGAGCCAGAGACTGCCAGGCTGCTGCTAGGCTGGCTGCCTGTGTGGGACGGGGTAGAGCCGACCTAGGGGCAAGTTGGGCCTCTTGCTCTCCCTGCTGCCCTGAGGCTGCTGGGTCAAAGAGGTCTTGGGCATCCAGCCCTTTGCTGGTCCTTTCCCTCTGACGAGGCCCTCTGAGCTCCAGCACCTTGCAGTGTGCAGACAGCCCCTGCCGGCAACCTCCTCTCCAAGGAGGCCTCAACCGAGGCCTAGGCCCAGGGGAAAGGCACCAGCGGGGATGAGCCTGGGGAGGCGCCCGGGCATGTCTGGACCCAGGCCCCGCAGCCTGCCCCTTGGTGGGGTAGTACCCCCGGAGTCCAGGAAGGTCTGGGCAAGGCTGCCAGAGGCAGGGACATTGCTGGGTCCTGCCCCTGGCCTGTGGGGCCTCTGAGAACAACTGGCACTCTCCCGCTGGAAGACCTCCCCGGCTGCCTCCAAAGGCTGGTTTGCAAGCACTCAATCCCGCTGTTCACGCCAGCTGCGGACAATGCTCCCAAGCCCGGGAGAAAAGCATTTTGGGGTGGTGCTCACTCCGGGCTTTGGAAGACCTCCCCGGCTGCCTCCAAGGCCGGTTTGCAAGCACTTCTGCCTGCTGTTCCCGCCACCCGCGCACAATGCTCCCAAGCCCGGGAGAAAAGCGTTTCGGGGTGGTGTTCTCTCTGGACCCAAGAAAGACCTCCCGGGCTGCCCCCAAATGCCGGTTTGCAAGCACTCCCACTCACTGTTCCCGCCATCCGTGCAAATGCTCCAAGCCCAGGAGAAAAGCCCTTCAGGGTGGTGCTCTCTCCCGGCCCTTGGAAGACCTCCCCGGCTGCCTCCAAAGGCTGGATTTCAAGTACTCCCTCCCGCTGTCCCGCCAGCCGCACACAATGCTCCCAATCACGGGAGAAAAGCGCTTCGGGGTGGTGCTCTCTACGGGCCCTTGGAAGACCTCCCCGTTTGTCTCCAAAGGCCGGTTTGCAAGCACTCATGCCCGCTGTTCCCGCCAGCCGCGCACAATGCTCCCAAGCCTAGGAGAAAAGCGCTTCGGGGTGGTGCTCTCTCCCGGCCCTTGGAAGACCTCCCCGGCTGCCTCCAAAGGCCGGTTTGCAAGCACTCAATCCCGCTGTTCCCGCCAGCCGCGCACAATGCTCCCAAGCCCGGGAGAAAAGCGCTTCGGGGTGGTGCTCTCTCCCGGCCCTTGGAAGACCTCCCCGGCTGCCTCCAAAGGCTGGTTTTCAAGAACTCCCTCCCGCTGACCCGCCAGCCGCACACAATGCTCCCAAGCCCGGGAGAAAAGCATTTTGAGGTGGTCTCTCTCCGGGCCCTTGGAAGACTCCCCGGCTGCCTCTAAAGGCCGGTTTGCAAGCACTCATGTCCTCTGTTCCCGACAGCCGCGAACAATGCTCCCAATTCCGTGAGAAAAGTGCTTCGGGATGGTGCTCTCTCCGGGCCCTTGGAAGACCTCCCAAGCTGCCTCCAAAGGCCGGTTTGCAAGCACTCCCGCCCGCTGTTCCCGCCAGCCTCGCACAATGCTCCCAAGCCCGGGAGAAAAGCGCTTCGGGGTGGTGTTCTCTCCGTGCCAATGGAGGACCTCCCTGGCTGCCCCCAAAGGCCGGTTTGCAAGCACTCCCACTCGCTGTTCCCGCCAGCCACGCACAATCCTCCAAAACCCCGGAGAAAAGCGCTTCGGGGTGGTGTTCTCTCCGTGCCAATGGAAGACCTCCCGGGGTGCCCCCAAAGGCCGGTTTGGAAGCACTCCCACTCGCTGTTCCCGCCATCCGCGCACAATGCTCCCAAGCCCGGGAGAAAAGCATTTTGGGGTGGTGCTCACACCGGGCCCTGGAAGACCTCCCCGGCTGCCTCCAAAGGACGGTTTTCAAGCACTCCTGCCTGCTGTTCCCGCCACCCGCGCACAATGCTCCCAAGACCGGGAGAAAAGCGCTTCGGGGTGGTGCTCTCTACAGGCCCTTGGAAGACCTCCCCGGCTGCCTCCAAAGGCCGGTTTGCAAGGACTCCTTCCTGCTGTTCCCGCCATCCACGCACAATGCTCCCAAGCCCGGGAGAAAAGCATTTTGGGGTGGTGCTCACACCGGGCCCTGGAAGACCTCCCCGGCTGCCTCCAAAGGACGGTTTTCAAGCACTCCTGCCTGCTGTTCCCGCCAACCGCGCAAAATGCTCCCAAGCCCGGGAGAAAAGCGCTTCGGGGTGGTGCTCTCTACAGGCCCTTGGAAGACCTCCCCGGCTGCCTCCAAAGGCCGGTTTGCAAGGACTCCTTCCTGCTGTTCCCGCCAGCCACGCACAATGCTCCCAAGCCCGGGAGAAAAGCATTTTGGGGTGGTGCTCACACCGGGCCCTGGAAGACCTCCCCGGCTGCCTCCAAAGGACGGTTTTCAAGCACTCCTGCCTGCTGTTCCCGCCACCCGCGCAGAATGCTCCCAAGCGCGGGAGAAAAGCGCTTCGGGGTGGTGCTCTCTACAGGCCCTTGGAAGACCTCCCCGGCTGCCTCCAAAGGCCGGTTTGCAAGGACTCCTTCCTGCTGTTCCCGCCAGCCACGCACAATGCTCCCAAGCCTGGGAGAAAAGCATTTTGGGGTGGTGCTCACTCCGGGCCCTTGGAAGACCTCCCTGGCTGCCTCCAATGGCCAGTTTGCAAGCACTCATGTCCGCTGTTCCCACCAGCCGCACACAATGCTCCCAAGCCCGGGAGAAAAGGTTTTTGGGGTGGTGCTCACACCGGGCCCTGGAAGACCTCCCCGGCTGCCTCCAAAGGCCAGTTTTCAAGCACTCCTGCCTGCTGTTCCCGCCACCTGCGCACAATGCTCCCAAGCCCGGGAGAAAAGCGCTTCGGGGTGGTGCTCTCTACAGGCCCTTGGAAGACCTCCCCGGCTGCCTCCAAAGGCCGGTTTGCAAGGACTCCTTCCTGCTGTACCCGCCAGCCACGCACAATGCTCCCAAGCCCGGGAGAGAAGCATTTTGGGGTGGTGCTCTCTACAGGCCCTTGGAAGACCTCCCCGGCTGCCTCCAGTGGCCAGTTTGCAAGCACTCATGCCCGCTGTTCCCACCAGCCGCGCACAATGCTCCCAAGCCCGGGAGAAAAGCTTTTTGGGGTGGTGCTCACACCGGGCCCTGGAAGACCTCCCCGGCTGCCTGCAAAGGCCGGTTTTCAAGCACTCCTGCCTGCTGTTCCTGCCACCCGCGCACAATACTCCCAAGCCCGGGAGAAAAGCGCTTCGGGGTGGTGCTCTCTACAGGCCCTTGGAAGACCTCCCCCGCTGCCTCCAAAGGCCGGTTTGCAAGGACTCCTTCCTGCTGTTCCCGCCAGCCACGCACAATGCTCCCAAGCCCGGGAGAAAAGTGCTTCGGGGTGGTGATCTCTCCGGGCCCTTGGAAGTCGTCCCCGGCTGCCTCCAAAGGCCGGTTTGCAAGCACTCATGCCCGTTGTTCCCACCAGCCGCGCACAATGCTCCCAAGCCCGGGAGAAAAGCATTTTGGGGTGGTGCTCACTCCGGGCCCTTGGAAGACCTCCTCGGCTGCCTCCAAAGGCCAGTTTGCAAGCAGTCCTGCCTGCTGTTCCCGCCAGCCGCGCACAATGTTCTGAAGCCCGGGAGAAAAGCGCTTCGGGGTGGTGCTCTCTCCGGGCCCTTGGAAGACGTCCCCGGCTGCCTCCAAAGGCCGGTTTGCAAGCACTCATGCCCGTTGTTCCCACCAGCCGCGCACAATGCTCCCAAGCCCGGGAGAAAAGCATTTTGGGGTGGTGCTCTCTCCGGGCCCTTGGAAGACGTCCCCGGCTGCCTCCAAAGGCCGGTTTGCAAGCACTCATGCCCGCTGTTCCCGCCAGCCGCGCACAATGCTCCCAAGACCGTGAGAAAAGCGCTTCGGGGTGGTGTTCTCTCAGAGACCATGGAGGACCTCCCCGGCTGCCCCCAAAGGCCGGTTTGCAAGCATTCCCACTCGCTGTTCCCGCCAGGCACACACAATGTTCCAAAACCCCGGAGAAAAGCGCTTCGGGGTGGTGGTCTCTCCGGGCCCCTGCCCCTGAGCCTGGGGGCCAGGCAGGGGATCCACAGTCCCAGGCCAAGGCAGAACCACATGCACACGTCTGTTCCTGCCCCCTCCATCGGCAGAGAGCTCGGGGGAGCCAGAGTCTGTCAGGCAGCTGCTGGGCTGGCCGCCTGTGTGGGAAGGGGCAGACCCGACCTAGGGGCAAGTTGGGCCTCTTGCTCTCCCTGCTGCCCTGAGGCTGCTGGGCCAAAGAGGTCTTGGGCATCCAGCCCCTTGCTGGTCCCTTCCCTCTGACGAGGCCCTCTGAGCTCCAGCACCTTGCAGTGTGGAGACAGCCCCTGCCAGCAACCTCCTCTCCAAGGAGGCCTCAACCGAGGCCTAGGCCCAGGGGAAAGGCACCAGCGGAGATGAGCCAGTGGAGGCGCACGGGCATGTCTGGACCCAGTCCCCGCAGCCTGCCCCTTGGTGGGGCAGTACCCCCGGAGGCCAGGAAGGTCTGGGCAAGGCTGCGAGGGGCAGGGGCCCTGCTGGGTCGTGCCCCTGGCATGTGGGGCGTCTGAGCACAACCGGCACTCTCCCGCTGGAAGACCTCCCCGTCTGCCTCCAAAGGCCGGTTTGCAAGCACTCCCGCCCGCTGTTCCCGCCAGGCACGCACAATGCTCCCAAGCCCGGGAGAAAAGCGCTTCGGGGTGGTGCTCTCTCCGGGCCCTTGCCCCTGAGCCTGGGGGCCAGGCAGTTGGAACACACTCCCAGGCCAATGCAGAACGACATGCACACGTCTGTTCCTGCCCCCTACACCGGCAGAGAGCTCGGGGGAGCCAGCGTCTCTCAGGCAGGTGCTGGGCTGGCCGCCTGTGTGGGAAGGGGCAGAGCCGACCTAGGGGCAAGTTGGGCCTCTTGCTCTCCCTGCTGCCCTGAGGCTGCTGGGCCAAAGACGTCTTGGGCATCCAGCCCTTTGCTGGTCCCTTCCCTCTGACGAGGCCCTCTGAGCTCCAGCACCTTGCAGTGTGGAGACAGCACCTGCCAGCAATCTCCTCTCCAAGGAGGCCTCAACCGAGGCCTAGGCCCAGGGGAAAGGCACCAGCGGGGATGAGCCTGGGGAGGCGCCCGGGCATGTCTGGACCCAGTCCCCGCAGCCTGCCCCTTGGTGGAGCAGTACCCCCGGAGGCCAGGAAGGTCTGGGCAAGGCTGCGAGGGGCAGGGGCCCTGCTGGGTCGTGCCCCTGGCCTGTGGGGCGTCTGAGCACAACCGGCACTCTCCCGCTGGAAGACCTCCCCGTCTGCCTCCAAAGGCCGGTTTGCAAGCACTCCCGCCCGCTGTTCCCGCCAGGCACGCACAATGCTCCCAAGCCCGGGAGAAAAGCGCTTCGGGGTGGTGCTCTCTCCGGGCCCTTGCCCCTGAGCCTGGGGGCCAGGCAGTTGGAACACACTCCCAGGCCAATGCAGAACGACATGCACACGTCTGTTCCTGCCCCCTACACCGGCAGAGAGCTCGGGGGAGCCAGAGTCTCTCAGGCAGGTGCTGGGCTGGCCGCCTATGTGGGAAGGGGCAGAGCCGACCTAGGGGCAAGTTGGGCCTCTTGCTCTCCCTGCTGCCCTGAGGCTGCTGGGCCAAAGACGTCTTGGGCATCCAGCCCTTTGCTGGTCCCTTCCCTCTGACGAGGCCCTCTGAGCTCCAGCCCCTTGCAGTGTGGAGAAAGCACCTGCCAGCAATCTCCTCTCCAAGGAGGCCTCAACCGAGGCCTAGGCCCAGGGGAAAGGCACCAGCGGGGATGAGCCTGGGGAGGCGCCCGGGCATGTCTGGACCCAGTCCCCGCAGCCTGCCCCTTGGTGGGGCAGTACCCCGGAATGCCAGGAAGGTCTGGGCAAGGCTGACCAGGGGCAGGGGACCTGCTGGGTCCTGCCCCTGGCCTGTGGGGCCTCTGAGCACAACCGGCCCTCTCCCACTGGAAGACCTCCCCGGCTGCCTCCAAAGGCCGTTTTGCACGCACTCCCGCCCACTGTTCCCACCAAGCGCGCACAATGCTCCCAAGCCCGGGAGAAAAGCGCTTCGGGGTGGTGCTCTCTCCGGGCCCTTGCCCCTGAGCCTGGGGGCCAGGCAGGGGGTCCACACTCCCAGGCCAAGGCAGAACCACATGCACACGTCTGTTCCTGACCCCTGCACCGGCAGAGAGCTCGGGGGAGCCAGAGTCTGTCAGGCAGCTGCTGGGCTGGCCGCCTGTGTGGGAAGGGGCAGAGCCGACCTAGGGGCAAGTTGGGCCTCTTGCTCTCCCTGCTGCCCTGAGGCTGCAGGGCCAAAGACGTCTTGGGCATCCAGCCCCTTACTGGTCCCTTCCCTCTGACGAGGCCCTCTGAGCTCCAGCACCTTGCAGTGTGGAGACAGCCCCTGCCAGCAACCTCCTCTCCAAGGAGGCCTCAACCGAGGCCTAGGCCCAGGGGAAAGGCACCAGCGGGGATGAGCCAGGGGAGGCGCCCGAGCATGTCTGGACCCAGTCCCCGCAGCCTGCCCCTTGGTGGGGCAGTACCCCCGGAGGCCAGGAAGGTCTGGGTAAGGCTGGCCAGGGGCAGGGGCCCTGCTGGGTCCTGCCCCTGGCCTGTGGGGCCTCTGAGCACAACCGGCCCTCTCCCACTGGAAGACCTCCCCGGCTGCCTCCAAAGGCCGGTTTGCAAGCGCTCCCGGCCACTGTTACCAGCAGGCGGCACAATGCTCCTAAGCCTGGAAGAAAAGCGCTTCAGGGTGGTGCTCTCTCTGGGCCCTTGCCCCTGAGCCTGGGGGCAAGGCAGGGTGTCCACACTCCCAGGCCAAGGCAGAACCACATGCACACGTCTGATCTGCCCCCTGCACCGGCAGAGAGCTCGGGGGAGCCAGAGTCTGTCAGGCAGCTGCTGGGCTGGCCGCCTGTGTGGGAAGTGGCAGAGCCGACCTAGGGGCAAGTTGGGCCTCTTGCTCTCCCTGCTGCCCTGAGGCTGCTGGGCCATAGAGGTCTGGGGCATCCAGCCCCTTGCTGGTCCCTTCCCTCTGACGAAGCCCTCTGAGCTCCAGCACCTTGCAGTGTGGAGACAGCCCCTGCCAGCAACCTCTTCTCCAAGGAGGCCTCAACCGAGGCCTAGGCCCAGGGGAAAGGCACCAGCGGGAATGAGCCTGGGGAGGCGCCCGGGCATGTCTGGACCCAGTCCCCGCAGCCTGCCCCTTGGTGGGGCAGTACCCCCGGAGGCCAGGAAGGTCTGGGCAAGGCTGGCCAGGGTCAGGGGCCCTGCTGGGTCCTGCCCCTGGCCTGTGGGGCCTCTGAGCACAACCGGCCCTCTCCCACTGGAAGAACTCCCCGGCTCCCTCCAAAGGCCAGTTTGCCAACACTCCCGCCCGCTGTTCCCGCCAGGCACGCACAATGCTCCCAAGCCCGGGAGAAAAGCGCTTCGGGGTGGTGCTCTCCTCGGGCCCTTGCCCCTGAGCCTGGGGTCCAGGCAGTTGGTCCACACTCCCAGACCAAGGCAGAACCACATGCACACGTCTGTTCCTGACCCCTGCACCGGCAGAGAGTTCGGGGGAGCCAGAGTCTGTCAGGCAGCTGCTGGGCTGGCCGCCTGTGTGGGAAGGGGCAGAGCCGACCTAGGGGCAAGTTGGGCCTCTTCCTCTCCCTGCTGCCCTGAGGCTGCTGGGCCAAAGAGGTCTTGGGCATCCAGCCCCTTGCTGATCCCTTCCCTCTGACGAGGCCCTCTGAGCTCCAGCACCTTGCAGTGTGGAGACAGCCCCTGCGAGCAACATCCTCTCCAAGGAGGCCTCAACCGAGGCCTAGGCCCAGGGGAAAGGCACCAGCGGGGATGAGCCTGGGGAGGCGCCCGGGCATGTCTGGACCCAGTCCCCGCAGCCTGCCCCTTGGTGGGGCAGTACCCCCAGAGGCCAGGAAGATCTGGGCAAGGCTGGCCAGGGGCAGGGGCCCTGCTGGGTCCTCCCCATGGCCTGTGGGGCCTCTGAGCACAACCGGCCCTCTCCCACTGGAAGACCTCCCCGGCTGCCTCCAAAGGCCGGTTTGCAAGCACTCCCGCCCACTGTTCCCGCCAGGCGCGCACAATGCTCCCAAGCCCGGGAGAAAAGCGCTTCGGGGTGGTGCTCTCTCCGGGCCCTTGCCCCTGAGCCTGTGGGCAAGGCAGGGGGAACACACTCCCAGACCAAGGCAGAAACACATGCACACGTCTGTTCCTGTCCCCTGCACCGGCAGAGAGCTCGGGGGAGCCAGAGTCTCTCAGGCAGGTGCTGGGCTGGCCGCCTGTGTGGGAAGGGGCAGAGCCGACCTAGGGGCAAGTTGGGCCTCTTGCTCTCCCTGCTGCCCTGAGGCTGCAGGGCCAAAGACGTCTTGGGCATCCAGCCCCTTACTGGTCCCTTCCCTCTGACGAGGCCCTCTGAGCTCCAGCACCTTGCAGTGTGGAGACAGCACCTGCCAGCAATCTCCTCTCCAAGGAGGCCTCAACCGAGGCCTAGGCCCAGGGGAAAGGTACCAGCGGGGTTGAGCCAGGGGAGGCGCCCGGGCATGTCTGGACCCTGTCCCCGCAGCCTGCCCCTTAGTGGGGCAGTACCCCCGGAGGCCAGGAAGGTCTGGGCAAGGCTGGCCAGGGGCAGGGGCCCTGCTGGGTCCTGCCCCTGGCCTGTGGGGCCTCTGAGCACAACCGGCCCTCTCCCACTGGAAGACCTCCCCGGCTGCCTCCAAAGGCCGGTTTGCAAGCACTCCCGCCCACTGTTCCCGCCAGGCGCGCACAATGCTCCCAAGCCCGGGAGAAAAGCGCTTCGGGGTGGTGGTCTCTCCGGGCCCTTGCCCCTGAGCCTGGGGGCCAGGCAGGGGATCCACAGTCCCAGGCCAAGGCACAACAACATGCACACGTCTGTTCCTGCCCCCTCCACCGGCAGAGAGCTGGGGGGAGCCAGAGTCTGTCAGGCAGCTGCTGGGCTGGCCGCCTGTGTGGGAAGGGGCAGAGCCGACCTAGGGGCAAGTTGGGCCTCTTGCTCTCCCTGCTGCCCTGAGGCTGCTGTGCCAAAGAGGTCTTGGGCATCCAGCCCCTTGCTGGTCCCTTCCCTCTGACGAGGCCCTCTGAGCTCCAGCACCTTGCAGTGTGGAGACAGACCCTGCCAGCAACCTCCTCTCCAAAGAGGCCTCAACCGAGGCCTAGGCCCAGGGGAAAGGCACCAGCGGGGATGAGCCAGTGGAGGCGCACGGGCATATCAGGACCCAGTCCCCGCAGCCTGCCCCTTGGTGGGGCAGTACCCCCGGAGGCCAGGAAGGTCTGGGCAAGGCTGGCCAGGGGCAGGGTCCCTGCTGGGTCCTGCCCCTGGCCTGTGGGGCCTCTGAGCACAACCGGCCCTCTCCCACTTGAAGACCTCCCCGGCTGCCTTCAAAGGCGGGTTTGCCAACACTCCCGCCCGCTGTTCCCGCCAGGCACGCACAATGCTCCCACGCCCGGGAGAAAAGCGCTTCGGGGTGGTGCTCTCTCCGGGCCCTTGCCCCTGAGCCTGTGGGCAAGGCAGGGGGAACACACTCCCAGACCAAGGCAGAAACACATGCACACATCTGGTCCTGTCCCCTGCACCGGCAGAGAGCTCGGGGGAGCCAGAGTCTCTCAGGCAGGTGCTGGGCTGGCCGCCTGTGTGGGAAGGGGCAGAGCCGACCTAGGGGCAAGTTGGGCCTCTTGCTCTCCCTGCTGCCCTGAGGCTGCAGGGCCAAAGACGTCTTGGGCATCCAGCCCCTTACTGGTCCCTTCCCTCTGACGAGGCCCTCTGAGCTCCAGCACCTTGCAGTGTGGAGACAGCCCCTGCCAGCAATCTCCTCTCCAAGGAGGCCTCAACCGAGGCCTAGGCCCAGGGGAAAGGCACCAGCGGGGTTGAGCCAGGGGAGGCGCCCGGGCATGTCTGGACCCTGTCCCCGCAGCCTGCCCCTTGGTGGGGCAGTACCCCCGGAGGCCAGGAAGGTCTGGGCAAGGCTGGCCAGGGGCAGGGGCCCTGCTGGGTCCTGCCCCTGGCCTGTGGGGCCTCTGAGCACAACCGGCCCTCTCCCACTGGAAGACCTCCCCGGCTGCCTCCAAAGGCCGGTTTGCAAGCACTCCCGCCCACTGTTCCCGCCAGGCGCGCACAATGCTCCCAAGCCCGGGAGAAAAGCGCTTCGGGGTGGTGCTCTCTCCGGGCCCTTGCCCCTGAGCCTGGGGGACAGGCAGGGGGAACACACTCCCAGGCCAAGGCAGAACGACATGCACACGTCTGTTCCTGCCCCCTACACCGGCAGAGAGTTCGGGGGAGCCAGAGACTGCCAGGCTGCTGCTGGGCTGGCTGCCTGTGTGGGACGGGGTAGAGCCGACCTAGGGGCAAGTTGGGCCTCTTGCTCTCCCTGCTGCCCTGAGGCTGCTGGGTCAGAGAGGTCTTGGGCATCCAGCCCTTTGCTGGTCCTTTCCCTCTGACGAGGCCCTCTGAGCTCCAGCACCTTGCAGTGTGCAGACAGCCCCTGCCGGCAACCTCCTCTCCAAGGAGGCCTCAACCGAGGCCTAGGCCCAGGGGAAAGGCACCAGCGGGGATGAGCCTGGGGAGGCGCCCGGGCATGTCTGGACCCAGGCCCCGCAGCCTGCCCCTTGGTGGGGTAGTACCCCCGGAGGCCAGGAAGGTCTGGGCAAGGCTGCCAGAGGCAGGGACACTGCTGGGTCCTGCCCCTGGCCTGTGGGGCCTCTGAGAACAACTGGCACTCTCCCGCTGGAAGACCTCCCCGGCTGCCTCCAAAGGCTGGTTTGCAAGCACTCAATCCCGCTGTTCACGCCAGCTGCGCACAATGCTTCCAAGCCCGGGAGAAAAGCATTTTGGGGTGGTGCTCACTCCGGGCTTTGGAAGACCTCCCCGGCTGCCTCCAAGGCCGGTTTGCAAGCACTTCTGCCTGCTGTTCCCGCCACCCGCGCACAATGCTCCCAAGCCCGGGAGAAAAGCGTTTCGGGGTGGTGTTCTCTCTGGGCCCAAGAAAGACCTCCCGGGCTGCCCCCAAATGCCGGTTTGCAAGCACTCCCACTCGCTGTTCCCGCCATCCGTGCAAATGCTCCAAGCCCAGGAGAAAAGCCCTTCAGGGTGGTGCTCTCTCCCGGCCCTTGGAAGACCTCCCCGGCTGCCTCCAAAGGCTGGATTTCAAGTACTCCCTCCCGCTGTCCCGCCAGCCGCACACAATGCTCCCAATCACGGGAGAAAAGCGCTTCGGGGTGGTGCTCTCTACGGGCCCTTGGAAGACCTCCCCGTTTGTCTCCAAAGGCCGGTTTGCAAGCACTCAATCCCGCTGTTCCCGCCAGCCGCGCACAATGCTCCCAAGCCCGGGAGAAAAGCGCTTCGGGGTGGTGCTCTCTCCCGGCCCTTGGAAGACCTCCCCGGCTGCCTCCAAAGGCTGGTTTTCAAGAACTCCCTCCCGCTGACCCGCCAGCCGCACACAATGCTCCCAAGCCCGGGAGAAAAGCATTTTGAGGTGGTCTCTCTCCGGGCCCTTGGAAGACTCCCCGGCTGCCTCTAAAGGCCGGTTTGCAAGCACTCATGTCCTCTGTTCCCGACAGCCGCGAACAATGCTCCCAATTCCGTGAGAAAAGTGCTTCGGGATGGTGCTCTCTCCGGGCCCTTGGAAGACCTCCCAAGCTGCCTCCAAAGGCCGGTTTGCAAGCACTCCCGCCCGCTGTTCCCGCCAGCCTCGCACAATGCTCCCAAGCCCGGGAGAAAAGCGCTTCGGGGTGGTGTTCTCTCCGTGCCAATGGAGGACCTCCCTGGCTGCCCCCAAAGGCCGGTTTGCAAGCACTCCCACTCGCTGTTCCCGCCAGCCACGCACAATCCTCCAAAACCCCGGAGAAAAGCGCTTCGGGGTGGTGTTCTCTCCGTGCCCATGGAAGACCTCCCGGGGTGCCCCCAAAGGCCGGTTTGCAAGCACTCCCACTCGCTGTTCCCGCCATCCGCGCACAATGCTCCCAAGCCCGGGAGAAAAGCATTTTGGGGTGGTGCTCACACCGGGCCCTGGAAGACCTCCCCGGCTGCCTCCAAAGGACGGTTTTCAAGCACTCCTGCCTGCTGTTCCCGCCACCCGCGCACAATAATCCCAAGCCCGGGAGAAAAGCGCTTCGGGGTGGTGCTCTCTACAGGCCCTTGGAAGACCTCCCCGGCTGCCTCCAAAGGCCGGTTTGCAAGGACTCCTTCCTGCTGTTCCCGCCATCCGCGCACAATGCTCCCAAGCCCGGGAGAAAAGCATTTTGGGGTGGTGCTCACACCGGGCCCTGGAAGACCTCCCGGGCTGCCTCCAAAGGACGGTTTTCAAGCACTCCTGCCTGCTGTTCCCGCCACCCGCGCAAAATGCTCCCAAGCCCGGGAGAAAAGCGCTTCGGGGTGGTGCTCTCTACAGGCCCTTGGAAGACCTCCCCGGCTGCCTCCAAAGGCCGGTTTGCAAGGACTCCTTCCTGCTGTTCCCACCAGCCACGCACAATGCTCCCAAGCCCGGGAGAAAAGCATTTTGGGGTGGTGCTCACACCGGGCCCTGGAAGACCTCCCCGGCTGCCTCCAAAGGACGGTTTTCAAGCACTCCTGCCTGCTGTTCCCGCCACCCGCGCAGAATGCTCCCAAGCGCGGGAGAAAAGCGCTTCGGGGTGGTGCTCTCTACAGGCCCTTGGAAGACCTCCCCGGCTGCCTCCAAAGGCCGGTTTGCAAGGACTCCTTCCTGCTGTTCTCGCCAGCCACGCACAATGCTCCCAAGCCCGGGAGAAAAGCATTTTGGGGTGGTGCTCACTCCGGGCCCTTGGAAGACCTCCCCGGCTGCCTCCAATGGCCAGTTTGCAAGCACTCATGTCCGCTGTTCCCACCAGCCGCGCACAATGCTCCCAAGCCCGGGAGAAAAGCTTTTTGGGGTGGTGCTCACACCGGGCCCTGGAAGACCTCCCCGGCTGCCTCCAAAGGACGGTTTTCAAGCACTCCTGCCTGCTGTTCCCGCCACCTGCGCACAATGCTCCCAAGCCCGGGAGAAAAGCGCTTCGGGGTGGTGCTCTCTACAGGCCCTTGGAAGACCTCCCCGGCTGCCTCCAAAGGCCGGTTTGCAAGGACTCCTTCCTGCTGTTCCCGCCAGCCACGCACAATGCTCCCAAGCCCGGGAGAGAAGCATTTTGGGGTGGTGCTCTCTACAGGCCCTTGGAAGACCTCCCCGGCTGCCTCCAGTGGCCAGTTTGCAAGCACTCATGCCCGCTGTTCCCACCAGCCGCGCACAATGCTCCCAAGCCCGGGAGAAAAGCTTTTTGGGGTGGTGCTCACACCGGGCCCTGGAAGACCTCCCTGGCTGCCTGCAAAGGCCGGTTTTCAAGCACTCCTGCCTGCTGTTCCTGCCACCCGCGCACAATACTCCCAAGCCCGGGAGAAAAGCGCTTCGGGGTGGTGCTCTCTACAGGCCCTTGGAAGACCTCCCCCGCTTCCTCCAAAGGCCGGTTTGCAAGGACTCCTTCCTGCTGTTCCCGCCAGCCACGCACAATGCTCCCAAGCCCGGGAGAAAAGTGCTTCGGGGTGGTGATCTCTCCGGGCCCTTGGAAGTCGTCCCCGGCTGCCTCCAAAGGCCGGTTTGCAAGCACTCATGCCCGTTGTTCCCACCAGCCGCGCACAATGCTCCCAAGCCCGGGAGAAAAGCATTTTGGGGTGGTGCTCACTCCGGGCCCTTGGAAGACCTCCCCGGCTGCCTCCAAAGGCCAGTTTGCAAGCAGTCCTGCCTGCTGTTCCCCCCAGCCGCGCACAATGCTCCCAAGCCCGGGAGAAAAGCATTTTGGGGTGGTGCTCACTCCGGGCCCTTGGAAGACGTCCCCGGCTGCCTCCAAAGGCCGGTTTGCAAGCACTCCCGCCCGCTGTTCCCGCCAGGCACGCACAATGCTCCCAAGCCCGGGAGAAAAGCGCTTCGGGGTGGTGCTCTCTCCGGGCCCTTGCCCCTGAGCCTGGGGGCCAGGCAGTTGGAACACACTCCCAGGCCAATGCAGAACGACATGCACACGTCTGTTCCTGCCCCCTACACCGGCAGAGAGCTCGGGGGAGCCAGAGTCTCTCAGGCAGGTGCTGGGCTGGCCGCCTATGTGGGAAGGGGCAGAGCCGACCTAGGGGCAAGTTGGGCCTCTTGCTCTCCCTGCTGCCCTGAGGCTGCTGGGCCAAAGACGTCTTGGGCATCCAGCCCTTTGCTGGTCCCTTCCCTCTGACGAGGCCCTCTGAGCTCCAGCCCCTTGCAGTGTGGAGAAAGCACCTGCCAGCAATCTCCTCTCCAAGGAGGCCTCAACCGAGGCCTAGGCCCAGGGGAAAGGCACCAGCGGGGATGAGCCTGGGGAGGCGCCCGGGCATGTCTGGACCCAGTCCCCGCAGCCTGCCCCTTGGTGGGGCAGTACCCCGGAATGCCAGGAAGGTCTGGGCAAGGCTGACCAGGGGCAGGGGACCTGCTGGGTCCTGCCCCTGGCCTGTGGGGCCTCTGAGCACAACCGGCCCTCTCCCACTGGAAGACCTCCCCGGCTGCCTCCAAAGGCCGTTTTGCACGCACTCCCGCCCACTGTTCCCACCAAGCGCGCACAATGCTCCCAAGCCCGGGAGAAAAGCGCTTCGGGGTGGTGCTCTCTCCGGGCCCTTGCCCCTGAGCCTGGGGGCCAGGCAGGGGGTCCACACTCCCAGGCCAAGGCAGAACCACATGCACACGTCTGTTCCTGACCCCTGCACCGGCAGAGAGCTCGGGGGAGCCAGAGTCTGTCAGGCAGCTGCTGGGCTGGCCGCCTGTGTGGGAAGGGGCAGAGCCGACCTAGGGGCAAGTTGGGCCTCTTGCTCTCCCTGCTGCCCTGAGGCTGCAGGGCCAAAGACGTCTTGGGCATCCAGCCCCTTACTGGTCCCTTCCCTCTGACGAGGCCCTCTGAGCTCCAGCACCTTGCAGTGTGGAGACAGCCCCTGCCAGCAACCTCCTCTCCAAGGAGGCCTCAACCGAGGCCTAGGCCCAGGGGAAAGGCACCAGCGGGGATGAGCCAGGGGAGGCGCCCGAGCATGTCTGGACCCAGTCCCCGCAGCCTGCCCCTTGGTGGGGCAGTACCCCCGGAGGCCAGGAAGGTCTGGGTAAGGCTGGCCAGGGGCAGGGGCCCTGCTGGGTCCTGCCCCTGGCCTGTGGGGCCTCTGAGCACAACCGGCCCTCTCCCACTGGAAGACCTCCCCGGCTGCCTCCAAAGGCCGGTTTGCAAGCGCTCCCGGCCACTGTTACCAGCAGGCGGCACAATGCTCCTAAGCCTGGAAGAAAAGCGCTTCAGGGTGGTGCTCTCTCTGGGCCCTTGCCCCTGAGCCTGGGGGCAAGGCAGGGTGTCCACACTCCCAGGCCAAGGCAGAACCACATGCACACGTCTGATCTGCCCCCTGCACCGGCAGAGAGCTCGGGGGAGCCAGAGTCTGTCAGGCAGCTGCTGGGCTGGCCGCCTGTGTGGGAAGTGGCAGAGCCGACCTAGGGGCAAGTTGGGCCTCTTGCTCTCCCTGCTGCCCTGAGGCTGCTGGGCCATAGAGGTCTGGGGCATCCAGCCCCTTGCTGGTCCCTTCCCTCTGACGAAGCCCTCTGAGCTCCAGCACCTTGCAGTGTGGAGACAGCCCCTGCCAGCAACCTCTTCTCCAAGGAGGCCTCAACCGAGGCCTAGGCCCAGGGGAAAGGCACCAGCGGGAATGAGCCTGGGGAGGCGCCCGGGCATGTCTGGACCCAGTCCCCGCAGCCTGCCCCTTGGTGGGGCAGTACCCCCGGAGGCCAGGAAGGTCTGGGCAAGGCTGGCCAGGGTCAGGGGCCCTGCTGGGTCCTGCCCCTGGCCTGTGGGGCCTCTGAGCACAACCGGCCCTCTCCCACTGGAAGAACTCCCCGGCTCCCTCCAAAGGCCAGTTTGCCAACACTCCCGCCCGCTGTTCCCGCCAGGCACGCACAATGCTCCCAAGCCCGGGAGAAAAGCGCTTCGGGGTGGTGCTCTCCTCGGGCCCTTGCCCCTGAGCCTGGGGTCCAGGCAGTTGGTCCACACTCCCAGACCAAGGCAGAACCACATGCACACGTCTGTTCCTGACCCCTGCACCGGCAGAGAGTTCGGGGGAGCCAGAGTCTGTCAGGCAGCTGCTGGGCTGGCCGCCTGTGTGGGAAGGGGCAGAGCCGACCTAGGGGCAAGTTGGGCCTCTTCCTCTCCCTGCTGCCCTGAGGCTGCTGGGCCAAAGAGGTCTTGGGCATCCAGCCCCTTGCTGATCCCTTCCCTCTGACGAGGCCCTCTGAGCTCCAGCACCTTGCAGTGTGGAGACAGCCCCTGCGAGCAACATCCTCTCCAAGGAGGCCTCAACCGAGGCCTAGGCCCAGGGGAAAGGCACCAGCGGGGATGAGCCTGGGGAGGCGCCCGGGCATGTCTGGACCCAGTCCCCGCAGCCTGCCCCTTGGTGGGGCAGTACCCCCAGAGGCCAGGAAGATCTGGGCAAGGCTGGCCAGGGGCAGGGGCCCTGCTGGGTCCTCCCCATGGCCTGTGGGGCCTCTGAGCACAACCGGCCCTCTCCCACTGGAAGACCTCCCCGGCTGCCTCCAAAGGCCGGTTTGCAAGCACTCCCGCCCACTGTTCCCGCCAGGCGCGCACAATGCTCCCAAGCCCGGGAGAAAAGCGCTTCGGGGTGGTGCTCTCTCCGGGCCCTTGCCCCTGAGCCTGTGGGCAAGGCAGGGGGAACACACTCCCAGACCAAGGCAGAAACACATGCACACGTCTGTTCCTGTCCCCTGCACCGGCAGAGAGCTCGGGGGAGCCAGAGTCTCTCAGGCAGGTGCTGGGCTGGCCGCCTGTGTGGGAAGGGGCAGAGCCGACCTAGGGGCAAGTTGGGCCTCTTGCTCTCCCTGCTGCCCTGAGGCTGCAGGGCCAAAGACGTCTTGGGCATCCAGCCCCTTACTGGTCCCTTCCCTCTGACGAGGCCCTCTGAGCTCCAGCACCTTGCAGTGTGGAGACAGCACCTGCCAGCAATCTCCTCTCCAAGGAGGCCTCAACCGAGGCCTAGGCCCAGGGGAAAGGTACCAGCGGGGTTGAGCCAGGGGAGGCGCCCGGGCATGTCTGGACCCTGTCCCCGCAGCCTGCCCCTTAGTGGGGCAGTACCCCCGGAGGCCAGGAAGGTCTGGGCAAGGCTGGCCAGGGGCAGGGGCCCTGCTGGGTCCTGCCCCTGGCCTGTGGGGCCTCTGAGCACAACCGGCCCTCTCCCACTGGAAGACCTCCCCGGCTGCCTCCAAAGGCCGGTTTGCAAGCACTCCCGCCCACTGTTCCCGCCAGGCGCGCACAATGCTCCCAAGCCCGGGAGAAAAGCGCTTCGGGGTGGTGGTCTCTCCGGGCCCTTGCCCCTGAGCCTGGGGGCCAGGCAGGGGATCCACAGTCCCAGGCCAAGGCACAACAACATGCACACGTCTGTTCCTGCCCCCTCCACCGGCAGAGAGCTGGGGGGAGCCAGAGTCTGTCAGGCAGCTGCTGGGCTGGCCGCCTGTGTGGGAAGGGGCAGAGCCGACCTAGGGGCAAGTTGGGCCTCTTGCTCTCCCTGCTGCCCTGAGGCTGCTGTGCCAAAGAGGTCTTGGGCATCCAGCCCCTTGCTGGTCCCTTCCCTCTGACGAGGCCCTCTGAGCTCCAGCACCTTGCAGTGTGGAGACAGACCCTGCCAGCAACCTCCTCTCCAAAGAGGCCTCAACCGAGGCCTAGGCCCAGGGGAAAGGCACCAGCGGGGATGAGCCAGTGGAGGCGCACGGGCATATCAGGACCCAGTCCCCGCAGCCTGCCCCTTGGTGGGGCAGTACCCCCGGAGGCCAGGAAGGTCTGGGCAAGGCTGGCCAGGGGCAGGGTCCCTGCTGGGTCCTGCCCCTGGCCTGTGGGGCCTCTGAGCACAACCGGCCCTCTCCCACTTGAAGACCTCCCCGGCTGCCTTCAAAGGCGGGTTTGCCAACACTCCCGCCCGCTGTTCCCGCCAGGCACGCACAATGCTCCCACGCCCGGGAGAAAAGCGCTTCGGGGTGGTGCTCTCTCCGGGCCCTTGCCCCTGAGCCTGTGGGCAAGGCAGGGGGAACACACTCCCAGACCAAGGCAGAAACACATGCACACATCTGGTCCTGTCCCCTGCACCGGCAGAGAGCTCGGGGGAGCCAGAGTCTCTCAGGCAGGTGCTGGGCTGGCCGCCTGTGTGGGAAGGGGCAGAGCCGACCTAGGGGCAAGTTGGGCCTCTTGCTCTCCCTGCTGCCCTGAGGCTGCAGGGCCAAAGACGTCTTGGGCATCCAGCCCCTTACTGGTCCCTTCCCTCTGACGAGGCCCTCTGAGCTCCAGCACCTTGCAGTGTGGAGACAGCCCCTGCCAGCAATCTCCTCTCCAAGGAGGCCTCAACCGAGGCCTAGGCCCAGGGGAAAGGCACCAGCGGGGTTGAGCCAGGGGAGGCGCCCGGGCATGTCTGGACCCTGTCCCCGCAGCCTGCCCCTTGGTGGGGCAGTACCCCCGGAGGCCAGGAAGGTCTGGGCAAGGCTGGCCAGGGGCAGGGGCCCTGCTGGGTCCTGCCCCTGGCCTGTGGGGCCTCTGAGCACAACCGGCCCTCTCCCACTGGAAGACCTCCCCGGCTGCCTCCAAAGGCCGGTTTGCAAGCACTCCCGCCCACTGTTCCCGCCAGGCGCGCACAATGCTCCCAAGCCCGGGAGAAAAGCGCTTCGGGGTGGTGCTCTCTCCGGGCCCTTGCCCCTGAGCCTGGGGGACAGGCAGGGGGAACACACTCCCAGGCCAAGGCAGAACGACATGCACACGTCTGTTCCTGCCCCCTACACCGGCAGAGAGTTCGGGGGAGCCAGAGACTGCCAGGCTGCTGCTGGGCTGGCTGCCTGTGTGGGACGGGGTAGAGCCGACCTAGGGGCAAGTTGGGCCTCTTGCTCTCCCTGCTGCCCTGAGGCTGCTGGGTCAGAGAGGTCTTGGGCATCCAGCCCTTTGCTGGTCCTTTCCCTCTGACGAGGCCCTCTGAGCTCCAGCACCTTGCAGTGTGCAGACAGCCCCTGCCGGCAACCTCCTCTCCAAGGAGGCCTCAACCGAGGCCTAGGCCCAGGGGAAAGGCACCAGCGGGGATGAGCCTGGGGAGGCGCCCGGGCATGTCTGGACCCAGGCCCCGCAGCCTGCCCCTTGGTGGGGTAGTACCCCCGGAGGCCAGGAAGGTCTGGGCAAGGCTGCCAGAGGCAGGGACACTGCTGGGTCCTGCCCCTGGCCTGTGGGGCCTCTGAGAACAACTGGCACTCTCCCGCTGGAAGACCTCCCCGGCTGCCTCCAAAGGCTGGTTTGCAAGCACTCAATCCCGCTGTTCACGCCAGCTGCGCACAATGCTTCCAAGCCCGGGAGAAAAGCATTTTGGGGTGGTGCTCACTCCGGGCTTTGGAAGACCTCCCCGGCTGCCTCCAAGGCCGGTTTGCAAGCACTTCTGCCTGCTGTTCCCGCCACCCGCGCACAATGCTCCCAAGCCCGGGAGAAAAGCGTTTCGGGGTGGTGTTCTCTCTGGGCCCAAGAAAGACCTCCCGGGCTGCCCCCAAATGCCGGTTTGCAAGCACTCCCACTCGCTGTTCCCGCCATCCGTGCAAATGCTCCAAGCCCAGGAGAAAAGCCCTTCAGGGTGGTGCTCTCTCCCGGCCCTTGGAAGACCTCCCCGGCTGCCTCCAAAGGCTGGATTTCAAGTACTCCCTCCCGCTGTCCCGCCAGCCGCACACAATGCTCCCAATAACGGGAGAAAAGCGCTTCGGGGTGGTGCTCTCTACGGGCCCTTGGAAGACCTCCCCGTTTGTCTCCAAAGGCCGGTTTGCAAGCACTCAATCCCGCTGTTCCCGCCAGCCGCGCACAATGCTCCCAAGCCCGGGAGAAAAGCGCTTCGGGGTGGTGCTCTCTCCCGGCCCTTGGAAGACCTCCCCGGCTGCCTCCAAAGGCTGGTTTTCAAGAACTCCCTCCCGCTGACCCGCCAGCCGCACACAATGCTCCCAAGCCCGGGAGAAAAGCATTTTGAGGTGGTCTCTCTCCGGGCCCTTGGAAGACTCCCCGGCTGCCTCTAAAGGCCGGTTTGCAAGCACTCATGTCCTCTGTTCCCGACAGCCGCGAACAATGCTCCCAATTCCGTGAGAAAAGTGCTTCGGGATGGTGCTCTCTCCGGGCCCTTGGAAGACCTCCCAAGCTGCCTCCAAAGGCCGGTTTGCAAGCACTCCCGCCCGCTGTTCCCGCCAGCCTCGCACAATGCTCCCAAGCCCGGGAGAAAAGCGCTTCGGGGTGGTGTTCTCTCCGTGCCAATGGAGGACCTCCCTGGCTGCCCCCAAAGGCCGGTTTGCAAGCACTCCCACTCGCTGTTCCCGCCAGCCACGCACAATCCTCCAAAACCCCGGAGAAAAGCGCTTCGGGGTGGTGTTCTCTCCGTGCCCATGGAAGACCTCCCGGGGTGCCCCCAAAGGCCGGTTTGCAAGCACTCCCACTCGCTGTTCCCGCCATCCGCGCACAATGCTCCCAAGCCCGGGAGAAAAGCATTTTGGGGTGGTGCTCACACCGGGCCCTGGAAGACCTCCCCGGCTGCCTCCAAAGGACGGTTTTCAAGCACTCCTGCCTGCTGTTCCCGCCACCCGCGCACAATAATCCCAAGCCCGGGAGAAAAGCGCTTCGGGGTGGTGCTCTCTACAGGCCCTTGGAAGACCTCCCCGGCTGCCTCCAAAGGCCGGTTTGCAAGGACTCCTTCCTGCTGTTCCCGCCATCCGCGCACAATGCTCCCAAGCCCGGGAGAAAAGCATTTTGGGGTGGTGCTCACACCGGGCCCTGGAAGACCTCCCGGGCTGCCTCCAAAGGACGGTTTTCAAGCACTCCTGCCTGCTGTTCCCGCCACCCGCGCAAAATGCTCCCAAGCCCGGGAGAAAAGCGCTTCGGGGTGGTGCTCTCTACAGGCCCTTGGAAGACCTCCCCGGCTGCCTCCAAAGGCCGGTTTGCAAGGACTCCTTCCTGCTGTTCCCGCCAGCCACGCACAATGCTCCCAAGCCCGGGAGAAAAGCATTTTGGGGTGGTGCTCACACCGGGCCCTGGAAGACCTCCCCGGCTGCCTCCAAAGGACGGTTTTCAAGCACTCCTGCCTGCTGTTCCCGCCACCCGCGCAGAATGCTCCCAAGCGCGGGAGAAAAGCGCTTCGGGGTGGTGCTCTCTACAGGCCCTTGGAAGACCTCCCCGGCTGCCTCCAAAGGCCGGTTTGCAAGGACTCCTTCCTGCTGTTCTCGCCAGCCACGCACAATGCTCCCAAGCCCGGGAGAAAAGCATTTTGGGGTGGTGCTCACTCCGGGCCCTTGGAAGACCTCCCCGGCTGCCTCCAATGGCCAGTTTGCAAGCACTCATGTCCGCTGTTCCCACCAGCCGCGCACAATGCTCCCAAGCCCGGGAGAAAAGCTTTTTGGGGTGGTGCTCACACCGGGCCCTGGAAGACCTCCCCGGCTGCCTCCAAAGGACGGTTTTCAAGCACTCCTGCCTGCTGTTCCCGCCACCTGCGCACAATGCTCCCAAGCCCGGGAGAAAAGCGCTTCGGGGTGGTGCTCTCTACAGGCCCTTGGAAGACCTCCCCGGCTGCCTCCAAAGGCCGGTTTGCAAGGACTCCTTCCTGCTGTTCCCGCCAGCCACGCACAATGCTCCCAAGCCCGGGAGAGAAGCATTTTGGGGTGGTGCTCTCTACAGGCCCTTGGAAGACCTCCCCGGCTGCCTCCAGTGGCCAGTTTGCAAGCACTCATGCCCGCTGTTCCCACCAGCCGCGCACAATGCTCCCAAGCCCGGGAGAAAAGCTTTTTGGGGTGGTGCTCACACCGGGCCCTGGAAGACCTCCCTGGCTGCCTGCAAAGGCCGGTTTTCAAGCACTCCTGCCTGCTGTTCCTGCCACCCGCGCACAATACTCCCAAGCCCGGGAGAAAAGCGCTTCGGGGTGGTGCTCTCTACAGGCCCTTGGAAGACCTCCCCCGCTTCCTCCAAAGGCCGGTTTGCAAGGACTCCTTCCTGCTGTTCCCGCCAGCCACGCACAATGCTCCCAAGCCCGGGAGAAAAGTGCTTCGGGGTGGTGATCTCTCCGGGCCCTTGGAAGTCGTCCCCGGCTGCCTCCAAAGGCCGGTTTGCAAGCACTCATGCCCGTTGTTCCCACCAGCCGCGCACAATGCTCCCAAGCCCGGGAGAAAAGCATTTTGGGGTGGTGCTCACTCCGGGCCCTTGGAAGACCTCCCCGGCTGCCTCCAAAGGCCAGTTTGCAAGCAGTCCTGCCTGCTGTTCCCCCCAGCCGCGCACAATGCTCCCAAGCCCGGGAGAAAAGCATTTTGGGGTGGTGCTCACTCCGGGCCCTTGGAAGACGTCCCCGGCTGCCTCCAAAGGCCGGTTTGCAAGCACTCATGCCCGTTGTTCCCACCAGCCGCGCACAATGCTCCCAAGCCCGGGAGAAAAGCATTTTGGGGTGGTGCTCACTCCGGGCCCTTGGAAGACCTCCCCGGCTGCCTCCAAAGGCCAGTTTGCAAGCAGTCCTGCCTGCTGTTCCCGCCAGCCGCGCACAATGTTCCCAAGCCCGGGAGAAAAGCGCTTCGGGGTGGTGCTCTCTCCGGGCACTTTCAAGACCTCCCCGGCTGCCTCCAAAGGCCGGTTTGTAAGTACTCATTCCCGCTGCTTCCGCCAGCCACGCACAATGCTCCCAAGCCCGGGAGAAAAGCATTTTGGGGTGGTGCTCTCTCCGGGCCCTTGGAAGACCTCCCGGGCTGCCTCCAAAGGCCGGTTTGCAAGCATTCATGCCCGCTGCTCCCGCCAGCCGCGCACAATGCTCCCAAGACCGTGAGAAAAGCGCTTCGGGGTGGTGTTCTCTCAGGGACCATGGAGGACCTCCCCGGCTGCCCCCAAAGGCCGGTTTGCAAGCATTCCCACTCGCTGTTCCCGCCAGGCACACACAATGTTCCAAAACCCCGGAGAAAAGCGCTTCGGGGTGGTGGTCTCTCCGGGCCCCTGCCCCTGAGCCTGGGGGCCAGGCAGGGGATCCACAGTCCCAGGCCAAGGCAGAACCACATGCACACGTCTGTTCCTGCCCCATCCACCGGCAGAGAGCTGGGGGGAGCCAGAGTCTGTCAGGCAGCTGCTGGGCTGGCCGCCTGTGTGGGAAGGGGCAGAGCCGACCTAGGGGCAAGTTGGGCCTCTTGCTCTCCCTGCTGCCCTGAGGCTGCTGGGCCAAAGAGGTCTTGGGCATCCAGCCCCTTGCTGGTCCCTTCCCTCTGACGAGGCCCTCTGAGCTCCAGCACCTTGCAGTGTGGAGACAGCCCCTGCCAGCAACCTCCTCTCCAAGGAGGCCTCAACCGAGGCCTAGGCCCAGGGGAAAGTTACCAGCGGAGATGAGCCAGTGGAGGCGCACGGGCATGTCTGGACGCAGTCCCCGCAGCCTGCCCCTTGGTGGGGCAGTACCCCCGGAGGCCAGGAAGGTCTGGGCAAGGCTGCGAGGGGCAGGGGCCCTGCTGGGTCGTGCCCCTGGCCTGTGGGGCGTCTGAGCACAACCGGCACTCTCCCGCTGGAAGACCTCCCCGTCTGCCTCCAAAGGCGGGTTTGCCAACACTCCCGCCCGCTGTTCCCGCCAGGCACGCACAACGCTCCCAAGGCCAGGAGAAAAGCGCTTCGGGGTGTTGCTCTCTCCGGGCCCTTGCCCCTGAGCCTGGGGTCCAGGCAGTGGGTCCACACTCCCAGACCAAGGCAGAACCACATGCACACGTCTGTTCCTGACCCCTGAACCGGCAGAGAGCTCGGGGGAGCCAGAGTCTATCAGGCAGCTGCTGGGTTGGCTGCCTGTGTGGGAAGGGGCAGAGCCGACCTAGGGGCAAGTTGGGCCTCTTGCTCTCCCTGCTGCCCTGAGGCTGCTGGGCCAAAGAGTTCTTGGGCATCCAGCCCCTTGCTGGTCCCTTCCCGCTGACGAGGCCCTCTGAGCTCCAGCACCTTGCAGTGTGGAGACAGCCCCTGCCAGCAACCTCCTCTCCAAGGAGGCCTCAACCGAGGCCTAGGCCCAGGGGAAAGGCACCAGCGGGGATGAGCCTGGGGAGGCGCCCAGGCATGTCTGGACCCAGTCCCCGCAGTCTGCCCCTTGGTGGGGCAGTACCCCCGGAGGCCAGGAAGGTCTGGGCAAGGCTGGCCAGGGGCAGGGGACCTGCTGGGTCCTGCCCCTGGCCTGTGAGGCCTCTGAGCACAACCGGCCCTCTCCCACTGGAAGACCTCCACGGCTGCCTCCAAAGTCCTGTTTGCAAACACTCCCGCCCGCTGTTCACGCCAGGCTCGCACACTGCTCCCAAGCCCGGGAGAAAAGCGCTTCGGGGTGGTGCTCTCTCCGGGCCCTTGCCCCTGAGCCTGGGGGCAAGGCAGGGGGAACACACTCCCAGGCCAAGGCAGAACCACATGCCCACGTCTGTTCCTGTCCCCTGCACCGGCAGAGAGCTTGGGGGAGCCAGAGTCTGTCAGGCAGCTGCTGAGTTGGCCGCCTGTGTGGGAAGGGGCAGAGCCGACCTAGGGGCAAGTTGGGCCTCTTGCTCTCCCTGCTGCCCTGAGGCTGCTGGGCCAAAGACGTCTTGGGCATCCAGCCCCTTACTGGTCCCTTCCCTCTGACGAGGCCCTCTGAGCTCCAGCACCTTGCAGTGTGGAGACAGCCCCTGCCAGCAACCTCCTCTCCAAGGAGGCCTCAACCGAGGCCTAGGCCCAGGGGAAAGGCACCAGCGGGGATGAGCCTGGGGAGGCGCCCGGGCATGTCTGGACCCAGGCCCCGCAGCCTGCCCCTTGGTGGGGCAGTACCCCCGGAGGCCAGGAAGGTCTGGGCAAGGCTGGCCAGGGGCAGGGGCCCTGCTGCGTCCTGCCCCTGGCCTGTGGGGCCTCTGAGCACAACCGGCCCTCTCCCACTGGAAGACCTCCCCGGCTGCCTCCAAAGGCCGGTTTGCAAGCGCTCCCGCCCACTGTTCCCAGCAGGCGTGCACAATGCTCCCAAGCCCGGGAGAAAAGCGCTTCAGGGTGGTGCTCTCTCCGGGCCCTTGCCCCTGAGCCTGGGGGCAAGGCAGGGTGTCCACACTCCCAGGACAAGGCAGAACCACATGCACACGTCTGATCTGCCCCCTACACCGGCAGAGAGCTCGGGGGAGCCAGAGTCTGTCAGGCAGCTGCTGGGCTGGCCGCCTGTGTGGGAAGGGGCAGAGCCGACCTAGGGGCAAGTTGGGCCTCTTGCTCTCCCTGCTGCCCTGAGGCTGCTGGGCCAAAGAGGTCTTGGGCATCCAGCCCCTTGCTGGTCCCTTCCCTCGGACGAGGCCCTCTGAGCTCCAGCACCTTGCAGTGTGGAGACAGCCCCTGCCAGCAACCTCCTCTCCAAGGAGTCCTCAACCGAGGCCTAGGCCCAGGGGAAAGGCACCAGCGGGGATGAGCCTGGGGAGTCGCCCGGGCATGTCTGGACCCAGTCCCCGCAGCCTGCCCCTTGGTGGGGCAGTACCCCCGGAGGCCAGGAAGGTCTGGGCAAGGCTGCCAGGGGCAGGGACACTGCTGGGTCCTGCCCCTGGCCTGTGGGGCGTCTGAGCACAACCGGCACTCTCCCGCTGGAAGACCTCCCCGTCTGCCTCGAAAGGCCGGTTTGCAAGCACTCCCGCCCGCTGTTCCCGCCAGGCACGCACAATGCTCCCAAGCCCGGGCGAAAAGCGCTTCGGGGTGGTGCTCTCACCGGGCCCTTGCCCCTGAGCCTGGGGGCCAGGCAGGGGGAACACACTCCCAGGCCGAGGCAGAACGACATGCACACGTCTGTTCCTGCCCCAAACACCGGCAGAGAGCTCGGGGGAGCCAGAGACTGCCAGGCTGCTGCTGGGCTGGCCGCCTGTGTGGGAAGTGGCAGAGCCGACCTAGGGGCAAGTTGGGCCTCTTGCCCTCCCTGCTGCCCTGAGGCTGCTGGGCCAAAGAGGTCTTGGGCATCCAACCCCTTGATGGTCCCTTCCCTCTGACGAGGCCCTCTGAGCTCCAGCACCTTGCAGTGTGGAGACAGCCCCTGCCAGCAACCTCCTCTCCAAGGAGGCCTAAACCGAGGCCTAGGCACAGGGGAAAGGCACCAGCGGGGATGAGCCTGGGGAGGCGCCCGGGCATGTATGGACCCAGTCCCCTCAGCCTGCCCCTTGGTGGGGCAGTACCCCCGGAGGCGAGGAAGGTCTGGGAAAGGCTGGCCAGGGGCAGGGGACCTGCTGGGTCCTGCCCCTGGCCTGTGGGGCCTCTGAGCACAACCGGCCCTCTCCCACTGGAAGACGTCCCCGGCTGCCTCCAAAGGCCGGTTTGCAAGCACTCCCGCCCACTGTTCCAACCAAGGGCGCACAACGCTCCCAAGCCCGGGAGAAAATCGCCTCGGGGTGGTGCTCTCTCCGGGCCCTTTCCCCTGAGCCTGGGGGCCAGGCAGGGTGTCCACACTCCCAGGCCAAGGCAGAACGACATGCACACGTCTGTTCCTGCCCCATGCACCGGCAGAGAGCTCGGGGGAGCCAAAGTCTGTCAGGCAGCTGCTGGGCTGGCCGCCTGTGTGGGAAGGGGCAGAGCCGACCTAGGGGCAAGTTGGGCCTCTTGCTCTCCCTGCTGCCCTGAGGCTGCTGGGCCAAAGAGATCTTGGGCATCCAGCCCCTTGCTTGTCCCTTCCCTCTGACGAGGCCCTCTGAGCTCCAGCACCTTGCAGTGTGGAGACAGCCCCTGCCAGCAACCTCCTCTCCAAGGAGGCCTCAACCGAGGCCTAGGCCCAGGGGAAAGGCACCAGCGGGGATGAGCCTGGGGAGGCGCCCGGGCATGTCTGGACCCAGTCCCCGCAGCCTGCCACTTGGTGGGGCAGTACCCCCGGAAGCCAGGAAGGTCTGGGCAAGGCTGGCCAGGGGCAGGGGCCCTGCTGGGTCCTGCCCCTGGCCTGTGGGGCCTCTGAGCACAACCGGCCCTCTCCCACTGGAAGACTTCCCCGGCTGCCTCCAAAGGCCGGTTTGCCAACACTCCCGCCCGCTGTTCCCGCCAGGCACGCACAATTCTCCCAAGCCCGGGAGAAAAGCGCTTCGGGGTGGTGCTCTCTCCGGGCCCTTGCCCCTGAGCGTGGGGGCGAGGCAGTGGGTCCACACTCCCAGACCAACGCAGAACCACATGCACACGTCTGTTCCTGACCCCTGCACCGGCAGAGAGCTTGGGGGAGCCAGAGTCTGTCAGGCAGCTGCTGGGCTGGCCGCCTGTGTGGGAAGGGGCAGAGCCGACCTAGGGGCAAGTTGGGCCTCTTGCTCTCCCTGCTGCCCTGAGGCTGCTGGGTCAAAGAGGTCTTGGGCATCCAGCCCTTTGCTGGTCCCTTCCCTCTGACGAGGCCCTCTGAGCTCCAGCACCTTGCAGTGTGGAGACAGCCCCTGCCAGCAACCTCCTCTCCAAGGAGGCCTCAACTGAGGCCTAGGCCCAGGGGAAAGACACCAGCGGGGATGAGCCTGGGGAGGCGCCCGGCCATGTCTGGACCCAGTCCCCGCAGCCTGCCCCTTGGTGGGGCAGTACCCCCGGAGGCCAGGAGGGTCTGGGCAAGGCTGCCAGGGGCAGGGACACTGCTGGGTCCTGCCCCTGGCCTGTGGGGCGTCTGAGCACAACCGGCACTCTCCCGCTGGAAGACCTCCCCGGCTGCCTCCAAAGGCTGGTTTGCAAGCATTCATGCCCGTTGTTCCCACCAGCCGCGCACAATGCTCCCAAGCCCGGGAGAAAAGCATTTTGGGGTGGTGCTCACTCCGGGCCCTTGGAAGACCTCCCCGGCTGCCTCCAAAGGCCAGTTTGCAAGCAGTCCTGCCTGCTGTTCCCGCCAGCCGCGCACAATGTTCCGAAGCCCGGGAGAAAAGCGCTTCGGGGTGGTGCTCTCTCCGGGCACTTTCAAGACCTCCCCGGCTGCCCCCAAAGGCCGGTTTGTAAGTACTCATTCCCGCTGCTTCCGCCATCCACGCACAATGCTCCCAAGCCCGGGAGAAAAGCATTTTGGGGTGGTGCTCTCTCCGGGCCCTTGGAAGACCTCCCGGGCTGCCTCCAAAGGCCGGTTTGCAAGCATTCATGTCCGTTGTTCCCGACAGCCGCGCACAATGCTCCCAAGCCCGAGAGAAAAGCATTTTGGGGTGGTGCTCTCTCCGGGCCCTTGGAAGACCTCCCGGGCTGCCTCCAAAGGCCGGTTTGCAAGCATTCATGTCCGTTGTTCCCGACAGCCGCGCACAATGCTCCCAAGCCCGGGAGAAAAGCGCTTCGGGGTGGTGTTCTCTCAGGGACCATGGAGGACCTCCCCGGCTGCCCCCAAAGGCCGGTTTGCAAGCATTCCCACTCGCTGTTCCCGCCAGGCACACACAATGTTCCAAAACCCCGGAGAAAAGCGCTTCGGGGTGGTGCTCTCTCCGCGCCCTTGGAAGACTTCTCTGGCTGCCGCCAAAGGCCGGTTTGCAAGAATTCCCTCCCGCTGTCCCACCAGCCCCACACAATGCTCCAAAACCCGAGAGAAAAGCGCTTCGAGGTGGTGCTCTCTCCGGGCCCTTGGAAGACCTCCCCGGCTGCCTCCAAAGGCCGGTTTGCAAGCACTCCTGCCTGCTGTTCCCGCCACGCGCGCACAATTCTCCCAAGCCCGGAAGAAAAGCATTTTGGGGTAGTGCTCTCTCCGGGCCCTTGGAAGACCTCCCGGGCTGCCTCCAAAGGCCGGTTTGCAAGCACTCATGTCCGCTGTTCCCGAGAGCCGCGCACAATGCTCCCAAGCCCGGGAGAAAAGCATTTTGGGGTGGTGATCAGTCCGGGCCCTTGGAAGACCTCCCCGGCTGCCTCCAAAGGACAGTTTGCAAGAACTCATGCCCGCTGTTCCCGCCAGGCACGCACAATGCTCCCAAGCCCGGGAGAAAAGCGCTTCGGGGTGGTGCTCTCACCGGGCCCTTGCCCCTGAGCCTGGGGGCAATGCAGGGGGAACACACTCCCAGGCCAAGGCAGAACCACATGAACACGTCTGTTCCTGGTCCCTGCACCGGCAGAGAGCTCGGGGGAGCCAGAGTATGCCAGGCAGCTGCTGGGTTGGCGGCCTGTGTGGAAAGGGGCAGAGCCAACCTAGGGGCAAGTTGGGCCTCTTGCTCTCCCTGCTGCCCTGAGGCTGCTGGGCCAAAGAGGTCTTGGGCATCCAGCCCCTTGCTGGTCCCTTCCCTCTGACGAGGCCCTCTGAGCTCCAGCACCTTGCAGTGTGGAGACAGCCCCTGCCAGCAACCTCCTCTCCAAGGAGGCCTCAACCGAGGCCTAGGCCCAGGGGAAAGGCACCAGCGGGGATGAGCCTGGGGAGGCGCCCGGGCATGTCTGGACCCAGTCCCCGCAGCCTGCCCCTTGGTGGGGCAGTACCCCCGGAGGCCAGGAAGGTCTAGGCAAGGCTGCCAGGGGCAGGGACACTGCTGGGTCCTGCCCCTGGCCTGTGGGGCGTCTGAGCACAACCAGCACCCTCCCGCTGGAAGACCTCCCCGTCTGCCTCCAAAGGCCTGTTTGCAAGCACTCCCACCCGCTGTTCCCGCCAGGCACGCACAATGCTCCCAAGCCCGGGAGAAAAGCGCTTCGGGGTGGTGCTCTCCTCGGGCCCTTGCCCCTGAGCCTGGGGGCCAGGCAGGTGGAACACACTCCCAGGCCAAGGGAGAACGACATGCACACGTCTGTTCCTGCCCCCTACACCGGCACAGAGCTCGGGGGAGCCAGAAACTCTCAGGCAGCTGCTGGGCTGGCCGCCTGTGTGGGAAGTGGCAGAGCCGACCTAGGGGCATGTTGGGCCTCTGCTCTCCCTGCTGCCCTGAGGCTACTGGGCCAAAGAGGTCTTGGGCATCCAGCCCCTTGCTGGTCCCTTCCCTCTGACGAGGCCCTCTGAGCTCCAGCACCTTGCAGTGTGGAGACAGCCCCTGCCAGCAACCTCCTCTCCAAGGAGGCCTAAACCGAGGCCTAGCCCCAGGGGAAAGGCACCAGCGGGGAAGAGCCTGGGGAGGCGCCCGGGCATGTCTGGACCCAGTCCCCGCAGCCTGCCCCTTGGTGGGGCATTACCCCCGGAGGCCAGGAAGGTCTGGGCAAGGCTGGCCAGGGGCAGGGGCCCTGCTGGGCCCTTGCCCCTGGCCTGTGGGGCCTCTGAGCACAACCGGCCCTCTCCCACTGGAAGACCTCCCCGGCTGCCTCCAAAGGCCGGTTTGCCAACACTCCCGCCCGCTGTTCCCGCCAGGCACGCACAATGCTCCCAAGCCCGGGAGAAAAGCGCTTTGGGGTGTTGCTCTCTCCGGGCCCTTGCCCCTGAGCGTGGGGGCCAGGCAGTGGGTCCACACTCCCAGACCAAGGCAGAACCACATGCCCACGTCTGTTCCTGTCCCCTGCACCGGCAGAGAGCTCGGAGGAGCCAGAGTCTGTCAGGCAGCTGCTGGGCTGGCCGCCTGTGTGGGAAGGGGCAGAGCCGACCTAGGGGCAAGTTGGGCCTCTTCCTCTCCCTGCTGCCCTGAGGCTGCTGGGCCAAAGAGGTCTTCGGCATCCAGCACCTTGCTGGTCCCTTCCCTCTGACGAGGCCCTCTGAGCTCCAGCACCTTGCAGTGTGGAGACAGCCCCTGCCAGCAACCTCCTCTCCAAGGAGGCCTCAACCGAGGCCTAGGCCCAGGGGAAAGGCACCAGCGGGGATGAGCCTGGGGAGGCGCCCGGGCATGTCTGGACCCAGTCCCCGCAGCCTGCCCCTTGGTGGGGCAGTACCCCCGGAGGCCAGGAAGGTCTAGGCAAGGCTGCCAGAGGCAGGGACACTGCTGGGTCCTGCCCCTGGCCTGTGGGGCGTCTGAGCACAACCAGCACCCTCCCACTGGAAGACCTCCCCGTCTGCCTCCAAAGGCCTGTTTGCAAGCACTCCCACCCGCTGTTCCCGCCAGGCACGCACAATGCTCCCAAGCCCGGGAGAAAAGTGCTTCGGGGTGGTGCTCTCCTCGGGCCCTTGCCCCTGAGCCTGGGGGCCAGGCAGGTGGAACACACTCCCAGGCCAAGGGAGAACGACATGCACACGTCTGTTCCTGCCCCCTACACCGGCAGAGAGCTCGGGGGAGCCAGAGTCTCTCAGGCAGCTGCTGGGCTGGCCGCCTGTGTGGGAAGTGGCAGAGCCGACCTAGGGGCATGTTGGGCCTCTGCTCTCCCTGCTGCCCTGAGGCTGCTGGGCCAAAGAGGTCTTGGGCATCCAGCCCCTTGCTGGTCCCTTCCCTCTGACGAGGCCCTCTGAGCTCCAGCACCTTGCAGTGTGGAGACAGCCCCTGCCAGCAACCTCCTCTCCAAGGAGGCCTAAACCGAGGCCTAGCCCCAGGGGAAAGGCACCAGCGGGGAAGAGCTTGGAGAGGCGCCCGGGCATGTCTGGACCCAGTCCCCGCAGCCTGCCCCTTGGTGGGGCAGTACCCCCGGAGGCCAGGAAGGTCTGGGCTAGGCTGGCCAGGGGCAGGGGCCCTGCTGGGCCCTGCCCCTGGCCTGTGGGGCCTCTGAGCACAACCGGCCCTCTCCCACTGGAGGACCTCCCCGGCTGCCTCCAAAGGCCGGTTTGCCAACACTCCCGCCTGCTGTTCCCGCCAGGCACGCACAATGCTCCCAAGCCCGGGAGAAAAGCGCTTTGGGGTGTTGCTCTCTCCGGGCCCTTGCCCCTGAGCGTGGGGGCAAGGCAGTGGGTCCACACTCCCAGACCAAGGCAGAACCACATGCCCACGTCTGTTCCTGTCCCCTGCACCGGCAGAGAGCTCGGAGGAGCCAGAGTCTGTCAGGCAGCTGCTGGGCTGGCCGCCTGTGTGGGAAGGGGCAGAGCCGACCTAGGGGCAAGTTGGGCCTCTTCCTCTCCCTGCTGCCCTGAGGCTGCTGGGCCAAAGAGGTCTTCGGCATCCAGCACCTTGCTGGTCCCTTCCCTCTGACGAGGCCCTCTGAGCTCCAGCACCTTGCAGTGTGGAGACAGCCCCTGCCAGCAACCTCCTCTCCAAGGAGGCCTCAACCGAGGCCTAGGCCCAGGGGAAAGGCACCAGCAGGGATGAGCCTGGGGAGGCGCCCGGGCATGTCTGGACCCAGTCCCCGCAGCCTGCCCCTTGGTGGGGCTGTAACCCCGGAGGCAGGAAGGTCTGGGCAAGGCTGGCCAGGGGCAGGGGCCCTGCTGGGCCCTTCCCCTGGCCTGTGGGGCCTCTGAGCACAACCGGCCCTCTCCCACTGGAAGACCTCCCCGGCTGCCTCAAAGGCCGGTTTGCAAGCACTCCCGCCCACTGTTCCCACCAAGCGCGCACAATGCTCCCAAGCCCGGGAGAAAAGCGCTTCGGGGTGGTGCTCTCTCCGGGCCCTTGCCCCTGAGCCTGGGGGCCAGGTAGGGGGTCCAAACTCCCAGGCCAAGGCAGAACCACATGCACACGTCTGTTCCTGACCCCTGCACCGGCAGAGAGCTCGGGGGAGCCAGAGTCTGTCAGGCAGCTGCTGGGCTGGCCGCCTGTGTGGGAAGGGGCAGAGCCGACCTAGGGGCAAGTTGGGCCTCTTCCTCTCCCTGCTGCCCTGAGGCTGCTGGGCCATAGAGGTCTTGGGCATCCAGCCCCTTGCTGGTCCCTTCCCTCTGACGAGGCCCTCTGAGCTCCAGCACCTTGCAGTGTGGAGACAGCCCCTGCCAGCAACCTCCTCTCCAAGGAGGCCTCAACCGATGCCTAGGCCCAGGGGAAAGGCACCAGCTGGGAAGAGCCTGGGGAGGCGCCCGGGCATGTCTGGACCCAGTCCCCGCAGCCTGCCCCTTGGTGGGGCAGTACCCCCGGAGGCCAGGAAGGTCTGGGCAAGGCTGCCAGGGGCAGGGACACTGCTGGGTCCTGCCCCTGGCCTGTGGGGCCTCTGAGCACAACCGGCACTCTCCCACTGGAAGACCTGCCCGGCTGCCTCCAAAGGCCGGTTTGCAAGCGCTCCCGCCCACTGTTCCCAGCAGGCGTGTACAATGCTCCCAAGCCCGGGAGAAAAGCGCTTCAGGGTGGTGCTCTCTCCGGGTCCTTGCTCCTGAGCCTGGGGGCAAGGCACGGTGTCCACAATCCCAGGCCAAGTCAGAACCACATGCACACCTCTGATCTGCCCCCTGCACCGGCAAAGAGCTCGGGGGAGCCAGAGTATGTCAGGCAGCTGCTGGGCTAGCCGCCTGTGTGGGAAGGGGCAGAGCCGACCTAGGGGCAAGTTGTGCCTCTTGCTCTCCCTGCTGCCCTGAGGCTGCTGGGCCAAAGAGGTCTTGGGCGTCCAGCCCCTTGCTGGTCCCTTCCCTCTGACGAGGCCCTCTGAGCTCCAGCACCTTGCAGTGTGGAGACAGCCCCTGCCAGCAACCTCCTCTCCAAGAGGCCTAAACCGAGGCCTAGGCCCAGGGGAAAGGCACCAGTGGGGATGAGCCTGGGGAAGCGCCCGGGCATGTCTGGACCCAGTCCCCGCAGCCTGCCCCTTGGTGGGGCAGTACCCCTGAGGCCAGGAAGGTCTGGGAAAGGCTGGCCAGGGGCAGGGGACCTGCTGGGTCCTGCCCCTGACCTGTGGGGCCTCTGAGCACAACCGGCCCTCTCCCAATGGAAGACCTCCCCGGCTGCCTCCAAAGGCCGGTTTGCAAGCACTCCCGCCCACTGTTCCCACAAAGCACGCACAATGCTCCCAAGCCCGGGAGAAAAGCGCTTCGGGGTGTTGCTCTCTCCGGGCCCTTGCCCCTGAGCCTGGGGTCCAGGCAGTGGGTCCACACTCCCAGACCAAGGCAGAACCACATGCACACGTGTGTTCCTGCCCCCTACACCGGCAGAGAGCTCGGGGGAGCCAGAGACTGCCAGGCTGCTGCTGGGCTGGCTGCCTGTGTGGTACGGGGCAGAGCCGACCTAGGGGCATGTTGGGCCTCTTGCTCTCCCTGCTGCCCTGAGGCTGCTGGGTCAAAGAGGTCTTGGGCATCCAGCGCTTTGCTGGTGCCTTCCCTCTGACGAGGCCCTCTGAGCTCCAGCACCTTGCAGTGTGGAGACAGCCCCTGTCAGCAACCTCCTCTCCAAAGAGTCCTCAACCGAGGCCTACAACCAGGGGAAAGGCACCAGCGGGGATGATCCTGGGGAGGCGCACAGACATGTCTGGACCCAGTCTCCTCAGCCTGCCCCTTGGTGGGGCAGTACCCCCGGAGGCCAGGAAGGTCTGGGCAAGTCTGGCCAGGGGCAGGGGCCCTGCTGGGTCCTGACCCTGGCCTGTGGGGCCTCTGAGCACAACCGGCCCTCTCCCACTGGAAGACCTCCCCGGCTGCCTCCAAAGTCCTGTTTGCAACACTCCCGCCCGCTGTTCACGTCAGGAATGCACAAAGCTCCCAAGCCGGGGAGAAAAGCGCTTCGGTGTGGTGCTATCTCCGGGCCCTTGCCCATGAGCCTGGGGGCAAGGCAGGGAGAACACACTCCCAGGCCAAGGCAGAACCACATGCCCACATCTGTTCCTGTCCCCTGCACCGGCAGAGAGCTTGGGGGAGCCAGAGTCTGTCAGGCAGCTGCTGGGTTGGCCGCCTGTGTGGGAAGGGGCAGAGCCGCCCTAGGGGCAAGTTGGGCCTCTTGCTCTCCCTGCTGCCCTGAGGCTGCTAGGCCAAAGATGTCTTGAGCATCCAGCCCTTTACTGGTCCCTTCTCTCTGACGAGGCTGTCTGAGCTGCAGCACCTTGCAGTGTGGAGACAGCCCCTGCCAGCAACCTCCTCTCCAAGGAGGCCTCAACCGAGGCCTAGGCCCAGGGGAAAGGCACCAGCGGGGATGAGCCAGGGGAGGCGCCCGAGCATGTCTGGACCCAGTTCCCGCAGCCTGCCCCTTGGTGGGGCAGTACCCCCGGAGGCCAGGAAGGTCTGGGCAAGGCTGGCCAGGGGCAGGGGCCCTGCTGCGTCCTGCCCTTGGCCTGTGGGGCCTCTGAGCACAACCGGCCCTCTCCCACTGGAAGACCTCCCCGGCTGCCTCCAAAGGCCGGTTTGCAAGCGCTCCCGCCCACTGTTCCCAGCAGGCGTGCACAATGCTCCTAAGCCCGAGAGAAAAGCGCTTCGGGGTGGTGCTCTCTCCGGGCCCTTGCCCCTGAGCCTGGGGGCAAGGCAGGGTGTCCACACTCCCAGGCCAAGGCAGAACCACATGCACACGACTGATCTGCCCCCTGCACCGGCAGAGAGCTCGGGGGAGCCAGAGTCTGTCAGGCAGCTGCTGGGCTGGCCGCCTGTGTGGGAAGGGGCAGAGCCGACCTAGGGGCAAGTTGGGCCTCTTGCTCTCCCTGCTGCCCTGAGGCTGCTGGGCCAAAGAGGTCTTGGGCATCCAGCCCCTTGCTGGTCCCTTCCCTCTAACGAGGCCCTCTGAGCTCCAGCACCTTGCAGTGTGGAGACAGCCCCTGCCAGCAACCTCCTCTCCAAGGAGGCCTCAACCGAGGCCTAGGCCCAGGGGAAAGGCACCAGCGGGGATGAGCCTGGGGAGGCGCCCGGGCATGTCTGGACCCAGTCCCCGCAGCCTGCCCCTTGGTGGGGCAGTACCCCCGGAGGCCAGGAAGGTCTGGGCAAGGCTGGCCAGGGGCAGGGGCCCTGCTGGGTCCTGCCCCTGGCCTGTAGGGCCTCTGAGCACAACCGGCCCTCTCCCGCTGGAAGACCTCCCCGGCTGCCTCCAAAGGCCAGTTTGCCAACACTCCTGCCCGCTGTTCCCGCCAGGCACGCACAATGCTCCCAAGCCCAGGAGAAAAGCGCTTCGGGGTGGTGGTCTCTCCGGGCCCCTGCCCCTGAGCCTGGGGGCCAGGCAGGGGATCCACAGTCCCAGGCCAAGGCAGAACCACATGCACACGTCTGTTCCTGCCCCCTCTACCGGCAGAGAGCTGGGGGGAGCCAGAGTCTGTCAGGCAGCTGCTGGGCTGGCCGCCTGTGTGGGAAGGGGCAGAGCCGACCTAGGGGCAAGTTGGGCCTCTTGCTCTCCCTGCTGCCCTGAGGCTGCTGGGCCAAAGAGGTCTTGGGCATCCAGCCCCTTGCTGGTCCCTTCCCTCTGACGAGGCCCTCTGAGCTCCAGCACCTTGCAGTGTGGAGACAGCCCCTGCCAGCAACCTCCTCTCCAAGGAGGCCTCAACCGAGGCCTAGGCCCAGGGGAAAGGCACCAGCGGGGATGAGCCAGTGGAGGCGCACGGGCATGTCTGGACCCAGTCCCCACAGCCTGCCCCTTGGTGGGGCAGTACCCCCGGAGGCCAGGAAGGTCTGGGCAAGGCTGGCCAGGGGAAGGGGCCCTGCTGGGTCCTGCCCCTGGCCTGTGGGGCCTCTGAGCACAACCGGCCCTCTCCCACTGGAAGACCTCCCTGGCTGCCTCCAAAGGCCGGTTTGCCAACACTCCCGCCCGCTGTTCCCGCCAGGCCCGCACAATGCTCCCAAGCCCGGGAGAAAAGCGCTTCGGGGTGTTGCTCTCTCCGGGCCCTTGCCCATGAGCCTGGGGTCCAGGCAGTGTGTCCACACTCCCAGACCAAGGCAGAACCACATGCACACGTCTGTTCCTGACCCCTGCACTGGCAGAGCGCTCGGGGGAGCCACAGTCTGTCAGGCAGCTGCTGGGTTGGCTGCCTGTGTGGGAAGGGGCATAGCCGACCTAGGGGAAGTTGGGCCTCTTCCTCTCCCTGCTGCCCTGAGGCTGATGGGCCAAAGAGGTCTTGGGTATCCAGCCCCTTGCTGGTCCCTTCCCGCTGCCGAGGCCCTCTGAGCTCCAGCACCTTGCAGTGTGGAGACAGCCCCTGCCAGCAACCTCCTCTCCAAGGAGGCCTCAACCGAGGCCTAGGCCCAGGGGAACGGCACCAGCGGGGATGAGCCTGGGGAGGCGCGCGGGCATGTGTGGACCCAGTCCCCGCAGCCTGCCCCTTGGTGGGGTAGTAACCCCGGAGGCCAGGAGGGTCTGGGCAAGGCTGCCAGGGGCAGGGACACTGCTGGGTCCTGCCCCTGGCCTCTGGGGCGTCTGAGCACAACCGGCACTCTCCCGCTGGAAGACCTCCCTGGCTGCCTCCAAAGGCCGGTTTGCAAGCACTCCCGCCCGCTGTTCCCGCCAGGCACGCACAATGCTACCAAGCCCGGGAGAAAAGCGCTTCGGGGTGGTGCTCTCTCCGGGCCCTTGCCCCTGAGCCTGGGGGCCAGGCAGGGGGAACACACTCCCAGGCCAAGGCAGAACGACATGCACACGTCTGTTCCTGCCCCCTACACCGGCAGAGAGCTCGGGGGAGCCAGAGACTGCCAGGCTGCTGCTGGGCTGGCTGCCTGTCTGGGATGGGGCAGAGCCGACCTAGGGGCAAGTTGGGCCTCTACCTCTCCCTGCTGCCCTGAGGCTGCTGGGCCAAAGACGTCTTGGGCATCCAGCCCCTTACTGGTCTCTTCCCTCTGACGAGGCCCTCTGAGCTCCAGCACCTTGCACTGTGGAGACAGCCCCTGCCAGCAACCTCCTCTCCAAGGAGGCCTCAAGGGAGGCCTAGGCCCAGGGGAAAGGCACCAGCGGTGATGAGCCAGGGGAGGCGCCCGAGCATGTCTGGACCCAATCCCCGCAGCCTGCCCCTTGGTGGGGCAGTACCCCCGGAGGCCAGGAAGGTCTGGGCAAGGCTGGCCAGGGGCAGGGGCCCTGCTGGGTCCTGCCCCTGGCCTGTGGGGCCTCTGAGCCCAACCGGCCCTCTCCCACTGGAAGACCTCCCCGGCTGCCTCCAAAGGCCGGTTTGCAAGCGCTCCCGCCCACTGTTCCCAGCAGGCGTGCACAATGCTCCCAAGCCCGGGAGAAAAGCGCTTCAGGGTGGTGCTGTCTCTGGGCCCTTGCCCCTGAGCCTGGGGGCAAGGCAGGGTGTCCACACTCCCAGGCCAAGGCAGAACCACATGCACACGTCTGATCTGCCCCCTGCACCGGCAGAGAGCTCGGGGGAGCCAGAGTCTGTCAGGCAGCTGCTGGGCTGGCCGCCTGTGTGGGAAGGGGCAGAGCCGACCTAGGGGCAAGATGGGCCTCTTGCTCTCCCTGCTGCCATGAGGCTGCTGGGCCAAAGAGGTCTTGGCCATCCAGCCCCTTGCTGGTCCCTTCCCTCTGACGAGGCCCTCTGAGCTCCAGCACCTTGCAGTGTGGAGACAGCCCCTGCCAGCAACCTCCTCTCCAAGGAGGCCTCAACCGAGGCCTAGGCCCAGGGGAAAGGCACCAGCGGGGATGAGCCTGGGGAGGCGCCCGGGCATGACTGGACCCAGTCCCCGCAGCCTGCCCCTTGGTGGGGCAGTACCCCCGGAGGCCAGGAAGGTCTGGGCAAGGCTGGCCAGGGGCAGGGGCCCTGCTGGGTCCTGCCCCTGGCCTGTGGGGCCTCTGAGCACAACCGGCCCTCTCCCACTGGAAGACCTCCCCGGCTGCCTCCAAAGGCCGGTTTGCCAACACTCCCGCCCGCTGTTCTCGCCAGGCACGCACAATTCTCCCAAGCCCGGGAGAAAAGCGCTTCGGTGTGTTGCTCTCTCCGGGCCCTTGCCCCTGAGTGTGGGGGCCAGGCAGTGGTTCCACACTCCCAGACCAAGGCAGAACCACATGCACACGTCTGTTCCTGCCCCCTGCACCGGCAGAAAGCTCGGGGGAGCCAGAGTCTCTCAGGCAGCTGCTGGGCTGGCCGCCTGTGTGGGAAGGGGCAGAGCCGACCTAGGGGCAAGTTGGGCCTCTTCCTCTCCCTGCTGCCCTGAGGCTGCTGGGCCAAAGACGTCTAGGGCATCCAGCCCCTTACTGGTCCCTTCCCTCTGACGAGGCCCTCTGAGCTCCAGCACCTTGCAGTGTGGAGACAGCCCCTGCCAGCAACCTCCTATCCAAGGAGGCCTCAACCGAGGCCTAGGCCCAGGGGAAAGGCACCAGCGGAGATGAGCCAGTGGAGGCGCACGGGCATGTCTGGACCCAGTCCCCGCAGCCTGCCCCTTGGTGGGGCAGTACCCCCCGAGGCCAGGAAGGTCTGGGCAAGGCTGCGAGGGGCAGGGGCCCTGCTGGGTCGTGCCCCTGGCCTGTGGGGCGTCTGAGCACAACCGGCACTCTCCCGCTGGAAGACCTCCCCGTCTGCCTCCAAAGGCCGGTTTGCAAGCACTCCCGCCCGCTGTTCCCGCCAGGCACGCACAATGCTCCCAAGCCCGGGAGAAAAGCGCTTCGGGGTGGTGCTCTCTCCGGGCCCTTGCCCCTGAGCCTGGGGGCCAGGCAGTTGGAACACACTCCCAGGCCAAGGCAGAACGACATGCACACGTCTGTTCCTGCCCCCTACACCGGCAGAGAGTTCGGGGGAGCTAGAGACTGCCAGGCTGCTGCTGGGCTGGCTGCCTGTGTGGGACGGGGCAGAGCCGACCTAGGGGCAAGTTGGGCCTCTTGCTCTAACTGCTGGCCTGAGGCTGCTGGGTCAAAGAGGTCTTAGGCATCCAGCCCTTTGCTGGTCCCTTCCCTCTGACGAGGCCCTCTGAGCTCCAGCACCTTGCAGTGTGGAGACAGCCCCTGCCAGCAACCTCCTCTCCAAGGAGGCCTCAACCGAGGCCTAGGCCCAGGGGAAAGGCACCAGCAGGGATGAGCCTGGGGAGGCGCCCGGGCATGTCTGGACCCAGTCCCCGCAGCCTGCCCCTTGGTGGGGCTGTAACCCCGGAGGCAGGAAGGTCTGGGCAAGGCTGGCCAGGGGCAGGGGCCCTGCTGTGCCCTTCCCCTGGCCTGTGGGGCCTCTGAGCACAACCGGCCCTCTCCCACTGGAAGACCTCCCCGGCTGCCTCCAAAGGCCGGTTTGCAAGCGCTCCCGCCCACTGTTCCCAGCAGGCGTGTACAATGCTCCCAAGCCCGGGAGAAAAGCGCTTCGGGGTGGTGCTCTCTCCGGGCCCTTGCTCCTGAGCCTGGGGGCAAGGCACGGTGTCCACAATCCCAGGCCAAGTCAGAACCACATGCACACCTCTGATCTGCCCCCTGCACCGGCAAAGATCTCGGGGGAGCCAGAGTATGTCAGGCAGCTGCTGGGCTAGCCGCCTGTGTGGGAAGGGGCAGAGCCGACCTAGGGGCAAGTTGTGCCTCTTGCTCTCCCTGCTGCCCTGAGGCTGCTGGGCCAAAGAGGTCTTGGGCATCCAGCCCCTTGCTGGTCCCTTCCCTCTGACGAGGCCCTCTGAGCTCCAGCACCTTGCAGTGTGGAGACAGCCCCTGCCAGCAACCTCCTCTCCAAGAGGCCTAAACCGAGGCCTAGGCCCAGGGGAAAGGCACCAGTGGGGAGGAGCCTGGGGAAGCGCCCGGGCATGTCTGGACCCAGTCCCCGCAGCCTGCCCCTTGGTGGGGCAGTACCCCTGAGGCCAGGAAGGTCTGGGAAAGGCTGGCCAGGGGCAGGGGACCTGCTGGGTCCTGCCCCTGGCCTGTGGGGCCTCTGAGCACAACCGGCCCTCTCCCAATGGAAGACCTCCCCGGCTGCCTCCAAAGGCCGGTTTGCAAGCACTCCCGCCCACTGTTCCCACAAAGCACGCACAATGCTCCCAAGCCCGGGAGAAATGCGCTTCGGGGTGTTGCTCTCTCCGGGCCCTTGCCCCTGAGCCTGGGGTCCAGGCAGTGGGTCCACACTCCCAGACCAAGGCAGAACCACATGCACACGTGTGTTCCTGCCCCCTACACCGGCAGAGAGCTCGGGGGAGCCAGAGACTGCCAGGCTGCTGCTGGGCTGGCTGCCTGTGTGGTACGGGGCAGAGCCGACCTAGGGGCATGTTGGGCCTCTTGCTCTCCCTGCTGCCCTGAGGCTGCTGGGTCAAAGAGGTCTTGGGCATCCAGCGCTTTGCTGGTGCCTTCCCTCTGAGGAGGCCCTCTGAGCTCCAGCACCTTGCAGTGTGGAGACAGCCCCTGTCAGCAACCTCCTCTCCAAAGAGTCCTCAACCGAGGCCTACAACCAGGGGAAAGGCACCAGCGGGGATGATCCTGGGGAGGCGCACAGACATGTCTGGACCCAGTCTCCTCAGCCTGCCCCTTGGTGGGGCAGTACCCCCGGAGGCCAGGAAGGTCTGGGCAAGTCTGGCCAGGGGCAGGGGCCCTGCTGGGTCCTGACCCTGGCCTGTGGGGCCTCTGAGCACAACCGGCCCTCTCCCACTGGAAGACCTCCCCGGCTGCCTCCAAAGTCCTGTTTGCAACACTCCCGCCCGCTGTTCACGTCAGGAATGCACAAAGCTCCCAAGCCGGGGAGAAAAGCGCTTCGGTGTGGTGCTCTGTCTGGGCCCTTGCCCATGAGCCTGGGGGCAAGGCAGGGAGAACACACTCCCAGGCCAAGGCAGAACCACATGCCCACATCTGTTCCTGTCCCCTGCACCGGCAGAGAGCTTGGGGGAGCCAGAGTCTGTCAGGCAGCTGCTGGGTTGGCCGCCTGTGTGGGAAGGGGCAGAGCCGACCTAGGGGCAAGTTGGGCGTCTTGCTCTCCCTGCTGCCCTGAGGCTGCTGGGCCAAAGATGTCTTGGGCATCCAGCCCTTTACTGGTCCCTTCTCTCTGACGAGGCTGTCTGAGCTGCAGCACCTTGCAGTGTGTAGACAGCCCCTGCCAGCAACCTCCTCTCCAAGGAGGCCTCAACCGAGGCCTAGGCCCAGGGGAAAGGCACCAGCGGGGATGAGCCAGGGGAGGCGCCCGAGCATGTCTGGACCCAGTCCCCGCAGCCTGCCCCTTGGTGGGGCAGTACCCCCGGAGGCCAGGAAGGTCTGGGCAAGGCTGGCCAGGGGCAGGGGCCCTGCTGCGTCCTGCCCTTGGCCTGTGGGGCCTCTGAGCACAACCGGCCCTCTCCCACTGGAAGACTTCCCCGGCTGCCTCCAAAGGCCGGTTTGCAAGCGCTCCCGCCCACTGTTCCCAGCAGGCGTGCACAATGCTCCTAAGCCCGGGAGAAAAGCGCTTCGGGGTGGTGCTCTCTCCGGGCCCTTGCCCCTGAGCCTGGGGGCAAGGCAGGGTGTCCACACTCCCAGCCCAAGGCAGAACCACATGCACACGACTGATCTGCCCCCTGCACCGGCAGAGAGCTCGGGGGAGCCAGAGTCTGTCAGGCAGCTGCTGGGCTGGCCGCCTGTGTGGGAAGGGGCAGAGCCGACCTAGGGGCAAGTTGGGCCTCTTGCTCTCCCTGCTGCCCTGAGGCTGCTGGGCCAAAGAGGTCTTGGGCATCCAGCCCCTTGCTGGTCCCTTCCCTCTGACGAGGCCCTCTGAGCTCCAGCACCTTGCAGTGTGGAGACAGCCCCTGCCAGCAACCTCCTCTCCAAGGAGGCCTCAACCGAGGCCTAGGCCCAGGGGAAAGGCACCAGCGGGGATGAGCCTGGGGAGGCGCCCGGGCATGTCTGGACCCAGTCCCCGCAGCCTGCCCCTTGGTGGGGCAGTACCCCCGGAGGCCAGGAAGGTCTGGGCAAGGCTGGCCAGGGGCAGGGGCCCTGCTGGGTCCTGCCCCTGGCCTGTAGGGCCTCTGAGCACAACCGGCCCTCTCCCGCTGGAAGACCTCCCCGGCTGCCTCCAAAGGCCAGTTTGCCAACACTCCTGCCCGCTGTTCCCGCCAGGCACGCACAATGCTCCCAAGCCCAGGAGAAAAGCGCTTCGGGGTGGTGGTCTCTCCGGGCCCCTGCCCCTGAGCCTGGGGGCCAGGCAGGGGATCCACAGTCCCAGGCCAAGGCAGAACCACATGCACACGTCTGTTCCTGCCCCCTCTACCGGCAGAGAGCTGGGGGGAGCCAGAGTCTGTCAGGCAGCTGCTGGGCTGGCCGCCTGTGTGGGAAGGGGCAGAGCCGACCTAGGGGCAAGTTGGGCCTCTTGCTCTCCCTGCTGCCCTGAGGCTGCTGGGCCAAAGAGGTCTTGGGCATCCAGCCCCTTGCTGGTCCCTTCCCTCTGACGAGGCCCTCAGAGCTCCAGCACCTTGCAGTGTGGAGACAGCCCCTGCCAGCAACCTCCTCTCCAAGGAGGCCTCAACCGAGGCCTAGGCCCAGGGGAAAGGCACCAGCGGGGATGAGCCAGTGGAGGCGCACGGGCATGTCTGGACCCAGTCCCCGCAGCCTGCCCCTTGGTGGGGCAGTACCCCCGGAGGCCAGGAAGGTCTGGGCAAGGCTGGCCAGGGGCAGGGTCCCTGCTGGGTCCTGCCCCTGGCCTGTGGGGCCTCTGAGCACAACCGGCCCTCTCCCACTGGAAGACCTCCCCGGCTGCCTCCAAAGGCCGGTTTGCCAACACTCCCGCCCACTGTTCCCGCCAGGCACGCACAATGCTCCCAAGCCCGGGAGAAAAGCGCTTCGGGGTGGTGCTCTCTCCGGGCCCTTGCCCCTGAGCCTGGGGGCAAGGCAGGGTGTCCACAATCCCAGGCCAAGGCAGAACCACATGCACACGACTGATCTGCCCCCTGCACCGGCAGAGAGCTCGGGGGAGCCAGAGTCTGTCAGGCAGCTGCTGGGCTGGCCGCCTGTGTGGGAAGGGGCAGAGCCGACCTAGGGGCAAGTTGGGCCTCTTGCTCTCCCTGCTGCTCTGAGGCTGCTGGGCCAAAGAGGTCTTGGGCATCCAGCCCCTTGCTGGTCCCTTCCCTCTGACGAGGCCCTCTGAGCTCCAGCACCTTGCAGTGTGGAGACAGCCCCTGCCAGCGACCTCCTCTCCAAGGAGGCCTCAACCGAGGCCTAGGCCCAGGGGAAAGGCACCAGCGGGGATGAGCCTGGGGAGGCGCCCGGGCATGTCTGGACCCAGTCCCCGCAGCCTGCCCCTTGGTGGGGCAGTACCCCCGGAGGCCAGGAAGGTCTGGGCAAGGCTGGCCAGGGGCAGGGGCCCTGCTGGGTCCTGCCCCTGGCCTGTAGGGCCTCTGAGCACAACCGGCCCTCTCCCGCTGGAAGACCTCCCCGGCTGCCTCCAAAGGCCAGTTTGCCAACACTCCTGCCCGCTGTTCCCGCCAGGCACGCACAATGCTCCCAAGCCCAGGAGAAAAGCGCTTCGGGGTGGTGGTCTCTCCGGGCCCCTGCCCCTGAGCCTGGGGGCCAGGCAGGGGATCCACAGTCCCAGGCCAAGGCAGAACCACATGCACACGTCTGTTTCTGCCCCCTCTACTGGCAGAGAGCTGGGGGGAGCCAGAGTCTGTCAGGCAGCTGCTGGGCTGGCCGCCTGTGTGGGAAGGGGCAGAGCCGACCTAGGGGCAAGTTGGGCCTCTTGCTCTCCCTGCTGCCCTGAGGCTGCTGGGCCAAAGACGTCTTGGGCATCCAGCCCCTTACTGGTCTCTTCCCTCTGACGAGGCCCTCTGAGCTCCAGCACCTTGCAGTGTGGAGACAGCCCCTGCCAGCAACCTCCTCTCCAAGGAGGCCTCAAGGGAGGCCTAGGCCCAGGGGAAAGGCACCAGCGGTGATGAGCCAGGGGAGGCGACCGAGCATGTCTGGACCCAGTCCCCGCATCCTGCCCCTTGGTGGGGCAGTACCCCCGGAGGCCAGGAAGGTCTGGGCAAGGCTGGCCAGGGGCAGGGGCCCTGCTGGGTCCTGCCCCTGGCCTGTGGGGCCTCTGAGCCCAACCGGCCCTCTCCCACTGGAAGACCTCCCCGGCTGCCTCCAAAGGCCGGTTTGCAAGCGCTCCCGCCCACTGTTCCCAGCAGGCGTGCACAATGCTCCCAAGCCCGGGAGAAAAGCGCTTCAGGGTGGTGCTCTCTCTGGGCCCTTGCCCCTGAGCCTGGGGGCAAGGCAGGGTGTCCACACTCCCAGGCCAAGGCAGAACCACATGCACACGTCTGATCTGCCCCCTGCACCGGCAGAGAGCTCGGGGGAGCCAGAGTCTGTCAGGCAGCTGCTGGGCTGGCCGCCTGTGTGGGAAGGGGCAGAGCCGACCTAGGGGCAAGTTGGGCCTCTTGCTCTCCCTGCTGCCATGAGGCTGCTGGGCCAAAGAGGTCTTGGCCATCCAGCCCCTTGCTGGTCCCTTCCCTCTGACGAGGCCCTCTGAGCTCCAGCACCTTGCAGTGTGGAGACAGCCCCTGCCAGCAACCTCCTCTCCAAGGAGGCCTCAACCGAGGCCTAGGCCCAGGGGAAAGGCACCAGCGGGGATGAGCCTGGGGAGGCGCCCGGGCATGACTGGACCCAGTCCCAGCAGCCTGCCCCTTGGTGGGGCAGTACCCCCGGAGGCCAGGAAGGTCTGGGCAAGGCTGGCCAGGGGCAGGGGCCCTGCTGGGTCCTGCCCCTGGCCTGTGGGGCCTCTGAGCACAACCGGCCCTCTCCCACTGGAAGACCTCCCCGGCTGCCTCCAAAGGCCGGTTTGCCAACACTCCCGCCCGCTGTTCTCGCCAGGCACGCACAATTCTCCCAAGCCCGGGAGAAAAGCGCTTCGGTGTGTTGCTCTCTCCGGGCCCTTGCCCCTGAGTGTGGGGGCCAGGCACTGGTTCCACACTCCCAGACCAAGGCAGAACCACATGCACACGTCTGTTCCTGCCCCCTGCACCGGCAGAGAGCTCGGGGGAGCCAGAGTCTGTCAGGCAGCTGCTGGGTTGGCCGCCTGTGTGGGAAGGGGCAGAGCCGACCTAGGGGCAAGTTGGGCCTCTTCCTCTCCCTGCTGCCCTGAGGCTGCTGGGCCAAAGACGTCTAGGGCATCCAGCCCCTTACTGGTCCCTTCCCTCTGACGAGGCCCTCTGAGCTCCAGCACCTTGCAGTGTGGAGACAGCCCCTGCCAGCAACCTCCTATCCAAGGAGGCCTCAACCGAGGCCTAGGCCCAGGGGAAAGGCACCAGCGGGGATGAGCCAGTGGAGGCGCACGGGCATGTCTGGACCCAGTCCCCGCAGCCTGCCCCTTGGTGGGGCAGTACCCCCGGAGGCCAGGAAGGTCTGGGTAAGGCTGGCCAGGGTCAGGGGCCCTGCTGGGTCCTGCCCCTGGCCTGTGGGGCCTCTGAGCACAACGGGCCCTCTCCCACTGGAAGACCTCCCCGGCTGCCTCCAAAAGACGGTTTGCAAGCACTCCCACCCGCTGTTCCCCCAGGCACGCACAATGCTCCCAAGCCCGGGAGAAAAGCGCTTCGGGGTGGTGCTCTCTCCGGGCCCTTGCCCCTGAGCCTGGGGCCAGGCAGGGGGAACACACTCCCAGGCCAAGGGAGAACGACATGCACACGTCTGTTCCTGCCCCCTACACCGGCAGAGAGCTCGGGGGAGCCAGAGACTGCCAGGCTGCTGCTGGGCTGGCTGCCTGTGTGGGACGGGGCAGAGCCGACCTTGGGGCAAGTTGGGCCTCTTGCTCTCCCTGCTGCCCTGAGGCTGCTGGGTCAAAGAGGTCTTGGGCATCCAGCCCTTTGCTGGTGCCTTCCCTCTGACGAGGCCCTCTGAGCTCCAGCACCTTGCAGTGTGGAGACAGCCCCTGCCAGCAACCTCCTCTCCAAAGAGGCCTGAACCGAGGACTACACCCAGGGGAAAGGCACCAGCGGGGATGATCCTGGGGAGGCGCACGGACATGTCTGGACCCAGTCTCCGCTGCCTGCCCCTTGGTGGGGCAGTACCCCCGGAGTCCAGGAAGGTCTGGGCAAGTCTGGCCGGGGGCAGGGGCCCTGCTGGGTCCTGACCCTGGCCTGTGGGGCCTCTGAGCACAACCGGCCCTCTCCCACTGGAAGACCTCCCCGGCTGCCTCCAAAGTCCTGTTTGCAAACACTCCCGCCCGCTGTTCACGTCAGGCTCGCACAATGCTCCCAAGCCCGGGAGAAAAGCACTTCGGAGTGGTGCTCTCTCCGGGCCCTTGCCCCTGAGCCTGGGGGCAAGGCAGGGGGAACACACTCCCAGGCCAAGGCAGAACCACATGCCCACGTCTGTTCCTGTCCCCTGCACCGGCAGAGAGCTTGGGGGAGCCAGAGTCTGTCAGGCAGGTGCTGGGTTGGCCGCCTGTGTGGGAAGGGGCAGAGCCGACCTAGGGGCAAGTTGGGCCTCTTGCTCTCCCTGCTGCCCTGAGGCTGCTGGGCCAAAGACGTCTTGGGCATCCAGCCCCTCACTGGTCCCTTCACTCTGACGAGGCCCTCTGAGCTCCAGCACCTTGCAGTGTGGAGACAGCCCCTGCCAGCAACCTCCTCTCCAAGGAGGCCTCAACCGAGGCCTAGGCCCAGGGGAAAGGCACCAGCGGGGATGAGCCAGGGGAGGCGCCCGAGCATGTCTGGACCCAGTTCCCGCAGCCTGCCCCTTGGTGGGGCAGTACCCCCGGAGGCCAGGAAGGTCTGGGCAAGGCTGGCCAGGGGCAGGGGCCCTGCTGGGTCCTGCCCCTGGCCTGTGGGGCCTCTGAGCACAACCGGCCCTCTCCCACTGAAAGACCTCCCCGGCTGCCTCCAAAGGCCGGTTTGCAAGCGCTACCGCCCACTGTTCCCAGCAGGCGTGCACAATGCTCCTAAGCCCGGGAGGAAAGCGCTTCAGGGTGGTGCTCTCTCCGGGCCCTTGCCCCTGAGCCTGGGGGCAAGGCAGGGTGTCCACACTCCCAGGCCAAGGCAGAACCACATGCACACGTCTGATCTGCCCCCTGCACCGGCAGAGAGCTCGGGGGAGCCAGAGTCTGTCAGGCAGCTGCTGGGCTGGCCGCCTGTGTGGGAAGTGGCAGAGCCGACCTAGGGGCAAGTTGGGCCTCTTGACCTCCCTGCTGCCCTGAGGCTGCTGGGCCAAAGAGGTCTTGGGCCTCCAACCCCTTGCTGGTCCCTTCCCTCTGACGAGGCCCTCTGAGCTCCAGCACCTTGCAGTGTGGAGACAGCACCTGCCAGCAATCTCCTCTCCAAGGAGGCCTCAACCGAGGCCTAGGCCCAGGGGAAAGGCACCAGCGGGGATGAGCCTGGGGAGGCGCCCGGGCATGTCTGGACCCAGTCCCCGCAGCCTGCCCCTTGGTGGGGCAGTACCCCTGGAGGCCAGGAAGGTCTGGGCAAGGCTGACCAGGGGCAGGGGACCTGCTGGGTCCTGCCCCTGGCCTGTGTGGCCTCTGAGCACAACCGGCCCTCTCCCACTGGAAGACCTCCCCGGCTGCCTCCAAAGGCCGTTTTGCACGCACTCCCGCCCACTGTTCCCACCAAGCGCGCACAATGCTCCCAAGCCCGGGAGAAAAGCGCTTCGGGGTGGTGCTCTCTCCGGGCCCTTGCCCCTGAGCCTGGGGGCCAGGCAGGGGGTCCACACTCCCAGGCCAAGGCAGAACCACATGCACACGTTTGTTCCTGACCCCTGCACCGGCAGAGAGCTCGGGGGAGCCAGAGTCTGTCAGGCAGCTGCTGGGCTGGCCGCCTTTGTGGGAAGGGGCAGAGCCGACCTAGGGGCAAGTTGGGCCTCTTCCTCTCCCTGCTGCCCTGAGGCTGCTGGGCCAAAGAGGTCTTGGGCATCCAGCCCTTTGCTTGTCCCTTCCCTCTGACGAGGCCCTCTGAGCTCCAGCACCTTGCAGTGTGGAGACAGCCCCTGCCAGCAACCTCCTCTCCAAGGAGGCCTCAACCGAGACCTATGACCAGGGGAAAGGCACCAGCGGGGATGAGCCTGGGGAGGCGCCCGGGCATGTCTGGACCCAGTCCCCGCAGCCTGCCCCTTGGTGGGGCAGTACCCCCGGAGGCCAGGAAGGTCTGGGAAAGGCTGGCCAGGGGCAGGGGACCTGCTGGGTCCTGCCCCTGGCCTGTGGGGCCTCTGAGCACAACCGGCCCTCTCCAACTGGAAGACCTCCCCGGCTGCCTCCAAAGTCCTGTTTGCCAACACTCCCACCGCTGTTCACGCCAGACTTGCACAATGCTCCCAAGCCCGGGAGAAAAGCGCTTCGGGGTGGTGCTCTCTCCGGGCCCTTGCCCCTGAGCCTGGGGGCAAGGCATGGGGAACACACTCCCAGGCCAAGGCAGAACCACATGCCCACGTCTGTTCCTGTCCCCTGCACCGGCAGAGAGCTTGGGGGAGCCAGAGTCTGTCAGGCAGCTGCTGGGTTGGCCACCTGTGTGGGAAGGGGCAGAGCCGCCCTAGCGGCAAGTTGGGCCTCTTGCTCTCCCTGCTGCCCTGAGGCTGCTGGTCCAAAGACGTCTTGGGCATCCAGCCCCTTACTGGTCCCTTCCCTCTGACGAGGCCCTCTGAGCTCCAGCACCTTGCAGTGTGGAGACAGCCCCTGCCAGCAACCTCCTCTCCAAGGAGGCCTCAACCGAGGCCTAGGCCCAGGGGAAAGGCACCAGCGGGGATGAGCCAGGGGAGGCGCCCGAGCATGTCTGGACCCAGTCCCCGCAGCCTGCCCCTTGGTGGGGCAGTACCCCCGGAGGCCAGGAAGGTCTGGGTAAGGCTGGCCAGGGGCAGGGGCCCTGCTGGGTCCTGCCCCTGGCCTGTGGGGCCTCTGAGCACAACCGGCCCTCTCCCACTGGAAGACCTCCCCGGCTGCCTCCAAAGGCCAGTTTGCCAACACTCCCGCCCGCTGTTCCCGCCAGGCAAGCACAATGCTCCCAAGCCCGGGAGAAAAGCGCTTCGGGGTGGTGCTCTCCTCGGGCCCTTGCCCCTGAGCCTGGGGGCCAGGCAGTTGGTCCACACTCCCAGACCAAGGCAGAACCACATGCACACGTCTGTTCCTGACCCCTGCACCGGCAGAGAGCTCGGGGGAGCCAGAGTCTGTCAGGCAGCTGCTGGGCTGGCCGCCTGTGTGGGAAGGGGCAGAGCCGACCTAGGGGCAAGTTGGGCCTCTTGCTCTCCCTGCTGCCCTGAGGCTGCTGGGCCAAAGAGTTCTTGGGCATCCAGCCCCTTGCGGGTCCCTTCCCTCTGACGAGGCCCTCTGAGCTCCAGCACCTTGCAGTGTGGAGACAGCCCCTGCCAGCAACATCCTCTCCAAGGAGGCCTCAACCGAGGCCTAGGCCCAGGGGAAAGGCACCAGCGGGGATGAGCCTGGGGAGGCGCCCGGGTATGTCTGGACCCAGTCCCCGCAGCCTGCCCCTTGGTGGGGCAGTACCCCCGGAGGCCAGGAAGATCTGGGCAAGGCTGGTCAGGGGCAGGGGCCCTGCTGGGTCCTCCCCATGGCCTGTGGGGCTCTGAGCACAACCGGCCCTCTCCCACTGGAAGACCTCCCCGGGTGCCTCCAAAGGCCAGTTTGCCAACACTCCTGCCCGCTCTTCCCGCCAGGCACGCACAATGCTCCCAAGCCCGGGAGAAAAGCGCTTCGGGGTGGTGCTCTCTCCGGGCCCTTGCCCCTGAGCCTGTGGGCAAGGCAAGGGGAACACACTCCCAGACCAAGGCAGAAAAACATGCACACGTCTGGTCCTGTCCCCTGCACCGGCAGAGAGCTCGGGGGAGCCAGAATCTCTCAGGCAGGTGCTGGGCTGGCCGCCTGTGTGGGAAGGGGCAGAGCCGACCTAGGGGCAAGTTGGGCCTCTTGCTCTCCCTGCTGCCCTGAGGCTGCAGGGCCAAAGACGTCTTGGGCATCCAGCCCCTTACTGGTCCCTTCCCTCTGATGAGGCCCTCTGAGCTCCAGCACCTTGCAGTGTGGAGACAGCCCCTGTCAGCAATCTCCTCTCCAAGGAGGCCTCAACCGAGGCCTAGGCCCAGGGGAAAGGCACCAGCGGGGTTGAGCCAGGGGAGGCGCCCGGGCATGTCTGGACCCTGTCCCCGCAGCCTGCCCCTTGGTGGGGCAGTACCCCCGGAGGCCAGGAAGGTCTGGGCAAGGCTGGCCAGGGGCAGGGGCCCTGCTGGGTCCTGCCCCTGGCCTGTGGAGCCTCTGAGCACAACCGGCCCTCTCCCACTGGAAGACCTCCCCGGCTGCCTCCAAAGGCCGGTTTGCAAGCACTCCCGCCCACTGTTCCCGCCAGGCGCGCACAATGCTCCCAAGCCCGGGAGAAAAGCGCTTCGGGGTGGTGGTCTCTCCGGGCCCTTGCCCCTGAGCATGGGGGCCAGGCAGGGGATCCACAGTCCCAGGCCAAGGCACAACAACATGCACTCGTCTGTTCCTGCCCCCTCCACCGGCAGAGAGCTGGGGGGAGCCAGAGTCTGTCAGGCAGCTGCTGGGCTGGCCGCCTGTGTGGGAAGGGGCAGAGCCGACCTAGGGGCAAGTTGTGCCTCTTGCTCTCCCTGCTGCCCTGAGGCTGCTGGGCCAAAGAGGTCTTGGGCATCCAGCCCCTTGCTGGTCCCTTCACTCTGACGAGGCCCTCTGAGCTCCAGCACCTTGCAGTGTGGAGACAGCCCCTGCCAGCAACCTCCTCTCCAAGGAGGCCTCAACCGAGGCCTAGGCCCAGGGGAAAGGCACCAGCGGGGATGAGCCAGTGGAGGCACACGGGCATATCAGGACCCAGTCCCCGCAGCCTGCCCCTTGGTGGGGCAGTACCCCCGGAGGCCAGGAAGGTCTGGGCAAGGCTGGCCAGGGGCAGGGTCCCTGCTGGGTCCTGCTCCTGGCCTGTGGGGCCTCTGAGCACAACCGGCCCTCTCCCACTGGAAGACCTCCCCGGCTGCCTCCAAAGGCGGGTTTGCCAACACTCCCGCCCGCTGTTCCCGCCAGGCACGCACAACGCTCCCAAGGCCAGGAGAAAAGCGCTTCGGTGTGGTGCTCTCTCCGGGCCCTTGCCCCTGAGCCTGGGGGCAAGGCAGGGGGAACACACACCCAGGCCAAGGCAGAACCACATGCCCACGTCTGTTCCTGTCCCCTGCACCGGCAGAGAGCTTGGGGGAGCCAGAGTCTGTCAGGCAGCTGCTGGGTTGGCCGCCTGTGTGGGAAGGGGCAGAGCCGCCCTAGGGGCAAGTTGGGCCTCTTGCTCTCCCTGCTGCCCTGAGGCTGCTGGGCCAAAGACGACTTGGGCATCCAGCCCCTTACTGGTCCCTTCCCTCTGACGAGGCCCTCTGAGCTCCAGCACCTTGCAGTGTGGAGACAGCCCCTGCCAGCAACCTCCTCTCCAAGGAGGCCTCAACCGAGGCCTAGGCCCAGGGGAAAGGCACCAGCGGGGATGAGCCAGGGGAGGCGCCCGAGCATGTCTGGACCCAGTCCCCGCAGCCTGCCCCTTGGTGGGGCAGTACCCCCGGAGGCCAGGAAGGTCTGGGTAAGGCTGGCCAGGGTCAGGGGCCCTGCTGGGTCCTGCCCCTGGCCTGTGGGGCCTCTGAGCACAACGGGCCCTCTCCCACTGGAAGACCTCCCCGGCTGCCTCCAAAAGACGGTTTGCAAGCACTCCCACCCGCTGTTCCCCCAGGCACGCACAATGCTCCCAAGCCCGGGAGAAAAGCGCTTCAGGGTGGTGCTCTCTCCGGGCCCTTGCCCCTGAGCCTGGGGCCAGGCAGGGGGAACACACTCCCAGGCCAAGGGAGAACGACATGCACACGTCTGTTCCTGCCCCCTACACCGGCAGAGAGCTCGGGGGAGCCAGAGACTGCCAGGCTGCTGCTGGGCTGGCTGCCTGTGTGGGACGGGGCAGAGCCGACCTTGGGGCAAGTTGGGCCTCTTGCTCTCCCTGCTGCCCTGAGGCTGCTGGGTCAAAGAGGTCTTGGGCATCCAGCCCTTTGCTGGTGCCTTCCCTCTGACGAGGCCCTCTGAGCTCCAGCACCTTGCAGTGTGGAGACAGCCCCTGCCAGCAACCTCCTCTCCAAAGAGGCCTCAACCGAGGACTACACCCAGGGGAAAGGCACCAGCGGGGATGATCCTGGGGAGGCGCACGGACATGTCTGGACCCAGTCTCCGCTGCCTGCCCCTTGGTGGGGCAGTACCCCCGGAGTCCAGGAAGGTCTGGGCAAGTCTGGCCGGGGGCAGGGGCCCTGCTGGGTCCTGACCCTGGCCTGTGGGGCCTCTGAGCACAACCGGCCCTCTCCCACTGGAAGACCTCCCCGGCTGCCTCCAAAGTCCTGTTTGCAAACACTCCCGCCCGCTGTTCACGTCAGGCTCGCACAATGCTCCCAAGCCCGGGAGAAAAGCACTTCGGAGTGGTGCTCTCTCCGGGCCCTTGCCCCTGAGCCTGGGGGCAAGGCAGGGGGAACACACTCCCAGGCCAAGGCAGAACCACATGCCCACGTCTGTTCCTGTCCCCTGCACCGGCAGAGAGCTTGGGGGAGCCAGAGTCTGTCAGGCAGGTGCTGGGTTGGCCGCCTGTGTGGGAAGGGGCAGAGCCGACCTAGGGGCAAGTTGGGCCTCTTGCTCTCCCTGCTGCCCTGAGGCTGCTGGGCCAAAGACGTCTTGGGCATCCAGCCCCTCACTGGTCCCTTCACTCTGACGAGGCCCTCTGAGCTCCAGCACCTTGCAGTGTGGAGACAGCCCCTGCCAGCAACCTCCTCTCCAAGGAGGCCTCAACCGAGGCCTAGGCCCAGGGGAAAGGCACCAGCGGGGATGAGCCAGGGGAGGCGCCCGAGCATGTCTGGACCCAGTTCCCGCAGCCTGCCCCTTGGTGGGGCAGTACCCCCGGAGGCCAGGAAGGTCTGGGCAAGGCTGGCCAGGGGCAGGGGCCCTGCTGGGTCCTGCCCCTGGCCTGTGGGGCCTCTGAGCACAACCGGCCCTCTCCCACTGAAAGACCTCCCCGGCTGCCTCCAAAGGCCGGTTTGCAAGCGCTACCGCCCACTGTTCCCAGCAGGCGTGCACAATGCTCCTAAGCCCGGGAGGAAAGCGCTTCAGGGTGGTGCTCTCTCCGGGCCCTTGCCCCTGAGCCTGGGGGCAAGGCAGGGTGTCCACACTCCCAGGCCAAGGCAGAACCACATGCACACGTCTGATCTGCCCCCTGCACCGGCAGAGAGCTCGGGGGAGCCAGAGTCTGTCAGGCAGCTGCTGGGCTGGCCGCCTGTGTGGGAAGTGGCAGAGCCGACCTAGGGGCAAGTTGGGCCTCTTGACCTCCCTGCTGCCCTGAGGCTGCTGGGCCAAAGAGGTCTTGGGCCTCCAACCCCTTGCTGGTCCCTTCCCTCTGACGAGGCCCTCTGAGCTCCAGCACCTTGCAGTGTGGAGACAGCCCCTGCCAGCAACCTCCTCTCCAAGCAGGCCTCAACCGAGGCCTAGGCACAGGGGAAAGGCACCAGCGTGGATGAGCCTGGGGAGGCGCCCAGGCATGTATGGACCCAGTCCCCGCAGCCTGCCCCTTGGTGGGGCAGTACCCCTGGAGGCGAGGAAGGTCTGGGAAAGGCTGGCCAGGGGCAGGGGACCTGCTGGGTCCTGCCCCTGGCCTGTGGGTCCTCTGAGCACAACCGGCCCTCTCCCACTGGAAGACCTCCCCGGCTGCCTCCAAAGGCCGGTTTGCAAGCACTCCCGCCCACTGTTCCAACCAAGGGCGCACAACGCTCCCAAGCCCGGGAGAAAATTGCCTCGGGGTGGTGCTCTCTCCGGGCCCTTTCCCCTGAGCCTGGGGGCTAGGCAGGGGGTCCACAATCCCAGGCCAAGGCAGAACGACATGCACACGTCTGTTCCTGCCCCATGCACTGGCAGAGAGCTCGGGGGAGCCAGAGTCTGTCAGGCAGCTGCTGGGCTGGCCGCCTGTGTGGGAAGGGGCAGAGCCGACCTAGGGGCAAGTTGGGCCTCTTGCTCTCCCTGCTGCCCTGAGGCTGCTGGGACCAAAGAGATCTTGGGCATCCAGCCCCTTGCTTGTCCCTTCCCTCTGACGAGGCCCTCTGAGCTCCAGCACCTTGCAGTGTGGAGACAGCTCCTGCCAGCAACCTCCTCTCCAAGGAGGCCTCAACCGAGGCCTAGGACCAGGGGAAAGGCACCAGCGGGGATGAGCCTGGGGAGGCGCCCGGGCATGTCTGGAACCAGTCCCCGCAGCCTGCCCCTTGGTGGGGCAGTACCCCCGGAGGCCAGGAAGGTCTGGGCAAGGCTGGCCACGGGCAGGGGCCCTGCTGGGTCCTGCCCCTGGCCTGTGGGGCCTCTGAGCACAACCGGCCCTCTCCCACTGGAAGACTTCCCCGGCTGCCTCCAAAGGCCGGTTTGCCAACACTCCCGCCCACTGTTCCCGCCAGGCACGCACAATTCTCCCAAGCCCGGGAGAAAAGCGCTTCGGGGTGTTGCTCTCTCCGGGCCCTTGCCCCTGAGCGTGGGGGCGAGGCAGTGGGTCCACACTCCCAGACCAACGCAGAACCACATGCACACGTCTTTTCCTGACCCCTGCACCGGCAGAGAGCTCGGGGGAGCCAGAGTCTGTCAGGCAGCTGCTGGGCTGGCCGCCTGTGTGGGAAGGGGCAGAGCCGACCTAGGGGCAAGTTGGGCCTCTTCCTCTCCCTGCTGCCCTGAGGCTGCTGGGCCAAAGAGGTCTTGGGCATCCAGTCCCTTGCTGGTCCCTTCCCTCTGACGAGGCCCTCTGAGCTCCAGCACCTTGCAGTGTGGAGACAGCCCCTGCCAGCAACCTCCTCTCCAAGGAGGCCTCAACCGAGGCCTAGGCCCAGGGGAAAGGCACCAGCGGGGATGAGCCTGGGGAGGCGCCCGGCCATGTCTGGACCCAGTCCCCGCAGCCTGCCCCTTGGTGGGGCAGTACCCCCGGAGGCCAGGAGGGTCTGGGCAAGGCTGCCAGGGGCAGGGACACTGCTGGGTCCTGCCCCTGGCCTGTGGGGCGTCTGAGCACAACCGGCACTCTCCCGCTGGAAGACCTCCCCGGCTGCCTCCAAAGGCCGGTTTGCAAGCACTCCCGCCCGCTGTTCCCGCCAGGCACGCACAATGCTCCCAAGCCCGGGAGAAAAGCGCTTCGGGGTGGTGCTCTCTCCGGGCCCTTGCCCCTGAGCCTGGGGGACAGGCAGGGGGAACACACTCCCAGGTCAAGGCAGAACGACATGCACACGTCTGTTCCTGCCCCCTACACCGGCAGAGTGTTCGGGGGAGCCAGAGACTGCCAGGCTGCTGCTGGGCTGGCTGCCTGTGTGGGACGGGGTAGAGCCGACCTAGGGGCAAGTTGGGCCTCTTGCTCTCCCTGCTGCCCTGAGGCTGCTGGGTCAAAGAGGTCTTGGGCATCCAGCCCTTTGCTGGTCCTTTCCCTCTGACGAGGCCCTCTGAGCTCCAGCACCTTGCAGTGTGCAGACAGCCCCTGCCGGCAACCTCCTCTCCAAGGAGGCCTCAACCGAGACCTAGGCCCAGGGGAAAGGCACCAGCGGGGATGATACTGGGGAGGCGCCCGGGCATGTCTGGACCTAGGCCCCGCAGCCTGCCCCTTGGTGGGGCAGTACCCCCGGAGGCCAGGAAGGTCTGGGCAAGGCTGGCCAGGGGCAGGGGCCCTGCTGGGTCCTGCCCCTGGCCTGTGAGGCCTCTGAGCACAACTGGCACTCTCCCGCTGGAAGACCTCCCCGGCTGCCTCCAAAGGCTGGTTTGCAAGCACTCAATCCCGCTGTTCACGCCAGCTGCGCACAATGCTCCCAAGCCCGGGAGAAAAGCATTTTGGGGTGGTGCTCACTCCGGGCTTTGGAAGACCTCCCCGGCTGCCTCCAAGGCCGGTTTGCAAGCACTTCTGCCTGCTGTTCCCGCCACCCGCGCACAATGCTCCCAAGCCCGGGAGAAAAGCGTTTCGGGGTGGTGTTCTCTCTGGGCCCAAGAAAGACCTCCCGGGCTGCCCCCAAATGCCGGTTTGCAAGCACTCCCACTCGCTGTTCCCGCCATCCGTGCAAATGCTCCAAGCCCAGGAGAAAAGCCCTTCAGGGTGGTGCTCTCTCCCGGCACTTGGAAGACCTCCCCGGCTGCCTCCAAAGGCTGGATTTCAAGTACTCCCTCCCGCTGTCCCCCCAGCCGCACACAATGCTCCCAATCACGGGAGAAAAGCGCTTCGGGGTGGTGCTCTCTACGGGCCCTTGGAAGACCTCCCCGTTTGTCTCCAAAGGCCGGTTTGCAAGCACTCATGCCCGCTGTTCCCGCCAGCCGCGCACAATGCTCCCAAGCCTAGGAGAAAAGCGCTTCGGGGTGGTGCTCTCTCCCGGCCCTTGGAAGACCTCCCCGGCTGCCTCCAAAGGCCGGTTTGCAAGCACTCAATCCCGCTGTTCCCGCCAGCCGCGCACAATGCTCCCAAGCCCGGGAGAAAAGCGCTTCGGGGTGGTGCTCTCTCCCGGCCCTTGGAAGACCTCCCCGGCTGCCTCCAAAGGCTGGTTTTCAAGAACTCCCTCCCGCTGACCCGCCAGCCGCACACAATGCTCCCAAGCCCGGGAGAAAAGCATTTTGGGGTGGTCTCTCTCGGGCCCTTGGAAGACTCCCCGGCTGCCTCTAAAGGCCGGTTTGCAAGCACTCATGTCCTCTGTTCCCGACAGCCGCGAACAATGCTCCCAATTCCGTGAGAAAAGTGCTTCGGGATGGTGCTCTCTCCGGGCCCTTGGAAGACCTCCCAAGCTGCCTCCAAAGGCCGGTTTGCAAGCACTCCCGCCCGCTGTTCCCGCCAGCCTCGCACAATGCTCCCAAGACCGGGAGAAAAGCGCTTCGGGGTGGTGTTCTCTCCGTGCCAATGGAGGACCTCCCTGGCTGCCCCCAAAGGCCGGTTTGCAAGCACTCCCACTCGCTGTTCCCGCCAGCCATGCACAATCCTCCAAAACCCCGGAGAAAAGCGCTTCGGGGTGGTGTTCTCTCCCTGCCCATGGAAGACCTCCCGGGGTGCCCCCAAAGGCCGGTTTGCAAGCACTCCCACTCGCTGTTCCCGCCATCCGCGCACAATGCTCCCAAGCCCAGGAGAAAAGCATTTTGGGGTGGTGCTCACACCAGGCCCTGGAAGACCTCCCCGGCTGCCTCCAAAGGACGGTTTTCAAGCACTCCTGCCTGCTGTTCCCGCCACCCGCGCACAATGCTCCCAAGCCCGGGAGAAAAGCGCTTCGGGGTGGTGCTCTCTACAGGCCCTTGGAAGACCTCCCCGGCTGCCTCCAAAGGCCGGTTTGCAAGGACTCCTTCCTGCTGTTCCCGCCATCCGCGCACAATGCTCCCAAGCCCGGGAGAAAAGCATTTTGGGGTGGTGCTCACACCGGGCCCTGGAAGACCTCCCCGGCTGCCTCCAAAGGACGGTTTTCAAGCACTCCTGCCTGCTGTTCCCGCCACCCGCGCAGAATGCTCCCAAGCGCGGGAGAAAAGCGCTTCGGGGTGGTGCTCTCTACAGGCCCTTGGAAGACCTCCCCGGCTGCCTCCAAAGGCCGGTTTGCAAGCACTCCCGCCCGCTGTTCCCGCCAGCCACGCACAATGCTCCCAAGCCCGGGAGAAAAGCGCTTCGGGGTGGTGCTCTCTCCGGGCCCTTGCCCCTGAGCCTGGGGGCCAGGCAGTTGGAACACACTCCCAGGCCAAGGCAGAACGACATGCACACGTCTGTTCCTGCCCCCTACACCGGCAGGGAGCTCGGGGGAGCCAGAGACTGCCAGGCTGCTGCTGGGCTGGCTGCCTGTGTGGGATGGGGCAGAGCCAATCTAGGGGCAAGTTGGGCCTCTTGCTCTAACTGCTGGCCTGAGGCTGCTGGGTCAAAGAGGTCTTGGGCATCCAGCCCTTTGCTGGTCCCTTCCCTCTGACGAGGCCCTCTGAGCTCCAGCACCTTGCAGTGTGGAGACAGCCCCTGCCAGCAACCTCCTCTCCAAAGAGGCCTCAACCGAGGCCTACGCCCAGGGGAAAAGCACCAGCGGGGATGATCCTGGGGCGGCGCACGGACATGTCTGGACCCAGTCACCGCAGCCTGCCCCTTGGTGGGGCAGTACCCCCGGAGGCCAGGAAGGTCTGGGCAAGGCTGGCCAGGGGCAGGGGCCCTGCTGGGTCCTGCCCCTGGACTGTGAGGCCTCTGAGCACAACCGGCCCTCTCCCACTGGAAGACCTCCCCGGCTGCCTCCAAAGGCCGGTTTGCAAGCACTCCCGCCCACTGTTCCAACCAAGGGCGCACAACGCTCCCAAGCCCGGGAGAAAATCGCCTCGGGGTGGTGCTCTCTCCGGGCCCTTTCCCCTGAGCCTGGGGGCTAGGCAGGGGGTCCACAATCCCAGGCCAAGGCAGAACGACATGCACACGTCTGTTCCTGCCCCATGCACCGGCAGAGAGCTCGGGGGAGCCAGAGTCTGTCAGGCAGCTGCTGGGCTCGCCGCCTGTGTGGGAAGGGGCAGAGCCGACCTAGGGGCAAGTTGGGCCTCTTGCTCTCCCTGCTGCCCTGAGGCTGCTGGGACCAAAGAGATCTTGGGCATCCAGCCCCTTGCTTGTCCCTTCCCTCTGACGAGGCCCTCTGAGCTCCAGCACCTTGCAGTGTGGAGACAGCCCCTGCCAGCAACCTCCTCTCCAAGGAGGCCTCAACCGAGGCCTAGGACCAGGGGAAAGGCACCAGCGGGGATGAGCCTGGGGAGGCGCCCGGGCATGTCTGGACCCAGTCCCCGCAGCCTGCCCCTTGGTGGGGCAGTACCCCCGGAGGCCAGGAAGGTCTGGGCAAGGCTGGCCACGGGCAGGGGCCCTGCTGGGTCCTGCCCCTGGCCTGTGTGGCCTCTGAGCACAACCGGCCCTCTCCCACTGGAAGACTTCCCCGGCTGCCTCCAAAGGCCGGTTTGCCAACACTCCCGCCCGCTGTTCCCGCCAGGCACGCACAATTCTCCCAAGCCCGGGAGAAAAGCGCTTCGGGGTGTTGCTCTCTCCGGGCCCTTGCCCCTGAGCGTGGGGGCGAGGCAGTGGGTCCACACTCCCAGACCAACGCAGAACCACATGCACACGTCTTTTCCTGACCCCTGCACCGGCAGAGAGCTCGGGGGAGCCAGAGTCTGTCAGGCAGCTGCTGGGCTGGCCGCCTGTGTGGGAAGGGGCAGAGCCGACCTAGGGGCAAGTTGGGCCTCTTCCTCTCCCTGCTGCCCTGAGGCTGCTGGGCCAAAGAGGTCTTGGGCATCCAGTCCCTTGCTGGTCCCTTCCCTCTGACGAGGCCCTCTGAGCTCCAGCACCTTGCAGTGTGGAGACAGCCCCTGCCAGCAACCTCCTCTCCAAGGAGGCCTCAACCGAGGCCTAGGCCCAGGGGAAAGGCACCAGCGGGGATGAGCCTGGGGATGCGCCCGGCCATGTCTGGACCCAGTCCCCGCAGCCTGCCCCTTGGTGGGGCAGTACCCCCGGAGGCCAGGAAGGTCTGGGCAAGGCTGGCCAGGGGCAGGGGCCCTGCTGGGTCCTGCCCCTGGACTGTGAGGCCTCTGAGCACAACCGGCCCTCTCCCACTGGAAGACCTCCCCGGCTGCCTCCAAAGGCCGGTTTGCAAGCACTCCCGCCCACTGTTCCAACCAAGGGCGCACAACGCTCCCAAGCCCGGGAGAAAATCGCCTCGGGGTGGTGCTCTCTCCGGGCCCTTTCCCCTGAGCCTGGGGGCTAGGCAGGGGGTCCACAATCCCAGGCCAAGGCAGAACGACATGCACACGTCTGTTCCTGCCCCATGCACCGGCAGAGAGCTCGGGGGAGCCAGAGTCTGTCAGGCAGCTGCTGGGCTGGCCGCCTGTGTGGGAAGGGGCAGAGCCGACCTAGGGGCAAGTTGGGCCTCTTGCTCTCCCTGCTGCCCTGAGGCTGCTGGGACCAAAGAGATCTTGGGCATCCAGCCCCTTGCTTGTCCCTTCCCTCTGACGAGGCCCTCTGAGCTCCAGCACCTTGCAGTGTGGAGACAGCCCCTGCCAGCAACCTCCTCTCCAAGGAGGCCTCAACCGAGGCCTAGGACCAGGGGAAAGGCACCAGCGGGGATGAGCCTGGGGAGGCGCCCGGGCATGTCTGGACCCAGTCCCCGCAGCCTGCCCCTTGGTGGGGCAGTACCCCCGGAGGCCAGGAAGGTCTGGGCAAGGCTGGCCACGGGCAGGGGCCCTGCTGGGTCCTGCCCCTGGCCTGTGTGGCCTCTGAGCACAACCGGCCCTCTCCCACTGGAAGACTTCCCCGGCTGCCTCCAAAGGCCGGTTTGCCAACACTCCCGCCCGCTGTTCCCGCCAGGCACGCACAATTCTCCCAAGCCCGGGAGAAAAGCGCTTCGGGGTGTTGCTCTCTCCGGGCCCTTGCCCCTGAGCGTGGGGGCGAGGCAGTGGGTCCACACTCCCAGACCAACGCAGAACCACATGCACACGTCTTTTCCTGACCCCTGCACCGGCAGAGAGCTCGGGGGAGCCAGAGTCTGTCAGGCAGCTGCTGGGCTGGCCGCCTGTGTGGGAAGGGGCAGAGCCGACCTAGGGGCAAGTTGGGCCTCTTCCTCTCCCTGCTGCCCTGAGGCTGCTGGGCCAAAGAGGTCTTGGACATCCAGTCCCTTGCTGGTCCCTTCCCTCTGACGAGGCCCTCTGAGCTCCAGCACCTTGCAGTGTGGAGACAGCCCCTGCCAGCAACCTCCTCTCCAAGGAGGCCTCAACCGAGGCCTAGGCCCAGGGGAAAGGCACCAGCGGGGATGAGCCTGGGGATGCGCCCGGCCATGTCTGGACCCAGTCCCCGCAGCCTGCCCCTTGGTGGGGCAGTACCCCCGGAGGCCAGGAGGGTCTGGGCAAGGCTGCCAGGGGCAGGGACACTGCTGGGTCCTGCCCCTGGCCTGTGGGGCGTCTGAGCACAACCGGCACTCTCCCGCTGGAAGACCTCCCCGGCTGCCTCCAAAGGCCGGTTTGCAAGCACTCCTGCCCGCTGTTCCCGCCAGGCACGCACAATGCTCCCAAGCCCGGGAGAAAAGCGCTTCGGGGTGGTGCTCTCTCCGGGCCCTTGCCCCTGAGCCTGGGGGACAGGCAGGGGGAACACACTCCCAGGTCAAGGCAGAACGACATGCACACGTCTGTTCCTGCCCCCTACACCGGCAGAGTGTTCGGGGGAGCCAGAGACTGCCAGGCTGCTGCTGGGCTGGCTGCCTGTGTGGGACGGGGTAGAGCCGACCTAGGGGCAAGTTGGGCCTCTTGCTCTCCCTGCTGCCCTGAGGCTGCTGGGTCAAAGAGGTCTTGGGCATCCAGCCCTTTGCTGGTCCTTTCCCTCTGACGAGGCCCTCTGAGCTCCAGCACCTTGCAGTGTGCAGACAGCCCCTGCCGGCAACCTCCTCTCCAAGGAGGCCTCAACCGAGGCCTAGGCCCAGGGGAAAGGCACCAGCGGGGATGAGACTGGGGAGGCGCCCGGGCATGTCTGGACCTAGGCCCCGCAGCCTGCCCCTTGGTGGGGCAGTACCCCCGGAGGCCAGGAAGGTCTGGGCAAGGCTGGCCAGGGGCAGGGGCCCTGCTGGGTCCTGCCCCTGGCCTGTGAGGCCTCTGAGCACAACTGGCACTCTCCCGCTGGAAGACCTCCCCGGCTGCCTCCAAAGGCTGGTTTGCAAGCACTCAATCCCGCTGTTCACGCCAGCTGCGCACAATGCTCCCAAGCCCGGGAGAAAAGCATTTTGGGGTGGTGCTCACTCCGGGCTTTGGAAGACCTCCCCGGCTGCCTCCAAGGCCGGTTTGCAAGCACTTCTGCCTGCTGTTCCCGCCACCCGCGCACAATGCTCCCAAGCCCGGGAGAAAAGCGTTTCGGGGTGGTGTTCTCTCTGGGCCCAAGAAAGACCTCCCGGGCTGCCCCCAAATGCCGGTTTGCAAGCACTCCCACTCGCTGTTCCCGCCATCCGTGCAAATGCTCCAAGCCCAGGAGAAAAGCCCTTCAGGGTGGTGCTCTCTCCCGGCACTTGGAAGACCTCCCCGGCTGCCTCCAAAGGCTGGATTTCAAGTACTCCCTCCCGCTGTCCCGCCAGCCGCACACAATGCTCCCAATCACGGGAGAAAAGCGCTTCGGGGTGGTGCTCTCTACGGGCCCTTGGAAGACCTCCCCGTTTGTCTCCAAAGGCCGGTTTGCAAGCACTCATGCCCGCTGTTCCCGCCAGCCGCGCACAATGATCCCAAGCCTAGGAGAAAAGCGCTTCGGGGTGGTGCTCTCTCCCGGCCCTTGGAAGACCTCCCCGGCTGCCTCCAAAGGCCGGTTTGCAAGCACTCAATCCCGCTGTTCCCGCCAGCCGCGCACAATGCTCCCAAGCCCGGGAGAAAAGCGCTTCGGGGTGGTGCTCTCTCCCGGCCCTTGGAAGACCTCCCCGGCTGCCTCCAAAGGCTGGTTTTCAAGAACTCCCTCCCGCTGACCCCCCAGCCGCACACAATGCTCCCAAGCCCGGGAGAAAAGCGCTTCGGGGTGGTGCTCTCTCCCGGCCCTTGGAAGACTCCCCGGCTGCCTCTAAAGGCCGGTTTGCAAGCACTCATGTCCTCTGTTCCCGACAGCCACGAACAATGCTCCCAATTCCGTGAGAAAAGTGCTTCGGGATGGTGCTCTCTCCGGGCCCTTGGAAGACCTCCCAAGCTGCCTCCAAAGGCCGGTTTGCAAGCACTCCCGCCCGCTGTTCCCGCCAGCCTCGCACAATGCTCCCAAGACCGGGAGAAAAGCGCTTCGGGGTGGTGTTCTCTCCGTGCCAATGGAGGACCTCCCTGGCTGCCCCCAAAGGCCGGTTTGCAAGCACTCCCACTCGCTGTTCCCGCCAGCCATGCACAATCCTCCAAAACCCCGGAGAAAAGCGCTTCGGGGTGGTGTTCTCTCCCTGCCCATGGAAGACCTCCCGGGGTGCCCCCAAAGGCCGGTTTGCAAGCACTCCCACTCGCTGTTCCCGCCATCCGCGCACAATGCTCCCAAGCCCGGGAGAAAAGCATTTTGGGGTGGTGCTCACACCGGGCCCTGGAAGACCTCCCCGGCTGCCTCCAAAGGACGGTTTTCAAGCACTCCTGCCTGCTGTTCCCGCCACCCGCGCACAATGCTCCCAAGCCCGGGAGAAAAGCGCTTCGGGGTGGTGCTCTCTACAGGCCCTTGGAAGACCTCCCCGGCTGCCTCCAAAGGCCGGTTTGCAAGGACTCCTTCCTGCTGTTCCCGCCATCCGCGCACAATGCTCCCAAGCCCAGGAGAAAAGCATTTTGGGGTGGTGCTCACACCGGGCCCTGGAAGACCTCCCCGGCTGCCTCCAAAGGACGGTTTTCAAGCACTCCTGCCTGCTGTTCCCGCCACCCGCGCAGAATGCTCCCAAGCGCGGGAGAAAAGCGCTTCGGGGTGGTGCTCTCTACAGGCCCTTGGAAGACCTCCCCGGCTGCCTCCAAAGGCCGGTTTGCAAGCACTCCCGCCCGCTGTTCCCGCCAGGCTCGCACAATGCTCCCAAGCCCGGGAGAAAAGCGCTTCGGGGTGGTGCTCTCTCCGGGCCCTTGCCCCTGAGCCTGGGGGCCAGGCAGTTGGAACACACTCCCAGGCCAAGGCAGAACGACATGCACACGTCTGTTCCTGCCCCCTACACCGGCAGAGAGCTCGGGGGAGCCAGAGACTGCCAGGCTGCTGCTGGGCTGGCTGCCTGTGTGGGATGGGGCAGAGCCGATCTAGGGGCAAGTTGGGCCTCTTGCTCTAACTGCTGGCCTGAGGCTGCTGGGTCAAAGAGGTCTTGGGCATCCAGCCCTTTGCTGGTCCCTTCCCTCTGACGAGGCCCTCTGAGCTCCAGCACCTTGCAGTGTGGAGACAGCCCCTGCCAGCAACCTCCTCTCCAAAGAGGCCTCAACCGAGGCCTACGCCCAGGGGAAAAGCACCAGCGGGGATGATCCTGGGGCGGCGCACGGACATGTCTGGACCCAGTCCCCGCAGCCTGCCCCTTGGTGGGGCAGTACCCCCGGAGGCCAGGAAGGTCTGGGCAAGGCTGGCCAGGGGCAGGGGCCCTGCTGGGTCCTGCCCCTGGCCTGTGAGGCCTCTGAGCACAACCGGCCCTCTCCCACTGGAAGACCTCCCCAGCTGCCTCCAAAGTCCTGTTTGCAAACACTCCCGCCCGCTGTTCACGCCAGGCTCGCACAATGCTCCCAAGCCCGGGAGAAAAGCGCTTCGGGGTGGTGCTCTCTCCGGGCCCTTGCCCCTGAGCCTGGGGGCAAGGCAGGGTGTCCACACTCCCAGGCCAAGGCAGAACCACATGCACACGTCTGATCTGCCCCCTGCACCGGCAGAGAGCTCGGGGGAGCCAGAGTCTGTCAGGCAGGTGCTGGGCTGGCCGCCTGTGTGGGAAGTGGCAGAGCCGACCTAGGGGCAAGTTGGGCCTCTTGCTCTCCCTGCTGCCCTGAGGCTGCTGGGCCAAAGAGGTCTTGGGCATCCAGCCCCTTGCTGGTCCCTTCCCTCTGACGAGGCCCTCTGAGCTCCAGCACCTTGCAGTGTGGAGACAGCCCCTGCCAGCAACCTCCTCTCCAAGGAGGCCTCAACCGAGGCCTAGGCCCAGGGGAAAGGCACCACCGGGGATGAGCCTGGGGAGGCGCCCGGGCATGTCTGGACCCAGTCCCCGCAGCCTGCCCCTTGGTGGGGCAGTACCCCCGGAGGCCAGGAAGGTCTGGGCAAGGCTGGCCAGCGGCAGGGGCCCTGCTGGGTCCTGCCCCTGGCCTGTGGGGCCTCTGAGCACAACCGGCCCTCTCCCACTGGAAGAACTCCCCGGCTGCCTCCAAAGGCCAGTTTGCCAACACTCCCACCCGCTGTTCCCGCCAGGCAAGCACAATGCTTCCAAGCCCGGGAGAAAAGCGCTTCGGGGTGGTGCTCTCCTCGGGCCCTTGCCCCTGAGCCTGGGGGCCAGGCAGTTGGTCCACACTCCCAGACCAAGGCAGAACCACATGCACACGTCTATTCCTGACCCCTGCACCGGCAGAGAGCTCAGGGGAGCCAGAGTCTGTCAGGCAGCTGCTGGGCTGGCCGCCTGTGTGGGAAGGGGCAGAGCCAACCTAGGGGCAAGTTGGGCCTCTTCCTCTCCCTGCTGCCCTGAGGCTGCTGGGCCAAAGAGGTCTTGGGCATCCAGCCCCTTGCTGGTCCCTTCCCTCTGACGAGGCCCTTTGAGCTCCAGCACCTTGCAGTGTGGAGACAGCCCCTGCCAGCAACATCCTCTCCAAGGAGGCCTCAACCGAGGCCTAGGCCCAGGGGAAAGGCACCAGCGGGGATGAGCCTGGGGAGGCGCCCGGGCATGTCTGGACCCAGTCCCCGCAGCCTGCCCCTTGGTGGGGCAGTACCCCCGGAGGCCAGGAAGATCTGGGCAAGGCTGGCCAGGGGCAGGGGCCCTGCTGGGTCCTCCCCATGGCCTGTGGGGCCTCTGAGCACAACCGGCCCTCTCCCACTGGAAGACCTCCCCGGCTGCCTCCAAAGGCCAGTTTGCCAACACTCCTGCCCGCTCTTCCCGCCAGGCACGCACAATGCTCCCAAGCCCGGGAGAAAAGCGCTTCGGGGTGGTGCTCTCTCCGGGCCCTTGCCCCTGAGCCTGTGGGCAAGGCAGGGGGAACACACTCCCAGGCCAAGGCAGAACCACATGCCCACGTCTATTCCTGTCCCCTGTACCGGCAGAGAGCTTGGGGGAGCCAGAGTGTGTCAGGCAGCTGCTGGGTTGGCCGCCTGTGTGGGAAGGGGCAGAGCCGCCCTAGGGGCAAGTTGGGCCTCTTGCTCTCCCTGCTGCCCTGAGGCTGCTGGGCCAAAGACGTCTTGGGCATCCAGCCCCTTACTGGTCCCTTCCCTCTGACGAGGCCCTCTGAGCTCCAGCACCTTGCAGTGTGGAGACAGCCCCTGCCAGCAACCTCCTCTCCAAGGAGGCCTCAACCGAGGCCTAGGCCCAGGGGAAAGGCACCAGCGGGGATGAGCCTGGGGAGGTGCCCGGGCATGTCTGGACCCAGGCCCCGCAGCCTGCCCCTTGGTGGGGCAGTACCCCCGGAGGCCAGGAAGGTCTGGGCAAGGCTGGCCAGGGGCAGGGGCCCTGCTGCGTCCTGCCCCTGGCCTGTGGGGCCTCTGAGCACAACCGGCCCTCTCCCACTGGAAGACCTCCCCGGCTGCCTCCAAAGGCCGGTTTGCAAGCGCTCCCGCCCACTGTTCCCAGCAGGCGTGCACAATGCTCCCAAGCCCGGGAGAAAAGCGCTTCAGGGTGGTGCTCTCTCCGGGCCCTTGCCCCTGAGCCTGGGGGCAAGGCAGGGTGTCCACACTCCCAGGACAAGGCAGAACCACATGCACACGTCTGATCTGCCCCCTGCACCGGCAGAGAGCTCGGGGGAGCCAGAGTCTGTCAGGCAGCTGCTGGGCTGGCCGCCTGTGTGGGAAGGGGCAGAGCCGACCTAGGGGCAAGTTGGGCCTCTTGCTCTCCCTGCTGCCCTGAGGCTGCTGGGCCAAAGAGGTCTTGGGCATCCAGCCCCTTGCTGGTCCCTTCCCTCTGACGAGGCCCTCTGAGCTCCAGCACCTTGCAGTGTGGAGACAGCCCCTGCCAGCAACCTCCTCTCCAAGGAGGCCTCAACCGAGGCCTAGGCCCAGGGGAAAGGCACCAGCGGGGATGAGCCTGGGGAGGCGCCCGGGCATGTCTGGACCCAGTCCCCGCAGCCTGCCCCTTGGTGGGGCAGTACCCCCGGAGGCCAGGAAGGTCTGGGCAAGGCTGCCAGGGGCAGGGACACTGCTGGGTCCTGCCCCTGGCCTGTGGGGCGTCTGAGCACAACCGGCACTCTCCCGCTGGAAGACCTCCCCGTCTGCCTCGAAAGGCCGGTTTGCAAGCACTCCCGCCCGCTGTTCCCGCCAGGCACGCACAATGCTCCCAAGCCCGGGAGAAAAGCGCTTCGGGGTGGTGCTCTCACCGGGCCCTTGCCCCTGAGCCTGGGGGCCAGGCAGGGGGAACACACTCCCAGGCCAAGGCAGAACGACATGCACACGTCTGTTCCTGCCCCCTACACCGGCAGAGAGCTCGGGGGAGCCAGAGACTGCCAGGCTGCTGCTGGGCTGGCCGCCTGTGTGGGACGGGGCAGAGCCGACCTAGGGGCAAGTTGGGCCTCTTGCTCTCCCTGCTGCCCTGAGGCTGCTGGGTCAAAGAGGTCTTGGGCATCCAGCCCTTTGCTGGTCCCTTCCCTCTGACGAGGCCCTCTGAGCTCCAGCACCTTGCAGTGTGGAGACAGCCCCTGCCAGCAACCTCCTCTCCAAGGAGGCCTCAACCGAGGCCTAGGCCCAGGGGAAAGGCACCAGCGGGGATGAGCCTGGGGAGGCGCCCGGGCATGTCTGGACCCAGTCCCCGCAGCCTGCCCCTTGGTGGGGCAGTACCCCCGGAGGCCAGGAAGGTCTGGGCAAGGCTGGCCAGGGGCAGGGGCCCTGCTGGGTCCTGCCCCTGGCCTGTGGGGCCTCTGAGCACAACCGGCCCTCTCCCACTGGAAGACCTCCCCGGCTGCCTCCAAAGTCCTGTTTGCAAACACTCCCGCCCGCTGTTCACGCCAGGCTCGCACAATGCTCCCAAGCCCGGGAGAAAAGCGCATTGGGGTGGATCTCTCTCCGGGCCCTTGCCCCTGAGCCTGGGGGCAAGGCACGGGGAACACACTCCCTGGCCAAGGCAGAACCACATGCCCACGTCTGTTCCTGTCCCCTGCACCGGCAGAGAGCTTGGGGGAGCCAGAGTCTGGCAGGCAGCTGCTGGGTTGGCCGCCTGTGTGGGAAGGGGCAGAGCCGACCTAGGGGCAAGTTGGGCCTCTTACTCTCCCTGCTGCCCTGAGGCTGCTGGGCCAAAGACGTCTTGGGCATCCAGCCCCTTACTGGTCCCTTCCCTCTGACGAGGCCCTCTGAGCTCCAGCACCTTGCAGTGTGGAGACAGCCCCTGCCAGCAACCTCCTCTCCAAGGAGGCCTCAACCGAGGCCTAGGCCCAGGGGAAAGGCACCAGCGGGGATGAGCCAGGGGAGGCGCCCGAGCATGTCTGGACCCAGTCCCCGCAGCCTGCCCCTTGGTGGGGCAGTACCCCCGGAGGCCAGGAAGGTCTGGGCAAGGCTGGCCAGGGGCAGGGGCCCTGCTGCGTCCTGCCCCTGGCCTGTGGGGCCTCTGAGCACAACCGGCCCTCTCCCACTGGAAGACCTCCCCGGCTGTCTCCAAAGGCCAGTTTGCAAGCGCGCCCGCCCACTGTTCCCAGCAGGCGTGCACAATGCTCCCAAGCCCGGGAGAAAAGCGCTTCAGGGTGGTGCTCTCTCCGGGCCCTTGCCCCTGAGCCTGGGGGCAAGGCAGGGTGTCCACACTCCCAGGCCAAGGCAGAACCACATGCACACGTCTGATCTGCCCCCTGCACCGGCAGAGAGCTCGGGGGAGCCAGAGTCTGTCAGACAGCTGCTGGGTTGGCCGCCTGTGTGGGAAGGGGCAGAGCCGACCTAGGGGCAAGTTGGGCCTCTTGCTCTCCCTGCTGCCCTGAGGCTGCTGGGCCAAAGAGGTCTTGGGCATCCAGCCCCTTGCTGGTCCCTTCCCTCTGACGAGGCCCTCTGAGCTCCAGCACCTTGCAGTGTGGAGACATCCCCTGCCAGCAACCTCCTCTCCAAGGAGGCCTCAACCGAGACCTAGGACCAGGGGAAAGGCACCAGCGGGGATGAGCCTGGGGAGGCGCCCGGGCATGTCTGGACCCAGTCCCCGCAGCCTGCCCCTTCGTGGGGCAGTACCCCCGGAGGCCAGGAAGGTCTGGGAAAGGCTGGCCAGGGGCAGGGGACCTGCTGGGTCCTGCCCCTGGCCTGTGGGGCCTCTGAGCACAACCGGCCCTCTCCCACTGGAAGACCTCCCCGGCTGCCTCCAAAGTCCTGTTTGCCAACACTCCCAGCCGCTGTTCACGCCAGACTTGCACAATGCTCCCAAGCCCGGGAGAAAAGCGCTTCGGGGTGGTGCTCTCTCCGGGCCCTTGCCCCTGAGCCTGGGAGCAAGGCATGGGGAACACACTCCCAGGCCAAGGCAGAACCACATGCCCACGTCTGTTCCTGTCCCCTGCACCGGCAGAGAGCTTGGGGGAGCCAGAGTCTGTCAGGCAGCTGCTGGGTTGGCCGCCTGTGTGGGAAGGGGCAGAGCCGCCCTAGGGGCAAGTTGGGCCTCTTGCTCTCCCTGCTGCCCTGAGGCTGCTGGGCCAAAGACGTCTTGGGCATCCAGCCCCTTACTGGTCCCTTCCCTCTGACGAGGCCCTCTGAGCTCCAGCACCTTGCAGTGTGGAGACAGCCCCTGCCAGCAATCTCCTCTCCAAGGAGGCCTCAACCGAGGCCTAGGCCCAGGGGAAAGGCACCAGCGGGGATGAGCCAGGGGAGGCGCCCGAGCATGTCTGGACCCAGTCCCCGCAGCCTGCCCCTTGGTGGGGCAGTACCCCCTGAGGCCAGGAAGGTCTGGGTAAGGCTGGCCAGGGGCAGGGGCCCTGCTGGGTCCTGCCCCTGGCCGGTGGGGCCTCTGAGCACAACCGGCCCTCTCCCACTGGAAGACCTCCCCGGTTGCCTCCAAAGGACGGTTTGCAAGCGTTCCCGGCCACTGTTACCAGCAGGCGGGCACAATGCTCCTAAGCCCGGAAGAAAAGCGCTTCAGGGTGGTGCTCTCTCTGGGCCCTTGCCCCTGAGCCTGGGGGCAAGGCAGGGTGTCCACACTCCCAGGCCAAGGCAGAACCACATGCACACGTCTGATCTGCCCCCTGCACCGGCAGAGAGCTCGGGGGAGCCAGAGTCTGTCAGGCAGCTGCTGGGCTGGCCGCCTGTGTGGGAAGTGGCAGAGCCGACCTAGAGGCAAGTTGGGCCTCTTGCTCTCCCTGCTGCCCTGAGGCTGCTGGGCCAAAGAGGTCTTGGGCATCCAGCCCCTTGCTGGTCCCTTCCCTCTGACGAGGCCCTCTGAGCTCCAGCACCTTGCAGTGTGGAGACAGCCCCTGCCAGCAACCTCCTCTCCAAGGAGGCCTCAACCGAGGCCTAGGCCCAGGGGAAAGGCACCACCGGGGATGAGCCTGGGGAGGCGCCCGGGCATGTCGGGACCCAGTCCCCGCAGCCTGCCCCTTGGTGGGGCAGTACCCCCGGAGGCCAGGAAGGTCTGGGCAAGGCTGGCCAGCGGCAGGGGCCCTGCTGGGTCCTGCCCCTGGCCTGTGGGGCCTCTGAGCACAACCGGCCCTCTCCCACTGGAAGAACTCCCCGGCTGCCTCCAAAGGCCAGTTTGCCAACACTCCCGCCCGCTGTTCCCGCCAGGCAAGCACAATGCTTCCAAGCCCGGGAGAAAAGCGCTTCGGGGTGGTGCTCTCCTCGGGCCCTTGCCCCTGAGCCTGGGGGCCAGGCAGTTGGTCCACACTCCCAGACCAAGGCAGAACCACATGCACACGTCTGTTCCTGACCCCTGCACCGGCAGAGAGCTCAGGGGAGCCAGAGTCTGTCAGGCAGCTGCTGGGCTGGCCGCCTGTGTGGGAAGGGGCAGAGCCAACCTAGGGGCAAGTTGGGCCTCTTGCTCTCCCTGCTGCCCTGAGGCTGCTGGGCCAAAGAGGTCTTGGGCATCCAGCCCCTTGCTGGTCCCTTCCCTCTGACGAGGCCCTTTGAGCTCCAGCACCTTGCAGTGTGGAGACAGCCCCTGCCAGCAACATCCTCTCCAAGGAGGCCTCAACCGAGGCCTAGGCCCAGGGGAAAGGCACCAGCGGGGATGAGCCTGGGGAGGCGCCCGGGCATGTCTGGACCCAGTCCCCGCAGCCTGCCCCTTGGTGGGGCAGTACCCCCGGAGGCCAGGAAGATCTGGGCAAGGCTGGCCAGGGGCAGGGGCCCTGCTGGGTCCTCCCCATGGCCTGTGGGGCCTCTGAGCACAACCGGCCCTCTCCCACTGGAAGACCTCCCCGGCTGCCTCCAAAGGCCAGTTTGCCAACACTCCTGCCCGCTCTTCCCGCCAGGCACGCACAATGCTCCCAAGCCCGGGAGAAAAGCGCTTCGGGGTGGTGCTCTCTCCGGGCCCTTGCCCCTGAGCCTGTGGGCAAGGCAGGGGGAACACACTCCCAGACCAAGGCAGAAACACATGCACACGTCTGGTCCTGTCCCCGGCACCGGCAGAGAGCTCGGGGGAGCCAGAGTCTCTCAGGCAGGTGCTGGGCTGGCCGCCTGTGTGGGAAGGGGCAGAGCCGACCTAGGGGCAAGTTGGGCCTCTTGCTCTCCCTGCTGCCCTGAGGCTGCAGGGCCAAAGACGTCTTGGGCATCCAGCCCCTTACTGGTCCCTTCCCTCTGACGAGGCCCTCTGAGCTCCAGCACCTTGCAGTGTGAAGACAGCCCCTCCCAGCAATCTCCTCTCCAAGGAGGCCTCAACCGAGGCCTAGGCCCAGGGGAAAGGCACCAGCGGGGTTGAGCCAGGGGAGGCGCCCGGGCATGTCTGGACCCTGTCCCCGCAGCCTGCCCCTTGGTGGGGCAGTACCCCCGGAGGCCAGGAAGGTCTGGGCAAGGCTGGCCAGGGGCAGGGACACTGCTGGGTCCTGCCCCTGGCCTGTGGGGCCTCTGAGCACAACCGGCCCTCTCCCACTGGTAGACCTCCGAAGCTGCCTCCAAAGTCCTGTTTGCAAACACTCCCGACCGCTGTTCACGCCAGGCTCGCACAATGCTCCCAAGCCCGGGAGAAAAGCGCATTGGGGTGGTGCTCTCTCCGGGCCCTTGCCCCTGAGCCTGGGGGCAAGGCAGGGGGAACACCCTCCCAGGCCAAGGCAGAACCACATGCCCACGTCTGTTCCTGTCCCCTGCACCGGCAGAGAGCTTGGGGGAGCCAGAGTCTGTCAGGCAGCTGCTGGGTTGGCCGCCTGTGTGGGAAGGGGCAGAGCCGCCCTAGGGGCAAGTTGGGCCTCTTGCTCTCCCTGCTGCCCTGAGGCTGCTGGGCCAAAGACGTCTTGGGCATCCAGCCCCTTACTGGTCCCTTCCCTCCGACGAGGCCCTCTGAGCTCCAGCACCTTGCAGTGTGGAGACAGCCCCTGCCAGCAACCTCCTCTCCAAGGAGGCCTCAACCGAGGCCTAGGTCCAGGGGAAAGGCACCAGCGGGGATGAGCCTGGGGAGGCGCCCGGGCATGTCTGGACCCAGGCCCCGCAGCCTGCCCCTTGGTGGGGCAGTACCCCCGGAGGCCAGGAAGGTCTGGGCAAGGCTGGCCAGGGGCAGGGGCCCTGCTGCGTCCTGCCCCTGGCCTGTGGGGCCTCTGAGCACAACCGGCCCTCTCCCACTGGAAGACCTCCCCGGCTGCCTCCAAAGGCCGGTTTGCAAGCGCTCCCGCCCACTGTTCCCAGCAGGCGTGCACAATGCTCCCAAGCCCGGGAGAAAAGCGCTTCAGGGTGGTGCTCTCTCCGGGCCCTTGCCCCTGAGCCTGGGGGCAAGGCAGGGTGTCCACACTCCCAGGACAAGGCAGAACCACATGCACACGTCTGATCTGCCCCCTGCACCGGCAGAGAGCTCGGGCGAGCCAGAGTCTGTCAGGCAGCTGCTGGGCTGGCCGCCTGTGTGGGAAGGGGCAGAGCCGACCTAGGGGCAAGTTGGGCCTCTTGCTCTCCCTGCTGCCCTGAGGCTGCTGGGCCAAAGAGGTCTTGGGCATCCAGCCCCTTGCTGGTCCCTTCCCTCTGACGAGGCCCTCTGAGCTCCAGCACCTTGCAGTGTGGAGACAGCCCCTGCCAGCAACCTCCTCTCCAAGGAGGCCTCAACCGAGGCCTAGGCCCAGGGGAAAGGCACCAGCGGGGATGAGCCTGGGGAGGCGCCCGGGCATGTCTGGACCCAGTCCCCGCAGCCTGCCCCTCGGTGGGGCAGTACCCCCGGAGGCCAGGAAGGTCTGGGCAAGGCTGCCAGGGGCAGGGACACTGCTGGGTCCTGCCCCTGGCCTGTGGGGCGTCTGAGCACAACCGGCACTCTCCCGCTGGAAGACCTCCCCGTCTGCCTCGAAAGGCCGGTTTGCAAGCACTCCCGCCCGCTGTTCCCGCCAGGCACGCACAATGCTCCCAAGCCCGGGAGAAAAGCGCTTCGGGGTGGTGCTCTCACCGGGCCCTTGCCCCTGAGCCTGGGGGCCAGGCAGGGGGAACACACTCCCAGGCCAAGGCAGAACGACATGCACACGTCTGTTCCTGCCCCCTACACCGGCAGAGAGCTCGGGGGAGCCAGAGACTGCCAGGCTGCTGCTGGACTGGCCGCCTGTGTGGGACGGGGCAGAGCCGACCTAGGGGCAAGTTGGGCCTCTTGCTCTCCCTGCTGCCCTGAGGCTGCTGGGTCAAAGAGGTCTTGGGCATCCAGCCCTTTGCTGGTCCCTTCCCTCTGACGAGGCCCTCTGATCTCCAGCACCTTGCAGTGTGGAGACAGCCCCTGCCAGCAACCTCCTCTCCAAGGAGGCCTCAACCGAGGCCTAGGCCCAGGGGAAAGGCACCAGCGGGGATGAGCCTGGGGAGGCGCCCGGGCATGTCTGGACCCAGTCCCCGCAGCCTGCCCCTAGGTGGGGCAGTACCCCCGGAGGCCAGGAAGGTCTGGGCAAGGCTGCCAGGGGCAGGGACACTGCTGGGTCCTGCCCCTGGCCTGTGGGGCGTCTGAGCACAACCGGCACTCTCCCGCTGGAAGACCTCCCCGTCTGCCTCGAAAGGCCGGTTTGCAAGCACTCCCGCCCGCTGTTCCCGCCAGGCACGCACAATGCTCCCAAGCCCGGAAGAAAAGCGCTTCGGGGTGGTGCTGTCTCCGGGCCCTTGCCCCTGAGCCTGGGGGCAAGGCATGGGGAACACACTCCCAGGCCAAGGCAGAACCACATGCCCACGTCTGTTCCTGTCCCCTCCACCGGCAGAGAGCTAGGGGGAGCCAGAGTCTGTCAGGCAGCTGCTGGGCTGGACGCCTGTGTGGGAAGGGGCAGAGCCGACCTAGGGGCAAGTTGGGCCTCTTGCTCTCCCTGCTGCCCTGAGGCTGCTGGGCCAAAGAGGTCTTGGGCATCCAGCCCCTTGCTGGTCCCTTCCCTCTGACGAGGCCCTCTGAGCTCCAGCACCTTGCAGTGTGGAGACAGCCCCTGCCAGCAACCTCCTCTCCAAGGAGGCCTCAACCGAGGCCTAGGCCCAGGGGAAAGGCACCAGCGGGGATGAGCCTGGGGAGGCGCCCGGGCATGTCTGGACCCAGTCCCCGCAGCCTGCCCCTTGGTGGGGCAGTACCCCCGGAGGCCAGGAAGGTCTGGGCAAGGCTGGCCAGGGGCAGGGGACCTGCTGGGTCCTGCCCCTGGCCTGTGGGGCCTCTGAGCACAACCGGCCCTCTCCCACTGGAAGACCTCCCCGGCTGCCTCCAAAGTCCTGTTTGCCAACACTCCCACCCGCTGTTCACTGCAGACTTGCACAATGCTCCCAAGCCCGGGAGAAAAGCGCTTCGGGGTGGTGCTCTCTCCGGGCCCTTGCCCCTGAGCCTGGGGGCAAGGCATGGGGAACACACTCCCAGGCCAAGGCAGAACCACATGCCCACGTCTGTTCCTGTCTCCTGCACCGGCAGAGAGCTTGGGGGAGCCAGAGTCTGTCAGGCAGCTGCTGGGTTGGCCGCCTGTGTGGGAAGGGGCAGAGCCGCCCTAGGGGCAAGTTGGGCCTCTTGCTCTCCCTGCTGCCCTGAGGCTGCTGGGCCAAAGACGTCTTGGGCATCCAGCCCCTTACTGGTCCCTTCCCTCTGACGAGGCCCTCTGAGCTCCAGCACCTTGCAGTGTGGAGACAGCCCCTGCCAGCAACCTCCTCTCCAAGGAGGCCTCAACCGAGGCCTATGCCCAGGGGAAAGGCACCAGCGGGGATGAGCCAGGGGAGGCGCCCGAGCATGTCTGGACCCAGTCCCCGCAGCCTGCCCCTTGGTGGGGCAGTACCCCCGGAGGCCAGGAAGTTCTGGGTAAGACTGGCCAGGGGCAGGGGCACTGCTGGGTCCTGCCCCTGGCCTGTCTGGCCTCTGAGCACAACCGGCCCTCTCCCACTGGAAGACCTCCCCGGCTGCCTCCAAAGGCCGGTTTGCAAGCGCTCCCGGCCACTGTTACCAGCAGGCGGGCACAATGCTCCTAAGCCCGGAAGAAAAGCGCTTCAGGGTGGTGCTCTCTCTGGGCCCTTGCCCCTGAGCCTGGGGGCAAGGCAGGGTGTCCACACTCCCAGGCCAAGGCAGAACCACATGCACACGTCTGACCTGCCCCCTGCACCGGCAGAGAGCTCGGGGGAGCCAGAGTCTGTCAGGCAGCTGCTGGGCTGGCCGCCTGTGTGGGAAGGGGCAGAGCCGACCTAGGGGCAAGTTGGGCCTCTTGCTCTCCCTGCTGCCCTGAGGCTGCTGGGCCAAAGAGGTCTTGGGCATCCAGCCCCTTGCTGGTCCCTTCCCTCTGACGAGGCCCTCTGAGCTCCAGCACCTTGCAGTGTGGAGACAGCCCCTGCCAGCAACCTCCTCTCCAAGGAGGCCTCAACCGAGGCCTAGGCCCAGGGGAAAGGCACCAGCGGGGATGAGCCTGGGGAGGCGCCCGGGCATGTCTGGACCCAGTCCCCGCAGCCTGCCCCTTGGTGGGGCAGTACCCCCGGAGGCCAGGAAGGTCTGGGCAAGGCTGGCCAGGGGCAAGGGCCCTGCTGGGTCCTGCCCCTGGCCTGTGGGGCCTCTGAGCACAACCGGCCCTCTCCCACTGGAAGAACTCCCCAGCTGCCTCCAAAGGCCAGTTTGCCAACACTCCCGCCCGCTGTTCCCGCCAGGCACGCACAATGCTCCCAAGCCCGGGAGAAAAGCACTTCGGGGTGGTGCTCTCCTCGGGCCCTTGCCCCTGAGCCTGGGGGCCAGGCAGTTGGTCCACACTCCCAGACCAAGGCAGAACCACATGCACACGTCTGTTCCTGACCCCTGCACCGGCAGAGAGCTCGGGGGAGCCAGAGTCTCTCAGGCAGGTGCTGGGCTGGCCGCCTGTGTGGGAAGGGGCAGAGCCGACCTAGGGGCAAGTTGGGCCTCTTGCTCTCTCTGCTGCCCTGAGGCTGCAGGGCCAAAGACGTCTTGGGCATCCAGCCCCTTACTGGTCCCTTCCCTCTGACGAGGCCCTCTGAGCTCCAGCACCTTGCAGTGTGGAGACAGCCCCTGCCAGCAATCTCCTCTCCAAGGAGGCCTCAACCGAGGCCTAGGCCCAGGGGAAAGGCACCAGCGGGGTTGAGCCAGGGGAGGCGCCCGGGCATGTCTGGACCCTGTCCCCGCAGCCTGCCCCTTGGTGGGGCAGTACCCCCGGAGGCCAGGAAGGTCTGGGCAAGGCTGGCCAGGGGCAGGGGCCCTGCTGGGTCCTGCCCCTGGCCTGTGGGGCCTCTGAGCACAACCGGCCCTCTCCCACTGGAAGACATCCCCGGCTGCCTCCAAAGGCCGGTTTGCAAGCACTCCCGCCCACTGTTCCCGCCAGGCGCGCACAATGCTCCCAAGCCCGGGAGAAAAGCGCTTCGGGGTGGTGGTCTCTCCGGGCCCTTGCCCCTGAGCCTGGGGGCCAGGCAGGGGATCCACAGTCCCAAGCCAAGGCACAACAACATGCACACGTCTGTTCCTGCCCCCTCCACCGGCAGAGAGCTGGGGGGAGCCAGAGTCTGTCAGGCAGCTGCTGGGCTGGCCGCCTGTGTGGGAAGGGGCAGAGCCGGCCTAGGGGCAAGTTGGGCCTCTTCCTCTCCCTGCTGCCCTGAGGCTGCTGGGCCAAAGAGGTCTTGGGCATCCAGCCCCTTGCTGGTCCCTTCCCTCTGACGAGGCCCTCTGAGCTCCAGCACCTTGCAGTGTGGAGACAGCCCCTGCCAGCAACATCCTCTCCAAGGAGGCCTCAACCGAGGCCTAGGCCCAGGGGAAAGGCACCAGCGGGTATGAGCCTGGGGAGGTGCCCGGGCATGTCTGGACCCAGTCCCCGCAGCCTGCCCCTTGGTGGGGCAGTACCCCCGGAGGCCAGGAAGATCTGGGCAAGGCTGGCCAGGGGCAGGGGCCCTGCTGGGTCCTCCCCATGGCCTGTGGGGCCTCTGAGCACAACCGGCCCTCTCCCACTGGAAGACCTCCCCGTCTGCCTCCAAAGGCCAGTTTGCCAACACTCCTGCCCGCTCTTCTCGCCAGGCACGCACAATGCTCCCAAGCCCGGGAGAAAAGCGCTTCGGGGTGGTGCTCTCTCCGGGCCCTTGCCCCTGAGCCTGTGGGCAAGGCAGGGGGAACACACTCCCAGACCAAGGCAGAAACACATGCACACGTCTGGTCCTGTCCCCTGCACCGGCAGAGAGCTCGGGGGAGCCAGAGTCTCTCAGGCAGGTGCTGGGTTGGCTGCCTGTGTGGGAAGGGGCAGAGGCGACCTAGGGGCAAGTTGGGCCTCTTGCTCTCCCTGCTGCCCTGAGGCTGCTGGGCCAAAGAGGTCTTGGGCATCCAGCCCCTTGCTGGTCCCTTCCCGCTGACGAGGCCCTCTGAGCTCCAGCACCTTACAGTGTGGAGACAGCCCCTGCCAGCAACCTCCTCTCCAAGGAGGCATCAACCGAGGCCTATGCCCAGGGGAAAGGCACCAGCGGGGATGAGCCTGGGGAGGCGCCCAGGCATGTCTGGACCCAGTCCCCGCAGCCTGCCCCTTGGTGGGGCAGTACCCCCGGAGGCCAGGAAGGCCTGGGCAAGGCTGGCCAGGGGCAGGGGCCCTACTGGGTCCTGCCCCTGGCCTGTGGGGCCTCTGAGCACAACCGGCCCTCTCCCACTCGAAGAACTCCCCGGCTGCCTCCAAAGGCCAGTTTGCCAACACTCCCGCCCGCTGTTCCCGCCAGGCACGCACAATGCTCCCAAGCCCGGGAGAAAAGCACTTCGGGGTGGTGCTCTCCTCGGGCCCTTGCCCCTGAGCCTGGGGGCAAGGCAGTTGGTCCACACTCCCAGACCAAGGCAGAACCACATGCACACGTCTGTTCCTGACCCCTGCACCGGCAGAGAGCTCGGGGGAGCCAGAGTCTGTCAGGCAGCTGCTGGGCTGGCCGCCTGTGTGGGAAGGGGCAGAGCCGACCTAGGGGCAAGTTGGGCCTCTTCCTCTCCCTGCTGCCCTGAGGCTGCTGGGCCAAATAGGTCTTGGGCATCCAGCCCCTTGCTGGTCCCTTCACTCTGACGAGGCCCTCTGAGCTCTAGCACCTTGCAGTGTGGAGACAGCCCCTGCCAGCAACCTCCTCTCCAAGGAGGCCTCAACCGAGGCCTAGGCCCAGGGGAAAGGCACCAGCGGGGATGAGCCTGGGGAGGCGCCCGGGCATGTCTGGACCCAGTCCCCGCAGCCTGCCCCTTGGTGGGGCAGTACCCCCGGAGGCCAGGAAGATCTGGGCAAGGCTGGCCAGGGGCAGGGGCCCTGCTGGGTCCTCCCCATGGCCTGTGGGGCCTCTGAGCACAACCGGCCCTCTCCCACTGGAAGACCTCCCCGGCTGCCTCCAAAGGCCAGTTTGCCAACACTCCTGCCCGCTCTTCCCGCCAGGCACGCACAATGCTCCCAAGCCCGGGAGAAAAGCGCTTCGGGGTGGTGGTCTCTCCGGGCCCTTGCCCCTGAGCCTGGGGGCCAGGCAGGGGATCCACAGTCCCAGGCCAAGGCACAACAACATGCACACGTCTGTTCCTGCCCCCTCCACCGGCAGAGAGCTGGGGGGAGCCAGAGTCTGTCAGGGAGCTGCTGGGTTGGCCGCCTGTGTGGGAAGGGGCAGAGCCGACCTAGGGGCAAGTTGGGCCTCTTGCTCTCCCTGCTGCCCTGAGGCTGCTGGGCCAAAGAGGTCTTGGGCATCCAGCCCCTTGCTGGTCCCTTCCCGCTGACGAGGCCCTCTGAGCTCCAGCACCTTGCAGTGTGGAGACAGCCCCTGCCAGCAACCTCCTCTCCAAGGAGGCCTCAACCGAGGCCTAGGCCCAGGGGAAAGGCACCAGCGGGGATGAGCCTGGGGAGGCGCCCGGGCATCTCTGGACCCAGGCCCCGCAGCCTGCCCCTTAGTGGGGCAGTACCCCCGGAGGCCAGGAAGGTCTGGGCAAGGCTAGCCAGGGGCAGGGGCCCTGCTGCGTCCTGCCCCTGGCCTGTGGGGCCTCTGAGCACAACCGGCCCTCTCCCACTGGAAGACCTCCCCGGCTGCCTCCAAGGCCGGTTTGCAAGCGCTCCCGCCCACTGTTCCCAGCAGGCGTGCACAATGCTCCCAAGCCCGGGAGAAAAGCGCTTCAGGGTGGTGCTCTCTCCGGGCCCTTGCCCCTGAGCCTGGGGGCAAGGCAGGGTGTCCACACTCCCAGGACAAGGCAGAACCACATGCACACATCTGATCTGCCCCCTGCACCGGCAGAGAGCTCGGGGGAGCCAGAGTCTGTCAGGCAGCTGCTGGGCTGGCCGCCTGTGTGGGAAGGGGCAGAGCCGACCTAGGGGCAAGTTGGGCCTCTTGCTCTCCCTGCTGCCCTGAGGCTGCTGGGCCAAAGAGGTCTTGGGCATCCAGCCCCTTGCTGGTCCCTTCCCTCTGACGAGGCCCTCTGAGCTCCAGCACCTTTCAGTGTGGAGACAGCCCCTGCCAGCAACCTCCTCTCCAAGGAGGCCTCAACCGAGGCCTAGGCCCAGCGGAAAGGCACCAGCGGGGATGAGCCTGGGGAGGCGCCCGGGCATGTCTGGACCCAGTCCCCGCAGCCTGCCCCTTGGTGGGGCAGTACCCCCGGAGGCCAGGAAGGTCTGGGCAAGGCTGCCAGGGGCAGGGACACTGCTGGGTCCTGCCCCTGGCCTGTGGGGCGTCTGAGCACAACCGGCACTCTCCCGCTGGAAGACCTCCCCGTCTGCCTCGAAAGGCCGGTTTGCAAGCACTCCCGCCCGCTGTTCCCGCCAGGCACGCACAATGCTCCCAAGCCCGGAAGAAAAGCGCTTCGGGGTGGTGCTCTCTCCGGGCCCTTGCCCCTGAGCCTGGGGGCAAGGCATGGGGAACACACTCCCAGGCCAAGGCAGAACCACATGCCCACGTCTGTTCCTGTCCCCTGCACCGGCAGAGAGCTGGGGGGAGCCAGAGTCTGTCAGGCAGCTGCTGGGCTGGCCGCCTGTGTGGGAAGGGGCAGAGCCGACCTAGGGGCAAGTTGGGCCTCTTGCTCTCCCTGCTGCCCTGAGGCTGCTGGGCCAAAGAGGTCTTGGGCATCCAGCCCCTTGCTGGTCCCTTCCCTCTGACGAGGCCCTCTGAGCTCCAGCACCTTGCAGTGTGGAGACAGCCCCTGCCAGCAACCTCCTCTCCAAGGAGGCCTCAACCGAGGCCTAGGCCCAGGGGAAAGGCACCAGCGGGGATGAGCCAGTGGAGGCACACGGGCATGTCTGGACCCAGTCCCCGCAGCCTGCCCCTTGGTGGGGCAGTACCCCCGGAGGCCAGGAAGGTCTGGGCAAGGCTGCCAGGGGCAGGGACACTGCTGGGTCCTGCCCCTGGCCTGTGGGGCGTCTGAGCACAACCGGCACTCTCCCGCTGGAAGACCTGCCCGGCCGCCTCCAAAGGCCGGTTAACAAGCGCTCCCGCCCACTGTTCCCAGCAGGCGTGCACAATGCTCCCAAGCCCGGGAGAAAAGCGCTTCGGGGTGGTGCTCTCTCCGGGCCCTTGCCCCTGAGCCTGGGGGCAAGGCAGGGTGTCCACACTCCCAGGCCAAGGCAGAACCACATGCACACGTCTGATCTGCCCCCTGCACCGGCCGAGAGCTCGGGGGAGCCAGAGTCTGTCAGGCAGCTGCTGGGCTGGCCGCCTGTGTGGGAAGGGGCAGAGCCGACCTAGGGGCAAGTTGGGCCTCTTGCTCTCCCTGCTGCCCTGAGGCTGCTGGGCCAAAGAGGTCTTGGGCATCCAGCCCCTTGCTTGTCCCTTCCCTCTGACGAGGCCCTCTGAGCTCCAGCACCTTGCAGTGTGGAGACAGCCCCTGCCAGCAATCTCCTCTCCAAGGAGGCCTCAACCGAGGCCTAGGCCCAGGGAAAAGGCACCAGCGGGGTTGAGCCAGGGCAGGCGCCCGGGCATGTCTGGACCCTGTCCCCGCAGCCTGCCCCTTGGTGGGGCAGTACCCCCGGAGGCCAGGAAGGTCTGGGCAAGGCTGGCCAGGGGCAGGGGCCCTGCTGGGTCCTGCCCCTGGCTTGTGGGGCCTCTGAGCACAACCGGCACTTGCCCACTGGAAGACCTCCCCGGCTGCCTCCAAAGGCCGGTTTGCAAGCACTCCCGCCCACTGTTCCCGCCAGGCACGCACAATGCTCCCAAGCCCGGGAGAAAAGCGCTTCGGGGTGGTGGTCTCTCCGGGCCCCTGCCCCTGAGCCTGGGGTCCAGGCAGGGGATCCACAGTCCCAGGCCAAGGCAGAACCACATGCACACGTCTGTTCCTGCCCCCTCCACCGGCAGAGAGCTGGGGGGAGCCAGAGTCTGTCAGGCAGCTGCTGGGCTGGCCGCCTGTGTGGGAAGGGGCAGAGCCGACCTAGGGGCAAGTTGGGCCTCTTGCTCTCCCTGCTGCCCTGAGGCTGCTGGGCCAAAGAGGTCTTGGGCATCCAGCCCCTTGCTGGTCCCTTCCCTCTGACGAGGCCCTCTGAGCTCCAGCACCTTGCAGTGTGGAGACAGCCCCTGCCAGCAACCTCTTCTCCAAGGAGGCCTCAACCGAGGCCTAGGCCCAGGGGAAAGGCACCAGCGGGGATGAGCCAGTGGAGGCGCACGGGCATGTCTGGACCCAGTCCCCGCAGCCTGCCCCTTGGTGGGGCAGTACCCCCGGAGGCCAGGAAGGTCTGGGCAAGGCTGGCCAGGGGCAGGGGCCCTGCTGGGTCCTGCCCCTGGCCTGTGGGGCCTCTGAGCACAACCGGCCCTCTCCCACTGGAAGACCTCCCCGGCTGCCTCCAAAGGCCGGTTTGCCAACACTCCCGCCCGCTGTTCCCGCCAGGCACGCACAATGCTCCCAAGCCCGGGAGAAAAGCGCTTCAGGGTGTTGCCCTCTCCGGGCCCTTGCCCCTGAGCCTGGGGTCCAGGCAGTGGGTCCACACTCCCAGACCAAGGCAGAACCACATGCACACGTCTGTTCCTGACCCCTGGACCGGCAGAGAGCTCGGGGGAGCCAGAGTCTGTCAGGCAGCTGCTGGGTTGGCTGCCTGTGTGGGAAGGGGCAGAGCCGACCTAGGGGCAAGTTGGGCCTCTTGCTCTCCCTGCTGCCCTGAGGCTGCTGGGTCAAAGAGGTCTTGGGCATCCAGCCCTTTGCTGGTCCCTTCCCTCTGACGAGGCCCTCTGAGCTCCAGCACCTTGCAGTGTGGAGACAGCCCCTGCCAGCAACCTCCTCTGCAAAGAGGCCTCAACCGAGGCCTACGCCCAGGGGAAAAGCACCAGCGGGGATGATCCTGGGGAGGCGCACGGACATGTCTGGACCCAGTCCCCGCAGCCTGCCCCTTGGTGGGGCAGTACCCCCGGAGGCCAGGAAGGTCTGGGCAAGGCTGGCCAGGGGCAGGGGACCTGCTGGGTCCTACCCCTGGCCTGTGAGGCCTCTGAGCACAACCGGCCCTCTCCCACTGGAAGACCTCCCCAGCTGCCTCCAAAGTCCTGTTTGCAAAGACTCCCGCCCGCTGTTCACGCCAGGCTCGCACAATGCTCCCAAGCCCGGGAGAAAAGCGCTTCGGGGTGGTGCTCTCTCCGGGCCCTTGCCCCTGAGCCTGGGGGCCAGGCAGTGGGTCCACACTCCCAGACCAAGGCAGAACCACATGCACACGTCTGTTCCTGACCCCTGCACCGGCAGAGAGCTCGGGGGAGCCAGAGTCTGTCAGGCAGCTGCTGGGCTGGCCGCCTGTGTGGGAAGGGGCAGAGCCGACCTAGGGGCAAGTTGGGCCTCTTCCTCTCCCTGCTGCCCTGAGGCTGCTGGGCCAAAGAGGTCTTGGGCATCCAGCCCCTTGCTGGTCCCTTCCCTCTGACGAGGCCCTCTGAGCTCCAGCACCTTGCAGTGTGGAGACAGCCCCTGCCAGCAACCTCCTCTCCAATGAGGCCTCAACCGAGGCCTAGGCCCAGGGGAAAGGCACCAGCGGGGATGAGCCTGGGGAGGCGCCCGGGCATGTCTGGACCCAGTCCCCGCAGCCTGCCCCTTGGTGGGGCAGTACCCCCGGAGGCCAGGAAGGTCTGGGCAAGGCTGCCAGGGGCAGGGACAGCGCTGGGTCCTGCCCCTGGCCTGTGGGGCGTCTGAGCACAACCGGCACTCTCCCGCTGGAAGACCTCCCGGTCTGCCTCCAAAGGCCGGTTTGCAAGCACTCCCGCCCGCTGTTCCCGCCAGGCACGCACAATGCTCCCAAGCCCGGGAGAAAAGCGCTTCGGGGTGGTGCTCTCTCCGGGCCCTTGCCCCTAAGCCTGCGGGCCAGGCAGGGGGAACACACTCCCAGGCCAAGACAGAACGACATGAACACGTCTGTTCCTGCCCCCTACACCGGCAGAGAGCTCGGGGGAGCCAGAGTCTGTCAGGCAGGTGCTGGGCTGGCCGCCTGTGTGGGAAGTGGCAGAGCCGACCTAGGGGCATGTTGGGCCTCTGCTCTCCCTGCTGCCCTGAGGCTGCTGGGCCAAAGAGGTCTTGGGCATCCAGCCCCTTGCTGGTCCCTTCCCTCTGACGAGGCCCTCTGAGTTCCAGCACCTTGCAGTGTGGAGACAGCCCCTGCCAGCAACCTCCTCTCCAAGGAGGCCTCAACCGAGGCCTAGCCCCAGGGGAAAGGCACCAGCTGGGAAGAGCCTGGGGAGGCGCCCGGGCATGTCTGGACCCAGTCCCCGCAGCCTGCCCCTTGGTGAGGCAGTACCCCCGGAGGCCAGGAAGGTCTGGGCAAGGCTGGTCAGGGGCAGGGGCCCTGCTGGGCCCTGCCCCTGGCCTGTGGGGCCTCTGAGCACAACCGGCCGTCTCCCACTGGAAGACCTCCCCGTCTGCCTCCAAAGGCCGGTTTGCCAACACTCCCGCCCGCTGTTCCCGCCAGGCACGCACAATTCTCCCAAGCCCGGGAGAAAAGCGCTTCGGGGTGGTGCTCTCTCCGGGCCCTTGCCCATGAGCTTGGGGGCAAGGCAGGGAGAACACACTCCCAGGCCAAGGCAGAACCACATGCCCACGTCTGTTCCTGTCCCCTGCACCGGCAGAGAGCTTGGGGGAGCCAGAGTTTGTCAGGCAGCTGCTGGGTTGGCCGCCTGTGTGGGAAGGGGCAGAGCCGACCTAGGGGCAAGTTGGGACTCTTGCTCTCCCTGCTGCCCTGAGGCTGCTGGGCCAAAGATGTCTTGGGCATCCAGCCCTTTACTGGTCCCTTCTCTCTGACGAGGCTCTCTGAGCTGCAGCACCTTGCAGTGTGGAGACAGCCCCTGCCAGCAACCTCCTCTCCAAGGAGGCCTCAACCGAGGCCTAGGCCCAGGGGAAAGGCACCAGCGGGGATGAGCCAGGGGAGGCGCCCGAGCATGTCTGGACCCAGTCCCCGCAGCCTGCCCCTTGGTGGGGCAGTACCCCCGGAGGCCAGGAAAGTCTGGGCAAGGCTGGCCAGGGGCAGGGGCCCTGCTGGGTCCTGCCCCTGGCCTGTGGGGCCTCTGAGCACAACCGGCCCTCTCCCACTGGAAGACCTCCCCGGCTGCCTCCAAAGGCCGGTTTGCAAGCGCTCCCGCCCACTGTTCCCAGCAGGCGTGCACAATGCTCCTAAGCCCGGGAGAAAAGCGCTTCAGGGTGGTGCTCTCTCCGGGCCCTTGCCCCTGAGCCTGGGGGCAAGGCAGGGTGTCCACACTCCCAGGCCAAGGCAGAACCACATGCACACGTCTGATCTGCCCCCTGCACCGGCAGAGAGCTCGGGGGAGCCAGAGTCTGTCAGGCAGCTGCTGGGCTGGCCGCCTGTGTGGGAAGGGGCAGAGCCGACCTAGGGGCAAGTTGGGCCTCTTGCTCTCCCTGCTGCCCTGAGGCTGCTGGGCCAAAGAGGTCTTGGGCATCCAGCCCCTTGCTGGTCCCTTCCCTCTGATGAGGCCCTCTGAGCTCCAGCACCTTGCAGTGTGGAGACAGCCCCTGCCAGCAACCTCCTCTCCAAGGAGGCCTCAACCGAGGCCTAGGCCCAGGGGAAAGGCACCAGCAGGGATGAGCCTGGGGAGGCGCCCGGGCATGACTGGACCCAGGCCCGCAGCCTGCCCCTTGGTGGGGCAGTACCCCCGGAGGCCAGGAAGGTCTGGGCAAGGCTGGCCAGGGGCAGGGGCCCTGCTGGGTCCTGTCCCTGGCCTGTCGGGCCTCTGAGCACAACCGGCCCTCTCCCACTGGAAGACCTCCCCGGCTGCCTCCAAAGGCCAGTTTGCCAACACTCCTGCCCGCTGTTCCCGCCAGGCACGCACAATGCTCCCAATTCCGTGAGAAAAGTGCTTCGGCATGGTGCTCTCTCCGGGCCCTTGGAAGACCTCCCAAGCTGCCTCCAAAGGCCGGTTTGCAAGCACTTCCGCCCGCTGTTCCCGCCAGCCTCGCACAATGCTCCCAAGCCCGGGAGAAAAGCGCTTCGGGGTGGTGTTCTCTCCGTGCCCATGGAGGACCTCCCTGGCTGCCCCCAAAGGCCGGTTTGCAAGCACTCCCACTCGCTGTTCCCGCCAGCCACGCACAATCCTCCAAAACCCCGGAGAAAAGCGCTTCGGGGTGGTGTTCTCTCCGTGCCCATGGAAGACCTCCCGGGGTGCCCCCAAAGGCCGGTTTGGAAGCACTCCGACTCGCTGTTCCCGCCATCCGCGCAAATGTTCCAAGCCCGGGAGAAAAGCGCTTCTGGGTGGTGCTCTCTCCTGGCCCTTGGAAGACCTCCCCGGCTGCCTCCAAAGGCCGGTTTGCAAGCACTCCCGCCCGCTGTTCCCACCAGCCACGCACAATGCTCCCAAGCCCGGGAGAAAAGCATTTTGGGGTGGTGCTCACACCGGGCCCTGGAAGACCTCCCCGGCTGCCTCCAAAGGACGGTTTTCAAGCACTCCTGCCTGCTGTTCCCGCCACCCGCGCACAATGCTCCCAAGCCCGGGAGAAAAGCGCTTCGGGGTGGTGCTCTCTACAGGCCCTTCGAAAACCTCCCCGGCTGCCTCCAAAGGCCGGTTTGCAAGGACTCCTTCCTGCTGTTCCCGCCAGCCACGCACAATGCTCCCAAGCCCGGGAGAAAAGCATTTTGGGGTGGTGCTCACTCCGGGCCCGTGGAAGACTTCCCCGGCTGCCTCCAATGGCCAGTTTGCAAGCACTCATGGCCGCTGTTCCCACCAGCCGCGCACAATGCTCCCAAGCCCGGGAGAAAAGCTTTTTGGGGTGGTGCTCACACCGGGCCCTGGAAGACCTCCCCGGGTGCCTCCAAAGGCCGGTTTTCAAGCACTCCTGCCTTCTGTTCCCGCCACCTGCGCACAATGCTCCCAAGCCCGGGAGAAAAGCGCTTCGGGGTGGTGCTCTCTACAGGCCCTTGGAAGACCTCCCCGGCTGCCTCCAAAGGCCGGTTTGCAAGGACTCCTTCCTGCTGTTCCTGCCAGCCACGCACAATGCTCCCAAGCCCAGGAGAAAAGCATTTTGGGGTGGTGCTCTCTACAGGCCCTTGGAAGACCTCCCCGGCTGCCTCCAATGGCCAGTTTGAAAGCACTCATGCCCGCTGTTCCCACCAGCCGCGCACAATGCTCCCAAGCCCGGGAAAAAAAACTTTTTGGGGTGGTGCTCACACCGGGCCCTGGAAGACCTCCCCGGCTGCCTCCAAAGGCCGGTTTTCAAGCACTCCTGCCTGCTGTTCCCGCCACCTGCGCACAATGCTCCCAAGCCCGGGAGAAAAGCGCTTCGGGGTGGTGCTCTCTACAGGCCCTTGGAAGACCTCCCCGGCTGCCTCCAATGGCCAGTTTGCAAGCACTCATGCCCGCTGTTCCCACCAGCCGCGCACAATGCTCCAAAGCCCGGGAGAAAAGCTTTTTGGGGTGGTGCTCACACCGGGCCCTGGAAGACCTCCCCGGCTGCCTGCAAAGGCCGGTTTTCAAGCACTCCTGCCTGCTGTTCCCGCCACCCGCGCACAATACTCCCAAGCCCGGGAGAAAAGCGCTTCGGGGTGGTGCTCTCTACAGGTCCTTGGAAGACCTCCCCGGCAGCCTCCAAAGGCCGGTTTGCAAGGACTCCTTCCTGCTGTTCCCGCCAGCCACGCACAATGCTCCCAAGCCCGGGAGAAAAGTGCTTCGGGGTGGTGCTCTCTCCGGGTCCTTGGAAGACGTCCCCGGCTGCCTCCAAAGGCCGGTTTGCAAGCACTCATGCCCGTTGTTCCCACCAGCCGCGCACAATGCTCCCAAGCCCGGGAGAAAAGCGCTTCGGGGTGGTGCTCACTCCGGGCCCTTGGAAGACGTCCCCGGCTGCCTCCAATGGCCAGTTTGAAAGCACTCATGCCCGCTGTTCCCACCAGCCGCGCACAATGCTCCCAAGCCCAGGAGAAAAGCTTTTTGGGGTGGTGCTCACACCGGGCCCTGGAAGACCTCCCCGGCTGCCTCCAAAGGCCGGTTTTCAAGCACTCCTGCCTGCTGTTCCCGCCACCTGCGCACAATGCTCCCAAGCCCGGGAGAAAAGCGCTTCGGGGTGGTGCTCTCTACAGGCCCTTGGAAGACCTCCCCGGCTGCCTCCAAAGGCCGGTTTGCAAGGACTCCTTCCTGCTGTTCCCGCCAGCCACGCACAATGCTCCCAAGCCCGGGAGAAAAGCATTTTGGGGTGGTGCTCTCTACAGGCCCTTGGAAGACCTCCCCGGCTGCCTCCAGTGGCCAGTTTGCAAGCACTCATGCCCGCTGTTCCCACCAGCCGCGCACAATGCTCCCAAGCCCGGGAGAAAAGCTTTTTGGGGTGGTGCTCACACCGGGCCCTGGAAGACCTCCCCGGCTGCCTCCAAAGGCCGGTTTTCAAGCACTCCTGCCTGCTGTTCCCGCCACCCGCGCACAATGCTCCCAAGCCCGGGAGAGAAGCGCTTCGGGGTGGTGCTCTCTACAGGCCCTTGGAAGACCTCCCCGGCTGCCTCCAAAGGCCGGTTTGCAAGGACTCCTTCCTGCTCTTCCCGCCAGCCACGCACAATGCTCCCAAGCCCGGGAGAAAAGCATTTTGGGGTGGTGCTCTCTACAGGCCCTTGGAAGACCTCCCCGGCTGCCTCCAATGGCCAGTTTGCAAGCACTCATGCCCGCTGTTCCCACCAGCCGCGCACAATGCTCCCAAGCCCGGGAGAAAAGCTTTTTGGGGTGGTGCTCACACCGGGCCCTGGAAGACCTCCCCGGCTGCCTGCAAAGGCCGGTTTTCAAGCACTCCTGCCTGCTGTTCCCGCCACCCGCGCACAATGCTCCCAAGCCCGGGAGAAAAGCGCTTCGGGGTGGTGCTCTCTACAGGCCCTTGGAAGACCTCCCCGGCTGCCTCCAAAGGCCGGTTTGCAAGGACTCCTTCCTGCTGTTCCCGCCAGCCACGCACAATGCTCCCAAGCCCGGGAGAAAAGTGCTTCGGGGTGGTGCTCTCTCCGGGCCCTTGGAAGACGTCCCCGGCTGCCTCCAAAGGCCGGTTTGCAAGCACTCATGCCCGTTGTTCCCACCAGCCGCGCACAATGCTCCCAAGCCCGGGAGAAAAGCATTTTGGGGTGGTGCTCACTCCGGGCCCTTGGAAGACCTCCCCGGCTGCCTCCAAAGGCCAGTTTGCAAGCACTCCTGCCTGCTGTTCCCGCCAGCCGCGCACAATGCTCCCAAGCCCGGGAGAAAAGCGCTTCGGGGTGGTGCTCTCTCCGGGCACTTTCAAGACCTCCCCGGCTGCCTCCAAAGGCCGGTTTGTAAGTACTCATTCCCGCTGCTTCCGCCAGCCACGCACAATGCTCCCAAGACCGGGAGAAAAGCATTTTGGGGTGGTGCTCTCTCCGGGCCCTTGGAAGACCTCCCGGGCTGCCTCCAAAGGCCGGTTTGCAAGCACTCATGTCCGCTGTTCCTGACAGCCGCGCACAATGCTCCCAAGCCCGGGAGAAAAGCATTTTGGGGTGGTGATCAGTCCGGGCCCTTGGAAGACCTCCCCGGCTGCCTCCAAAGGACAGTTTGCAAGCACTCATGCCCGCTGTTCCCGCCAGCCGCGCACAATTCTCCCAAGACCGTGAGAAAAGCGCTTCGGGGTGGTGGTCTCTCCGGGACCATGGAGGACCTCCCCGGCTGCCCCCAAAGGCCGGTTTGCAAGCACTCCCACTCGCTGTTCCCGCCAGCCACACACAATGTTCCAAAACCCCAGAGAAAAGCGCTTCGGGGTGGTGCTCTCTCCGGGCCCTTGGAAGACTTCTCTGGCTGCCTCCAAAGGCCGGTTTGCAAGAATTCCCTCCCGCTGTCCCACCAGCCGCACACAATGCTCCAGAACCCGAGAGAAAAGCGCTTCGAGGTGGTGCTCTCTCCGGGCCCTTGGAAGACCTCCCCGGCTGCCTCCAATGGGCGGTATGCAAGCACTCATGCCCGCTGTTCCCACCAGCTATGCACAATGCTCCCAAGCATGGGAGAAAAGCATTTTGGGGTGGTGCTCACTCCTTGCCCTTGGAAGACCTCCGCGCCTGCCTCCAAAGGCCGGATTGCAAGCACTCCTGCCTGCTGTTCCCGCCACACGCGCACACTGCTCCCAAGCCCGGGAGAAAAGCGCATCGGGGTGGTGTTCTCTCCGGGCCCATGGAGGACCTCCCCGGCTGCCCCCAAAGGCCGGTTTGCAAGCATTCCCACTAGCTGTTCCCGCCAGCCACGCAAATGCTCCCAAGCCCGGGAGAAAAGCATTTTGGGGTGGTGCTCTCTCCGGGCCCTTGCCCCTGTGCCTCGGGGCCAGGCAGGGGGTCCACACGCCCAGGCAAAGTCAGAACCACATGCACACGTCTGTTCCTGTCCCCTGCACCGGAAGAGAGCTCGGGGGAGCCAGAGTCTGTCAGGCAGCTGCTGGGCTGGCGGCCTGTGTGGGAAGGGGCAGAGCCGACCTAGGGGCAAGTTGGGCCTCTTGCTCTCCCTGCTGCCCTGAGGCTGCTGGGCCAAAGAGGTCTTGGACATCCAGCCCCTTGCTGGTCCCTTCCATCTGAGGAGGCCCTCTGAGCTCCAACACCTTGCAGTGTGGAGACAGCCCCTGCCAGCAACCTCCTCTCCAAGGAGGCCTCAACCGAGGCCTAGTCCCAGGGAAAGGCACCAGCGGGGATGAACCTGGGGAGGCGCCCGGGAATGTCTGGACCCAGTCCCCGCAGCCTGCCCCTTGGTGGGGCAGTACCCCCGGAGGCCAGGAAGGTCTGGGCAAGGTTGGCCTGGGGCAGGGGCCCTGCTGGGTCCTGCCCCTGGCCTGTGGGGCCTCTGAGCATGAGCGGCCCTCTCCCGCTGGAAGACCTCCCCGGCTGCCTCCAAAGGCCGATTTGCCAACACTCGCGCCCGCTGTTCCCGCCAGGCACGCACAATGCTCCCAAGCCCGGGAAAAAAGCGCTTCGGGGTGGTGGTCTCTCCGGGCCCCTGCCCCTGAGCCTGGGGGCCAGGCAGGGGATCCACAGTCCCAGGCCAAGGCAGAACCACATGCACACGTCTGTTCCTGCCCCCTTCACTGGCAGAGAGCTGGGGGGAGCCAGAGTCTGTCAGGCAGCTGCTGGGCTGGCCGCCTGTGTGGGAAGGGGCAGAGCCGACCTAGGGGCAAGTTGGGCCTCTTGCTCTCCCTGCTGCCCTGAGGCTGCTGGGCCAAAGAGGTCTTGGGCATCCAGCCCCTTCCTGGTCCCTTCCCTCTGACGAGGCCCTCTGAGCTCCAGCACCTTGCAGTGTGGAGACAGCCCCTGCCAGCAACCTCCTCTCCAAGGAGGCCTCAACCGAGGCCTAGGCCCAGGGGAAAGGCACCAGCGGAGATGAGCCAGTGGAGGCGCCCGGGCATGTCTGGACCCAGTCCCCGCAGCCTGCCCCTTGGTGGGGCAGTACCCCCGGAGGCCAGGAAGGTCTGGGCAAGGCTGGCCAGGGGCAGGGGCCCTGCTGGGTCCTGCCCCTGGCCTGTGGGGCCTCTGAGCACAACCGGCCCTCTCCCGCTGGAAGACCTCCCCGGCTGCCTCCACAGGCCAGTTTGCCAACACTCCTGCCCGCTGTTCCCGCCAGGCACGCACAATGCTCCCAAGCCCAGGAGAAAAGCGCTTCAGGGTGGTGCTCTCTCCGGGCCCTTGCCCCTGAGCCTGTGGGCAAGGCAGGGGGAACACACTCCCAGACCAAGGCAGAACCACATGCACACGTCTGTTCCTGACCCCTGCACTGGCAGAGAGCTCGGGGGAGTCAGAATCTGTCAGGCAGCTGCTGGGTTGGCTGCCTGTGTGGGAAGGGGCAGAGCCGACCTAGGGGCAAGTTGGGCCTCTTCCTCTCCCTGCTGCCCTGAGGCTGCTGGGCCAAAGAGGTCTTGGGCATCCAGCCCCTTGCTGGTCCCTTCCCGCTGACGAGGCCCTCTGAGCTCCAGCACCTTGCAGTGTGGAGACAGCCCCTGCCAGCAACCTCCTCTCCAAGGAGGCCTCAACCGAGGCCTAGGCCCAGGGGAAAGGCACCAGCGGTGATGAGCCTGGGGAGGCGCCCGGCCATGTCTGGACCCAGTCCGCGCAGCCTGCCCCTTGGTGGGGTAGTAACCCCGGAGGCCAGGAGGGTCTGGGCAAGGCTGCCAGGGGCAGGGACACTGCTGGCTCCTGCCCCTGGCCTGTGGGGCCTCTGAGCACAACCGGCCCTCTCCCACTGGAAGACCTCCCCGGCTGCCTCCAAAGGCCAGTTTGCAAGCACTCAAGCCCACTGTTCCCGCCAGGCACGCACAATGCTCCCAAGCCCGGGAGAAAATCGCTTTGGGGTGGTGGTCTCTCCGGGCCCCTGCCCCTGAGCCTGGGGGACAGGCAGGGGATCCACAGTCCCAGGCCAAGGCAGAACCACATGCACACGTCTGTTCCTGCCCCCTCCACCGGCAGAGAGCTGGGGGGAGCCAGAGTCTGTCAGGCAGCTGCTGGGCTGGCCGCCTGTGTGGGAAGGGGCAGAGCCGACCTAGGGGCAAGTTGGGCCTCTTGCTCTCCCTGCTGCCCTGAGGCTGCTGGGCCAAAGAGGTCTTGGGCATCCAGCCCCTTGCTGGTCCCTTCCCTCTGACGAGGCCCTCTGAGCTCCAGCACCTTGCAGTGTGGAGACAGCCCCTGCCAGCAACCTCCTCTCCAAGGAGGCCTCAACCGAGGCCTAGGCCCAGGGGAAAGGCACCAGCGGGGATGAGCCAGTGGAGGCGCACGGGCATGTCTGGACCCAGTCCCCGCAGCCTGCCCCTTGGTGGGGCAGTACCCCCGGAGGCCAGGAAGGTCTGGGCAAGGCTGGCCAGGGGCAGGGGCCCTGCTGGGTCCTGCCCCTGGCCTGTGGGGCCTCTGAGCACAACCGGCCCTCTCCCACTGGAAGACCTCCCCGGCTGCCTCCAAAGGCCGGTTTGCAAGCACTCCCGCCCGCTGTTCCCGCCAGGCACGCACAATGCTCCCAAGCCCGGGAGAAAAGCGCTTCGGGGTGTTGCCCTCTCCGGGCCCTTGCCCCTGAGCCTCGGGTCCCTGCAGTGGGTCCACACTCCCAGGGCAAGGCAGAACCACATGCACACGTCTGTTCCTGACCCCTGCACCGGCAGAGAGCTCGGGGGAGCCAGAGTCTGTCAGGCAGCTGCTGGGTTGGCTGCCTGTGTGGGAAGGGGCAGAGCCGACCTAGGGGCAAGTTGGGCCTCTTCCTCTCCCTGCTGCCCTGAGGCTGCTGGGCCAAAGAGGTCTTGGGCATCCAGCCCCTTACTGGTCCCTTCCCTCTGACGAGGCCCTCTGAGCTCCAGCACCTTGCAGTGTGGAGACAGCCCCTGCCAGCAACATCCTCTCCAAGGAGGCCTCAACCGAGGCCTAGGCCCAGGGGAAAGGCACCAGCGGGGATGAGCCAGTGGGGGCGCACGGGCATGTCTGGACCCAGTCCCCGCAGCCTGCCCCTTGGTGGGGCAGTACCCCCGGAGGCCAGGAAGGTCTGGGCAAGGCTGCGAGGGGCAGGGGCCCTGCTGGGTCGTGCCCCTGGCCTGTGGGGCGACTGAGCACAACCGGCACTCTCCCGCTGGAAGACCTCCCCGTCTGCCTCCAAAGGCCGGTTTGCAAGCACTCCCGCCCGCTGTTCCCGCCAGGCACGCACAATGCTCCCAAGCCCGGGAGAAAAGCGCTTCGGGGTGGTGCTCTCTCCGGGCCCTTGCCCCTGAGCCTGGGGGCCAGGCAGTTGGAACACACTCCCAGGCCAAGGCAGAACGACATGCACACGTCTGTTCCTGCCCCCTACACCGGCAGAGAGCTCGGGGGAGCCAGAGACTGCCAGGCTGCTGCTGGGCTGGCTGCCTGTGTGGGACGGGGCAGAGCCGACCTAGGGGCAAGTTGGGCATCTTGCTCTCCCTGCTGCCCTGAGGCTGCTGGGTCAAAGAGGTCTTGGGCATCCAGCCCTTTGCTGGTCCCTTCCCTCTGACGAGGCCCTCTGAGCTCCAGCACCTTGCAGTGTGGAGACAGCCCCTGCCAGCAACCTCCTCTCCAAAGAGGCCTCAACCGAGGCCTACGCCCAGGGGAAAAGCACCAGCGGGGATGAGCCTGGGGAGGCGCCCGGCCATGTCTGGACCCAGTCCGCGCAGCCTGCCCCTTGGTGGGGTAGTAACCCCGGAGGCCAGGAGGGTCTGGGCAAGGCTGCCAGGGGCAGGGACACTGCTGGGTCCTGCCCCTGGCCTGTGGGGCGTCTGAGCAAAACCGGCACTCTCCCGCTGGAAGACCTCCCCGTCTGCCTCCAAAGGCCGGTTTGCAAGCACTCCCGCCCGCTGTTCCCGCCAGGCACGCACAATGCTCCCAAGCCCGGGAGAAAAGCGCTTCGGGGTGATGCTCTCTCTGGGCCCTTGCCCCTGAGCCTGGGGGCCAGGCAGGGGGAACACACTCCCAGGCCAAGGCAGAACGACATGCACACGTCTGTTCCTGCCCCCTACACCGGCAGAGAGATCGGGGGAGGCAGAGACTGCCAGGCTGCTGCTGGGCTGGCTGCCTGTCTGGGACGGGGCAGAGCCGACCTAGGGGCAAGTTGGGCCTCTTCCTCTCCCTGCTGCCCTGAGGCTGCTGGGTCAAAGAGGTCTTGGGCATCCAGCCCCTTACTGGTCCCTTCCCTCTGACGAGGCCCTCTGAGCTCCAGCACCTTGCAGTGTGGAGACAGCCCCTGCCAGCAACCTCCTCTCCAAGGAGGCCTCAACCGAGGCCTAGGCCCAGGGGAAAGGCACCAGCGGGGATGAGCCAGTGGAGGCGCAAGGGCATGTCTGGACCCAGACCCCGCAGCCTGCCCCTTGGAGGGGCAGTACCCCCGGAGGCCAGGAAGGTCTGGGCAAGGCTGCGAGGGGCAGGGGCCCTGCTGGGTCGTGCCCCTGGCCTGTGGGGTGTCTGAGCACAACCGGCACTCTCCCGCTGGAAGACCTCCCCGTCTGCCTCCAAAGGCCGGTTTGCAAGCACTCCCGCCCGCTGTTCCCGCCAGGCAGGCACAATGCTCCCAAGCCCGGGAGAAAAGCGCTTCGGGGTGGTGCTCTCCTCGGGCCCTTGCCCCTGAGCCTGGGGGCCAGGCAGTTGGAACACACTCCCAGGCCAAGGCAGAACGACATGCACACGTCTGTTCCTGCCCCCTACACCGGCAGAGAGCTCGGGGGAGCCAGAGACTGCCAGGCTGCTGCTGGGCTGGCTGCCTGTGTGGGACGGGGCAGAGCCGACCTAGGGGCAAGTTGGGCCTCTTGCTCTCCCTGCTGCCCTGAGGCTGCTGGGTCAAAGAGGTCTTGGGCATCCAGCCCTTTGCTGGTCCCTTCCTTCTGACGAGGCCCTCTGAGCTCCAGCACCTTGCAGTGTGGAGACAGCCCCTGCCAGCAACCTCCTCTGCAAAGAGGCCTCAACCGAGGCCTACGCCCAGGGGAAAAGCACCAGCGGGGATGATCCTGGGGAGGCGCACGGACATGTCTGGACCCAGTCCCCGCAGCCTGCCCCTTGGTGGGGCAGTACCCCCGGAGGCCAGGAAGGTCTGGGCAAGGCTGGCCAGGGGCAGGGGACCTGCTGGGTCCTACCCCTGGCCTGTGAGGCCTCTGAGCACAACCGGCCCTCTCCCACTGGAAGACCTCCCCAGCTGCCTCCAAAGTCCTGTTTGCAAAGACTCCCGCCCGCTGTTCACGCCAGGCTCGCACAATGCTCCCAAGCCCGGGAGAAAAGCGCTTCGGGGTGGTGCTCTCTCCGGGCCCTTGCCCCTGAGCCTGGGGGCCAGGCAGTGGGTCCACACTCCCAGACCAAGGCAGAACCACATGCACACGTCTGTTCCTGACCCCTGCACCGGCAGAGAGCTCGGGGGAGCCAGAGTCTGTCAGGCAGCTGCTGGGCTGGCCGCCTGTGTGGGAAGGGGCAGAGCCGACCTAGGGGCAAGTTGGGCCTCTTCCTCTCCCTGCTGCCCTGAGGCTGCTGGGCCAAAGAGGTCTTGGGCATCCAGCCCCTTGCTGGTCCCTTCCCTCTGACGAGGCCCTCTGAGCTCCAGCACCTTGCAGTGTGGAGACAGCCCCTGCCAGCAACCTCCTCTCCAATGAGGCCTCAACCGAGGCCTAGGCCCAGGGGAAAGGCACCAGCGGGGATGAGCCAGGGGAGGCGCCCGGGCATGTCTGGACCCAGTCCCCGCAGCCTGCCCCTTGGTGGGGCAGTACCCCCGGAGGCCAGGAAGGTCTGGGCAAGGCTGCCAGGGGCAGGGACAGCGCTGGGTCCTGCCCCTGGCCTGTGGGACGTCTGAGCACAACCGGCACTCTCCCGCTGGAAGACCTCCCGGTCTGCCTCCAAAGGCCGGTTTGCAAGCACTCCCGCCCGCTGTTCCCGCCAGGCACGCACAATGCTCCCAAGCCCGGGAGAAAAGCGCTTCGGGGTGGTGCTCTCTCCGGGCCCTTGCCCCTAAGCCTGCGGGCCAGGCAGGGGGAACACACTCCCAGGCCAAGACAGAACGACATGAACACGTCTGTTCCTGCCCCCTACACCGGCAGAGAGCTCGGGGGAGCCAGAGTCTGTCAGGCAGGTGCTGGGCTGGCCGCCTGTGTGGGAAGTGGCAGAGCCGACCTAGGGGCATGTTGGGCCTCTGCTCTCCCTGCTGCCCTGAGGCTGCTGGGCCAAAGAGGTCTTGGGCATCCAGCCCCTTGCTGGTCCCTTCCCTCTGACGAGGCCCTCTGAGTTCCAGCACCTTGCAGTGTGGAGACAGCCCCTGCCAGCAACCTCCTCTCCAAGGAGGCCTCAACCGAGGCCTAGCCCCAGGGGAAAGGCACCAGCTGGGAAGAGCCTGGGGAGGCGCCCGGGCATGTCTGGACCCATTCCCCGCAGCCTGCCCCTTGGTGAGGCAGTACCCCCGGAGGCCAGGAAGGTCTGGGCAAGGCTGGTCAGGGGCAGGGGCCCTGCTGGGCCCTGCCCCTGGCCTGTGGGTCCTCTGAGCACAACCGGCCGTCTCCCACTGGAAGACCTCCCCGTCTGCCTCCAAAGGCCGGTTTGCCAACACTCCCGCCCGCTGTTCCCGCCAGGCACGCACAATTCTCCCAAGCCCGGGAGAAAAGCGCTTCGGGGTGGTGCTCTCTCCGGGCCCTTGCCCATGAGCTTGGGGGCAAGGCAGGGAGAACACACTCCCAGGCCAAGGCAGAACCACATGCCCACGTCTGTTCCTGTCCCCTGCACCGGCAGAGAGCTTGGGGGAGCCAGAGTTTGTCAGGCAGCTGCTGGGTTGGCCGCCTGTGTGGGAAGGGGCAGAGCCGACCTAGGGGCAAGTTGGGCCTCTTGCTCTCCCTGCTGCCCTGAGGCTGCTGGGCCAAAGATGTCTTGGGCATCCAGCCCTTTACTGGTCCCTTCTCTCTGACGAGGCTCTCTGAGCTGCAGCACCTTGCAGTGTGGAGACAGCCCCTGCCAGCAACCTCCTCTCCAAGGAGGCCTCAACCGAGGCCTAGGCCCAGGGGAAAGGCACCAGCAGGGATGAGCCTGGGGAGGCGCCCGGGCATGACTGGACCCAGGCCCGCAGCCTGCCCCTTGGTGGGGCAGTACCCCCGGAGGCCAGGAAGGTCTGGGCAAGGCTGGCCAGGGGCAGGGGCCCTGCTGGGTCCTGTCCCTGGCCTGTCGGGCCTCTGAGCACAACCGGCCCTCTCCCACTGGAAGACCTCCCCGGCTGCCTCCAAAGGCCAGTTTGCCAACACTCCTGCCCGCTGTTCCCGCCAGGCACGCACAATGCTCCCAATTCCGTGAGAAAAGTGCTTCGGCATGGTGCTCTCTCCGGGCCCTTGGAAGACCTCCCAAGCTGCCTCCAAAGGCCGGTTTGCAAGCACTTCCGCCCGCTGTTCCCGCCAGCCTCGCACAATGCTCCCAAGCCCGGGAGAAAAGCGCTTCGGGGTGGTGCTCTCTCCGTGCCCATGGAGGACCTCCCTGGCTGCCCCCAAAGGCCGGTTTGCAAGCACTCCCACTCGCTGTTCCCGCCAGCCACGCACAATCCTCCAAAACCCCGGAGAAAAGCGCTTCGGGGTGGTGTTCTCTCCGTGCCCATGGAAGACCTCCCGGGGTGCCCCCAAAGGCCGGTTTGGAACCACTCCCACTCGCTGTTCCCGCCATCCGCGCAAATGTTCCAAGCCCGGGAGAAAAGCGCTTCTGGGTGGTGCTCTCTCCTGGCCCTTGGAAGACCTCCCCGGCTGCCTCCAAAGGCCGGTTTGCAAGCACTCCCGCCCGCTGTTCCCACCAGCCACGCACAATGCTCCCAAGCCCGGGAGAAAAGCATTTTGGGGTGGTGCTCACACCGGGCCCTGGAAGACCTCCCCGGCTGCCTCCAAAGGACGGTTTTCAAGCACTCCTGCCTGCTGTTCCCGCCACCCGCGCACAATGCTCCCAAGCCCGGGAGAGAAGCGCTTCGGGGTGGTGCTCTCTACAGGCCCTTCGAAAACCTCCCCGGCTGCCTCCAAAGGCCGGTTTGCAAGGACTCCTTCCTGCTGTTCCCGCCAGCCACGCACAATGCTCCCAAGCCCGGGAGAAAAGCATTTTGGGGTGGTGCTCACTCCGGGCCCTTGGAAGACTTCCCCGGCTGCCTCCAATGGCCAGTTTGCAAGCACTCATGGCCGCTGTTCCCACCAGCCGCGCACAATGCTCCCAAGCCCGGGAGAAAAGCTTTTTGGGGTGGTGCTCACACCGGGCCCTGGAAGACCTCCCCGGGTGCCTCCAAAGGCCGGTTTTCAAGCACTCCTGCCTTCTGTTCCCGCCACCTGCGCACAATGCTCCCAAGCCCGGGAGAAAAGCGCTTCGGGGTGGTGCTCTCTACAGGCCCTTGGAAGACCTCCCCGGCTGCCTCCAAAGGCCGGTTTGCAAGGACTCCTTCCTGCTGTTCCCGCCAGCCACGCACAATGCTCCCAAGCCCAGGAGAAAAGCATTTTGGGGTGGTGCTCTCTACAGGCCCTTGGAAGACCTCCCCGGCTGCCTCCAATGGCCAGTTTGAAAGCACTCATGCCCGCTGTTCCCACCAGCCGCGCACAATGCTCCCAAGCCCGGGAGAAAAGCTTTTTGGGGTGGTGCTCACACCGGGCCCTGGAAGACCTCCCCGGCTGCCTCCAAAGGCCGGTTTTCAAGCACTCCTGCCTGCTGTTCCCGCCACCTGCGCACAATGCTCCCAAGCCCGGGAGAAAAGCGCTTCGGGGTGGTGCTCTCTACAGGCCCTTGGAAGACCTCCCCGGCTGCCTCCAATGGCCAGTTTGCAAGCACTCATGCCCGCTGTTCCCACCAGCCGCGCACAATGCTCCAAAGCCCGGGAGAAAAGCTTTTTGGGGTGGTGCTCACACCGGGCCCTGGAAGACCTCCCCGGCTGCCTGCAAAGGCCGGTTTTCAAGCACTCCTGCCTGCTGTTCCCGCCACCCGCGCACAATACTCCCAAGCCCGGGAGAAAAGCGCTTCGGGGTGGTGCTCTCTACAGGTCCTTGGAAGACCTCCCCGGCAGCCTCCAAAGGCCGGTTTGCAAGGACTCCTTCCTGCTGTTCCCGCCAGCCACGCACAATGCTCCCAAGCCCGGGAGAAAAGTGCTTCGGGGTGGTGCTCTCTCCGGGTCCTTGGAAGACGTCCCCGGCTGCCTCCAAAGGCCGGTTTGCAAGCACTCATGCCCGTTGTTCCCACCAGCCGCGCACAATGCTCCCAAGCCCGGGAGAAAAGCGCTTCGGGGTGGTGCTCACTCCGGGCCCTTGGAAGACGTCCCCGGCTGCCTCCAATGGCCAGTTTGAAAGCACTCATGCCCGCTGTTCCCACCAGCCGCGCACAATGCTCCCAAGCCCAGGAGAAAAGCTTTTTGGGGTGGTGCTCACACCGGGCCCTGGAAGACCTCCCCGGCTGCCTCCAAAGGCCGGTTTTCAAGCACTCCTGCCTGCTGTTCCCGCCACCTGCGCACAATGCTCCCAAGCCCGGGAGAAAAGCGCTTCGGGGTGGTGCTCTCTACAGGCCCTTGGAAGACCTCCCCGGCTGCCTCCAAAGGCCGGTTTGCAAGGACTCCTTCCTGCTGTTCCCGCCAGCCACGCACAATGCTCCCAAGCCCGGGAGAAAAGCATTTTGGGGTGGTGCTCTCTACAGGCCCTTGGAAGACCTCCCCGGCTGCCTCCAATGGCCAGTTTGCAAGCACTCATGCCCGCTGTTCCCACCAGCCGCGCACAATGCTCCCAAGCCCGGGAGAAAAGCTTTTTGGGGTGGTGCTCACACCGGGCCCTGGAAGACCTCCCCGGCTGCCTGCAAAGGCCGGTTTTCAAGCACTCCTGCCTGCTGTTCCCGCCACCCGCGCACAATGCTCCCAAGCCCGGGAGAAAAGCGCTTCGGGGTGGTGCTCTCTACAGGCCCTTGGAAGACCTCCCCGGCTGCCTCCAAAGGCCGGTTTGCAAGGACTCCTTCCTGCTGTTCCCGCCAGCCACGCACAATGCTCCCAAGCCCGGGAGAAAAGCGCTTCGGGGTGGTGCTCTCTACAGGCCCTTGGAAGACCTCCCCGGCTGCCTCCAAAGGCCGGTTTGCAAGGACTCCTTCCTGCTGTTCCCGCCAGCCACGCACAATGCTCCCAAGCCCGGGAGAAAAGTGCTTCGGGGTGGTGCTCTCTCCGGGCCCTTGGAAGACGTCCCCGGCTGCCTCCAAAGGCCGGTTTGCAAGCACTCATGCCCGTTGTTCCCACCAGCCGCGCACAATGCTCCCAAGCCCGGGAGAAAAGCATTTTGGGGTGGTGCTCACTCCGGGCCCTTGGAAGACCTCCCCGGCTGCCTCCAAAGGCCAGTTTGCAAGCACTCCTGCCTGCTGTTCCCGCCAGCCGCGCACAATGCTCCCAAGCCCGGGAGAAAAGCGCTTCGGGGTGGTGCTCTCTCCGGGCACTTTCAAGACCTCCCCGGCTGCCTCCAAAGGCCGGTTTGTAAGTACTCATTCCCGCTGCTTCCGCCAGCCACGCACAATGCTCCCAAGACCGGGAGAAAAGCATTTTGGGGTTGTGCTCTCTCCGGGCCCTTGGAAGACCTCCCGGGCTGCCTCCAAAGGCCGGTTTGCAAGCACTCATGTCCGCTGTTCCTGACAGCCGCGCACAATGCTCCCAAGCCCGGGAGAAAAGCATTTTGGGGTGGTGATCAGTCCGGGCCCTTGGAAGACCTCCCCGGCTGCCTCCAAAGGACAGTTTGCAAGCACTCATGCCCGCTGTTCCCGCCAGCCGCGCACAATTCTCCCAAGACCGTGAGAAAAGCGCTTCGGGGTGGTGGTCTCTCCGGGACCATGGAGGACCTCCCCGGCTGCCCCCAAAGGCCGGTTTGCAAGCACTCCCACTCGCTGTTCCCGCCAGCCACACACAATGTTCCAAAACCCCAGAGAAAAGCGCTTCGGGGTGGTGCTCTCTCCGGGCCCTTGGAAGACTTCTCTGGCTGCCTCCAAAGGCCGGTTTGCAAGAATTCCCTCCCGCTGTCCCACCAGCCGCACACAATGCTCCAGAACCCGAGAGAAAAGCGCTTCGAGGTGGTGCTCTCTCCGGGCCCTTGGAAGACCTCCCCGGCTGCCTCCAATGGGCGGTATGCAAGCACTCATGCCCGCTGTTCCCACCAGCTATGCACAATGCTCCCAAGCATGGGAGAAAAGCATTTTGGGGTGGTGCTCACTCCTTGCCCTTGGAAGACCTCCGCGCCTGCCTCCAAAGGCCGGATTGCAAGCACTCCTGCCTGCTGTTCCCGCCACACGCGCACACTGCTCCCAAGCCCGGGAGAAAAGCGCATCGGGGTGGTGTTCTCTCCGGGCCCATGGAGGACCTCCCCGGCTGCCCCCAAAGGCCGGTTTGCAAGCATTCCCACTAGCTGTTCCCGCCAGCCACGCAAATGCTCCCAAGCCCGGGAGAAAAGCATTTTGGGGTGGTGCTCTCTCCGGGCCCTTGCCCCTGTGCCTCGGGGCCAGGCAGGGGGTCCACACGCCCAGGCAAAGTCAGAACCACATGCACACGTCTGTTCCTGTCCCCTGCACCGGAAGAGAGCTCGGGGGAGCCAGAGTCTGTCAGGCAGCTGCTGGGCTGGCGGCCTGTGTGGGAAGGGGCAGAGCCGACCTAGGGGCAAGTTGGGCCTCTTGCTCTCCCTGCTGCCCTGAGGCTGCTGGGCCAAAGAGGTCTTGGACATCCAGCCCCTTGCTGGTCCCTTCCATCTGAGGAGGCCCTCTGAGCTCCAACACCTTGCAGTGTGGAGACAGCCCCTGCCAGCAACCTCCTCTCCAAGGAGGCCTCAACCGAGGCCTAGTCCCAGGGAAAGGCACCAGCGGGGATGAACCTGGGGAGGCGCCCGGGAATGTCTGGACCCAGTCCCCGCAGCCTGCCCCTTGGTGGGGCAGTACCCCCGGAGGCCAGGAAGGTCTGGGCAAGGTTGGCCTGGGGCAGGGGCCCTGCTGGGTCCTGCCCCTGGCCTGTGGGGCCTCTGAGCATGAGCGGCCCTCTCCCGCTGGAAGACCTCCCCGGCTGCCTCCAAAGGCCGATTTGCCAACACTCGCGCCCGCTGTTCCCGCCAGGCACGCACAATGCTCCCAAGCCCGGGAAAAAAGCGCTTCGGGGTGGTGGTCTCTCCGGGCCCCTGCCCCTGAGCCTGGGGGCCAGGCAGGGGATCCACAGTCCCAGGCCAAGGCAGAACCACATGCACACGTCTGTTCCTGCCCCCTTCACCGGCAGAGAGCTGGGGGGAGCCAGAGTCTGTCAGGCAGCTGCTGGGCTGGCCGCCTGTGTGGGAAGGGGCAGAGCCGACCTAGGGGCAAGTTGGGCCTCTTGCTCTCCCTGCTGCCCTGAGGCTGCTGGGCCAAAGAGGTCTTGGGCATCCAGCCCCTTCCTGGTCCCTTCCCTCTGACGAGGCCCTCTGAGCTCCAGCACCTTGCAGTGTGGAGACAGCCCCTGCCAGCAACCTCCTCTCCAAGGAGGCCTCAACCGAGGCCTAGGCCCAGGGGAAAGGCACCAGCGGAGATGAGCCAGTGGAGGCGCCCGGGCATGTCTGGACCCAGTCCCCGCAGCCTGCCCCTTGGTGGGGCAGTACCCCCGGAGGCCAGGAAGGTCTGGGCAAGGCTGGCCAGGGGCAGGGGCCCTGCTGGGTCCTGCCCCTGGCCTGTGGGGCCTCTGAGCACAACCGGCCCTCTCCCGCTGGAAGACCTCCCCGGCTGCCTCCACAGGCCAGTTTGCCAACACTCCTGCCCGCTGTTCCCGCCAGGCACGCACAATGCTCCCAAGCCCAGGAGAAAAGCGCTTCAGGGTGGTGCTCTCTCCGGGCCCTTGCCCCTGAGCCTGTGGGCAAGGCAGGGGGAACACACTCCCAGACCAAGGCAGAACCACATGCACACGTCTGTTCCTGACCCCTGCACTGGCAGAGAGCTCGGGGGAGTCAGAATCTGTCAGGCAGCTGCTGGGTTGGCTGCCTGTGTGGGAAGGGGCAGAGCCGACCTAGGGGCAAGTTGGGCCTCTTCCTCTCCCTGCTGCCCTGAGGCTGCTGGGCCAAAGAGGTCTTGGGCATCCAGCCCCTTGCTGGTCCCTTCCCGCTGACGAGGCCCTCTGAGCTCCAGCACCTTGCAGTGTGGAGACAGCCCCTGCCAGCAACCTCCTCTCCAAGGAGGCCTCAACCGAGGCCTAGGCCCAGGGGAAAGGCACCAGCGGGGATGAGCCTGGGGAGGCGCCCGGCCATGTCTGGACCCAGTCCGCGCAGCCTGCCCCTTGGTGGGGTAGTAACCCCGGAGGCCAGGAGGGTCTGGGCAAGGCTGCCAGGGGCAGGGACACTGCTGGCTCCTGCCCCTGGCCTGTGGGGCCTCTGAGCACAACCGGCCCTCTCCCACTGGAAGACCTCCCCGGCTGCCTCCAAAGGCCGGTTTGCAAGCACTCAAGCCCACTGTTCCCGCCAGGCACGCACAATGCTCCCAAGCCCGGGAGAAAATCGCTTTGGGGTGGTGGTCTCTCCGGGCCCCTGCCCCTGAGCCTGGGGGACAGGCAGGGGATCCACAGTCCCAGGCCAAGGCAGAACCACATGCACACGTCTGTTCCTGCCCCCTCCACCGGCAGAGAGCTGGGGGGAGCCAGAGTCTGTCAGGCAGCTGCTGGGCTGGCCGCCTGTGTGGGAAGGGGCAGAGCCGACCTAGGGGCAAGTTGGGCCTCTTGCTCTCCCTGCTGCCCTGAGGCTGCTGGGCCAAAGAGGTCTTGGGCATCCAGCCCCTTGCTGGTCCCTTCCCTCTGACGAGGCCCTCTGAGCTCCAGCACCTTGCAGTGTGGAGACAGCCCCTGCCAGCAACCTCCTCTCCAAGGAGGCCTCAACCGAGGCCTAGGCCCAGGGGAAAGGCACCAGCGGGGATGAGCCAGTGGAGGCGCACGGGCATGTCTGGACCCAGTCCCCGCAGCCTGCCCCTTGGTGGGGCAGTACCCCCGGAGGCCAGGAAGGTCTGGGCAAGGCTGGCCAGGGGCAGGGGCCCTGCTGGGTCCTGCCCCTGGCCTGTGGGGCCTCTGAGCACAACCGGCCCTCTCCCACTGGAAGACCTCCCCGGCTGCCTCCAAAGGCCGGTTTGCAAGCACTCCCGCCCGCTGTTCCCGCCAGGCACGCACAATGCTCCCAAGCCCGGGAGAAAAGCGCTTCGGGGTGTTGCCCTCTCCGGGCCCTTGCCCCTGAGCCTCGGGTCCCTGCAGTGGGTCCACACTCCCAGGGCAAGGCAGAACCACATGCACACGTCTGTTCCTGACCCCTGCACCGGCAGAGAGCTCGGGGGAGCCAGAGTCTGTCAGGCAGCTGCTGGGTTGGCTGCCTGTGTGGGAAGGGGCAGAGCCGACCTAGGGGCAAGTTGGGCCTCTTCCTCTCCCTGCTGCCCTGAGGCTGCTGGGCCAAAGAGGTCTTGGGCATCCAGCCCCTTACTGGTCCCTTCCCTCTGACGAGGCCCTCTGAGCTCCAGCACCTTGCAGTGTGGAGACAGCCCCTGCCAGCAACATCCTCTCCAAGGAGGCCTCAACCGAGGCCTAGGCCCAGGGGAAAGGCACCAGCGGGGATGAGCCAGTGGGGGCGCACGGGCATGTCTGGACCCAGTCCCCGCAGCCTGCCCCTTGGTGGGGCAGTACCCCCGGAGGCCAGGAAGGTCTGGGCAAGGCTGCGAGGGGCAGGGGCCCTGCTGGGTCGTGCCCCTGGCCTGTGGGGCGACTGAGCACAACCGGCACTCTCCCGCTGGAAGACCTCCCCGTCTGCCTCCAAAGGCCGGTTTGCAAGCACTCCCGCCCGCTGTTCCCGCCAGGCACGCACAATGCTCCCAAGCCCGGGAGAAAAGCGCTTCGGGGTGGTGCTCTCTCCGGGCCCTTGCCCCTGAGCCTGGGGGCCAGGCAGTTGGAACACACTCCCAGGCCAAGGCAGAACGACATGCACACGTCTGTTCCTGCCCCCTACACCGGCAGAGAGCTCGGGGGAGCCAGAGACTGCCAGGCTGCTGCTGGGCTGGCTGCCTGTGTGGGACGGGGCAGAGCCGACCTAGGGGCAAGTTGGGCATCTTGCTCTCCCTGCTGCCCTGAGGCTGCTGGGTCAAAGAGGTCTTGGGCATCCAGCCCTTTGCTGGTCCCTTCCCTCTGACGAGGCCCTCTGAGCTCCAGCACCTTGCAGTGTGGAGACAGCCCCTGCCAGCAACCTCCTCTCCAAAGAGGCCTCAACCGAGGCCTACGCCCAGGGGAAAAGCACCAGCGGGGATGAGCCTGGGGAGGCGCCCGGCCATGTCTGGACCCAGTCCGCGCAGCCTGCCCCTTGGTGGGGTAGTAACCCCGGAGGCCAGGAGGGTCTGGGCAAGGCTGCCAGGGGCAGGGACACTGCTGGGTCCTGCCCCTGGCCTGTGGGGCGTCTGAGCAAAACCGGCGTTCTCCCGCTGGAAGACCTCCCCGTCTGCCTCCAAAGGCCGGTTTGCAAGCACTCCCGCCCGCTGTTCCCGCCAGGCACGCACAATGCTCCCAAGCCCGGGAGAAAAGCGCTTCGGGGTGATGCTCTCTCCGGGCCCTTGCCCCTGAGCCTGGGGGCCAGGCAGGGGGAACACACTCCCAGGCCAAGGCAGAACGACATGCACACGTCTGTTCCTGCCCCCTACACCGGCAGAGAGATCGGGGGAGGCAGAGACTGCCAGGCTGCTGCTGGGCTGGCTGCCTGTCTGGGACGGGGCAGAGCCGACCTAGGGGCAAGTTGGGCCTCTTGCTCTCCCTGCTGCCCTGAGACTGCTGGGTCAAAGAGGTCTTGGGCATCCAGCCCCTTACTGGTCCCTTCCCTCTGACGAGGCCCTCTGAGCTCCAGCACCTTGCAGTGTGGAGACAGCCCCTGCCAGCAACCTCCTCTCCAAAGAGGCCTCAACCGAGGCCTAGGCCCAGGGGAAAGGCACCAGCGGGGATGAGCCTGGGGAGGCGCACGGACATGTCTGGACCCAGTCCCCGCAGCCTGCCCCTTGGTGGGGCAGTACCCCCGGAGGCCAGGAAGGTCTGGGCAAGGCTGGCCAGGGGCAGGGGCCCTGCTGGGTCCTGCCCCTGGCCTGTGGGGCCTCTGAGCACAACCGGCCCTCTCCCACTGGAAGACCTCCCCGGCTGCCTCCAAAGGCCGGTTTGCAAGCGCTCCCGCCCACTGTTCCCAGCAGGCGTGCACAATGCTCCCAAGCCCGGGAGAAAAGCGCTTCAGGGTGGTGCTCTCTCTGGGCCCTTGCCCCTGAGCCTGGGGCAAGGCAGGGTGTCCACACTCCCAGGCCAATGCAGAACCACATGCACACGTCAGATCTGCCCCCTGCACCGGCAGAGAGCTCGGGGGAGCCAGAGTCTGTCAGGCAGCTGCTGGGTTGGACGCCTGTGTGGGAAGGGGCAGAGCCGACCTAGGGGCAAGTTGGGCCTCTTGCTCTCCCTGCTGCCCTGAGGCTGCTGGGCCAAAGAGGTCTTGGCCATCCAGCCCCTTGCTGGTCCCTTCCCTCTGACGAGGCCCTCTGAGCTCCAGCACCTTGCAGTGTGGAGACAGCCCCTGCCAGCAACCTCCTCTCCAAGGAGGCCTCAACCGAGGCCTAGGCCCAGGGGAAAGGCACCAGCGGGGATGAGACTGGGGAGGCGCCCGGGCATGACTGGACCCAGTCCCCGCAGCCTGCCCCTTGGTGGGGCAGGACCCCCGGAGGCCAGGAAGCTCTGGGCAAGGCTGGCCAGGGGCAGGGGCCCTGCTGGGTCCTGCCCCTGTCCTGTGGGGCCTCTGAGCACAACCGGCCCTCTCCCACTGGAAGACCTCCCCGGCTGCCTCCAAAGGCCGGTTTTCCAACACTCCCGCCCGCTGTTCTCGCCAGGCACGCACAATTCTCCCAAGCCCGGGAGAAAAGCGCTTCGGTGTGTTGCTCTCTCCGGGCCCTTGCCCCTGAGTGTGGGGGCCAGGCAGTGGTTCCACACTCCCAGACCAAGGCAGAACCACATGCACACGTCTGTTCCTGACCCCTGCACCGGCAGAGAGCTCGGGGGAGCCAGAGTCTGTCAGGCAGCTGCTGGGCTGGCCGCCTGTGTGGGAAGGGGCAGAGCCGACCTAGGGGCAAGTTGGGCCTCTTGCTCTCCCTGCTGCCCTGAGGCTGCTGGGCCAAAGAGGTCTTGGCCATCCAGCCCCTTGCTGGTCCCTTCCCTCTGACGAGGCCCTCTGAGCTTCAGCACCTTGCAGTGTGGACACAGCCATTGCCAGCAACCTCCTCTCCAAGGAGGCCTCAACCGAGGCCTAGGCCCAGGGGAAAGGCACCAGCGGGGATGAGCCAGTGGAGGCACACGGGCATGTCTGGACCCAGTCCCCGCAACCTGCCCCTTGGTGGGGCAGTACCCCCGGAGGCCAGGAAGGTCTGGGCAACGCTGCCAGGGGCAGGGGCCCTGCTGGGTCCTGCCCCTGGCCTGTGGGGCGTCTGAGCACAACCGGCACTCTCCCGCTGGAAGACCTGCCCGGCTGCCTCCAAAGGCCGGTTAACAAGCGCTCCCGCCCACTGTTCCCAGCAGGCGTGCACAATGCTCCCAAGCCCGGGAGAAAAGCGCTTCGGGGTGGTGCTCTCTCCGGGCCCTTGCCCCTGAGCCTGGGGGCAAGCCAGGGGGTCCACACTCCCAGGACAAGGCAGAACCACATGCACACGTCTGATCTGCCCCCTGCACCGGCAGAGAGCTCGGGGGAGCCAGAGTCTGTCAGGCAGCTGCTGGGCTGGCCGCCTGTGTGGGAAGGGGCAGAGCCGACCTAGGGGCAAGTTGGGCCTCTTGCTCTCCCTGCTGCCCAGAGGCTGCTGGGCCAAAGAGGTCTTGGGCATCCAGCCCCTTGCTTGTCCCTTCCCTCTGACGAGGCCCTCTGAGCTCCAGCACCTTGCAGTGTTGAGACAGCACCTGCCAGCAATCTCCTCTCCAAGGAGGCCTCAACCGAGGCCTAGGCCCAGGGAAAAGGCACCAGCGGGGTTGAGCCAGGGGAGGCGCCCGGGCATGTCTGGACCCTGTCCCCGCAGCCTGCCCCTTGGTGGGGCAGTACCCCCGGAGGCCAGTAAGGTCTGGGCAAGGCTGGCCAGGGGCAGGGGCCCTGCTGGGTCCTGCCCCTGGCCTGTGGGGCCTCTGAGCACAACCGGCCCTTGCCCACTGGAAGACCTCCCCGGCTGCCTCCAAAGGCCGGTTTGCCAACACTCCCGCCCACTGTTCCCGCCAGGCGCGCACAATGCTCCCAAGCCCGGGAGAAAATCGCTTCGGGGTGGTGGTCTCTCCGGGCCCCTGCCCCTGAGCCTGGGGGCCAGGCAGGGGATCCACAGTCCCAGGCCAAGGCAGAACCACATGCACACGTCTGTTCCTGCCCCCTCCACCGGCAGAGAGCTGGGGGGAGCCAGAGTCTGTCAGGCAGCTGCTGGGCTGGCCGCCTGTGTGGGAAGGGGCAGAGCCGACCTAGGGGCAAGTTGGGCCTCTTGCTCTCCCTGCTGCCCTGAGGCTGCTGGGCCAAAGAGGTCTTGGGCATCCAGCCCCTTGCTGGTCCCTTCCCTCTGACGAGGCCCTCTGAGCTCCAGCACCTTGCAGTGTGGAGACAGCCCCTGCCAGCAACCTCCTCTCCAAGGAGGCCTCAACCGAGGCCTAGGCCCAGGGGAAAGGCACCAGCGGGGATGAGCCAGTGGAGGCGCACGGGCATCTCTGGACCCAGTCCCCGCAGCCTGCCCCTTGGTGGGGCAGTACCCCCGGAGGCCAGGAAGGTCTGGGCAAGGCTGGCCAGGGGCAGGGGCCCTGCTGGGTCCTGCCCCTGGCCTGTGGGGCCTCTGAGCACAACCGGCCCTCTCCCACTGGAAGACCTCCCCGGCTGCCTCCAAAGGCCGGTTTGCAAGCACTCCCGCCCGCTGTTCCCGCCAGGCACGCACAATGCTCCCAAGGCCGGGAGAAAAGCGCTTCGGGGTGTTGCCCTCTCCGGGCCCTTGCCCCTGAGCCTGGGGTCCCTGCAGTGGGTCCACACTCCCAGGGCAAGGCAGAACCACATGCACACGTCTGTTCCTGACCCCTGCACCGGCAGAGAGCTCGGGGGAGCCAGAGTCTGTCAGGCAGCTGCTGGGTTGGCTGCCTGTGTGGGAAGGGGCAGAGCCGACATAGGGGCAAGTTGGGCCTCTTCCTCTCCCTGCTGCCCTGAGGCTGCTGGGCCAAAGACGTCTTGGGCATCCAGCCCCTTACTGGTCCCTTCCCTCTGACGAGGCCCTCTGAGCTCCAGCACCTTGCAGTGTGGAGACAGCCCCTGCCAGCAACCTCCTCTCCAAGGAGGCCTCAACCGAGGCCTAGGCCCAGGGGAAAGGCACCAGCGGGGATGAGCCAGTGGGGGCGCACGGGCATGTCTGGACCCAGTCCCCGCAGCCTGCCCCTTGGTGGGGCAGTACCCCCGGAGGCCAGGAAGGTCTGGGCAAGGCTGCGAGGGGCAGGGGCCCTGCTGGGTCGTGCCCCTGGCCTGTGGGGCGACTGAGCACAACCGGCACTCTCCCGCTGGAAGACCTCCCCGTCTGCCTCCAAAGGCCGGTTTGCAAGCACTCCCGCCCGCTGTTCCCGCCAGGCACGCACAATGCTCCCAAGCCCGGGAGAAAAGCGCTTCGGGGTGGTGCTCTCTCCGGGCCCTTGCCCCTGAGCCTGGGGGCCAGGCAGTGGGTCCACACTCCCAGACCAAGGCAGAACCACATGCACACGTCTGTTCCTGACCCCTGCACCGGCAGAGAGCTCGGGGGAGCCAGAGTCTGTCAGGCAGGTGCTGGGCTGGCCGCCTGTGTGGGAAGGGGCAGAGCCGACCTAGGGGCAAGTTGGGCCTCTTCCTCTCCCTGCTGCCCTGAGGCTGCTGGGCCAAAGAGGTCTTGGGCATCCAGCCCCTTGCTGGTCCCTTCCCTCTGACGAGGCCCTCTGAGCTCCAGCACCTTGCAGTGTGGAGACAGCCCCTGCCAGCAACCTCCTATCCAAGGAGGCCTCAACCGAGGCCTAGGCCCAGGGGAAAGGCACCAGCGGGGATGAGCCTGGGGAGGCGCCCGGGCATGTCTGGACCCAGTCCCCGCAGCCTGCCCCTTGGTGGGGCAGTACCCCCGGAGGCCAGGAAGGTCTGGGTAAGGCTGGCCAGGGGCAGGGGCCCTGCTGGGTCCTGCCCCTGGCCTGTGGGGCCTCTGAGCACAACCGGCCCTCTCCCACTGGAAGACCTCCCCGGCTGCCTCCAAAGGCGGGTTTGCCAACACTCCCGCCCGCTGTTCCTGCCAGGCACGCACAACGCTCCCAAGGCCAGGAGAAAAGCGCTTCGGGGTGTTGCTCTCTCCGGGCCCTTGCCCCTGAGCTTGGGGTCCAGGCAGTGGGTCCACACTCCCAGACCAAGGCAGAACCACATGCACACGTCTGTTCCTGACCCCTGCACCGGCAGAGAGCTCGGGGGAGCCAGAGTCTGTCAGGCAGCTGCTGGGTTGGCTGCCTGTGTGGGAAGGGGCAGAGCCGACCCAGGGGCAAGTTGGGCCTCTTGCTCTCCCTGCTGCCCTGAGGCTGCTGGGCCAAAGAGGTCTTGGGCATCCAGCCCCTTGCTGGTCCCTTCCCGCTGACGAGGCCCTCTGAGCTCCAGCACCTTGCAGTGTGGAGACAGCCCCTGCCAGCAACCTCCTCTCCAAGGAGGCATCAACCGAGGCCTAGGCCTAGGGGAAAGTCACCAGCGGGGATGAGCCAGGGGAGGCGCCCGGGCATGTCTGGACCCAGTCCCCGCAGCCTGCCCCTTGGTGGGGCAGTACCCCCGGAGGGCAGGAAGGTCTGGGCAAGGCTGGCCAGGGGCAGGGGAACTGCTGGGTCCTGCCCCTGGCCTGTGAGGCCTCTGAGCACAACCGGCCCTCTCCCACTGGAAGACCTCCACGGCTGCCTCCAACGTCCTGTTTGCAAACACTCCCGCCCGCTGTTCACGCCAGGCTCGCACAATGCTCCCAAGCCCGGGAGAAAAGCGCTTCGGGGTGGTGCTCTCTCCGGGCCCTTGCCCCTGAGCCTGGGGGCAAGGCAGGGGGAACACACTCCCAGGCCAAGGCAGAACCACATGCCCACGTCTGTTCCTGTCCTCTGCACCGGCAGAGAGCTTGGGGGAGCCAGAGTCTGTCAGGCAGCTGCTGGGTTGGCCGCCTGTGTGGGAAGGGGCAGAGCCGCCCTAGGGGCAAGTTGGGCCTCTTGCTCTCCCTGCTGCCCTGAGGCTGCTGGGCCAAAGACGTCTTGGGCATCCAGCCCCTTGCTGGTCCCTTCCCTCTGACGAGGCCCTCTGAGCTCCAGCACATTGCAGTGTGGAGACAGCCCCTGCCAGCAACCTCCTCTCCAAGGAGGCCTCAACCGAGGCCTAGGCCCAGGGGAAAGGCACCAGCGGGGATGAGCCTGGGGAGGCGCCCGGGCATGTCTGGACCCAGGCCCCGCAGCCTGCCCCTTGGTGGGGCAGTACCCCCGGAGGCCAGGAAGGTCTGGGCAAGGCTGGCCAGGGGCAGGGGCCCTGCTGCGTCCTGCCCCTGGCCTGTGGGGCCTCTGAGCACAACCGGCCCTCTCCCACTGGAAGACCTCCCCGGCTGCCTCCAAAGGCCGGTTTGCAAGCGCTCCCGCCCACTGTTCCCAGCAGGCGTGCACAATGCTCCCAAGCCCGGGAGAAAAGCGCTTCAGGGTGGTGCTCTCTCCGGGCCCTTGCCCCTGAGCCTGGGGGCAAGGCAGTGGGTCCACACTCCCAGACCAAGGCAGAACCACATGCACACGTCTGATCTGCCCCCTGCACCGGCAGAGAGCTCGGGGGAGCCAGAGTCTGTCAGGCAGCTGCTGGGCTGGCCGCCTGTGTGGGAAGGGGCAGAGCCGACCTAGGGGCAAGTTGGGCCTCTTGCTCTCCCTGCTGCCCTGAGGCTGCTGGGCCAAAGAGGTCTTGGGCATCCAGCCCCTTGCTGGTCCCTTCCCTCTGACGAGGCCCTCTGAGCTCCAGCACCTTGCAGTGTGGAGACAGCCCCTGCCAGCAACCTCATCTCCAAGGAGGCCTCAACCGAGGCCTAGGCCCAGGGGAAAGGCACCAGCGGGGATGAGCCTGGGGAGGCGCCCGGGCATGTCTGGACCCAGTCCCCGCAGCCTGCCCCTTGGTGGGGCAGTACCCCCGGAGGCCAGGAAGGTCTGGGCAAGGCTGCCAGGGGCAGGGACACTGCTGGGTCCTGCCCCTGGCCTGTGGGGCGTCTGAGCACAACCGGCACTCTCCTGCTGGACGACCACCCCGTCTGCCTCGAAAGGCCGGTTTGCAAGCACTCCCGCCCGCTGTTCCCGCCAGGCACGCACAATGCTCCCAAGCCCGGGAGAAAAGCGCTTCGGGGTGTTGCCCTCTCCGGGCCCTTGCCCCTGAGCCTGGGGGCAAGGCAGTGGTTCCACACTCCCAGACCAAGGCAGAACCACATGCACACGTCTGTTCCTGACCCCTGCACCGGCAGAGAGCTCGGGGGAGCCAGAGTCTGTCAGGCAGCTCCTGGGTTGGCTGCCTGTGTGGGAAGGGGCAGAGCCGACCTAGGGGCAAGTTGGGCCTCTTCCTCTCCCTGCTGCCCTGAGGCTGCTGGGCCAAAGACGTCTTGGGCATCCAGCCCCTTACTGGTCCCTTCCCTCTGACGAGGCCCTCTGAGCTCCAGCACCTTGCAGTGTGGAGACAGCCCCTGCCAGCAACCTCATCTCCAAGGAGGCCTCAACCGAGGCCTAGGCCCAGGGGAAAGGCACCAGCGGGGATGAGCCAGTGGAGGCGCACGGGCATGTCTGGACCCAGTCCCCGCAGCCTGCCCCTTGGTGGGGCAGTACCCCCGGAGGCCAGGAAGGTCTGGGCAAGGCTGCGAGGGGCAGGGGCCCTGCTGGGTCGTGCCCCTGGCCTGTGGGGCGTCTGAGCACAACCGGCACTCTCCCGCTGGAAGACCTCCCCGTCTCCCTCCAAAGGCCGGTTTGCAAGCACTCCCGCCCGCTATTCCCGCCAGGCACGCACAATGCTCTCAAGCCCGGGAGAAAAGCGCTTCGGGGTGGTGCTCTCTCCGGGCCCTTGCCCCTGAGCCTGGGGGCCAGGCAGTTGGAGCACACTCCCAGGCCAAGGCAGAACGACATGCACACGTCTGTTCCTGCCCCCTACACCGGCAGAGAGCTCGGGGGAGCCAGAGACTGCCAGGCTGCTGCTGGGCTGGCTGCCTGTGTGGGATGGGGCAGAGCCGACCTAGGGGCAAGTTGGGCCTCTTGCTCTCCCTGCTGCCCTGAGGCTGCTGGGTCAAAGAGGTCTTGGGCATCCAGCCCTTTGCTGGTCCCTTCCCTCTGACGAGGCCCTCTGAGCTCCAGCACCTTGCAGTGTGGAGACAGCCCCTGCCAGCAACCTCCTCTCCAAAGAGGCCTCAACCGAGGCCTACGCCCAGGGGAAAGGCACCAGCGGGGATGATCCTGGGGAGGCGCACGGACATGTCTGGACCCAGTCCCCGCAGCCTGCCCCTTGGTGGGGCAGTACCCCCGGAGGCCAGGAAGGTCTGGGCAAGGCTGGCCAGGGGCAGGGGCCCTGCTGGGTCCTGCCCCTGGCCTGTGAGGCCTCTGAGCACAACCGGCCCTCTCCCACTGGAAGACCTCCCCAGCTGCCTCCAAAGTCCTGTTTGCAAACACTCCCGCCCGCTGTTCACGCCAGGCTCGCACAATGCTCCCAAGCCCGGGAGAAAAGCGCTTCGGGGTGGTGCTCTCTCCGGGCCCTTGCCCCTGAGCCTGGGGGCCAGGCAGTGGGTCCACACTCCCAGACCAAGGCAGAACCACATGCACACGTCTGTTCCTGACCCCTGCACCGGCAGAGAGCTCGGGGGAGCCAGAGTCTCTCAGGCAGGTGCTGGGCTGGCCGCCTGTGTGGGAAGGGGCAGAGCCGACCTAGGGGCAAGTTGGGCCTCTTCCTCTCCCTGCTGCCCTGAGGCTGCTGGGCCAAAGAGGTCTTGGGCATCCAGCCCCTTGCTGGTCCCTTCCCTCTGACGAGGCCCTCTGAGCTCCAGCACCTTGCAGTGTGGAGACAGCCCCTGCCAGCAACCTCCTCTCCAATGAGGCCTCAACCGAGGCCTAGGCCCAGGGGAAAGGCACCAGCGGGGATGAGCCTGGGGAGGCGCCCGGGCATGTCTGGACCCAGTCCCCGCAGCCTGCCCCTTGGTGGGGCAGTACCCCCGGAGGCCAGGAAGGTCTGGGCAAGGCTGGCCAGGGGCAGGGGCCCTGCTGCGTCCTGCCCCTGGCCTGTGGGTCCTCTGAGCACAACCGGCCCTCTCCCACTGGAAGACCTCCCCGGCTGCCTCCAAAGGCCGGTTTGCAAGCGCTCCCGCCCACTGTTCCCAGCAGGCGTGCACAATGCTCCCAATCCCGGGAGAAAAGCGCTTCAGGGTGGTGCTCTCTCCGGGCCCTTGCCCCTGAGCCTGGGGGCAAGGCAGGGTGTCCACACTCCCAGGACAAGGCAGAACCACATGCACACGTCTGATCTGCCCCCTGCACCGGCAGAGAGCTCGGGAGAGCCAGAGTCTGTCAGGCAGCTGCTGGGCTGGCCGCCTGTGTGGGAAGGGGCAGAGCCGACCTAGGGGCAAGTTGGGCCTCTTGCTCTCCCTGCTGCCCTGAGGCTGCTAGGTCAAAGAAGTCTTGGGCATCCAGCCCTTTGCTGGTCCCTTCCCTCTGACGAGGCCCTCTGATCTCCAGCACCTTGCAGTGTGGAGACAGCCCCTGCCAGCAACCTCCTCTCCAAGGAGGCCTCAACCGAGGCCTAGGCCCAGGGGAAAGGCACCAGCGGGGATGAGCCTGGGGAGGCGCCCGGGCATGTCTGGACCCAGTCCCCGCAGCCTGCCCCTTGGTGGGGCAGTACCCCCGGAGGCCAGGAAGGTCTGGGCAAGGCTGCCAGGGGCAGGGACACTGCTGGGTCCTGCCCCTGGCCTGTGGGGCGTCTGAGCACAACCGGCACTCTCCCGCTGGAAGACCTCCCCGTCTGCCTCGAAAGGCCGGTTTGCAAGCACTCCCGCCCGCTGTTCCCGCCAGGCACGCACAATGCTCCCAAGCCCGGGAGAAAAGCGCTTCGGGGTGGTGCTCTCACCGGGCCCTTGCCCCTGAGCCTGGGGGCCAGGCAGGGGGAACACACTCCCAGGCCAAGGCAGAACGACATGCACACGTCTGTTCCTGCCCCCTACACCGGCAGAGAGCTCAGGGGAGCCAGAGACTGCCAGGCTGCTGCTGGGCTGGCCGCCTGTGTGGGACGGGGCATAGCCGACCTAGGGGCAAATTGGGCCTCTTGCTCTCCCTGCTGCCCTGAGGCTGCTGGGTCAAAGAGGTCTTGGGCATCCAGCCCTTTGCTGGTCCCTTCCCTCTGACGAGGCCCTCTGATCTCCAGCACCTTGCAGTGTGGAGACAGCCCCTGCCAGCAACCTCCTCTCCAAGGAGGCCTCAACCGAGGCCTAGGCCCAGGGGAAAGGCACCAGCGGGGATGAGCCTGGGGAGGCGCCCGGGCATGTCTGGACCCAGTCCCCGCAGCCTGCCCCTTGGTGGAGCAGTACCCCCGGAGGCCAGGAAGGTCTGGGCAAGGCTGGCCAGGGTCAGGGGCCCTGCTGGGTCCTGCCCCTGGCCTGTGGGGCCTCTGAGCACAACCGGCCCTCTCCCACTGGAAGACCTCCCCGGCTGCCTTCAAAGGCCGGTTTGCAAGCACTCCCGCCCACTGTTCCCACCAAGCGCGCACAATTCTCCCAAGCCCGGGAGAAAAGCGCTTCGGGGTGGTGCTCTCTCCGGGCCCTTGCCCCTGAACCTGGGGGCCAGGCAGTTGGTCCACACTCGGAGACCAAGGCAGAACCACATGCACACGTCTGTTCCTGACCCCTGCACCGGCAGAGAGCTCGGGGGAGCCAGAGTCTGTCAGGCAGCTGCTGGGCTGGCCGCCTGTGTGGGAAGGGGCAGAGCCGACCTAGGGGCAAGTTGGGCCTCTTCCTCTCCCTGCTGCCCTGAGGCTGCTGGGCCAAAGAGGTCTTGGGCATCCAGCCCCTTGCTGGTCCCTTCCCTCTGATGAGGCCCTCTGAGCTCCAGCACCTTGCAGTGTGGAGACAGCCCCTGCCAGCAACCTCCTCTCCAAGGAGGCCTCAACCGAGGCCTAGGCCTAGGGGAAAGGCACCAGCGGGGATGAGCCTGGGGAAGCGCCCGGGCATGTCTGGACCCAGTCTCCGCAGCCTGCCCCTTGGTGGGGCAGTACCCCCGGAAGCCAGGAAGGTCTCGGCAAGGCTGCCAGGGGCAGGGACACTGCTGGGTCCTGCCCCTGGCCTGTTGGGCGTCTGAGCACAACCGGCACTCTCCAGCTGGAAGACCTCCCCGTCTGCCTCCAAAGTCCTGTTTGCAAGCACGCCCACCCGCTGTTCCCCCAGGCACGCACAATGCTCCCAAGCCCGGGAAAAAAGCGCTTCGGGGTGGTGCTCTCTCCGGGCCCTTGCCCCTGAGCCTGGGGCCAGGCAGGGGGAACACACTCCCAGGCCAAGGGAGAACGACATGCACACGTCTGTTCCTGCCCCCTACACCGGCAGAGAGCTCGGGGGAGCCAGAGACTGCCAGGCTGCTGCTGGGCTGGCTGCCTGTGTGGGACGGGGCAGAGCCGACCTAGGGGCAAGTTGGGCCTCTTGCTCTCCCTGCTGCCCTGAGGCTGCTGGGTCAAAGAGGTCTTGGGCATCCAGCCCTTTGCTGGTGCCTTCCCTCTGACGAGGCCCTCTGAGCTCCAGCACCTTGCAGTGTGGAGACAGCCCCTGCCAGCAACCTACTCTCCAAAGAGGCCTCAACCGAGGACTACACCCAGGGGAAAGGCACCACCGGGGATGATCCTGGGGAGGTGCACGGACATGTCTGGACCCAGTCTCCGCAGCCTGCCCCTTGGTGGGGCAGTACCCCCGGAGGCAGGAAGGTCTGGGCAAGTCTGGCCAGGGGCAGGGGCCCTGCTGGGTCCTGACCCTGGCCTGTGGGGCCTCTGAGCACAACCGGCCCTCTCCCACTGGAAGACCTCCCCGGCTGCCTCCAAAGTCCTGTTTGCAAACACTCCCGCCCGCTGTTCACGTCAGGCTCGCACAATGCTCCCAAGCCCGGGAGAAAAGCACTTCGGAGTGGTGCTCTCTCCGGGCCCTTGCCGCTGAGCCTGGGGGCAAGGCAGGGGGAACACAATCCCAGGCCAAGGCAGAAACACATGCCCACGTCTGTTCCTGTCCCCTGCACCGGCAGAGAGCTCGGGGGAGCCAGAGTCTGTCAGGCAGGTGCTGGGCTGGCCGCCTGTGTGGGAAGTGGCAGAGCCGATCTAGGGGCAAGTTGGGCCTCTTGCTCTCCCTGCTGCCCTGAGGCTGCTGGGCCAAAGAGATCTTGGGCATCCAGCCCCTTGCTTGTCCCTTCCCTCTGACGAGGCCCTCTGAGCTCCAGCACCTTGCAGTGTGGAGACAGCCCCTGCCAGCAACCTCCTCTCCAAGGAGGCCTCAACCGAGGCCTAGGACCAGGGGAAAGGCACCAGCGGGGATGAGCCTGGGGAGGCGCCCGGGCATGTCTGGACCCAGTCCCCGCAGCCTGCCCCTTGGTGGGGCAGTACCCCCGGAGGCCAGGAAGGTCTGGGCAAGGCTGGCCACGGGCAGGGGCCCTGCTGGGTCCTGCCCCTGGCCTGTGGGGCCTCTGAGCACAACCGGCCCTCTCCCACTGGAAGACTTCCCCGGCTGCCTCCAAAGGCCGGTTTGCCAACACTCCCGCCCGCTGTTCCCGCCAGGCACGCACAATTCTCCCAAGCCCGGGAGAAAAGCGCTTCGGGGTGTTGCTCTCTCCGGGCCCTTGCCCCTGAGTGTGGGGGCGAGGCAGTGGGACCACACTCCCAGACCAACGCAGAACCACATGCACACGTCTGTTTCTGACCCCTGCACCGGCAGAGAGCTCGGGGGAGCCAGAGTCTGTCAGGCAGCTGCTGGGCTGGCCGCCTGTGTGGGAAGGGGCAGAGCCGACCTAGGGGCAAGTTGGGCCTCTTCCTCTCCCTGCTGCCCTGAGGCTGCTGGGCCAAAGAGGTCTTGGGCATCCAGCCCCTTGCTGGTCCCTTCCCTCTGACGAGGCCCTCTGAGCTCCAGCACCTTGCAGTGTGGAGACAGCCCCTGCCAGCAACCTCCTCTCCAAGGAGGCCTCAACCGAGGCCTAGGCCCAGGGGAAAGGCACCAGCGGGGATGAGCCTGGGGAGGCGCCCCGCCATGTCTGGACCCAGTCCCCGCAGCCTGCCCCTTGGTGGGGCAGTACCCCCGGAGGCCAGGAGGGTCTGGGCAAGGCTGCCAGGGGCAGGGACACTGCTGGGTCCTGCCCCTGGCCTGTGGGGCGTCTGAGCACAACCGGCACTCTCCCGCTGGAAGACCTCCCCGGCTGCCTCCAAAGGCCGGTTTGCAAGCACTCCCGCCCGCTGTTCCCGCCAGGCACGCACAATGCTCCCAAGCCCGGGAGAAAAGCGCTTCGGGGTGGTGCTCTCTCCGGGCCCTTGCCCCTGAGCCTGAGGGACAGGCAGGGGGAACACACTCCCAGGCCAAGGCAGAACGACATGCACACGTCTGTTCCTGCCCCCTACACCGGCAGAGAGTTCGGGGGAGCCAGAGACTGCCAGGCTGCTGCTGGGCTGGCTGCCTGTGTGGGACGGGGTAGAGCCGACCTAGGGGCAAGTTGGGCCTCTTGCTCTCCCTGCTGCCCTGAGGCTGCTGGGTCAGAGAGGTCTTGGGCATCCAGCCCTTTGCTGGTCCTTTCCCTCTGACGAGGCCCTCTGAGCTCCAGCACCTTGCAGTGTGCAGACAGCCCCTGCCGGCAACCTCCTCTCCAAGGAGGCCTCAACCGAGGCCTAGGCCCAGGGGAAAGGCACCAGCGGGGATGAGCCTGGGGAGGCGCCCGGGCATGTCTGGACCCAGGCCCCGCAGCCTGCCCCTTGGTGGGGTAGTACCCCCGGAGGCCAGGAAGGTCTGGGCAAGGCTGCCAGAGGCAGGGACAATGCTGGGTCCTGCCCCTGGCCTGTGGGGCCTCTGAGAACAACTGGCACTCTCCCGCTGGAAGACCTCCCCGGCTGCCTCCAAAGGCCGGTTTGCAAGCAGTCCTGCCTGCTGTTCCCGCCAGCCGCGCACAATGTTCCCAAGCCCGGGAGAAAAGCGCTTCGGGGTGGTGCTCTCTCCAGGCCCTTGGAAGACCTCCCGGGCTGCCTCCAAAGGCCGGTTTGCAAGGACTCCTTCCTGCTGTTCCCGCCATCCGCGCACAATGCTCCCAAGCCCGGGAGAAAAGCATTTTGGGGTGGTGCTCACACCGGGCCCTGGAAGACCTCCCCGGCTGCCTCCAAAGGACGGTTTTCAAGCACTCCTGCCTGCTGTTCCCGCCACCCGCGCACAATGCTCCCAAGCCCGGGAGAAAAGCGCTTCGGGGTGGTGCTCTCTACAGGCCCTTGGAAGACCTCCCCGGCTGCCTCCAAAGACCGGTTTGCAAGGACTCCTTCCTGCTGTTCCCGCCATCCGCGCACAATGCTCCCAAGCCCGGGAGAAAAGCATTTTGGGGTGGTGCTCACACCGGGCCCTGGAAGACCTCCCCGGCTGCCTCCAAAGGACGGTTTTCAAGCACTCCTGCCTGCTGTTCCCGCCACCCGCGCAAAATGCTCCCAAGCCCGGGAGAAAAGCGCTTCGGGGTGGTGCTCTCTACAGGCCCTTGGAAGACCTCCCCGGCTGCCTCCAAAGGCTGGTTTGCAAGGACTCCTTCCTGCTGTTCCCGCCAGCCACGCACAATGCTCCCAAGCCCGGGAGAAAAGCATTTTGGGGTGGTGCTCACTCCGGGCCCTTGGAAGACCTCCCCGGCTGCCTCCAATGGCCAGTTTGCAAGCACTCATGTCCGCTGTTCCCACCAGCCGCGCACAATGCTCCCAAGCCCGGGAGAAAAGCTTTTTGGGGTGGTGCTCACACCGGGCCCTGGAAGACCTCCCCGGCTGCCTCCAAAGGCCAGTTTTCAAGCACTTCTGCCTGCTGTTCCCGCCACCTGCGCACAATGCTCCCAAGCCCGGGAGAAAAGCGCTTCGGGGTGGTGCTCTCTACAGGCCCTTGGAAGACCTCCCCGGCTGCCTCCAAAGGCCGGTTTGCAAGGACTCCTTCCTGCTGTTCCCGCCAGCCACGCACAATGCTCCCAAGCCCGGGAGAGAAGCATTTTGGGGTGGTGCTCTCTACAGGCCCTTGGAAGACCTCCCCGGCTGCCTCCAGTGGCCAGTTTGCAAGCACTCATGCCCGCTGTTCCCACCAGCCGCGCACAATGCTCCCAAGCCCGGGAGAAAAGCTTTTTGGGGTGGTGCTCACACCGGGCCCTGGAAGACCTCCCCGGCTGCCTGCAAAGGCCGGTTTTCAAGCACTCCTGCCTGCTGTTCCTGCCACCCGCGCACAATACTCCCAAGCCCGGGAGAAAAGCGCTTCGGGGTGGTGCTCTCTACAGGCCCTTGGAAGACCTCCCCCTCTGCCTCCAAAGGCCGGTTTGCAAGGACTCCTTCCTGCTGTTCCCGCCAGCCACGCACAATGCTCCCAAGCCCGGGAGAAAAGTGCTTCGGGGTGGTGATCTCTCCGGGCCCTTGGAAGTCGTCCCCGGCTGCCTCCAAAGGCCGGTTTGCAAGCACTCATGCCCGTTGTTCCCACCAGCCGCGCACAATGCTCCCAAGCCCGGGAGAAAAGCATTTTGGGGTGGTGCTCACTCCGGGCCCTTGGAAGACCTCCTCGGCTGCCTCCAAAGGCCAGTTTGCAAGCAGTCCTGCCTGCTGTTCCCGCCAGCCGCGCACAATGCTCCCAAGCCCGGGAGAAAAGCGCTTCGGGGTGGTGTTCTCTCCGGGCCCTTGGAAGACGTCCCCGGCTGCCTCCAAAGGCCGGTTTGCAAGCACTCATGCCCGTTGTTCCCACCAGCCGCGCACAATGCTCCCAAGCCCGGGAGAAAAGCATTTTGGGGTGGTGCTCACTCCGGGCCCTTGGAAGACCTCCCCGGCTGCCTCCAAAGGCCAGTTTGCAAGCATCCTGCCTGCTGTTCCCGCCAGCCGCGCACAATGTTCCCAAGCCCGGGAGAAAAGCGCTTCGGGGTGGTGCTCTCTCCGGGCACTTTCAAGACCTCCCCGGCTGCCTCCAAAGGCCGGTTTGTAAGTACTCATTCCCGCTGCTTCCGCCAGCCACGCACAATGCTCCCAAGCCCGGGAGAAAAGCATTTTGGGGTGGTGCTCTCTCCGGGCCCTTGGAAGACCTCCCGGGCTGCCTCCAAAGGCCGATTTGCAAGCATTCATGTCCGTTGTTCCCGACAGCCGCGCACAATGCTCCCAAGCCCGAGAGAAAAGCATTTTGGGGTGGTGATCAGTCTGGCCCTTGAAAGACCTCCCCGGCTGCCTCCAAAGGACAGTTTGCAAGCACTCATGCCCGCTGTTCCCGCCAGCCGCGCACAATGCTCCCAAGACCGTGAGAAAAGCGCTTCGGGGTGGTGTTCTCTCAGGGACCATGGAGGACCTCCCCGGCTGCCCCCAAAGGCCGGTTTGCAAGCATTCCCACTCGCTGTTCCCGCCAGGCACACACAATGTTCCAAAACCCCGGAGAAAAGCGCTTCGGGGTGGTGGTCTCTCCGGGCCCCTGCCCCTGAGCCTGGGGGCCAGGCAGGGGATCCACAGTCCCAGGCCAAGGCAGAACCACATGCACACGTCTGTTCCTGCCCCCTCCACCGGCAGAGAGCTGGGGGGAGCCAGAGTCTGTCAGGCAGCTGCTGGGCTGGCCGCCTGTGTGGGAAGGGGCAGAGCCGACCTAGGGGCAAATTGGGCCTCTTGCTCTCCCTGCTGCCCTGAGGCTGCTGGGCCAAAGAGGTCTTGGGCATCCAGCCCCTTGCTGGTCCCTTCCCTCTGACGAGGCCCTCTGAGCTCCAGCACCTTGCAGTGTGGAGACAGCCCCTGCCAGCAACCTCCTCTCCAAGGAGGCCTCAACCGAGGCCTAGGCCCAGGGGAAAGGCACCAGCGGAGATGAGCCAGTGGAGGCGCACGGGCATGTCTGGACCCAGTCCCCGCAGCCTGCCCCTTGGTGGGGCAGTACCCCCGGAGGCCAGGAAGGTCTGGGCTAGGCTGCGAGGGGCAGGGGCCCTGCTGGGTCGTGCCCCTGGCCTGTGGGGCGTCTGAGCACAACCGGCACTCTCCCGCTGGAAGACCTCCCCGTCTGCCTCCAAAGGCCGGTTTGCAAGCACTCCCGCCCGCTGTTCCCGCCAGGCACGCACAATGCTCCCAAGCCCGGGAGAAAAGCGCTTTGGGGTGGTGCTCTCTCCGGGCCCTTGCCCCTGAGCCTGGGGGCCAGGCAGTTGGAACACACTCCCAGGCCAATGCAGAACGACATGCACACGTCTGTTCCTGCCCCCTACACCGGCAGAGAGCTCGGGGGAGCCAGAGACTGCCAGGCTGCTGCTGGGCTGGCTGCCTGTGTGGGACGGGGCAGAGCCGACCTAGGGGCAAGTTGGGCCTCTTGCTCTCCCTGCTGCCCTGAGGCTGCTGGGTCAAAGAGGTCTTGGGCATCCAGCCCTTTGCTGGTCCCTTCCCTCTGACGAGGCCCTCTGAGCTCCAGCACCTTGCAGTGTGGAGACAGCCCCTGCCAGCAACCTCCTCTCCAAAGAGGCCTCAACCGAGGCCTACGCCCAGGGGAAAAGCACCAGCGGGGATGATCCTGGGGAGGCGCACGGACATGTCTGGACCCAGTCCCCGCAGCCTGCCCCTTGGTGGGGCAGTACCCCCGGAGGCCAGGAAGGTCTGGGCAAGGCTGGCCAGGGGAAGGGTCCCTGCTGGGTCCTGCCCCTGGCCTGTGAGGCCTCTGAGGACAACCGGCCCTCTCCCACTGGAAGACCACCCCAGCTGCCTCTAAAGTCCTGTTGGCAAACACTCCCGCCCGCTGTTCACGCCAGGCTCGCACAATGCTCCCAAGCCTGGGAGAAAAGCGCTTCGGGGTGGTGCTCTCTCCGGGCCCTTGCCCCTGAGCCTGGGGGCCAGGCAGTGGGTCCACACTCCCAGACCAAGGCAGAACCACATGCACACGTCTGTTCCTGACCCCTGCACCGGCAGAGAGCTCTGGGGAGCCAGAGTCTGTCAGGCAGGTGCTGGGCTGGCCGCCTGTGTGGGAAGGGGCAGAGCCGACCTAGGGGCAAGTTGGGCCTCTTCCTCTCCCTGCTGCCCTGAGGCTGCTGGGCCAAAGAGGTCTTGGGCATCCAGCCCCTTGCTGGTCCCTTCCCTCTGACGAGGCCCTCTGAGCTCCAGCACCTTGCAGTGTGGAGACAGCCCCTGCCAGCAACCTCCTCTCCACTGAGGCCTCAACCGAGGCCTAGGCCCAGGGGAAAGGCACCAGCGGGGATGAGCCTGGGGAGGCGCCCGGGCATGTCTGGACCCAGTCCACGCAGCCTGCCCCTTGGTGGGGCAGTACCCCCGGAGGCCAGGAAGGTCTGTGCAAGGCTGCCAGGGGCAGGGACAGCGCTGTGTCCTGCCCCTGGCCTGTGGGACGTCTGAGCACAACCGGCACTCTCCCGTTGGAAGACCTCCCCGTCTGCCTCCAAAGGCCGGTTTGCAAGCACTCCCGCCCGCTGTTCCCGCCAGGCACGCACAATGCTCCCAAGCCCGGGAGAAAAGCGCTTCGGGGTGGTGTTCTCTCAGGGACCATGGAGGACCTCCCCGGCTGCCCCCAAAGGCCGGTTTGCAAGCATTCCCACTCGCTGTTCCCGCCAGGCACACACAATGTTCCAAAACCCCGGAGAAAAGCGCTTCGGGGTGGTGCTCTCTCCGCGCCCTTGGAAGACTTCTCTGGCTGCCGCCAAAGGCCGGTTTGCAAGAATTCCCTCCCGCTGTCCCACCAGCCGCACACAATGCTCCAAAACCCGAGAGAAAAGCGCTTCGAGGTGGTGCTCTCTTCGGGCCCTTGGAAGACCTCCCCGGCTGCCTCCAAAGGCCGGTTTGCAAGCACTCCTGCCTGCTGTTCCCGCCACGCGCGCACAATGCTCCCAAGCCCGGGAGAAAAGCGCTTCGGGGTGGTGCTCTCTACAGGCCCTTGGAAGACCTCCCCGGCTGCCTCCAAAGACCGGTTTGCAAGGACTCCTTCCTGCTGTTCCCGCCATCCGCGCACAATGCTCCCAAGCCCGGGAGAAAAGCATTTTGGGGTGGTGCTCACACCGGGCCCTGGAAGACCTCCCCGGCTGCCTCCAAAGGACGGTTTTCAAGCACTCCTGCCTGCTGTTCCCGCCACCCGCGCACAATGCTCCCAAGCCCGGGAGAAAAGCGCTTCGGGGTGGTGCTCTCTACAGGCCCTTGGAAGACCTCCCCGGCTGCCTCCAAAGACCGGTTTGCAAGGACTCCTTCCTGCTGTTCCCGCCATCCGCGCACAATGCTCCCAAGCCCGGGAGAAAAGCATTTTGGGGTGGTGCTCACACCGGGCCCTGGAAGACCTCCCCGGCTGCCTCCAAAGGACGGTTTTCAAGCACTCCTGCCTGCTGTTCCCGCCACCCGCGCAAAATGCTCCCAAGCCCGGGAGAAAAGCGCTTCGGGGTGGTGCTCTCTACAGGCCCTTGGAAGACCTCCCCGGCTGCCTCCAAAGGCTGGTTTGCAAGGACTCCTTCCTGCTGTTCCCGCCAGCCACGCACAATGCTCCCAAGCCCGGGAGAAAAGCATTTTGGGGTGGTGCTCACTCCGGGCCCTTGGAAGACCTCCCCGGCTGCCTCCAATGGCCAGTTTGCAAGCACTCATGTCCGCTGTTCCCACCAGCCGCGCACAATGCTCCCAAGCCCGGGAGAAAAGCTTTTTGGGGTGGTGCTCACACCGGGCCCTGGAAGACCTCCCCGGCTGCCTCCAAAGGCCAGTTTTCAAGCACTTCTGCCTGCTGTTCCCGCCACCTGCGCACAATGCTCCCAAGCCCGGGAGAAAAGCGCTTCGGGGTGGTGCTCTCTACAGGCCCTTGGAAGACCTCCCCGGCTGCCTCCAAAGGCCGGTTTGCAAGGACTCCTTCCTGCTGTTCCCGCCAGCCACGCACAATGCTCCCAAGCCCGGGAGAGAAGCATTTTGGGGTGGTGCTCTCTACAGGCCCTTGGAAGACCTCCCCGGCTGCCTCCAGTGGCCAGTTTGCAAGCACTCATGCCCGCTGTTCCCACCAGCCGCGCACAATGCTCCCAAGCCCGGGAGAAAAGCTTTTTGGGGTGGTGCTCACACCGGGCCCTGGAAGACCTCCCCGGCTGCCTGCAAAGGCCGGTTTTCAAGCACTCCTGCCTGCTGTTCCTGCCACCCGCGCACAATACTCCCAAGCCCGGGAGAAAAGCGCTTCGGGGTGGTGCTCTCTACAGGCCCTTGGAAGACCTCCCCCGCTGCCTCCAAAGGCCGGTTTGCAAGGACTCCTTCCTGCTGTTCCCGCCAGCCACGCACAATGCTCCCAAGCCCGGGAGAAAAGTGCTTCGGGGTGGTGATCTCTCCGGGCCCTTGGAAGTCGTCCCCGGCTGCCTCCAAAGGCCGGTTTGCAAGCACTCATGCCCGTTGTTCCCACCAGCCGCGCACAATGCTCCCAAGCCCGGGAGAAAAGCATTTTGGGGTGGTGCTCACTCCGGGCCCTTGGAAGACCTCCTCGGCTGCCTCCAAAGGCCAGTTTGCAAGCAGTCCTGCCTGCTGTTCCCGCCAGCCGCGCACAATGCTCCCAAGCCCGGGAGAAAAGCGCTTCGGGGTGGTGTTCTCTCCGGGCCCTTGGAAGACGTCCCCGGCTGCCTCCAAAGGCCGGTTTGCAAGCACTCATGCCCGTTGTTCCCACCAGCCGCGCACAATGCTCCCAAGCCCGGGAGAAAAGCATTTTGGGGTGGTGCTCACTCCGGGCCCTTGGAAGACCTCCCCGGCTGCCTCCAAAGGCCAGTTTGCAAGCATCCTGCCTGCTGTTCCCGCCAGCCGCGCACAATGTTCCCAAGCCCGGGAGAAAAGCGCTTCGGGGTGGTGCTCTCTCCGGGCACTTTCAAGACCTCCCCGGCTGCCTCCAAAGGCCGGTTTGTAAGTACTCATTCCCGCTGCTTCCGCCAGCCACGCACAATGCTCCCAAGCCCGGGAGAAAAGCATTTTGGGGTGGTGCTCTCTCCGGGCCCTTGGAAGACCTCCCGGGCTGCCTCCAAAGGCCGGTTTGCAAGCATTCATGTCCGTTGTTCCCGACAGCCGCGCACAATGCTCCCAAGCCCGAGAGAAAAGCATTTTGGGGTGGTGATCAGTCTGGCCCTTGAAAGACCTCCCCGGCTGCCTCCAAAGGACAGTTTGCAAGCACTCATGCCCGCTGTTCCCGCCAGCCGCGCACAATGCTCCCAAGACCGTGAGAAAAGCGCTTCGGGGTGGTGTTCTCTCAGGGACCATGGAGGACCTCCCCGGCTGCCCCCAAAGGCCGGTTTGCAAGCATTCCCACTCGCTGTTCCCGCCAGGCACACACAATGTTCCAAAACCCCGGAGAAAAGCACTTCGGGGTGGTGGTCTCTCCGGGCCCCTGCCCCTGAGCCTGGGGGCCAGGCAGGGGATCCACAGTCCCAGGCCAAGGCAGAACCACATGCACACGTCTGTTCCTGCCCCCTCCACCGGCAGAGAGCTGGGGGGAGCCAGAGTCTGTCAGGCAGCTGCTGGGCTGGCCGCCTGTGTGGGAAGGGGCAGAGCCGACCTAGGGGCAAGTTGGGCCTCTTGCTCTCCCTGCTGCCCTGAGGCTGCTGGGCCAAAGAGGTCTTGGGCATCCAGCCCCTTGCTGGTCCCTTCCCTCTGACGAGGCCCTCTGAGCTCCAGCACCTTGCAGTGTGGAGACAGCCCCTGCCAGCAACCTCCTCTCCAAGGAGGCCTCAACCGAGGCCTAGGCCCAGGGGAAAGGCACCAGCGGAGATGAGCCAGTGGAGGCGCACGGGCATGTCTGGACCCAGTCCCCGCAGCCTGCCCCTTGGTGGGGCAGTACCCCCGGAGGCCAGGAAGGTCTGGGCTAGGCTGCGAGGGGCAGGGGCCCTGCTGGGTCGTGCCCCTGGCCTGTGGGGCGTCTGAGCACAACCGGCACTCTCCCGCTGGAAGACCTCCCCGTCTGCCTCCAAAGGCCGGTTTGCAAGCACTCCCGCCCGCTGTTCCCGCCAGGCACGCACAATGCTCCCAAGCCCGGGAGAAAAGCGCTTTGGGGTGGTGCTCTCTCCGGGCCCTTGCCCCTGAGCCTGGGGGCCAGGCAGTTGGAACACACTCCCAGGCCAATGCAGAACGACATGCACACGTCTGTTCCTGCCCCCTACACCGGCAGAGAGCTCGGGGGAGCCAGAGACTGCCAGGCTGCTGCTGGGCTGGCTGCCTGTGTGGGACGGGGCAGAGCCGACCTAGGGGCAAGTTGGGCCTCTTGCTCTCCCTGCTGCCCTGAGGCTGCTGGGTCAAAGAGGTCCTGGGCATCCAGCCCTTTGCTGGTCCCTTCCCTCTGACGAGGCCCTCTGAGCTCCAGCACCTTGCAGTGTGGAGACAGCCCCTGCCAGCAACCTCCTCTCCAAAGAGGCCTCAACCGAGGCCTACGCCCAGGGGAAAAGCACCAGCGGGGATGATCCTGGGGAGGCGCACGGACATGTCTGGACCCAGTCCCCGCAGCCTGCCCCTTGGTGGGGCAGTACCCCCGGAGGCCAGGAAGGTCTGGGCAAGGCTGGCCAGGGGAAGGGTCCCTGCTGGGTCCTGCCCCTGGCCTGTGAGGCCTCTGAGGACAACCGGCCCTCTCCCACTGGAAGACCACCCCAGCTGCCTCTAAAGTCCTGTTGGCAAACACTCCCGCCCGCTGTTCACGCCAGGCTCGCACAATGCTCCCAAGCCTGGGAGAAAAGCGCTTCGGGGTGGTGCTCTCTCCGGGCCCTTGCCCCTGAGCCTGGGGGCCAGGCAGTGGGTCCACACTCCCAGACCAAGGCAGAACCACATGCACACGTCTGTTCCTGACCCCTGCACCGGCAGAGAGCTCTGGGGAGCCAGAGTCTGTCAGGCAGGTGCTGGGCTGGCCGCCTGTGTGGGAAGGGGCAGAGCCGACCTAGGGGCAAGTTGGGCCTCTTCCTCTCCCTGCTGCCCTGAGGCTGCTGGGCCAAAGAGGTCTTGGGCATCCAGCCCCTTGCTGGTCCCTTCCCTCTGACGAGGCCCTCTGAGCTCCAGCACCTTGCAGTGTGGAGACAGCCCCTGCCAGCAACCTCCTCTCCACTGAGGCCTCAACCGAGGCCTAGGCCCAGGGGAAAGGCACCAGCGGGGATGAGCCTGGGGAGGCGCCCGGGCATGTCTGGACCCAGTCCACGCAGCCTGCCCCTTGGTGGGGCAGTACCCCCGGAGGCCAGGAAGGTCTGTGTAAGGCTGCCAGGGGCAGGGACAGCGCTGTGTCCTGCCCCTGGCCTGTGGGACGTCTGAGCACAACCGGCACTCTCCCGTTGGAAGACCTCCCCGTCTGCCTCCAAAGGCCGGTTTGCAAGCACTCCCGCCCGCTGTTCCCGCCAGGCACGCACAATGCTCCCAAGCCCGGGAGAAAAGCGCTTCGGGGTGGTGCTCTCTCCGGGCCCTTGCCCCTGAGCCTGCGGGCCAGACAGGGGGAACACACTCCCAGGCCAAGACAGAACGACATGAACACGTCTGTTCCTGCCCCCTACACCGGCAGAGAGCTCGGGGGAGCCAGAGTCTCTCAGGCAGGTGCTGGGCTGGCCGCCTGTGTGGGAAGGGGCAGAGCCGACCTAGGGGCAAGTTGGGCCTCTTGCTCTCCCTGCTGCCCTGAGGCTGCTGGGCCAAAGAAGTCTTGGGCATCCAGCCCTTTGCTGGTCCCTTCCCTCTGACGAGGCCCTCTGAGCTCCAGCACCTTGCAGTGTGGAGACAGCCCCTGCCAGCAATCTCCTCTCCAAGGAGGCCTCAACCGAGGCCTAGGCCCAGGGGAAAGGCACCAGCGGGGATGAGCCTGGGGAGGCGCCCGGGCATGTCTGGACCCAGTCCCCGTAGCCTGCCCCTTGGTGGGGCAGTACCCCTGGAGGCCAGGAAGGTCTGGGCAAGGCTGACCAGGGGCAGGGGACCTGCTGGGTCCTGCCCCTGGCCTGTGGGGCCTCTGAGCACAACCGGCCCTCTCCCACTGGAAGACCTCCCCGGCTGCCTCCAAAGGCCGTTTTGCACGCACTCCCGCCCACTGTTCCCACCAAGCGCGCACAATGCTCCCAAGCCCGGGAGAAAAGCGCTTCGGGGTGGTGCTCTCTCCGGGCCCTTGCCCCTGAGCCTGGGGGCCAGGCAGGGGGTCCACACTCCCAGGCCAAGGCAGAACCACATGCACACGTCTGTTACTGACCCCTGCACCGGCAGAGAGCTCGGGGGAGCCAGAGTCTGTCAGGCAGCTGCTGGGCTGGCCGCCTTTTTGGGAAGGGGCAGAGCCAACCTAGGGGCAAGTTGGGCCTCTTGCTCTCCCTGCTGCCCTGAGGCTGCTGGGCCAAAGAGGTCTTGGGCATCCAGCCCTTTGCTTGTCCCTTCCCTCTGACGAGGCCCTCTGAGCTCCAGCACCTTGCAGTGTGGAGACAGCCCCTGCCAGCAACCTCCTCTCCAAGGAGGCCTCAACCGAGACCTAGGACCAGGGGAAAGGCACCAGCGGGGATGAGCCTGGGGAGGCGCCCGGGCATGTCTGGACCCAGTCCCCGCAGCCTGCCCCTTGGTGGGGCAGTACCCCCGGAGGCCAGGAAGGTCTGGGAAAGGCTGGCCAGGGGCAGGAGACCTGCTGGGTCCTGCACCTGGCCTGTGGGGCCTCTGAGCACAACCGGCCCTCTCCCACTGGAAGACCTCCCCGGCTGCCTCCAAAGTTCTGTTTGCCAACACTCCCACCCGCTGTTCACGCCAGACTTGCACAATGCTCCCAAGTCCGGGAGAAAAGCGCTTCGGGGTGGTGCTCTCTCCGGGCCCTTGCCCCTGAGCCTGGGGGCAAGGCATGGGGAACACACTCCCAGGCCAAGGCAGAACCACATGCCCACGTCTGTTCCTGTCCCCTGCACCGGCAGAGAGCTTGGGGGAGCCAGAGTCTGTCAGGCAGCTGCTGGGTTGGCCGCCTGTGTGGGAAGGGGCAGAGCCGCCCTAGGGGCAAGCTGGGCCTCTTGCTCTCCCTGCTGCCCTGAGGATGCTGGGCCAAAGACGTCTTGGGCATCCAGCCCCTTACTGGTCCCTTCCCTCTGACGAGGCCCTCTGAGCTCCAGCACCTTGCAGTGTGGAGACAGCCCCTGCCAGCAACCTCCTCTCCAAGGAGGCCTCAACCGAGGCCTAGGCCCAGGGGAAAGGCACCAGCGGGGATGAGCCAGGGGAGGCGCCCGAGCATGTCTGGACCCAGTCCCCGCAGCCTGCCCCTTGGTGGGGCAGTACCCCCGGAGGCCAGGAAGGTCTGCGTAAGGCTGGCCAGGGGCAGGGGCCCTGCTGGGTCCTGCCCCTGGCCTGTGGGGCCTCTGAGCACAACCGGCCCTCTCCCACTGGAAGACCTCCCCGGCTGCCTCCAAAGGCCGGTTTGCAAGCGCTCCCGCCCACTGTTTCCAGCAGGCGGGCACAATGCTCCTAAGCCCGGAAGAAAAGCGCTTCAGGGTGGTGCTCTCTCTGGGCCCTTGCCCCTGAGCCTGGGGGCAAGGCAGGGTGTCCACACTCCCAGGCCAAGGCAGAACCACATGCACACGTCTGATCTGCCCCCTGCACCGGCAGAGAGCTCGGGGGAGCCAGAGTCTGTCAGGCAGCTGCTGGGCTGGCCGCCTGTGTGGGAAGTGGCAGAGCCGACCTAGGGGCAAGTTGGGCCTCTTGCTCTCCCTGCTGCCCTGAGGCTGCTGGGCCATAGAGGTCTTGGGCATCCAGCCCCTTGCTGGTCCCTTCCCGCTGACGAGGCCCTCTGAGCTCCAGCACCTTGCAGTGTGGAGACAGCCCCTGCCAGCAACCTCCTCTCCAAGGAGGCCTCAACCGAGGCCTAGGCCCAGGGGAAAGGCACCAGCGGGGATGAGCCTGGGGAGGCGCCCGGGCATGTCTGGACCCAGTCCCCGCAGCCTGCCCCTTGGTGGGGCAGTACCCCCGGAGGCCAGGAAGGTCTGGGCAAGGCTGGCCAGGGGCAGGGGCCCTGCTGGGTCCTGCCCCTGGCCTGTGGGGCCTCTGAGCACAACCGGCCCTCTCCCACTGGAAGAACTCCCCGGCTCCCTCCAAAGGCCAGTTTGCCAACACTCCCGCCCGCTGTTCCCGCCAGGCACGCACAATGCTCCCAAGCCCGGGAGAAAAGCGCTTCAGGGTGGTGCTCTCCTCGGGCCCTTGCCCCTGAGCCTGGGGGCCAGGCAGTTGGTCCACACTCCCAGACCAAGGCAGAACCACATGCACACGTCTGTTCCTGACCCCTGCACCGGCAGAGAGTTCGGGGGAGCCAGAGTCTGTCAGGCAGCTGCTGGGCTGGCCGCCTGTGTGGGAAGGGGCAGAGCCGACCTAGGGGCAAGTTGGGCCTCTTCCTCTCCCTGCTGCCCTGAGGCTGCTGTGCCAAAGAGGTCTTGGGCATCCACCCCCTTGCTGGTCCCTTCCCTCTGACGAGGCCCTCTGAGCTCCAGCACCTTGCAGTGTGGAGACAGCCCCTGCCAGCAATCTCCTCTCCAAGGAGGCCTCAACCGAGGCCTAGGCCCAGGGGAAAGGCACCAGCGGGGTTGAGCCAGGGGAGGCGCCCGTGCATGTCTGGACCCTGTCCCCGCAGCCTGCCCCTTGGTGGGGCAGTACCCCCGGAGGCCAGGAAGGTCTGGGCAAGGCTGGCCAGGGGCAGGGGACCTGCTGGGTCCTGCCCCTGGCCTGTGGGGCCTCTGAGCACAACCGGCCCTCTCCCACTGGAAGACCTCCCCGGCTGCCTCCAAAGGCCGGTTTGCAAGCACTCCCGCCCACTGTTCCTGCCAGGCGCGCACAATGCTCCCAAGCCCGGGAGAAAAGCGCTTCGGGGTGGTGGTCTCTTCGGGCCCTTGCCCCTGAGCCTGGGGGCCAGGCAGGGGATCCACAGTCCCAGGCCAAGGCACAACAACATGCACACGTCTGTTCCTGCCCCCTCCACCGGCAGAGAGCTGGGGGGAGCCAGAGTCTGTCAGGCAGCTGCTGGGCTGGCCGCCTGTGTGGGAAGGGGCAGAGCCGACCTAGGGGCAAGTTGGGCCTCTTGCTCTCCCTGCTGCCCTGAGGCTGCTGTGCCAAAGAGGTCTTGGGCATCCAGCCCCTTCCTGGTCCCTTCCCTCTGACGAGGCCCTCTGAGCTCCAGCACCTTGCAGTGTGGAGACAGACCCTGCCAGCAACCTCCTCTCCAAGGAGGCCTCAACCGAGGCCTAGGCCCAGGGGAAAGGCACCAGCGGGGATGAGCCAGTGGAGGCGCACGAGCATATCAGGACCCAGTCCCCGCAGCCTGCCCCTTGGTGGGGCAGTACCCCCAGAGGCCAGGAAGGTCTGGGCAAGGCTGGCCAGGGGCAGGGTCCCTGCTGGGTCCTGCCCCTGGCCTGTGGGGCCTCTGAGCACAACCGGCCCTCTCCCACTGGAAGACCTCCCCGGCTGCCTTCAAAGGCGGGTTTGCCAACACTCCCGCCCGCTGTTCCCGCCAGGCACGCACAACGCTCCCAAGGCCAGGAGAAAAGCGCTTCGGGGTGTTGCTCTCTCCGGGCCCTTGCCCCTGAGCCTGGGGTCCAGGCAGTGGGTCCACACTCCCAGACCAAGGCAGAACCACATGCACACGTCTGTTCCTGACCCCTGAACCGGCAGAGAGCTCGGGGGAACCAGAGTCTATCAGGCAGCTGCTGGGTTGGCTGCCTGTGTGGGAAGGGGCAGAGCCGACCTAGGGGCAAGTTGGGCCTCTTGCTCTCCCTGCTGCCCTGAGGCTGCTGGGCCAAAGAGGTCTTGGGCATCCAGCCCCTTGCTGGTCCCTTCCCGCTGACGAGGCCCTCTGAGCTCCAGCACCTTGCAGTGTGGAGACAGCCCCTGCCAGCAACCTCCTCTCCAAGGAGGCATCAACCGAGGCCTATGCCCAGGGGAAAGGCACCAGCGGGGATGAGCCTGGGGACGCGCCCAGGCATGTCTGGACCCAGTCCCCGCAGCCTGCCCCTTGGTGGGGCAGTACCCCCGGAGGCCAGGAAGGTCTGGGCAAGGCTGGCCAGGGGCAGGGGACCTGCTGGGTCCTGCCCCTGGCCTGTGTGGCCTCTGAGCACAACCGGCCCTCTCCCACTGGAAGACCTCCACGGCTGCCTCCAAAGTCCTGTTTGCAAACACTCCCGCCCGCTGTTCACGCCAGGCTCGCACAATGCTCCCAAGCCCGGGAGAAAAGCGCTTCGGGGTGGTGCTCTCTCCGGGCCCTTGCCCCTGAGCCTGGGGGCAAGGCAGAGGGAACACACTCCCAGGCCAAGGCAGAACCACATGCCCACGTCTGTTCCTGTCCCCTGCACCGGCAGAGAGCTTGGGGGCGCCAGAGTCTGTCAGGCAACTGCTGAGTTGGCCGCCTGTGTGGGAAGGGGCAGAGCCGCCCTAGGGGCAAGTTGGGCCTCTTGCTCTCCCTGCTGCCCTGAGGCTGCTGGGCCAAAGAGGTCTTGGGCATCCAGCCCCTTACTGGTCCCTTCCCTCTGACGAGGCCCTCTGAGCTCCAGCACCTTGCAGTGTGGAGACAGCCCCTGCCAGCAACCTCCTCTCCAAGGAGGCCTCAACCGAGGCCTAGGCCCAGGGGAAAGGCACCAGCGGGGATGAGCCTGGGGAGGCGCCCGGGCATGTCTGGACCCAGGCCCCGCAGCCTGCCCCTTGGTGGGGCAGTACCCCCGGAGGCCAGGAAGGTCTGGGCAAGGCTAGCCAGGGGCAGGGGCCCTGCTGCGTCCTGCCCCTGGCCTGTGGGGCCTCTGAGCACAACCGGCCCTCTCCCACTGGAAGACCTCCCCGGCTGCCTCCAAAGGCCGGTTTGCAAGCGCTCCCGCCCACTGTTCCCAGCAGGCGTGCACAATGCTCCCAAGCCCGGGAGAAAAGCGCTTCAGGGTGGTGCTCTCTCCGGGCCCTTGCCCCTGAGCCTGGGGCAAGGCAGGGTGTCCACACTCCCAGGAAAAGGCAGACCACATGCACACGTCTGATCTGCCCCCTGCACCGGCAGAGAGCTCGGGGGAGCCAGAGTCTGTCAGGCAGCTGCTGGGCTGGCCGCCTGTGTGGGAAGGGGCAGAGCCGACCTAGGGGCAAGTTGGGCCTCTTGCTCTCCCTGCTGCCCTGAGGCTGCTGGGCCAAAGAGGTCTTGGGCATCCAGCCCCTTGCTGGTCCCTTCCCTCTGACGAGGCCCTCTGAGCTCCAGCACCTTGCAGTGTGGAGACAGCCCCTGCCAGCAACCTCCTCTCCAAGGAGGCCTCAACTGAGGCCTAGGCCCAGGGGAAAGGCACCAGCGGGGATGAGCCTGGGGAGGCGCCCGGCCATGTCTGGACCCAGTCCCCGCAGCCTGCCCCTTGGTGGGGCAGTACCCCCGGAGGCCAGGAGGGTCTGGGCAAGGCTGCCAGGGGCAGGGACACTGCTGGGTCCTGCCCCTGGCCTGTGGGGCGTCTGAGCACAACCGGCACTCTCCCGCTGGAAGACCTCCCCGGCTGCCTCCAAAGGCCGGTTTGCAAGCACTCCCGCCCGCTGTTCCCGCCAGGCACGCACAATGCTCCCAAGCCCGGGAGAAAAGCGCTTTGGGGTGGTGCTCTCTCCGGGCCCTTGCCCCTGAGCCTGGGGGACAGGCAGGGGGAACACACTCCCAGGCCAAGGCAGAACGACATGCACACGTCTGTTCCTGCCCCCTACACCGGCAGAGAGTTCGGGGGAGCCAGAGACTGCCAGGCTGCTGCTGGGCTGGCTGCCTGTGTGGGACGGGGTAGAGCCGACCTAGGGGCAAGTTGGGCCTCTTGCTCTCCCTGCTGCCCTGAGGCTGCTGGGTCAGAGAGGTCTTGGGCATCCAGCCCTTTGCTGGTCCTTTCCCTCTGACGAGGCCCTCTGAGCTCCAGCACCTTGCAGTGTGCAGACAGCCCCTGCCGGCAACCTCCTCTCCAAGGAGGCCTCAACCGAGGCCTAGGCCCAGGGGAAAGGCACCAGCGGGGATGAGCCTGGGGAGGCGCCCGGGCATGTCTGGACCCAGGCCCCGCAGCCTGCCCCTTGGTGGGGTAGTACCCCCGGAGGCCAGGAAGGTCTGGGCAAGGCTGCCAGAGGCAGGGACACTGCTGGGTCCTGCCCCTGGCCTGTGGGGCCTCTGAGAACAACTGGCACTCTCCCGCTGGAAGACCTCCCCGGCTGCCTCCAAAGGCTGGTTTGCAAGCACTCAATCCCGCTGTTCACGCCAGCTGCGCACAATGCTCCCAAGCCCGGGAGAAAAGCATTTTGGGGTGGTGCTCACTCCGGGCTTTGGAAGACCTCCCCGGCTGCCTCCAAGGTCGGTTTGCAAGCACTTCTGCCTGCTGTTCCCGCCACCCGCGCACAATGCTCCCAAGCCCGGGAGAAAAGCGTTTCGGGGTGGTGTTCTCTCTGGACCCAAGAAAGACCTCCCGGGCTGCCCCCAAATGCCGGTTTGCAAGCACTCCCACTCACTGTTCCCGCCATCCGTGCAAATGCTCCAAGCCCAGGAGAAAAGCCCTTCAGGGTGGTGCTCTCTCCCGGCCCTTGGAAGACCTCCCGGGCTGCCCCCAAATGCCGGTTTGCAAGCACTCCCACTCACTGTTCCCGCCATCCGTGCAAATGCTCCAAGCCCAGGAGAAAAGCCCTTCAGGGTGGTGCTCTCTCCCGGCCCTTGGAAGACCTCCCCGGCTGCCTCCAAAGGCTGGATTTCAAGAACTCCCTCCCGCTGACCCGCCAGCCGCACACAATGCTCCCAATCACGGGAGAAAAGCGCTTCGGGGTGGTGCTCTCTACGGGCCCTTGGAAGACCTCCCCGTTTGTCTCCAAAGGCCGGTTTGCAAGCACTCATGCCCGCTGTTCCCACCAGCCGCGCACAATGCTCCCAAGCCTAGGAGAAAAGCGCTTCGGGGTGGTGCTCTCTTCCAGCCCTTGGAAGACCTCCCCGGCTGCCTCCAAAGGCCGGTTTGCAAGCACTCAATCCCGCTGTTCCCGCCAGCCGCGCAGAATGCTCCCAAGCCCGGGAGAAAAGCGCTTCGGGGTGGTGCTCTCTCCTGGCCCTTGGAAGACCTCCCCGGCTGCCTCCAAAGGCTGGTTTTCAAGAACTCCCTCCCGCTGACCCGCAAGCCGCACACAATGTTCCCAAGCCCGGGAGAAAAGCATTTTGAGGTGGTCTCTCTCCGGGCCCTTGGAAGACTCCCCGGCTGCCTCTAAAGGCCGGTTTGCAAGCACTCATGTCCTCTGTTCCCGACAGCCGCGAACAATGCTCCCAATTCCGTGAGAAAAGTGCTTCGGGATGGTGCTCTCTCCGGGCCCTTGGAAGACCTCCCAAGCTGCCTCCAAAGGCCGGTTTGCAAGCACTCCCGCCCGCTGTTCCCGCCAGCCTCGCACAATGCTCCCAAGACCGGGAGAAAAGCGCTTCGGGGTGGTGTTCTCTCCGTGCCAATGGAGGACCTCCCTGGCTGCCCCCAAAGGCCGGTTTGCAAGCACTCCCACTCGCTGTTCCCGCCAGCCACGCACAATCCTCCAAAACCCCGGAGAAAAGCGCTTCGGGGTGGTGTTCTCTCCGTGCCCATGGAAGACCTCCCGGGGTGCTCCCAAAGGCCGGTTTGGAAGCACTCCGCCTCGCTGTTCCCGCCATCCGCGCACAATGCTCCCAAGCCCGGGAGAAAAGCTTTTTGGGGTGGTGCTCACACCGGGCCCTGGAAGACCTCCCCGGCTGCCTCCAAAGGACGGTTTTCAAGCACTCCTGCCTGCTGTTCCCGCCACCTGCGCACAATGCTCCCAAGCCCGGGAGAAAAGCGCTTCGGGGTGGTGCTCTCTACAGGCCCTTGGAAGACCTCCCCGGCTGCCTCCAAAGGCCAGTTTGCAAGGACTCCTTCCTGCTGTTCCCGCCATCCGCGCACAATGCTCCCAAGCCCGGGAGAAAAGCATTTTGGGGTGGTGCTCACACCGGGCCCTGGAAGACCTCCCCGGCTGCCTCCAAAGGACGGTTTTCAAGCACTCCTGCCTGCTGTTCCCGCCACCCGCGCAGAATGCTCCCAAGCGCGGGAGAAAAGCGCTTCGGGGTGGTGCTCTCTACAGGCCCTTGGAAGACCTCCCCGGCTGCCTCCAAAGGCCGGTTTGCAAGGACTCCTTCCTGCTGTTCCCGCCAGCCACGCACAATGCTCCCAAGCCCGGGAGAGAAGCATTTTGCGGTGGTGCTCTCTACAGGCCCTTGGAAGACCTCCCCGGCTGCCTCCAGTGGCCAGTTTGCAAGCACTCATGCCCGCTGTTCCCACCAGCCGCGCACAATGCTCCCAAGCCCGGGAGAAAAGCTTTTTGGGGTGGTGCTCACACCGGGCCCTGGAAGACCTCCCCGGCTGCCTGCAAAGGCCGGTTTTCAAGCACTCCTGCCTGCTGTTCCCGCCACCCGCGCACAATACTCCCAAGCCCGGGAGAGAAGCGCTTCGGGGTGGTGCTCTCTACAGGCCCTTGGAAGACCTCCCGGGCTGCCTCCAAAGGCCGGTTTGCAAGCACTCATGTCCGCTGTTCCCGACAGCCGCGCACAATGCTCCCAAGCCCGGGAGAAAAGCATTTTGGGGTGGTGATCAGTCCGGGCCCTTGGAAGACCTCCCCGGCTGCCTCCAAAGGACAGTTTGCAAGCACTCATGCCCGCTGTTCCCGCCAGCCGCGCACAATGCTCCCAAGACCGTGAGAAAAGCGCTTCGGGGTGGTGGTCTCTCCGGGACCATGGAGGACCTCCCCGGCTGCCCCCAAAGGCCGGTTTGCAAGCACTCCCACTCGCTGTTCCCGCCAGCCACACACAATGTTCCAAAAGCCCAGAGAAAAGCGCTTCGGGGTGGTGCTCTCTCCGGGCCCTTGGAAGACTTCTCTGGCTGCCTCCAAAGGCCGGTTTGCAAGAATTCCCTCCCGCTGTCCCACCAGCCGCACACAATGCTCCAGAACCCGAGAGAAAAGCACTTCGAGGTGGTGCTCTCTCCGGGCCCTTGGAAGACCTCCCCGGCTGCCTCCAATGGGCGGTATGCAAGCACTCATGCCCGCTGTTCCCACCAGCTATGCACAATGCTCCCAAGCACGGGAGAAAAGCATTTTCTGGTGGTGCTCACTCCTTGCCCTTGGAAGACCTCCGCGCCTGCCTCCAAAGGCCGGTTTGCAAGCACTCCTGCCTGCTGTTCCCGCCACACGCGCACACTGCTCCCAAGCCCGGGAGAAAAGCGCATCGGGGTGGTGTTCTCTCCGGGCCCATGGAGGACCTCCCCGGCTGCCCCCAAAGGCCGGTTTGCAAGCATTCCCACTAGCTGTTCCCGACAGCCACGCAAATGCTCCCAAGCCCGGGAGAAAAACATTTTGGGGTGGTGCTCTCTCCGGGCCCTTGCCCCTGTGCCTCGGGGCCAGGCAGGGGGTCCACACTCCCAGGCAAAGTCAGAACCACATGCACACGTCTGTTCCTGTCCCCTGCACCGGAAGAGAGCTCGGGGGAGCCAGAGTCTGTCAGGCAGCTGCTGGGCTGGCGGCCTGTGTGGGAAGGGGCAGAGCCGACCTAGGGGCAAGTTGGGCCTCTTGCTCTCCCTGCTGCCCTGAGGCTGCTGGGCCAAAGAGGTCTTGGACATCCAGCCCCTTGCTGGTCCCTTCCATCTGAGGAGGCCCTCTGAGCTCCAGCACCTTGCAGTGTGGAGACAGCCCCTGCCAGCAACCTCCTCTCCAAGGAGGCCTCAACCGAGGCCTAGTCCCAGGGAAAGGCACCAGCGGGGATGAACCTGGGGAGGCGCCTGGGAATGTCTGGACCCAGTCCCCGCAGCCTGCCCCTTGGTGGGGCAGTACCCCCGGAGGCCAGGAAGGTCTGGGCAAGGCTGGCCTGGGGCAGGGGCGCTGCTGGGTCCTGCCCCTGGCCTGTGGGGCCTCTGAGCATGAGCGGCCCTCTCCCGCTGGAAGACCTCCCCGGCTGCCTCCAAAGGCCGATTTGCCAACACTCGCGCCCGCTGTTCCCGCCAGGCACGCACAATGCTCCCAAGCCCGGGAAAAAAGCGCTTCGGGGTGGTGCTCTCACCGGGCCCTTGCCCCTGAGCCTGGGGGCAATGCAGGGGGAACACACTCCCAGGCCAAGGCAGAACCACATGCACACGTCTGTTCCTGGTCCCTGCACCGGCAGAGAGCTCGAGGGAGCCAGAGTATGCCAGGCAGCTGCTGGGCTGGCGGCCTGTGTGGAAAGGGGCCGAGCCGAACTAGGGGCAAGTTGGGCCTCTTGCTCTCCCTGCTGCCCTGAGGCTGCTGGGCCAAAGAGGTCTTGGGCATCCAGCCCCTTGCGGGTCCCTTCCCTCTGATGAGGCCCTCTGAGCTCCAGCACCTTGCAGTGTGGAGACAGTCCCTGCCAGGAACCTCCTCTCCAAGGAGGCCTCAACCGAGGCCTAGGCCTAGGGGAAAGACACCAGCGGGGATGAACCAGTGGAGGCGCACGGCCATGTCTGGACCCAGTCCCCGCAGCCTGCCCCTTGGTGGGGCAGTACCCCCGGAGGCCAGGAAGGTCTGGGCAAGGCTGGCCAGGGGCAGGGGCCCTGCTGGGTCCTGCCCCTGGCCTGTAGGGCCTCTGAGCACAACCGGGCCTCTCCCGCTGGAAGACCTCCCCGGCTGCCTCCAAAGGCCAGTTTACCAACACTCCTGCCTGCTGTTCCCGCCAGCCGCGCACAATGTTCCCAAGCCCGGGAGAAAAGCGCTTCGGGGTGGTGCTCTCTCCGGGCACTTTCAAGACCTCCCCGGCTGCCCCCAAAGGCCGGTTTGTAAGTACTCATTCCCGCTGCTTCCGCCAGCCACGCACAATGCTCCCAAGCCCGGGAGAAAAGCATTTTGGGGTGGTGCTCTCTCCGGGCCCTTGGAAGACCTCCCGGGCTGCCTCCAAAGGCCGGTTTGCAAGCATTCATGTCCGTTGTTCCCGACAGCCGCGCACAATGCTCCCAAGCCCGAGAGAAAAGCATTTTGGGGTGGTGATCAGTCCGGCCCTTGGAAGACCTCCCCGGCTGCCTCCAAAGGACAGTTTGCAAGCACTCATGCCCGCTGTTCCCGCCAGCCACGCACAATGCTCCCAAGACCGTGAGAAAAGCGCTTCGGGGTGGTGTTCTCTCAGGGACCATGGAGGACCTCACCGGCTGCCCCCAAAGGCCGGTTTGCAAGCATTCCCACTCGCTGTTCCCGCCAGGCACACACAATGTTCCAAAACCCCGGAGAAAAGCGCTTCGGGGTGGTGCTCTCTCCGCGCCCTTGGAAGACTTCTCTGGCTGCCGCCAAATGCCGGTTTGCAAGAATTCCCTCCCGCTGTCCCACCAGCCGCACACAATGCTCCAAAACCCGAGAGAAAAGCGCTTCGAGGTGGTGCTCTCTCCGGGCCCTTGGAAGACCTCCCCGGCTGCCTCCAAAGGCCGGTTTGCAAGCACTCCTGCCTGCTGTTCCCGCCACGCGTGCACAATGCTCCCAAGCCCGGAAGAAAAGCATTTTGTGGTAGTGTTCTCTCCGGGCGCTTGGAAGACCTCCCGGGCGGCCTCCAAAGGCCGGTTTGCAAGCACTCATGTCCGCTGTTCCCGACAGCCGCACACAATGCTCCCAAGCCCGGGAGAAAAGCATTTTGCGGTGGTGATCAGTCCGGGCCCTTGGAAGACCTCCCCGGCTGCCTCCAAAGGACAGTTTGCAAGAACTCATGCCCGCTGTTCCCGCCAGGCACGCACAATGCTCCCAAGCCCGGGAGAAAAGCGCTTCGGGGTGGTGCTCTCACCGGTCCCTTGCCCCTGAGCCTGGGGGCAATGCAGGGGGAACACACTCCCAGGCCAAGGCAGAACCACATGCAAACGTCTGTTCCTGGTCCCTGCACCGGCAGAGAGCTCGGGGGAGCCAGAGTATGCCAGGCAGCTGCTGGGTTGGCGGCCTGTGTGGAAAGGGGCAGAGCCGACCTAGGGGCAAGTTGGGCCTCTTGCTCTCCCTGCTGCCCTGAGGCTGCTGGGCCAAAGAGGTCTTGGGCATCCAGCCCCTTGCTGGTCCCTTCCCTCTGATGAGGCCCTCTGAGCTCCAGCACCTTGCAGTGTGGAGACAGCCCCTGCCAGCAACCTCCTCTCCAAGGCGGCCTCAACCGAGGCCTAGGCCCAGGGGAAAGGCACCAGCGGGGATGAGCCTGGGGAGGGGCCCGGGCATGTCTGGACCCAGTCCCCGCAGCCTGCCCCTTGGTGGGGCAGTATCCCCGGAGGCCAGGAAGGTCTGGGCAAGGCTGCCAGGGGCAGGGACACTGCTGGGTCCTGCCCCTGGCCTGTGGGGCGTCTGAGCACAACCAGCACCCTCCCGCTGGAAGACCTCCCCGTCTGCCTCCAAAGGCCTGTTTGCAAGCACTCCCACCCGCTGTTCCCGCCAGGCACGCACAATGCTCCCAAGCCCGGGAGAAAAGCGCTTCAGGGTGGTGCTCTCCTCGGGCCCTTGCCCCTGAGCCTGGGGGCCAGGCAGGTGGAACACACTCCCAGGCCAAGGGAGAACGACATGCACACGTCTGTTCCTGCCCCCTACACCGGCAGAGAGCTCGGGGGAGCCAGAGTCTGTCAGGCAGGTGCTGGGCTGGCCGCCTGTGTGGGAAGTGGCAGAGCCGACCTAGGGGCATGTTGGGCCTCTGCTCTCCCTGCTGCCCTGAGGCTGCTGGGCCAAAGAGGTCTTGGGCATCCAGCCCCTTGCTGGTCCCTTCCCTCTGACGAGGCCCTCTGAGCTCCAGCACCTTGCAGTGTGGAGACAGCCCCTGCCAGCAACCTCCTCTCCAAGGAGGCCTCAACCGAGGCCTAGGCCCAGGGGAAAGGCACCAGCGGGGATGAGCCAGGGGAGGCGCCCGAGCATGTCTGGACCCAGTCCCCGCAGCCTGCCCCTTGGTGGGGCAGTACCCCCGGAGGCCAGGAAGGTCTGGGCAAGGCTGGCCAGGGGCAGGGGCCCTGCTGGGTCCTGCCCCTGGCCTGTGGGGCCTCTGAGCACAACCGGCCCTCTCCCACTGGAAGACCTCCCCGGCTGCCTCCAAAGGCCGGTTTGCAAGCGCTCCCGCCCACTGTTCCCAGCAGGAGTGCACAATGCTCCTAAGCCCGGGAGAAAAGCGCTTCGGGGTGGTGCTCTCTCCGGGCCCTTGCCCCTGAGCCTGGGGGCAAGGCAGGGTGTCCACACTCCCAGGCCAAGGCAGAACCACATGCACACGTCTGATCTGCCCCCTGCACCGGCAGAGAGCTCGGGGGAGCCAGAGTCTGTCAGGCAGCTGCTGGGCTGGCCGCCTGTGTGGGAAGGGGCAGAGCCGACCTAGGGGCAAGTTGGGCCTCTTGCCCTCCCTGCTGCCCTGAGGCTGCTGGGCCAAAGAGGTCTTGGGCATCCAGCCCCTTGCTGGTCCCTTCCATCTGATGAGGCCCTCTGAGCTCCAGCACCTTGCAGTGTGGAGACAGCCCCTGCCAGCAACCTCTCCAAGGAGGCCTCAACCGAGGCCTAGGCCCAGGGGAAAGGCACCAGCGGGGATGAGCCTGGGGAGGCGCCCGGGCATGACTGGACCCAGGCCCGCAGCCTGCCCCTTGGTGGGGCAGTACCCCCGGAGGCCAGGAAGGTCTGGGCAAGGCTGGCCAGGGGCAGGGGCCCTGCTGGGTCCTGTCCCTGGCCTGTAGGGCCTCTGAGCACAACCGGCCCTCTCCCACTGGAAGACCTCCCCGGCTGCCTCCAAAGGCCAGTTTGCCAACACTCCTGCCCGCTGTTCCCGCCAGGCACGCACAATGCTCCCAAGCCCAGGAGAAAAGCGCGTCGGGGTGGTGGTCTCTCCGGGCCCCTGCCCGTGAGCCTGGGGGCCAGGCAGGGGATCCACAGTCCCAGGCCAAGGCAGAACCACATGCACACGTCTGTTCCTGCCCCCTCCACCGGCAGAGAGCTGGGGGGAGCCAGAGTCTGTCAGGCAGCTGCTGGGCTGGCCGCCTTTGTGGGAAGGGGCAGAGCCGAACTAGGGGCAAGTTGGGCCTCTTGCTCTCCCTGCTGCCCTGAGGCTGCTGGGCCAAAGAGGTCTTGGGCATCCAGCCCCTTGCTGGTCCCTTCCCTCTGACGAGGCCCTCTGAGCTCCAGCACCTTGCAGTGTGGAGACAGCCCCTGCCAGCAACCTCCTCTCCAAGGAGGCCTCAACCGAGGCCTAGGCCCAGGGGAAAGGCACCAGCGGGGATGAGCCAGTGGAGGCGCACGGGCATGTCTGGACCCAGGCCCCGCAGCCTGCCCCTTGGTGGGGCAGTACCCCCGAAGGCCAGGAAGGTCTGGGCAAGGCTGGCCAGGGGCAGGGGCCCTGCTGGGTCCTGCCCCTGGCCTGTGGGGCCTCTGAGCACAACCGGCCCTCTCCCACTGGAAGACCTCCCCGGCTGCCTCCAAAGGCCGGTTTGCCAACACTCCCGCCCGCTGTTCCCGCCAGGCACGCACAATGCTCCCAAGCCCGGGAGAAAAGCGCTTCGGGGTGTTGCTCTCTCCGGGCCCTTGCCCCTGAGCCTGGGGTCCAGGCAGTGTGTCCACACTCCCAGACCAAGGCAGAACCACATGCACACGTCTGTTCCTGACCCCTGCACCGGCAGAGCGCTCGGGGGAGCCACAGTCTGTCAGGCAGCTGCTGGGTTGGCTGCCTGTGTGGGAAGGGGCAGAGCCGACCTAGGGGCAAGTTGGGCCTCTTCCTCTCCCTGCTGCCCTGAGGCTGCTGGGCCAAAGAGGTCTTGGGCATCCAGCCCCTTGCTGGTCCCTTCCCGCTGACGAGGCCCTCTGAGCTCCAGCACCTTGAAGTGTGGAGACAGCCCCTGCCAGCAACCTCCTCTCCAAGGAGGCCTCAACCGAGGCCTAGGACCAGGGGAAAGGCACCAGCGGGGATGAGCCTGGGGAGGCGCCCGGGCATGTCTGGACCCAGTCCCCGCAGCCTGCCCCTTGGTGGGATAGTAACCCCGGAGTCCAGGAGGGTCTGGGCAAGGCTGCCAGGGGCAGGGACACTGCTGGGTCCTGCCCCTGGCCTGTGGGGCGTCTGAGCACAACCGGCACTCTCCCGCTGGAAGACCTCCCTGGCTGCCTCCAAAGGCCGGTTTGCAAGCACTCCCGCGCGCTGTTCCCGCCAGGCACGCACAATGCTACCAAGCCCGAAAGAAAAGCGCTTCGGGGTGGTGCTCTCTCCGGACCCTTGCCCCTGAGCCTGGGGGACAGGCAGGGGGAACACACTCCCAGGCCAAGGCAGAACGACATGCACACGTCTGTTCCTGCCCCCTACACCGGCAGAGAGATCGGGGGAGCCAGAGACTGCCAGGCTGCTGCTGGGCTGGCTGCCTGTCTGGGACGGGGCAGAGCCGACCTAGGGGCAAGTTGGGCCTCTTGCTCTCCCTGCTGCCCTGAGGCTGCTGGGTCAAAGAGGTCTTGGGCATCCAGCCCTTTGCTGGTCCCTTCCCTCTGACGAGGCCCTCTGAGCTCCAGCACCTTGCAGTGTGGAGACAGCCCCTGCCAGCAACCTCCTCTCCAAAGAGGCCTCAACCGAGGCCTACGCCCAGGGGAAAGGCACCAGCGGGGATGATCCTGGGGAGGCGCACGGACATGTCTGGACCCAGTCCCCGCAGCCTGCCCCTTGGTGGGGCAGTACCCCCGGAGGCCAGGAAGGTCTGGGCAAGGCTGGCCAGGGGCAGGGGCCCTGCTGGGTCCTGCCCCTGGCCTGTGGGGCCTCTGAGCACAACCGGCCCTCTCCCACTGGAAGACCTCCCCGGCTGCCTCCAAAGGCCGGTTTGCAAGCGCTCCCGCCCACTGTTCCCAGCAGGAGTGCACAATGCTCCTAAGCCCGGGAGAAAAGCGCTTCGGGGTGGTGCTCTCTCCGGGCCCTTGCCCCTGAGCCTGGGGGCAAGGCAGGGTGTCCACACTCCCAGGCCAAGGCAGAACCACATGCACACGTCTGATCTGCCCCCTGCACCGGCAGAGAGCTCGGGGGAGCCAGAGTCTGTCAGGCAGCTGCTGGGCTGGCCGCCTGTGTGGGAAGGGGCAGAGCCGACCTAGGGGCAAGTTGGGCCTCTTGCCCTCCCTGCTGCCCTGAGGCTGCTGGGCCAAAGAGGTCTTGGGCATCCAGCCCCTTGCTGGTCCCTTCCATCTGATGAGGCCCTCTGAGCTCCAGCACCTTGCAGTGTGGAGACAGCCCCTGCCAGCAACCTCTCCAAGGAGGCCTCAACCGAGGCCTAGGCCCAGGGGAAAGGCACCAGCGGGGATGAGCCTGGGGAGGCGCCCGGGCATGACTGGACCCAGGCCCGCAGCCTGCCCCTTGGTGGGGCAGTACCCCCGGAGGCCAGGAAGGTCTGGGCAAGGCTGGCCAGGGGCAGGGGCCCTGCTGGGTCCTGTCCCTGGCCTGTAGGGCCTCTGAGCACAACCGGCCCTCTCCCACTGGAAGACCTCCCCGGCTGCCTCCAAAGGCCAGTTTGCCAACACTCCTGCCCGCTGTTCCCGCCAGGCACGCACAATGCTCCCAAGCCCAGGAGAAAAGCGCGTCGGGGTGGTGGTCTCTCCGGGCCCCTGCCCGTGAGCCTGGGGGCCAGGCAGGGGATCCACAGTCCCAGGCCAAGGCAGAACCACATGCACACGTCTGTTCCTGCCCCCTCCACCGGCAGAGAGCTGGGGGGAGCCAGAGTCTGTCAGGCAGCTGCTGGGCTGGCCGCCTTTGTGGGAAGGGGCAGAGCCGAACTAGGGGCAAGTTGGGCCTCTTGCTCTCCCTGCTGCCCTGAGGCTGCTGGGCCAAAGAGGTCTTGGGCATCCAGCCCCTTGCTGGTCCCTTCCCTCTGACGAGGCCCTCTGAGCTCCAGCACCTTGCAGTGTGGAGACAGCCCCTGCCAGCAACCTCCTCTCCAAGGAGGCCTCAACCGAGGCCTAGGCCCAGGGGAAAGGCACCAGCGGGGATGAGCCAGTGGAGGCGCACGGGCATGTCTGGACCCAGGCCCCGCAGCCTGCCCCTTGGTGGGGCAGTACCCCCGAAGGCCAGGAAGGTCTGGGCAAGGCTGGCCAGGGGCAGGGGCCCTGCTGGGTCCTGCCCCTGGCCTGTGGGGCCTCTGAGCACAACCGGCCCTCTCCCACTGGAAGACCTCCCCGGCTGCCTCCAAAGGCCGGTTTGCCAACACTCCCGCCCGCTGTTCCCGCCAGGCACGCACAATGCTCCCAAGCCCGGGAGAAAAGCGCTTCGGGGTGTTGCTCTCTCCGGGCCCTTGCCCCTGAGCCTGGGGTCCAGGCAGTGTGTCCACACTCCCAGACCAAGGCAGAACCACATGCACACGTCTGTTCCTGACCCCTGCACCGGCAGAGCGCTCGGGGGAGCCACAGTCTGTCAGGCAGCTGCTGGGTTGGCTGCCTGTGTGGGAAGGGGCAGAGCCGACCTAGGGGCAAGTTGGGCCTCTTCCTCTCCCTGCTGCCCTGAGGCTGCTGGGCCAAAGAGGTCTTGGGCATCCAGCCCCTTGCTGGTCCCTTCCCGCTGACGAGGCCCTCTGAGCTCCAGCACCTTGAAGTGTGGAGACAGCCCCTGCCAGCAACCTCCTCTCCAAGGAGGCCTCAACCGAGGCCTAGGACCAGGGGAAAGGCACCAGCGGGGATGAGCCTGGGGAGGCGCCCGGGCATGTCTGGACCCAGTCCCCGCAGCCTGCCCCTTGGTGGGATAGTAACCCCGGAGTCCAGGAGGGTCTGGGCAAGGCTGCCAGGGGCAGGGACACTGCTGGGTCCTGCCCCTGGCCTGTGGGGCGTCTGAGCACAACCGGCACTCTCCCGCTGGAAGACCTCCCTGGCTGCCTCCAAAGGCCGGTTTGCAAGCACTCCCGCGCGCTGTTCCCGCCAGGCACGCACAATGCTACCAAGCCCGAAAGAAAAGCGCTTCGGGGTGGTGCTCTCTCCGGACCCTTGCCCCTGAGCCTGGGGGACAGGCAGGGGGAACACACTCCCAGGCCAAGGCAGAACGACATGCACACGTCTGTTCCTGCCCCCTACACCGGCAGAGAGATCGGGGGAGCCAGAGACTGCCAGGCTGCTGCTGGGCTGGCTGCCTGTCTGGGACGGGGCAGAGCCGACCTAGGGGCAAGTTGGGCCTCTTGCTCTCCCTGCTGCCCTGAGGCTGCTGGGTCAAAGAGGTCTTGGGCATCCAGCCCTTTGCTGGTCCCTTCCCTCTGACGAGGCCCTCTGAGCTCCAGCACCTTGCAGTGTGGAGACAGCCCCTGCCAGCAACCTCCTCTCCAAAGAGGCCTCAACCGAGGCCTACGCCCAGGGGAAAGGCACCAGCGGGGATGATCCTGGGGAGGCGCACGGACATGTCTGGACCCAGTCACCGCAGCCTGCCCCTTGGTGGGGCAGTACCCCCGGAGGCCAGGAAGGTCTGGGCAAGGCTGGCCAGGGGCAGGGGCCCTGCTGGGTCCTGCCCCTGGCCTGTGGGGCCTCTGAGCCCAACCGGCCCTCTCCCACTGGAAGACCTCCCCGGCTGCCTCCAAAGGCCGGTTTGCAAGCGCTCCCGCCCACTGTTCCCAGCAGGCGTGGACAATGCTCCCAAGCCCGGGAGAAAAGCGCTTCAGGGTGGTGCTCTCTCTGGGCCCTTGCCCCTGAGCCTGGGGGCAAGGCAGGGTGTCCACACTCCCAGGCCAAGGCAGAACCACATGCACACGTCTGATCTGCGCCCTGCACCGGCAGAGAGCTCGGGGGAGCCAGAGTCTGTCAGGCAGCTGCTGGGCTGGCCGCCTGTGTGGGAAGGGGCAGAGCCGACCTAGGGGCAAGTTGGGCCTCTTGCTCTCCCTGCTGCCCTGAGGCTGCTGGGCCAAAGAGGTCTTGGCCATCCAGCCCCTTGCTGGTCCCTTCCCTCTGACGAGGCCCTCTGAGCTCCAGCACCTTGCAGTGTGGAGACAGCCCCTGCCAGCAACCTCCTCTCCAAGGAGGCCTCAACCGAGGCCTAGGCCCAGGGGAAAGGCACCAGCGGGGATGAGCCTGGGGAGGCGCCCGGGCATGACTGGACCCAGGCCCGCAGCCTGCCCCTTGGTGGGGCAGTACCCCCGGAGGCCAGGAAGGTCTGGGCAAGGCTGGCCAGAGGCAGGGGCCCTGCTGGGTCCTGCCCCTGGCCTGTGGGGCCTCTGAGCACAACCGGCCCTCTCCCACTGGAAGACCTCCCCGGCTGCCTCCAAAGGCCGGTTTGCCAACACTCCCGCCCGCTGTTCTCACCAGGCACGCACAATTCTCCCAAGCCCGGGAGAAAAGCGCTTCGGTGTGTTGCTCTCTCCGGGCCCTTGCCCCTGAGTGTGGGGGCCAGGCAGTGGTTCCACACTCCCAGACCAAGGCAGAACCACATGCACACGTCTGTTCCTGACCCCTGCACCGGCAGAGAGCTCGGGGGAGCCAGAGTCTGTCAGGCAGCTGCTGGGCTGGCCGCCTGTGTGGGAAGTGGCAGAGCCGACCTAGGGGCAAGTTGGGCCTCTTGCTCTCCCTGCTGCCCTGAGGCTGCTGGGCCAAAGAGGTCTTGGGCATCCAGCCCCTTGCTGGTCCCTTCACTCTGACGAGGCCCTCTGAGCTCCAGCACCTTGCAGTGTGGAGACAGCCCCTGCCAGCAACCTCCTCTCCAAGGAGGCCTCAACCGAGGCCTAGGCCCAGGGGAAAGGCACCAGCGGGGATGAGCCTGGGGAGGCGCCCGGGCATGTCTGGACCCAGTCCCCGCAGCCTGCCCCTTGGTGGGGCAGTACCCCCGGAGGCCAGGAAGATCTGGGCAAGGCTGGCCAGGGGCAGGGGCCCTGCTGGGTCCTCCCCATGGCCTGTGGGGCCTCTGAGCACAACCGGCCCTCTCCCACTGGAAGAACTCCCCGTCTGCCTCCAAAGGCCAGTTTGCCAACACTCCTGCCCGCTCTTCCCGCCAGGCACGCACAATGCTCCCAAGCCCGGGAGAAAAGCGCTTCGGGGTGGTGCTCTCTCCGGGCCCTTGCCCCTGAGCCTGTGGGCAAGGCAGGGGGAACACACTCCCAGACCAAGGCAGAAACACATGCACACGTCTGTTCCTGTCCCCTGCACCGGCAGAGAGCTCGGGGGAGCCAGAGTATCTCAGGCAGGTGCTGGGCTGGCCGCCTGTGTGGGAAGGGGCAGAGCCGACCTAGGGGCAAGTTGGGCCTCTTGCTCTCCCTGCTGCCCTGAGGCTGCAGGGCCAAAGACGTCTTGGGCATCCAGCCCCTTACTGGTCCCTTCCCTCTGACGAGCCCCTCTGAGCTCCAGCACCTTGCAGTATGGAGACAGCCCCTGCCAGCAATCTCCTCTCCAAGGAGGCCTCATCCGAGGCCTAGGTCCAGGGGAAAGGCACCAGCGGGGTTGAGCCAGGGGAGGCGCCCGGGCATGTCTGGACCCTGTCCCCGCAGCCTGCCCCTTGGTGGGGCAGTACGCCCGGAGGCCAGGAAGGTCTGGGCAAGGCTGGCCAGGGGCAGGGGCCCTGCTGGGTCCTGCCCCTGGCCTGTGGGGCCTCTGAGCACAACCGGCCCTCTCCCACTGGAAGACCTCCCCGGCTGCCTCCAAAGGCCGGTTTGCAAGCACTCCCGCCCACTGTTCCCGCCAGGCGCGCACAATGCTCCCAAGCCCGGGAGAAATGCGCTTCGGGGTGGTGGTCTCTCCGGGCCCTTGCCCCTGAGCCTAGGGGCCAGGCAGGGGATCCACAGTCCCAGGCCAAGGCACAACAACATGCACACGTCTGTTCCTGCCCCCTCCACCGGCAGAGAGCTCGGGGGAGCCAGAGTCTGTCAGGCAGCTGCTGGGCTGGCCGCCTGTGTGGGAAGGGGCAGAGCCGACCTAGGGGCAAGTTGGGCCTCTTGCTCTCCCTGCTGCCCTGAGGCTGCTGGGCCAAAGAGGTCTTGGGCATCCAGCCCCTTGCTGGTTCCTTCCCTCTGACGAGGCCCTCTGAGCTCCAGCACCTTGCAGTGTGGAGACAGCCCCTGCCAGCAACCTCCTCTCCAAGGAGGCCTCAACCGAGGCCTAGGCACAGGGGAAAGGCACCAGCGGGGATGAGCCAGTGGAGGCGCACGGGCATATCAGGACCCAGTCCCCGCAGCCTGCCCCTTGGTGGGGCAGTACCCCCGGAGGCCAGGAAGGTCTGGGCAAGGCTGGCCAGGGGCAGGGTCCCTGCTGGGTCCTGCCCCTGGCCTGTGGGGCCTCTGAGCACAACCGGCCCTCTCCCACTGGAAGACCTCCCCGGCTGCCTCCAAAGGCGGGTTTGCCAACACTCCCGCCCGCTGTTCCCGCCAGGCACGCACAACGCTCCCAAGGCCAGGAGAAAAGCGCTTCGGGGTGTTGCTCTCTCCGGGCCCTTGCCCCTGAGCCTGGGGTCCAGGCAGTGGGTCCACACTCCCAGACCAAGGCAGAACCACATGCACACGTCTGTTCCTGACCCCTGCACCGGCAGAGAGCTCGGGGGAGCCAGAGTCTGTCAGGCAGCTGCTGGGTTGGCTGCCTGTGTGGGAAGGGGCAGAGCCGACCTAGGGGCAAGTTGGGCCTCTTGCTCTCCCTGCTGCCCTGAGGCTGCTGGGCCAAAGAGGTCTTGGGCATCCAGCCCCTTGCTGGTCCCTTCCCGCTGACGAGGCCCTCTGAGCTCCAGGACCTTGCAGTGTGGAGACAGCCCCTGCCAGCAACCTCCTCTCCAAGGAGGCATCAACCGAGGCCTATGCCCAGGGGAAAGGCACCTGCGGGGATGAGCCTGGGGAGGCGCCCGGGCATGTCTGGACCCAGTCCCCGCAGCCTGCCCCTTGGTGGGGCAGTACCCCCGGAGGCCAGGAAGATCTGGGCAAGGCTGGCCAGGGGCAGGGGCCCTGCTGGGTCCTCCCCATGGCCTGTGGGGCCTCTGAGCACAACCGGCCCTCTCCCACTGGAAGACCTCCCCGGCTGCCTCCAAAGGCCAGTTTGCCAACACTCCTGCCCGCTCTTCCCGCCAGGCACGCACAATGATCCCAAGCCCGGGAGAAAAGCGCTTCGGGGTGGTGCTCTCTCCGGGCCCTTGCCCCTGAGCCTGTGGGCAAGGCAGGGGGAACACACTCCCAGACCAAGGCAGAAACACATGCACACGTCTGGTCCTGTCCCCTGCACCGGCAGAGAGCTTGGGGGAGCCAGAGTCTCTCAGGCAGGTGCTGGGCTGGCCGCCTGTGTGGGAAGGGGCAGAGCCGACCTAGGGGCAAGTTGGGACTCTTGCTCTCCCTGCTGCCCGGAGGCTGCAGGGCCAAAGACGTCTTGGGCATCCAGCCCCTTACTGGTCCCTTCCCTCTGACGAGGCCCTCTGAGCTCCAGCACCTTGCAGTGTGGAGACAGCCCCTGCCAGCAATCTCCTCTCCAAGGAGGCCTCAACCGAGGCCTAGGCCCAGGGGAAAGGCACCAGCGGGGTTGAGCCAGGGGAGGCGCCCGGGCATGTCTGGACCCTGTCCCCGCAGCCTGCCCCTTGGTGGGGCAGTACCCCCGGAGGCCAGGAAGGTCTGGGCAAGGCTGGCCAGGGGCAGGGGCCCTGCTGGGTCCTGCCCCTGGCCTGTGGGGCCTCTGAGCACAACCGGCCCTCTCCCACTGGAAGAACTCCCCGGCTGCCTCCAAAGTCCTGTTTGCAAGCACTCCCGCCCACTGTTCCCTCCAGGCGCGCACAATGCTCCCAAGCCCGGGAGAAAAGCGCTTCGGGGTGGTGGTCTCTCCGGGCCCTTGCCCCTGAGCCTGGGGGCCAGGCAGGGGATCCACAGTCCCAGGCCAAGGCACAACAACATGCACACGTCTGTTCCTGCCCCCTCCACCGGCAGAGAGCTGGGGGGAGCCAGAGTCTGTCAGGCAGCTGCTGGGCTGGCCGCCTGTGTGGGAAGGGGCAGAGCCGACCTAGGGGCAAGTTGGGCCTCTTGCTCTCCCTGCTGCCCTGAGGCTGCTGGGCCAAAGAGGTCTTGGGCATCCAGCCCCTTGCTGGTCCCTTCCCTCTGACGAGGCCCTCTGAGCTCCAGCACCTTGCAGTGTGGAGACAGCCCCTGCCAGCAACCTCCTCTCCAAGGAGGCCTCAACCGAGGCCTAGGCACAGGGGAAAGGCACCAGCGGGGATGAGCCAGTGGAGGCGCACGGGCATATCAGGACCCAGTCCCTGCAGCCTGCCCCTTGGTGGGGCAGTACCCCCGGAGGCCAGGAAGGTCTGGGCAAGGCTGGCCAGGGGCAGGGTCCCTGCTGGGTCCTGCCCCTGGCCTGTGGGGCCTCTGAGCACAACCGGCCCTCTCCCACTGGAAGACCTCCCCGGCTGCCTCCAAAGGCGGGTTTGCCAACACTCCCGCCCGCTGTTCCCGCCAGGCACGCACAACGCTCCCAAGGCCAGGAGAAAAGCGCTTCGGGGTGTTGCTCTCTCCGGGCCCTTGCCCCTGAGCCTGGGGTCCAGGCAGTGGGTCCACACTCCCAGACCAAGGCAGAACCACATGCACACGTCTGTTCCTGACCCCTGCACCGGCAGAGAGCTCGGGGGAGCCAGAGTCTGTCAGGCAGCTGCTGGGTTGGCTGCCTGTGTGGGAAGGGGCAGAGCCGACCTAGGGGCAAGTTGGGCCTCTTGCTCTCCCTGCTGCCCTGAGGCTGCTGGGCCAAAGAGGTCTTGGGCATCCAGCCCCTTGCTGGTCCCTTCCCGCTGACGAGGCCCTCTGAGCTCCAGCACCTTGCAGTGTGGAGACAGCCCCTGCCAGCAACCTCCTCTCCAAGGAGGCCTCAACCGAGGCCTAGGCCCAGGGGAAAGGCACCAGCGGGGATGAGCCTGGGGAGGCGCCCGGGCATGTCTGGACCCAGGCCCCGCAGCCTGCCCCTTGGTGGGGCAGTACCCCCGGAGGCCAGGAAGGTCTGGGCAAGGCTGGCCAGGGGCAGGGGCCCTGCTGGGTCCTGCCCCTGGCCTGTGGGGCCTCTGAGCACAACCGGCCCTCTCCCACTGGAAGACCTCCCCGGCTGCCTCCAAGGCTGGTTTGCAAGCGCTCCCGCCGACTGTTCCCAGCAGGCGTGCACAATGCTCCCAAGCCCGGGAGAAAAGCGCTTCAGGGTGGTGCTCTCTCCGGGCCATTGCCCCTGAGCCTGGGGGCAAGGCAGGGTGTCCACACTCCCAGGACAAGGCAGAACCACATGCACACGTCTGATCTGCCCCCTGCACCGGCAGAGAGCTCGGGGGAGCCAGAGTCTGTCAGGCAGCTGCTGGGTTGGCCGCCTGTGTGGGAAGGGGCAGAGCCGACCTAGGGGCAAGTTGGGCCTCTTGCTCTCCCTGCTGCCCTGAGGCTGCTGGGCCAAAGAGGTCTTGGGCATCCAGCCCCTTGCTGGTCCCTTCCCTCTGACGAGGCCCTCTGAGCTCCAGCACCTTTCAGTGTGGAGACAGCCCCTGCCAGCAACCTCCTCTCCAAGGAGGCCTCAACCGAGGCCTAGGCCCAGGGGAAAGGCACCAGCGGGGATGAGCCTGGGGAGGCGCCCGGGCATGTCTGGACCCAGTCACCGCAGCCTGCCCCTTGGTGGGGCAGTACCCCCGGAGGCCAGGAAGGTCTGGGCAAGGCTGCCAGGGGCAGGGACACTGCTGGGTCCTGCCCCTGGCCTGTGGGGCGTCTGAGCACAACCGGCACTCTCCCGCTGGAAGACCTCCCCGTCTGCCTCGAAAGGCCGGTTTGCAAGCACTCCCGCCCGCTGTTCCCGCCAGGCACGCACAATGCTCCCAAGCCCGGGAGAAAAGCGCTTCGGGGTGGTGCTCTCTCCGGGCCCTTGCCCCTGAGCCTGGGGGCAAGGCATGGGGAACACACTCCCAGGCCAAGGCAGAACCACATGCCCACGTCTGTTCCTGTCCCCTGCACCGGCAGAGAGCTTGGGGGAGCCAGAGTCTGTCAGGCAGCTGCTGGGTTGGCCGCCTGTGTGGGAAGGGGCAGAGCCGCCCTAGGGGCAAGTTGGGCCTCTTGCTCTCCCTGCTGCCCTGAGGCTGCTGGGCCAAAGACGTCTTGGGCATCCAGCCCCTTACTGGTCCCTTCCCTCTGACGAGGCCCTCTGAGCTCCAGCACCTTGCAGTGTGGAGACAGCCCCTGCCAGCAACCTCCTCTCCAAGGAGGCCTCAACCGAGGCCTAGGCCCAGGGGAAAGGCACCAGCGGGGATGAGCCAGGGGAGGCGCCCGAGCATGTCTGGACCCAGTCCCCACAGCCTGCCCCTTGGTGGGGCAGTACCCCCGGAGGCCAGGAAGGTCTGGGTAAGACTGGCCAGGGGCAGGGGCCCTGCTGGGTCCTGCCCCTGGCCTGTGGGGCCTCTGAGCACAACCGGCCCTCTCCCACTGGAAGACCTCCCCGGCTGCCTCCAAAGGCCGGTTTGCAAGCGCTCCCGGCCACTGTTACCAGCAGGCGGGCACAATGCTCCTAAGCCCGTAAGAAAAGCGCTTCGGGGTGGTGCTCTCTCTGGGCCCTTGCCCCTGAGCCTGGGGGCAAGGCAGGGTGTCCACACTCCCAAGCCAAGGCAGAACCACATGCACACGTCTGACCTGCCCCCTGCACCGGCAGAGAGCTCGGGGGAGCCAGAGTCTGTCAGGCAGCTGCTGGGCTGGCCGCCTGTGTGGGAAGGGGCAGAGCCGAACTAGGGGCAAGTTGGGCCTCTTGCTCTCCCTGCTGCCCTGAGGCTGCTGGGCCAAAGAGGTCTTGGGCATCCAGCCCCTTGCTGGTCCCTTCCCTCTGACGAGGCCCTCTGAGCTCCAGCACCTTGCAGTGTGGAGACAGCCCCTGCCAGCAACCTCCTCTCCAAGGAGGCCTCAACCGAGGCCTAGGCCCAGGGGAAAGGCACCAGCGGGGATGAGCCTGGGGAGGCGCCCGGGCATGTCTGGACCCAGTCCCCGCAGCCTGCCCCTTGGTGGGGCAGTACCCCCGGAGGCCAGGAAGGTCTGGGCAAGGCTGGCCAGGGGCAGGGGCCCTGCTGGGTCCTGCCCCTGGCCTGTGGGGCCTCTGAGCACAACCGGCCCTTGCCCACTGGAAGACCTCCCCGGCTGCCTCCAAAGGCCGGTTTGCAAGCACTCCCGCCCGCTGTTCCCGCCAGGCGCGCACAATGCTCCCAAGACCGGGAGAAAAGCGCTTCGGGGTGGTGGTCTCTCCGGGCCCCTGGCCCTGAGCCTGGGGGCCAGGCAGGGGATCCACAGTCCCAGGCCAAGGCAGAACCACATGCACACGTCTGTTCCTGCCCCCTCCACCGGCAGAGAGCTGGGGGGAGCCAGAGTCTGTCAGGCAGCTGCTGGGCTGGCCGCCTGTGTGGGAAGGGGCAGAGCCGACCTAGGGGCAAGTTGGGCCTCTTGCTCTCCCTGCTGCCCTGAGGCTGCTGGGCCAAAGAGGTCTTGGGCATCCAGCCCCTTGCTGGTCCCTTCCCTCTGACGAGGCCCTCTGAGCTCCAGCACCTTGCAGTGTGGAGACAGCCCCTGCCAGCAACCTCTTCTCCAAGGAGGCCTCAACCGAGGCCTAGGCCCAGGGGAAAGGCACCAGCGGGGATGAGCCAGTGGAGGCGCACGGGCATGTCTGGACCCAGTCCCCGCAGCCTGCCCCTTGGTGGGGCAGTACCCCCGGAGGCCAGGAAGGTCTGGGCAAGGCTGGCCAGGGGCAGGGGCCCTGCTGGGTCCTGCCCCTGGCCTGTGGGGCCTCTGAGCACAACCGGCCCTCTCCCACTGGAAGACCTCCCCGGCTGCCTCCAAAGGCCGGTTTGCCAACACTCCCGCCCGCTGTTCCCGCCAGGCACGCACAATGCTCCCAAGCCCGGGAGAAAAGCGCTTCGGGGTGTTGCCCTCTCCGGGCCCTTGCCCCTGAGCCTGGGGTCCAGGCAGTGGGTCCACACTCCCAGACCAAGGCAGAACCACATGCACACGTCTGTTCCTGACCCCTGCACCGGCAGAGAGCTCGGGGGAGCCAGAGTCTGTCAGGCAGCTGCTGGGTTGGCTGCCTGTGTGGGAAGGGGCAGAGCCGACCTAGGGGCAAGTTGGGCCTCTTCCTCTCCCTGCTGCCCTGAGGCTGCTGGGCCAAAGACGTCTTGGGCATCCAGCCCCTTACTGGTCCCTTCCCTCTGACGAGGCCCTCTGAGCTCCAGCACCTTGCAGTGTGGAGACAGCCCCTGCCAGCAACCTCCTCTCCAAGGAGGCCTCAACCGAGGCCTAGGCCCAGGGGAAAGGCACCAGCGGGGATGAGCCAGTGGAGGCGCAAGCGCATGTCTGGACCCAGTCCCCGCAGCCTGCCCCTTGGTGGGGCAGTACCCCCGGAGGCCAGGAAGGTCTGGGCAAGGCTGCGAGGGGCAGGGGCCCTGCTGGGTCGTGCCCCTGGCCTGTGGGGCGTCTGAGCACAACCGGCACTCTCCCGCTGGAAGACCTCCCCGTCTGCCTCCAAAGGCCGGTTTGCAAGCACTCCCGCCCGCTGTTCCCGCCAGGCAGGCACAATGCTCCCAAGCCCGGGAGAAAAGCGCTTCGGGGTGGTGCTCTCCTCGGGCCCTTGCCCCTGAGCCTGGGTTCCAGGGAGTTGGAACACACTCCCAGGCCAAGGCAGAACGACATGCACACGTCTGTTCCTGCCCCCTACACCGGCAGAGAGCTCGGGGGAGCCAGAGACTGCCAGGCTGCTACTGGGCTGGCTGCCTGTGTGGGACGGGGCAGAGCCGACCTAGGGGCAAGTTGGGCCTCTTGCTCTCCCTGCTGCCCTGAGGCTGCTGGGTCAAAGAGGTCTTGGGCATCCAGCCCTTTGCTGGTCCCTTCCCTCTGACGAGGCCCTCTGAGCTCCAGCACCTTGCAGTGTGGAGACAGCCCCTGCCAGCAACCTCCTCTCCAAAGAGGCCTCAACCGAGGCCTACGCCCAGGGGAAAAGCACCAGCGGGGATGATCCTGGGGAGGCGCACGGACATGTCTGGACCCAGTCCCCGCAACCTGCCCCTTGGTGGGGCAGTACCCCCGGAGGCCAGGAAGGTCTGGGCAAGGCTGGCCAGGGGCAGGGTCCCTGCTGGGTCCTGCCCCTGGCCTGTGAGGCCTCTGAGCACAACCGGCCCTCTCCCACTGGAAGACCTCCCCAGCTGCCTCCAAAGTCCTGTTTGCAAACACTCCCGCCCGCTGTTCACTCCAGGCTCGCACAATGCTCCCAAGCCCGGGAGAAAAGCGCTTCGGGGTGGTGCTCTCTCCGGGCCCTTGCCCCTGAGCCTGGGGGCCAGGCAGTGTGTCCACACTCCCAGACCAAGGCAGAACCACATGCACACGTCTGTTCCTGACCCCTGCACCGGCAGAGAGCTCGGGGGAGCCAGAGTCTGTCAGGCAGCTGCTGGGCTGGCCGCCTGTGTGGGAAGGGGCAGAGCCGACCTAGGGGCAAGTTGGGCCTCTTCCTCTCCCTGCTGCCCTGAGGCTGCTGGGTCAAAGAGGTCTTGGGCATCCAGCCCCTTGCTGGTCCCTTCCCTCTGACGAGGCCCTCTGAGCTCCAGCACCTTGCAGTGTGGAGACAGCCCCTGCCAGCAATCTCCTCTCCAATGAGGCCTCAACCGAGGCCTAGGCCCAGGGGAAAGGCACCAGCGGGGATGAGCCTGGGGAGGCGCCCGGGGATGTCTGGACCCAGTCCCCGCAGCCTGCCCCTTGGTGGGGCAGTACCACTGGAGGCCAGGAAGGTCTGGACAAGGCTGACCAGGGGCAGGGGACCTGCTGGGTCCTGCCCCTGGCCTGTGGGGCCTCTGAGCACAACCGGGCCTCTCCCACTGGAAGACCTCCCCGGCTGCCTCCAAAGGCCGTTTTGCACGCACTCCCGCCCACTCTTCCCACCAAGCGCGCACAATGCTCCCAAGCCCGGGAGAATAGCGCTTCGGGGTGGTGCTCTCTCCGGGCCCTTGCCCCTGAGACTGGGGTCCAGGCAAGGGGTCCACACTCCCAGGCCAAGGCAGAACCACATGCACACGTCTGTTCCTGACCCCTGCACCGGCAGAGAGCTCGGGGGAGCCAGAGTCTGTCAGGCAGCTGCTGGGCTGGCCGCCTTTGTGGGAAGGGGCAGAGCCGACCTAGGGGCAAGTAGGGCCTCTTGCTCTCCCTGCTGCCCTGAGGCTGCTGGGCCAAAGAGGTCTTGGGCATCCAGTCCTTTGCTTGTCCCTTCCCTCTGACGAGGCCCTCTGAGCTCCAGCACCTTGAAGTGTGGAGACAGCCCCTGCCAGCAACCTCCTCTCCAAGGAGGCCTCAACCGAGACCTAGGACCAGGGGAAAGGCACCAGCGGGGATGAGCCTGGGGAGGCGCCCAGGCATGTCTGGACCCAGTCCCCGCAGCCTGCCCCTTGGTGGGGCAGTACCCCCGGAGGCCAGGAAGGTCTGGGAAAGGCTGGCCAGGGGCAGGGGACCTGCTGGGTCCTGCCCCTGGCCTGTGGGGCCTCTGAGCACAACCGGCCCTCTCCCACTGGAAGACCTCCCCGGCTGCCTCCAAAGGCCGGTTTGCAAGCGCTCCCGGCCACTGTTACCAGCAGGCGGGCACAATGCTCCTAAGCCCGGAAGAAAAGCGCTTCAGGGTGGTGCTCTCTCTGGGCCCTTGCCCCTGAGCCTGGGGGCAAGGCAGGGTGTCCACACTCCCAGGCCAAGGCAGAACCACATGCACACGTCTGACCTGCCCCCTGCACCGGCAGAGAGTTCGGGGGAGCCAGAGTCTGTCAGGCAGCTGCTGGGCTGGCCGCCTGTGTGGGAAGTGGCAGAGCCGACCTAGGGGCAATTTGGGCCTCTTGCTCTCCCTGCTGCCCTGAGGCTGCTGGGCCAAAGAGGTCTTGGGCATCCAGCCCCTTGCTGGTCCCTTCCCTCTGACGAGGCCCTCTGAGCTCCAGCACCTTGCAGTGTGGAGACAGCCCCTGCCAGCAACCTCCTCTCCAAGGAGGCCTCAACCGAGGCCTAGGCCCAGGGGAAAGGCACCAGCGGGGATGAGCCTGGGGAGGCGCCCGGGCATGTCTGGACCCAGTCCCCGCAGCCTGCCCCTTGGTGGGGCAGTACCCCCGGAGGCCAGGAAGATCTGGGCAAGGCTGGCCAGGGGCAGGGGCCCTGCTGGGTCCTCCCCATGGCCTGTGGGGCCTCTGAGCACAACCGGCCCTCTCCCACTGGAAGACCTCCCCGGCTGCCTCCAAAGGCCAGTTTGCCAACACTCCTGCCCGCTCTTCCCGCCAGGCACGCACAATGCTCCCAAGCCCGGGAGAAAAGCGCTTCGGGGTGGTGGTCTCTCCGGGCCCTTGCCCCTGAGCCTGGGGGCCAGGCAGGGGATCCACAGTCCCAGGCCAAGGCACAACAACATGCACACGTCTGTTCCTGCCCCCTCCACCGGCAGAGAGCTGGGGGGAGCCAGAGTCTGTCAGGCAGCTGCTGGGCTGGCCGCCTGTGTGGGAAGGGGCAGAGCCGACCTAGGGGCAAGTTGGGCCTCTTGCTCTCCCTGCTGCCCTGAGGCTGCTGGGCCAAAGAGGTCTTGAGCATCCAGCCCCTTGCTGGTCCCTTCCCTCTGACGAGGCCCTCTGAGCTCCAGCACCTTGCAGTGTGGAGACAGACCCTGCCAGCAACCTCCTCTCCAAGGAGGCCTCAACCGAGGCCTAGGCCCAGGGGAAAGGCACCAGCGGGGATGAGCCAGTGGAGGGGCCCGGGCATGTCTGGACCCAGTCCCCGCAGCCTGCCCCTTGGTGGGGCAGTACCCCCGGAGGCCAGGAAGGTCTGGGCAAGGCTGGCCAGGGGCAGGGTCCCTGCTGGGTCCTGCCCCTGGCCTTTGGGGCCTCTGAGCACAACCGGCCCTCTCCCACTGGAAGACCTCCCCGGCTGCCTTCAAAGGCGGGTTTGCCAACACTCCCGCCCGCTGTTCCCGCCAGGCACGCACAACGCTCCCAAGGCCAGGAGAAAAGCGCTTCGGGGTGTTGCTCTCTCCGGGCCCTTGCCCCTGAGCCTGGGGTTCAGGCAGTGGGTCCACACTCCCAGACCAAGGCAGAACCACATGCACACGTCTGTTCCTGACCCCTGAACCGGCAGAGAGCTCTGGGGAGCCAGAGTCTATCAGGCAGCTGCTGGGTTGGCTGCCTGTGTGGGAAGGGGCAGAGCCGACCTAGGGGCAAGTTGGGCCTCTTGCTCTCCCTGCTGCCCTGAGGCTGCTGGGCCAAAGAGGTCTTGGGCATCCAGCCCCTTGCTGGTCCCTTCCCGCTGACGAGGCCCTCTGAGCTCCAGCACCTTGCAGTGTGGAGACAGCCCCTGCCAGCAACCTCCTCTCCAAGGAGGCAACAACCGAGGCCTATGCCCAGGGGAAAGGCACTAGCGAGGATGAGCCTGGGGAGGCGCCCAGGCATGTCTGGACCCAGTCCCCGCAGCCTGCCCCTTGGTGGGGCAGTACCCCCGGAGGCCAGGAAGGTCTGGGCAAGGCTGGCCAGGGGCAGGGGACCTGCTGGGTCCTGCCCCTGGCTTGTGAGGCCTCTGAGCACAACCGGCCCTCTCCCACTGGAAGACCTCCATGGCTGCCTCCAAAGTCCTGTTTGCAAACACTCCCGCCCGCTGTTCACGCCAGGCTCGCACAATGCTCCCAAGCCCGAGAGAAAAGCGCTTCGGGGTGGTGCTCTCTCCGGGCCCTTGCCCCTGAGCCTGGGGGCAAGGCAGGGGGAACACACTCCCAGGCCAAGGCATAACCACATGCCCACGTCTGTTCCTGTCCCCTGCACTGGCAGAGAGCTTGGGGGAGCCAGAGTCTGTCAGGCAGCTGCTGAGTTGGCCGCCTGTGTGGGAAGGGGCAGAGCCGCCCTAGGGGCAAGTTGGGCCTCTTGCTCTCCCTGCTGCCCTGAGGCTGCTGGGCCAAAGACGTCTTGGGCATCCAGCCCCTTACTGGTCCCTTCCCTCTGACGAGGCCCTCTGAGCTCCAGCACCTTGCAGTGTGGAGACAGCCCCTGCCAGCAACCTCCTCTCCAAGGAGGCCTCAACCGAGGCCTAGCCCCAGGGGAAAGGCACCAGCGGGGATGAGCCTGGGGAGGCGCCCGGGCATGTCTGGACACAGGCCCCGCAGCCTGCCCCTTGGTGGGGCAGTACCCCCGGAGGCCAGGAAGGTCTGGGCAAGGCTGGCCAGGGGCAGGGGCCCTGCTGCGTCCTGCCCCTGGCCTGTGGGGCCTCTGAGCACAACTGGCCCTCTCCCACTGGAAGACCTCCCCGGCTGCCTCCAAAGGCCGGTTTGCAAGCGCTCCCGCCCACTGTTCCCAGCAGGCGTGCACAATGCTCCCAAGCCCGGGAGAAAAGCGCTTCAGGGTGGTGCTCTCTCCGGGCCCTTGCCCCTGAGCCTGGGGGCAAGGCAGGGTGTCCACACTCCCAGGACAAGGCAGAACCACATGCACACGTCTGATCTGCCCCCTGCACCGGCAGAGAGCTCGGGGGAGCCAGAGTCTGTCAGGCAGCTGCTGGGCTGGCCGCCTGTGTGGGAAGGGGCAGAGCCGACCTAGGGGCAAGTTGGGCCTCTTGCTCTCCCTGCTGCCCTGAGGCTGCTGGGCCAAAGAGGTCTTGGGCATCCAGCCCCTTGCTGGTCCCTTCCCTCGGACGAGGCCCTCTGAGCTCCAGCACCTTGCAGTGTGGAGACAGCCCCTGCCAGCAACCTCCTCTCCAAGGAGTCCTCAACCGAGGCCTAGGCCCAGGGGAATGGCACCAGCGGGGATGAGCCTGGGGAGGCGCCCGGGCATGTCTGGACCCAGTCCCCGCAGCCTGCCCCTTGGTGGGGCAGTACCCCCGGAGGCCAGGAAGGTCTGGGCAAGGCTGCCAGGGGCAGGGACACTGCTGGGTCCTGCCCCTGGCCTGTGGGGCGTCTGAGCACAACCGGCACTCTCCCGCTGGAAGACCTCCCCGTCTGCCTCGAAAGGCCGGTTTGCAAGCACTCCTGCCCGCTGTTCCCGGAGGCACGCACAATGCTCCCAAGCCCGGGAGAAAAGCGCTTCGGGGTGGTGCTCTCTCCGGGCCCTTGCCCCTGAGCCTGGGGGCCAGGCAGTGGGTCCACACTCCCAGACCAAGGCAGAACCACATGCACACGTCTGTTCCTGACCCCTGCACCGGCAGAGAGCTCTGGGGAGCCAGAGTCTGTCAGGCAGGTGCTGGGCTGGCCGCCTGTGTGGGAAGGGTTAGAGCCGACCTAGGGGCAAGTTGGGCCTCTTCCTCTCCCTGCTGCCCTGAGGCTGCTGGGCCAAAGAGGTCTTGGGCATCCAGCCCCTTGCTGGTCCCTTCCCTCTGACGAGGCCCTCTGAGCTCCAGCACCTTGCAGTGTGGAGACAGCCCCTGCCAGCAACCTCCTCTCCAATGAGGCCTCAACCGAGGCCTAGGCCTAGGGGAAAGACACCAGCGGGGATGAGCCTGGGGAGGCGCCCGGGCATGGCTGGACCCAGTCCCCGCAGCCTGCCCCTTGGTGGGGCAGTACCCCCGGAGGCCATGAAGGTCTGTGCAAGGCTGCCAGGGGCAGGGACAGTGCTGGGTCCTGCCCCTGGCCTGTTGGACGTCTGAGCACAACCGGCACTCTCGCGCTGGAAGACCTCCCCGTCTGCCTCCAAAGGCCGGTTTGCAAGCACTCCCGCCCGCTGTTCCCGCCAGGCACGCACAATGCTCCCAAGCCCGGGAGAAAAGCGCTTCGGGGTGGTGCTCTCTCCGGGCCCTTGCCCCTAAGCCTGCGGGCCAGGCAGGGGGAACACACTCCCAGGCCAAGACAGAACGACATGAACACGTCTGTTCCTGCCCCCTACACCGGCAGAGAGCTCGGGGGAGCCAGAGTCTCTCAGGCAGGTGCTGGGCTGGCCGCCTGTGTGGGAAGGGGCAGAGCCGACCTAGGGGCAAGTTGGGCTTCTTGCTCTCCCTGCTGCCCTGAGGCTGCTGGGCCAAAGACGTCTTGGGCATCCAGCCCTTTGCTGGTCCCTTCCCTCGGACGAGGCCCTCTGAGCTCCAGCAACTTGCAGTGTGGAGACAGCACCTGCCAGCAATCTCCTCTCCAAGGAGGCCTCAACCGAGGCCTAGGCCCAGGGGAAAAGCACCAGCGGGGATGAGCCTGGGGAGGCGCCCGGGCATGTCTGGACCCAGTCCCCGCAGCCTGCCCCTTGGTGGGGCAGTAACCCTGGAGGCCAGGAAGGTCTGGGCAAGTCTGACCAGGGGCAGGGGACCTGCTGGGTCCTGCCCCTGGCCTCTGGGGCCTCTGAGCACAACCGGCCCTCTCCCACTGGAAGACCTCCCCGGCTGCCTCCAAAGGCCGTTTTGCACGCACTCCCGCCCACTGTTCCCACCAAGTGCGCACAATGCTCCCAAGCCCGGGAGAAAAGCGCTTCGGGGTGGTGCTCTTTCCGGGTCCTTGCCCCTGAGCCTGGGGGCCAGGCAGGGGGAACACACTCCCAGGCCAAGGCAGAACCACATGCACACGTCTGTTCCTGCCCCCTCCACCGGCAGAGAGCTCGGGGGAGCCAGAGTCTGTCAGGCAGCTGCTGGGCTGGCCGCCTGTGTGCGAAGTGGCAGAGCCGACCTAGGGGCAAGTTGGGCCTCTTGCCCTCCCTGCTGCCCTGAGGCTGCTTGGCCAAAGAGGTCTTGGGCATCCAACCCCTTGCTGGTCCCTTCCCTCTGACGAGGCCCTCTGAGCTCCAGCACCTTGCAGTGTGGAGACAGCCCCTGCCAGCAACCTCCTCTCCAAGGAGGCCTAAACCGAGGCCTAGGCACAGGGGAAAGGCACCAGCGGGGATGAGCCTGGGGAGGCGCCCGGGCATGTATGGACCCAGTCCCCGCAGCCTGCCCCTTGGTGGGGCAGTACCCCCGGAGGCGAGGAAGGTCTGGGAAAGGCTGGCCAGGGGCAGGGGACCTGCTGGGTCCTGCCCCTGGCCTGTGGGGCCTCTGAGCACAACCGGCCCTCTCCCACTGGAAGACGTCCCCGGCTGCCTCCAAAGGCCGGTTTGCAAGCACTCCCGCCCACTGTTCCAACCAAGGGCGCACAACGCTCCCAAGCCCGGGAGAAAATCGCCTCGGGGTGGTGCTCTCTCCGGGCCCTTTCCCCTGAGCCTGGGGGCCAGGCAGGGTGTCCACACTCCCAGGCCAAGGCAGAACGACATGCACACGTCTGTTCCTGCCCCATGCACCGGCAGAGAGCTCGGGGGAGCCAAAGTCTGTCAGGCAGCTGCTGGGCTGGCCGCCTGTGTGGGAAGGGGCAGAGCCGACCTAGGGGCAAGTTGGGCCTCTTGCTCTCCCTGCTGCCCTGAGGCTGCTGGGTCAAAGAGGTCTTGGGCATCCAGCCCTTTGCTGGTCCCTTCCCTCTGACGAGGCCCTCTGAGCTCCAGCACCTTGCAGTGTGGAGACAGCCCCTGCCAGCAACCTCCTCTCCAAAGAGGCCTCAACCGAGGCCTACGCCCAGGGGAAAAGCACCAGCGGGGATGATCCTGGGGAGGCGCACGGACATGTCTGGACCCAGTCCCCGCAGCCTGCCCCTTGGTGGGGCAGTACCCCCGGAGGCCAGGAAGGTCTGGGCAAGGCTGGCCAGGGGCAGGGGCCCTGCTGGGTCCTGCCCCTGGCCTGTGAGGCCTCTGAGCACAACCGGCCCTCTCCCACTGGAAGACCTCCCCAGCTGCCTCCAAAGTCCTGTTTGCAAACACTCCCGCCCGCTGTTCACGCCAGGCTCGCACAATGCTCCCAAGCCCGGGAGAAAAGCGCTTCGGGGTGGTGCTCTCTCCGGGCCCTTGCCCCTGAGCCTGGGGGCCAGGCAGTGGGTCCACACTCCCAGACCAAGGCAGAACCACATGCACACGTCTGTTCCTGACCCCTGCACCGGCAGAGAGCTCTGGGGAGCCAGAGTCTGTCAGGCAGGTGCTGGGCTGGCCGCCTGTGTGGGAAGGGTTAGAGCCGACCTAGGGGCAAGTTGGGCCTCTTCCTCTCCCTGCTGCCCTGAGGCTGCTGGGCCAAAGAGGTCTTGGGCATCCAGCCCCTTGCTGGTCCCTTCCCTCTGACGAGGCCCTCTGAGCTCCAGCACCTTGCAGTGTGGAGACAGCCCCTGCCAGCAACCTCCTCTCCAATGAGGCCTCAACCGAGGCCTAGGCCTAGGGGAAAGACACCAGCGGGGATGAGCCTGGGGAGGCGCCCGGGCATGTCTGGACCCAGTCCCCGCAGCCTGCCCCTTGGTGGGGCAGTACCCCCGGAGGCCATGAAGGTCTGTGCAAGGCTGCCAGGGGCAGGGACAGTGCTGGGTCCTGCCCCTGGCCTGTTGGACGTCTGAGCACAACCGGCACTCTCGCGCTGGAAGACCTCCCCGTCTGCCTCCAAAGGCCGGTTTGCAAGCACTCCCGCCCGCTGTTCCCGCCAGGCACGCACAATGCTCCCAAGCCCGGGAGAAAAGCGCTTCGGGGTGGTGCTCTCTCCGGGCCCTTGCCCCTAAGCCTGCGGGCCAGGCAGGGGGAACACACTCCCAGGCCAAGACAGAACGACATGAACACGTCTGTTCCTGCCCCCTACACCGGCAGAGAGCTCGGGGGAGCCAGAGTTTCTCAGGCAGGTGCTGGGCTGGCCGCCTGTGTGGGAAGGGGCAGAGCCGACCTAGGGGCAAGTTGGGCCTCTTGCTCTCCCTGCTGCCCTGAGGCTGCTGGGCCAAAGACGTCTTGGGCATCCAGCCCTTTGCTGGTCCCTTCCCTCTGACGAGGCCCTCTGAGCTCCAGCACCTTGCAGTGTGGAGACAGCACCTGCCAGCAATCTCCTCTCCAAGGAGGCCTCAACCGAGGCCTAGGCCCAGGGGAAAAGCACCAGCGGGGATGAGCCTGGGGAGGCGCCCGGGCATGTCTGGACCCAGTCCCCACAGCCTGCCCCTTGGTGGGGCAGTACCCCTGGAGGCCAGGAAGGTCTGGGCAAGTCTGACCAGGGGCAGGGGACCTGCTGGGTCCTGCCCCTGGCCTCTGGGGCCTCTGAGCACAACCGGCCCTCTCCCACTGGAAGACCTCCCCGGCTGCCTCCAAAGGCCGTTTTGCACGCACTCCCGCCCACTGTTCCCACCAAGTGCGCACAATGCTCCCAAGCCCGGGAGAAAAGCGCTTCGGGGTGGTGCTCTTTCCGGGTCCTTGCCCCTGAGCCTGGGGGCCAGGCAGGGGGAACACACTCCCAGGCCAAGGCAGAACCACATGCACACGTCTGTTCCTGACCCCTGCACCGGCAGAGAGCTCGGGGGAGCCAGAGTCTGTCAGGCAGCTGCTGGGCTGGCCGCCTTTGTGGGAAGGGGCAGAGCCGACCTAGGGGCAAGTTGGGCCGCTTGCTCTCCCTGCTGCCCTGAGGCTGCTGGGCCAAAGAGGTCTTGGACATCCAGCCCTTTGCTTGTCCCTTCCCTCTGACGAGGCCCTCTGAGCTCCAGCACCTTGCAGTGTGGAGACAGCCCCTGCCAGCAACCTCCTCTCCAAGGAGGCCTCAACCGAGACCTAGGACCAGGGGAAAGGCACCAGCGGGGATGAGCCTGGGGAGGCGCCCGGGCATGTCTGGACCCAGTCCCCGCAGCCTGCCCCTTGGTGGGGCAGTACCCCCGGAGGCCAGGAAGGTCTGGGAAAGGCTGGCCAGGGGCAGGGGACCTACTGGGTCCTGCCCCTTGCCTGTGGGGCCTCTGAGCACAACCGGCCCTCTCCCACTGGAAGACCTCCCCGGCTGCCTCCAAAGTCCTGTTTGCCAACACTCCCACCCGCTGTTCACGCCAGACTTGCACAATGCTCCCAAGCCCGGGAGAAAAGCGCTTCGGGGTGGTGCTCTCTCCGGACCCTTTCCCCTGAGCCTGGGGGCAAGGCAGGGGGAACACACTCCCAGGCCAAGGCAGAACCACATGCCCACGTCTGTTCCTGTCCCCTGCACCGGCACAGAGCTTGGGGTAGCCAGAGTCTGTCAGGCAGCTGCTGTGTTGGCCGCCTGTGTGGGAAGGGGCAGAGCCACCCTAGGGGCAAGTTGGGCCTCTTGCTCTCCCTGCTGCCCTGAGGCTGCTGGGCCAAAGACGTCTTGGGCATCCAGCCTCTTACTGGTCCCTTCCCTCTGACGAGGCCCTCTGAGCTCCAGCACCTTGCAGTGTGGAGACAGCCCCTGCCAGCAACCTCCTCTCCAAGGAGGCCTCAAGCGAGGCCTAGGCCCAGGGGAAAGGCACCAGCGGGGATGAGCCTGGGGAGGCGCCCGGGCATGTCTGGACCCAGGCCCCGCAGCCTGCCCCTTGGTGGGGCAGTACCCCCGGAGGCCAGGAAGGTCTGGGCAAGGCTGGCCAGGGGCAGGGGCCCTGCTGCGTCCTGCCCCTGGCCTGTGGGGCCTCTGAGCACAACCGGCCCTCTCCCACTGGAAGACCTCCCCGGCTGCCTCCAAAGGCCGGTTTGCAAGCGCTCCCGCCCACTGTTCCCAGCAGGCGTGCACAATGCTCCCAAGCCCGGGAGAAAAGCGCTTCAGGGTGGTGCTCTCTCCGGGCCCTTGCCCCTGAGCCTGGGGGCAAGGCAGGGTGTCCACACTCCCAGAACAAGGCAGAACCACATGCACACGTCTGATCTGCCCCCTGCACCGGCAGAGAGCTCGGGGGAGCCAGAGTCTGTCAGGCAGCTGCTGGGCTGGCCGCCTGTGTGGGAAGGGGCAGAGCCAACCTAGGGGCAAGTTGGGCCTCTTGCTCTCCCTGTTGCCTTGAGGCTGCTGGGCCAAAGAGGTCTTGGGCATCCAGCCCCTTGCTGGTCCCTTCCCTCTGACGAGGCCCTCTGAGCTCCAGCACCTTGCAGTGTGGAGACAGCCCCTGCCAGCAACCTCCTCTCCAAGGAGGCCTCAACCGAGGCCTAGGCCCAGGGGAAAGGCACCAGCGGGGATGAGCCTGGGGAGGCGCCCGGCCATGTCTGGACCCAGTCCCCGCAGCCTGCCCCTTGGTGGGGCAGTACCCCCGGAGGCCAGGAAGGTCTCGGCAAGGCTGCCAGGGGCAGGGACACTGCTGGGTCCTGCCCCTGGCCTGTGGGGCGTCTGAGCACAACCGGGACTCTCCCGCTGGAAGACCTCCCCGTCTGCCTCGAAAGGCCGGTTTGCAAGCACTCCCGCCCGCTGTTCCCGCCAGGCACGCACAACGCTCCCAAGGCCAGGAGAAAAGCGCTTCGGGGTGTTGCTCTCTCCGGGCCCTTGCCCCTGAGCCTGGGGTCCAGGCAGTGGGTCCACACTCCCAGACCAAGGCAGAACCACATGCACACGTCTGTTCCTGACCCCTGCACCGGCAGAGAGCTCGGGGGAGCCAGAGTCTGTCAGGCAGCTGCTGGGTTGGCTGCCTGTGTGGGAAGGGGCAGAGCCGACCTAGGGGCAAGTTGGGCCTCTTGCTCTCCCTGCTGCCCTGAGGCTGCTGGGCCAAAGAGGTCTTGGGCATCCAGCCCCTTGCTGGTCCCTTCCCGCTGACGAGGCCCTCTGAGCTCCAGCACCTTGCAGTGTGGAGACAGCCCCTGCCAGCAACCTCCTCTCCAAGGAGGCATCAACCGAGGCCTATGCCCAGGGGAAAGGCACCAGCGGGGATGAGCCTGGGGAGGCGCCCAGGCATGTCTGGACCCAGTCCCCGCAGCCTGCCCCTTGGTGGGGCAGTACTCCCGGAGGCCAGGAAGGTCTGGGCAAGGCTGGCCAGGGGCAGGGGACCTGCTGGGTCCTGCCCCTGGCCTGTGAGGCCTCTGAGCACAACCGGCCCTCTCCCACTGGAAGACCTCCACGGCTGCCTCCAAAGTCCTGTTTGGAAACACTCCCGCCTGCTGTTCACGCCAGGCTCGCACAATGCTCCCAAGCCCGTGAGGAAAGCGCTTCGGGGTGGTGCTCTCTCCGGGCCCTTTCCCCTGAGCCTGGGGGCAAGGCAGGGGGAACACACTCCCAGGCCAAGGCAGAACCACATGCCCACGTCTGTTCCTGTCCCCTGCACCGGCACAGAGCTTGGGGGAGCCAGAGTCTGTCAGGCAGCTGCTGGGTTGGCCGCCTGTGTGGGAAGGGGCAGAGCCACCCTAGGGGCAAGTTGGGCCTCTTGCTCTCCCTGCTGCCCTGAGGCTGCTGGGCCAAAGACGTCTTGGGCATCCAGCCCCTTACTGGTCCCTTCCCTCTGACGAGGCCCTCTGAGCTCCAGCACCTTGCAGTGTGGAGACAGCCCCTGCCAGCAACCTCCTCTCCAAGGAGGCCTCAAGCGAGGCCTAGGCCCAGGGGAAAGGCACCAGCGGGGATGAGCCTGTGGAGGCGCCCGGGCATGTCTGGACCCAGGCCCCGCAGCCTGCCCCTTGGTGGGGCAGTACCCCCGGAGGCCAGGAAGGTCTGGGCAAGGCTGGCCAGGGGCAGGGGCCCTGCTGCGTCCTGCCCCTGGCCTGTGGGGCCTCTGAGCACAACCGGCCCTCTCCCAATGGAAGACCTCCCCGGCTGCCTCCAAAGGCCGGTTTGCAAGCGCTCCCGCCCACTGTTCCCAGCAGGCGTGCACAATGCTCCCAAGCCCGGGAGAAAAGCGCTTCAGGGTGGTGCTCTCTCCGGGCCCTTGCCCCTGAGCCTGGGGGCAAGGCAGGGTGTCCACACTCCCAGAACAAGGCAGAACCACATGCACACGTCTGATCTGCCCCCTGCACCGGCAGAGAGCTCGGGGGAGCCAGAGTCTGTCAGGCAGCTGCTGGGCTGGCCGCCTGTGTGGGAAGGGGCAGAGCCAACCTAGGGGCAAGTTGGGCCTCTTGCTCTCCCTGCTGCCTTGAGGCTGCTGGGCCAAAGAGGTCTTGGGCATCCAGCCCCTTGCTGGTCCCTTCCCTCTGACGAGGCCCTCTGAGCTCCAGCACCTTGCAGTGTGGAGACAGCCCCTGCCAGCAACCTCCTCTCCAAGGAGGCCTCAACCGAGGCCTAGGCCCAGGGGAAAGGCACCAGCGGGGATGAGCCTGGGGAGGCGCCCGGCCATGTCTGGACCCAGTCCCCGCAGCCTGCCCCTTGGTGGGGCAGTACCCCCGGAGGCCAGGAAGGTCTCGGCAAGGCTGCCAGGGGCAGGGTCCCTGCTGGGTCCTGCCCCTGGCCTGTGGGGCGTCTGAGCACAACCGGCACTCTCCCGCTGGAAGACCTCCCCGTCTGCCTCGAAAGGCCGGTTTGCAAGCACTCCCGCCCTCTGTTCCCGCCAGGCACGCACAACGCTCCCAAGGCCAGGAGAAAAGCGCTTCGGCGTGTTGCTCTCTCCGGCCCTTGCCCCTGAGCCTGGGGTCCAGGCAGTGGGTCCACACTCCCAGACCAAGGCAGAACCACATGCACACGTCTGTTCCTGACCCCTGCACCGGCAGAGAGCTCGGGGGAGCCAGAGTCTGTCAGGCAGCTGCTGGGTTGGCTGCCTGTGTGGGAAGGGGCAGAGCCGACCTAGGGGCAAGTTGGGCCTCTTGCTCTCCCTGCTGCCCTGAGGCTGCTGGGCCAAAGAGGTCTTGGGCATCCAGCCCCTTGCTGGTCCCTTCCCGCTGACGAGGCCCTCTGAGCTCCAGCACCTTGCAGTGTGGAGACAGCCCCTGCCAGCAACCTCCTCTCCAAGGAGGCATCAACCGAGGCCTATGCCCAGGGGAAAGGCACCAGCGGGGATGAGCCTGGGGAGGCGCCCAGGCATGTCTGGACCCAGTCCCCGGAGCCTGCCCCTTGGTGGGGCAGTACCCCCGGAGGCCAGGAAGGTCTGGGCAAGGCTGGCCAGGGGCAGGGGACCTGCTGGGTCCTGCCCCTGGCCTGTGAGGCCTCTGAGCGCAACCGGCCCTCTCCCACTGGAAGACCTCCACGGCTGCCTCCAAAGTCCTGTTTGCAAACACTCTCGCCCGCTGTTCACGCCAGGCTCGCACAATGCTCCCAAGCCCGTGAGAAAAGCGCTTCGGGGTGGTGCTCTCTCCGGGCCCTTGCCCCTGAGCCTGGGGGCAAGGCAGGGGGAACACACTCCCAGGCCAAGGCAGAACCACATGCCCACGTCTGTTCCTGTCCCCTGCACCGGCAGAGAGCTTGGGGGAGCCAGAGTCTGGCAGGCAGCTGCTGGGTTGGCTGCCTGTGTGGGAAGGGGCAGAGCCGACCTAGGGGCAAGTTGGGCCTCTTGCTCTCCCTGCTGCCCTGAGGCTGCTGGGCCAAAGACGTCTTGGGCATCCAGCCCCTTACTGGTCCCTTCCCTCTGACGAGGCCCTCTGAGCTCCAGCACCTTGCAGTGTGGAGACAGCCCCTGCCAGCAACCTCCTCTCCAAGGAGGCCTCAACCGAGGCCTAGGCCCAGGGGAAAGGCACCAGCGGGGATGAGCCAGGGGAGGCACCCGAGCATGTCTGGACCCAGTCCCCGCAGCCTGCCCCTTGGTGGGGCAGTACCCCCGGAGGCCAGGAAGGTCTGGGCAAGGCTGGCCAGGGGCAGGGGCCCTGCTGCGTCCTGCCCCTGGCCTGTGGGGCCTCTGAGCACAACCGGCCCTCTCCCACTGGAAGACCTCCCCGGCTGCCTCCAAAGGCCGGTTTGCAAGCGCTCCCGCCCACTGTTCCCAGCAGGCGTGCACAATGCTCCCAAGCCCGGGAGAAAAGCGCTTCAGGGTGGTGCTCTCTCCGGGCCCTTCCCCTGAGCCTGGGGTCAAGGCACGGTGTCCACACTCCCGGGCCAAGTCAGAACCACATGCCCACGTCTGTTCCTGCCCCCTGCACCGGCAGAGAGCTCGGGGGAGCCAGAGTCTGTCAGGCAGCTGCTGGGCTGGCCGCCTGTGTGGGAAGGGGCAGAGCCGACCTAGGGGCAAGTTGGGCCTCTTGCTCTCCCTGCTGCCCTGAGGCTGCTGGGCCAAAGAGTTCTTGGGCATCCATCCCGTTGCTGGTCCCTTCCCTCTGACGAGGCCCTCTGAGCTCCAGCACCTTGCAGTGTGGAGCCAGCCCCTGAAAGCAACCTCCTCTCCAAGGAGGCCTCAACCGAGGCCTAGGCCCAGGGGAAAGGCACCAGCGGGGATGAGCCTGGGGAGGCACCCGGGCATGTCTGGGCCCATTCCCCGCAGCCTACCCCTTGGTGGGGCTGTAACCCCGGAGGCAGGAAGGTCTGGGCAAGGCTGGCCAGGGGCAGTGGCCCTGCTGGGTCCTGCCCCTGGCCTGTGGGGCCTCTGAGCACAACCGGCCCTCTCCCACTGGAAGACCTCCCCGGCTGCCTCCAAAGGCCGGTTTGCAAGCACTCCCGCCCACTGTTCCCACCAAGCGTGCACAATTCTCCCAAGCCCGGGAGAAAAGCGCTTCGGGGTGGTGCTCTCTCCGGGCCCTTGCCCCTGAACCTGGGGGCCAGGCAGTTGGTCCACACTCGGAGACCAAGGCAGAACCACATGCACACGTCTGTTCCTGACCCCTGCACCGGCAGAGAGCTCGGGGGAGCCAGAGTCTGTCAGGCAGCTGCTGGGCTGGCCGCCTGTGTGGGAAGGGGCAGAGCCGACCTAGGGGCAAGTTGGGCCTCTTCCTCTCCCTGCTGCCCTGAGGCTGCTGGGCCAAAGAGGTCTTGGGCATCCAGCCCCTTGCTGGTCCCTTCCCTCTGATGAGGCCCTCTGAGCTCCAGCACCTTGCAGTGTGGAGACAGCCCCTGCCAGCAACCTCCTCTCCAAGGAGGCCTCAACCGAGGCCTAGGCCTAGGGGAAAGGCACCAGCGGGGATGAGCCTGGGGAGGCGCCCGGCCATGTCTGGACCCAGTCCCCGCAGCCTGCCCCTTGGTGGGGCAGTACCCCCGGAAGCCAGGAAGGTCTCGGCAAGGTTGCCAGGGGCAGGGACACTGCTGGGTCCTGCCCCTGGCCTGTTGGGCGTCTGAGCACAACCGGCACTCTCCCGCTGGAAGACCTCCCCGTCTGCCTCCAAAAGACGGTTTGCAAGCACTCCCACCCGCTGTTCCCCCAGGCACGCACAATGCTCCCAAGCCCGGGAGAAAAGCGCTTCGGGGTGGTGCTCTCTCCGGGCCCTTGCCCCTGAGCCTGGGGCCAGGCAGGGGGAACACACTCCCAGGCCAATGGAGAACGACATGCACACGTCTGTTCCTGCCCCCTACACCGGCAGAGAGCTCGGGGGAGCCAGAGACTGCCAGGCTGCGGCTGGGCTGGCTGCCTGTGTGGGACGGGGCAGAGCCGACCTAGGGGCAAGTTGGGCCTCTTGCTCTCCCTGCTGCCCTGAGGCTGCTGGGTCAAAGAGGTCTTGGGCATCCAGCCCTTTGCTGGTGCCTTCCCTCTGACGAGGCCCTCTGAGCTCCAGCACCTTGCAGTGTGGAGACAGCCCCTGCCAGCAACCTCCTCTCCAAAGAGGCCTCAACCGAGGACTACACCCAGGGGAAAGGCACCAGCGGGGATGATCCTGGGGAGGCGCACGGACATGTCTGGACCCAGTCTCCGCAGCCTGCCCCTTGGTGGGGCAGTACCCCCGGAGGCCAGGAAGGTCTGGGCAAGTCTGGCCAGGGGCAGGGGCCCTGCTGGGTCCTGACCTTGGCCTGTGGGGCCTCTGAGCACAACCGGCCCTCTCCCACTGGAAGACCTCCCCGGCTGCCTCCAAAGTCCTGTTTGCAAACACTCCCGCCCGCTGTTCACGTCAGGCTCGCACAATGCTCCCAAGCCCGGGAGAAAAGGACTTCGGAGTGGTGCTCTCTCCGGGCCCTTGCCCCTGAGCTGGGGGCAAGGCAGGGGGAACACACTCCCAGGCCAAGGCAGAACCACATTCCCACGTCTGTTCCTGTCCCCTGCACCGGCAGAGAGCTTGGGGGAGCCAGAGTCTGTCAGGCAGGTGCTGGGTTGGCCGCCTGTGTGGGAAGGGGCAGAGCCGACCTAGGGGCAAGTTGGGCCTCTTGCTCTCCCTGCTGCCCTGAGGCTGCAGGGCCAAAGACGTCTTGGGCATCCAGCCCCTTACTGGTCCCTTCCCTCTGACGAGGCCCTCTGATCTCCAGCACCTTGCAGTGTGGAGACAGCCCCTGCCAGCAACCTCCTCTCCAAGGAGGCCTCAACCGAGGCCTAGGCCCAGGGGAAATGCACCAGAGGGGATGAGCCAGGGGAGGCGCCCGAGCATGTCTGGACCCAGTTCCCGCAGCCTGCCCCTTGGTGGGGCAGTACCCCCGGAGGCCAGGAAGGGCTGGGCAAGGCTGGCCAGGGGCAGGGGCCCTGCTGGGTCCTGCCCCTGGCCTGTGGGGCCTCTGAGCACAACCGGCCCTCTCCCACTGATAGACCTCCCCTGCTGCCTCCAAAGGCCGGTTTGCAAGCGCACCCGCCCACTGTTCCCAGCAGGCGTGCACAATGCTCCTAAGCCCGGGAGAAAAGCGCTTCAGGGTGGTGCTCTCTCTGGGCCCTTGCCCCTGAGCCTGGGGGCAAGGCAGGGTGTCCACACTCCCAGGCCAAGGCAGAACCACATGCACACGTCTGATCTGCCCCCTGCACCGGCAGAGAGCTCGGGGGAGCCAGAGTCTGTCAGGCAGCTGCTGGGCTGGCCGCCTGTGTGGGAAGTGGCAGAGCCGTCCTTTGGGCAAGTTGGGCCTCTTGCCCTCCCTGCTGCCCTGAGGCTGCTGGGCCAAAGAGGTCTTGGGCATCCAACCCCTTGATGGTCCCTTCCCTCTGACGAGGCCCTCTGAGCTCCAGCACCTTGCAGTGTGGAGACAGCCCCTGCCAGCAACCTCCTCTCCAAGGAGGCCTCAACCGAGGCCTAGGCCCAGGGGAAAGGCACCAGCGGGGATGAGCCTGGGGAGGCGCCCGGGCATGTCTGGACCCAGTCCCCGCAGCCTGCCCCTTGGTGGGGCAGTACCCCCGGAGGCGAGGAAGGTCTGGGAAAGGCTGGCCAGGAGCAGGGGACCTGCTGGGTCCTGCCCCTGGCCTGTGGGGCCTCTGAGCACAACCGGCCCTCTCCCACTGGAAGACGTCCCCGGCTGCCTCCAAAGGCCGGTTTGCAAGCACTCCCGCCCACTGTTCCAACCAAGGGCGCACAACGCTCCCAAGCCCGGGAGAATATCGCCTCGGGGTGGTGCTCTCTCCGGGCCCTTTCCCCTGAGCCTGGGGGCCAGGCAGGGGGTCCACACTCCCAGGCCAAGGCAGAACGACATGCACACGTCTGTTCCTGCCCCATGCACCAGCAGAGAGCTCGGGGGAGCCAGAGTCTGTCAGGCAGCTGCTGGGCTGGCCGCCTGTGTGGGACGGGGCAGAGCCGACCTAGGGGCAAGTTGGGCCTCTTGCTCTCCCTGCTGCCCTGAGGCTGCTGGGCCAATGAGATCTTGGGCATCCAGCCCCTTGCTTGTCCCTTCCCTCTGACGAGGCCCTCTGAGCTCCAGCACCTTGCAGTGTGGAGACAGCCCCTGCCAGCAACCTCCTCTCTAAGGAGGCCTCAACCGAGGCCTAGGACCAGGGGAAAGGCACCAGCGGGGATGAGCCTGGGGAGGCGCCCGGGCATGTCTGGACCCAGTCCCCACAGCCTGCCCCTTGGTGGGGCAGTACCCCCGGAGGCCAGGAAGGTCTGGGTAAGGCTGGCCACGGGCAGGGGCCCTGCTGGGTCCTGCCCCTGGCCTGTGGGGCCTCTGAGCACAACCGGCCCTCTCCCACTGGAAGACTTCCCCGGCTGCCTCCAAAGGCCGGTTTGCAAACACTCCCGCCCGCTGTTCCCGCCAGGCACGCACTATTCTCCCAAGCCCGGGAGAAAAGCGCTTCGGGGTGTTGCTCTCTCCGGGCCCTTGCCCCTGAGCGTGGGGGCGAGGCAGTGGGTCTACACTCCCAGACCAACGCAGAACCACATGCACACGTCTGTTCCTGACCCCTGCACCGGCAGAGAGCTCGGGGGAGCCAGAGTCTGTCAGGCAGCTGCTGGGCTGGCCACCTGTGTGGGAAGGGGCAGAGCCGACCTAGGGGCAAGTTGGGCCTCTTCCTCTCCCTGCTGCCCTGAGGCTGCTGGGCCAAAGAAGTCTTGGGCATCCAGCCCCTTGCTGGTCCCTTCCCTCTGACGAGGCCCTCTGAGCTCCAGCACCTTGCAGTGTGGAGACAGCCCCTGCCAGCAACCTCCTCTCCAAGGAGGCCTCAACCGAGGCCTAGGCCCAGGGGAAAGGCACCAGCGGGGATGAGCCTGGGGAGGCGCCCGGCCATGTCTGGACCCAGTCCCCACAGCCTGCCCCTTGTTGGGGCAGTACCCCCGGAGGCCAGGAGGGTCTGGGCAAGGCTGCCAGGGGCAGGGACACTGCTGGGTCCTGCCCCTGGCCTGTGGGGCGTCTGAGCACAACCGGCACTCTCCCGCTGGAAGACCTCCCCGGCTGCCTCCAAAGGCCGGTTTGCAAGCACTCCCGCCCGCTGTTCCCGCCAGGCACGCACAATGCTCCCAAGCCCGGGAGAATAGCGCTTCGGGGTGGTGCTCTCTCCGGGCCCTTGCCCCTGAGCCTGGGGGACAGGCAGGGGGAACACACTCCCAGGCCAAGGCAGAACGACATGCACACGTCTGTTCCTGCCCCCTACACCGGCAGAGAGTTCGGGGGAGCCAGAGACTGCCAGGCTGCTGCTGGGCTGGCTGCCTGTGTGGGACGGGGTAGAGCCGACCTAGGGGCAAGTTGGGCCTCTTGCTCTCCCTGCTGCCCTGAGGCTGCTGGGTCAAAGAGGTCTTGGGCATCCAGCCCTTTGCTGGTCCTTTCCCTCTGACGAGGCCCTCTGAGCTCCAGCACCTTGCAGTGTGCAGACAGCCCCTGCCGGCAACCTCCTCTCCAAGGAGGCATCAACCGAGGCCTAGGCCCAGGGGAAAGGCACCAGCGGGGATGAGCCTGGGGAGGCGCCCGGGCATGTCTGGACCCAGGCCCCGCAGCCTGCCCCTTGGTGGGGTAGTACCCCCGGAGGCCAGGAAGGTCTGGGCAAGGCTGCCAGAGGCAGGGACACTGCTGGGTCCTGCCCCTGGCCTGTGGGGCCTCTGAGAACAACTGGCACTCTCCCGCTGGAAGACCTCCCCGGCTGCCTCCAAAGGCTGGTTTGCAAGCACTCAATCCCGCTGTTCACGCCAGCTGCGCACAATGCTCCCAAGCCCGGGAGAAAAGCATTTTGGGGTGGTGCTCACTCCGGGCTTTGGAAGACCTCCCCGGCTGCCTCCAAGGCCGGTTTGCAAGCACTTCTGCCTGCTGTTCCCGCCACCCGCGCACAATGCTCCCAAGCCCGGGAGAAAAGCGTTTCGGGGTGGTGTTCTCTCTGGACCCAAGAAAGACCTCCCGGGCTGCCCCCAAATGCCGGTTTGCAAGCACTCCCACTCACTGTTCCCGCCATCCGTGCAAATGCTCCAAGCCCAGGAGAAAAGCCCTTCAGGGTGGTGCTCTCTCCCGGCCCTTGGAAGACCTCCCCGGCTGCCTCCAAAGGCTGGATTTCAAGTACTCCCTCCCGCTGTCCCGCCAGCCGCACACAATGCTCCCAATCACGGGAGAAAAGCGCTTCGGGGTGGTGCTCTCTACGGGCCCTTGGAAGACCTCCCCGTTTGTCTCCAAAGGCCGGTTTGCAAGCACTCATGCCCGCTGTTCCCGCCAGCCGCGCACAATGCTCCCAAGCCTAGGAGAAAAGCGCTTCGGGGTGGTGCTCTCTCCCGGCCCTTGGAAGACCTCCCCGGCTGCCTCCAAAGGCCGGTTTGCAAGCACTCAATCCCGCTGTTCCCGCCAGCCGCGCACAATGCTCCCAAGCCCGGGAGAAAAGCGCTTCGGGGTGGTGCTCTCTCCCGGCCCTTGGAAGACCTCCCCGGCTGCCTCCAAAGGCTGGTTTTCAACAACTCCCTCCCGCTGACCCGCCAGCCGCACACAATGCTCCCAAGCCCGGGAGAAAAGCATTTTGAGGTGGTCTCTCTCCGGGCCCTTGGAAGACTCCCCGGCTGCCTCTAAAGGCCGGTTTGCAAGCACTCATGTCCTCTGTTCCCGACAGCCGCGAACAATGCTCCCAATTCCGTGAGAAAAGTGCTTCGGGATGGTGCTCTCTCCGGGCCCTTGGAAGACCTCCCAAGCTGCCTCCAAAGGCCGGTTTGCAAGCACTCCCACCCGCTGTTCCCGCCAGCCTCGCACAATGCTCCCAAGCCCGGGAGAAAAGCGCTTCGGGGTGGTGTTCTCTCCGTGCCAATGGAGGACCTCCCTGGCTGCCCCCAAAGGCCGGTTTGCAAGCACTCCCACTCGCTGTTCCCGCCAGCCACGCACAATCCTCCAAAACCCCGGAGAAAAGCGCTTCGGGGTGGTGTTCTCTCCGTGCCCATGGAAGACCTCCCGGGGTGCCCCCAAAGGCCGGTTTGGAAGCACTCCCACTCGCTGTTCCCGCCATCCGCGCACAATGCTCCCAAGCCCGGGAGAAAAGCATTTTGGGGTGGTGCTCACACCGGGCCCTGGAAGACCTCCCCGGCTGCCTCCAAAGGACGGTTTTCAAGCACTCCTGCCTGCTGTTCCCGCCACCCGCGCACAATGCTCCCAAGCCTGGGAGAAAAGCGCTTCGGGGTGGTGCTCTCTACAGGCCCTTGGAAGACCTCCCCGGCTGCCTCCAAAGGCCGGTTTGCAAGGACTCCTTCCTGCTGTTCCCGCCATCCGCGCACAATGCTCCCAAGCCCGGGAGAAAAGCATTTTGGGGTGGTGCTAACACCGGGCCCTGGAAGACCTCCCCGGCTGCCTCCAAAGGACAGTTTTCAAGCACTCCTGCCTGCTGTTCCCGCCACCCGCGCAAAATGCTCCCAAGCCCGGGAGAAAAGCGCTTCGGGGTGGTGCTCTCTACAGGCCCTTGGAAGACCTCCCCGGCTGCCTCCAAAGGCCGGTTTGCAAGGACTCCTTCCTGCTGTTCCCGCCAGCCACGCACAATGCTCCCAAGCCCGGGAGAAAAGCATTTTGGGGTGGTGCTCACACCGGGCCCTGGAAGACCTCCCCGGCTGCCTCCAAAGGACGGTTTTCAAGCACTCCTGCCTGCTGTTCCCACCACCCGCGCAGAATGCTCCCAAGCGCGGGAGAAAAGCGCTTCGGGGTGGTGCTCTCTACAGGCCCTTGGAAGACCTCCCCGGCTGCCTCCAAAGGCCGGTTTGCAAGGACTCCTTCCTGCTGTTCCCGCCAGCCACGCACAATGCTCCCAAGCCCGGGAGAAAAGCATTTTGGGGTGGTGCTCACTCTGGGCCCTTGGAAGACGTCCCCGGCTGCCTCCAATGGCCAGTTTGCAAGCACTCATGTCCGCTGTTCCCACCAGCCGCGCACAATGCTCCCAAGCCCGGGAGAAAAGCTTTTTGGGGTGGTGCTCACACCGGGCCCTGGAAGACCTCCCCGGCTGCCTCCAAAGGCCAGTTTTCAAGCACTCCTGCCTGCTGTTCCCGCCACCTGCGCACAATGCTCCCAAGCCCGGGAGAAAAGCGCTTCGGGGTGGTGCTCTCTACAGGCCCTTGGAAGACCTCCCCGGCTGCCTCCAAAGGCCGGTTTGCAAGGACTCCTTCCTGCTGTTCCCGCCAGCCACGCACAATGCTCCCAAGCCCGGGAGAGAAGCATTTTGGGGTGGTGCTCTCTACAGGCCCTTGGAAGACCTCCCCGGCTGCCTCCAGTGGCCAGTTTGCAAGCACTCATGCCCGCTGTTCCCACCAGCCGCGCACAATGCTCCCAAGCCCGGGAGAAAAGCTTTTTGGGGTGGTGCTCACACCGGGCCCTGGAAGACCTCCCCGGCTGCCTGCAAAGGCCGGTTTTCAAGCACTCCTGCCTGCTGTTCCTGCCACCCGCGCACAATACTCCCAAGCCCGGGAGAAAAGCGCTTCGGGGTGGTGCTCTCTACAGGCCCTTGGAAGACCTCCCCCGCTGCCTCCAAAGGCCGGTTTGCAAGGACTCCTTCCTGCTGTTCCCGCCAGCCACGCACAATGCTCCCAAGCCCGGGAGAAAAGTGCTTCGGGGTGGTGATCTCTCCGGGCCCTTGGAAGTCGTCCCCGGCTGCCTCCAAAGGCCGGTTTGCAAGCACTCATGCCCGTTTTTCCCACCAGCCGGGCACAATGCTCCCAAGCCCGGGAGAAAAGCATTTTGGGGTGGTGCTCACTCCGGGCCCTTGGAAGACCTCCCCGGCTGCCTCCAAAGGCTAGTTTGCAAGCAGTCCTGCCTGCTGTTCCCGCCAGCCGCGCACAATGCTCCCAAGCCCGGGAGAAAAGCGCTTCGGGGTGGTGCTCTCTCCGGGCCCTTGGAAGACGTCCCCGGCTGCCTCCAAAGGCCGGTTTGCAAGCACTCATGCCCGTTGTTCCCACCAGCCGCGCACAATGCTCCCAAGCCCGGGAGAAAAGCATTTTGGGGTGGTGCTCACTCCGGGCCCTTGGAAGACCTCCCCGGCTGCCTCCAAAGGCCAGTTTGCAAGCAGTCCTGCCTGCTGTTCCCGCCAGCCGCGCACAATGTTCCCAAGCCCGGGAGAAAAGCGCTTCGGGGTGGTGCTCTCTCCGGGCACTTTCAAGACCTCCCCGGCTGCCTCCAAAGGCCGGTTTGTAAGTACTCATTCCCGCTGCTTCCGCCAGCCACGCACAATGCTCCCAAGCCCGGGAGAAAAGCATTTTGGGGTGGTGATCAGTCCGGCCCTTGGAAGACCTCCCCGGCTGCCTCCAAAGGACAGTTTGCAAGCACTCATGCCCGCTGTTCCCGCCAGCTGCGCACAATGCTCCCAAGACCGTGAGAAAAGCGCTTCGGGGTGGTGTTCTCTCAGGGACCATGGAGGACCTCCCCGGCTGCCCCCAAAGGCCGGTTTGCAAGCATTCCCACTCGCTGTTCCCGCCAGGCACACACAATGTTCCAAAACCCCGGAGAAAAGCGCTTCGGGGTGGTGGTCTCTCCGGGCCCCTGCCCCTGAGCCTGGGGGCCAGGCAGGGGATCCACAGTCCCAGGCCAAGGCAGAACCACATGCACACGTCTGTTCCTGCCCCCTCCACCGGCAGAGAGCTGGGGGGAGCCAGAGTCTGTCAGGCAGCTGCTGGGCTGGCCGCCTGTGTGGGAAGGGGCAGAGCCGACCTAGGGGCAAGTTGGGCCTCTTGCTCTCCCTGCTGCCCTGAGGCTGCTGGGTCAAAGAGGTCTTGGGCATCCAACCCTTTGCTGGTCCCTTCCCTCTGACGAGGCCCTCTGAGCTCCAGCACCTTGCAGTGTGGAGACAGCCCCTGCCAGCAACCTCCTCTCCAAGGAGGCCTCAACCGAGGCCTACGCCCAGGGGAAAAGCACCAGCGGGGATGATCCTGGGGAGGCGCACGGGCATGTCTGTACCCAGTCCCCGCAGCCTGCCCCTTGGTGGGGCAGTACCCCCGGAGGCCAGGAAGGTCTGGGCAAGGCTGCGAGGGGCAGGGGCCCTGCTGGGTCGTGCCCCTGGCCTGTGGGGCGTCTGAGCACAACCGGCACTCTCCCGCTGGAAGACCTCCCCGTCTGCCTCCAAAGGCCGGTTTGCAAGCACTCCCGCACACTGTTCCCGCCAGGCACGCACAATGCTCCCAAGCCCGGGAGAAAAGCGCTTCGGGGTGGTGCTCTCTCCGGGCCCTTGCCCCTGAGCCTGGGGGCCAGGCAGTTGGAACACACTCCCAGGCCAATGCAGAACGACATGCACACGTCTGTTCCTGCCCCCTACACCGGCAGAGAGCTCGGGGGAGCCAGAGACTGTCAGGCAGCTGCTGGGCTGGCCGCCTGTGTGGGAAGGGGCAGAGCCGACCTAGGGGCAAGTTGGGCCTCTTGCTCTCCCTGCTGCCCTGAGGCTGCTGGGCCAAAGAGGTCTTGGGCATCCAGCCCCTTGCTTGTCCCTTCCCTCTGACGAGGCCCTCTGAGCTCCAGCACCTTGCAGTGTGGAGACAGCCCCTGCCAGCAACCTCCTCTCCAAGGAGGCCTCAACCGAGGCCTAGGCCCAGGGGAAAGGCACCAGCGGGGATGAGCCTGGGGAGGCGCCCGGGGATGTCTGGACCCAGTCCCCGCAGCCTGCCCCTTGGTGGGGCAGTACCCCCGGAGGCCAGGAAGGTCTGGGCAAGGCTGGCCAGGGGCAGGGGCCCTGCTGGGTCCTGCCCCTGGCCTGTTGGGCGTCTGAGCACAACCGGCACTCTCCCGCTGGAAGACCTCCCCGTCTGCCTCCAAAAGACGGTTTGCAAGCACTCCCACCCGCTGTTCCCCCAGGCACGCACAATGCTCCCAAGCCCGGGAGAAAAGCGCTTCGGGGTGGTGCTCTCTCCGGGCCCTTGCCCCTGAGCCTGGGGCCAGGCAGGGGGAACACACTCCCAGGCCAATGGAGAACGACATGCACACGTCTGTTCCTGCCCCCTACACCGGCAGAGAGCTCGGGGGAGCCAGAGACTGCCAGGCTGCGGCTGGGCTGGCTGCCTGTGTGGGACGGGGCAGAGCCGACCTAGGGGCAAGTTGGGCTTCTTGCTCTCCCTGCTGCCCTGAGGCTGCTGGGTCAAAGAGGTCTTGGGCATCCAGCCCTTTGCTGGTGCCTTCCCTCTGACGAGGCCCTCTGAGCTCCAGCACCTTGCAGTGTGGAGACAGCCCCTGCCAGCAACCTCCTCTCCAAAGAGGCCTCAACCGAGGACTACACCCAGGGGAAAGGCACCAGCGGGGATGATCCTGGGGAGGCGCACGGACATGTCTGGACCCAGTCTCCGCAGCCTGCCCCTTGGTGGGGCAGTACCCCCGGAGGCCAGGAAGGTCTGGGCAAGTCTGGCCAGGGGCAGGGGCCCTGCTGGGTCCTGACCCTGGCCTGTGGGGCCTCTGAGCACAACCGGCCCTCTCCCACTGGAAGACCTCCCCGGCTGCCTCCAAAGTCCTGTTTGCAAACACTCCCGCCCGCTGTTCACGTCAGGCTCGCACAATGCTCCCAAGCCCGGGAGAAAAGGACTTCGGAGTGGTGCTCTCTCCGGGCCCTTGCCCCTGAGCCTGGGGGCAAGGCAGGGGGAACACACTCCCAGGCCAAGGCAGAACCACATTCCCACGTCTGTTCCTGTCCCCTGCACCGGCAGAGAGCTTGGGGGAGCCAGAGTCTGTCAGGCAGGTGCTGGGTTGGCCGCCTCTGTGGGAAGGGGCAGAGCCGACCTAGGGGCAAGTTGGGCCTCTTGCTCTCCCTGCTGCCCTGAGGCTGCTGGGCCAAAGACGTCTTGGGCATCCAGCCCCTCGCTGGTCCATTCACTCTGACGAGGCCCTCTGAGCTCCAGCACCATGCAGTGTGGAGACAGCCCCTGCCAGCAACCTCCTCTCCAAGGAGGCCTCAACCGAGGCCTAGGCCCAGGGGAAAGGCACCAGAGGGGATGAGCCAGGGGAGGCGCCCGAGCATGTCTGGACGCAGTTCCCGCAGCCTGCCCCTTGGTGGGGCAGTACCCCCGGAGGCCAGGAAGGTCTGGGCAAGGCTGGCCAGGGGCAGGGGCCCTGCTGGGTCCTGCCCCTGGCCTGTGGGGCCTCTGAGCACAACCGGCCCTCTCCCACTGATAGACCTCCCCTGCTGCCTCCAAAGGCCGGTTTGCAAGCGCACCCGCCCACTGTTCCCAGCAGGCGTGCACAATGCTCCTAAGCCCGGAAGAAAAGCGCTTCAGGGTGGTGCTCTCTCTGGGCCCTTGCCCCTGAGCCTGGGGGCAAGGCAGGGTGTCCACACTCCCAGGCCAAGGCAGAACCACATGCACACATCTGATCTGCCCCCTGCACCGGCAGAGAGCTCGGGGGAGCCAGAGTCTGTCAGGCAGCTGCTGGGCTGGCCGCCTGTGTGGGAAGTGGCAGAGCCGACCTATGGGCAAGTTGGGCCTCTTGCCCTCCCTGCTGCCCTGAGGCTGCTGGGCCAAAGAGGTCTTGGGCATCCAACCCCTTGCTGGTCCCTTCCCTCTGACGAGGCCCTCTGAGCTCCAGCACCTTGCAGTGTGGAGACAGCCCCTGCCAGCAACCTCCTCTCCAAGGAGGCCTCAACCGAGGCCTAGGCCCAGGGGAAAGGCACCAGTGGGGATGAGCCTGGGGAGGCGCCCGGGCATGTCTGGACCCAGTCCCCGCAGCCTGCCCCTTGGTGGGGCAGTACCCCCGGAGGCGAGGAAGGTCTGGGAAAGGCTGGCCAGGAGCAGGGGACCTGCTGGGTCCTGCCCCTGGCCTGTGGGGCCTCTGAGCACAACCGGCCCTCTCCCACTGGAAGACGTCCCCGGCTGCCTCCAAAGGCCGGTTTGCAAGCACTCCCGCCCACTGTTCCAACCAAGGGCGCACAACGCTCCCAAGCCCGGGAGAAAATCGCCTCGGGGTGGTGCTCTCTCCGGGCCCTTTCCCCGGAGACTGGGGGCCAGGCAGGGGGTCCACACTCCCAGGCCAAGGCAGAACGACATGCACACGTCTGTTCCTGCCCCATGCACCGGCAGAGAGCTCGGGGGAGCCAGAGTCTGTCAGGCAGCTGCTGGGCTGGCCGCTTGTGTGGGACGGGGCAGAGCCGACCTAGGGGCAAGTTGGGCCTCTTGCTCTCCCTGCTGCCCTGAGGCTGCTGGGCCAAAGAGATCTTGGGCATCCAGCCCCTTGCTTGTCCCTTCCCTCTGACGAGGCCCTCTGAGCTCCAGCACCTTGCAGTGTGGAGACAGCCCCTGCCAGCAACCTCCTCTCTAAGGAGGCCTCAACCGAGGCCTAGGACCAGGGGAAAGGCACCAGCGGGGATGAGCCTGGGGAGGCGCCCGGGCATGTCTGGACCCAGTCCCCACAGCCTGCCCCTTGGTGGGGCAGTACCCCCGGAGGCCAGGAAGGTCTGGGCAAGGCTGGCCACGGGCAGGGGCCCTGCTGGGTCCTGCCCCTGGCCTGTGGGGCCTCTGAGCACAACCGGCCCTCTCCCACTGGAAGACTTCCCCGGCTGCCTCCAAAGGCCGGTTTGCAAACACTCCCGCCCGCTGTTCCCGCCAGGCACGCACTATTCTCCCAAGCCCGGGAGAAAAGCGCTTCGGGGTGTTGCTCTCTCCGGGCCCTTGCCCCTGAGCGTGGGGGCGAGGCAGTGGGTCTACACTCCCAGACCAACGCAGAACCACATGCACACGTCTGTTCCTGACCCCTGCACCGGCAGAGAGCTCGGGGGAGCCAGAGTCTGTCAGGCAGCTGCTGGGCTGGCCACCTGTGTGGGAAGGGGCAGAGCCGACCTAGGGGCAAGTTGGGCCTCTTCCTCTCCCTGCTGCCCTGAGGCTGCTGGGCCAAAGAGGTGTTGGGCATCCAGCCCCTTGCTGGTCCCTTCCCTCTGACGAGGCCCTCTGAGCTCCAGCACCTTGCAGTGTGGAGACAGCCCCTGCCAGCAACCTCCTCTCCAAGGAGGCCTCAACCGAGGCCTAGGCCCAGGGGAAAGGCACCAGCGGGGATGAGCCTGGGGAGGCGCCCGGCCATGTCTGGACCCAGTCCCCGCAGCCTGCCCCTTGGTGGGGCAGTACCCCCGGAGGCCAGGAGGGTCTGGGCAAGGCTGCCAGGGGCAGGGACACTGCTGAGTCCTGCCCCTGGCCTGTGGGGCGTCTGAGCACAACCGGCACTCTCCCGCTGGAAGACCTCCCCGGCTGCCTCCAAAGGCCGGTTTGCAAGCACTCCCGCCCGCTGTTCCCGCCAGGCACGCACAATGCTCCCAAGCCCGGGAGAAAAGCGCTTCGGGGTGGTGCTCTCTCCGGGCCCTTGCCCCTGAGCCTGGGGGACAGGCAGGGGGAACACACTCCCAGGCCAAGGCAGAACGACATGCACACGTCTGTTCCTGCCCCCTACACCGGCAGAGAGTTCGGGGGAGCCAGAGACTGCCAGGCTGCTGCTGGGCTGGCTGCCTGTGTGGGACGGGGTAGAGCCGACCTAGGGGCAAGTTGGGCCTCTTGCTCTCCCTGCTGCCCTGAAGCTGCTGGGTCAAAGAGGTCTTGGGCATCCAGCCCTTTGCTGGTCCTTTCCCTCTGACGAGGCCCTCTGAGCTCCAGCACCTTGCAGTGTGCAGACAGCCCCTTTCGGCAACCTCCTCTCCAAGGAGGCCTCAACCGAGGCCTAGGCCCAGGGGAAAGGCACCAGCGGGGATGAGCCTGGGGAGGCGCCCGGGCATGTCTGGACCCAGGCCCCGCAGCCTGCCCCTTGGTGGGGTAGTACCCCCGGAGGCCAGGAAGGTCTGGGCAAGGCTGCCAGAGGCAGGGACACTGCTGGGTCCTGCCCCTGGCCTGTGGGGCCTCTGAGAACAACTGGCACTCTCCCGCTGGAAGACCTCCCCGGCTGCCTCCAAAGGCTGGTTTGCAAGCACTCAATCCCGCTGTTCACGCCAGCTGCGCACAATGCTCCCAAGCCCGGGAGAAAAGCATTTTGGGGTGGTGCTCACTCCGGGCTTTGGAAGACCTCCCCGGCTGCCTCCAAGGCCGGTTTGCAAGCACTTCTGCCTGCTGTTCCCGCCAGCCGCGCACAATGCTCCCAAGACCGTGAGAAAAGCGCTTCGGGGTGGTGTTCTCTCAGGGACCATGGAGGACCTCCCCGGCTGCCCCCAAAGGCCGGTTTGCAAGCACTCCCACTCGCTGTTCCCGCTAGGCACACACAATGTTCCAAAACCCCGGAGAAAAGCGCTTCGGGGTGGTGGTCTCTCCGGGCCCCTGCCCCTGAGCCTGGGGGCCAGGCAGGGGATCCACAGTCCCAGGCCAAGGCAGAACCACATGCACACGTCTGTTCCTGCCCCCTCCACCGGCAGAGAGCTGGGGGGAGCCAGAGTCTGTCAGGCAGCTGCTGGGCTGGCCGCCTGTGTGGGAAGGGGCAGAGCCGACCTAGGGGCAAGTTGGGCCTCTTGCTCTCCCTGCTGCCCTGAGGCTGCTGGGTCAAAGAGGTCTTGGGCATCCAACCCTTTGCTGGTCCCTTCCCTCTGACGAGGCCCTCTGAGCTCCAGCACCTTGCAGTGTGGAGACAGCCCCTGCCAGCAACCTCCTCTCCAAGGAGGCCTCAACCGAGGCCTACGCCCAGGGGAAAAGCACCAGCGGGGATGATCCTGGGGAGGCGCACGGGCATGTCTGTACCCAGTCCCCGCAGCCTGCCCCTTGGTGGGGCAGTACCCCCGGAGGCCAGGAAGGTCTGGGCAAGGCTGCGAGGGGCAGGGGCCCTGCTGGGTCGTGCCCCTGGCCTGTGGGGCGTCTGAGCACAACCGGCACTCTCCCGCTGGAAGACCTCCCCGTCTGCCTCCAAAGGCCGGTTTGCAAGCACTCCCGCACACTGTTCCCGCCAGGCACGCACAATGCTCCCAAGCCCGGGAGAAAAGCGCTTCGGGGTGGTGCTCTCTCCGGGCCCTTGCCCCTGAGCCTGGGGGCCAGGCAGTTGGAACACACTCCCAGGCCAATGCAGAACGACATGCACACGTCTGTTCCTGCCCCCTACACCGGCAGAGAGCTCGGGGGAGCCAGAGACTGCCAGGCAGCTGCTGGGCTGGCCGCCTGTGTGGGAAGGGGCAGAGCCGACCTAGGGGCAAGTTGGGCCTCTTGCTCTCCCTGCTGCCCTGAGGCTGCTGGGCCAAAGAGGTCTTGGGCATCCAGCCCCTTGCTTGTCCCTTCCCTCTGACGAGGCCCTCTGAGCTCCAGCACCTTGCAGTGTGGAGACAGCCCCTGCCAGCAACCTCCTCTCCAAGGAGGCCTCAACCGAGGCCTAGGCCCAGGGGAAAGGCACCAGCGGGGATGAGCCTGGGGAGGCGCCCGGGGATGTCTGGACCCAGTCCCCGCAGCCTGCCCCTTGGTGGGGCAGTACCCCCGGAGGCCAGGAAGGTCTGGGCAAGGCTGGCCAGGGGCAGGGGCCCTGCTGGGTCCTGCCCCTGGCCTGTTGGGCGTCTGAGCACAACCGGCACTCTCCCGCTGGAAGACCTCCCCGTCTGCCTCCAAAAGACGGTTTGCAAGCACTCCCACCCGCTGTTCCCCCAGGCACGCACAATGCTCCCAAGCCCGGGAGAAAAGCGCTTCGGGGTGGTGCTCTCTCCGGGCCCTTGCCCCTGAGCCTGGGGCCAGGCAGGGGGAACACACTCCCAGGCCAATGGAGAACGACATGCACACGTCTGTTCCTGCCCCCTACACCGGCAGAGAGCTCGGGGGAGCCAGAGACTGCCAGGCTGCGGCTGGGCTGGCTGCCTGTGTGGGACGGGGCAGAGCCGACCTAGGGGCAAGTTGGGCTTCTTGCTCTCCCTGCTGCCCTGAAGCTGCTGGGTCAAAGAGGTCTTGGGCATCCAGCCCTTTGCTGGTGCCTTCCCTCTGACGAGGCCCTCTGAGCTCCAGCACCTTGCAGTGTGGAGACAGCCCCTGCCAGCAACCTCCTCTCCAAAGAGGCCTCAACCGAGGACTACACCCAGGGGAAAGGCACCAGCGGGGATGATCCTGGGGAGGCGCACGGACATGTCTGGACCCAGTCTCCGCAGCCTGCCCCTTGGTGGGGCAGTACCCCCGGAGGCCAGGAAGGTCTGGGCAAGTCTGGCCAGGGGCAGGGGCCCTGCTGGGTCCTGACCCTGGCCTGTGGGGCCTCTGAGCACAACCGGCCCTCTCCCACTGGAAGACCTCCCCGGCTGCCTCCAAAGTCCTGTTTGCAAACACTCCCGCCCGCTGTTCACGTCAGGCTCGCACAATGCTCCCAAGCCCGGGAGAAAAGGACTTCGGAGTGGTGCTCTCTCCGGGCCCTTGCCCCTGAGCCTGGGGGCAAGGCAGGGGGAACACACTCCCAGGCCAAGGCAGAACCACATTCCCACGTCTGTTCCTGTCCCCTGCACCGGCAGAGAGCTTGGGGGAGCCAGAGTCTGTCAGGCAGGTGCTGGGTTGGCCGCCTCTGTGGGAAGGGGCAGAGCCGACCTAGGGGCAAGTTGGGCCTCTTGCTCTCCCTGCTGCCCTGAGGCTGCTGGGCCAAAGACGTCTTGGGCATCCAGCCCCTCGCTGGTCCATTCACTCTGACGAGGCCCTCTGAGCTCCAGCACCATGCAGTGTGGAGACAGCCCCTGCCAGCAACCTCCTCTCCAAGGAGGCCTCAACCGAGGCCTAGGCCCAGGGGAAAGGCACCAGAGGGGATGAGCCAGGGGAGGCGCCCGAGCATGTCTGGACGCAGTTCCCGCAGCCTGCCCCTTGGTGGGGCAGTACCCCCGGAGGCCAGGAAGGTCTGGGCAAGGCTGGCCAGGGGCAGGGGCCCTGCTGCGTCCTGCCCCTGGCCTGTGGGGCCTCTGAGCACAACCGGCCCTCTCCCACTGATAGACCTCCCCTGCTGCCTCCAAAGGCCGGTTTGCAAGCGCACCCGCCCACTGTTCCCAGCAGGCGTGCACAATGCTCCTAAGCCCGGAAGAAAAGCGCTTCAGGGTGGTGCTCTCTCTGGGCCCTTGCCCCTGAGCCTGGGGGCAAGGCAGGGTGTCCACACTCCCAGGCCAAGGCAGAACCACATGCACACATCTGATCTGCCCCCTGCACCGGCAGAGAGCTCGGGGGAGCCAGAGTCTGTCAGGCAGCTGCTGGGCTGGCCGCCTGTGTGGGAAGTGGCAGAGCCGACCTATGGGCAAGTTGGGCCTCTTGCCCTCCCTGCTGCCCTGAGGCTGCTGGGCCAAAGAGGTCTTGGGCATCCAACCCCTTGCTGGTCCCTTCCCTCTGACGAGGCCCTCTGAGCTCCAGCACCTTGCAGTGTGGAGACAGCCCCTGCCAGCAACCTCCTCTCCAAGGAGGCCTCAACCGAGGCCTAGGCCCAGGGGAAAGGCACCAGCGGGGATGAGCCTGGGGAGGCGCCCGGGCATGTCTGGACCCAGTCCCCGCAGCCTGCCCCTTGGTGGGGCAGTACCCCCGGAGGCGAGGAAGGTCTGGGAAAGGCTGGCCAGGAGCAGGGGACCTGCTGGGTCCTGCCCCTGGCCTGTGGGGCCTCTGAGCACAACCGGCCCTCTCCCACTGGAAGACGTCCCCGGCTGCCTCCAAAGGCCGGTTTGCAAGCACTCCCGCCCACTGTTCCAACCAAGGGCGCACAACGCTCCCAAGCCCGGGAGAAAATCGCCTCGGGGTGGTGCTCTCTCCGGGCCCTTTCCCCGGAGACTGGGGGCCAGGCAGGGGGTCCACACTCCCAGGCCAAGGCAGAACGACATGCACACGTCTGTTCCTGCCCCATGCACCGGCAGAGAGCTCGGGGGAGCCAGAGTCTGTCAGGCAGCTGCTGGGCTGGCCGCTTGTGTGGGACGGGGCAGAGCCGACCTAGGGGCAAGTTGGGCCTCTTGCTCTCCCTGCTGCCCTGAGGCTGCTGGGCCAAAGAGATCTTGGGCATCCAGCCCCTTGCTTGTCCCTTCCCTCTGACGAGGCCCTCTGAGCTCCAGCACCTTGCAGTGTGGAGACAGCCCCTGCCAGCAACCTCCTCTCTAAGGAGGCCTCAACCGAGGCCTAGGACCAGGGGAAAGGCACCAGCGGGGATGAGCCTGGGGAGGCGCCCGGGCATGTCTGGACCCAGTCCCCACAGCCTGCCCCTTGGTGGGGCAGTACCCCCGGAGGCCAGGAAGGTCTGGGCAAGGCTGGCCACGGGCAGGGGCCCTGCTGGGTCCTGCCCCTGGCCTGTGGGGCCTCTGAGCACAACCGGCCCTCTCCCACTGGAAGACTTCCCCGGCTGCCTCCAAAGGCCGGTTTGCAAACACTCCCGCCCGCTGTTCCCGCCAGGCACGCACTATTCTCCCAAGCCCGGGAGAAAAGCGCTTCGGGGTGGTGCTCTCTCCGGGCCCTTGCCCCTGAGCGTGGGGGCGAGGCAGTGGGTCTACACTCCCAGACCAACGCAGAACCACATGCACACGTCTGTTCCTGACCCCTGCACCGGCAGAGAGCTCGGGGGAGCCAGAGTCTGTCAGGCAGCTGCTGGGCTGGCCACCTGTGTGGGAAGGGGCAGAGCCGACCTAGGGGCAAGTTGGGCCTCTTCCTCTCCCTGCTGCCCTGAGGCTGCTGGGCCAAAGAGGTGTTGGGCATCCAGCCCCTTGCTGGTCCCTTCCCTCTGACGAGGCCCTCTGAGCTCCAGCACCTTGCAGTGTGGAGACAGCCCCTGCCAGCAACCTCCTCTCCAAGGAGGCCTCAACCGAGGCCTAGGCCCAGGGGAAAGGCACCAGCGGGGATGAGCCTGGGGAGGCGCCCGGCCATGTCTGGACCCAGTCCCCGCAGCCTGCCCCTTGTTGGGGCAGTACCCCCGGAGGCCAGGAGGGTCTGGGCAAGGCTGCCAGGGGCAGGGACACTGCTGAGTCCTGCCCCTGGCCTGTGGGGCGTCTGAGCACAACCGGCACTCTCCCGCTGGAAGACCTCCCCGGCTGCCTCCAAAGGCCGGTTTGCAAGCACTCCCGCCCGCTGTTCCCGCCAGGCACGCACAATGCTCCCAAGCCCGGGAGAAAAGCGCTTCGGGGTGGTGCTCTCTCCGGGCCCTTGCCCCTGAGCCTGGGGGACAGGCAGGGGGAACACACTCCCAGGCCAAGGCAGAACGACATGCACACGTCTGTTCCTGCCCCCTACACCGGCAGAGAGTTCGGGGGAGCCAGAGACTGCCAGGCTGCTGCTGGGCTGGCTGCCTGTGTGGGACGGGGTAGAGCCGACCTAGGGGCAAGTTGGGCCTCTTGCTCTCCCTGCTGCCCTGAAGCTGCTGGGTCAAAGAGGTCTTGGGCATCCAGCCCTTTGCTGGTCCTTTCCCTCTGACGAGGCCCTCTGAGCTCCAGCACCTTGCAGTGTGCAGACAGCCCCTTTCGGCAACCTCCTCTCCAAGGAGGCCTCAACCGAGGCCTAGGCCCAGGGGAAAGGCACCAGCGGGGATGAGCCTGGGGAGGCGCCCGGGCATGTCTGGACCCAGGCCCCGCAGCCTGCCCCTTGGTGGGGTAGTACCCCCGGAGGCCAGGAAGGTCTGGGCAAGGCTGCCAGAGGCAGGGACACTGCTGGGTCCTGCCCCTGGCCTGTGGGGCCTCTGAGAACAACTGGCACTCTCCCGCTGGAAGACCTCCCCGGCTGCCTCCAAAGGCTGGTTTGCAAGCACTCAATCCCGCTGTTCACGCCAGCTGCGCACAATGCTCCCAAGCCCGGGAGAAAAGCATTTTGGGGTGGTGCTCACTCCGGGCTTTGGAAGACCTCCCCGGCTGCCTCCAAGGCCGGTTTGCAAGCACTTCTGCCTGCTGTTCCCGCCACCCGCGCACAATGCTCCCAAGCCCGGGAGAAAAGCGTTTCGGGGTGGTGTTCTCTCTGGGCCCAAGAAAGACCTCCCGGGCTGCCCCCAAATGCCGGTTTGCAAGCACTCCCACTCACTGTTCCCGCCATCCGTGCAAATGCTCCAAGCCCAGGAGAAAAGCCCTTCAGGGTGGTGCTCTCTCCCGGCCCTTGGAAGACCTCCCCGGCTGCCTCCAAAGGCTGGATTTCAAGTACTCCCTCCCGCTGTCCCGCCAGCCGCACACAATGCTCCCAATCACGGGAGAAAAGCGCTTCGGGGTGGTGCTCTCTACGGGCCCTTGGAAGACCTCCCCGTTTGTCTCCAAAGGCCGGTTTGCAAGCACTCATGCCCGCTGTTCCCGCCAGCCGCGCACAATGCTCCCAAGCCTAGGAGAAAAGCGCTTCGGGGTGGTGCTCTCTCCCGGCCCTTGGAAGACCTCCCCGGCTGCCTCCAAAGGCCGGTTTGCAAGCACTCAATCCCGCTGTTCCCGCCAGCCGCGCACAATGCTCCCAAGCCCGGGAGAAAAGCGCTTCGGGGTGGTGCTCTCTCCCGGCCCTTGGAAGACCTCCCCGGCTGCCTCCAAAGGCTGGTTTTCAAGAACTCCCTCCCGCTGACCCGCCAGCCGCACACAATGCTCCCAAGCCCGGGAGAAAAGCATTTTGAGGTGGTCTCTCTCCGGGCCCTTGGAAGACTCCCCGGCTGCCTCTAAAGGCCGGTTTGCAAGCACTCATGTCCTCTGTTCCCGACAGCCGCGAACAATGCTCCCAATTCCGTGAGAAAAGTGCTTCGGGATGGTGCTCTCTCCGGGCCCTTGGAAGACCTCCCAAGCTGCCTCCAAAGGCCGGTTTGCAAGCACTCCCACCCGCTGTTCCCGCCAGCCTCGCACAATGCTCCCAAGCCCGGGAGAAAAGCGCTTCGGGGTGGTGTTCTCTCCGTGCCAATGGAGGACCTCCCTGGCTGCCCCCAAAGGCCGGTTTGCAAGCACTCCCACTCGCTGTTCCCGCCAGCCACGCACAATCCTCCAAAACCCCGGAGAAAAGCGCTTCGGGGTGGTGTTCTCTCCGTGCCCATGGAAGACCTCCCGGGGTGCCCCCAAAGGCCGGTTTGGAAGCACTCCCACTCGCTGTTCCCGCCATCCGCGCACAATGCTCCCAAGCCCGGGAGAAAAGCATTTTGGGGTGGTGCTCACACCGGGCCCTGGAAGACCTCCCCGGCTGCCTCCAAAGGACGGTTTTCAAGCACTCCTGCCTGCTGTTCCCGCCACCCGCGCACAATGCTCCCAAGCCTGGGAGAAAAGCGCTTCGGGGTGGTGCTCTCTACAGGCCCTTGGAAGACCTCCCCGGCTGCCTCCAAAGGCCGGTTTGCAAGGACTCCTTCCTGCTGTTCCCGCCATCCGCGCACAATGCTCCCAAGCCCGGGAGAAAAGCATTTTGGGGTGGTGCTCACACCGGGCCCTGGAAGACCTCCCCGGCTGCCTCCAAAGGACGGTTTTCAAGCACTCCTGCCTGCTGTTCCCGCCACCCGCGCAAAATGCTCCCAAGCCCGGGAGAAAAGCGCTTCGGGGTGGTGCTCTCTACAGGCCCTTGGAAGACCTCCCCGGCTGCCTCCAAAGGCCGGTTTGCAAGGACTCCTTCCTGCTGTTCCCGCCAGCCACGCACAATGCTCCCAAGCCCGGGAGAAAAGCATTTTGGGGTGGTGCTCACACCGGGCCCTGGAAGACCTCCCCGGCTGCCTCCAAAGGACGGTTTTCAAGCACTCCTGCCTGCTGTTCCCACCACCCGCGCAGAATGCTCCCAAGCGCGGGAGAAAAGCGCTTCGGGGTGGTGCTCTCTACAGGCCCTTGGAAGACCTCCCCGGCTGCCTCCAAAGGCCGGTTTGCAAGGACTCCTTCCTGCTGTTCCCGCCAGCCACGCACAATGCTCCCAAGCCCGGGAGAAAAGCATTTTGGGGTGGTGCTCACTCCGGGCCCTTGGAAGACGTCCCCGGCTGCCTCCAATGGCCAGTTTGCAAGCACTCATGTCCGCTGTTCCCACCAGCCGCGCACAATGCTCCCAAGCCCGGGAGAAAAGCTTTTTGGGGTGGTGCTCACACCGGGCCCTGGAAGACCTCCCCGGCTGCCTCCAAAGGCCAGTTTTCAAGCACTCCTGCCTGCTGTTCCCGCCACCTGCGCACAATGCTCCCAAGCCCGGGAGAAAAGCGCTTCGGGGTGGTGCTCTCTACAGGCCCTTGGAAGACCTCCCCGGCTGCCTCCAAAGGCCGGTTTGCAAGGACTCCTTCCTGCTGTTCCCGCCAGCCACGCACAATGCTCCCAAGCCCGGGAGAGAAGCATTTTGGGGTGGTGCTCTCTACAGGCCCTTGGAAGACCTCCCCGGCTGCCTCCAGTGGCCAGTTTGCAAGCACTCATGCCCGCTGTTCCCACCAGCCGCGCACAATGCTCCCAAGCCAGGGAGAAAAGCTTTTTGGGGTGGTGCTCACACCGGGCCCTGGAAGACCTCCCCGGCTGCCTGCAAAGGCCGGTTTTCAAGCACTCCTGCCTGCTGTTCCTGCCACCCGCGCACAATACTCCCAAGCCCGGGAGAAAAGCGCTTCGGGGTGGTGCTCTCTACAGGCCCTTGGAAGACCTCCCCCGCTGCCTCCAAAGGCCGGTTTGCAAGGACTCCTTCCTGCTGTTCCCGCCAGCCACGCACAATGCTCCCAAGCCCGGGAGAAAAGTGCTTCGGGTGGTGAACTCTCCGGGCCCTTGGAAGTCGTCCCCGGCTGCCTCCAAAGGCCGGTTTGCAAGCACTCATGCCCGTTGTTCCCACCAGCCGGGCACAATGCTCCCAAGCCCGGGAGAAAAGCATTTTGGGGTGGTGCTCACTCCGGGCCCTTGGAAGACCTCCCCGGCTGCCTCCAAAGGCCAGTTTGCAAGCAGTCCTGCCTGCTGTTCCCGCCAGCCGCGCACAATGTTCCCAAGCCCGGGAGAAAAGCGCTTCGGGGTGGTGCTCTCTCCGGGCACTTTCAAGACCTCCCCGGCTGCCTCCAAAGGCCGGTTTGTAAGTACTCATTCCCGCTGCTTCCGCCAGCCACGCACAATGCTCCCAAGCCCGGGAGAAAAGCATTTTGGGGTGGTGATCAGTCCGGCCCTTGGAAGACCTCCCCGGCTGCCTCCAAAGGACAGTTTGCAAGCACTCATGCCCGCTGTTCCCGCCAGCCGCGCACAATGCTCCCAAGACCGTGAGAAAAGCGCTTCGGGGTGGTGTTCTCTCAGGGACCATGGAGGACCTCCCCGGCTGCCCCCAAAGGCCGGTTTGCAAGCATTCCCACTCGCTGTTCCCGCCAGGCACACACAATGTTCCAAAACCCCGGAGAAAAGCGCTTCGGGGTGGTGGTCTCTCCGGGCCCCTGCCCCTGAGCCTGGGGGCCAGGCAGGGGATCCACAGTCCCAGGCCAAGGCAGAACCACATGCACACGTCTGTTCCTGCCCCCTCCACCGGCAGAGAGCTGGGGGGAGCCAGAGTCTGTCAGGCAGCTGCTGGGCTGGCCGCCTGTGTGGGAAGGGGCAGAGCCGACCTAGGGGCAAGTTGGGCCTCTTGCTCTCCCTGCTGCCCTGAGGCTGCTGGGCCAAAGAGGTCTAGGGCATCCAGCCCCTTGCTGGTCCCTTCCCTCTGACGAGGCCCTCTGAGCTCCAGCACCTTGCAGTGTGGAGACAGCCCCTGCCAGCAACCTCCTCTCCAAGGAGGCCTCAACCGAGGCCTAGGCCCAGGGGAAAGGCACCAGCGGAGATGAGCCAGTGGAGGCGCACGGGCATGTCTGGACCCAGTCCCCGCAGCCTGCCCCTTGGTGGGGCAGTACCCCCGGAGGCCAGGAAGGTCTGGGCAAGGCTGCGAGGGGCAGGGGCCCTGCTGGGTCGTGCCCCTGGCCTGTGGGGCGTCTGAGCACAACCGGCACTCTCCCGCTGGAAGACCTCCCCGTCTGCCTCCAAAGGCCGGTTTGCAAACACTCCCGCCCGCTGTTCACGCCAGGCTCGCACAATGCTCCCAAGCCCGGGAGAAAAGCGCTTCGGGGTGGTGCTCTCTCCGGGCCCTTGCCCCTGAGCCTGGGGGCCAGGCAGTGGGTCCACACTCCCAGACCAAGGCAGAACCACATGCACACGTCTGTTCCTGACCCCTGCACCGGCAGAGAGCTTGGGGGAGCCAGAGTCTGTCAGGCAGGTGCTGGGCTGGCCGCCTGTGTGGGAAGGGGCAGAGCCGACCTAGGGGCAAGTTGGGCCTCTTGCTCTCCCTGCTGCCCTGAGGCTGCTGGGCCAAAGAGGTCTTGGGCATCCAGCCCCTTGCTGGTCCCTTCCCGCTGACGAGGCCCTCTGAGCTCCAGCACCTTGCAGTGTGGAGACAGCCCCTGCCAGCAACCTCCTCTCCAATGAGGCCTCAACCGAGGCCTAGGCCCAGGGGAAAGGCACCAGCGGGGATGAGCCTGGGGAGGCGCCCGGGCATGTCTGGACCCAGTCCCCACAGCCTGCCCCTGGTGGGGCAGTACCCCCGGAGGCCAGGAAGATCTGGGCAAGGCTGGCCAGGGGCAGGGGCCCTGCTGGGTCCTCCCCATGGCCTGTGGGGCCTCTGAGCACAACCGGCCCTCTCCCACTGGAAGACCTCCCCGGCTGCCTCCAAAGGCCGGTTTGCAAGCACTCCCGCCCACTGTTCCCGCCAGGCGCGCACAATGCTCCCAAGCCCGGGAGAAAAACGCTTCGGGGTGGTGCTCTCTCCGGGCCCTTGCCCCTGAGCCTGTGGGCAAGGCAGGGGGATCACACTCCCAGACCAAGGCAGAAACACATGCACACGTCTGTTCCTGTCCCCTGCACCGGCAGAGAGCTCGGGGGAGCCAGAGTCTCTCAGGCAGGTGCTGGGCTGGCCGCCTGTGTGGGAAGGGGCAGAGCCGACCTAGGGGCAAGTTGGGCCTCTTGCTCTCCCTGCTGCCCTGAGGCTGCTGGGCCAAAGACGTCTTGGGCATCCAGCCCCTTACTGGTCCCTTCCCTCTGACGAGGCCCTCTGAGCTCCAGCACCTTGCAGTGTGGAGACAGCCCCTGCCAGCAATCTCCTCTCCAAGGAGGCCTCAACCGAGGCCTAGGCCCAGGGGAAAGGCACCAGCGGGGTTGAGCCAGGGGAGGCGCCCGGGCATGTCTGGACCCTGTCCCCGCAGCCTGCCCCTTGGTGGGGCAGTACCCCCGGAGGCCAGGAAGGTCTGGGCAAGGCTGGCCAGGGGCAGGGGCCCTGCTGGGTCCTGCCCCTGGCCTGTGGGGCCTCTGAGCACAACCGGCCCTCTCCCACTGGAAGACCTCCCCGGCTGCCTCCAAAGGCCGGTTTGCAAGCACTCCCGCCCACTGTTCCCGCCAGGCGCGCACAATGCTCCCAAGCCCGGGAGAAAAGCGCTTCGGGGTGGTGGTCTCTCCGGGCTCTTGCCCCTGAGCCTGGGGGCCAGGCAGGGGGTCCACAGTCCCAGGCCAAGGCACAACAACATGCACACGTCTGTTCCTGCCCCCTCCACCGGCAGAGAGCTGGGGGGAGCCAGAGTCTGTCAGGCAGCTGCTGGGCTGGCCGCCTGTGTGGGAAGGGGCAGAGCCGACCTAGGGGCAAGTTGGGCCTCTTGCTCTCCCTGCTGCCCTGAGGCTGCTGGGCCAAAGACGTCTTGGGCATCCAGCCCTTTGCTGGTCCCTTCCCTCTGACGAGGCCCTCTGAGCTCCAGCACCTTGCAGTGTGGAGACAGCACCTGCCAGCAATCTCCTCTCCAAGGAGGCCTCAACCGAGGCCTAGGCCCAGGGCAAAGGCACCAGCGGGGATGAGCCAGGGGAGGCGCCCGAGCATGTCTGGACCCAGTCCCCGCAGCCTGCCCCTTGGTGGGGCAGTACCCCCGGAGGCCAGGAAGGTCTGGGTAAGGCTGGCCAGGGGCAGGGGCCCTGCTGGGTCCTGCCCCTGGCCTGTGGGGCCTCTGAGCACAACCGGCCCTCTCCCACTGGAAGACCTCCCCGGCTGCCTCCAAAGTCCTGTTTGCAAGCGCTCCCGGCCACTGTTACCAGCAGGCGGGCACAATGCTCCTAAGCCCGGAAGAAAAGCGCTTCAGGGTGGTGCTCTCTCTGGGCCCTTGCCCCTGAGCCTGGGGGCAAGGCAGGGTGTCCACACTCCCAGGCAAAGGCAGAACCACATGCACACGTCTGATCTGCCCCCTGCACCGGCAGAGAGCTCGGGGGAGCCAGAGTCTGTCAGGCAGCTGCTGGGCTGGCCGCCTGTGTGGGAAGTGGCAGAGCCGACCTAGGGGCAAGTTGGGCCTCTTGCTCTCCCTGCTGCCCTGAGGCTGCTGGGCCATAGAGGTCTTGGTCATCCAGCCCCTTGCTGGTCCCTTCCCTCTGACGAGGCCCTCTGAGCTCCAGCACCTTGCAGTGTGGAGACAGCCCCTGCCAGCAACCTCCTCTCCAAGGAGGCCTCAACCGAGGCCTAGGCCCAGGGGAAAGGCACCAGCGGGGATGAGCCTGGGGAGGCGCCCGGGCATGTCTGGACTCAGTCCCCGCAGCCTGCCCCTTGGTGGGGCAGTACCCCCGGAGGCCAGGAAGGTCTGGGCAAGGCTGGCCAGGGGCAGGGGCCCTGCTGGGTCCTGCCCCTGGCCTGTGGGGCCTCTGAGCACAACCGGCCCTCTCCCACTGGAAGAACTGCCCGGCTCCCTCCAAAGGCCAGTTTGCCAACACTCCCGCCCGCTGTTCCCGCCAGGCACGCACAATGCTCCCAAGCCCGGGAGAAAAGCGCTTCGGGGTGGTGCTCTCCTCGGGCCCTTGCCCCTGAGCCTGGGGTCCAGGCAGTTGGTCCACACTCCCAGACCAAGGCAGAACCACATGCACACGTCTGTTCCTGACCCCTGCACCGGCAGAGAGTTCGGGGGAGCCAGAGTCTGTCAGGCAGCTGCTGGGCTGGCCGCCTGTGTGGGAAGGGGCAGAGCCGACCTAGGGGCAAGTTGGGCCTCTTCCTCTCCCTGCTGCCCTGAGGCTGCTGGGCCAAAGAGGTCTTGGGCATCCAGCCCCTTGCTGGTCCCTTCCCTCTGACGAGGCCCTCTGAGCTCCAGCACCTTGCAGTGTGGAGACAGCCCCTGCCAGCAACATCCTCTCCAAGGAGGCCTCAACCGAGGCCTAGGCCCAGGGGAAAGGCACCAGCGGGGATGAGCCTGGGGAGGCGCCCGGGCATGTCTGGACCCAGTCCCCGCAGCCTGCCCCTTGGTGGGGCAGTACCCCCGGAGGCCAGGAAGATCTGGGCAAGGCTGGCCAGGGGCAGGGGCCCTGCTGGGTCCTCCCCATGGCCTGTGGGGCCTCTGAGCACAACCGGCCCTCTCCCACTGGAAGACCTCCCCGGCTGCCTCCAAAGGCCGGTTTGCAAGCACTCCCGCCCACTGTTCCCGCCAGGCGCGCACAATGCTCCCAAGCCCGGGAGAAAAGCGCTTCGGGGTGGTGCTCTCTCCGGGCCCTTGCCCCTGAGCCTGTGGGCAAGGCAGGGGGAACACACTCCCAGACCAAGGCAGAAACACATGCACACGTCTGTTCCTGTCCCCTGCACCGGCAGAGAGCTCGGGGGAGCCAGAGTCTCTCAGGCAGGTGCTGGGCTGGCCGCCTGTGTGGGAAGGGGCAGAGCCGACCTAGGGGCAAGTTGGGCCTCTTGCTCTCCCTGCTGCCCTGAGGCTGCAGGGCCAAAGACGTCTTGGGCATCCAGCCCCTTACTGGGCCCTTCCCTCTGACGAGGCCCTCTGAGCTCCAGCACCTTGCAGTGTGGAGACAGCCCCTGCCAGCAATCTCCTCTCCAAGGAGGCCTCAACCGAGGCCTAGGCCCAGGGGAAAGGCACCAGCGGGGATGAGCCAGGGGAGGCGCCCGGGCATGTCTGGACCCTGTCCCCGCAGCCTGCCCCTTGGTGGGGCAGTACCCCCGGAGGCCAGGAAGGTCTGGGCAAGGCTGGCCAGGGGCAGGGGCCCTGCTGGGTCCTGCCCCTGGCCTGTGGGGCCTCTGAGCACAACCGGCCCTCTCCCACTGGAAGACCTCCCCGGCTGCCTCCAAAGGCCGGTTTGCAAGCACTCCCGCCCACTGTTCCCGCCAGGCGCACACAATGCTCCCAAGCCCGGGAGAAAAGCGCTTCGGTGTGGTGGTCTCTCCGGGCCCTTGCCCCTGAGCCTGGGGGCCAGGCAGGGGATCCACAGTCCCAGGCCAAGGCACAACAACATGCACACGTCTGTTCCTGCCCCCTCCACCGGCAGAGAGCTGGGGGGAGCCAGAGTCTGTCAGGCAGCTGCTGGGCTGGCCGCCTGTGTGGGAAGGGGCAGAGCCGACCTAGGGGCAAGTTGGGCCTCTTCCTCTCCCTGCTGCCCTGAGGCTGCTGGGCCAAAGAGGTCTTGGGCATCCAGCCCCTTGCTGGTCCCTTCCCTCTGACGAGGCCCTCTGAGCTCCAGCACCTTGCAGTGTGGAGACAGACCCTGCCAGCAACCTCCTCTCCAAGGAGGCCTCAACCGAAGCCTAGGCCCAGGGGAAAGGCACCAGCGGGGATGAGCCAGTGGAGGCGCACGGGCATATCAGGACCCAGTCCCCGCAGCCTGCCCCTTGGTGGGGCAGTACCCCCGGAGGCCAGGAAGGTCTGGGCAAGGCTGGCCAGGGGCAGGGTCCCTGCTGGGTCCTGCCCCTGGCCTGTGGGGCCTCTGAGCACAACCGGCCCTCTCCCACTGGAAGACCTCCCCGGCTGCCTTCAAAGGCGTGTTTGCCAACACTCCCGCCCGCTGTTCCCGCCAGGCACGCACAACGATCCCAAGGCCAGAAGAAAAGCGCTTCGGGGTGTTGCTCTCTCCGGGCCCTTGCCCCTGAGCCTGGGGTCCAGGCAGTGGGTCCACACTCCCAGACCAAGGCAGAACCACATGCACACGTGTGTTCCTGACCCCTGAACCGGCAGAGAGCTCGGGGGAGCCAGAGTCTATCAGGCAGCTGCTGGGTTGGCTGCCTGTGTGGGAAGGGGCAGAGCCGACCTAGGGGCAAGTTGGGCCTCTTGCTCTCCCTGCTGCCCTGAGGCTGCTGGGCCAAAGAGGTCTTGGGCATCCAGCCCCTTGCTGGTCCCTTCCCGCTGACGAGGCCCTCTGAGCTCCAGCACCTTGCAGTGTGGAGACAGCCCCTGCCAGCAACCTCCTCTCCAAGGAGGCATCAACCGAGGCCTATGCCCAGGGGAAAGGCACCAGCGGGGATGAGCCTGGGGAGGCGCCCAGGCATGTCTGGACCCAGTCCCCGCAGCCTGCCCCTTGGTGGGGCAGTACCCCCGGAGGCCAGGAAGGTCTGGGCAAGGCTGGCCAGGGGCAGGGGACCTGCTGGGTCCTGCCCCTGGCCTGTGAGGCCTCTGAGCACAACCGGCCCTCTCCCACTGGAAGACCTCCACGGCTGCCTCCAAAGTCCTGTTTGCAAACACTCCCGCCCGCTGTTCACGCCAGGCTCGCACAATGCTCCCAAGCCCGGGAGAAAAGCGCTTCGGGGTGGTGCTCTCTCCGGGCCCTTGCCCCTGAGCCTGGGGGCAAGGCAGGGGGAACACACTCCCAGGCCAAGGCAGAACCACATGCCCACGTCTGTTCCTGTCCCCTGCACCGACAGAGAGCTTGGGGGAGCCAGAGTCTGTCAGGCAGCTGCTGAGTTGGCCGCCTGTGTGGGAAGGGGCAGAGCCGCCCTAGGGGCAAGTTGGGCCTCTTGCTCTCCCTGCTGCCCTGAGGCTGCTGGGCCAAAGACGTCTTGGGCATCCAGCCCCTTACTGGTCCCTTCCCTCTGACGAGGCCCTCTGAGCTCCAGCACCTTGCAGTGTGGAGACAGCCCCTGCCAGCAACCTCCTCTCCAAGGAGGCCTCAACCGAGGCCTAGGCCCAGGGGAAAGGCACCAGCGGGGATGAGCCTGGGGAGGCGCCCAGGCATGTCTGGACCCAGGCCCCGCAGCCTGCCCCTTGGTGGGGCAGTACCCCCGGAGGCCAGGAAGGTCTGGGCAAGGCTGGCCAGGGGCAGGGGCCCTGCTGCGTCCTGCCCCTGGCCTGTGGGGCCTCTGAGCACAACCGGCCCTCTCCCACTGGAAGACCTCCCCGGCTGCCTCCAAAGGCCGGTTTGCAAGCGCTCCCGCCCACTGTTCCCAGCAGGCGTGCACAATGCTCCCAAGCCCGGGAGAAAAGCGCTTCAGGGTGGTGCTCTCTCTGGGCCCTTGCCCCTGAGCCTGGGGCAAGGCAGGGTGTCCACACTCCCAGGACAAGGCAGAACCACATGCACACGTCTGATCTGCCCCCTGCACCGGCAGAGAGCTCGGGGGAGCCAGAGTCTGTCAGGCAGCTGCTGGGCTGGCCGCCTGTGTGGGAAGGGGCAGAGCCGACCTAGGGGCAAGTTGGGCCTCTTGCTCTCCCTGCTGCCCTGAGGCTGCTGGGTCAAAGAGGTCTTGGGCATCCAGCCCTTTGCTGGTCCTTTCCCTCTGACGAGGCCCTCTGAGCTCCAGCACCTTGCAGTGTGCAGACAGCCCCTGCCGGCAACCTCCTCTCCAAGGAGGCCTCAACCGAGGCCTAGGCCCAGGGGAAAGGCACCAGCGGGGATGAGCCTGGGGAGGCGCCCGGGCATGTCTGGACCCAGGCCCCGCAGCCTGCCCCTTGGTGGGGTAGTACCCCCGGAGGCCAGGAAGGTCTGGGCAAGGCTGCCAGAGGCAGGGACACTGCTGTGTCCTGCCCCTGGCCTGTGGGGCCTCTGAGAACAACTGGCACTCTCCCGCTGGAAGACCTCCCCGGCTGCCTCCAAAGGCTGGTTTGCAAGCACTCAATCCCGCTGTTCACGCCAGCTGCGCACAATGCTCCCAAGCCCGGGAGAAAAGCATTTTGGGGTGGTGCTCACTCCGGGCTTTGGAAGACCTCCCCGGCTGCCTCCAAGGCCGGTTTGCAAGCACTTCTGCCTGCTGTTCCCGCCACCCGCGCACAATGCTCCCAAGCCCGGGAGAAAAGCGTTTCGGGGTGGTGTTCTCTCTGGACCCAAGAAAGACCTCCCGGGCTGCCCCCAAATGCCGGTTTGCAAGCACTCCCACTCACTGTTCCCGCCATCCGTGCAAATGCTCCAAGCCCAGGAGAAAAGCCCTTCAGGGTGGTGCTCTCTCCCGGCCCTTGGAAGACCTCCCCGGCTGCCTCCAAAGGCTGGATTTCAAGTACTCCCTCCCGCTGTCCCGCCAGCCGCACACAATGCTCCCAATCACGGGAGAAAAGCGCTTCGGGGTGGTGCTCTCTACGGGCCCTTGGAAGACCTCCCCGTTTGTCTCCAAAGGCCGGTTTGCAAGCACTCATGCCCGCTGTTCCCGCCAGCCGCGCACAATGCTCCCAAGCCTAGGAGAAAAGCGCTTCGGGGTGGTGCTCTCTCCCGGCCCTTGGAAGACCTCCCCGGCTGCCTCCAAAGGCCGGTTTGCAAGCACTCAATCCCGCTGTTCCCGCCAGCCGCGCACAATGCTCCCAAGCCCGGGAGAAAAGCGCTTCGGGGTGGTGCTCTCTCCCGGCCCTTGGAAGACCTCCCCGGCTGCCTCCAAAGGCTGGTTTTCAAGAACTCCCTCCCGCTGACCCGCCAGCCGCACACAATGCTCCCAAGCCCGGGAGAAAAGCATTTTGAGGTGGTCTCTCTCCGGGCCCTTGGAAGACTCCCCGGCTGCCTCTAAAGGCCGGTTTGCAAGCACTCATGTCCTCTGTTCCCGACAGCCGCGAACAATGCTCCCAATTCCGTGAGAAAAGTGCTTCGGGATGGTGCTCTCTCCGGGCCCTTGGAAGACCTCCCAAGCTGCCTCCAAAGGCCGGTTTGCAAGCACTCCCGCCCGCTGTTCCCGCCAGCCTCGCACAATGCTCCCAAGCCCGGGAGAAAAGCGCTTCGGGGTGGTGTTCTCTCCGTGCCAATGGAGGACCTCCCTGGCTGCCCCCAAAGGCCGGTTTGCAAGCACTCCCACTCGCTGTTCCCGCCAGCCACGCACAATCCTCCAAAACCCCGGAGAAAAGCGCTTCGGGGTGGTGTTCTCTCCGTGCCCATGGAAGACCTCCCGGGGTGCCCCCAAAGGCCGGTTTGGAAGCACTCCGACTCGCTGTTCCCGCCATCCGCGCACAATGCTCCCAAGCCCGGGAGAAAAGCATTTTGGGGTGGTGCTCACACCGGGCCCTGGAAGACCTCCCCGGCTGCCTCCAAAGGACGGTTTTCAAGCACTCCTGCCTGCTGTTCCCGCCACCCGCGCAGAATGCTCCCAAGCGCGGGAGAAAAGCGCTTCGGGGTGGTGCTCTCTACAGGCCCTTGGAAGACCTCCCCGGCTGCCTCCAAAGGCCGGTTTGCAAGGACTCCTTCCTGCTGTTCCCGCCATCCGCGCACAATGCTCCCAAGCCCGGGAGAAAAGCATTTTGGGGTGGTGCTCACACCGGGCCCTGGAAGACCTCCCCGGCTGCCTCCAAAGGACGGTTTTCAAGCACTCCTGCCTGCTGTTCTCGCCACCCGTGCAAAATGCTCCCAAGCCCGGGAGAAAAGCGCTTCGGGGTGGTGCTCTCTACAGGCCCTTGGAAGACCTCCCCGGCTGCCTCCAAAGGCCGGTTTGCAAGGACTCCTTCCTGCTGTTCCCGCCAGCCACGCACAATGCTCCCAAGCCCGGGAGAAAAGCATTTTGGGGTGGTGCTCACACCGGGCCCTGGAAGACCTCCCCGGCTGCCTCCAAAGGACGGTTTTCAAGCACTCCTGCCTGCTATTCCCGCCACCCGCGCAGAATGCTCCCAAGCGCGGGAGAAAAGCGCTTCGGGGTGGTGCTCTCTACAGGCCCTTGGAAGACCTCCCCGGCTGCCTCCAAAGGCCGGTTTGCAAGGACTCCTTCCTGCTGTTCCCGCCAGCCACGCACAATGCTCCCAAGCCCGGGAGAAAAGCATTTTGGGGTGGTGCTCACTCCGGGCCCTTGGAAGACCTCCCCGGCTGCCTCCAATGGCCAGTTTGCAAGCACTCATGTCCGCTGTTCCCACCAGCCGCGCACAATGCTCCCAAGCCCGGGAGAAAACCTTTTTGGGGTGGTGCTCACACCGGGCCCTGGAAGACCTCCCCGGCTGCCTCCAAAGGCCAGTTTTCAAGCACTCCTGCCTGCTGTTCCCGCCACCTGCGCACAATGCTCCCAAGCCCGGGAGAGAAGCGCTTCGGGGTGGTGCTCTCTACAGGCCCTTGGAAGACCTCCCCGGCTGCCTCCAAAGGCCGGTTTGCAAGGACTCCTTCCTGCTGTTCCCGCCAGCCACGCACAATGCTCCCAAGCCCGGGAGAGAAGCATTTTGGGGTGGTGCTCTCTACAGGCCCTTGGAAGACCTCCCCGGCTGCCTCCAGTGGCCAGTTTGCAAGCACTCATGCCCGCTGTTCCCACCAGCCGCGCACAATGCTCCCAAGCCCGGGAGAAAAGCTTTTTAGGGTGGTGCTCACACCGGGCCCTGGAAGACCTCCCCGGCTGCCTGCAAAGGCCGGTTTTCAAGCACTCCTGCCTGCTGTTCCTGCCACCCGCGCACAATACTCCCAAGCCCGGGAGAAAAGCGCTTCGGGGTGGTGCTCTCTACAGGCCCTTGGAAGACCTCCCCCGCTGCCTCCAAAGGCCGGTTTGCAAGGACTCCTTCCTGCTGTTCCCGCCAGCCACGCACAATGCTCCCAAGCCCGGGAGAAAAGTGCTTCGGGGTGGTGATCTCTCCGGGCCCTTGGAAGTCGTCCCCGGCTGCCTCCAAAGGCCGGTTTGCAAGCACTCATGCCCGTTGTTCCCACCAGCCGGGCACAATGCTCCCAAGCCCGGGAGAAAAGCATTTTGGGGTGGTGCTCACTCCGGGCCCTTGGAAGACCTCCCCGGCTGCCTCCAAAGGCCAGTTTGCAAGCAGTCCTGCCTGCTGTTCCCGCCAGCCGCGCACAATGCTCCCAAGCCCGGGAGAAAAGCGCTTCGGGGTGGTGCTCTCTCCGGGCACTTTCAAGACCTCCCCGGCTGCCTCCAAAGGCCGGTTTGTAAGTACTCATTCCCGCTGCTTCCGCCAGCCACGCACAATGCTCCCAAGCCCAGGAGAAAAGCATTTTGGGGTGGTGCTCTCTCCGGGCCCTTGGAAGACCTCCCGGGCTGCCTCCAAAGGCCAGTTTGCAAGCATTCATGTCCGTTGTTCCCGACAGCCGCGCACAATGCTCCCAAGCCCGAGAGAAAAGCATTTTGGGGTGGTGATCAGTCCGGCCCTTGGAAGACCTCCCCGGCTGCCTCCAAAGGACAGTTTGCAAGCAACATGCCCGCTGTTCCCGCCAGCCGCGCACAATGCTCCCAAGACCGTGAGAAAAGCGCTTCGGGGTGGTGTTCTCTCAGGGACCATGGAGGACCTCCCCGGCTGCCCCCAAAGGCCGGTTTGCAAGCATTCCCACTCGATGTTCCCGCCAGGCACACACAATGTTCCAAAACCCCGGAGAAAAGCGCTTCGGGGTGGTGGTCTCTCCGGGCCCCTGCCCCTGAGCCTGGGGGCCAGGCAGGGGATCCACAGTCCGAGGCCAAGGCAGAACCACATGCACACGTCTGTTCCTGCCCCCTCCACCGGCAGAGAGCTGGGGGAGCCAGAGTCTGTCAGGCAGCTGCTGGGCTGGCCGCCTGTGTGGGAAGGGGCAGAGCCGACCTAGGGGCAAGTTGGGCCTCTTGCTCTCCCTGCTGCCCTGAGGCTGCTGGGCCAAAGAGGTCTTGGGCATCCAGCCCCTTGCTGGTCCCTTCCCTCTGACGAGGCCCTCTGAGCTCCAGCACCTTGCAGTGTGGAGACAGCCCCTGCCAGCAACCTCCTCTCCAAGGAGGCCTCAACCGAGGCCTAGGCCCAGGGGAAAGGCACCAGCGGAGATGAGCCAGTGGAGGCGCACGGGCATGTCTGGACCCAGTCCCCGCAGCCTGCCCCTTGGTGGGGCAGTACCCCCGGAGGCCAGGAAGGTCTGGGCAAGGCTGCGAGGGGCAGGGACCCTGCTGGGTCGTGCCCCTGGCCTGTGGGGCGTCTGAGCACAACCGGCACTCTCCCGCTGGAAGACCTCCCCGTCTGCCTCCAAAGGCCGGTTTGCAAGCACTCCCGCCCGCTGTTCCCGCCAGGCACGCACAATGCTCCCAAGCCCGGGAGAAAAGCGCTTCGGGGTGGTGCTCTCTCCGGGCCCTTGCCCCTGAGCCTGGGGGCCAGGCAGTTGGAACACACTCCCAGGCCAATGCAGAACGACATGCACACGTCTGTTCCTGCCCCCTACACCGGCAGAGAGCTGGGGGGAGCCAGAGACTGCCAGGCTGCTGCTGGGCTGGCTGCCTGTGTGGGACGGGGCAGAGCCGACCTAGGGGCAAGTTGGGCCTCTTGCTCTCCCTGCTGCCCTGAGGCTGCTGGGTCAAAGAGGTCTTGGGCATCCAGCCCTTTGCTGGTCCCTTCCCTCTCACGAGGCCCTCTGAGCTCCAGCACCTTGCAGTGTGGAGACAGCCCCTACCAGCAACCTCCTCTCCAAAGAGGCCTCAACCGAGGCCTACGCCCAGGGGAAAAGCACCAGCGGGGATGATCCTGGGGAGGGGCACGGACATGTCTGGACCCAGTCCCCGCAGCCTGCCCCTTGGTGGGGCAGTACCCCCGGAGGCCAGGAAGGTCTGTGCAAGGCTGCCAGGGGCAGGGGCCCTGCTGGGTCCTGCCCCTGGCCTGTGAGGCCTCTGAGCACAACCGGCCCTCTCCCACTGGAAGACCTCCCCAGCTGCCTCCAAAGTCCTGTTTGCAAACACTCCCGCCCGCTGTTCACGCCAGGCTCGCACAATGCTCCCAAGCCCGGGAGAAAAGCGCTTCGGGGTGGTGCTCTCTCCGGGCCCTTGCCCCTGAGCCTGGGGGCCAGGCAGTGGGTCCACACTCCCAGACCAAGGCAGAACCACATGCACACGTCTGTTCCTGACCCCTGCACCGGCAGAGAGCTCTGGGGAGCCAGAGTCTGTCAGGCAGGTGCTGGGCTGGCCGCCTGTGTGGGAAGGGGCAGAGCCGACCTAGGGGCAAGTTGGGCCTCTTGCTCTCCCTGCTGCCCTGAGGCTGCTGGGCCAAAGACGTCTTGGGCATCCAGCCCCTTGCTGGTCCCTTCCCTCTGACGAGGCCCTCTGAGCTCCAGCACCTTGCAGTGTGGAGACAGCCCCTGCCAGCAACCTCCTCTCCAATGAGGCCTCAACCGAGGCCTAGTCCTAGGGGAAAGACACCAGCGGGGATGAGCCTGGGGAGGCGCCCGGGCATGTCTGGACCCAGTCCCCGCAGCCTGCCCCTTGGTGGGGCAGTACCCCCGGAGGCCAGGAAGGTCTGTGCAAGGCTGCCAGGGGCAGGGACAGTGCTGGGTCCTGCCCCTGGCCTGTTGGACGTCTGAGCACAACCGGCACTCTCGCGCTGGAAGACCTCCCCGTCTGCCTCCAAAGGCCGGTTTGCAAGCACTCCCGCCCGCTGTTCCCACCAAGCGCGCACAATGCTCCCAAGCCCGGGAGAAAAGCGCTTCGGGGTGTTGCTCTCTCCGGGCCCTTGCCCCTGAGCCTGGGGTCCAGGCAGTGGGTCCACACTCCCAGACCAAGGCAGAACCACATGCACACGTCTGTTCCTGACCCCTGAACCGGCAGAGAGCTCGGGGGAGCCAGAGTCTATCAGGCAGCTGCTGGGTTGGCTGCCTGTGTGGGAAGGGGCAGAGCCGACCTAGGGGCAAGTTGGGCCTCTTGCTCTCCCTGCTGCCCTGAGGCTTCTGGGCCAAAGAGGTCTTGGGCATCCAGCCCCTTGCTGGTCCCTTCCCGCTGACGAGGCCCTCTGAGCTCCAGCACCTTGCAGTGTGGAGACAGCCCCTGCCAGCAACCTCCTCTCCAAGGAGGCATCAACCGAGGCCTATGCCCAGGGGAAAGGCACCAGCGGGGATGAGCCTGGGGAGGCGCCCAGGCATGTCTGGACCCAGTCCCCGCAGCCTGCCCCTTGGTGGGGCAGTACCCCCGGAGGTCAGGAAGGTCTGGGCAAGGCTGGCCAGGGGCAGGGGACCTGCTGGGTCCTGCCCCTGGCCTGTGAGGCCTCTGAGCACAACCGGCCCTCTCCCACTGGAAGACCTCCACGGCTGCCTCCAAAGTCCTGTTTGCAAACACTCCCGCCCGCTGTTCACGCCAGGCTCGCACAATGCTCCCAAGCCCGGGAGAAAAGCGCTTCGGGGTGGTGCTCTCTCCGGGCCCTTGCCCCTGAGCCTGGGGGCAAGGCAGGGGGAACACACTCCCAGGCCAAGGCAGAACCACATGCCCACGTCTGTTCCTGTCCCCTGCACTGGCAGAGAGCTTGGGGGAGCCAGAGTCTGTCAGGCAGCTGCTGAGTTGGCCGCCTGTGTGGGAAGGGGCAGAGCCGCCCTAGGGGCAAGTTGGGCCTCTTGCTCTCCCTGCTGCCCTGTGGCTGCTGGGCCAAAGACGTCTTGGGCATCCAGCCCCTTACTGGTCCCTTCCCTCTGACGAGGCCCTCTGAGCTCCAGCACCTTGCAGTGTGGAGACAGCCCCTGCCAGCAACCTCCTCTCCAAGGAGGCCTCAACCGAGGCCTAGGCCCAGGGGAAAGGCACCAGCGGGGATGAGCCTGGGGAGGCGCCCGGGCATGTCTGGACCCAGGCCCCGCAGCCTGCCCCTTGGTGGGGCAGTACCCCCGGAGGCCAGGAAGGTCTGGGCAAGGCTGGCCAGGGGCAGGGGCCCTGCTGCGTCCTGCCCCTGGCCTGTGGGGCCTCTGAGCACAACCGACCCTCTCCCACTGGAAGACCTCCCCGGCTGCCTCCAAAGGCCGGTTTGCAAGCGCTCCCGCCCACTGTTCCCATCAGGCGTGCACAATGCTCCCAAGCCCGGGAGAAAAGCGCTTCAGGGTGGTGCTCTCTCCGGGCCCTTGCCCCTGAGCCTGGGGCAAGGCAGGGTGTCCACACTCCCAGGACAAGGCAGAACCACATGCACACGTCTGATCTGCCCCCTGCACCGGCAGAGAGCTCGGGGGAGCCAGAGTCTGTCAGGCAGCTGCTGGGCTGGCCGCCTGTGTGGGAAGGGGCAGAGTCGAACTAGGGGCAAGTTGGGCCTCTTGCTCTCCCTGCTGCACTGAGGCTGCTGGGCCAAAGAGGTCTTGGGCATCCAGCCCCTTGCTGGTCCCTTCCCTCTGACGAGGCCCTCTGAGCTCCAGCACCTTGCAGTGTGGAGACAGCCCCTGCCAGCAACCTCCTCTCCAAGGAGGTCTCAACTGAGGCCTAGGCCCAGGGGAAAGGCACCAGCGGGGATGAGCCTGGGGAGGTGCCTGGCCATGTCTGGACCCAGTCCCCGCAGCCTGCCCCTTGGTGGGGCAGTACCCCCGGAGGCCAGGAGGGTCTGGGCAAGGCTGCCAGGGGCAGGGACACTGCTGGTCCTGCCCCTGGCCTGTGGGGCGTCTGAGCACAACCGGCACTCTCCCGCTGGAAGACCTCCCCGGCTGCCTCCAAAGGCCGGTTTGCAAGCACTCCCGCCCGCTGTTCCCGCCAGGCACGCACAATGCTCCCAAGCCCGGGAGAAAAGCGCTTCGGGGTGGTGCTCTCTCCGGGCCCTTGCCCCTGAGCCTGGGGGACAGGCAGGGGGAACACACTCCCAGGCCAAGGCAGAACGACATGCACACGTCTGTTCCTGCCCCCTACACCGGCAGAGAGTTCGGGGGAGCCAGAGACTGCCAGGCTGCTGCTGGGCTGGCTGCCTGTGTGGGACGGGGTAGAGCCGACCTAGGGGCAAGTTGGGCCTCTTGCTGTCCCTGCTGCCCTGAGGCTGCTGGGTCAAAGAGGTCTTGGGCATCCAGCCCTTTGCTTGTCCCTGCACTCTGACGAGGCCCTCTGAGCTCCAGCACCTTGCAGTGTGGAGACAGCCCCTGCCAGCAACCTCCTCTCCAAGGAGGCCTCAACCGAGACCTAGGACCAGGGGAAAGGCACCAGCGGGGATGAGCCTGGGGAGGCGCCCGGGCATGTCTGGACCCAGTCCCCGCAGCCTGCCCCTTGGTGGGGCAGTACCCCCGGAGGCCAGGAAGGTCTGGGAAAGGCTGGCCAGGGGCAGGGGACCTGCTGGGTCCTGCCCCTGGCCTGTGGGGCCTCTGAGCACAACCGGCTCTCTCACACTGGAAGACCTCCCCGGCTGCCTCCAAAGTCCTGTTTGCCAACACTCCCACCCGCTGTTCACGCCAGACTTGCACAATGCTCCCAAGCCCGGGAGAAAAGCGCTTCGGGGTGGTGCTCTCTCCGGGCCCTTGCCCCTGAGCCTGGGGGCAAGGCATGGGGAACACACTCCCAGGCCAAGGCAGAACCACATGCCCACGTCTGTTCCTGTCCCCTGCACCGGCAGAGAGCTTGGGGGAGCCAGAGTCTGTCAGGCAGCTGCTGGGTTGGCCGCCTGTGTGGGAAGGGGCAGAGCCGCCCTAGGGGCAAGTTGGGCCTCTTGCTCTCCCTGCTGCCCTGAGGCTGCTGGGCCAAAGACGTCTTGGGCATCCAGCCCCTTACTGGTCCCTTCCCTCTGACGAGGCCCTCTGAGCTCCAGCACCTTGCAGTGTGGAGACAGCCCCTGCCAGCAACCTCCTCTCCAAGGAGGCCTCAACCGAGGCCTAGGCCCAGGGGAAAGGCACCAGCGGGGATGAGCCAGGGGAGGCGCCCGAGCATGTCTGGACCCAGTCCCCGCAGCCTGCCCCTTGGTGGGGCAGTACCCCCGGAGGCCAGGAAGGTCTGGGTAAGGCTGGCCAGGGGCAGGGGCCCTGCTGGGTCCTGCCCCTGGCCTGTGGGGCCTCTGAGCACAACCGGCCCTTTCCCACTGGAAGACCTCCCCGGCTGCCTCCAAAGTCCTGTTTGCAAGCGCTCCCGGCCACTGTTACCAGCAGGCGGGCACAATGCTCCTAAGCCCGGAAGAAAAGCGCTTCAGGGTGGTGCTCTCTCTGGGCCCTTGCCCCTGAGCCTGGGGGCAAGGCAGGGTGTCCACACTCCCAGGCCAAGGCAGAACCACATGCACACGTCTGATCTGCCCCCTGCACCGGCAGAGAGCTCGGGGGAGCCAGAGTCTGTCAGGCAGCTGCTGGGCTGGCCGCCTGTGTGGGAAGTGGCAGAGCCGACCTAGGGGCAAGTTGGGCCTCTTGCTCTCCCTGCTGCCCTGAGGCTGCTGGGCCATAGAGGTCTTGGTCATCCAGCCCCTTGCTGGTCCCTTCCCTCTGACGAGGCCCTCTGAGCTCCAGCACCTTGCAGTGTGGAGACAGCCCCTGCCAGCAACCTCCTCTCCAAGGAGGCCTCAACCGAGGCCTAGGCCCAGGGGAAAGGCACCAGCGGGGATGAGCCTGGGGAGGCGCCCGGGCATGTCTGGACTCAGTCCCCGCAGCCTGTCCCTTGGTGGGGCAGTACCCCCGGAGGCCAGGAAGGTCTGGGCAAGGCTGGCCAGGGGCAGGGGCCCTGCTGGGTCCTGCCCCTGGCCTGTGGGGCCTCTGAGCACAACCGGGCCTCTCCCACTGGAAGAACTCCCCGGCTCCCTCCAAAGGCCAGTTTGCCAACACTCCCGCCCGCTGTTCCCGCCAGGCACGCACAATGCTCCCAAGCCCGGGAGAAAAGCGCTTCGGGGTGGTGCTCTCCTCGGGCCCTTGCCCCTGAGCCTGGGGTCCAGGCAGTTGGTCCACACTCCCAGACCAAGGCAGAACCACATGCACACGTCTGTTCCTGACCCCTGCACCGGCAGAGAGTTCGGGGGAGCCAGAGTCTGTCAGGCAGCTGCTGGGCTGGCCGCCTGTGTGGGAAGGGGCAGAGCCGACCTAGGGGCAAGTTGGGCCTCTTCCTCTCCCTGCTGCCCTGAGGCTGCTGGGCCAAAGAGGTCTTGGGCATCCAGCCCCTTGCTGGTCCCTTCCCTCTGACGAGGCCCTCTGAGCTCCAGCACCTTGCAGTGTGGAGACAGCCCCTGCCAGCAACATCCTCTCCAAGGAGGCCTCAACCGAGGCCTAGGCCCAGGGGAAAGGCACCAGCGGGGATGAGCTTGGGGAGGCGCCCGGGCATGTCTGGACCCAGTCCCCGCATCCTGCCCCTTGGTGGGGCAGTACCCCCGGAGGCCAGGAAGATCTGGGCAAGGCTGGCCAGGGGCAGGGGCCCTGCTGGGTCCTCCCCATGGCCTGTGGGGCCTCTGAGCACAACCGGCCCTCTCCCACTGGAAGACCTCCCCGGCTGCCTCCAAAGGCCGGTTTGCAAGCACTCCCGCCCACTGTTCCCGCCAGGCGCGCACAATGCTCCCAAGCCCGGGAGAAAAGCGCTTCGGGGTGGTGCTCTCTCCGGGCCCTTGCCCCTGAGCCTGTGGGCAAGGCAGGGGGAACACACTCCCAGACCAAGGCAGAAACACATGCACACGTCTGTTCCTGTCCCCTGCACCGGCAGAGAGCTCGGGGGAGCCAGAGTCTCTCAGGCAGGTGCTGGGCTGGCCGCCTGTGTGGGAAGGGGCAGAGCCGACCTAGGGGCAAGTTGGGCCTCTTGCTCTCCCTGCTGCCCTGAGGCTGCAGGGCCAAAGACGTCTTGGGCATCCAGCCCCTTACTGGTCCCTTCCCTCTGACGAGGCCCTCTGAGCTCCAGCACCTTGCAGTGTGGAGACAGCCCCTGCCAGCAATCTCCTCTCCAAGGAGGCCTCAACCGAGGCCTAGGCCCAGGGGAAAGGCACCAGCGGGGTTGAGCCAGGGGAGGCGCCCGGGCATGTCTGGACCCTGTCCCCGCAGCCTGCCCCTTGGTGGGGCAGTACCCCCGGAGGCCAGGAAGGTCTGGGCAAGGCTGGCCAGGGGCAGGGGCCCTGCTGGGTCCTGCCCCTGGCCTGTGGGGCCTCTGAGCACAACCGGCCCTCTCCCACTGGAAGACCTCCCCGGCTGCCTCCAAAGGCCAGTTTGGAAGCACTCCCGCCCACTGTTCCCGCCAGGCGCGCACAATGCTCCCAAGCCCGGGAGAAAAGCGCTTCGGGGTGGTGGTCTCTCCGGGCCCTTGCCCCTGAGCCTGGGGGCCAGGCAGGGGATCCACAGTCCCAGGCCAAGGCACAACAACATGCACACGTCTGTTCCTGCCCCCTCCACCGGCAGAGAGCTGGGGGGAGCCAGAGTCTGTCAGGCAGCTGCTGGGCTGGCCGCCTGTGTGGGAAGGGGCAGAGCCGACCTAGGGGCAAGTTGGGCCTCTTGCTCTCCCTGCTGCCCTGAGGCTGCTGGGCCAAAGAGGTCTTGGGCATCCAGCCCCTTGCTGGTCCCTTCCCTCTGACGAGGCCCTCTGAGCTCCAGCACCTTGCAGTGTGGAGACAGACCCTGCCAGCAACCTCCTCTCCAAGGAGGCCTCAACCGAAGCCTAGGCCCAGGGGAAAGGCACCAGCGGGGATGAGCCAGTGGAGGCGCACGGGCATATCAGGACCCAGTCCCCGCAGCCTGCCCCTTGGTGGGGCAGTACCCCCGGAGGCCAGGAAGGTCTGGGCAAGGCTGGCCAGGGGCAGGGTCCCTGCTGGTTCCTGCCCCTGGCCTGTGGGGCCTCTGAGCACAACCGGCCCTCTCCCACTGGAAGACCTCCCCGGCTGCCTTCAAAGGCGTGTTTGCCAACACTCCCGCCCGCTGTTCCCGCCAGGCACGCACAACGCTCCCAAGGCCAGGAGAAAAGCGCTTCGGGGTGTTGCTCTCTCCGGGCCCTTGCCCCTGAGCCTGGGGTCCAGGCAGTGGGTCCACACTCCCAGACCAAGGCAGAACCACATGCACACGTGTGTTCCTGACCCCTGAACCGGCAGAGAGCTCGGGGGAGCCAGAGTCTATCAGGCAGCTGCTGGGTTGGCTGCCTGTGTGGGAAGGGGCAGAGCCGACCTAGGGGCAAGTTGGGCCTCTTGCTCTCCCTGCTGCCCTGAGGCTGCTGGGCCAAAGAGGTCTTGGGCATCCAGCCCCTTGCTGGTCCCTTCCCGCTGACGAGGCCCTCTGAGCTCCAGCACCTTGCAGTGTGGAGACAGCCCCTGCCAGCAACCTCCTCTCCAAGGAGGCATCAACCGAGGCCTATGCCCAGGGGAAAGGCACCAGCGGGGATGAGCCTGGGGAGGCGCCCAGGCATGTCTGGACCCAGTCCCCGCAGCCTGCCCCTTGGTGGGGCAGTACCCCCGGAGGCCAGGAAGGTCTGGGCAAGGCTGGCCAGGGGCAGGGGACCTGCTGGGTCCTGCCCCTGGCCTGTGAGGCCTCTGAGCACAACCGGCCCTCTCCCACTGGAAGACCTCCACGGCTGCCTCCAAAGTCCTGTTTGCAAACACTCCCGCCCGCTGTTCACGCCAGGCTCGCACAATGCTCCCAAGCCCGGGAGAAAAGCGCTTCGGGGTGGTGCTCTCTCCGGGCCCTTGCCCCTGAGCCTGGGGGCAAGGCAGGGGGAACACACTCCCAGGCCAAGGCAGAACCACATGCCCACGTCTGTTCCTGTCCCCTGCACCGGCAGAGAGCTTGGGGGAGCCAGAGTCTGTCAGGCAGCTGCTGAGTTGGCCGCCTGTGTGGGAAGGGGCAGAGCCGCCCTAGGGGCAAGTTGGGCCTCTTGCTCTCCCTGCTGCCCTGAGGCTGCTGGGCCAAAGACGTCTTGGGCATCCAGCCCCTTACTGGTCCCTTCCCTCTGACGAGGCCCTCTGAGCTCCAGCACCTTGCAGTGTGGAGACAGCCCCTGCCAGCAACCTCCTCTCCAAGGAGGCCTCAACCGAGGCCTAGGCCCAGGGGAAAGGCACCAGCGGGGATGAGCCTGGGGAGGCGCCCGGGCATGTCTGGACCCAGTCCCCGCAGCCTGCCCCTTGGTGGGGCAGTACCCCCGGAGGCCAGGAAGGTCTGTGCAAGGCTGCCAGGGGCAGGGACAGTGCTGGGTCCTGCCCCTGGCCTGTTGGACGTCTGAGCACAACCGGCACTCTCGCGCTGGAAGACCTCCCCGGCTGCCTCCAAAGGCCGGTTTGCAAGCACTCCCGCCCGCTGTTCCCGCCAGGCACGCACAATGCTCCCAAGCCCGGGAGAAAAGCGCTTCGGGGTGGTGCTCTCCTCGGGCCCTTGCCCCTGAGCCTGCGGGCCAGGCAGGGCGAACACACTCCCAGGCCAAGGCAGAACCACATGAACACGTCTGTTCCTGCCCCCTACACCGGCAGAGAGCTCGGGGGAGCCAGAGTCTCTCAGGCAGGTGCTGGGCTGGCCGCCTGTGTGGGAAGGGGCAGAGCCGACCTAGGGGCAAGTTGGGCCTCTTGCTCTCCCTGCTGCCCTGAGGCTGCTGGGCCAAAGAGGTCTTGGGCATCCAGCCCTTTGCTTGTCCCTTCCCTCTGACGAGGCCCTCTGAGCTCCAGCACCTTGCAGTGTGGAGACAGCCCCTGCCAGCAACCTCCTCTCCAAGGAGGCCTCAACCGAGACCTAGGCCCAGGGGAAAAGCACCAGCGGGGATGAGCCTGGGGAGGCGCCCGGGCATGTCTGGACCCAGTCCCCGCAGCCTGCCCCTTGGTGGGGCAGTACCCCCGGAGGCCAGGAAGGTCTGGGAAAGGCTGGCCAGGGGCAGGGGACCTACTGGGTCCTGCCCCTGGCCTGTGGGGCCTCTGAGCACAACCGGCCCTCTCCCACTGGAAGACCTCCCCGGCTCCCTCCAAAGTCCTGTTTGCCAACACTCCCACCCGCTGTTCACGCCAGACTTGCACAATGCTCCCAAGCCCGGGAGAAAAGCGCTTCGGGGTGGTGCTCTCTCCGGGCCCTTGCCCCTGAGCCTGGGGGCAAGGCATGGGGAACACACTCCCAGGCCAAGGCAGAACCACATGCCCACGTCTGTTCCTGTCCCCTGCACCGGCAGAGATCTTGGGGGAGCCAGAGTCTGTCAGGCAGCTGCTGTGTTGGCCGCCTGTGTGGGAAGGGGCAGAGCCGCCCTAGGGGCAAGTTGGGCCTCTTGCTCTCCCTGCTGCCCTGAGGCTGCTGGGCCAAAGACGTCTTGGGCATCCAGCCCCTTACTGGTCCCTTCCCTCTGACGAGGCCCTCTGAGCTCCAGCACCTTGCAGTGTGGAGACAGCCCCTGCCAGCAACCTCCTCTCCAAGGAGGCCTCAACCGAGGCCTAGGCCCAGGGGAAAGGCACCAGCGGGGATGAGCCAGGGGAGGCGCCCGAGCATGTCTGGACCCAGTCCCCGCAGCCTGCCCCTTGGTGGGGCAGTACCCCCGGAGGCCAGGAAGGTCTGGGTAAGGCTGGCCAGGGGCAGGGGCCCTGCTGGGTCCTGCCCCTGGCCTGTGGGGCCTCTGAGCACAACCGGCCCTCTCCCACTGGAAGACCTCCCCGGCTGCCTCCAAAGGCCGGTTTGCAAGCGCTCCCGGCCACTGTTACCAGAAGGCGGGCACAATGCGCCTAAGCCCGGAAGAAAAGCGCTTCAGGGTGGTGCTCTCTCTGGGCCCTTGCCCCTGAGCCTGGGGGCAAGGCAGGGTGTCCACACTCCCAGGCCAAGGCAGAACCATATGCACACGTCTGATCTGCCCCCTGCACCGGCAGAGAGCTCGGGGGAGCCAGAGTCTGTCAGGCAGCTGCTGGGCTGGCCGCCTGTGTGGGAAGTGGCAGAGCCGACCTAGGGGCAAGTTGGGCCTCTTGCTCTCCCTGCTGCCCTGAGGCTGCTGGGCCAAAGAGGTCTTGGGCATCCAGCCCCTTGCTGGTCCCTTCCCTCTGACGAGGCCCTCTGAGCTCCAGCACCTTGCAGTGTGGAGACAGCCCCTGCCAGCAACCTCCTCTCCAAGGAGGCCTCAACCGAGGCCTAGGCCCAGGGGAAAGGCCCCAGCGGGGATGAGCCTGGGGAGGCGCCCGGGCATGTCTGGACCCAGTCCCCGCAGCCTGCCCCTTGGTGGGGCAGTACCCCCGGAGGCCAGGAAGGTCTGGGCAAGGCTGGCCAGGGGCAGGGGCCCTGCTGGGTCCTGCCCCTGGCCTGTGGGGCCTCTGAGCATAACCGGCCCTCTCCCACTGGAAGAACTCCCCGGCTCCCTCCAAAGGCCAGTTTGCCAACACTCCCGCCCCCTGTTCCCGCCAGGCACGCACAATGCTCCCAAGCCCGGGAGAAAAGCGCTTCGGGGTGGTGCTCTCCTCGGGCCCTTGCCCCTGAGCCTGGGGGCCAGGCAGTTGGTCCACACTCCCAGACCAAGGCCGAACCACATGCACACGTCTGTTCCTGACCCCTGCACCGGCAGAGAGTTCGGGGGAGCCAGAGTCTGTCAGGCAGCTGCTGGGCTGGCCGCCTGTGTGGGAAGGGGCAGAGCCGACCTAGGGGCAAGTTGGGCCTCTTCCTCTCCCTGCTGCCCTGAGGCTGCTGGGCCAAAGAGGTCTTGGGCATCCAGCCCCTTGCTGGTCCCTTCCCTCTGACGAGGCCCTCTGAGCTTCAGCACCTTGCAGTGTGGAGACAGCCCCTGCCAGCAACATCCTCTCCAAGGAGGCCTCAACCAAGGCCTAGGCCCAGGGGAAAGGCACCAGCGGGGATGAGCCTGGGGAGGCGCCCGGGCATGTCTGGACCCAGTCCCCGCAGCCTGCCCCTTGGTGGGGCAGTACCCCCGGAGGCCAGGAAGATCTGGGCAAGGCTGGCCAGGGGCAGGGGCCCTGCTGGGTCCTCCCCATGGCCTGTGGGGCCTCTGAGCACAACCGGCCCTCTCCCACTGGAAGACCTCCCCGGCTGCCTCCAAAGGCCGGTTTGCAAGCACTCCCGTCCACTGTTCCCGCCAGGCGCGCACAATGCTCCCAAGCCCGGGAGAAAAGCGCTTCGGGGTGGTGCTCTCTCCGGGCCCTTGCCCCTGAGCCTGTGGGCAAGGCAGGGGGAACACACTCCCAGACCAAGGCAGAAACACATGCACACGTCTGTTCCTGTCCCCTGCACCGGCAGAGAGCTCGGGGGAGCCAGAGTCTCTCAGGCAGGTGCTGGGCTGGCCGCCTGTGTGGGAAGGGGCAGAGCCAACCTAGGGGCAAGTTGGGCCTCTTGCTCTCCCTGCTGCCCTGAGGCTGCAGGGCCAAAGACGTCTTGGGCATCCAGCCCCTTACTGGTCCCTTCCCTCTGACGAGGCCCTCTGAGCTCCAGCACCTTGCAGTGTGGAGACAGCCCCTGCCAGCAATCTCCTCTCCAAGGAGGCCTCAACCGAGGCCTAGGCCCAGGGGAAAGGCACCAGCGGGGTTGAGCCAGGGGAGGCGCCCGGGCATGTCTGGACCCTGTCCCCGCAGCCTGCCCCTTGGTGGGGCAGTACCCCCGGAGGCCAGGAAGGTCTGGGCAAGGCTGGCCAGGGGCAGGGGCCCTGCTGGGTCCTGCCCCTGGCCTGTGGGGCCTCTGAGCACAACCGGCCCTTTCCCACTGGAAGACCTCCCCGGCTGCCTCCAAAGGCCGGTTTGCAAGCACTCCCGCCCACTGTTCCCGCCAGGCGCGCACAATGCTCCCAAGCCCGGGAGAAAAGCGCTTCGGGGTGGTGGTCTCTCCGGGCCCTTGCCCCTGAGCCTGGGGGCCAGGCAGGGGATCCACAGTCCCAGGCCAAGGCACAACAACATGCACACGTCTGTTCCTGCCCCCTCCACCGGCAGAGAGCTGGGGGGAGCCAGAGTCTGTCAGGCAGCTGCTGGGCTGGCCGCCTGTGTGGGAAGGGGCAGAGCCGACCTAGGGGCAAGTTGGGCCTCTTGCTCTCCCTGCTGCCCTGAGGCTGCTGGGCCAAAGAGGTCTTGAGCATCCAGCCCCTTGCTGGTCCCTTCCCTCTGACGAGGCCCTCTGAGCTCCAGCACCTTGCAGTGTGGAGACAGACCCTGCCAGCAACCTCCTCTCCAAGGAGGCCTCAACCGAGGCCTAGGCCCAGGGGAAAGGCACCAGCGGGGATGAGCCAGTGGAGGGGCCCGGGCATGTCTGGACCCAGTCCCCGCAGCCTGCCCCTTGGTGGGGCAGTACCCCCGGAGGCCAGGAAGGTCTGGGCAAGGCTGGCCAGGGGCAGGGTCCCTGCTGGGTCCTGCCCCTGGCCTGTGGGGCCTCTGAGCACAACCGGCCCTCTCCCACTGGAAGACCTCCCCGGCTGCCTTCAAAGGCGGGTTTGCCAACACTCCTGCCCGCTGTTCCCGCCAGGCACGCACAACGCTCCCAAGGCCAGGAGAAAAGCGCTTCGGGGTGTTGCTCTCTCCGGGCCCTTGCCCCTGAGCCTGGGGTCCAGGCAGTGGGTCCACACTCCCAGACCAAGGCAGAACCACATGCACACGTCTGTTCCTGACCCCTGAACCGGCAGAGAGCTCGGGGGAGCCAGAGTCTATCAGGCAGCTGCTGGGTTGGCTGCCTGTGTGGGAAGGGGCAGAGCCGACCTAGGGGCAAGTTGGGCCTCTTGCTCTCCCTGCTGCCCTGAGGCTGCTGGGCCAAAGAGGTCTTGGGCATCCAGCCCCTTGCTGGTCCCTTCCCGCTGACGAGGCCCTCTGAGCTCCAGCACCTTGCAGTGTGGAGACAGCCCCTGCCAGCAACCTCCTCTCCAAGGAGGCATCAACCGAGGCCTATGCCCAGGGGAAAGGCACCAGCGGGGATGAGCCTGGGGAGGCGCCCAGGCATGTCTGGACCCAGTCCCCGCAGCCTGCCCCTTGGTGGGGCAGTACCCCCGGAGGCCAGGAAGGTCTGGGCAAGGCTGGCCAGGGGCAGGGGACCTGCTGGGTCCTGCCCCTGGCCTGTGAGGCCTCTGAGCACAACCGGCCCTCTCCCACTGGAAGACCTCCACGGCTGCCTCCAAAGTCCTGTTTGCAAACACTCCCGCCCGCTGTTCACGCCAGGCTCGCACAATGCTCCCAAGCCCGGGAGAAAAGCGCTTCGGGGTGGTGCTCTCTCCGGGCCCTTGCCCCTGAGCCTGGGGGCAAGGCAGGGGGAACACACTCCCAGGCCAAGGCAGAACCACATGCCCACGTCTGTTCCTGTCCCCTGCACCGGCAGAGAGCTTGGGGGAGCCAGAGTCTGTCAGGCAGCTGCTGAGTTGGCCGCCTGTGTGGGAAGGGGCAGAGCCGCCCTAGGGGCAAGTTGGGCCTCTTGCTCTCCCTGCTGCCCTGAGGCTGCTGGGCCAAAGACGTCTTGGGCATCCAGCCCCTTACTGGTCCCTTCCCTCTGACGAGGCCCTCTGAGCTCCAGCACCTTGCAGTGTGGAGACAGGCCCTGCCAGCAACCTCCTCTCCAAGGAGGCCTCAACCGAGGCCTAGGCCCAGGGGAAAGGCACCAGCGGGGATGAGCCTGGGGAGGCGCCCGGGCATGTCTGGACCCAGGCCCCGCAGCCTGCCCCTTGGTGGGGCAGTACCCCCGGAGGCCAGGAAGGTCTGGGCAAGGCTGGCCAGGGGCAGGGGCCCTGCTGCGTCCTGCCCCTGGCCTGTGGGGCCTCTGAGCACAACCGGCCCTCTCCCACTGGAAGACCTCCCCGGCTGCCTCCAAAGGCCGGTTTGCAAGCGCTCCCGCCCACTGTTCCCAGCAGGCGTGCACAATGCTCCCAAGCCCGGGAGAAAAGCGCTTCAGGGTGGTGCTCTCTCCGGGCCCTTGCCCCTGAGCCTGGGGCAAGGCAGGGTGTCCACACTCCCAGGACAAGGCAGAACCACATGCACACGTCTGATCTGCCCCCTGCACCGGCAGAGAGCTCGGGGGAGCCAGAGTCTGTCAGGCAGCTGCTGGGCTGGCCGCCTGTGTGGGAAGGGGCAGAGCCGCCCTAGGGGCAAGTTGGGCCTCTTGCTCTCCCTGTTGCACTGAGGCTGCTGGGCCAAAGTGGTCTTGGGCATCCAGCCCCTTGCTGGTCCCTTCCCTCTGACGAGGCCCTCTGAGCTCCAGCACCTTGCAGTGTGGAGACAGCCCCTGCCAGCAACCTCCTCTCCAAGGAGGCCTCAACTGAGGCCTAGGCCCAGGGGAAAGGCACCAGCGGGGATGAGCCTGGGGAGGTGCCTGGCCATGTCTGGACCCAGTCCCCGCAGCCTGCCCCTTGGTGGGGCAGTACCCCCGGAGGCCAGGAGGGTCTGGGCAAGGCTGCCAGGGGCAGGGACACTGCTGGTCCTGCCCCTGGCCTGTGGGGCGTCTGAGCACAACCGGCACTCTCCCGCTGGAAGACCTCCCCGGCTGCCTCCAAAGGCCGGTTTGCAAGCACTCCCGCCCGCTGTTCCCGTCAGGCACGCACAATGCTCCCAAGCCCGGGAGAAAAGCGCTTCGGGGTGGTGCTCTCTCCGGGCCCTTGCCCCTGAGCCTGGGGGACAGGCAGGGGGAACACACTCCCAGGCCAAGGCAGAACGACATGCACACGTCTGTTCCTGCCCCCTACACCGGCAGAGAGTTCGGGGGAGCCAGAGACTGCCAGGCTGCTGCTGGGCTGGCTGCCTGTGTGGGACGGGGTAGAGCCGACCTAGGGGCAAGTTGGGCCTCTTGCTCTCCCTGCTGCCCTGAGGCTGCTGGGCCAAAGAGGTCTTGGGCATCCAGCCCCTTGCTGGTCCCTTCCCTCTGACGAGGCCCTCTGAGCTCCAGCACCTTGCAGTGTGGAGACAGCCCCTGCCAGCAACATCCTCTCCAAGGAGGCCTCAACCGAGGCCTAGTCCCAGGGGAAAGGCACCAGCGGGGATGAGCCTGGGGAGGCGCCCGGGCATGTCTGGACCCAGTCCCCGCAGCCTGCCCCTTGGTGGGGCAGTACCCCTGGAGGCCAGGAAGATCTGGGCAAGGCTGGCCAGGGGCAGGGGCCCTGCTGGGTCCTCCCCATGGCCTGTGGGGCCTCTGAGCACAACCGGCCCTCTCCCACTGGAAGACCTCCCCGGCTGCCTCCAAAGGCCGGTTTGCAAGCACTCCCGCCCACTGTTCCCGCCAGGCGCGCACAATGCTCCCAAGCCAGGGAGAAAAGCGCTTCGGGGTGGTGCTCTCTCCGGGCCCTTGCCCCTGAGCCTGTGGGCAAGGCAGGGGGAACACACTCCCAGACCAAGGCAGACACACATGCACACGTCTGTTCCTGTCCCCTGCACCGGCAGAGAGCTCGGGGGAGCCAGAGTCTCTCAGGCAGGTGCTGGGCTGGCCGCCTGTGTGGGAAGGGGCAGAGCCGACCTAGGGGCAAGTTGGGCCTCTTGCTCTCCCTGCTGCCCTGAGGCTGCAGGGCCAAAGACGTCTTGGGCATCCAGCCCCTTACTGGTCCCTTCCCTCTGACGAGGCCCTCTGAGCTCCAGCACCTTGCAGTGTGGAGACAGCCCCTGCCAGCAATCTCCTCTCCAAGGAGGCCTCAACCGAGGCCTAGGCCCAGGGGAAAGGCACCAGCGGGGTTGAGCCAGGGGAGGCGCCCGGGCATGTCTGGACCCTGTCCCCGCAGCCTGCCCCTTGGTGGGGCAGTACCCCCGGAGGCCAGGAAGGTCTGGGCAAGGCTGGCCAGGGGCAGGGGCCCTGCTGGGTCCTGCCCCTGGCCTGTGGGGCCTCTGAGCACAACCGGCCCTCTCCCACTGGAAGACCTCCCCGGCTGCCTCCAAAGGCCGGTTTGCAAGCACTCCCGCCCACTGTTCCCGCCAGGCGCGCACAATGCTCCCAAGCCCGGGAGAAAAGCGCTTCGGTGTGGTGGTCTCTCCGGGCCCTTGCCCCTGAGCCTGGGGGCCAGGCAGGGGATCCACAGTCCCAGGCCAAGGCACAACAACATGCACACGTCTGTTCCTGCCCCCTCCACCGGCAGAGAGCTGGGGGGAGCCAGAGTCTCTCAGGCAGCTGCTGGGCTGGCCGCCTGTGTGGGAAGGGGCAGAGCCGACCTAGGGGCAAGTTGGGCCTCTTGCTCTCCCTGCTGCCCTGAGGCTGCTGGGCCAAAGAGGTCTTGGGCATCCAGCCCCTTGCTGGTCCCTTCCCTCTGACGAGGCCCTCTGAGCTCCAGCACCTTGCAGTGTGGAGACAGACCCTGCCAGCAACCTCCTCTCCAAGGAGGCCTCAACCGAGGCCTAGGCCCAGGGGAAAGGCACCAGCGGGGATGAGCCAGTGGAGGGGCCCGGGCATGTCTGGACCCAGTCCCCGCAGCCTGCCCCTTGGTGGGGCAGTACCCCCGGAGGCCAGGAAGGTCTGGGCAAGGCTGGCCAGGGGCAGGGTCCCTGCTGGGTCCTGCCCCTGGCCTGTGGGGCCTCTGAGCACAACCGGCCCTCTCCCACTGGAAGACCTCCCCGGCTGCCTTCAAAGGCGGGTTTGCCAACACTCCCGCCCGCTGTTCCCGCCAGGCACGCACAACGCTCCCAAGGCCAGGAGAAAAGCGCTTCGGGGTGTTGCTCTCTCAGGGCCCTTGCCCCTGAGCCTGGGGTCCAGGCAGTGGGTCCACACTCCCAGACCAAGGCAGAACCACATGCACACGTCTGTTCCTGACCCCTGAACCGGCAGAGAGCTCGGGGGAGCCAGAGTCTATCAGGCAGCTCCTGGGTTGGCTGCCTGTGTGGGAAGGGGCAGAGCCGACCTAGGGGCAAGTTGGGCCTCTTGCTCTCCCTGCTGCCCTGAGGCTGCTGGGCCAAAGACGTCTTGGGCATCCAGCCCCTTACTGGTCCCTTCCCTCTGACGAGGCCCTCTGAGCTCCAGCACCTTGCAGTGTGGAGACAGCCCCTGCCAGCAACCTCCTCTCCAAGGAGGCCTCAACCGAGGCCTAGGCCCAGGGGAAAGGCACCAGCGGGGATGAGCCTGGGGAGGCGCCCGGGCATGTCTGGACCCAGGCCCCGCAGCCTGCCCCTTGGTGGGGCAGTACCCCCGGAGGCCAGGAAGGTCTGGGCAAGGCTGGCCAGGGGCAGGGGCCCTGCTGCGTCCTGCCCCTGGCCTGTGGGGCCTCTGAGCACAACCGGCCCTCTACCACTGGAAGACCTCCCCGGCTGCCTCCAAAGGCCGGTTTGCAAGCGCTCCCGCCCACTGTTCCCAGCAGGCGTGCACAATGCTCCGAAGCCCGGGAGAAAAGCGCTTCAGGGTGGTGCTCTCTCCGGGCCCTTGCCCCTGAGCCTGGGGCAAGGCAGGGTGTCCACACTCCCAGGACAAGGCAGAACCACATGCACACGTCTCATCTGCCCCCTGCACCGGCAGAGAGCTCGGGGGAGCCAGAGTCGGTCAGGCGGCTGCTGGGCTGGCCGCCTGTGTGGGAAGGGGCAGAGCCGCCCTAGGGGCAAGTTGGGCCTCTTGCTCTCCCTGCTGCACTGAGGCTGCTGGGCCAAAGAGGTCTTGGGCATCCAGCCCCTTGCTGGTCCCTTCCCTCTGATGAGGCCCTCTGAGCTCCAGCACCTTGCAGTGTGGAGACAGCCCCTGCCAGCAACCTCCTCTCCAAGGAGGCCTCAACTGAGGCCTAGGCCCAGGGGAAAGGCACCAGCGGGGATGAGCCTGGGGAGGTGCCTGGCCATGTCTGGACCCAGTCCCCGCAGCCTGCCCCTTGGTGGGGCAGTACCCCCGGAGGCCAGGAGGGTCTGGGCAAGGCTGCCAGGGGCAGGGACACTGCTGGTCCTGCCCCTGGCCTGTGGGGCGTCTGAGCACAACCGGCACTCTCCCGCTGGAAGACCTCCCCGGCTGCCTCCAAAGGCCGGTTTGCAAGCACTCCCGCCCGCTGTTCCCGTCAGGCACGCACAATGCTCCCAAGCCCGGGAGAAAAGCGCTTCGGGGTGGTGCTCTCTCCGGGCCCTTGCCCCTGAGCCTGGGGGACAGGCAGGGGGAACACACTCCCAGGCCAAGGCAGAACGACATGCACACGTCTGTTCCTGCCCCCTACACCGGCAGAGAGTTCGGGGGAGCCAGAGACTGCCAGGCTGCTGCTGGGCTGGCTGCCTGTGTGGGACGGGGTAGAGCCGACCTAGGGGCAAGTTGGGCCTCTTGCTCTCCCTGCTGCCCTGAGGCTGCTGGGTCAAAGAGGTCTTGGGCATCCAGCCCTTTGCTTGTCCCTTCACTCTGACGAGGCCCTCTGAGCTCCAGCACCTTGCAGTGTGGAGACAGCCCCTGCCAGCAACCTCCTCTCCAAGGAGGCCTCAACCGAGACCTAGGACCAGGGGAAAGGCACCAGCGGGGATGAGCCTGGGGAGGCGCCCGGGCATGTCTGGACCCAGTCCCCGCAGCCTGCCCCTTGGTGGGGCAGTACCCCCGGAGGCCAGGAAGGTCTGGGAAAGGCTGGCCAGGGGCAGGGGACCTGCTGGGTCCTGCCCCTGGCCTGTGGGGCCTCTGAGCACAACCGGCTCTCTCACACTGGAAGACCTCCCCGGCTGCCTCCAAAGTCCTGTTTGCCAACACTCCCACCCGCTGTTCACGCCAGACTTGCACAATGCTCCCAAGCCCGGGAGAAAAGCGCTTCGGGGTGGTGCTCTCTCCGGGCCCTTGCCCCTGAGCCTGGGGGCAAGGCATGGGGATCACACTCCCAGGCCAAGGCAGAACCACATGCCCACGTCTGTTCCTGTCCCCTGCACCGGCAGAGAGCTTGGGGGAGCCAGAGTCTGTCAGGCAGCTGCTGGGTTGGCCGCCTGTGTGGGAAGGGGCAGAGCCGCCCTAGGGGCAAGTTGGGCCTCTTGCTCTCCCTGCTGCCCTGAGGCTGCTGGGCCAAAGACGTCTTGGGCATCCAGCCCCTTACTGGTCCCTTCCCTCTGACGAGGCCCTCTGAGCTCCAGCACCTTGCAGTGTGGAGACAGCCCCTGCCAGCAACCTCCTCTCCAAGGAGGCCTCAACCGAGGCCTAGGCCCAGGGGAAAGGCACCAGCGGGGATGAGCCAGGGGAGGCGCCCGAGCATGTCTGGACCCAGTCCCCGCAGCCTGCCCCTTGGTGGGGCAGTACCCCCGGAGGCCAGGAAGGTCTGGGTAAGGCTGGCCAGGGGCAGGGGCCCTGCTGGGTCCTGCCCCTGGCCTGTGGGGCCTCTGAGCACAACCGGCCCTCTCCCACTGGAAGACCTCCCCGGCTGCCTCCAAAGTCCTGTTTGCAAGCGCTCCCGGCCACTGTTACCAGCAGGCGGGCACAATGCTCCTAAGCCCGGAAGAAAAGCGCTTCAGGGTGGTGCTCTCTCTGGGCCCTTGCCCCTGAGCCTGGGGGCAAGGCAGGGTGTCCACACTCCCAGGCCAAGGCAGAACCACATGCACACGTCTGATCTGCCCCCTGCACCGGCAGAGAGCTCGGGGGAGCCAGAGTCTGTCAGGCAGCTGCTGGGCTGGCCGCCTGTGTGGGAAGTGGCAGAGCCGACCTAGGGGCAAGTTGGGCCTCTTGCTCTCCCTGCTGCCCTGAGGCTGCTGGGCCATAGAGGTCTTGGGCATCCAGCCCCTTGCTGGTCCCTTCCCTCTGACGAGGCCCTCTGAGCTCCAGCACCTTGCAGTGTGGAGACAGCCCCTGCCAGCAACCTCCTCTCCAAGGAGGCCTCAACCGAGGCCTAGGCCCAGGGGAAAGGCACCAGCGGGGATGAGCCTGGGGAGGCGCCCGGGCATGTCTGGACTCAGTCCCCGCAGCCTGCCCCTTGGTGGGGCAGTACCCCCGGAGGCCAGGAAGGTCTGGGCAAGGCTGGCCAGGGGCAGGGGCCCTGCTGGGTCCTGCCCCTGGCCTGTGGGGCCTCTGAGCACAACCGGCCCTCTCCCACTGGAAGAACTCCCCGGCTCCCTCCAAAGGCCAGTTTGCCAACACTCCCGCCCGCTGTTCCCGCCAGGCACGCACAATGCTCCCAAGCCCGGGAGAAAAGCGCTTCGGGGTGGTGCTCTCCTCGGGCCATTGCCCCTGAGCCTGGGGTCCAGGCAGTTGGTCCACACTCCCAGACCAAGGCAGAACCACATGCACACGTCTGTTCCTGACCCCTGCACCGGCAGAGAGTTCGGGGGAGCCAGAGTCTGTCAGGCAGCTGCTGGGCTGGCCGCCTGTGTGGGAAGGGGCAGAGCCGACCTAGGGGCAAGTTGGGCCTCTTCCTCTCCCTGCTGCCCTGAGGCTGCTGGGCCAAAGAGGTCTTGGGCATCCAGCCCCTTGCTGGTCCCTTCCCTCTGACGAGGCCCTCTGAGCTCCAGCACCTTGCAGTGTGGAGACAGCCCCTGCCAGCAACATCCTCTCCAAGGAGGCCTCAACCGAGGCCTAGTCCCAGGGGAAAGGCACCAGCGGGGATGAGCCTGGGGAGGCGCCCGGGCATGTCTGGACCCAGTCCCCGCAGCCTGCCCCTTGGTGGGGCAGTACCCCTGGAGGCCAGGAAGATCTGGGCAATGCTGGCCAGGGGCAGGGGCCCTGCTGGGTCCTCCCCATGGCCTGTGGGGCCTCTGAGCACAACCGGCCCTCTCCCACTGGAAGACCTCCCCGGCTGCCTCCAAAGGCCGGTTTGCAAGCACTCCCGCCCACTGTTCCCGCCAGGCGCGCACAATGCTCCCAAGCCAGGGAGAAAAGCGCTTCGGGGTGGTGCTCTCTCCGGGCCCTTGCCCCTGAGCCTGTGGGCAAGGCAGGGGGAACACACTCCCAGACCAAGGCAGACACACATGCACACGTCTGTTCCTGTCCCCTGCACCGGCAGAGAGCTCGGGGGAGCCAGAGTCTCTCAGGCAGGTGCTGGGCTGGCCGCCTGTGTGGGAAGGGGCAGAGCCGACCTAGGGGCAAGTTGGGCCTCTTGCTCTCCCTGCTGCCCTGAGGCTGCAGGGCCAAAGACGTCTTGGGCATCCAGCCCCTTACTGGTCCCTTCCCTCTGACGAGGCCCTCTGAGCTCCAGCACCTTGCAGTGTGGAGACAGCCCCTGCCAGCAATCTCCTCTCCAAGGAGGCCTCAACCGAGGCCTAGGCCCAGGGGAAAGGCACCAGCGGGGTTGAGCCAGGGGAGGCGCCCGGGCATGTCTGGACCCTGTCCCCGCAGCCTGCCCCTTGGTGGGGCAGTACCCCCGGAGGCCAGGAAGGTCTGGGCAAGGCTGGCCAGGGGCAGGGGCCCTGCTGGGTCCTGCCCCTGGCCTGTGGGGCCTCTGAGCACAACCGGCCCTCTCCCACTGGAAGACCTCCCCGGCTGCCTCCAAAGGCCGGTTTGCAAGCACTCCCGCCCACTGTTCCCGCCAGGCGCGCACAATGCTCCCAAGCCCGGGAGAAAAGCGCTTCGGGGTGGTGGTCTCTCCGGGCCCTTGCCCCTGAGCCTGGGGGCCAGGCAGGGGATCCACAGTCCCAGGCCAAGGCACAACAACATGCACACGTCTGTTCCTGCCCCCTCCACCGGCAGAGAGCTGGGGGGAGCCAGAGTCTGTCAGGCAGCTGCTGGGCTGGCCGCCTGTGTGGGAAGGGGCAGAGCCGACCTAGGGGCAAGTTGGGCCTCTTGCTCTCCCTGCTGCCCTGAGGCTGCTGGGCCAAAGAGGTCTTGGGCATCCAGCCCCTTGCTGGTCCCTTCCCTCTGACGAGGCCCTCTGAGCTCCAGCACCTTGCAGTGTGGAGACAGACCCTGCCAGCAACCTCCTCTCCAAGGAGGCCTCAACCGAAGCCTAGGCCCAGGGGAAAGGCACCAGCGGGGATGAGCCAGTGGAGGCGCACGGGCATATCAGGACCCAGTCCCCGCAGCCTGCCCCTTGGTGGGGCAGTACCCCCGGAGGCCAGGAAGGTCTGGGCAAGGCTGGCCAGGGGCAGGGTCCCTGCTGGTTCCTGCCCCTGGCCTGTGGGGCCTCTGAGCACAACCGGCCCTCTCCCACTGGAAGACCTCCCCGGCTGCCTTCAAAGGCGTGTTTGCCAACACTCCCGCCCGCTGTTCCCGCCAGGCACGCACAACGCTCCCAAGGCCAGGAGAAAAGCGCTTCGGGGTGTTGCTCTCTCCGGGCCCTTGCCCCTGAGCCTGGGGTCCAGGCAGTGGGTCCACACTCCCAGACCAAGGCAGAACCACATGCACACGTCTGTTCCTGACCCCTGAACCGGCAGAGAGCTCGGGGGAGCCAGAGTCTATCAGGCAGCTGCTGGGTTGGCTGCCTGTGTGGGAAGGGGCAGAGCCGACCTAGGGGCAAGTTGGGCCTCTTGCTCTCCCTGCTGCCCTGAGGCTGCTGGGCCAAAGAGGTCTTGGGCATCCAGCCCCTTGCTGGTCCCTTCCCGCTGACGAGGCCCTCTGAGCTCCAGCACCTTGCAGTGTGGAGACAGCCCCTGCCAGCAACCTCCTCTCCAAGGAGGCATCAACCGAGGCCTATGCCCAGGGGAAAGGCACCAGCGGGGATGAGCCTGGGGAGGCGCCCAGGCATGTCTGGACCCAGTCCCCGCAGCCTGCCCCTTGGTGGGGCAGTACCCCCGGAGGCCAGGAAGGTCTGGGCAAGGCTGGCCAGGGGCAGGGGACCTGCTGGGTCCTGCCCCTGGCCTGTGAGGCCTCTGAGCACAACCGGCCCTCTCCCACTGGAAGACCTCCACGGCTGCCTCCAAAGTCCTGTTTGCAAACACTCCCGCCCGCTGTTCACGCCAGGCTCGCACAATGCTCCCAAGCCCGGGAGAACAGCGCTTCGGGGTGGTGCTCTCTCCGGGCCCTTGCCCCTGAGCCTGGGGGCAAGGCAGGGGGAACACACTCCCAGGCCAAGGCAGAACCACATGCCCACGTCTGTTCCTGTCCCCTGCACCGGCAGAGAGCTTGGGGGAGCCAGAGTCTGTCAGGCAGCTGCTGAGTTGGCCGCCTGTGTGGGAAGGGGCAGAGCCGCCCTAGGGGCAATTTGGGCCTCTTGCTCTCCCTGCTGCCCTGAGGCTGCTGGGCCAAAGACGTCTTGGGCATCCAGCCCCTTACTGGTCCCTTCCCTCTGACGAGGCCCTCTGAGCTCCAGCACCTTGCAGTGTGGAGACAGCCCCTGCCAGCAACCTCCTCTCCAAGGAGGCCTCAACCGAGGCCTAGGCCCAGGGGAAAGGCACCAGCGGGGATGAGCCTGGGGAGGCGCCCGGGCATGTCTGGACCCAGTCCCCGTAGCCTGCCCCTTGGTGGGGCAGTACCCCCGGAGGCCAGGAAGGTCTGTGCAAGGCTGCCAGGGGCAGGGACAGTGCTGGGTCCTGCCCCTGGCCTGTTGGACGTCTGAGCACAACCGGCACTCTCGCGCTGGAAGACCTCCTCGTCTGCCTCCAAAGGCCGGTTTGCAAGCACTCCCGCCCGCTGTTCCCGCCAGGCACGCACAATGCTCCCAAGCCCGGGAGAAAAGCGCTTCGGGGTGGTGCTCTCTCCGGGCCCTTGCCCCTAAGCCTGCGGGCCAGGCAGGGGGAACACACTCCCAGGCCAAGACAGAACGACATGAACACGTCTGTTCCTGCCCCCTACACCGGCAGAGAGCTCGGGGGAGCCAGAGTCTCTCAGGCAGGTGCTGGGCTGGCCGCCTGTGTGGGAAGGGGCAGAGCCGACCTAGGGGCAAGTTGGGCCTCTTGCTCTCCCTGCTGCCCTGAGGCTGCTGGGCCAAAGACATCTTGGGCATCCAGCCCTTTGCTGGTCCCTTCCCTCTGACGAGGCCCTCTGAGCTCCAGCACCTTGCAGTGTGGAGACAGCACCTGCCAGCAATCTCCTCTCCAAGGAGGCCTCAACCGAGGCCTAGGCCCAGGGGAAAAGCACCAGCGGGGATGAGCCTGGGGAGGCGCCCGGGCATGTCTGGACCCAGTCCCCGCAGCCTGCCCCTTGGTGGGGCAGTACCCCTGGAGGCCAGGAAGGTCTGGGCAAGTCTGACCAGGGGCAGGGGACCTGCTGGGTCCTGCCCCTGGCCTGTGGGGCCTCTGAGCACAACCGGCCCTCTCCCACTGGAAGACCTCCCCGGCTGCCTCCAAAGGCCGTTTTGCACGCACTCCCGCCCACTGTTCCCACCAAGTGCGCACAATGCTCCCAAGCCCGGGAGAAAAGCGCTTCGGGGTGGTGCTCTCTCCGGGTCCTTGCCCCTGAGCCTGGGGACCAGGCAGGGGGAACACACTCCCAGGCCAAGGCAGAACCACATGCACACGTCTGTTCCTGACCCCTGCACCGGCAGAGAGCTCGGGGGAGCCAGAGTCTGTCAGGCAGCTGCTGGGCTGGCCGCCTTTGTGGGAAGGGGCAGAGCCGACCTAGGGGCAAGTTGGGCCTCTTGCTCTCCCTGCTGCCCTGAGGCTGCTGGGCCAAAGAGGTCTTGGGCATCCAGCCCTTTGCTTGTCCCTTCCCTCTGACGAGGCCCTCTGAGCTCCAGCACCTTGCAGTGTGGAGACAGCCCCTGCCAGCAACCTCCTCTCCAAGGAGGCCTCAACCGAGACCTAGGACCAGGGTAATGGCACCAGCGGGGATGAGCCTGGGGAGGCGCCCGGGCATGTCTGGACCCAGTCCCCGCAGCCTGCCCCTTGGTGGGGCAGTACCCCCGGAGGCCAGGAAGGTCTGGGAAAGGCTGGCCAGGGGCAGGGGACCTACTGGGTCCTGCCCCTGGCCTGTGGGGCCTCTGAGCACAACCGGCCCTCTCCCACTGGAAGACCTCCCCGTCTGCCTCCAAAGTCCTGTTTGCCAACACTCCCACCCGCTGTTCACGCCAGACTTGCACAATGCTCCCAAGCCCGGGAGAAAAGCGCTTCGGGGTGGTGCTCTCTCCGGGCCCTTGCCCCTGAGCCTGGGGGCAAGGCATGGGGAACACACTCCCAGGCCAAGGCAGAACCACATGCCCACGTCTGTTCCTGTCCCCTGCACCGGCAGAGATCTTGGGGGAGCCAGAGTCTGTCAGGCAGCTGCTGTGTTGGCCGCCTGTGTGGGAAGGGGCAGAGCCGCCCTAGGGGCAAGTTGGGCCTCTTGCTCTCCCTGCTGCCCTGAGGCTGCTGGGCCAAAGACGTCTTGGGCATCCAGCCCCTTACTGGTCCCTTCCCTCTGACGAGGCCCGCTGAGCTCCAGCACCTTGCAGTGTGGAGACAGCCCCTGCCAGCAACCTCCTCTCCAAGGAGGCCTCAACCGAGGCCTAGGCCCAGGGGAAAGGCACCAGCGGGGATGAGCCAGGGGAGGCGCCCGAGCATGTCTGGACCCAGTCCCCGCAGCCTGCCCCTTGGTGGGGCAGTACCCCCGGAGGCCAGGAAGGTCTGGGTAAGGCTGGCCAGGGGCAGGGGCCCTGCTGGGTCTTGCCCCTGGCCTGTGGGGCCTCTGAGCACAACCGGCCCTCTCCCACTGGAAGACCTCCCCGGCTGCCTCCAAAGGCCGGTTTGCAAGCGCTCCCGGCCACTGTTACCAGAAGGCGGGCACAATGCGCCTAAGCCCGGAAGAAAAGCGCTTCAGGGTGGTGCTCTCTCTGGGCCCTTGCCCCTGAGCCTGGGGGCAAGGCAGGGTGTCCACACTCCCAGGCCAAGGCAGAACCACATGCACACGTCTGATCTGCCCCCTGCACCGGCAGAGAGCTCGGGGGAGCCAGAGTCTGTCAGGCAGCTGCTGGGCTGGCCGCCTGTGTGGGAAGTGGCAGAGCCGACCTAGGGGCAAGTTGGGCCTCTTGCTCTCCCTGCTGCCCTGAGGCTGCTGGGCCATAGAGGTCTTGGGCATCCAGCCCCTTGCTGGTCCCTTCCCTCTGACGAGGCCCTCTGAGCTCCAGCACCTTGCAGTGTGGAGACAGCCCCTGCCAGCAACCTCCTCTCCAAGGAGGCCTCAACCGAGGCCTAGGCCCAGGGGAAAGGCACCAGCGGGGATGAGCCTGGGGAGGCGCCCGGGCATGTCTGGACCCAGTCCCCGCAGCCTGCCCCTTGGTGGGGCAGTACCCCCGGAGGCCAGGAAGGTCTGGGCAAGGCTGGCCAGGGGCAGGGGCCCTGCTGTGTCCTGCCCCTGGCCTGTGGGGCCTCTGAGCACAACCGGCCCTCTCCCACTGGAAGAACTCCCCGGCTCCCTCCAAAGGCCAGTTTGCCAACACTCCCGCCCGCTGTTCCCGCCAGGCACGCACAATGCTCCCAAGCCCGGGAGAAAAGCGCTTCGGGGTGGTGCTCTCCTCGGGCCCTTGCCCCTGAGCCTGGGGGCCAGGCAGTTGGTCCACACTCCCAGACCAAGGCAGAACCACATGCACACGTCTGTTCCTGACCCCTGCACCGGCAGAGAGTTCGGGGGAGCCAGAGTCTGTCAGGCAGCTGCTGGGCTGGCCGCCTGTGTGGGAAGGGGCAGAGCCGACCTAGGGGCAAGTTGGGCCTCTTCCTCTCCCTGCTGCCCTGAGGCTGCTGGGCCAAAGAGGTCTTGGGCATCCAGCCCCTTGCTGGTCCCTTCCCTCTGACGAGGCCCTCTGAGCTCCAGCACCTTGCAGTGTGGAGACAGCCCCTGCCAGCAACATCCTCTCCAAGGAGGCCTCAACCGAGGCCTAGGCCCAGGGGAAAGGCACCAGCGGGGATGAGCCTGGGGAGGCGCCCAGGCATGTCTGGACCCAGTCCCCGCAGCCTGCCCCTTGGTGGGGCAGTACCCCCGGAGGCCAGGAAGATCTGGGCAAGGCTGGCCAGGGGCAGGGGACCTGCTGGGTCCTCCCCATGGCCTGTGGGGCCTCTGAGCACAACCGGCCCTCTCCCACTGGAAGACCTCCCCGGCTGCCTCCAAAGGCCGGTTTGCAAGCACTCCCGCCCACTGTTCCCGCCAGGCGCGCACAATGCTCCCAAGCCCGGGAGAAAAGCGCTTCGGGGTGGTGCTCTCTCCGGGCCCTTGCCCCTGAGCCTGTGGGCAAGGCAGGGGGAACACACTCCCAGACCAAGGCAGAAACACATGCACACGTCTGTTCCTGTCCCCTGCACCGGCAGAGAGCTCGGGGGAGCCAGAGTCTCTCAGGCAGGTGCTGGGCTGGCCGCCTGTGTGGGAAGGGGCAGAGCCGACCTAGGGGCAAGTTGGGCCTCTTGCTCTCCCTGCTGCCCTGAGGCTGCAGGGCCAAAGACGTCTTGGGCATCCAGCCCCTTACTGGTCCCTTCCCTCTGACGAGGCCCTCTGAGCTCCAGCACCTTGCAGTGTGGAGACAGCCCCTGCCAGCAATCTCCTCTCCAAGGAGGCCTCAACCGAGGCCTAGGCCCAGGGGAAAGGCACCAGCGGGGTTGAGCCAGGGGAGGCGCCCGGGCATGTCTGGACCCTGTCCCCGCAGCCTGCCCCTTGGTGGGGCAGTACCCCCGGAGGCCAGGAAGGTCTGGGCAAGGCTGGCCAGGGGCAGGGGCCCTGCTGGGTCCTGCCCCTGGCCTGTGGGGCCTCTGAGCACAACCGGCCCTCTCCCACTGGAAGACCTCCCCGGCTGCCTCCAAAGGCCGGTTTGGAAGCACTCCCGCCCACTGTTCCCGCCAGGGGCGCACAATGCTCCCAAGCCCGGGAGAAAAGCGCTTCGGGGTGGTGGTCTCTCCGGGCCCTTGCCCCTGAGCCTGGGGGCCAGGCAGGGGATCCACAGTCCCAGGCCAAGGCACAACAACATGCACACGTCTGTTCCTGCCCCCTCCACCGGCAGAGAGCTGGGGGGAGCCAGAGTCTGTCAGGCAGCTGCTGGGCTGGCCGCCTGTGTGGGAAGGGGCAGAGCCGACCTAGGGGCAAGTTGGGCCTCTTGCTCTCCCTGCTGCCCTGAGGCTGCTGGGCCAAAGAGGTCTTGAGCATCCAGCCCCTTGCTGGTCCCTTCCCTCTGACGAGGCCCTCTGAGCTCCAGCACCTTGCAGTGTGGAGACAGCCCCTGCCAGCAACCTCCTCTCCAAGGAGGCCTCAACCGAGGCCTAGGCCCAGGGGAAAGGCACCAGCGGGGATGAGCCAGTGGAGGGGCCCGGGCATGTCTGGACCCAGTCCCCGCAGCCTGCCCCTTGGTGGGGCAGTACCCCCGGAGGCCAGGAAGGTCTGGGCAAGGCTGCCCAGGGGCAGGGTCCCTGCTGGGTCCTGCCCCTGGCCTGTGGGGCCTCTGAGCACAACCGGCCCTCTCCCACTGGAAGATCTCCCCGGCTGCCTTCAAAGGCGGGTTTGCCAACACTCCCGCCCGCTGTTCCCGCCAGGCACGCACAACGCTCCCAAGGCCAGGAGAAAAGCGCTTCGGGGTGTTGCTCTCTCCGGGCCCTTGCCCCTGAGCCTGGGGTCCAGGCAGTGGTTCCACACTCCCAGACCAAGGCAGAACCACATGCACACGTCTGTTCCTGACCCCTGAACCGGCAGAGAGCTCGGGGGAGCCAGAGTCTATCAGGCAGCTGCTGGGTTGGCTGCCTGTGTGGGAAGGGGCAGAGCCGACCTAGGGGCAAGTTGGGCCTCTTGCTCTCCCTGCTGCCCTGAGGCTGCTGGGCCAAAGAGGTCTTGGGCATCCAGCCCCTTGCTGGTCCCTTCCCGCTGACGAGGCCCTCTGAGCTCCAGCACCTTGCAGTGTGGAGACAGCCCCTGCCAGCAACCTCCTCTCCATGGAGGCATCAACCGAGGCCTATGCCCAGGGGAAAGGCACCAGCGGGGATGAGCCTGGGGAGGCGCCCAGGCATGTCTGGACCCAGTCCCCGCAGCCTGCCCCTTGGTGGGGCAGTACCCCCGGAGGCCAGGAAGGTCTGGGCAAGGCTGGCCAGGGGCAGGGGACCTGCTGGGTCCTGCCCCTGGCCTGTGAGGCCTCTGAGCACAACCGGCCCTCTCCCACTGGAAGACCTCCACGGCTGCCTCCAAAGTCCTGTTTGCAAACACTCCCGCCCGCTGTTCACGCCAGGCTCGCACAATGCTCCCAAGCCCGGGAGAAAAGCGCTTCGGGGTGGTGCTCTCTCCGGGCCCTTGCCCCTGAGCCTGGGGGCAAGGCAGGGGGAACACACTCCCAGGCCAAGGCAGAACCACATGCCCACGTCTGTTCCTGTCCCCTGCACCGGCAGAGAGCTTGGGGGAGCCAGAGTCTGTCAGGCAGCTGCTGAGTTGGCCGCCTGTGTGGGAAGGGGCAGAGCCGCCCTAGGGGCAAGTTGGGCCTCTTGCTCTCCCTGCTGCCCTGAGGCTGCTGGGCCAAAGACGTCTTGGGCATCCAGCCCCTTACTGGTCCCTTCCCTCTGACGAGGCCCTCTGAGCTCCAGCACCTTGCAGTGTGGAGACAGCCCCTGCCAGCAACCTCCTCTCCAAGGAGGCCTCAACCGAGGCCTAGGCCCAGGGGAAAGGCACCAGCGGGGATGAGCCTGGGGAGGCGCCCGGGCATGTCTGGACCCAGTCCCCGCAGCCTGCCCCTTGGTGGGGCAGTACCCCCGGAGGCCAGGAAGGTCTGGGCAAGGCTGGCCAGGGGCAGGGGCCCTGCTGCGTCCTGCCCCTGGCCTGTGGGGCCTCTGAGCACAACTGGCCCTCTCCCACTGGAAGACCTCCCTGGCTGCCTCCAAAGGCCGGTTTGCAAGCGCTCCCGCCCACTGTTCCCAGCAGGCGTGCACAATGCTCCCAAGCCCGGGAGAAAAGCGCTTCAGGGTGGTGCTCTCTCCGGGCCCTTGCCCCTGAGCCTGGGGCAAGGCAGGGTGTCCACACTCCCAGGACAAGGCAGAACCACATGCACACGTCTGATCTGCCCCCTGCACCGGCAGAGAGCTCGGGGGAGCCAGAGTCTGTCAGGCAGCTGCTGGGCTGGCCGCCTGTGTGGGAAGGGGCAGAGCCGACCTAGGGGCAAGTTGGGCCTCTTGCTCTCCCTGCTGCACTGAGGCTGCTGGGCCAAAGAGGTCTTGGGCATCCAGCCCCTTGCTGGTCCCTTCCCTCTGACGAGGCCCTCTGAGCTCCAGCACCTTGCAGTGTGGAGACAGCCCCTGCCAGCAACCTCCTCTCCAAGGAGGCCTCAACTGAGGCCTAGGCCCAGGGGAAAGGCACCAGCGGGGATGAGCCTGGGGAGGTGCCTGGCCATGTCTGGACCCAGTCCCCGCAGCCTGCCCCTTGGTGGGGCAGTACCCCCGGAGGCCAGGAGGGTCTGGGCAAGGCTGCCAGGGGCAGGGACACTGCTGGTCCTGCCCCTGGCCTGTGGGGCGTCTGAGCACAACCGGCACTCTCCCGCTGGAAGACCTCCCCGGCTGCCTCCAAAGGCCGGTTTGCAAGCACTCCCGCCCGCTGTTCCCGCCAGGCACGCACAATGCTCCCAAGCCCGGGAGAAAAGCGTTTCGGGGTGGTGCTCTCTCCGGGCCCTTGCCCCTGAGCCTGGGGGCAAGGCATGGGGAACACACTCCCAGGCCAAGGCAGAACCACATGCCCACGTCTGTTCCTGTCCCCTGCACCGGCAGAGAGCTTGGGGGAGCCAGAGTCTGTCAGGCAGCTGCTGGGTTGGCCGCCTGTGTGGGAAGGGGCAGAGCCGCCCTAGGGGCATGTTGGGCCTCTTGCTCTCCCTGCTGCCCTGAGGCTGCTGGGCCAAAGACGTCTTGGGCATCCAGCCCCTTACTGGTCCCTTCCCTCTGACGAGGCCCTCTGAGCTCCAGCACCTTGCAGTGTGGAGACAGCCCCTGCCAGCAACCTCCTCTCCAAGGAGGCCTCAACCGAGGCCTAGGCCCAGGGGAAAGGCACCAGCGGGGATGAGCCAGGGGAGGCGCCCGAGCATGTCTGGACCCAGTCCCCGCAGCCTGCCCCTTGGTGGGGCAGTACCCCCGGAGGCCAGGAAGGTCTGGGTAAGGCTGGCCAGGGGCAGGGGCCCTGCTGGGTCCTGCCCCTGGCCTGTGGGGCCTCTGAGCACAACCGGCCCTCTCCCACTGGAAGACCTCCCCGGCTGCCTCCAAAGTCCTGTTTGCAAGCGCTCCCGGCCACTGTTACCAGCAGGCGGGCACAATGCTCCTAAGCCCGGAAGAAAAGCGCTTCAGGGTGGTGCTCTCCTCGGGCCCTTGCCCCTGAGCCTGGGGTCCAGGCAGTTGGTCCACACTCCCAGACCAAGGCAGAACCACATGCACACGTCTGTTCCTGACCCCTGCACCGGCAGAGAGTTCGGGGGAGCCAGAGTCTGTCAGGCAGCTGCTGGGCTGGCCGCCTGTGTGGGAAGGGGCAGAGCCGACCTAGGGGCAAGTTGGGCCTCTTCCTCTCCCTGCTGCCCTGAGGCTGCTGGGCCAAAGAGGTCTTGGGCATCCAGCCCCTTGCTGGTCCCTTCCCTCTGACGAGGCCCTCTGAGCTCCAGCACCTTGCAGTGTGGAGACAGCCCCTGCCAGCAACATCCTCTCCAAGGAGGCCTCAACCGAGGCCTAGGCCCAGGGGAAAGGCACCAGCGGGGATGAGCCTGGGGAGGCGCCCGGGCATGTCTGGACCCAGTCCCCGCAGCCTGCCCCTTGGTGGGGCAGTACCCCCGGAGGCCAGGAAGATCTGGGCAAGGCTGGCCAGGGGCAGGGGCCCTGCTGGGTCCTCCCCATGGCCTGTGGGGCCTCTGAGCACAACCGGCCCTCTCCCACTGGAAGACCTCCCCGGCTGCCTCCAAAGGCCGGTTTGCAAGCACTCCCGCCCACTGTTCCCGCCAGGCGCGCACAATGCTCCCAAGCCCGGGAGAAAAGCGCTTCGGGGTGGTGCTCTCTCCGGGCCCTTGCCCCTGAGCCTGTGGGCAAGGCAGGGGGAACACACTCCCAGACCAAGGCAGAAACACATGCACACGTCTGTTCCTGTCCCCTGCACCGGCAGAGAGCTCGGGGGAGCCAGAGTCTCTCAGGCAGGTGCTGGGCTGGCCGCCTGTGTGGGAAGGGGCAGAGCCGACCTAGGGGCAAGTTGGGCCTCTTGCTCTCCCTGCTGCCCTGAGGCTGCAGGGCCAAAGACGTCTTGGGCATCCAGCCCCTTACTGGTCCCTTCCCTCTGACGAGGCCCTCTGAGCTCCAGCACCTTGCAGTGTGGAGACAGCCCCTGCCAGCAATCTCCTCTCCAAGGAGGCCTCAACCGAGGCCTAGGCCCAGGGGAAAGGCACCAGCGGGGTTGAGCCAGGGGAGGCGCCCGGGCATGTCTGGACCCTGTCCCCGCAGCCTGCCCCTTGGTGGGGCAGTACCCCCGGAGGCCAGGAAGGTCTGGGCAAGGCTGGCCAGGGGCAGGGGCCCTGCTGGGTCCTGCCCCTGGCCTGTGGGGCCTCTGAGCACAACCGGCCCTCTCCCACTGGAAGACCTCCCCGGCTGCCTCCAAAGGCCGGTTTGCAAGCACTCCCGCCCACTGTCCCCGCCAGGCGCGCACAATGCTCCCAAGCCCGGGAGAAAAGGGCTTCGGTGTGGTGGTCTCTCCGGGCCCTTGCCCCTGAGCCTGGGGGCCAGGCAGGGGATCCACAGTCCCACGCCAAGGCACAACAAAATGCACACGTCTGTTCCTGCCCCCTCCACCGGCAGAGAGCTGGGGGGAGCCAGAGTCTGTCAGGCAGCTGCTGGGCTGGCCGCCTGTCTGGGAAGGGGCAGAGCCGACCTAGGGGCAAGTTGGGCCTCTTGCTCTCCCTGCTGCCCTGAGGCTGCTGGGCCAAAGAGGTCTTGGGCATCCAGCCCCTTGCTGGTCCCTTCCCTCTGACGAGGCCCTCTGAGCTCCAGCACCTTGCAGTGTGGAGACAGACCCTGCCAGCAACCTCCTCTCCAAGGAGGCCTCAACCGAAGCCTAGGCCCAGGGGAAAGGCACCAGCGGGGATGAGCCAGTGGAGGCGCACGGGCATATCAGGACCCAGTCCCCGCAGCCTGCCCCTTGGTGGGGCAGTACCCCCGGAGGCCAGGAAGGTCTGGGCAAGGCTGGCCAGGGGCAGGGTCCCTGCTGGTTCCTGCCCCTGGCCTGTGGGGCCTCTGAGCACAACCGGCCCTCTCCCACTGGAAGACCTCCCCGGCTGCCTTCAAAGGCGTGTTTGCCAACACTCCCGCCCGCTGTTCCCGCCAGGCACGCACAACGCTCCCAAGGCCAGGAGAAAAGCGCTTCGGGGTGTTGCTCTCTCCGGGCCCTTGCCCCTGAGCCTGGGGTCCAGGCAGTGGGTCCACACTCCCAGACCAAGGCAGAACCACATGCACACGTGTGTTCCTGACCCCTGAACCGGCAGAGAGCTCGGGGGAGCCAGAGTCTATCAGGCAGCTGCTGGGTTGGCTGCCTGTGTGGGAAGGGTCAGAGCCGACCTAGGGGCAAGTTGGGCCTCTTGCTCTCCCTGCTGCCCTGAGGCTGCTGGGCCAAAGAGGTCTTGGGCATCCAGCCCCTTGCTGGTCCCTTCCCGCTGACGAGGCCCTCTGAGCTCCAGCACCTTGCAGTGTGGAGACAGCCCCTGCCAGCAACCTCCTCTCCAAGGAGGCATCAACCGAGGCCTATGCCCAGGGGAAAGGCACCAGCGGGGATGAGCCTGGGGAGGCGCCCAGGCATGTCTGGACCCAGTCCCCGCAGCCTGCCCCTTGGTGGGGCAGTACCCCCGGAGGCCAGGAAGGTCTGGGCAAGGCTGGCCAGGGGCAGGGGACCTGCTGGGTCCTGCCCCTGGCCTGTGAGGCCTCTGAGCACAACCGGCCCTCTCCCACTGGAAGACCTCCACGGCTGCCTCCAAAGTCCTGTTTGCAAACACTCCCGCCCGCTGTTCACGCCAGGCTCGCACAATGCTCCCAAGCCCGGGAGAAAAGCGCTTCGGGGTGGTGCTCTCTCCGGGCCCTTGCCCCTGAGCCTGGGGGCAAGGCAGGGGGAACACACTCCCAGGCCAAGGCAGAACCACATGCCCACGTCTGTTCCTGTCCCCTGCACCGGCAGAGAGCTTGGGGGAGCCAGAGTCTGTCAGGCAGCTGCTGAGTTGGCCGCCTGTGTGGGAAGGGGCAGAGCCGCCCTAGGGGCAAGTTGGGCCTCTTGCTCTCCCTGCTGCCCTGAGGCTGCTGGGCCAAAGACGTCTTGGGCATCCAGCCCCTTACTGGTCCCTTCCCTCTGACGAGGCCCTCTGAGCTCCAGCACCTTGCAGTGTGGAGACAGCCCCTGCCAGCAACCTCCTCTCCAAGGAGGCCTCAACCGAGGCCTAGGCCCAGGGGAAAGGCACCAGCGGGGATGAGCCTGGGGAGGCGCCCGGGCATGTCTGGACCCAGTCCCCGCAGCCTGCCCCTTGGTGGGGCAGTACCCCCGGAGGCCAGGAAGGTCTGGGCAAGGCTGGCCAGGGGCAGGGGCCCTGCTGCGTCCTGCCCCTGACCTGTGGGGCCTCTGAGCACAACCGGCCCTCTCCCACTGGAAGACCTCCCCGGCTGCCTCCAAAGGCCGGTTTGCAAGCGCTCCCGCCCACTGTTCCCAGCAGGCGTGCACAATGCTCCCAAGCCCGGGAGAAAAGCGCTTCAGGGTGGTGCTCTCTCCGGGCCCTTGTCCCTGAGCCTGGGGCAAGGCAGGGTGTCCACACTCCCAGGACAAGGCAGAACCACATGCACACGTCTGATCTGCCCCCTGCACCGGCAGAGAGCTCGGGGGAGCCAGAGTCTGTCAGGCAGCTGCTGGGCTGGCCGCCTGTGTGGGAAGGGGCAGAGCCGCCCTAGGGGCAAGTTGGGCCTCTTGCTCTCCCTGCTGCACTGAGGCTGCTGTGCCAAAGAGGTCTTGGGCATCCAGCCCCTTGCTGGTCCCTTCCCTCTGACGAGGCCCTCTGAGCTCCAGCACCTTGCAGTGTGGAGACAGCCCCTGCCAGCAACCTCCTCTCCAAGGAGGCCTCAACTGAGGCCTAGGCCCAGGGGAAAGGCACCAGCGGGGATGAGCCTGGGGAGGTGCCTGGCCATGTCTGGACCCAGTCCCCGCAGCCTGCCCCTTGGTGGGGCAGTACCCCCGGAGGCCAGGAGGGTCTGGGCAAGGCTGCCAGGGGCAGGGACACTGCTGGTCCTGCCCCTGGCCTGTGGGGCGTCTGAGCACAACCGGCACTCTCCCGCTGGAAGACCTCCCCGGCTGCCTCCAAAGGCCGGTTTGCAAGCACTCCCGCCCGCTGTTCCCGTCAGGCGCGCACAATGCTCCCAAGCCCGGGAGAAAAGCGCTTCGGGGTGGTGCTCTCTCCGGGCCCTTGCCCCTGAGCCTGGGGGACAGGCAGGGGGAACACACTCCCAGGCCAAGGCAGAACGACATGCACACGTCTGTTCCTGCCCCCTACACCGGCAGAGAGTTCGGGGGAGCCAGAGACTGCCAGGCTGCTGCTGGGCTGGCTGCCTGTGTGGGACGGGGTAGAGCCGACCTAGGGGCAAGTTGGGCCTCTTGCTCTCCCTGCTGCCCTGAGGCTGCTGGGCCAAAGAGATCTTGGGCATCCAGCCCCTTGCTTGTCCCTTCCCTCTGACGAGGCCCTCTGAGCTCCAGCACCTTGCAGTGTGGAGACAGCCCCTGCCAGCAACCTCCTCTCTAAGGAGGCCTCAACCGAGGCCTAGGACCAGGGGAAAGGCACCAGCGGGGATGAGCCTGGGGAGGCGCCCGGGCATGTCTGGACCCAGTCCCCACAGCCTGCCCCTTGGTGGGGCAGTACCCCCGGAGGCCAGGAAGGTCTGGGCAAGGCTGGCCACGGGCAGGGGCCCTGCTGGGTCCTGCCCCTGGCCTGTGGGGCCTCTGAGCACAACCGGCCCTCTCCCACTGGAAGACTTCCCCGGCTGCCTCCAAAGGCCGGTTTGCAAACACTCCCGCCCGCTGTTCCCGCCAGGCACGCACTATTCTCCCAAGCCCGGGAGAAAAGCGCTTCGGGGTGTTGCTCTCTCCGGGCCCTTGCCCCTGAGCGTGGGGGCGAGGCAGTGGGTCTACACTCCCAGACCAACGCAGAACCACATGCACACGTCTGTTCCTGACCCCTGCACCGGCAGAGAGCTCGGGGGAGCCAGAGTCTGTCAGGCAGCTGCTGGGCTGGCCACCTGTGTGGGAAGGGGCAGAGCCGACCTAGGGGCAAGTTGGGCCTCTTCCTCTCCCTGCTGCCCTGAGGCTGCTGGGCCAAAGAGGTCTTGGGCATCCAGCCCCTTGCTGGTCCCTTCCCTCTGACGAGGCCCTCTGAGCTCCAGCACCTTGCAGTGTGGAGACAGCCCCTGCCAGCAACCTCCTCTCCAAGGAGGCCTCAACCGAGGCCTAGGCCCAGGGGAAAGGCACCAGCGGGGATGAGCCTGGGGAGGCGCCCGGCCATGTCTGGACCCAGTCCCCGCAGCCTGCCCCTTGTTGGGGCAGTACCCCCGGAGGCCAGGAGGGTCTGGGCAAGGCTGCCAGGGGCAGGGACACTGCTGAGTCCTGCCCCTGGCCTGTGGGGCGTCTGAGCACAACCGGCACTCTCCCGCTGGAAGACCTCCCCGGCTGCCTCCAAAGGCCGGTTTGCAAGCACTCCCGCCCGCTGTTCCCGCCAGACACGCACAATGCTCCCAAGCCCGGGAGAAAAGCGCTTCGGGGTGGTGCTCTCTCCGGGCCCTTGCCCCTGAGCCTGGGGGACAGGCAGGGGGAACACACTCCCAGGCCAAGGCAGAACGACATGCACACGTCTGTTCCTGCCCCCTACACCGGCAGAGAGTTCGGGGGAGCCAGAGACTGCCAGGCTGCTGCTGGGCTGGCTGCCTGTGTGGGACGGGGTAGAGCCGACCTAGGGGCAAGTTGGGCCTCTTGCTCTCCCTGCTGCCCTGAAGCTGCTGGGTCAAAGAGGTCTTGGGCATCCAGCCCTTTGCTGGTCCTTTCCCTCTGACGAGGCCCTCTGAGCTCCAGCACCTTGCAGTGTGCAGACAGCCCCTTTCGGCAACCTCCTCTCCAAGGAGGCCTCAACCGAGGCCTAGGCCCAGGGGAAAGGCACCAGCGGGGATGAGCCTGGGGAGGCGCCCGGGCATGTCTGGACCCAGGCCCCGCAGCCTGCCCCTTGGTGGGGTAGTACCCCCGGAGGCCAGGAAGGTCTGGGCAAGGCTGCCAGAGGCAGGGACACTGCTGGGTCCTGCCCCTGGCCTGTGGGGCCTCTGAGAACAACTGGCACTCTCCCGCTGGAAGACCTCCCCGGCTGCCTCCAAAGGCTGGTTTGCAAGCACTCAATCCCGCTGTTCACGCCAGCTGCGCACAATGCTCCCAAGCCCGGGAGAAAAGCATTTTGGGGTGGTGCTCACTCCGGGCTTTGGAAGACCTCCCCGGCTGCCTCCAAGGCCGGTTTGCAAGCACTTCTGCCTGCTGTTCCCGCCACCCGCGCACAATGCTCCCAAGCCCGGGAGAAAAGCGTTTCGGGGTGGTGTTCTCTCTGGGCCCAAGAAAGACCTCCCGGGCTGCCCCCAAATGCCGGTTTGCAAGCACTCCCACTCACTGTTCCCGCCATCCGTGCAAATGCTCCAAGCCCAGGAGAAAAGCCCTTCAGGGTGGTGCTCTCTCCCGGCCCTTGGAAGACCTCCCCGGCTGCCTCCAAAGGCTGGATTTCAAGTACTCCCTCCCGCTGTCCCGCCAGCCGCACACAATGCTCCCAATCACGGGAGAAAAGCGCTTCGGGGTGGTGCTCTCTACGGGCCCTTGGAAGACCTCCCCGTTTGTCTCCAAAGGCCGGTTTGCAAGCACTCATGCCCGCTGTTCCCGCCAGCCGCGCACAATGCTCCCAAGCCTAGGAGAAAAGCGCTTCGGGGTGGTGCTCTCTCCCGGCCCTTGGAAGACCTCCCCGGCTGCCTCCAAAGGCCGGTTTGCAAGCACTCAATCCCGCTGTTCCCGCCAGCCGCGCACAATGCTCCCAAGCCCGGGAGAAAAGCGCTTCGGGGTGGTGCTCTCTCCCGGCCCTTGGAAGACCTCCCCGGCTGCCTCCAAAGGCTGGTTTTCAAGAACTCCCTCCCGCTGACCCGCCAGCCGCACACAATGCTCCCAAGCCCGGGAGAAAAGCATTTTGAGGTGGTCTCTCTCCGGGCCCTTGGAAGACTCCCCGGCTGCCTCTAAAGGCCGGTTTGCAAGCACTCATGTCCTCTGTTCCCGACAGCCGCGAACAATGCTCCCAATTCCGTGAGAAAAGTGCTTCGGGATGGTGCTCTCTCCGGGCCCTTGGAAGACCTCCCAAGCTGCCTCCAAAGGCCGGTTTGCAAGCACTCCCACCCGCTGTTCCCGCCAGCCTCGCACAATGCTCCCAAGCCCGGGAGAAAAGCGCTTCGGGGTGGTGTTCTCTCCGTGCCAATGGAGGACCTCCCTGGCTGCCCCCAAAGGCCGGTTTGCAAGCACTCCCACTCGCTGTTCCCGCCAGCCACGCACAATCCTCCAAAACCCCGGAGAAAAGCGCTTCGGGGTGGTGTTCTCTCCGTGCCCATGGAAGACCTCCCGGGGTGCCCCCAAAGGCCGGTTTGGAAGCACTCCGACTCGCTGTTCCCGCCATCCGCGCACAATGCTCCCAAGCCCGGGAGAAAAGCATTTTGGGGTGGTGCTCACACCGGGCCCTGGAAGACCTCCCCGGCTGCCTCCAAAGGACGGTTTTCAAGCACTCCTGCCTGCTGTTCCCGCCACCCGCGCACAATGCTCCCAAGCGCGGGAGAAAAGCGCTTCGGGGTGGTGCTCTCTACAGGCCCTTGGAAGACCTCCCCGGCTGCCTCCAAAGGCCGGTTTGCAAGGACTCCTTCCTGCTGTTCCCGCCATCCGCGCACAATGCTCCCAAGCCCGGGAGAAAAGCATTTTGGGGTGCTGCTCACACCGGGCCCTGGAAGACCTCCCCGGCTGCCTCCAAAGGACGGTTTTCAAGCACTCCTGCCTGCTGTTCTCGCCACCCGTGCAAAATGCTCCCAAGCCCGGGAGAAAAGCGCTTCGGGGTGGTGCTCTCTACAGGCCCTTGGAAGACCTCCCCGGCTGCCTCCAAAGGCCGGTTTGCAAGGACTCCTTCCTGCTGTTCCCGCCAGCCACGCACAATGCTCCCAAGCCCGGGAGAAAAGCATTTTGGGGTGGTGCTCACACCGGGCCCTGGAAGACCTCCCCGGCTGCCTCCAAAGGAAGGTTTTCAAGCACTCCTGCCTGCTGTTCCCGCCACCCGCGCAGAATGCTCCCAAGCGCGGGAGAAAAGCGCTTCGGGGTGGTGCTCTCTACAGGCCCTTGGAAGACCTCCCCGGCTGCCTCCAAAGGCCGGTTTGCAAGGACTCCTTCCTGCTGTTCCCGCCAGCCACGCACAATGCTCCCAAGCCCGGGAGAAAAGCATTTTGGGGTGGTGCTCACTCCGGGCCCTTGGAAGACCTCCCCGGCTGTCTCCAATGGCCAGTTTGCAAGCACTCATGTCCGCTGTTCCCACCAGCCGCGCACAATGCTCCCAAGCCCGGGAGAAAAGCTTTTTGGGGTGGTGCTCACACCGGGCCCTGGAAGACCTCCCCGGCTGCCTCCAAAGGCCAGTTTTCAAGCACTCCTGCCTGCTGTTCCCGCCACCTGCGCACAATGCTCCCAAGCCCGGGAGAGAAGCGCTTCGGGGTGGTGCTCTCTACAGGCCCTTGGAAGACCTCCCCGGCTGCCTCCAAAGGCCGGTTTGCAAGGACTCCTTCCTGCTGTTCCCGCCAGCCACGCACAATGCTCCCAAGCCCGGGAGAGAAGCATTTTGGGGTGGTGCTCTCTACAGGCCCTTGGAAGACCTCCCCGGCTGCCTCCAGTGGCCAGTTTGCAAGCACTCATGCCCGCTGTTCCCACCAGCCGCGCACAATGCTCCCAAGCCCGGGAGAAAAGCTTTTTGGGGTGGTGCTCACACCGGGCCCTGGAAGACCTCCCCGGCTGCCTGCAAAGGCCGGTTTTCAAGCACTCCTGCCTGCTGTTCCTGCCACCCGCGCACAATACTCCCAAGCCCGGGAGAAAAGCGCTTCGGGGTGGTGCTCTCTACAGGCCCTTGGAAGACCTCCCCCGCTGCCTCCAAAGGCCGGTTTGCAAGGACTCCTTCCTGCTGTTCCCGCCAGCCACGCACAATGCTCCCAAGCCCGGGAGAAAAGTGCTTCGGGGTGGTGATCTCTCCGGGCCCTTGGAAGTCGTCCCCGGCTGCCTCCAAAGGCCGGTTTGCAAGCACTCATGCCCGTTGTTCCCACCAGCCGGGCACAATGCTCCCAAGCCCGGGAGAAAAGCATTTTGGGGTGGTGCTCACTCCGGGCCCTTGGAAGACCTCCCCGGCTGCCTCCAAAGGCCAGTTTGCAAGCAGTCCTGCCTGCTGTTCCCGCCAGCCGCGCACAATGCTCCCAAGCCCGGGAGAAAAGCGCTTCGGGGTGGTGCTCTCTCCGGGCACTTTCAAGACCTCCCCGGCTGCCTCCAAAGGCCGGTTTGTAAGTACTCATTCCCGCTGCTTCCGCCAGCCACGCACAATGCTCCCAAGCCCAGGAGAAAAGCATTTTGGGGTGGTGCTCTCTCCGGGCCCTTGGAAGACCTCCCGGGCTGCCTCCAAAGGCCAGTTTGCAAGCATTCATGTCCGTTGTTCCCGACAGCCGCGCACAATGCTCCCAAGCCCGAGAGAAAAGCATTTTGGGGTGGTGATCAGTCCGGCCCTTGGAAGACCTCCCCGGCTGCCTCCAAAGGACAGTTTGCAAGCAACATGCCTGCTGTTCCCGCCAGCCGCGCACAATGCTCCCAAGACCGTGAGAAAAGCGCTTCGGGGTGGTGTTCTCTCAGGGACCATGGAGGACCTCCCCGGCTGCCCCCAAAGGCCGGTTTGCAAGCATTCCCACTCGATGTTCCCGCCAGGCACACACAATGTTCCAAAACCCCGGAGAAAAGCGCTTCGGGGTGGTGGTCTCTCCGGGCCCCTGCCCCTGAGCCTGGGGGCCAGGCAGGGGATCCACAGTCCCAGGCCAAGGCAGAACCACATGCACACGTCTGTTCCTGCCCCCTCCACCGGCAGAGAGCTCGGGGGAGCCAGAGTCTGTCAGGCAGCTGCTGGGCTGGCCGCCTGTGTGGGAAGGGGCAGAGCCGACCTAGGGGCAAGTTGGGCCTCTTGCTCTCCCTGCTGCCCTGAGGCTGCTGGGCCAAAGAGGTCTTGGGCATCCAGCCCCTTGCTGGTCCCTTCCCTCTGACGAGGCCCTCTGAGCTCCAGCACCTTGCAGTGTGGAGACAGCCCCTGCCAGCAACCTCCTCTCCAAGGAGGCCTAAACCGAGGCCTAGGCCCAGGGGAAAAGCACCAGCGGGGATGATCCTGGGGAGGCGCACGGACATGTCTGGACCCAGTCCCCGCAGCCTGCCCCTTGGTGGGGCAGTACCCCCGGAGGCCAGGAAGGTCTGTGCAAGGCTGCCAGGGGCAGGGTCCCTGCTGGGTCCTGCCCCTGGCCTGTGAGGCCTCTGAGCACAACCGGCCCTCTCCCACTGGAAGACCTCCCCAGCTGCCTCCAAAGTCCTGTTTGCAAACACTCCCGCCCGCTGTTCACGCCAGGCTCGCACAATGCTCCCAAGCCCGGGAGAAAAGCGCTTCGGGGTGGTGCTCTCTCCGGGCCCTTGCCCCTGAGCCTGGGGGCCAGGCAGTGGGTCCACACTCCCAGACCAAGGCAGAACCACATGCACACGTCTGTTCCTGACCCCTGCACCGGCAGAGAGCTCTGGGGAGCCAGAGTCTGTCAGGCAGGTGCTGGGCTGGCCGCCTGTGTGGGAAGGGGCAGAGCCGACCTAGGGGCAAGTTGGGCCTCTTGCTCTCCCTGCTGCCCTGAGGCTGCTGGGCCAAAGACGTCTTGGGCATCCAGCCCCTTGCTGGTCCCTTCCCTCTGACGAGGCCCTCTGAGCTCCAGCACCTTGCAGTGTGGAGACAGCCCCTGCCAGCAACCTCCTCTCCAATGAGGCCTCAACCGAGGCCTAGGCCTAGGGGAAAGACACCAGCGGGGATGAGCCTGGGGAGGCGCCCGGGCATGTCTGGACCCAGTCCCCGCAGCCTGCCCCTTGGTGGGGCAGTACCCCCGGAGGCCAGGAAGGTCTGTGCAAGGCTGCCAGGGGCAGGGACAGTGCTGGGTCCTGCCCCTGGCCTGTTGGACGTCTGAGCACAACCGGCACTCTCGCGCTGGAAGACCTCCCCGTCTGCCTCCAAAGGCCGGTTTGCAAGCACTCCCGCCCGCTGTTCCCACCAAGCGCGCACAATGCTCCCAAGCCCGGGAGAAAAGCGCTTCGGGGTGTTGCTCTCTCCGGGCCCTTGCCCCTGAGCCTGGGGTCCAGGCAGTGGGTCCACACTCCCAGACCAAGGCAGAACCACATGCACACGTCTGTTCCTGACCCCTGAACCGGCAGAGAGCTCGGGGGAGCCAGAGTCTATCAGGCAGCTGCTGGGTTGGCTGCCTGTGTGGGAAGGGGCAGAGCCGACCTAGGGGCAAGTTGGGCCTCTTGCTCTCCCTGCTGCCCTGAGGCTTCTGGGCCAAAGAGGTCTTGGGCATCCAGCCCCTTGCTGGTCCCTTCCCGCTGACGAGGCCCTCTGAGCTCCAGCACCTTGCAGTGTGGAGACAGCCCCTGCCAGCAACCTCCTCTCCAAGGAGGCATCAACCGAGGCCTATGCCCAGGGGAAAGGCACCAGCGGGGATGAGCCTGGGGAGGCGCCCAGGCATGTCTGGACCCAGTCCCCGCAGCCTGCCCCTTGGTGGGGCAGTACCCCCGGAGGTCAGGAAGGTCTGGGCAAGGCTGGCCAGGGGCAGGGGACCTGCTGGGTCCTGCCCCTGGCCTGTGAGGCCTCTGAGCACAACCGGCCCTCTCCCACTGGAAGACCTCCACGGCTGCCTCCAAAGTCCTGTTTGCAAACACTCCCGCCCGCTGTTCACGCCAGGCTCGCACAATGCTCCCAAGCCCGGGAGAAAAGCGCTTCGGGGTGGTGCTCTCTCCGGGCCCTTGCCCCTGAGCCTGGGGGCAAGGCAGGGGGAACACACTCCCAGGCCAAGGCAGAACCACATGCCCACGTCTGTTCCTGTCCCCTGCACTGGCAGAGAGCTTGGGGGAGCCAGAGTCTGTCAGGCAGCTGCTGAGTTGGCCGCCTGTGTGGGAAGGGGCAGAGCCGCCCTAGGGGCAAGTTGGGCCTCTTGCTCTCCCTGCTGCCCTGTGGCTGCTGGGCCAAAGACGTCTTGGGCATCCAGCCCCTTACTGGTCCCTTCCCTCTGACGAGGCCCTCTGAGCTCCAGCACCTTGCAGTGTGGAGACAGCCCCTGCCAGCAACCTCCTCTCAAAGGAGGCCTCAACCGAGGCCTAGGCCCAGGGGAAAGGCACCAGCGGGGATGAGCCTGGGGAGGCGCCCGGGCATGTCTGGACCCAGGCCCCGCAGCCTGCCCCTTGGTGGGGCAGTACCCCCGGAGGCCAGGAAGGTCTGGGCAAGGCTGGCCAGGGGCAGGGGCCCTGCTGCGTCCTGCCCCTGGCCTGTGGGGCCTCTGAGCACAACCGGCCCTCTCCCACTGGAAGACCTCCCCGGCTGCCTCCAAAGGCCGGTTTGCAAGCGCTCCCGCCCACTGTTCCCATCAGGCGTGCACAATGCTCCCAAGCCCGGGAGAAAAGCGCTTCAGGGTGGTGCTCTCTCCGGGCCCTTGCCCCTGAGCCTGGGGCAAGGCAGGGTGTCCACACTCCCAGGACAAGGCAGAACCACATGCACACGTCTGATCTGCCCCCTGCACCGGCAGAGAGCTCGGGGGAGCCAGAGTCTGTCAGGCAGCTGCTGGGCTGGCCGCCTGTGTGGGAAGGGGCAGAGCCGAACTAGGGGCAAGTTGGGCCTCTTGCTCTCCCTGCTGCACTGAGGCTGCTGGGCCAAAGAGGTCTTGGGCATCCAGCCCCTTGCTGGTCCCTTCCCTCTGACGAGGCCCTCTGAGCTCCAGCACCTTGCAGTGTGGAGACAGCCCCTGCCAGCAACCTCCTCTCCAAGGAGGTCTCAACTGAGGCCTAGGCCCAGGGGAAAGGCACCAGCGGGGATGAGCCTGGGGAGGTGCCTGGCCATGTCTGGACCCAGTCCCCGCAGCCTGCCCCTTGGTGGGGCAGTACCTCCGGAGGCCAGGAGGGTCTGGGCAAGGCTGCCAGGGGAAGGGACACTGCTGGTCCTGCCCCTGGCCTGTGGGGCGTCTGAGCACAACCGGCACTCTCCCGCTGGAAGACCTCCCCGGCTGCCTCCAAAGGCCGGTTTGCAAGCACTCCCGCCCGCTGTTCCCGCCAGGCACGCACAATGCTCCCAAGCCCGGGAGAAAAGCGCTTCGGGGTGGTGCTCTCTCCGGGCCCTTGCCCCTGAGCCTGGGGGACAGGCAGGGGGAACACACTCCCAGGCCAAGGCAGAACGACATGCACACGTCTGTTCCTGCCCCCTACACCGGCAGAGAGTTCGGGGGAGCCAGAGACTGCCAGGCTGCTGCTGGGCTGGCTGCCTGTGTGGGACGGGGTAGAGCCGACCTAGGGGCAAGTTGGGCCTCTTGCTCTCCCTGCTGCCCTGAGGCTGCTGGGTCAAAGAGGTCTTGGGCATCCAGCCCTTTGCTGTCCCTGCACTCTGACGAGGCCCTCTGAGCTCCAGCACCTTGCAGTGTGGAGACAGCCCCTGCCAGCAACCTCCTCTCCAAGGAGGCCTCAACCGAGACCTAGGACCAGGGGAAAGGCACCAGCGGGGATGAGCCTGGGGAGGCGCCCGGGCATGTCTGGACCCAGTCCCCGCAGCCTGCCCCTTGGTGGGGCAGTACCCCCGGAGGCCAGGAAGGTCTGGGAAAGGCTGGCCAGGGGCAGGGGACCTGCTGGGTCCTGCCCCTGGCCTGTGGGGCCTCTGAGCACAACCGGCTCTCTCACACTGGAAGACCTCCCCGGCTGCCTCCAAAGTCCTGTTTGCCAACACTCCCACCCGCTGTTCACGCCAGACTTGCACAATGCTCCCAAGCCCGGGAGAAAAGCGCTTCGGGGTGGTGCTCTCTCCGGGCCCTTGCCCCTGAGCCTGGGGGCAAGGCATGGGGAACACACTCCCAGGCCAAGGCAGAACCACATGCCCACGTCTGTTCCTGTCCCCTGCACCGGCAGAGAGCTTGGGGGAGCCAGAGTCTGTCAGGCAGCTGCTGGGTTGGCCGCCTGTGTGGGAAGGGGCAGAGCCGCCCTAGGGGCAAGTTGGGCCTCTTGCTCTCCCTGCTGCCCTGAGGCTGCTGGGCCAAAGACGTCTTGGGCATCCAGCCCCTTACTGGTCCCTTCCCTCTGACGAGGCCCTCTGAGCTCCAGCACCTTGCAGTGTGGAGACAGCCCCTGCCAGCAACCTCCTCTCCAAGGAGGCCTCAACCGAGGCCTAGGCCCAGGGGAAAGGCACCAGCGGGGATGAGCCAGGGGAGGCGCCCGAGCATGTCTGGACCCAGTCCCCGCAGCCTGCCCCTTGGTGGGGCAGTACCCCCGGAGGCCAGGAAGGTCTGGGTAAGGCTGGCCAGGGGCAGGGGCCCTGCTGGGTCCTGCCCCTGGCCTGTGGGGCCTCTGAGCACAACCGGCCCTTTCCCACTGGAAGACCTCCCCGGCTGCCTCCAAAGTCCTGTTTGCAAGCGCTCCCGGCCACTGTTACCAGCAGGCGGGCACAATGCTCCTAAGCCCGGAAGAAAAGCGCTTCAGGGTGGTGCTCTCTCTGGGCCCTTGCCCCTGAGCCTGGGGGCAAGGCAGGGTGTCCACACTCCCAGGCCAAGGCAGAACCACATGCACACGTCTGATCTGCCCCCTGCACCGGCAGAGAGCTCGGGGGAGCCAGAGTCTGTCAGGCAGCTGCTGGGCTGGCCGCCTGTGTGGGAAGTGGCAGAGCCGACCTAGGGGCAAGTTGGGCCTCTTGCTCTCCCTGCTGCCCTGAGGCTGCTGGGCCATAGAGGTCTTGGTCATCCAGCCCCTTGCTGGTCCCTTCCCTCTGACGAGGCCCTCTGAGCTCCAGCACCTTGCAGTGTGGAGACAGCCCCTGCCAGCAACCTCCTCTCCAAGGAGGCCTCAACCGAGGCCTAGGCCCAGGGGAAAGGCACCAGCGGGGATGAGCCTGGGGAGGCGCCCGGGCATGTCTGGACTCAGTCCCCGCAGCCTGTCCCTTGGTGGGGCAGTACCCCCGGAGGCCAGGAAGGTCTGGGCAAGGCTGGCCAGGGGCAGGGGCCCTGCTGGGTCCTGCCCCTGGCCTGTGGGGCCTCTGAGCACAACCGGGCCTCTCCCACTGGAAGAACTCCCCGGCTCCCTCCAAAGGCCAGTTTGCCAACACTCCCGCCCGCTGTTCCCGCCAGGCACGCACAATGCTCCCAAGCCCGGGAGAAAAGCGCTTCGGGGTGGTGCTCTCCTCGGGCCCTTGCCCCTGAGCCTGGGGTCCAGGCAGTTGGTCCACACTCCCAGACCAAGGCAGAACCACATGCACACGTCTGTTCCTGACCCCTGCACCGGCAGAGAGTTCGGGGGAGCCAGAGTCTGTCAGGCAGCTGCTGGGCTGGCCGCCTGTGTGGGAAGGGGCAGAGCCGACCTAGGGGCAAGTTGGGCCTCTTCCTCTCCCTGCTGCCCTGAGGCTGCTGGGCCAAAGAGGTCTTGGGCATCCAGCCCCTTGCTGGTCCCTTCCCTCTGACGAGGCCCTCTGAGCTCCAGCACCTTGCAGTGTGGAGACAGCCCCTGCCAGCAACATCCTCTCCAAGGAGGCCTCAACCGAGGCCTAGGCCCAGGGGAAAGGCACCAGCGGGGATGAGCCTGGGGAGGCGCCCGGGCATGTCTGGACCCAGTCCCCGCATCCTGCCCCTTGGTGGGGCAGTACCCCCGGAGGCCAGGAAGATCTGGGCAAGGCTGGCCAGGGGCAGGGGCCCTGCTGGGTCCTCCCCATGGCCTGTGGGGCCTCTGAGCACAACCGGCCCTCTCCCACTGGAAGACCTCCCCGGCTGCCTCCAAAGGCCGGTTTGCAAGCACTCCCGCCCACTGTTCCCGCCAGGCGCGCACAATGCTCCCAAGCCCGGGAGAAAAGCGCTTCGGGGTGGTGCTCTCTCCGGGCCCTTGCCCCTGAGCCTGTGGGCAAGGCAGGGGGAACACACTCCCAGACCAAGGCAGAAACACATGCACACGTCTGTTCCTGTCCCCTGCACCGGCAGAGAGCTCGGGGGAGCCAGAGTCTCTCAGGCAGGTGCTGGGCTGGCCGCCTGTGTGGGAAGGGGCAGAGCCGACCTAGGGGCAAGTTGGGCCTCTTGCTCTCCCTGCTGCCCTGAGGCTGCAGGGCCAAAGACGTCTTGGGCATCCAGCCCCTTACTGGTCCCTTCCCTCTGACGAGGCCCTCTGAGCTCCAGCACCTTGCAGTGTGGAGACAGCCCCTGCCAGCAATCTCCTCTCCAAGGAGGCCTCAACCGAGGCCTAGGCCCAGGGGAAAGGCACCAGCGGGGTTGAGCCAGGGGAGGCGCCCGGGCATGTCTGGACCCTGTCCCCGCAGCCTGCCCCTTGGTGGGGCAGTACCCCCGGAGGCCAGGAAGGTCTGGGCAAGGCTGGCCAGGGGCAGGGGCCCTGCTGGGTCCTGCCCCTGGCCTGTGGGGCCTCTGAGCACAACCGGCCCTCTCCCACTGGAAGACCTCCCCGGCTGCCTCCAAAGGCCGGTTTGGAAGCACTCCCGCCCACTGTTCCCGCCAGGCGCGCACAATGCTCCCAAGCCCGGGAGAAAAGCGCTTCGGGGTGGTGGTCTCTCCGGGCCCTTGCCCCTGAGCCTGGGGGCCAGGCAGGGGATCCACAGTCCCAGGCCAAGGCACAACAACATGCACACGTCTGTTCCTGCCCCCTCCACCGGCAGAGAGCTGGGGGGAGCCAGAGTCTGTCAGGCAGCTGCTGGGCTGGCCGCCTGTGTGGGAAGGGGCAGAGCCGACCTAGGGGCAAGTTGGGCCTCTTGCTCTCCCTGCTGCCCTGAGGCTGCTGGGCCAAAGAGGTCTTGGGCATCCAGCCCCTTGCTGGTCCCTTCCCTCTGACGAGGCCCTCTGAGCTCCAGCACCTTGCAGTGTGGAGACAGACCCTGCCAGCAACCTCCTCTCCAAGGAGGCCTCAACCGAAGCCTAGGCCCAGGGGAAAGGCACCAGCGGGGATGAGCCAGTGGAGGCGCACGGGCATATCAGGACCCAGTCCCCGCAGCCTGCCCCTTGGTGGGGCAGTACCCCCGGAGGCCAGGAAGGTCTGGGCAAGGCTGGCCAGGGGCAGGGTCCCTGCTGGTTCCTGCCCCTGGCCTGTGGGGCCTCTGAGCACAACCGGCCCTCTCCCACTGGAAGACCTCCCCGGCTGCCTTCAAAGGCGTGTTTGCCAACACTCCCGCCCGCTGTTCCCGCCAGGCACGCACAACGCTCCCAAGGCCAGGAGAAAAGCGCTTCGGGGTGTTGCTCTCTCCGGGCCCTTGCCCCTGAGCCTGGGGTCCAGGCAGTGGGTCCACACTCCCAGACCAAGGCAGAACCACATGCACACGTGTGTTCCTGACCCCTGAACCGGCAGAGAGCTCGGGGGAGCCAGAGTCTATCAGGCAGCTGCTGGGTTGGCTGCCTGTGTGGGAAGGGGCAGAGCCGACCTAGGGGCAAGTTGGGCCTCTTGCTCTCCCTGCTGCCCTGAGGCTGCTGGGCCAAAGAGGTCTTGGGCATCCAGCCCCTTGCTGGTCCCTTCCCGCTGACGAGGCCCTCTGAGCTCCAGCACCTTGCAGTGTGGAGACAGCCCCTGCCAGCAACCTCCTCTCCAAGGAGGCATCAACCGAGGCCTATGCCCAGGGGAAAGGCACCAGCGGGGATGAGCCTGGGGAGGCGCCCAGGCATGTCTGGACCCAGTCCCCGCAGCCTGCCCCTTGGTGGGGCAGTACCCCCGGAGGCCAGGAAGGTCTGGGCAAGGCTGGCCAGGGGCAGGGGACCTGCTGGGTCCTGCCCCTGGCCTGTGAGGCCTCTGAGCACAACCGGCCCTCTCCCACTGGAAGACCTCCACGGCTGCCTCCAAAGTCCTGTTTGCAAACACTCCCGCCCGCTGTTCACGCCAGGCTCGCACAATGCTCCCAAGCCCGGGAGAAAAGCGCTTCGGGGTGGTGCTCTCTCCGGGCCCTTGCCCCTGAGCCTGGGGGCAAGGCAGGGGGAACACACTCCCAGGCCAAGGCAGAACCACATGCCCACGTCTGTTCCTGTCCCCTGCACCGGCAGAGAGCTTGGGGGAGCCAGAGTCTGTCAGGCAGCTGCTGAGTTGGCCGCCTGTGTGGGAAGGGGCAGAGCCGCCCTAGGGGCAAGTTGGGCCTCTTGCTCTCCCTGCTGCCCTGAGGCTGCTGGGCCAAAGACGTCTTGGGCATCCAGCCCCTTACTGGTCCCTTCCCTCTGACGAGGCCCTCTGAGCTCCAGCACCTTGCAGTGTGGAGACAGCCCCTGCCAGCAACCTCCTCTCCAAGGAGGCCTCAACCGAGGCCTAGGCCCAGGGGAAAGGCACCAGCGGGGATGAGCCTGGGGAGGCGCCCGGGCATGTCTGGACCCAGTCCCCGCAGCCTGCCCCTTGGTGGGGCAGTACCCCCGGAGGCCAGGAAGGTCTGTGCAAGGCTGCCAGGGGCAGGGACAGTGCTGGCTCCTGCCCCTGGCCTGTTGGACGTCTGAGCACAACCGGCACTCTCGCGCTGGAAGACCTCCCCGGCTGCCTCCAAAGGCCGGTTTGCAAGCACTCCCGCCCGCTGTTCCCGCCAGGCACGCACAATGCTCCCAAGCCCGGGAGAAAAGCGCTTCGGGGTGGTGCTCTCCTCGGGCCCTTGCCCCTGAGCCTGCGGGCCAGGCAGGGGGAACACACTCCCAGGCCAAGGCAGAACCACATGAACACGTCTGTTCCTGCCCCCTACACCGGCAGAGAGCTCGGGGGAGCCAGAGTCTCTCAGGCAGGTGCTGGGCTGGCCGCCTGTGTGGGAAGGGGCAGAGCCGACCTAGGGGCAAGTTGGGCCTCTTGCTCTCCCTGCTGCCCTGAGGCTGCTGGGCCAAAGAGGTCTTGGGCATCCAGCCCTTTGCTTGTCCCTTCCCTCTGACGAGGCCCTCTGAGCTCCAGCACCTTGCAGTGTGGAGACAGCCCCTGCCAGCAACCTCCTCTCCAAGGAGGCCTCAACCGAGACCTAGGCCCAGGGGAAAAGCACCAGCGGGGATGAGCCTGGGGAGGCGCCCGGGCATGTCTGGACCCAGTCCCCGCAGCCTGCCCCTTGGTGGGGCAGTACCCCCGGAGGCCAGGAAGGTCTGGGAAAGGCTGGCCAGGGGCAGGGGACCTACTGGGTCCTGCCCCTGGCCTGTGGGGCCTCTGAGCACAACCGGCCCTCTCCCACTGGAAGACCTCCCCGTCTGCCTCCAAAGTCCTGTTTGCCAACACTCCCACCCGCTGTTCACGCCAGACTTGCACAATGCTCCCAAGCCCGGGAGAAAAGCGCTTCGGGGTGGTGCTCTCTCCGGGCCCTTGCCCCTGAGCCTGGGGGCAAGGCATGGGGAACACACTCCCAGGCCAAGGCAGAACCACATGCCCACGTCTGTTCCTGTCCCCTGCACCGGCAGAGATCTTGGGGGAGCCAGAGTCTGTCAGGCAGCTGCTGGGCTGGCCGCCTGTGTGGGAAGGGGCAGAGCCGCCCTAGGGGCAAGTTGGGCCTCTTGCTCTCCCTGCTGCCCTGAGGCTGCTGGGCCAAAGACGTCTTGGGCATCCAGCCCCTTACTGGTCCCTTCCCTCTGACGAGGCCCTCTGAGCTCCAGCACCTTGCAGTGTGGAGACAGCCCCTGCCAGCAACCTCCTCTCCAAGGAGGCCTCAACCGAGGCCTAGGCCCAGGGGAAAGGCACCAGCGGGGATGAGCCAGGGGAGGCGCCCGAGCATGTCTGGACCCAGTCCCCGCAGCCTGCCCCTTGGTGGGGCAGTACCCCCGGAGGCCAGGAAGGTCTGGGTAAGGCTGGCCAGGGGCAGGGGCCCTGCTGGGTCCTGCCCCTGGCCTGTGGGGCCTCTGAGCACAACCGGCCCTCTCCCACTGGAAGACCTCCCCGGCTGCCTCCAAAGGCCGGTTTGCAAGCGCTCCCGGCCACTGTTACCAGAAGGCGGGCACAATGCGCCTAAGCCCGGAAGAAAAGCGCTTCAGGGTGGTGCTCTCTCTGGGCCCTTGCCCCTGAGCCTGGGGGCAAGGCAGGATGTCCACACTCCCAGGCCAAGGCAGAACCATATGCACACGTCTGATCTGCCCCCTGCACCGGCAGAGAGCTCGGGGGAGCCAGAGTCTGTCAGGCAGCTGCTGGGCTGGCCGCCTGTGTGGGAAGTGGCAGAGCCGACCTAGGGGCAAGTTGGGCCTCTTGCTCTCCCTGCTGCCCTGAGGCTGCTGGGCCAAAGAGGTCTTGGGCATCCAGCCCCTTGCTGGTCCCTTCCCTCTGACGAGGCCCTCTGAGCTCCAGCACCTTGCAGTGTGGAGACAGCCCCTGCCAGCAACCTCCTCTCCAAGGAGGCCTCAACCGAGGCCTAGGCCCAGGGGAAAGGCACCAGCGGGGATGAGCCTGGGGAGGCGCCCGGGCATGTCTGGACCCAGTCCCCGCAGCCTGCCCCTTGGTGGGGCAGTACCCCCGGAGGCCAGGAAGGTCTGGGCAAGGCTGGCCAGGGGCAGGGGCCCTGCTGGGTCCTGCCCCTGGCCTGTGGGGCCTCTGAGCATAAACGGCCCTCTCCCACTGGAAGAACTCCCCGGCTCCCTCCAAAGGCCAGTTTGCCAACACTCCCGCCCGCTGTTCCCGCCAGGCACGCACAATGCTCCCAAGCCCGGGAGAAAAGCGCTTCGGGGTGGTGCTCTCCTCGGGCCCTTGCCCCTGAGCCTGGGGGCCAGGCAGTTGGTCCACACTCCCAGACCAAGGCCGAACCACATGCACACGTCTGTTCCTGACCCCTGCACCGGCAGAGAGTTCGGGGGAGCCAGAGTCTGTCAGGCAGCTGCTGGGCTGGCCGCCTGTGTGGGAAGGGGCAGAGCCGCCCTAGGGGCAAGTTGGGCCTCTTGCTCTCCCTGCTGCCCTGAGGCTGCTGGGCCAAAGACGTCTTGGGCATCCAGCCCCTTACTGGTCCCTTCCCTCTGACGAGGCCCTCTGAGCTCCAGCACCTTGCAGTGTGGAGACAGCCCCTGCCAGCAACCTCCTCTCCAAGGAGGCCTCAACCGAGGCCTAGGCCCAGGGGAAAGGCACCAGCGGGGATGAGCCTGGGGAGGCGCCCGGGCATGTCTGGACCCAGGCCCCGCAGCCTGCCCCTTGGTGGGGCAGTACCCCCGGAGGCCAGGAAGGTCTGGGCAAGGCTGGCCAGGGGCAGGGGCCCTGCTGCGTCCTGCCCCTGGCCTGTGGGGCCTCTGAGCACAACCGGCCCTCTACCACTGGAAGACCTCCCCGGCTGCCTCCAAAGGCCGGTTTGCAAGCGCTCCCGCCCACTGTTCCCAGCAGGCGTGCACAATGCTCCGAAGCCCGGGAGAAAAGCGCTTCAGGGTGGTGCTCTCTCCGGGCCCTTGCCCCTGAGCCTGGGGCAAGGCAGGGTGTCCACACTCCCAGGACAAGGCAGAACCACATGCACACGTCTCATCTGCCCCCTGCACCGGCAGAGAGCTCGGGGGAGCCAGAGTCTGTCAGGCGGCTGCTGGGCTGGCCGCCTGTGTGGGAAGGGGCAGAGCCGCCCTAGGGGCAAGTTGGGCCTCTTGCTCTCCCTGCTGCACTGAGGCTGCTGGGCCAAAGAGGTCTTGGGCATCCAGCCCCTTGCTGGTCCCTTCCCTCTGATGAGGCCCTCTGAGCTCCAGCACCTTGCAGTGTGGAGACAGCCCCTGCCAGCAACCTCCTCTCCAAGGAGGCCTCAACTGAGGCCTAGGCCCAGGGGAAAGGCACCAGCGGGGATGAGCCTGGGGAGGTGCCTGGCCATGTCTGGACCCAGTCCCCGCAGCCTGCCCCTTGGTGGGGCAGTACCCCCGGAGGCCAGGAGGGTCTGGGCAAGGCTGCCAGGGGCAGGGACACTGCTGGTCCTGCCCCTGGCCTGTGGGGCGTCTGAGCACAACCGGCACTCTCCCGCTGGAAGACCTCCCCGGCTGCCTCCAAAGGCCGGTTTGCAAGCACTCCCGCCCGCTGTTCCCGTCAGGCACGCACAATGCTCCCAAGCCCGGGAGAAAAGCGCTTCGGGGTGGTGCTCTCTCCGGGCCCTTGCCCCTGAGCCTGGGGGACAGGCAGGGGGAACACACTCCCAGGGCAAGGCAGAACGACATGCACACGTCTGTTCCTGCCCCCTACACCGGCAGAGAGTTCGGGGGAGCCAGAGACTGCCAGGCTGCTGCTGGGCTGGCTGCCTGTGTGGGACGGGGTAGAGCCGACCTAGGGGCAAGTTGGGCCTCTTGCTCTCCCTGCTGCCCTGAGGCTGCTGGGTCAAAGAGGTCTTGGGCATCCAGCCCTTTGCTTGTCCCTTCACTCTGACGAGGCCCTCTGAGCTCCAGCACCTTGCAGTGTGGAGACAGCCCCTGCCAGCAACCTCCTCTCCAAGGAGGCCTCAACCGAGACCTAGGACCAGGGGAAAGGCACCAGCGGGGATGAGCCTGGGGAGGCGCCCGGGCATGTCTGGACCCAGTCCCCGCAGCCTGCCCCTTGGTGGGGCAGTACCCCCGGAGGCCAGGAAGGTCTGGGAAAGGCTGGCCAGGGGCAGGGGACCTGCTGGGTCCTGCCCCTGGCCTGTGGGGCCTCTGAGCACAACCGGCTCTCTCACACTGGAAGACCTCCCCGGCTGCCTCCAAAGTCCTGTTTGCCAACACTCCCACCCGCTGTTCACGCCAGACTTGCACAATGCTCCCAAGCCCGGGAGAAAAGCGCTTCGGGGTGGTGCTCTCTCCGGGCCCTTGCCCCTGAGCCTGGGGGCAAGGCATGGGGAACACACTCCCAGGCCAAGGCAGAACCACATGCCCACGTCTGTTCCTGTCCCCTGCACCGGCAGAGAGCTTGGGGGAGCCAGAGTCTGTCAGGCAGCTGCTGGGTTGGCCGCCTGTGTGGGAAGGGGCAGAGCCGCCCTAGGGGCAAGTTGGGCCTCTTGCTCTCCCTGCTGCCCTGAGGCTGCTGGGCCAAAGACGTCTTGGGCATCCAGCCCCTTACTGGTCCCTTCCCTCTGACGAGGCCCTCTGAGCTCCAGCACCTTGCAGTGTGGAGACAGCCCCTGCCAGCAACCTCCTCTCCAAGGAGGCCTCAACCGAGGCCTAGGCCCAGGGGAAAGGCACCAGCGGGGATGAGCCAGGGGAGGCGCCCGAGCATGTCTGGACCCAGTCCCCGCAGCCTGCCCCTTGGTGGGGCAGTACCCCCGGAGGCCAGGAAGGTCTGGGTAAGGCTGGCCAGGGGCAGGGGCCCTGCTGGGTCCTGCCCCTGGCCTGTGGGGCCTCTGAGCACAACCGGCCCTCTCCCACTGGAAGACCTCCCCGGCTGCCTCCAAAGTCCTGTTTGCAAGCGCTCCCGGCCACTGTTACCAGCAGGCGGGCACAATGCTCCTAAGCCCGGAAGAAAAGCGCTTCAGGGTGGTGCTCTCTCTGGGCCCTTGCCCCTGAGCCTGGGGGCAAGGCAGGGTGTCCACACTCCCAGGCCAAGGCAGAACCACATGCACACGTCTGATCTGCCCCCTGCACCGGCAGAGAGCTCGGGGGAGCCAGAGTCTGTCAGGCAGCTGCTGGGCTGGCCGCCTGTGTGGGAAGGGGCAGAGCCGACCTAGGGGCAAGTTGGGCCTCTTGCTCTCCCTGCTGCCCTGAGGCTGCTGGGCCATAGAGGTCTTGGTCATCCAGCCCCTTGCTGGTCCCTTCCCTCTGACGAGGCCCTCTGAGCTCCAGCACCTTGCAGTGTGGAGACAGCCCCTGCCAGCAACCTCCTCTCCAAGGAGGCCTCAACCGAGGCCTAGGCCCAGGGGAAAGGCACCAGCGGGGATGAGCCTGGGGAGGCGCCCGGGCATGTCTGGACTCAGTCCCCGCAGCCTGCCCCTTGGTGGGGCAGTACCCCCGGAGGCCAGGAAGGTCTGGGCAAGGCTGGCCAGGGGCAGGGGCCCTGCTGGGTCCTGCCCCTGGCCTGTGGGGCCTCTGAGCACAACCGGCCCTCTCCCACTGGAAGAACTCCCCGGCTCCCTCCAAAGGCCAGTTTGCCAACACTCCCGCCCGCTGTTCCCGCCAGGCACGCACAATGCTCCCAAGCCCGGGAGAAAAGCGCTTCGGGGTGGTGCTCTCCTCGGGCCATTGCCCCTGAGCCTGGGGTCCAGGCAGTTGGTCCACACTCCCAGACCAAGGCAGAACCACATGCACACGTCTGTTCCTGACCCCTGCACCGGCAGAGAGTTCGGGGGAGCCAGAGTCTGTCAGGCAGCTGCTGGGCTGGCCGCCTGTGTGGGAAGGGGCAGAGCCGACCTAGGGGCAAGTTGGGCCTCTTCCTCTCCCTGCTGCCCTGAGGCTGCTGGGCCAAAGAGGTCTTGGGCATCCAGCCCCTTGCTGGTCCCTTCCCTCTGACGAGGCCCTCTGAGCTCCAGCACCTTGCAGTGTGGAGACAGCCCCTGCCAGCAACATCCTCTCCAAGGAGGCCTCAACCGAGGCCTAGTCCCAGGGGAAAGGCACCAGCGGGGATGAGCCTGGGGAGGCGCCCGGGCATGTCTGGACCCAGTCCCCGCAGCCTGCCCCTTGGTGGGGCAGTACCCCTGGAGGCCAGGAAGATCTGGGCAAGGCTGGCCAGGGGCAGGGGCCCTGCTGGGTCCTCCCCATGGCCTGTGGGGCCTCTGAGCACAACCGGCCCTCTCCCACTGGAAGACCTCCACGGCTGCCTCCAAAGTCCTGTTTGCAAACACTCCCGCCCGCTGTTCACGCCAGGCTCGCACAATGCTCCCAAGCCCGGGAGAACAGCGCTTCGGGGTGGTGCTCTCTCCGGGCCCTTGCCCCTGAGCCTGGGGGCAAGGCAGGGGGAACACACTCCCAGGCCAAGGCAGAACCACATGCCCACGTCTGTTCCTGTCCCCTGCACCGGCAGAGAGCTTGGGGGAGCCAGAGTCTGTCAGGCAGCTGCTGAGTTGGCCGCCTGTGTGGGAAGGGGCAGAGCCGCCCTAGGGGCAAGTTGGGCCTCTTGCTCTCCCTGCTGCCCTGAGGCTGCTGGGCCAAAGACGTCTTGGGCATCCAGCCCCTTACTGGTCCCTTCCCTCTGACGAGGCCCTCTGAGCTCCAGCACCTTGCAGTGTGGAGACAGCCCCTGCCAGCAACCTCCTCTCCAAGGAGGCCTCAACCGAGGCCTAGGCCCAGGGGAAAGGCACCAGCGGGGATGAGCCTGGGGAGGCGCCCGGGCATGTCTGGACCCAGTCCCCGTAGCCTGCCCCTTGGTGGGGCAGTACCCCCGGAGGCCAGGAAGGTCTGTGCAAGGCTGCCAGGGGCAGGGACAGTGCTGGGTCCTGCCCCTGGCCTGTTGGACGTCTGAGCACAACCGGCACTCTCGCGCTGGAAGACCTCCTCGTCTGCCTCCAAAGGCCGGTTTGCAAGCACTCCCGCCCGCTGTTCCCGCCAGGCACGCACAATGCTCCCAAGCCCGGGAGAAAAGCGCTTCGGGGTGGTGCTCTCTCCGGGCCCTTGCCCCTAAGCCTGCGGGCCAGGCAGGGGGAACACACTCCCAGGCCAAGACAGAACGACATGAACACGTCTGTTCCTGCCCCCTACACCGGCAGAGAGCTCGGGGGAGCCAGAGTCTCTCAGGCAGGTGCTGGGCTGGCCGCCTGTGTGGGAAGGGGCAGAGCCGACCTAGGGGCAAGTTGGGCCTCTTGCTCTACCTGCTGCCCTGAGGCTGCTGGGCCAAAGACATCTTGGGCATCCAGCCCTTTGCTGGTCCCTTCCCTCTGACGAGGCCCTCTGAGCTCCAGCACCTTGCAGTGTGGAGACAGCACCTGCCAGCAATCTCCTCTCCAAGGAGGCCTCAACCGAGGCCTAGGCCCAGGGGAAAAGCACCAGCGGGGATGAGCCTGGGGAGGCGCCCGGGCATGTCTGGACCCAGTCCCCGCAGCCTGCCCCTTGGTGGGGCAGTACCCCTGGAGGCCAGGAAGGTCTGGGCAAGTCTGACCAGGGGCAGGGGACCTGCTGGGTCCTGCCCCTGGCCTGTGGGGCCTCTGAGCACAACCGGCCCTCTCCCACTGGAAGACCTCCCCGGCTGCCTCCAAAGGCCGTTTTGCACGCACTCCCGCCCACTGTTCCCACCAAGTGCGCACAATGCTCCCAAGCCCGGGAGAAAAGCGCTTCGGGGTGGTGCTCTCTCCGGGTCCTTGCCCCTGAGCCTGGGGACCAGGCAGGGGGAACACACTCCCAGGCCAAGGCAGAACCACATGCACACGTCTGTTCCTGACCCCTGCACCGGCAGAGAGCTCGGGGGAGCCAGAGTCTGTCAGGCAGCTGCTGGGCTGGCCGCCTTTGTGGGAAGGGGCAGAGCCGACCTAGGGGCAAGTTGGGCCTCTTGCTCTCCCTGCTGCCCTGAGGCTGCTGGGCCAAAGAGGTCTTGGGCATCCAGCCCTTTGCTTGTCCCTTCCCTCTGACGAGGCCCTCTGAGCTCCAGCACCTTGCAGTGTGGAGACAGCCCCTGCCAGCAACCTCCTCTCCAAGGAGGCCTCAACCGAGACCTAGGACCAGGGGAATGGCACCAGCGGGGATGAGCCTGGGGAGGCGCCCGGGCATGTCTGGACCCAGTCCCCGCAGCCTGCCCCTTGGTGGGGCAGTACCCCCGGAGGCCAGGAAGGTCTGGGAAAGGCTGGCCAGGGGCAGGGGACCTACTGGGTCCTGCCCATGGCCTGTGGGGCCTCTGAGCACAACCGGCCCTCTCCCACTGGAAGACCTCCCCGTCTGCCTCCAAAGTCCTGTTTGCCAACACTCCCACCCGCTGTTCACGCCAGACTTGCACAATGCTCCCAAGCCCGGGAGAAAAGCGCTTCGGGGTGGTGCTCTCTCCGGGCCCTTGCCCCTGAGCCTGGGGGCAAGGCATGGGGAACACACTCCCAGGCCAAGGCAGAACCACATGCCCACGTCTGTTCCTGTCCCCTGCACCGGCAGAGATCTTGGGGGAGCCAGAGTCTGTCAGGCAGCTGCTGGGTTGGCCGCCTGTGTGGGAAGGGGCAGAGCCGCCCTAGGGGCAAGTTGGGCCTCTTGCTCTCCCTGCTGCCCTGAGGCTGCTGGGCCAAAGACGTCTTGGGCATCCAGCCCCTTACTGGTCCCTTCCCTCTGACGAGGCCCGCTGAGCTCCAGCACCTTGCAGTGTGGAGACAGCCCCTGCCAGCAACCTCCTCTCCAAGGAGGCCTCAACCGAGGCCTAGGCCCAGGGGAAAGGCACCAGCGGGGATGAGCCTGGGGAGGCGCCCGAGCATGTCTGGACCCAGTCCCCGCAGCCTGCCCCTTGGTGGGGCAGTACCCCCGGAGGCCAGGAAGGTCTGGGTAAGGCTGGCCAGGGGCAGGGGCCCTGCTGGGTCCTGCCCCTGGCCTGTGGGGCCTCTGAGCACAACCGGCCCTCTCCCACTGGAAGGCCTCCCCGGCTGCCTCCAAAGGCCGGTTTGCAAGCGCTCCCGGCCACTGTTACCAGAAGGCGGGCACAATGCGCCTAAGCCCGGAAGAAAAGCGCTTCAGGGTGGTGCTCTCTCTGGGCCCTTGCCCCTGAGCCTGGGGGCAAGGCAGGGTGTCCACACTCCCAGGCCAAGGCAGAACCACATGCACACGTCTGATCTGCCCCCTGCACCGGCAGAGAGCTCGGGGGAGCCAGAGTCTGTCAGGCAGCTGCTGGGCTGGCCGCCTGTGTGGGAAGTGGCAGAGCCGACCTAGGGGCAAGTTGGGCCTCTTGCTCTCCCTGCTGCCCTGAGGCTGCTGGGCCATAGAGGTCTTGGGCATCCAGCCCCTTGCTGGTCCCTTCCCTCTGACGAGGCCCTCTGAGCTCCAGCACCTTGCAGTGTGGAGACAGCCCCTGCCAGCAACCTCCTCTCCAAGGAGGCCTCAACCGAGGCCTAGGCCCAGGGGAAAGGCACCAGCGGGGATGAGCCTGGGGAGGCGCCCGGGCATGTCTGGACCCAGTCCCCGCAGCCTGCCCCTTGGTGGGGCAGTACCCCCGGAGGCCAGGAAGGTCTGGGCAAGGCTGGCCAGGGGCAGGGGCCCTGCTGTGTCCTGCCCCTGGCCTGTGGGGCCTCTGAGCACAACCGGCCCTCTCCCACTGGAAGAACTCCCCGGCTCCCTCCAAAGGCCAGTTTGCCAACACTCCCGCCCGCTGTTCCCGCCAGGCACGCACAATGCTCCCAAGCCCGGGAGAAAAGCGCTTCGGGGTGGTGCTCTCCTCGGGCCCTTGCCCCTGAGCCTGGGGGCCAGGCAGTTGGTCCACACTCCCAGACCAAGGCAGAACCACATGCACACGTCTGTTCCTGACCCCTGCACCGGCAGAGAGTTCGGGGGAGCCAGAGTCTGTCAGGCAGCTGCTGGGCTGGCCGCCTGTGTGGGAAGGGGCAGAGCCGACCTAGGGGCAAGTTGGGCCTCTTCCTCTCCCTGCTGCCCTGAGGCTGCTGGGCCAAAGAGGTCTTGGGCATCCAGCCCCTTGCTGGTCCCTTCCCTCTGACGAGGCCCTCTGAGCTCCAGCACCTTGCAGTGTGGAGACAGCCCCTGCCAGCAACATCCTCTCCAAGGAGGCCTCAACCGAGGCCTAGGCCCAGGGGAAAGGCACCAGCGGGGATGAGCCTGGGGAGGCGCCCGGGCATGTCTGGACCCAGTCCCCGCAGCCTGCCCCTTGGTGGGGCAGTACCCCCGGAGGCCAGGAAGATCTGGGCAAGGCTGGCCAGGGGCAGGGGACCTGCTGGGTCCTCCCCATGGCCTGTGGGGCCTCTGAGCACAACCGGCCCTCTCCCACTGGAAGACCTCCCCGTCTGCCTCCAAAGGCCGGTTTGCAAGCACTCCCGCCCACTGTTCCCGCCAGGCGCGCACAATGCTCCCAAGCCCGGGAGAAAAGCGCTTCGGGGTGGTGCTCTCTCCGGGCCCTTGCCCCTGAGCCTGTGGGCAAGGCAGGGGGAACACACTCCCAGACCAAGGCAGAAACACATGCACACGTCTGTTCCTGTCCCCTGCACCGGCAGAGAGCTCGGGGGAGCCAGAGTCTCTCAGGCAGGTGCTGGGCTGGCCGCCTGTGTGGGAAGGGGCAGAGCCGACCTAGGGGCAAGTTGGGCCTCTTGCTCTCCCTGCTGCCCTGAGGCTGCAGGGCCAAAGACGTCTTGGGCATCCAGCCCCTTACTGGTCCCTTCCCTCTGACGAGGCCCTCTGAGCTCCAGCACCTTGCAGTGTGGAGACAGCCCCTGCCAGCAATCTCCTCTCCAAGGAGGCCTCAACCGAGGCCTAGGCCCAGGGGAAAGGCACCAGCGGGGTTGAGCCAGGGGAGGCGCCCGGGCATGTCTGGACCCTGTCCCCGCAGCCTGCCCCTTGGTGGGGCAGTACCCCCGGAGGCCAGGAAGGTCTGGGCAAGGCTGGCCAGGGGCAGGGGCCCTGCTGGGTCCTGCCCCTGGCCTGTGGGGCCTCTGAGCACAACCGGCCCTCTCCCACTGGAAGACCTCCCCGGCTGCCTCCAAAGGCCGGTTTGGAAGCACTCCCGCCCACTGTTCCCGCCAGGGGCGCACAATGCTCCCAAGCCCGGGAGAAAAGCGCTTCGGGGTGGTGGTCTCTCCGGGCCCTTGCCCCTGAGCCTGGGGGCCAGGCAGGGGATCCACAGTCCCAGGCCAAGGCACAACAACATGCACACGTCTGTTCCTGCCCCCTCCACCGGCAGAGAGCTGGGGGGAGCCAGACTCTGTCAGGCAGCTGCTGGGCTGGCCGCCTGTGTGGGAAGGGGCAGAGCCGACCTAGGGGCAAGTTGGGCCTCTTGCTCTCCCTGCTGCCCTGAGGCTGCTGGGCCAAAGAGGTCTTGAGCATCCAGCCCCTTGCTGGTCCCTTCCCTCTGACGAGGCCCTCTGAGCTCCAGCACCTTGCAGTGTGGAGACAGACCCTGCCAGCAACCTCCTCTCCAAGGAGGCCTCAACCGAGGCCTAGGCCCAGGGGAAAGGCACCAGCGGGGATGAGCCAGTGGAGGGGCCCGGGCATGTCTGGACCCAGTCCCCGCAGCCTGCCCCTTGGTGGGGCAGTACCCCCGGAGGCCAGGAAGGTCTGGGCAAGGCTGCCCAGGGGCAGGGTCCCTGCTGGGTCCTGCCCCTGGCCTGTGGGGCCTCTGAGCACAACCGGCCCTCTCCCACTGGAAGACCTCCCCGGCTGCCTTCAAAGGCGGGTTTGCCAACACTCCCGCCCGCTGTTCCCGCCAGGCACGCCCAACGCTCCCAAGGCCAGGAGAAAAGCGCTTCGGGGTGTTGCTCTCTCCGGGCCCTTGCCCCTGAGCCTGGGGTCCAGGCAGTGGTTCCACACTCCCAGACCAAGGCAGAACCACATGCACACGTCTGTTCCTGACCCCTGAACCGGCAGAGAGCTCGGGGGAGCCAGAGTCTATCAGGCAGCTGCTGGGTTGGCTGCCTGTGTGGGAAGGGGCAGAGCCGACCTAGGGGCAAGTTGGGCCTCTTGCTCTCCCTGCTGCCCTGAGGCTGCTGGGCCAAAGAGGTCTTGGGCATCCAGCCCCTTGCTGGTCCCTTCCCGCTGACGAGGCCCTCTGAGCTCCAGCACCTTGCAGTGTGGAGACAGCCCCTGCCAGCAACCTCCTCTCCATGGAGGCATCAACCGAGGCCTATGCCCAGGGGAAAGGCACCAGCGGGGATGAGCCTGGGGAGGCGCCCAGGCATGTCTGGACCCAGTCCCCGCAGCCTGCCCCTTGGTGGGGCAGTACCCCCGGAGGCCAGGAAGGTCTGGGCAAGGCTGGCCAGGGGCAGGGGACCTGCTGGGTCCTGCCCCTGGCCTGTGAGGCCTCTGAGCACAACCGGCCCTCTCCCACTGGAAGACCTCCACGGCTGCCTCCAAAGTCCTGTTTGCAAACACTCCCGCCCGCTGTTCACGCCAGGCTCGCACAATGCTCCCAAGCCCGGGAGAAAAGCGCTTCGGGGTGGTGCTCTCTCCGGGCCCTTGCCCCTGAGCCTGGGGGCAAGGCAGGGGGAACACACTCCCAGGCCAAGGCAGAACCACATGCCCACGTCTGTTCCTGTCCCCTGCACCGGCAGAGAGCTTGGGGGAGCCAGAGTCTGTCAGGCAGCTGCTGAGTTGGCCGCCTGTGTGGGAAGGGGCAGAGCCGCCCTAGGGGCAAGTTGGGCCTCTTGCTCTCCCTGCTGCCCTGAGGCTGCTGGGCCAAAGACGTCTTGGGCATCCAGCCCCTTACTGGTCCCTTCCCTCTGACGAGGCCCTCTGAGCTCCAGCACCTTGCAGTGTGGAGACAGCCCCTGCCAGCAACCTCCTCTCCAAGGAGGCCTCAACCGAGGCCTAGGCCCAGGGGAAAGGCACCAGCGGGGATGAGCCTGGGGAGGCGCCCGGGCATGTCTGGACCCAGTCCCCGCAGCCTGCCCCTTGGTGGGGCAGCACCCCCGGAGGCCAGGAAGGTCTGGGCAAGGCTGGCCAGGGGCAGGGGCCCTGCTGCGTCCTGCCCCTGGCCTGTGGGGCCTCTGAGCACAACTGGCCCTCTCCCACTGGAAGACCTCCCTGGCTGCCTCCAAAGGCCGGTTTGCAAGCGCTCCCGCCCACTGTTCCCAGCAGGCGTGCACAATGCTCCCAAGCCCGGGAGAAAAGCGCTTCAGGGTGGTGCTCTCTCCGGGCCCTTGCCCCTGAGCCTGGGGCAAGGCAGGGTGTCCACACTCCCAGGACAAGGCAGAACCACATGCACACGTCTGATCTGCCCCCTGCACCGGCAGAGAGCTCGGGGGAGCCAGAGTCTGTCAGGCAGCTGCTGGGCTGGCCGCCTGTGTGGGAAGGGGCAGAGCCGACCTAGGGGCAAGTTGGGCCTCTTGCTCTCCCTGCTGCACTGAGGCTGCTGTGCCAAAGAGGTCTTGGGCATCCAGCCCCTTGCTGGTCCCTTCCCTCTGACGAGGCCCTCTGAGCTCCAGCACCTTGCAGTGTGGAGACAGCCCCTGCCAGCAACCTCCTCTCCAAGGAGGCCTCAACTGAGGCCTAGGCCCAGGGGAAAGGCACCAGCGGGGATGAGCCTGGGGAGGTGCCTGGCCATGTCTGGACCCAGTCCCCGCAGCCTGCCCCTTGGTGGGGCAGTACCCCCGGAGGCCAGGAGGGTCTGGGCAAGGCTGCCAGGGGCAGGGACACTGCTGGTCCTGCCCCTGGCCTGTGGGGCGTCTGAGCACAACCGGCACTCTCCCGCTGGAAGACCTCCCCGGCTGCCTCCAAAGGCCGGTTTGCAAGCACTCCCGCCCGCTGTTCCCGCCAGGCACGCACAATGCTCCCAAGCCCGGGAGAAAAGCGCTTCGGGGTGGTGCTCTCTCCGGGCCCTTGCCCCTGAGCCTGGGGGCAAGGCATGGGGAACACACTCCCAGGCCAAGGCAGAACCACATGCCCACGTCTGTTCCTGTCCCCTGCACCGGCAGAGAGCTTGGGGGAGCCAGAGTCTGTCAGGCAGCTGCTGGGTTGGCCGCCTGTGTGGGAAGGGGCAGAGCCGCCCTAGGGGCATGTTGGGCCTCTTGCTCTCCCTGCTGCCCTGAGGCTGCTGGGCCAAAGACGTCTTGGGCATCCAGCCCCTTACTGGTCCCTTCCCTCTGACGAGGCCCTCTGAGCTCCAGCACCTTGCAGTGTGGAGACAGCCCCTGCCAGCAACCTCCTCTCCAAGGAGGCCTCAACCGAGGCCTAGGCCCAGGGGAAAGGCACCAGCGGGGATGAGCCAGGGGAGGCGCCCGAGCATGTCTGGACCCAGTCCCCGCAGCCTGCCCCTTGGTGGGGCAGTACCCCCGGAGGCCAGGAAGGTCTGGGTAAGGCTGGCCAGGGGCAGGGGCCCTGCTGGGTCCTGCCCCTGGCCTGTGGGGCCTCTGAGCACAACCGGCCCTCTCCCACTGGAAGACCTCCCCGGCTGCCTCCAAAGTCCTGTTTGCAAGCGCTCCCGGCCACTGTTACCAGCAGGCGGGCACAATGCTCCTAAGCCCGGAAGAAAAGCGCTTCAGGGTGGTGCTCTCTCTGGGCCCTTGCCCCTGAGCCTGGGGGCAAGGCAGGGTGTCCACACTCCCAGGCCAAGGCAGAACCACATGCACACGTCTGATCTGCCCCCTGCACCGGCAGAGAGCTCGGGGGAGCCAGAGTCTGTCAGGCAGCTGCTGGGCTGGCCGCCTGTGTGGGAAGTGGCAGAGCCGACCTAGGGGCAAGTTGGGCCTCTTGCTCTCCCTGCTGCCCTGAGGCTGCTGGGCCATAGAGGTCTTGGTCATCCAGCCCCTTGCTGGTCCCTTCCCTCTGACGAGGCCCTCTGAGCTCCAGCACCTTGCAGTGTGGAGACAGCCCCTGCCAGCAACCTCCTCTCCAAGGAGGCCTCAACCGAGGCCTAGGCCCAGGGGAAAGGCACCAGCGGGGATGAGCCTGGGGAGGCGCCCGGGCATGTCTGGACTCAGTCCCCGCAGCCTGTCCCTTGGTGGGGCAGTACCCCCGGAGGCCAGGAAGGTCTGGGCAAGGCTGGCCAGGGGCAGGGGCCCTGCTGGGTCCTGCCCCTGGCCTGTGGGGCCTCTGAGCACAACCGGCCCTCTCCCACTGGAAGAACTCCCCGGCTCCCTCCAAAGGCCAGTTTGCCAACACTCCAGCCCGCTGTTCCCGCCAGGCACGCACAATGCTCCCAAGCCCGGGAGAAAAGCGCTTCGGGGTGGTGCTCTCCTCGGGCCCTTGCCCCTGAGCCTGGGGTCCAGGCAGTTGGTCCACACTCCCAGACCAAGGCAGAACCACATGCACACGTCTGTTCCTGACCCCTGCACCGGCAGAGAGTTCGGGGGAGCCAGAGTCTGTCAGGCAGCTGCTGGGCTGGCCGCCTGTGTGGGAAGGGGCAGAGCCGACCTAGGGGCAAGTTGGGCCTCTTCCTCTCCCTGCTGCCCTGAGGCTGCTGGGCCAAAGAGGTCTTGGGCATCCAGCCCCTTGCTGGTCCCTTCCCTCTGACGAGGCCCTCTGAGCTCCAGCACCTTGCAGTGTGGAGACAGCCCCTGCCAGCAACATCCTCTCCAAGGAGGCCTCAACCGAGGCCTAGGCCCAGGGGAAAGGCACCAGCGGGGATGAGCCTGGGGAGGCGCCCGGGCATGTCTGGACCCAGTCCCCGCAGCCTGCCCCTTGGTGGGGCAGTACCCCCGGAGGCCAGGAAGATCTGGGCAAGGCTGGCCAGGGGCAGGGGCCCTGCTGGGTCCTCCCCATGGCCTGTGGGGCCTCTGAGCACAACCGGCCCTCTCCCACTGGAAGACCTCCCCGGCTGCCTCCAAAGGCCGGTTTGCAAGCACTCCTGCCCACTGTTCCCGCCAGGCGCGCACAATGCTCCCAAGCCCGGGAGAAAAGCGCTTCGGGGTGGTGCTCTCTCCGGGCCCTTGCCCCTGAGCCTGTGGGCAAGGCAGGGGGAACACACTCCCAGACCAAGGCAGAAACACATGCACACGTCTGTTCCTGTCCCCTGCACCGGCAGAGAGCTCGGGGGAGCCAGAGTCTCTCAGGCAGGTGCTGGGCTGGCCGCCTGTGTGGGAAGGGGCAGAGCCGACCTAGGGGCAAGTTGGGCCTCTTGCTCTCCCTGCTGCCCTGAGGCTGCAGGGCCAAAGACGTCTTGGGCATCCAGCCCCTTACTGGTCCCTTCCCTCTGACGAGGCCCTCTGAGCTCCAGCACCTTGCAGTGTGGAGACAGCCCCTGCCAGCAATCTCCTCTCCAAGGAGGCCTCAACCGAGGCCTAGGCCCAGGGGAAAGGCACCAGCGGGGTTGAGCCAGGGGAGGCGCCCGGGCATGTCTGGACCCTGTCCCCGCAGCCTGCCCCTTGGTGGGGCAGTACCCCCGGAGGCCAGGAAGGTCTGGGCAAGGCTGGCCAGGGGCAGGGGCCCTGCTGGGTCCTGCCCCTGGCCTGTGGGGCCTCTGAGCACAACCGGCCCTCTCCCACTGGAAGACCTCCCCGGCTGCCTCCAAAGGCCGGTTTGGAAGCACTCCCGCCCACTGTTCCCGCCAGGGGCGCACAATGCTCCCAAGCCCGGGAGAAAAGCGCTTCGGGGTGGTGGTCTCTCCGGGCCCTTGCCCCTGAGCCTGGGGGCCAGGCAGGGGATCCACAGTCCCAGGCCAAGGCACAACAACATGCACACGTCTGTTCCTGCCCCCTCCACCGGCAGAGAGCTGGGGGGAGCCAGAGTCTGTCAGGCAGCTGCTGGGCTGGCCGCCTGTGTGGGAAGGGGCAGAGCCGACCTAGGGGCAAGTTGGGCCTCTTGCTCTCCCTGCTGCCCTGAGGCTGCTGGGCCAAAGAGGTCTTGAGCATCCAGCCCCTTGCTGGTCCCTTCCCTCTGACGAGGCCCTCTGAGCTCCAGCACCTTGCAGTGTGGAGACAGCCCCTGCCAGCAACCTCCTCTCCAAGGAGGCCTCAACCGAGGCCTAGGCCCAGGGGAAAGGCACCAGCGGGGATGAGCCAGTGGAGGGGCCCGGGCATGTCTGGACCCAGTCCCCGCAGCCTGCCCCTTGGTGGGGCAGTACCCCCGGAGGCCAGGAAGGTCTGGGCAAGGCTGCCCAGGGGCAGGGTCCCTGCTGGGTCCTGCCCCTGGCCTGTGGGGCCTCTGAGCACAACCGGCCCTCTCCCACTGGAAGATCTCCCCGGCTGCCTTCAAAGGCGGGTTTGCCAACACTCCCGCCCGCTGTTCCCGCCAGGCACGCACAACGCTCCCAAGGCCAGGAGAAAAGCGCTTCGGGGTGTTGCTCTCTCCGGGCCCTTGCCCCTGAGCCTGGGGTCCAGGCAGTGGTTCCACACTCCCAGACCAAGGCAGAACCACATGCACACGTCTGTTCCTGACCCCTGAACCGGCAGAGAGCTCGGGGGAGCCAGAGTCTATCAGGCAGCTGCTGGGTTGGCTGCCTGTGTGGGAAGGGGCAGAGCCGACCTAGGGGCAAGTTGGGCCTCTTGCTCTCCCTGCTGCCCTGAGGCTGCTGGGCCAAAGAGGTCTTGGGCATCCAGCCCCTTGCTGGTCCCTTCCCGCTGACGAGGCCCTCTGAGCTCCAGCACCTTGCAGTGTGGAGACAGCCCCTGCCAGCAACCTCCTCTCCATGGAGGCATCAACCGAGGCCTATGCCCAGGGGAAAGGCACCAGCGGGGATGAGCCTGGGGAGGCGCCCAGGCATGTCTGGACCCAGTCCCCGCAGCCTGCCCCTTGGTGGGGCAGTACCCCCGGAGGCCAGGAAGGTCTGGGCAAGGCTGGCCAGGGGCAGGGGACCTGCTGGGTCCTGCCCCTGGCCTGTGAGGCCTCTGAGCACAACCGGCCCTCTCCCACTGGAAGACCTCCACGGCTGCCTCCAAAGTCCTGTTTGCAAACACTCCCGCCCGCTGTTCACGCCAGGCTCGCACAATGCTCCCAAGCCCGGGAGAAAAGCGCTTCGGGGTGGTGCTCTCTCCGGGCCCTTGCCCCTGAGCCTGGGGGCAAGGCAGGGGGAACACACTCCCAGGCCAAGGCAGAACCACATGCCCACGTCTGTTCCTGTCCCCTGCACCGGCAGAGAGCTTGGGGGAGCCAGAGTCTGTCAGGCAGCTGCTGAGTTGGCCGCCTGTGTGGGAAGGGGCAGAGCCGCCCTAGGGGCAAGTTGGGCCTCTTGCTCTCCCTGCTGCCCTGAGGCTGCTGGGCCAAAGACGTCTTGGGCATCCAGCCCCTTACTGGTCCCTTCCCTCTGACGAGGCCCTCTGAGCTCCAGCACCTTGCAGTGTGGAGACAGCCCCTGCCAGCAACCTCCTCTCCAAGGAGGCCTCAACCGAGGCCTAGGCCCAGGGGAAAGGCACCAGCGGGGATGAGCCTGGGGAGGCGCCCGGGCATGTCTGGACCCAGTCCCCGCAGCCTGCCCCTTGGTGGGGCAGTACCCCCGGAGGCCAGGAAGGTCTGGGCAAGGCTGGCCAGGGGCAGGGGCCCTGCTGCGTCCTGCCCCTGGCCTGTGGGGCCTCTGAGCACAACTGGCCCTCTCCAACTGGAAGACCTCCCTGGCTGCCTCCAAAGGCCGGTTTGCAAGCGCTCCCGCCCACTGTTCCCAGCAGGCGTGCACAATGCTCCCAAGCCCGGGAGAAAAGCGCTTCAGGGTGGTGCTCTCTCCGGGCCCTTGCCCCTGAGCCTGGGGCAAGGCAGGGTGTCCACACTCCCAGGACAAGGCAGAACCACATGCACACGTCTGATCTGCCCCCTGCACCGGCAGAGAGCTCGGGGGAGCCAGAGTCTGTCAGGCAGCTGCTGGGCTGGCCGCCTGTGTGGGAAGGGGCAGAGCCGACCTAGGGGCAAGTTGGGCCTCTTGCTCTCCCTGCTGCACTGAGGCTGCTGGGCCAAAGAGGTCTTGGGCATCCAGCCCCTTGCTGGTCCCTTCCCTCTGACGAGGCCCTCTGAGCTCCAGCACCTTGCAGTGTGGAGACAGCCCCTGCCAGCAACCTCCTCTCCAAGGAGGCCTCAACTGAGGCCTAGGCCCAGGGGAAAGGCACCAGCGGGGATGAGCCTGGGGAGGTGCCTGGCCATGTCTGGACCCAGTCCCCGCAGCCTGCCCCTTGGTGGGGCAGTACCCCCGGAGGCCAGGAGGGTCTGGGCAAGGCTGCCAGGGGCAGGGACACTGCTGGTCCTGCCCCTGGCCTGTGGGGCGTCTGAGCACAACCGGCACTCTCCCGCTGGAAGACCTCCCCGGCTGCCTCCAAAGGCCGGTTTGCAAGCACTCCCGCCCGCTGTTCCCGCCAGGCACGCACAATGCTCCCAAGCCCGGGAGAAAAGCGCTTCGGGGTGGTGCTCTCTCCGGGCCCTTGCCCCTGAGCCTGGGGGCAAGGCATGGGGAACACACTCCCAGGCCAAGGCAGAACCACATGCCCACGTCTGTTCCTGTCCCCTGCACCGGCAGAGAGCTTGGGGGAGCCAGAGTCTGTCAGGCAGCTGCTGGGTTGGCCGCCTGTGTGGGAAGGGGCAGAGCCGCCCTAGGGGCATGTTGGGCCTCTTGCTCTCCCTGCTGCCCTGAGGCTGCTGGGCCAAAGACGTCTTGGGCATCCAGCCCCTTACTGGTCCCTTCCCTCTGACGAGGCCCTCTGAGCTCCAGCACCTTGCAGTGTGGAGACAGCCCCTGCCAGCAACCTCCTCTCCAAGGAGGCCTCAACCGAGGCCTAGGCCCAGGGGAAAGGCACCAGCGGGGATGAGCCAGGGGAGGCGCCCGAGCATGTCTGGACCCAGTCCCCGCAGCCTGCCCCTTGGTGGGGCAGTACCCCCGGAGGCCAGGAAGGTCTGGGTAAGGCTGGCCAGGGGCAGGGGCCCTGCTGGGTCCTGCCCCTGGCCTGTGGGGCCTCTGAGCACAACCGGCCCTCTCCCACTGGAAGACCTCCCCGGCTGCCTCCAAAGTCCTGTTTGCAAGCGCTCCCGGCCACTGTTACCAGCAGGCGGGCACAATGCTCCTAAGCCCGGAAGAAAAGCGCTTCAGGGTGGTGCTCTCCTCGGGCCCTTGCCCCTGAGCCTGGGGTCCAGGCAGTTGGTCCACACTCCCAGACCAAGGCAGAACCACATGCACACGTCTGTTCCTGACCCCTGCACCGGCAGAGAGTTCGGGGGAGCCAGAGTCTGTCAGGCAGCTGCTGGGCTGGCCGCCTGTGTGGGAAGGGGCAGAGCCGACCTAGGGGCAAGTTGGGCCTCTTCCTCTCCCTGCTGCCCTGAGGCTGCTGGGCCAAAGAGGTCTTGGGCATCCAGCCCCTTGCTGGTCCCTTCCCTCTGACGAGGCCCTCTGAGCTCCAGCACCTTGCAGTGTGGAGACAGCCCCTGCCAGCAACATCCTCTCCAAGGAGGCCTCAACCGAGGCCTAGGCCCAGGGGAAAGGCACCAGCGGGGATGAGCCTGGGGAGGCGCCCGGGCATGTCTGGACCCAGTCCCCGCAGCCTGCCCCTTGGTGGGGCAGTACCCCCGGAGGCCAGGAAGATCTGGGCAAGGCTGGCCAGGGGCAGGGGCCCTGCTGGGTCCTCCCCATGGCCTGTGGGGCCTCTGAGCACAACCGGCCCTCTCCCACTGGAAGACCTCCCCGGCTGCCTCCAAAGGCCGGTTTGCAAGCACTCCCGCCCACTGTTCCCGCCAGGCACGCACAATGCTCCCAAGCCCGGGAGAAAAGCGCTTCGGGGTGGTGCTCTCTCCGGGCCCTTGCCCCTGAGCCTGTGGGCAAGGCAGGGGGAACACACTCCCAGACCAAGGCAGAAACACATGCACACGTCTGTTCCTGTCCCCTGCACCGGCAGAGAGCTCGGGGGAGCCAGAGTCTCTCAGGCAGGTGCTGGGCTGGCCGCCTGTGTGGGAAGGGGCAGAGCCGACCTAGGGGCAAGTTGGGCCTCTTGCTCTCCCTGCTGCCCTGAGGCTGCAGGGCCAAAGACGTCTTGGGCATCCAGCCCCTTACTGGTCCCTTCCCTCTGACGAGGCCCTCTGAGCTCCAGCACCTTGCAGTGTGGAGACAGCCCCTGCCAGCAATCTCCTCTCCAAGGAGGCCTCAACCGAGGCCTAGGCCCAGGGGAAAGGCACCAGCGGGGTTGAGCCAGGGGAGGCGCCCGGGCATGTCTGGACCCTGTCCCCGCAGCCTGCCCCTTGGTGGGGCAGTACCCCCGGAGGCCAGGAAGGTCTGGGCAAGGCTGGCCAGGGGCAGGGGCCCTGCTGGGTCCTGCCCCTGGCCTGTGGGGCCTCTGAGCACAACCGGCCCTCTCCCACTGGAAGACCTCCCCGGCTGCCTCCAAAGGCCGGTTTGCAAGCACTCCCGCCCACTGTCCCCGCCAGGCGCGCACAATGCTCCCAAGCCCGGGAGAAAAGGGCTTCGGTGTGGTGGTCTCTCCGGGCCCTTGCCCCTGAGCCTGGGGGCCAGGCAGGGGATCCACAGTCCCACGCCAAGGCACAACAAAATGCACACGTCTGTTCCTGCCCCCTCCACCGGCAGAGAGCTGGGGGGAGCCAGAGTCTGTCAGGCAGCTGCTGGGCTGGCCGCCTGTCTGGGAAGGGGCAGAGCCGACCTAGGGGCAAGTTGGGCCTCTTGCTCTCCCTGCTGCCCTGAGGCTGCTGGGCCAAAGAGGTCTTGGGCATCCAGCCCCTTGCTGGTCCCTTCCCTCTGACGAGGCCCTCTGAGCTCCAGCACCTTGCAGTGTGGAGACAGACCCTGCCAGCAACCTCCTCTCCAAGGAGGCCTCAACCGAAGCCTAGGCCCAGGGGAAAGGCACCAGCGGGGATGAGCCAGTGGAGGCGCACGGGCATATCAGGACCCAGTCCCCGCAGCCTGCCCCTTGGTGGGGCAGTACCCCCGGAGGCCAGGAAGGTCTGGGCAAGGCTGGCCAGGGGCAGGGTCCCTGCTGGTTCCTGCCCCTGGCCTGTGGGGCCTCTGAGCACAACCGGCCCTCTCCCACTGGAAGACCTCCCCGGCTGCCTTCAAAGGCGTGTTTGCCAACACTCCCGCCCGCTGTTCCCGCCAGGCACGCACAACGCTCCCAAGGCCAGGAGAAAAGCGCTTCGGGGTGTTGCTCTCTCCGGGCCCTTGCCCCTGAGCCTGGGGTCCAGGCAGTGGGTCCACACTCCCAGACCAAGGCAGAACCACATGCACACGTGTGTTCCTGACCCCTGAACCGGCAGAGAGCTCGGGGGAGCCAGAGTCTATCAGGCAGCTGCTGGGTTGGCTGCCTGTGTGGGAAGGGTCAGAGCCGACCTAGGGGCAAGTTGGGCCTCTTGCTCTCCCTGCTGCCCTGAGGCTGCTGGGCCAAAGAGGTCTTGGGCATCCAGCCCCTTGCTGGTCCCTTCCCGCTGACGAGGCCCTCTGAGCTCCAGCACCTTGCAGTGTGGAGACAGCCCCTGCCAGCAACCTCCTCTCCAAGGAGGCATCAACCGAGGCCTATGCCCAGGGGAAAGGCACCAGCGGGGATGAGCCTGGGGAGGCGCCCAGGCATGTCTGGACCCAGTCCCCGCAGCCTGCCCCTTGGTGGGGCAGTACCCCCGGAGGCCAGGAAGGTCTGGGCAAGGCTGGCCAGGGGCAGGGGACCTGCTGGGTCCTGCCCCTGGCCTGTGAGGCCTCTGAGCACAACCGGCCCTCTCCCACTGGAAGACCTCCACGGCTGCCTCCAAAGTCCTGTTTGCAAACACTCCCGCCCGCTGTTCACGCCAGGCTCGCACAATGCTCCCAAGCCCGGGAGAAAAGCGCTTCGGGGTGGTGCTCTCTCCGGGCCCTTGCCCCTGAGCCTGGGGGCAAGGCAGGGGGAACACACTCCCAGGCCAAGGCAGAACCACATGCCCACGTCTGTTCCTGTCCCCTGCACCGGCAGAGAGCTTGGGGGAGCCAGAGTCTGTCAGGCAGCTGCTGAGTTGGCCGCCTGTGTGGGAAGGGGCAGAGCCGCCCTAGGGGCAAGTTGGGCCTCTTGCTCTCCCTGCTGCCCTGAGGCTGCTGGGCCAAAGACGTCTTGGGCATCCAGCCCCTTACTGGTCCCTTCCCTCTGACGAGGCCCTCTGAGCTCCAGCACCTTGCAGTGTGGAGACAGCCCCTGCCAGCAACCTCCTCTCCAAGGAGGCCTCAACCGAGGCCTAGGCCCAGGGGAAAGGCACCAGCGGGGATGAGCCTGGGGAGGCGCCCGGGCATGTCTGGACCCAGTCCCCGCAGCCTGCCCCTTGGTGGGGCAGTACCCCCGGAGGCCAGGAAGGTCTGGGCAAGGCTGGCCAGGGGCAGGGGCCCTGCTGCGTCCTGCCCCTGACCTGTGGGGCCTCTGAGCACAACCGGCCCTCTCCCACTGGAAGACCTCCCCGGCTGCCTCCAAAGGCCGGTTTGCAAGCGCTCCCGCCCACTGTTCCCAGCAGGCGTGCACAATGCTCCCAAGCCCGGGAGAAAAGCGCTTCAGGGTGGTGCTCTCTCCGGGCCCTTGTCCCTGAGCCTGGGGCAAGGCAGGGTGTCCACACTCCCAGGACAAGGCAGAACCACATGCACACGTCTGATCTGCCCCCTGCACCGGCAGAGAGCTCGGGGGAGCCAGAGTCTGTCAGGCAGCTGCTGGGCTGGCCGCCTGTGTGGGAAGGGGCAGAGCCGCCCTAGGGGCAAGTTGGGCCTCTTGCTCTCCCTGCTGCACTGAGGCTGCTGTGCCAAAGAGGTCTTGGGCATCCAGCCCCTTGCTGGTCCCTTCCCTCTGACGAGGCCCTCTGAGCTCCAGCACCTTGCAGTGTGGAGACAGCCCCTGCCAGCAACCTCCTCTCCAAGGAGGCCTCAACTGAGGCCTAGGCCCAGGGGAAAGGCACCAGCGGGGATGAGCCTGGGGAGGTGCCTGGCCATGTCTGGACCCAGTCCCCGCAGCCTGCCCCTTGGTGGGGCAGTACCCCCGGAGGCCAGGAGGGTCTGGGCAAGGCTGCCAGGGGCAGGGACACTGCTGGTCCTGCCCCTGGCCTGTGGGGCGTCTGAGCACAACCGGCACTCTCCCGCTGGAAGACCTCCCCGGCTGCCTCCAAAGGCCGGTTTGCAAGCACTCCCGCCCGCTGTTCCCGTCAGGCGCGCACAATGCTCCCAAGCCCGGGAGAAAAGCGCTTCGGGGTGGTGCTCTCTCCGGGCCCTTGCCCCTGAGCCTGGGGGACAGGCAGGGGGAACACACTCCCAGGCCAAGGCAGAACGACATGCACACGTCTGTTCCTGCCCCCTACACCGGCAGAGAGTTCGGGGGAGCCAGAGACTGCCAGGCTGCTGCTGGGCTGGCTGCCTGTGTGGGACGGGGTAGAGCCGACCTAGGGGCAAGTTGGGCCTCTTGCTCTCCCTGCTGCCCTGAGGCTGCTGGGCCAAAGAGATCTTGGGCATCCAGCCCCTTGCTTGTCCCTTCCCTCTGACGAGGCCCTCTGAGCTCCAGCACCTTGCAGTGTGGAGACAGCCCCTGCCAGCAACCTCCTCTCTAAGGAGGCCTCAACCGAGGCCTAGGACCAGGGGAAAGGCACCAGCGGGGATGAGCCTGGGGAGGCGCCCGGGCATGTCTGGACCCAGTCCCCACAGCCTGCCCCTTGGTGGGGCAGTACCCCCGGAGGCCAGGAAGGTCTGGGCAAGGCTGGCCACGGGCAGGGGCCCTGCTGGGTCCTGCCCCTGGCCTGTGGGGCCTCTGAGCACAACCGGCCCTCTCCCACTGGAAGACTTCCCCGGCTGCCTCCAAAGGCCGGTTTGCAAACACTCCCGCCCGCTGTTCCCGCCAGGCACGCACTATTCTCCCAAGCCCGGGAGAAAAGCGCTTCGGGGTGTTGCTCTCTCCGGGCCCTTGCCCCTGAGCGTGGGGGCGAGGCAGTGGGTCTACACTCCCAGACCAACGCAGAACCACATGCACACGTCTGTTCCTGACCCCTGCACCGGCAGAGAGCTCGGGGGAGCCAGAGTCTGTCAGGCAGCTGCTGGGCTGGCCACCTGTGTGGGAAGGGGCAGAGCCGACCTAGGGGCAAGTTGGGCCTCTTCCTCTCCCTGCTGCCCTGAGGCTGCTGGGCCAAAGAGGTCTTGGGCATCCAGCCCCTTGCTGGTCCCTTCCCTCTGACGAGGCCCTCTGAGCTCCAGCACCTTGCAGTGTGGAGACAGCCCCTGCCAGCAACCTCCTCTCCAAGGAGGCCTCAACCGAGGCCTAGGCCCAGGGGAAAGGCACCAGCGGGGATGAGCCTGGGGAGGCGCCCGGCCATGTCTGGACCCAGTCCCCGCAGCCTGCCCCTTGTTGGGGCAGTACCCCCGGAGGCCAGGAGGGTCTGGGCAAGGCTGCCAGGGGCAGGGACACTGCTGAGTCCTGCCCCTGGCCTGTGGGGCGTCTGAGCACAACCGGCACTCTCCCGCTGGAAGACCTCCCCGGCTGCCTCCAAAGGCCGGTTTGCAAGCACTCCCGCCCGCTGTTCCCGCCAGACACGCACAATGCTCCCAAGCCCGGGAGAAAAGCGCTTCGGGGTGGTGCTCTCTCCGGGCCCTTGCCCCTGAGCCTGGGGGACAGGCAGGGGGAACACACTCCCAGGCCAAGGCAGAACGACATGCACACGTCTGTTCCTGCCCCCTACACCGGCAGAGAGTTCGGGGGAGCCAGAGACTGCCAGGCTGCTGCTGGGCTGGCTGCCTGTGTGGGACGGGGTAGAGCCGACCTAGGGGCAAGTTGGGCCTCTTGCTCTCCCTGCTGCCCTGAAGCTGCTGGGTCAAAGAGGTCTTGGGCATCCAGCCCTTTGCTGGTCCTTTCCCTCTGACGAGGCCCTCTGAGCTCCAGCACCTTGCAGTGTGCAGACAGCCCCTTTCGGCAACCTCCTCTCCAAGGAGGCCTCAACCGAGGCCTAGGCCCAGGGGAAAGGCACCAGCGGGGATGAGCCTGGGGAGGCGCCCGGGCATGTCTGGACCCAGGCCCCGCAGCCTGCCCCTTGGTGGGGTAGTACCCCCGGAGGCCAGGAAGGTCTGGGCAAGGCTGCCAGAGGCAGGGACACTGCTGGGTCCTGCCCCTGGCCTGTGGGGCCTCTGAGAACAACTGGCACTCTCCCGCTGGAAGACCTCCCCGGCTGCCTCCAAAGGCTGGTTTGCAAGCACTCAATCCCGCTGTTCACGCCAGCTGCGCACAATGCTCCCAAGCCCGGGAGAAAAGCATTTTGGGGTGGTGCTCACTCCGGGCTTTGGAAGACCTCCCCGGCTGCCTCCAAGGCCGGTTTGCAAGCACTTCTGCCTGCTGTTCCCGCCACCCGCGCACAATGCTCCCAAGCCCGGGAGAAAAGCGTTTCGGGGTGGTGTTCTCTCTGGGCCCAAGAAAGACCTCCCGGGCTGCCCCCAAATGCCGGTTTGCAAGCACTCCCACTCACTGTTCCCGCCATCCGTGCAAATGCTCCAAGCCCAGGAGAAAAGCCCTTCAGGGTGGTGCTCTCTCCCGGCCCTTGGAAGACCTCCCCGGCTGCCTCCAAAGGCTGGATTTCAAGTACTCCCTCCCGCTGTCCCGCCAGCCGCACACAATGCTCCCAATCACGGGAGAAAAGCGCTTCGGGGTGGTGCTCTCTACGGGCCCTTGGAAGACCTCCCCGTTTGTCTCCAAAGGCCGGTTTGCAAGCACTCATGCCCGCTGTTCCCGCCAGCCGCGCACAATGCTCCCAAGCCTAGGAGAAAAGCGCTTCGGGGTGGTGCTCTCTCCCGGCCCTTGGAAGACCTCCCCGGCTGCCTCCAAAGGCCGGTTTGCAAGCACTCAATCCCGCTGTTCCCGCCAGCCGCGCACAATGCTCCCAAGCCCGGGAGAAAAGCGCTTCGGGGTGGTGCTCTCTCCCGGCCCTTGGAAGACCTCCCCGGCTGCCTCCAAAGGCTGGTTTTCAAGAACTCCCTCCCGCTGACCCGCCAGCCGCACACAATGCTCCCAAGCCCGGGAGAAAAGCATTTTGAGGTGGTCTCTCTCCGGGCCCTTGGAAGACTCCCCGGCTGCCTCTAAAGGCCGGTTTGCAAGCACTCATGTCCTCTGTTCCCGACAGCCGCGAACAATGCTCCCAATTCCGTGAGAAAAGTGCTTCGGGATGGTGCTCTCTCCGGGCCCTTGGAAGACCTCCCAAGCTGCCTCCAAAGGCCGGTTTGCAAGCACTCCCACCCGCTGTTCCCGCCAGCCTCGCACAATGCTCCCAAGCCCGGGAGAAAAGCGCTTCGGGGTGGTGTTCTCTCCGTGCCAATGGAGGACCTCCCTGGCTGCCCCCAAAGGCCGGTTTGCAAGCACTCCCACTCGCTGTTCCCGCCAGCCACGCACAATCCTCCAAAACCCCGGAGAAAAGCGCTTCGGGGTGGTGTTCTCTCCGTGCCCATGGAAGACCTCCCGGGGTGCCCCCAAAGGCCGGTTTGGAAGCACTCCGACTCGCTGTTCCCGCCATCCGCGCACAATGCTCCCAAGCCCGGGAGAAAAGCATTTTGGGGTGGTGCTCACACCGGGCCCTGGAAGACCTCCCCGGCTGCCTCCAAAGGACGGTTTTCAAGCACTCCTGCCTGCTGTTCCCGCCACCCGCGCACAATGCTCCCAAGCCCGGGAGAAAAGCGCTTCAGGGTGGTGCTCTCTACAGGCCCTTGGAAGACCTCCCCGGCTGCCTCCAAAGGCCGGTTTGCAAGGACTCCTTCCTGCTGTTCCCGCCATCCGAGCACAATGCTCCCAAGCCCGGGAGAAAAGCATTTTGGGGTGCTGCTCACACCGGGCCCTGGAAGACCTCCCCGGCTGCCTCCAAAGGACGGTTTTCAAGCACTCCTGCCTGCTGTTCCCGCCACCCGCGCAAAATGCTCCCAAGCCCGGGAGAAAAGCGCTTCGGGGTGGTGCTCTCTACAGGCCCTTGGAAGACCTCCCCGGCTGCCTCCAAAGGCCGGTTTGCAAGGACTCCTTCCTGCTGTTCCCGCCAGCCACGCACAATGCTCCCAAGCCCGGGAGAAAAGCATTTTGGGGTGGTGCTCACACCGGGCCCTGGAAGACCTCCCCGGCTGCCTCCAAAGGACGGTTTTCAAGCACTCCTGCCTGCTGTTCCCGCCACCCGCGCAGAATGCTCCCAAGCGCGGGAGAAAAGCGCTTCGGGGTGGTGCTCTCTACAGGCCCTTGGAAGACCTCCCCGGCTGCCTCCAAAGGCCGGTTTGCAAGGACTCCTTCCTGCTGTTCCCGCCAGCCACGCACAATGCTCCCAAGCCCGGGAGAAAAGAATTTGGGGTGGTGCTCACTCCGGGCCCTTGGAAGACCTCCCCGGCTGCCTCCAATGGCCAGTTTGCAAGCACTCATGTCCGCTGTTCCCACCAGCCGCGCACAATGCTCCCAAGCCCGGGAGAAAAGCTTTTTGGGGTGGTGCTCACACCGGGCCCTGGAAGACCTCCCCGGCTGCCTCCAAAGGCCAGTTTTCAAGCACTCCTGCCTGCTGTTCCCGCCACCTGCGCACAATGCTCCCAAGCCCGGGAGAGAAGCGCTTCGGGGTGGTGCTCTCTACAGGCCCTTGGAAGACCTCCCCGGCTGCCTCCAAAGGCCGGTTTGCAAGGACTCCTTCCTGCTGTTCCCGCCAGCCACGCACAATGCTCCCAAGCCCGGGAGAGAAGCATTTTGGGGTGGTGCTCTCTACAGGCCCTTGGAAGACCTCCCCGGCTGCCTCCAGTGGCCAGTTTGCAAGCACTCATGCCCGCTGTTCCCACCAGCCGCGCACAATGCTCCCAAGTCCGGGAGAAAAGCTTTTTGGGGTGGTGCTCACACCGGGCCCTGGAAGACCTCCCCGGCTGCCTGCAAAGGCCGGTTTTCAAGCACTCCTGCCTGCTGTTCCTGCCACCCGCGCACAATACTCCCAAGCCCGGGAGAAAAGCGCTTCGGGGTGGTGCTCTCTACAGGCCCTTGGAAGACCTCCCCCGCTGCCTCCAAAGGCTGGTTTGCAAGGACTCCTTCCTGCTGTTCCCGCCAGCCACGCACAATGCTCCCAAGCCCGGGAGAAAAGTGCTTCGGGGTGGAGATCTCTCCGGGCCCTTGGAAGTCGTCCCCGGCTGCCTCCAAAGGCCGGTTTGCAAGCACTCATGCCCGTTGTTCCCACCAGCCGCGCACAATGCTCCCAAGCCCGGGAGAAAAGCATTTTGGGGTGGTGCTCACTCCGGGCCCTTGGAAGACCTCCCCGGCTGCCTCCAAAGGCCAGTTTGCAAGCAGTCCTGCCTGCTGTTCCCGCCAGCCGCGCACAATGCTCCCAAGCCCGGGAGAAAAGCGCTTCGGGGTGGTGCTCTCTCCGGGCACTTTCAAGACCTCCCCGGCTGCCTCCAAAGGCCGGTTTGTAAGTACTCATTCCCGCTGCTTCCGCCAGCCACGCACAATGCTCCCACGCCCGGGAGAAAAGCATTTTGGGGTGGTGCTCTCTCCGGGCCCTTGGAAGACCTCCCGGGCTGCCTCCAAAGGCCAGTTTGCAAGCATTCATGTCCGTTGTTCCCGACAGCCGCGCACAATGCTCCCAAGCCCGAGAGAAAAGCATTTTGGGGTGGTGATCAGTCCGGCCCTTGGAAGACCTCCCCGGCTGCCTCCAAAGGACAGTTTGCAAGCACTCATGCCCGCTGTTCCCGCCAGCCGCGCACAATGCTCCCAAGACCGTGAGAAAAGCGCTTCGGGGTGGTGCTCTCTCCGGGCCCTTGCCCCTGAGCCTGTGGGCAAGGCAGGGGGAACACACTCCCAGACCAAAGCAGAAACACATGCACACGTCTGTTCCTGTCCCCTGCACCGGCAGAGAGCTCGGGGGAGCCAGAGTCTCTCAGGCAGGTGCTGGGCTGGCCGCCTGTGTGGGAAGGGGCAGAGCCGACCTAGGGGCAAGTTGGGCCTCTTGCTCTCCCTGCTGCCCTGAGGCTGCAGGGCCAAAGACGTCTTGGGCATCCAGCCCCTTACTGGTCCCTTCCCTCTGACGAGGCCCTCTGAGCTCCAGCACCTTGCAGTGTGGAGACAGCCCCTGCCAGCAATCTCCTCTCCAAGGAGGCCTCAACCGAGGCCTAGGCCCAGGGGAAAGGCACCAGCGGGGTTGAGCCAGGGGAGGCGCCCGGGCATGTCTGGACCCTGTCCCCGCAGCCTGCCCCTTGGTGGGGCAGTACCCCCGGAGGCCAGGAAGGTCTGGGCAAGGCTGGCCAGGGGCAGGGGCCCTGCTGGGTCCTGCCCCTGGCCTGTGGGGCCTCTGAGCACAACCGGCCCTCTCCCACTGGAAGACCTCCCCGGCTGCCTCCAAAGGCCGGTTTGCAAGCACTCCCGCCCACTGTTCCCGCCAGGCGCGCACAATGCTCCCAAGCCCGGGAGAAAAGCACTTCGGGGTGGTGGTCTCTCCGGGCCCTTGCCCCTGAGCCTGGGGGCCAGGCAGGGGATCCACAGTCCCAGGCCAAGGCACAACAACATGCACACGTCTGTTCCTGCCCCCTCCACCGGCAGAGAGCTGGGGGGAGCCAGAGTCTGTCAGGCAGCTGCTGGGCTGGCCGCCTGTGTGGGAAGGGGCAGAGCCGACCTAGGGGCAAGTTGGGCCTCTTGCTCTCCCTGCTGCCCTGAGGCTGCTGGGCCAAAGAGGTCTTGAGCATCCAGCCCCTTGCTGGTCCCTTCCCTCTGACGAGGCCCTCTGAGCTCCAGCACCTTGCAGTGTTGAGACAGACCCTGCCAGCAACCTCCTCTCCAAGGAGGCCTCAACCGAGGCCTAGGCCCAGGGGAAAGGCACCAGCGGGGATGAGCCAGTGGAGGGGCCCGGGCATGTCTGGACACAGTCCCCGCAGCCTGCCCCTTGGTGGGGCAGTACCCCCGGAGGCCAGGAAGGTCTGGGCAAGGCTGGCCAGGGGCAGGGTCCCTGCTGGGTCCTGCCCCTGGCCTGTGGGGCCTCTGAGCACAACCGGCCCTCTCCCACTGGAAGACCTCCCCGGCTGCCTTCAAAGGCGGGTTTGCCAACACTCCCGCCCGCTGTTCCCGCCAGGCACGCACAACGCTCCCAAGGCCAGGAGAAAAGCGCTTCGGGGTGTTGCTCTCTCCGGGCCCTTGCCCCAGAGCCTGGGGTCCAGGCAGTGGGTCCACACTCCCAGACCAAGGCAGAACCACATGCACACGTCTGTTCCTGACCCCTGAACCGGCAGAGAGCTCGGGGGAGCCAGAGTCTATCAGGCAGCTGCTGGGTTGGCTGCCTGTGTGGGAAGGGGCAGAGCCGACCTAGGGGCAAGTTGGGCCTCTTGCTCTCCCTGCTGCCCTGAGGCTGCTGGGCCAAAGAGGTCTTGGGCATCCAGCCCCTTGCTGGTCCCTTCCCGCTGACGAGGCCCTCTGAGCTCCAGCACCTTGCAGTGTGGAGACAGCCCCTGCCAGCAACCTCCTCTCCAAGGAGGCATCAACCGAGGCCTATGCCCAGGGGAAAGGCACCAGCGGGGATGAGCCTGGGGAGGCGCCCAGGCATGTCTGGACCCAGTCCCCGCAGACTGCCCCTTGGTGGGGCAGTACCCCCGGAGGCCAGGAAGGTCTGGGCAAGGCTGGCCAGGGGCAGGGGACCTGCTGGGTCCTGCCCCTGGCCTGTGAGGCCTCTGAGCACAACCGGCCCTCTCCCACTGGAAGACCTCCACGGCTGCCTCCAAAGTCCTGTTTGCAAACACTCCCGCCCGCTGTTCACGCCAGGCTCGCACAATGCTCCCAAGCCCGGGAGAAAAGCGCTTCGGGGTGGTGCTCTCTCCGGGCCCTTGCCCCTGAGCCTGGGGGCAAGGCAGGGGGAACACACTCCCAGGCCAAGGCAGAACCACATGCCCACGTCTGTTCCTGTCCCCTGCACCGGCAGAGAGCTTGGGGGAGCCAGAGTCTGTCAGGCAGCTGCTGAGTTGGCCGCCTGTGTGGGAAGGGGCAGAGCCGACCTAGGGGCAAGTTGGGCCTCTTGCTCTCCCTGCTGCCCTGAGGCTGCTGGGCCAAAGACGTCTTGGGCATCCAGCCCCTTACTGGTCCCTTCCCTCTGACGAGGCCCTCTGAGCTCCAGCACCTTGCAGTGTGGAGACAGCCCCTGCCAGCAACCTCCTCTCCAAGGAGGCCTCAACCGAGGCCTAGGCCCAGGGGAAAGGCACCAGCGGGGATGAGCCTGGGGAGGCGCCCGGGCATGTCTGGACACAGGCCCCGCAGCCTGCCCCTTGGTGGGGCAGTACCCCCGGAGGCCAGGAAGGTCTGGGCAAGGCTGGCCAGGGGCAGGGGCCCTGCTGCGTCCTGCCCCTGGCCTGTGGGGCCTCTGAGCACAACCGGCCCTCTCCCACTGGAAGACCTCCCCGGCTGCCTCCAAAGGCCGTTTTGCACGCACTCCCGCCCACTGTTCCCACCAAGTGCGCACAATGCTCCCAAGCCCGGGAGAAAAGCGCTTCGGGGTGGTGCTCTTTCCGGGTCCTTGCCCCTGAGCCTGGGGGCCAGGCAGGGGGAACACACTCCCAGGCCAAGGCAGAACCACATGCACACGTCTGTTCCTGACCCCTGCACCGGCAGAGAGCTCGGGGGAGCCAGAGTCTGTCAGGCAGCTGCTGGGCTGGCCGCCTTTGTGGGAAGGGGCAGAGCCGACCTAGGGGCAAGTTGGGCCTCTTGCTCTCCCTGCTGCCCTGAGGCTGCTGGGCCAAAGAGGTCTTGGACATCCAGCCCTTTGCTTGTCCCTTCCCTCTGACGAGGCCCTCTGAGCTCCAGCACCTTGCAGTGTGGAGACAGCCCCTGCCAGCAACCTCCTCTCCAAGGAGGCCTCAACCGAGGCCTAGGACCAGGGGAAAGGCACCAGCGGGGATGAGCCTGGGGAGGCGCCCGGGCATGTCTGGACCCAGTCCCCGCAGCCTGCCCCTTGGTGGGGCAGTACCCCCGGAGGCCAGGAAGATCTGGGCAAGGCTGGCCAGGGGCAGGGGCCCTGCTGGGTCCTCCCCATGGCCTGTGGGGCCTCTGAGCACAACCGGCCCTCTCCCACTGGAAGACCTCCCCGGCTGCCTCCAAAGGCCGGTTTGCAAGCACTCCCGCCCACTGTTCCCGCCAGGCGCGCACAATGCTCCCAAGCCCGGGAGAAAAGCGCTTCGGGGTGGTGCTCTCTCCGGGCCCTTGCCCCTGAGCCTGTGGGCAAGGCAGGGGGAACACACTCCCAGACCAAGGCAGAAACACATGCACACGTCTGTTCCTGTCCCCTGCACCGGCAGAGAGCTCGGGGGAGCCAGAGTCTCTCAGGCAGGTGCTGGGCTGGCCGCCTGTGTGGGAAGGGGCAGAGCCGACCTAGGGGCAAGTTGGGCCTCTTGCTCTCCCTGCTGGCCTGAGGCTGCAGGGCCAAAGACGTCTTGGGCATCCAGCCCCTTACTGGTCCCTTCCCTCTGACGAGGCCCTCTGAGCTCCAGCACCTTGCAGTGTGGAGACAGCCCCTGCCAGCAATCTCCTCTCCAAGGAGGCCTCAACCGAGGCCTAGGCCCAGGGGAAAGGCACCAGCGGGATTGAGCCAGGGGAGGCGCCCGGGCATGTCTGGACCCTGTCCCCGCAGCCTGCCCCTTGGTGGGGCAGTACCCCCGGAGGCCAGGAAGGTCTGGGCAAGGCTGGCCAGGGGCAGGGGCCCTGCTGGGTCCTGCCCCTTGCCTGTGGGGCCTCTGAGCACAACCGGCCCTCTCCCACTGGAAGACCTCCCCGGCTGCCTCCAAAGGCCGGTTTGGAAGCACTCCCGCCCACTGTTCCCGCCAGGCGCGCACAATGCTCCCAAGCCCGGGAGAAAAGCGCTTCGGGGTGGTGGTCTCTCCGGGCCCTTGCCCCTGAGCCTGGGGGCCAGGCAGGGGATCCACAGTCCCAGGCCAAGGCACAACAACATGCACACGTCTGTTCCTGCCCCCTCCACCGGCAGAGAGCTGGGGGGAGCCAGAGTCTGTCAGGCAGCTGCTGGGCTGCCCGCCTGTGTGGGAAGGGGCAGAGCCGACCTAGGGGCAAGTTGGGCCTCTTGCTCTCCCTGCTGCCCTGAGGCTGCTGGGCCAAAGAGGTCTTGAGCATCCAGCCCCTTGCTGGTCCCTTCCCTCTGACGAGGCCCTCTGAGCTCCAGCACCTTGCAGTGTGGAGACAGACCCTGCCAGCAACCTCCTCTCCAAGGAGGCCTCAACCGAGACCTAGGCCCAGGGGAAAGGCACCAGCGTGGATGAGCCAGTGGAGGGGCCCGGGCATGTCTGGACCCAGTCCCCGCAGCCTGCCCCTTGGTGGGGCAGTACCCCCGGAGGCCAGGAAGGTCTGGGCAAGGCTGGCCAGGGTCAGGGGCCCTGCTGGGTCCTGCCCCTGGCCTGTGGGGCCTCTGAGCACAACCGGCCCTCTCCCACTGGAAGACCTCCCCGGCTGCCTTCAAAGGCGGGTTTGCCAACACTCCCGCCCGCTGTTCCCGCGAGGCACGCAAACGCTCCCAAGGCCAGGAGAAAAGCGCTTCGGGGTGTTGCTCTCTCCGGGCCCTTGCCCCAGAGCCTGGGGTCCAGGCAGTGGGTCCACACTCCCAGACCAAGGCAGAACCACATGCACACGTCTGTTCCTGACCCCTGAACCGGCAGAGAGCTCGGGGGAGCCAGAGTCTATCAGGCAGCTGCTGGGTTGGCTGCCTGTGTGGGAAGGGGCAGAGCCGACCTAGGGGCAAGTTGGGCCTCTTGCTCTCCCTGCTGCCCTGAGGCTGCTGGGCCAAAGAGGTCTTGGGCATCCAGCCCCTTGCTGGTCCCTTCCCGCTGACGAGGCCCTCTGAGCTCCAGCACCTTGCAGTGTGGAGACAGCCCCTGCCAGCAACCTCCTCTCCAAGGAGGCATCAACCGAGGCCTATGCCCAGGGGAAAGGCACCAGCGGGGATGAGCCTGGGGAGGCGCCCAGGCATGTCTGGACCCAGTCCCCGCAGCCTGCCCCTTGGTGGGGCAGTACCCCCGGAGGCCAGGAAGGTCTGGGCAAGGCTGGCCAGGGGCAGGGGACCTGCTGGGTCCTGCCCCTGGCCTGTGAGGCCTCTGAGCACAACCGGCCCTCTCCCACTGGAAGACCTCCCCGGCTGCCTCCAAAGTCCTGTTTGCAAACACTCCCGCCCGCTGTTCACGCCAGGCTCGCACAATGCTCCCAAGCCCGGGAGAAAAGCGCTTCGGGGTGGTGCTCTCTCCGGGCCCTTGCCCCTGAGCCTGGGGGCAAGGCAGGGGGAACACACTCCCAGGCCAAGGCAGAACCACATGCCCACGTCTGTTCCTGTCCCCTGCACCGGCAGAGAGCTTGGGGGAGCCAGAGTCTGTCAGGCAGCTGCTGAGTTGGCCGCCTGTGTGGGAAGGGGCAGAGCCACCCTAGGGGCAAGTTGGGCCTCTTGCTCTCCCTGCTGCCCTGAGGCTGCTGGGCCAAAGACGTCTTGGGCATCCAGCCCCTTACTGGTCCGTTCCCTCTGACGAGGCCCTCTGAGCTCCAGCACCTTGCAGTGTGGAGACAGCCCCTGCCAGCAACCTCCTCTCCAAGGAGGCCTCAACCGAGGCCTAGGCCCAGGGGAAAGGCACCAGCGGGGATGAGCCTGGGGAGGCGCCCGGGCATGTATGGACACAGGCCCCGCAGCCTGCCCCTTGGTGGGGCAGTACCCCCGGAGGCCAGGAAGGTCTGGGCAAGGCTGGCCAGGGGCAGGGGCCCTGCTGCGTCCTGCCCCTGGCCTGTGGGGCCTCTGAGCACAACCGGCCCTCTCCCACTGGAAGACCTCCCCGGCTGCCTCCAAAGGCCGGTTTGCAAGCGCTCCCGCCCACTGTTCCCAGCAGGCGTGCACAATGCTCCCAAGCCCGGGAGAAAAGCGCTTCAGGGTGGTGCTCTCTCCGGGCCCTTGCCCCTGAGCCTGGGGGCAAGGCAGGGTGTCCACACTCCCAGGACAAGGCAGAACCACATGCACACGTCTGATCTGCCCCCTGCACCGGCAGAGAGCTCGGGGGAGCCAGAGTCTGTCAGGCAGCTGCTGGGCTGGCCGCCTGTGTGGGAAGGGGCAGAGCCGACCTAGGGGCAAGTTGGGCCTCTTGCTCTCCCTGCTGCCCTGAGGCTGCTGGGCCAAAGAGGTCTTGGGCATCCAGCCCCTTGCTGGTCCCTTCCCTCTGACGAGGCCCTCTGAGCTCCAGCACCTTGCAGTGTGGAGACAGCCCCTGCGAGCAATCTCCTCTCCAAGGAGGCCTCAACCGAGGCCTAGGCCCAGGGGAAAGGCACCAGCGGGGTTGAGCCAGGGGAGGCGCCCGGGCATGTCTGGACCCTGTCCCCGCAGCCTGCCCCTTGGTGGAGCAGTATCCCCGGAGGCCAGGAAGGTCTGGGCAAGGCTGGCCAGGGGCAGGGGCCCTGCTGGGTCCTGCCCCTGGCCTGTGGGGCCTCTGAGCACAACCGGCCCTCTCCCACTGGAAGACCTCCCCGGCTGCCTCCAAAGGCCGGTTTGCAAGCACTCCCGCCCACTGTTCCCGCCAGGCGCGCACAATGCTCCCAAGCCCGGGAGAAAAGCGCTTCGGGGTGGTGGTCTCTCCGGGCCCTTGCCCCTGAGCCTGGGGGCCAGGCAGGGGATCCACAGTCCCAGGCCAAGGCACAACAACATGCACACGTCTGTTCCTGCCCCCTCCACCGGCAGAGAGCTGGGGGGAGCCAGAGTCTGTCAGGCAGCTGCTGGGCTGGCCGCCTGTGTGGGAAGGGGCAGAGCCGACCTAGGGGCAAGTTGGGCCTCTTGCTCTCCCTGCTGCCCTGAGGCTGCTGGGCCAAAGAGGTCTTGAGCATCCAGCCCCTTGCTGGTCCCTTCCCTCTGACGAGGCCCTCTGAGCTCCAGCACCTTGCAGTGTTGAGACAGACCCTGCCAGCAACCTCCTCTCCAAGGAGGCCTCAACCGAGGCCTAGGCCCAGGGGAAAGGCACCAGCGGGGATGAGCCAGTGGAGGGGCCCGGGCATGTCTGGACCCAGTCCCCGCAGCCTGCCCCTTGGTGGGGCAGTACCCCCGGAGGCCAGGAAGGTCTGGGCCAGGCTGGCCAGGGGCAGGGTCCCTGCTGGGTCCTGCCCCTGGCCTGTGGGGCCTCTGAGCACAACCGGCCCTCTCCCACTGGAAGACCTCCCCGGCTGCCTTCAAAGGCGGGTTTGCCAACACTCCCACCCGCTTTTCCCGCCAGGCACGCACAACGCTCCCAAGGCCAGGAGAAAAGCGCTTCGGGGTGTTGCTCTCTCCGGGCCCTTGCCCCAGAGCCTGGGGTCCAGGCAGTGGATCCACACTCCCAGACCAAGGCAGAACCACATGCACACGTCTGTTCCTGACCCCTGAACCGGCAGAGAGCTCGGGGGAGCCAGAGTCTATCAGGCAGCTGCTGGGTTGGCTGCCTGTGTGGGAAGGGGCAGAGCCGACCTAGGGGCAAGTTGGGCCTCTTGCTCTCCCTGCTGCCCTGAGGCTGCTGGGCCAAAGAGGTCTTGGGCATCCAGCCCCTTGCTGGTCCCTTCCCGCTGACGAGGCCCTCTGAGCTCCAGCACCTTGCAGTGTGGAGACAGCCCCTGCCAGCAACCTCCTCTCCAAGGAGGCATCAACCGAGGCCTATGCCCAGGGGAAAGGCACCAGCGGGGATGAGCCTGGGGAGGCGCCCAGGCATGTCTGGACCCAGTCCCCGCAGCCTGCCCCTTGGTGGGGCAGTACCCCCGGAGGCCAGGAAGGTCTGGGCAAGGCTGGCCAGGGGCAGGGGCCCTGCTGCGTCCTGCCCCTGGCCTGTGGGGCCTCTGAGCACAACCGGCCCTCTCCCACTGGAAGACCTCCCCGGCTGCCTCCAAAGGCCGTTTTGCACGCACTCCCGCCCACTGTTCCCACCAAGTGCGCACAATGCTCCCAAGCCCGGGAGAAAAGCGCTTCGGGGTGGTGCTCTTTCCGGGTCCTTGCCCCTGAGCCTGGGGGCCAGGCAGGGGGAACACACTCCCAGGCCAAGGCAGAACCACATGCACACGTCTGTTCCTGACCCCTGCACCGGCAGAGAGCTCGGGGGAGCCAGAGTCTGTCAGGCAGCTGCTGGGCTGGCCGCCTTTGTGGGAAGGGGCAGAGCCGACCTAGGGGCAAGTTGGGCCTCTTGCTCTCCCTGCTGCCCTGAGGCTGCTGGGCCAAAGAGGTCTTGGACATCCAGCCCTTTGCTTGTCCCTTCCCTCTGACGAGGCCCTCTGAGCTCCAGCACCTTGCAGTGTGGAGACAGCCCCTGCCAGCAACCTCCTCTCCAAGGAGGCCTCAACCGAGACCTAGGACCAGGGGAAAGGCACCAGTGGGGATGAGCCTGGGGAGGCGCCCGGGCATGTCTGGACCCAGTCCCCGCAGCCTGCCCCTTGGTGGGGCAGTACCCCCGGAGGCAAGGAAGATCTGGGCAAGGCTGGCCAGGGGCAGGGGCCCTGCTGGGTCGTCCCCATGGCCTGTGGGGCCTCTGAGCACAACCGGCCCTCTCCCACTGGAAGACCTCCCCGGCTGCCTCCAAAGGCCGGTTTGCAAGCACTCCCGCCCACTGTTCCCGCCAGGCGCGCACAATGCTCCCAAGCCCGGGAGAAAAGCGCTTCGGGGTGGTGCTCTCTCCGGGCCCTTGCCCCTGAGCCTGTGGGCAAGGCAGGGGGAACACACTCCCAGACCAAGGCAGAAACACATGCACACGTCTGTTCCTGTCCCCTGCACCGGCAGAGAGCTCGGGGGAGCCAGAGTCTCTCAGGCAGGTGCTGGGCTGGCCGCCTGTGTGGGAAGGGGCAGAGCCGACCTAGGGGCAAGTTGGGCCTCTTGCTCTCCCTGCTGCCCTGAGGCTGCAGGGCCAAAGACGTCTTGGGCATCCAGCCCCTTACTGGTCCCTTCCCTCTGACGAGGCCCTCTGAGCTCCAGCACCTTGCAGTGTGGAGACAGCCCCTGCCAGCAATCTCCTCTCCAAGGAGGCCTCAACCGAGGCCTAGGCCCAGGGGAAAGGCACCAGCGGGGTTGAGCCAGGGGAGGCGCCCGGGCATGTCTGGACCCTGTCCCCGCAGCCTGCCCCTTGGTGGGGCAGTACCCCCGGAGGCCAGGAAGGTCTGGGCAAGGCTGGCCAGGGGCAGGGGCCCTGCTGGGTCCTGCCCCTGGCCTGTGGGGCCTCTGAGCACAACCGGCCCTCTCCCACTGGAAGACCTCCCCGGCTGCCTCCAAAGGCCGGTTTGCAAGCACTCCCGCCCACTGTTCCCGCCAGGCGCGCACAATGCTCCCAAGCCCGGGAGAAAAGCGCTTCAGGGTGGTGGTCTCTCCGGGCCCTTGCCCCTGAGCCTGGGGGCCAGGCAGGGGATCCACAGTCCCAGGCCAAGGCACAACAACATGCACACGTCTGTTCCTGCCCCCTCCACCGGCAGAGAGCTGGGGGGAGCCAGAGTCTGTCAGGCAGCTGCTGGGCTGGCCGCCTGTGTGGGAAGGGGCAGAGCCGACCTAGGGGCAAGTTGGGCCTCTTGCTCTCCCTGCTGCCCTGAGGCTGCTGGGCCAAAGAGGTCTTGAGCATCCAGCCCCTTGCTGGTCCCTTCCCTCTGACGAGGCCCTCTGAGCTCCAGCACCTTGCAGTGTTGAGACAGACCCTGCCAGCAACCTCCTCTCCAAGGAGGCCTCAACCGAGGCCTAGGCCCAGGGGAAAGGCACCAGCGGGGATGAGCCAGTGGAGGGGCCCGGGAATGTCTGGACCCAGTCCCCGCAGCCTGCCCCTTGGTGGGGCAGTACCCCCGGAGGCCAGGAAGGTCTGGGCAAGGCTGGCCAGGGGCAGGGTCCCTGCTGGGTCCTGCCCCTGGCCTGTGGGGCCTCTGAGCACAACCGGCCCTCTCCCACTGGAAGACCTCCCCGGCTGCCTTCAAAGGCGGGTTTGCCAACACTCCCGCCCGCTGTTCCCGCCAGGCACGCACAACGCTCCCAAGGCCAGGAGAAAAGCGCTTCGGGGTGTTGCTCTCTCCGGGCCCTTGCCCCAGAGCCTGGGGTCCAGGCAGTGGGTCCACACTCACAGACCAAGGCAGAACCACATGCACACGTCTGTTCCTGACCCCTGAACCGGCAGAGAGCTCGGGGGAGCCAGAGTCTATCAGGCAGCTGCTGGGTTGGCTGCCTGTGTGGGAAGGGGCAGAGCCGACCTAGGGGCAAGTTGGGCCTCTTGCTCTCCCTGCTGCCCTGAGGCTGCTGGGCCAAAGAGGTCTTGGGCATCCAGCCCCTTGCTGGTCCCTTCCCGCTGACGAGGCCCTCTGAGCTCCAGCACCTTGCAGTGTGGAGACAGCCCCTGCCAGCAACCTCCTCTCCAAGGAGGCATCAACCGAGGCCTATGCCCAGGGGAAAGGCACCAGCGGGGATGAGCCTGGGGAGGCGCCCAGGCATGTCTGGACCCAGTCCCCGCAGCCTGCCCCTTGGTGGGGCAGTACCCCCGGAGGCCAGGAAGGTCTGGGCAAGGCTGGCCAGGGGCAGGGGACCTGCTGGGTCCTGCCCCTGGCCTGTGAGGCCTCTGAGCACAACCGGCCCTCTCCCACTGGAAGACCTCCACGGCTGCCTCCAAAGTCCTGTTTGCAAACACTCCCGCCCGCTGTTCACGCCAGGCTCGCACAATGCTCCCAAGCCCGGGAGAAAAGCGCTTCGGGGTGGTGCTCTCTCCGGGCCCTTGCCCCTGAGCCTGGGGGCAAGGCAGGGGGAACACACTCCCAGGCCAAGGCAGAACCACATGCCCACGTCTGTTCCTGTCCCCTGCACCGGCAGAGAGCTTGGGGGAGCCAGAGTCTGTCAGGCAGCTGCTGAGTTGGCCGCCTGTGTGGGAAGGGGCAGAGCCGCCCTAGGGGCAAGTTGGGCCTCTTGCTCTCCCTGCTGCCCTGAGGCTGCTGGGCCAAAGACGTCTTGGGCATCCAGCCCCTTACTGGTCCCTTCCCTCTGACGAGGCCCTCTGAGCTCCAGCACCTTGCAGTGTGGAGACAGCCCCTGCCAGCAACCTCCTCTCCAAGGAGGCCTCAACCGAGGCCTAGGCCCAGGGGAAAGGCACCAGCGGGGATGAGCCTGGGGAGGCGCCCGGGCATGTATGGACACAGGCCCCGCACCCTGCCCCTTGGTGGGGCAGTACCCCCGGAGGCCAGGAAGGTCTGGGCAAGGCTGGCCAGGGGCAGGGGCCCTGCTGCGTCCTGCCCCTGGCCTGTGGGGCCTCTGAGCACAACCGGCCCTCTCCCACTATAAGACCTCCCCGGCTGCCTCCAAAGGCCGGTTTGCAAGCGCTCCCGCCCACTGTTCCCAGCAGGCGTGCACAATGCTCCCAAGCCCGGGAGAAAAGCGCTTCAGGGTGGTGCTCTCTCCGGGCCCTTGCCCCTGAGCCTGGGGGCAAGGCAGGGTGTCCACACTCCCAGGACAAGGCAGAACCACATGCACACGTCTGATCTGCCCCCTGCACCGGCAGAGAGCTCGGGGGAGCCAGAGTCTGTCAGGCAGCTGCTGGGCTGGCCGCCTGTGTGGGAAGGGGCAGAGCCGACCTAGGGGCAAGTTGGGCCTCTTGCTCTCCCTGCTGCCCTGAGGCTGCTGGGCCAAAGAGGTCTTGGGCATCCAGCCCCTTGCTGGTCCCTTCCCTCTGACGAGGCCCTCTGAGCTCCAGCACCTTGCAGTGTGGAGACAGCCCCTGCGAGCAACCTCCTCTACAAGGAGTCCTCAACCGAGGCCTAGGCCCAGGGGAAAGGCACCAGCGGGGATGAGCCTGGGGAGGCGCCCGGGCATGTCTGGACCCAGTCCCCGCAGCCTGCCCCTTGGTGGGGCAGTACCCCCGGAGGCCAGGAAGGTCTGGGCAAGGCTGACAGGGGCAGGGACACTGCTGGGTCCTGCCCCTGGCCTGTGGGGCGTCTGAGCACAACCGGCACTCTCCCGCTGGAAGACCTCCCCGTCTGCCTCGAAAGGCCGGTTTGCAAGCACTCCCGCCCGCTGTTCCCGCCAGGCACGCACAATGCTCCCAAGCCCGGGAGAAAAGCGCTTCGGGGTGGTGCTCTCACCGGGCCCTTGCCCCTGAGCCTGGGGGCCAGGCAGGGGGAACACACTCCCAGGCCAAGGCAGAACCACATGCACACGTCTGTTCCTGCCCCCTACACCGGCAGAGAGCTCGGGGGAGCCAGAGACTGCCAGGCTGCTGCTGGGCTGGCCGCCTGTGTGGGAAGGGGCAGAGCCGACCTAGGGGCAAGTTGGGCCTCTTGCTCTCCCTGCTGCCCTGAGGCTGCTGGGTCAAAGAGGTCTTGGGCATCCAGCCCTTTGCTGGTCCCTTCCCTCTGACGAGGCCCTCTGATCTCCAGAACCTTGCAGTGTGGAGACAGCCCCTGCCAGCAACCTCCTCTCCAAGGAGGCCTCAACCGAGGCCTAGGCCCAGGGGAAAGGCACCAGCGGGGATGAGCCTGGGGAGGCGCCCGGGGATGTCTGGACCCAGTCCCCGCAGCCTGCCCCTTGGTGGGGCAGTACCCCCGGAGGCCAGGAAGGTCTGGGCAAGGCTGGCCAGGGTCAGGGGCCCTGCTGGTTCCTGCCCCTGGCCTGTGGGGCCTCTGAGCACAACCGGCCCTCTCCCACTGGAAGACCTCCCCGGCTGCCTCCAAAGTCCTGTTTGCTAACACTCCCGCCCGCTGTTCACGCCAGGCTCGCACAATGCTCCCAAGCCCGGGAGAAAAGCGCATTGGGGTGGTTCTCTCTCCGGGCCCTCGCCCCTGAGCCTGGGGGCAAGGCACGGGGAACACACTCCCTGGCCAAGGCAGAACCACATGCCCACGTCTGTTCCTGTCCCCTGCACCGGCAGAGAGCTTGGGGGAGCCAGAGTCTGACAGGCAGCTGCTGGGTTGGCCGCCTGTGTGGGAAGGGGCAGAGCCGACCTAGGGGCAAGTTGGGCCTCTTGCTCTCCCTGCTGCCCTGAGGCTGCTGGGCCAAAGACGTCTTGGGCATCCAGCCCCGTACTGGTCCCTTCCCTCTGACGAGGCCCTCTGAGCTCCAGCACCTTGCAGTGTGGAGACAGCCCCTGCCAGCAACCTCCTCTCCAAGGAGGCCTCAACCGAGGCCTAGGCCCAGGGGAAAGGCACCAGCGGGGATGAGCCTGGGGAGGCGCCCGGGGATGTCTGGACCCAGTCCCCGCAGCCTGCCCCTTGGTGGGGCAGTACCCCCGGAGGCCAGGAAGGTCTGGGCAAGGCTGGCCAGGGGCAGGGGACCTGCTGGGTCCTGCCCCTGGCCTGTGAGGCCTCTGAGCACAACCGGCCCTCTCCCACTGGAAGACCTCCACGGCTGCCTCCAAAGTCCTGTTTGCAAACACTCCCGCCCGCTGTTCACGCCAGGCTCGCACAATGCTCCCAAGCCCGGGAGAAAAGCGCTTCGGGGTGGTGCTCTCTCCGGGCCCTTGCCCCTGAGCCTGGGGGCAAGGCAGGGGGAACACACTCCCAGGCCAAGGCAGAACCACATGCCCACGTCTGTTCCTGTCCCCTGCACCGGCAGAGAGCTTGGGGGAGCCAGAGTCTGTCAGGCAGCTGCTGAGTTGGCCGCCTGTGTGGGAAGGGGCAGAGCCGCCCTAGGGGCAAGTTGGGCCTCTTGCTCTCCCTGCTGCCCTGAGGCTGCTGGGCCAAAGACGTCTTGGGCATCCAGCCCCTTACTGGTCCCTTCCCTCTGACGAGGCCCTCTGAGCTCCAGCACCTTGCAGTGTGGAGACAGCCCCTGCCAGCAACCTCCTCTCCAAGGAGGCCTCAACCGAGGCCTAGGCCCAGGGGAAAGGCACCAGCGGGGATGAGCCTGGGGAGGCGCCCGGGCATGTATGGACACAGGCCCCGCACCCTGCCCCTTGGTGGGGCAGTACCCCCGGAGGCCAGGAAGGTCTGGGCAAGGCTGGCCAGGGGCAGGGGCCCTGCTGCGTCCTGCCCCTGGCCTGTGGGGCCTCTGAGCACAACCGGCCCTCTCCCACTATAAGACCTCCCCGGCTGCCTCCAAAGGCCGGTTTGCAAGCGCTCCCGCCCACTGTTCCCAGCAGGCGTGCACAATGCTCCCAAGCCCGGGAGAAAAGCGCTTCAGGGTGGTGCTCTCTCCGGGCCCTTGCCCCTGAGCCTGGGGGCAAGGCAGGGTGTCCACACTCCCAGGACAAGGCAGAACCACATGCACACGTCTGATCTGCCCCCTGCACCGGCAGAGAGCTCGGGGGAGCCAGAGTCTGTCAGGCAGCTGCTGGGCTGGCCGCCTGTGTGGGAAGGGGCAGAGCCGACCTAGGGGCAAGTTGGGCCTCTTGCTCTCCCTGCTGCCCTGAGGCTGCTGGGCCAAAGAGGTCTTGGGCATCCAGCCCCTTGCTGGTCCCTTCCCTCTGACGAGGCCCTCTGAGCTCCAGCACCTTGCAGTGTGGAGACAGCCCCTGCGAGCAACCTCCTCTACAAGGAGTCCTCAACCGAGGCCTAGGCCCAGGGGAAAGGCACCAGCGGGGATGAGCCTGGGGAGGCGCCCGGGCATGTCTGGACCCAGTCCCCGCAGCCTGCCCCTTGGTGGGGCAGTACCCCCGGAGGCCAGGAAGGTCTGGGCAAGGCTGACAGGGGCAGGGACACTGCTGGGTCCTGCCCCTGGCCTGTGGGGCGTCTGAGCACAACCGGCACTCTCCCGCTGGAAGACCTCCCCGTCTGCCTCGAAAGGCCGGTTTGCAAGCACTCCCGCCCGCTGTTCCCGCCAGGCACGCACAATGCTCCCAAGCCCGGGAGAAAAGCGCTTCGGGGTGGTGCTCTCACCGGGCCCTTGCCCCTGAGCCTGGGGGCCAGGCAGGGGGAACACACTCCCAGGCCAAGGCAGAACCACATGCACACGTCTGTTCCTGCCCCCTACACCGGCAGAGAGCTCGGGGGAGCCAGAGACTGCCAGGCTGCTGCTGGGCTGGCCGCCTGTGTGGGAAGGGGCAGAGCCGACCTAGGGGCAAGTTGGGCCTCTTGCTCTCCCTGCTGCCCTGAGGCTGCTGGGTCAAAGAGGTCTTGGGCATCCAGCCCTTTGCTGGTCCCTTCCCTCTGACGAGGCCCTCTGATCTCCAGAACCTTGCAGTGTGGAGACAGCCCCTGCCAGCAACCTCCTCTCCAAGGAGGCCTCAACCGAGGCCTAGGCCCAGGGGAAAGGCACCAGCGGGGATGAGCCTGGGGAGGCGCCCGGGGATGTCTGGACCCAGTCCCCGCAGCCTGCCCCTTGGTGGGGCAGTACCCCCGGAGGCCAGGAAGGTCTGGGCAAGGCTGGCCAGGGTCAGGGGCCCTGCTGGTTCCTGCCCCTGGCCTGTGGGGCCTCTGAGCACAACCGGCCCTCTCCCACTGGAAGACCTCCCCGGCTGCCTCCAAAGTCCTGTTTGCTAACACTCCCGCCCGCTGTTCACGCCAGGCTCGCACAATGCTCCCAAGCCCGGGAGAAAAGCGCATTGGGGTGGTTCTCTCTCCGGGCCCTCGCCCCTGAGCCTGGGGGCAAGGCACGGGGAACACACTCCCTGGCCAAGGCAGAACCACATGCCCACGTCTGTTCCTGTCCCCTGCACCGGCAGAGAGCTTGGGGGAGCCAGAGTCTGACAGGCAGCTGCTGGGTTGGCCGCCTGTGTGGGAAGGGGCAGAGCCGACCTAGGGGCAAGTTGGGCCTCTTGCTCTCCCTGCTGCCCTGAGGCTGCTGGGCCAAAGACGTCTTGGGCATCCAGCCCCGTACTGGTCCCTTCCCTCTGACGAGGCCCTCTGAGCTCCAGCACCTTGCAGTGTGGAGACAGCCCCTGCCAGCAACCTCCTCTCCAAGGAGGCCTCAACCGAGGCCTAGGCCCAGGGGAAAGGCACCAGCGGGGATGAGCCAGGGGAGGCGCCCGAGCATGTCTGGACCCAGTCCCCGCAGCCTGCCCCTTGGTGGGGCAGTACCCCCGGAGGCCAGGAAGGTCTGGGCAAGGCTGGCCAGGGGCAGGGGCCCTGCTGCGTCCTGCCCCTGGCCTGTGGGGCCTCTGAGCACAACCGGCCCTCTCCCACTGGAAGACCTCCCCGGCTGCCTCCAAAGGCCGGTTTGCAAGCGCTCCCGCCCACTGTTCCCAGCAGGCGTGCACAATGCTCCCAAGCCCGGGAGAAAAGCGCTTCAGGGTGGTGCTCTCTCCGGGCCCTTGCCCCTGAGCCTGGGGTCAAGGCACGGTGTCCACACACCCAGGCCAAGTCAGAACCACATGCACACGTCTGTTCCTGCCCCCTGCACCGGCAGAGAGCTCGGGGGAGCCAGAGTCTGTCAGGCAGCTGCTGGGCTGTCCGCCTGTGTGGGAAGTGGCAGAGCCGACCTAGGGGCAAGTTGGGCCTCTTGCCCTCCCTGCTGCCCTGAGGCTGCTGGGCCAAAGAGGTCTTGGGCATCCAACCCCTTGCTGGTCCCTTCCCTCTGACGAGGCCCTCTGAGCTCCAGCACCTTGCAGTGTGGAGACAGCCCCTGCCAGCAACCTCCTCTCCAAGGAGGCCTAAACCGAGGCCTAGGCACAGGGGAAAGGCACCAGCGGGGATGAGCCTGGGGAGGCGCCCGGGCATGTATGGACCCAGTCCCCGCAGCCTGCCCCTTGGTGGGGCAGTACCCCCGGAGGCGAGGAAGGTCTGGGAAAGGCTGGCCAGGGGCAGGGGACCTGCTGGGTCCTGCCCCTGGCCTGTGGGACCTCTGAGCACAACCGGCCCTCTCCCACTGGAAGACGTCCCCGGCTGCCTCCAAAGTCCTGTTTGCAAGCACTCCCGCCCACTGTTCCAACCAAGGGCGCACAACGCTCCCAAGCCCGGGAGAAACTCGCCTCGGGGTGGTGCTCTCTCCGGGCCCTTTCCCCTGAGCCTGTGGGCCAGGCAGGGTGTCCACACTCCCAGGCCAAGGCAGAACGACATGCACACGTCTGTTCCTGCCCCATGCACCGGCAGAGAGCTCGGGGGAGCCAAAGTCTGTCAGGCAGCTGCTGGGCTGGCCGCCTGTGTGGGAAGGGGCAGAGCCGACCTAGCGGCAAGTTGGGCCTCTTGCTCTCCCTGATGCCCTGAGGCTGCTGGGTCAAAGAGATCTTGGGCATCCAGCCCCTTGCTTGTCCCTTCCCTCTGACGAGGCCCTCTGAGCTCCAGCACCTTGCAGTGTGGAGACAGCCCCTGCCAGCAACCTCCTCTCCAAGGAGGCCTCAACCGAGGCCTAGGCCCAGGGGAAAGGCACCAGCGGGGATGAGCCTGGGGAGGCGCCCGGGCATGTCTGGACCCAGTCCCCGCAGCCTGCCCCTTGATGGGGCAGTACCCCCGGAAGCCAGGAAGGTCTGGGCAAGGCTGGCCACGGGCAGGGGCCCTGCTGGGTCCTGCCCCTGGCCTGTGGGGCCTCTGAGCACAACCGGCCCTCTCCCACTGGAAGACTTCCCCGGCTGCCTCCAAAGGCCGGTTTGCCAACACTCCCGCCCGCTGTTCCCGCCAGGCACGCACAATTCTCCCAAGCCCGGGAGAAAAGCGCTTCGGGGTGGTGCTCTCTCCGGGCCCTTGCCCATGAGCGTGGGGGCGAAGCAGTGGGTCCACACTCCCAGACCAACGCAGAACCACATGCACACGTGTGTTCCTGACCCCTGCACCGGCAGAGAGCTCGGGGAGCCAGAGTCTGTCAGGCAGCTGCTGGGCTGGCCGCCTGTGTGGGAAGGGGCAGAGCCGACCTAGGGGCAAGTTGGGCCTCTTCCTCTCCCTGCTGCCCTGAGGCTGCTGGGCCAAAGAGGTCTTGGGCATCCAGCCCCTTGCTGGTCCCTTCCCTCTGACGAGGCCCTCTGAGCTCCAGCACCTTGCAGTGTGGAGACAGCCCCTGCCAGCAACCTCCTCTCCAAGGAGGCCTCAACCGAGGCCTAGGCCCAGGGGAAAGGCACCAGCGGGGATGAGCCTGGGGAGGCGCCCGGCCATGTCTGGACCCAGTCCCCGCAGCCTGCCCCTTGGTGGGGCAGTACCCCCGGAGGCCAGGAGGGTCTGGGCAAGGCTGCCAGGGGCAGGGACACTGCTGGGTCCTGCCACTGGCCTGTGGGGCGTCTGAGCACAACCGGCACTCTCCCGCTGGAAGACCTCCCCGGCTGCCTCCAAAGGCTGGTTTGCAAGCACTCCCGCCCGCTGTTCCCGCCAGGCACGCACAATGCTCCCAAGCCCGGGAGAAAAGCGCTTCGGGGTGGTGCTCTCTCCGGGCCCTTGCCCCTGAGCCTGGGGGACAGGCAGGAGGAACACACTCCCAGGCCAAGGCAGAACGACATGCACACGTCTGTTCCTGCCCCCTACACCGGCAGAGAGTTCGGGGGAGCCAGAGACTGCCAGGCTGCTGCTGGGCTGGCTGCCTGTGTGGGACGGGGTAGAGCCGACCTAGGGGCAAGTTGGGCCTCTTGCTCTCCCTGCTGCCCTGAGGCTGCTGGGTCAAAGAGGTCTTGGGCATCCAGCCCTTTGCTGGTCCTTTCCCTCTGACGAGGCCCTCTGAGCTCCAGCACCTTGCAGTGTGCAGACAGCCCCTGCCGGCAACCTCCTCTCCAAGGAGGCCTCAACCGAGGCCTAGGCCCAGGGGAAAGGCACCAGCGGGGATGAGCCTGGGGAGGCGCCCGGGCATGTCTGGACCCAGGCCCCGCAGCCTGCCCCTTGGTGGGGTAGTACCCCCGGAGGCCAGGAAGGTCTGGGCAAGGCTGCCAGAGGCAGGGACACTGCTGGGTCCTGCCCCTGGCCTGTGGGGCCTCTGAGAACAACTGGCACTCTCCCGCTGGAAGACCTCCCCGGCTGCCTCCAAAGGTTGGTTTGCAAGCACTCAATCCCGCTGTTCACGCCAGCTGCGCACAATGCTCCCAAGCCCGGGAGAAAAGCATTTTGGGGTGGTGCTCACTCCGGGCTTTGGAAGACCTCCCCGGCTGCCTCCAAGGCCGGTTTGCAAGCACTTCTGCCTGCTGTTCCCGCCACCCGCGCACAATGCTCCCAAGCCCGGGAGAAAAGCGTTTCGGGGTGGTGTTCTCTCTGGGCCCAAGAAAGACCTCCCGGGCTGCCCCCAAATGCCGGTTTGCAAGCACTCCCACTCGCTGTTCCCGCCATCGGTGCAAATGCTCCAAGCCCAGGAGAAAAGCCCTTCAGGGTGGTGCTCTCTCCCGGCCCTTGGAAGACCTCCCCGGCTGCCTCCAAAGGCTGGATTTCAAGTACTCCCTCCCGCTGTCCCGCCAGCCGCACACAATGCTCCCAATCACGGGAGAAAAGCGCTTCGGGGTGGTGCTCTCTACGGGCCCTTGGAAGACCTCCCCGTTTGTCTCCAAAGGCCGGTTTGCAAGCACTCATGCCCGCTGTTCCCGTCAGCCGCGCACAATGCTCCCAAGCCTAGGAGAAAAGCGCTTCGGGGTGGTGCTCTCTCCCGGCCCTTGGAAGACCTCCCCGGCTGCCTCCAAAGGCCGGTTTGCAAGCACTCAATCCCGCTGTTCCCGCCAGCCGCGCACAATGCTCCCAAGCCCGGGAGAAAAGCGCTTCGGGGTGGTGCTCTCTCCTGGCCCTTGGAAGACTTCCCCGGCTGCCTCCAAAGGCTGGTTTTCAAGAACTCCCTCCCGCTGACCCGCCAGCCGCACACAATGCTCCCAAGCCCGGGAAAAAAGCATTTTGGGGTGGTGCTCACTCCGGGCCCTTGGAAGACCTCCCCGGCTGCCTCCAATGGCCAGTTTGCAAGCACTCATGTCCGCTGTTCCCACCAGCCGCGCACAATGCTCCCAAGCCCGGGAGAAAAGCTTTTTGGGGTGGTGCTCACACCGGGCCCTGGAAGACCTCCCCGGCTGCCTCCCAAGGCCAGTTTTCAAGCACTCCTGCCTGCTGTTCCCGCCACCTGCGCACAATGCTCCTAAGCCCGGGAGAAAAGCGCTTCGGGGTGGTGCTCTCTACAGGCCCTTGGAAGACGTCCCCGGCTGCCTCCAAAGGCCGGTTTGCAAGGACTCCTTCCTGCTGTTCCCGCCAGCCACGCACAATGCTCCCAAGCCCGGGAGAGAAGCATTTTGGGGTGGTGCTCTCTACAGGCCCTTGGAAGACCTCCCCGGCTGCCTCCAGTGGCCAGTTTGCAAGCACTCATGCCCGGTGTTCCCACCAGCCGCGCACAATGCTCCCAAGCCCGGGAGAAAAGCATTTTGGGGTGGTGCTCACACCGGGCCCTGGAAGACCTCCCCGGCTGCCTGCAAAGGCCGGTTTTCAAGCACTCCTGCCTGCTGTTCCCGCCACCCGCGCACAATACTCCCAAGCCCGGGAGAAAAGCGCTTCGGGGTGGTGCTCTCTACAGGCCCTTGGAAGACCTCCCCCGCTGCCTCCAAAGGCCGGTTTGCAAGGACTCCTTCCTGCTGTTCCCGCCAGCCACGCACAATGCTCCCAAGCCCGGGAGAAAAGTGCTTCGGGGTGGTGATCTCTCCGGGCCCTTGGAAGTCGTCCCCGGCTGCCTCCAAAGGCCGGTTTGCAAGCACTCATGCCCGTTGTTCCCACCAGCCGCGCACAATGCTCCCAAGCCCGGGAGAAAAGCATTTTGGGGTGGTGCTCACTCCGGGCCCTTGGAAGACCTCCCCGGCTGCCTCCAAAGGCCAGTTTGCAAGCAGTCCTGCCTGCTGTTCCCGCCAGCCGCGCACAATGCTCCCAAGCCCGGGAGAAAAGCGCTTCGGGGTGGTGCTCTCTCCGGGCCCTTGGAAGACGTCCCCGGCTGCCTCCAAAGGCCGGTTTGCAAGCACTCATGCCCGTTGTTCCCACCAGCCGCGCACAATGCTCCCAAGCCCGGGAGAAAAGCATTTTGGGGTGGTGCTCATTCCGGGCCCTTGGAAGACCTCCCCGGCTGCCTCCAAAGGCCAGTTTGCAAGCAGTCCTGCCTGCTGTTCCCGCCAGCCGCGCACAATGTTCCCAAGCCCGGGAGAAAAGCGCTTCGGGGTGGTGCTCTCTCCGGGCACTTTCAAGACCTCCCCGGCTGCCCCCAAAGGCCGGTTTGTAAGTACTCATTCCCGCTGCTTCCGCCAGCCACGCACAATGCTCCCAAGCCCGGGAGAAAAGCATTTTGGGGTGGTGCTCTCTCCGGGCCCTTGGAAGACCTCCCGGGCTGCCTCCAAAGGCCGATTTGCAAGCATTCATGTCCGTTGTTCCCGACAGCCGCGCACAATGCTCCCAAACCCGAGAGAAAAGCATTTTGGGGTGGTGATCAGTCCGGCCCTTGGAAGACCTCCCCGGCTGCCTCCAAAGGACAGTTTGCAAGCACTCATGCCCGCTGTTCCCGCCAGCCACGCACAATGCTCCCAAGACCGTGAGAAAAGCGCTTCGGGGTGGTGTTCTCTCAGGGACCATGGAGGACCTCACCGGCTGCCCCCAAAGGCCGGTTTGCAAGCATTCCCACTCGCTGTTCCCGCCAGGCACACACAATGTTCCAAAACCCCGGAGAAAAGCGCTTCGGGGTGGTGCTCTCTCCGCGCCCTTGGAAGACTTCTCTGGCTGCCGCCAAATGCCGGTTTGCAAGAATTCCCTCCCGCTGTCCCACCAGCCGCACACAATGCTCCAAAACCCGAGAGAAAAGCGCTTCGAGGTGGTGCTCTCTCCGGGCCCTTGGAAGACCTCCCCGGCTGCCTCCAAAGGCCGGTTTGCAAGCACTCCTGCCTGCTGTTCCCGCCACGCGCGCACAATGCTCCCAAGCCCGGAAGAAAAGCATTTTGGGGTAGTGTTCTCTCCGGGCGCTTGGAAGACCTCCCGGGCGGCCTCCAAAGGCCGGTTTGCAAGCACTCATGTCCTCTGTTCCCGACAGCCGCGAACAATGCTCCCAATTCCGTGAGAAAAGTGCTTCGGGATGGTGCTCTCTCCGGGCCCTTGGAAGACCTCCCAAGCTGCCTCCAAAGGCCGGTTTGCAAGCACTCCCACCCGCTGTTCCCGCCAGCCTCGCACAATGCTCCCAAGCCCGGGAGAAAAGCGCTTCGGGGTGGTGTTCTCTCCGTGCCAATGGAGGACCTCCCTGGCTGCCCCCAAAGGCCGGTTTGCAAGCACTCCCACTCGCTGTTCCCGCCAGCCACGCACAATCCTCCAAAACCCCGGAGAAAAGCGCTTCGGGGTGGTGTTCTCTCCGTGCCCATGGAAGACCTCCCGGGGTGCCCCCAAAGGCCGGTTTGGAAGCACTCCGACTCGCTGTTCCCGCCATCCGCGCACAATGCTCCCAAGCCCGGGAGAAAAGCATTTTGGGGTGGTGCTCACACCGGGCCCTGGAAGACCTCCCCGGCTGCCTCCAAAGGACGGTTTTCAAGCACTCCTGCCTGCTGTTCCCGCCACCCGCGCACAATGCTCCCAAGCCCGGGAGAAAAGCGCTTCAGGGTGGTGCTCTCTACAGGCCCTTGGAAGACCTCCCCGGCTGCCTCCAAAGGCCGGTTTGCAAGGACTCCTTCCTGCTGTTCCCGCCATCCGAGCACAATGCTCCCAAGCCCGGGAGAAAAGCATTTTGGGGTGCTGCTCACACCGGGCCCTGGAAGACCTCCCCGGCTGCCTCCAAAGGACGGTTTTCAAGCACTCCTGCCTGCTGTTCCCGCCACCCGCGCAAAATGCTCCCAAGCCCGGGAGAAAAGCGCTTCGGGGTGGTGCTCTCTACAGGCCCTTGGAAGACCTCCCCGGCTGCCTCCAAAGGCCGGTTTGCAAGGACTCCTTCCTGCTGTTCCCGCCAGCCACGCACAATGCTCCCAAGCCCGGGAGAAAAGCATTTTGGGGTGGTGCTCACACCGGGCCCTGGAAGACCTCCCCGGCTGCCTCCAAAGGACGGTTTTCAAGCACTCCTGCCTGCTGTTCCCGCCACCCGCGCAGAATGCTCCCAAGCGCGGGAGAAAAGCGCTTCGGGGTGGTGCTCTCTACAGGCCCTTGGAAGACCTCCCCGGCTGCCTCCAAAGGCCGGTTTGCAAGGACTCCTTCCTGCTGTTCCCGCCAGCCACGCACAATGCTCCCAAGCCCGGGAGAAAAGCATTTTGGGGTGGTGCTCACTCCGGGCCCTTGGAAGACCTCCCCGGCTGCCTCCAAAGGCCGGTTTGCAAGCGCTCCCGCCCACTGTTCCCAGCAGGCGTGCACAATGCTCCCAAGCCCGGGAGAAAAGCGCTTCAGGGTGGTGCTCTCTCCGGGCCCTTGCCCCTGAGCCTGGGGGCAAGGCAGGGTGTCCACACTCCCAGGACAAGGCAGAACCACATGCACACGTCTGATCTGCCCCCTGCACCGGCAGAGAGCTCGGGGGAGCCAGAGTCTGTCAGGCAGCTGCTGGGCTGGCCGCCTGTGTGGGAAGGGGCAGAGCCGACCTAGGGGCAAGTTGGGCCTCTTGCTCTCCCTGCTGCCCTGAGGCTGCTGGGCCAAAGAGGTCTTGGGCATCCAGCCCCTTGCTGGTCCCTTCCCTCTGACGAGGCCCTCTGAGCTCCAGCACCTTGCAGTGTGGAGACAGCCCCTGCGAGCAACCTCCTCTACAAGGAGTCCTCAACCGAGGCCTAGGCCCAGGGGAAAGGCACCAGCGGGGATGAGCCTGGGGAGGCGCCCGGGCATGTCTGGACCCAGTCCCCGCAGCCTGCCCCTTGGTGGGGCAGTACCCCCGGAGGCCAGGAAGGTCTGGGCAAGGCTGACAGGGGCAGGGACACTGCTGGGTCCTGCCCCTGGCCTGTGGGGCGTCTGAGCACAACCGGCACTCTCCCGCTGGAAGACCTCCCCGTCTGCCTCGAAAGGCCGGTTTGCAAGCACTCCCGCCCGCTGTTCCCGCCAGGCACGCACAATGCTCCCAAGCCCGGGAGAAAAGCGCTTCGGGGTGGTGCTCTCACCGGGCCCTTGCCCCTGAGCCTGGGGGCCAGGCAGGGGGAACACACTCCCAGGCCAAGGCAGAACCACATGCACACGTCTGTTCCTGCCCCCTACACCGGCAGAGAGCTCGGGGGAGCCAGAGACTGCCAGGCTGCTGCTGGGCTGGCCGCCTGTGTGGGAAGGGGCAGAGCCGACCTAGGGGCAAGTTGGGCCTCTTGCTCTCCCTGCTGCCCTGAGGCTGCTGGGTCAAAGAGGTCTTGGGCATCCAGCCCTTTGCTGGTCCCTTCCCTCTGACGAGGCCCTCTGATCTCCAGAACCTTGCAGTGTGGAGACAGCCCCTGCCAGCAACCTCCTCTCCAAGGAGGCCTCAACCGAGGCCTAGGCCCAGGGGAAAGGCACCAGCGGGGATGAGCCTGGGGAGGCGCCCGGGGATGTCTGGACCCAGTCCCCGCAGCCTGCCCCTTGGTGGGGCAGTACCCCCGGAGGCCAGGAAGGTCTGGGCAAGGCTGGCCAGGGTCAGGGGCCCTGCTGGTTCCTGCCCCTGGCCTGTGGGGCCTCTGAGCACAACCGGCCCTCTCCCACTGGAAGACCTCCCCGGCTGCCTCCAAAGTCCTGTTTGCTAACACTCCCGCCCGCTGTTCACGCCAGGCTCGCACAATGCTCCCAAGCCCGGGAGAAAAGCGCATTGGGGTGGTTCTCTCTCCGGGCCCTCGCCCCTGAGCCTGGGGGCAAGGCACGGGGAACACACTCCCTGGCCAAGGCAGAACCACATGCCCACGTCTGTTCCTGTCCCCTGCACCGGCAGAGAGCTTGGGGGAGCCAGAGTCTGACAGGCAGCTGCTGGGTTGGCCGCCTGTGTGGGAAGGGGCAGAGCCGACCTAGGGGCAAGTTGGGCCTCTTGCTCTCCCTGCTGCCCTGAGGCTGCTGGGCCAAAGACGTCTTGGGCATCCAGCCCCGTACTGGTCCCTTCCCTCTGACGAGGCCCTCTGAGCTCCAGCACCTTGCAGTGTGGAGACAGCCCCTGCCAGCAACCTCCTCTCCAAGGAGGCCTCAACCGAGGCCTAGGCCCAGGGGAAAGGCACCAGCGGGGATGAGCCTGGGGAGGCGCCCGGGGATGTCTGGACCCAGTCCCCGCAGCCTGCCCCTTGGTGGGGCAGTACCCCCGGAGGCCAGGAAGGTCTGGGCAAGGCTGGCCAGGGGCAGGGGACCTGCTGGGTCCTGCCCCTGGCCTGTGAGGCCTCTGAGCACAACCGGCCCTCTCCCACTGGAAGACCTCCACGGCTGCCTCCAAAGTCCTGTTTGCAAACACTCCCGCCCGCTGTTCACGCCAGGCTCGCACAATGCTCCCAAGCCCGGGAGAAAAGCGCTTCGGGGTGGTGCTCTCTCCGGGCCCTTGCCCCTGAGCCTGGGGGCAAGGCAGGGGGAACACACTCCCAGGCCAAGGCAGAACCACATGCCCACGTCTGTTCCTGTCCCCTGCACCGGCAGAGAGCTTGGGGGAGCCAGAGTCTGTCAGGCAGCTGCTGAGTTGGCCGCCTGTGTGGGAAGGGGCAGAGCCGCCCTAGGGGCAAGTTGGGCCTCTTGCTCTCCCTGCTGCCCTGAGGCTGCTGGGCCAAAGACGTCTTGGGCATCCAGCCCCTTACTGGTCCCTTCCCTCTGACGAGGCCCTCTGAGCTCCAGCACCTTGCAGTGTGGAGACAGCCCCTGCCAGCAACCTCCTCTCCAAGGAGGCCTCAACCGAGGCCTAGGCCCAGGGGAAAGGCACCAGCGGGGATGAGCCTGGGGAGGCGCCCGGGCATGTATGGACACAGGCCCCGCACCCTGCCCCTTGGTGGGGCAGTACCCCCGGAGGCCAGGAAGGTCTGGGCAAGGCTGGCCAGGGGCAGGGGCCCTGCTGCGTCCTGCCCCTGGCCTGTGGGGCCTCTGAGCACAACCGGCCCTCTCCCACTATAAGACCTCCCCGGCTGCCTCCAAAGGCCGGTTTGCAAGCGCTCCCGCCCACTGTTCCCAGCAGGCGTGCACAATGCTCCCAAGCCCGGGAGAAAAGCGCTTCAGGGTGGTGCTCTCTCCGGGCCCTTGCCCCTGAGCCTGGGGGCAAGGCAGGGTGTCCACACTCCCAGGACAAGGCAGAACCACATGCACACGTCTGATCTGCCCCCTGCACCGGCAGAGAGCTCGGGGGAGCCAGAGTCTGTCAGGCAGCTGCTGGGCTGGCCGCCTGTGTGGGAAGGGGCAGAGCCGACCTAGGGGCAAGTTGGGCCTCTTGCTCTCCCTGCTGCCCTGAGGCTGCTGGGCCAAAGAGGTCTTGGGCATCCAGCCCCTTGCTGGTCCCTTCCCTCTGACGAGGCCCTCTGAGCTCCAGCACCTTGCAGTGTGGAGACAGCCCCTGCGAGCAACCTCCTCTACAAGGAGTCCTCAACCGAGGCCTAGGCCCAGGGGAAAGGCACCAGCGGGGATGAGCCTGGGGAGGCGCCCGGGCATGTCTGGACCCAGTCCCCGCAGCCTGCCCCTTGGTGGGGCAGTACCCCCGGAGGCCAGGAAGGTCTGGGCAAGGCTGACAGGGGCAGGGACACTGCTGGGTCCTGCCCCTGGCCTGTGGGGCGTCTGAGCACAACCGGCACTCTCCCGCTGGAAGACCTCCCCGTCTGCCTCGAAAGGCCGGTTTGCAAGCACTCCCGCCCGCTGTTCCCGCCAGGCACGCACAATGCTCCCAAGCCCGGGAGAAAAGCGCTTCGGGGTGGTGCTCTCACCGGGCCCTTGCCCCTGAGCCTGGGGGCCAGGCAGGGGGAACACACTCCCAGGCCAAGGCAGAACCACATGCACACGTCTGTTCCTGCCCCCTACACCGGCAGAGAGCTCGGGGGAGCCAGAGACTGCCAGGCTGCTGCTGGGCTGGCCGCCTGTGTGGGAAGGGGCAGAGCCGACCTAGGGGCAAGTTGGGCCTCTTGCTCTCCCTGCTGCCCTGAGGCTGCTGGGTCAAAGAGGTCTTGGGCATCCAGCCCTTTGCTGGTCCCTTCCCTCTGACGAGGCCCTCTGATCTCCAGAACCTTGCAGTGTGGAGACAGCCCCTGCCAGCAACCTCCTCTCCAAGGAGGCCTCAACCGAGGCCTAGGCCCAGGGGAAAGGCACCAGCGGGGATGAGCCTGGGGAGGCGCCCGGGGATGTCTGGACCCAGTCCCCGCAGCCTGCCCCTTGGTGGGGCAGTACCCCCGGAGGCCAGGAAGGTCTGGGCAAGGCTGGCCAGGGTCAGGGGCCCTGCTGGTTCCTGCCCCTGGCCTGTGGGGCCTCTGAGCACAACCGGCCCTCTCCCACTGGAAGACCTCCCCGGCTGCCTCCAAAGTCCTGTTTGCTAACACTCCCGCCCGCTGTTCACGCCAGGCTCGCACAATGCTCCCAAGCCCGGGAGAAAAGCGCATTGGGGTGGTTCTCTCTCCGGGCCCTCGCCCCTGAGCCTGGGGGCAAGGCACGGGGAACACACTCCCTGGCCAAGGCAGAACCACATGCCCACGTCTGTTCCTGTCCCCTGCACCGGCAGAGAGCTTGGGGGAGCCAGAGTCTGACAGGCAGCTGCTGGGTTGGCCGCCTGTGTGGGAAGGGGCAGAGCCGACCTAGGGGCAAGTTGGGCCTCTTGCTCTCCCTGCTGCCCTGAGGCTGCTGGGCCAAAGACGTCTTGGGCATCCAGCCCCGTACTGGTCCCTTCCCTCTGACGAGGCCCTCTGAGCTCCAGCACCTTGCAGTGTGGAGACAGCCCCTGCCAGCAACCTCCTCTCCAAGGAGGCCTCAACCGAGGCCTAGGCCCAGGGGAAAGGCACCAGCGGGGATGAGCCAGGGGAGGCGCCCGAGCATGTCTGGACCCAGTCCCCGCAGCCTGCCCCTTGGTGGGGCAGTACCCCCGGAGGCCAGGAAGGTCTGGGCAAGGCTGGCCAGGGGCAGGGGCCCTGCTGCGTCCTGCCCCTGGCCTGTGGGGCCTCTGAGCACAACCGGCCCTCTCCCACTGGAAGACCTCCCCGGCTGCCTCCAAAGGCCGGTTTGCAAGCGCTCCCGCCCACTGTTCCCAGCAGGCGTGCACAATGCTCCCAAGCCCGGGAGAAAAGCGCTTCAGGGTGGTGCTCTCTCCGGGCCCTTGCCCCTGAGCCTGGGGTCAAGGCACGGTGTCCACACACCCAGGCCAAGTCAGAACCACATGCACACGTCTGTTCCTGCCCCCTGCACCGGCAGAGAGCTCGGGGGAGCCAGAGTCTGTCAGGCAGCTGCTGGGCTGTCCGCCTGTGTGGGAAGTGGCAGAGCCGACCTAGGGGCAAGTTGGGCCTCTTGCCCTCCCTGCTGCCCTGAGGCTGCTGGGCCAAAGAGGTCTTGGGCATCCAACCCCTTGCTGGTCCCTTCCCTCTGACGAGGCCCTCTGAGCTCCAGCACCTTGCAGTGTGGAGACAGCCCCTGCCAGCAACCTCCTCTCCAAGGAGGCCTAAACCGAGGCCTAGGCACAGGGGAAAGGCACCAGCGGGGATGAGCCTGGGGAGGCGCCCGGGCATGTATGGACCCAGTCCCCGCAGCCTGCCCCTTGGTGGGGCAGTACCCCCGGAGGCGAGGAAGGTCTGGGAAAGGCTGGCCAGGGGCAGGGGACCTGCTGGGTCCTGCCCCTGGCCTGTGGGACCTCTGAGCACAACCGGCCCTCTCCCACTGGAAGACGTCCCCGGCTGCCTCCAAAGTCCTGTTTGCAAGCACTCCCGCCCACTGTTCCAACCAAGGGCGCACAACGCTCCCAAGCCCGGGAGAAACTCGCCTCGGGGTGGTGCTCTCTCCGGGCCCTTTCCCCTGAGCCTGTGGGCCAGGCAGGGTGTCCACACTCCCAGGCCAAGGCAGAACGACATGCACACGTCTGTTCCTGCCCCATGCACCGGCAGAGAGCTCGGGGGAGCCAAAGTCTGTCAGGCAGCTGCTGGGCTGGCCGCCTGTGTGGGAAGGGGCAGAGCCGACCTAGCGGCAAGTTGGGCCTCTTGCTCTCCCTGATGCCCTGAGGCTGCTGGGTCAAAGAGATCTTGGGCATCCAGCCCCTTGCTTGTCCCTTCCCTCTGACGAGGCCCTCTGAGCTCCAGCACCTTGCAGTGTGGAGACAGCCCCTGCCAGCAACCTCCTCTCCAAGGAGGCCTCAACCGAGGCCTAGGCCCAGGGGAAAGGCACCAGCGGGGATGAGCCTGGGGAGGCGCCCGGGCATGTCTGGACCCAGTCCCCGCAGCCTGCCCCTTGATGGGGCAGTACCCCCGGAAGCCAGGAAGGTCTGGGCAAGGCTGGCCACGGGCAGGGGCCCTGCTGGGTCCTGCCCCTGGCCTGTGGGGCCTCTGAGCACAACCGGCCCTCTCCCACTGGAAGACTTCCCCGGCTGCCTCCAAAGGCCGGTTTGCCAACACTCCCGCCCGCTGTTCCCGCCAGGCACGCACAATTCTCCCAAGCCCGGGAGAAAAGCGCTTCGGGGTGGTGCTCTCTCCGGGCCCTTGCCCCTGAGCGTGGGGGCGAAGCAGTGGGTCCACACTCCCAGACCAACGCAGAACCACATGCACACGTGTGTTCCTGACCCCTGCACCGGCAGAGAGCTCGGGGAGCCAGAGTCTGTCAGGCAGCTGCTGGGCTGGCCGCCTGTGTGGGAAGGGGCAGAGCCGACCTAGGGGCAAGTTGGGCCTCTTCCTCTCCCTGCTGCCCTGAGGCTGCTGGGCCAAAGAGGTCTTGGGCATCCAGCCCCTTGCTGGTCCCTTCCCTCTGACGAGGCCCTCTGAGCTCCAGCACCTTGCAGTGTGGAGACAGCCCCTGCCAGCAACCTCCTCTCCAAGGAGGCCTCAACCGAGGCCTAGGCCCAGGGGAAAGGCACCAGCGGGGATGAGCCTGGGGAGGCGCCCGGCCATGTCTGGACCCAGTCCCCGCAGCCTGCCCCTTGGTGGGGCAGTACCCCCGGAGGCCAGGAGGGTCTGGGCAAGGCTGCCAGGGGCAGGGACACTGCTGGGTCCTGCCACTGGCCTGTGGGGCGTCTGAGCACAACCGGCACTCTCCCGCTGGAAGACCTCCCCGGCTGCCTCCAAAGGCTGGTTTGCAAGCACTCCCGCCCGCTGTTCCCGCCAGGCACGCACAATGCTCCCAAGCCCGGGAGAAAAGCGCTTCGGGGTGGTGCTCTCTCCGGGCCCTTGCCCCTGAGCCTGGGGGACAGGCAGGAGGAACACACTCCCAGGCCAAGGCAGAACGACATGCACACGTCTGTTCCTGCCCCCTACACCGGCAGAGAGTTCGGGGGAGCCAGAGACTGCCAGGCTGCTGCTGGGCTGGCTGCCTGTGTGGGACGGGGTAGAGCCGACCTAGGGGCAAGTTGGGCCTCTTGCTCTCCCTGCTGCCCTGAGGCTGCTGGGTCAAAGAGGTCTTGGGCATCCAGCCCTTTGCTGGTCCTTTCCCTCTGACGAGGCCCTCTGAGCTCCAGCACCTTGCAGTGTGCAGACAGCCCCTGCCGGCAACCTCCTCTCCAAGGAGGCCTCAACCGAGGCCTAGGCCCAGGGGAAAGGCACCAGCGGGGATGAGCCTGGGGAGGCGCCCGGGCATGTCTGGACCCAGGCCCCGCAGCCTGCCCCTTGGTGGGGTAGTACCCCCGGAGGCCAGGAAGGTCTGGGCAAGGCTGCCAGAGGCAGGGACACTGCTGGGTCCTGCCCCTGGCCTGTGGGGCCTCTGAGAACAACTGGCACTCTCCCGCTGGAAGACCTCCCCGGCTGCCTCCAAAGGTTGGTTTGCAAGCACTCAATCCCGCTGTTCACGCCAGCTGCGCACAATGCTCCCAAGCCCGGGAGAAAAGCATTTTGGGGTGGTGCTCACTCCGGGCTTTGGAAGACCTCCCCGGCTGCCTCCAAGGCCGGTTTGCAAGCACTTCTGCCTGCTGTTCCCGCCACCCGCGCACAATGCTCCCAAGCCCGGGAGAAAAGCGTTTCGGGGTGGTGTTCTCTCTGGGCCCAAGAAAGACCTCCCGGGCTGCCCCCAAATGCCGGTTTGCAAGCACTCCCACTCGCTGTTCCCGCCATCGGTGCAAATGCTCCAAGCCCAGGAGAAAAGCCCTTCAGGGTGGTGCTCTCTCCCGGCCCTTGGAAGACCTCCCCGGCTGCCTCCAAAGGCTGGATTTCAAGTACTCCCTCCCGCTGTCCCGCCAGCCGCACACAATGCTCCCAATCACGGGAGAAAAGCGCTTCGGGGTGGTGCTCTCTACGGGCCCTTGGAAGACCTCCCCGTTTGTCTCCAAAGGCCGGTTTGCAAGCACTCATGCCCGCTGTTCCCGTCAGCCGCGCACAATGCTCCCAAGCCTAGGAGAAAAGCGCTTCGGGGTGGTGCTCTCTCCCGGCCCTTGGAAGACCTCCCCGGCTGCCTCCAAAGGCCGGTTTGCAAGCACTCAATCCCGCTGTTCCCGCCAGCCGCGCACAATGCTCCCAAGCCCGGGAGAAAAGCGCTTCGGGGTGGTGCTCTCTCCTGGCCCTTGGAAGACTTCCCCGGCTGCCTCCAAAGGCTGGTTTTCAAGAACTCCCTCCCGCTGACCCGCCAGCCGCACACAATGCTCCCAAGCCCGGGAAAAAAGCATTTTGGGGTGGTGCTCACTCCGGGCCCTTGGAAGACCTCCCCGGCTGCCTCCAATGGCCAGTTTGCAAGCACTCATGTCCGCTGTTCCCACCAGCCGCGCACAATGCTCCCAAGCCCGGGAGAAAAGCTTTTTGGGGTGGTGCTCACACCGGGCCCTGGAAGACCTCCCCGGCTGCCTCCCAAGGCCAGTTTTCAAGCACTCCTGCCTGCTGTTCCCGCCACCTGCGCACAATGCTCCTAAGCCCGGGAGAAAAGCGCTTCGGGGTGGTGCTCTCTACAGGCCCTTGGAAGACGTCCCCGGCTGCCTCCAAAGGCCGGTTTGCAAGGACTCCTTCCTGCTGTTCCCGCCAGCCACGCACAATGCTCCCAAGCCCGGGAGAGAAGCATTTTGGGGTGGTGCTCTCTACAGGCCCTTGGAAGACCTCCCCGGCTGCCTCCAGTGGCCAGTTTGCAAGCACTCATGCCCGGTGTTCCCACCAGCCGCGCACAATGCTCCCAAGCCCGGGAGAAAAGCATTTTGGGGTGGTGCTCACACCGGGCCCTGGAAGACCTCCCCGGCTGCCTGCAAAGGCCGGTTTTCAAGCACTCCTGCCTGCTGTTCCCGCCACCCGCGCACAATACTCCCAAGCCCGGGAGAAAAGCGCTTCGGGGTGGTGCTCTCTACAGGCCCTTGGAAGACCTCCCCCGCTGCCTCCAAAGGCCGGTTTGCAAGGACTCCTTCCTGCTGTTCCCGCCAGCCACGCACAATGCTCCCAAGCCCGGGAGAAAAGTGCTTCGGGGTGGTGATCTCTCCGGGCCCTTGGAAGTCGTCCCCGGCTGCCTCCAAAGGCCGGTTTGCAAGCACTCATGCCCGTTGTTCCCACCAGCCGCGCACAATGCTCCCAAGCCCGGGAGAAAAGCATTTTGGGGTGGTGCTCACTCCGGGCCCTTGGAAGACCTCCCCGGCTGCCTCCAAAGGCCAGTTTGCAAGCAGTCCTGCCTGCTGTTCCCGCCAGCCGCGCACAATGCTCCCAAGCCCGGGAGAAAAGCGCTTCGGGGTGGTGCTCTCTCCGGGCCCTTGGAAGACGTCCCCGGCTGCCTCCAAAGGCCGGTTTGCAAGCACTCATGCCCGTTGTTCCCACCAGCCGCGCACAATGCTCCCAAGCCCGGGAGAAAAGCATTTTGGGGTGGTGCTCATTCCGGGCCCTTGGAAGACCTCCCCGGCTGCCTCCAAAGGCCAGTTTGCAAGCAGTCCTGCCTGCTGTTCCCGCCAGCCGCGCACAATGTTCCCAAGCCCGGGAGAAAAGCGCTTCGGGGTGGTGCTCTCTCCGGGCACTTTCAAGACCTCCCCGGCTGCCCCCAAAGGCCGGTTTGTAAGTACTCATTCCCGCTGCTTCCGCCAGCCACGCACAATGCTCCCAAGCCCGGGAGAAAAGCATTTTGGGGTGGTGCTCTCTCCGGGCCCTTGGAAGACCTCCCGGGCTGCCTCCAAAGGCCGATTTGCAAGCATTCATGTCCGTTGTTCCCGACAGCCGCGCACAATGCTCCCAAACCCGAGAGAAAAGCATTTTGGGGTGGTGATCAGTCCGGCCCTTGGAAGACCTCCCCGGCTGCCTCCAAAGGACAGTTTGCAAGCACTCATGCCCGCTGTTCCCGCCAGCCACGCACAATGCTCCCAAGACCGTGAGAAAAGCGCTTCGGGGTGGTGTTCTCTCAGGGACCATGGAGGACCTCACCGGCTGCCCCCAAAGGCCGGTTTGCAAGCATTCCCACTCGCTGTTCCCGCCAGGCACACACAATGTTCCAAAACCCCGGAGAAAAGCGCTTCGGGGTGGTGCTCTCTCCGCGCCCTTGGAAGACTTCTCTGGCTGCCGCCAAATGCCGGTTTGCAAGAATTCCCTCCCGCTGTCCCACCAGCCGCACACAATGCTCCAAAACCCGAGAGAAAAGCGCTTCGAGGTGGTGCTCTCTCCGGGCCCTTGGAAGACCTCCCCGGCTGCCTCCAAAGGCCGGTTTGCAAGCACTCCTGCCTGCTGTTCCCGCCACGCGCGCACAATGCTCCCAAGCCCGGAAGAAAAGCATTTTGGGGTAGTGTTCTCTCCGGGCGCTTGGAAGACCTCCCGGGCGGCCTCCAAAGGCCGGTTTGCAAGCACTCATGTCCTCTGTTCCCGACAGCCGCGAACAATGCTCCCAATTCCGTGAGAAAAGTGCTTCGGGATGGTGCTCTCTCCGGGCCCTTGGAAGACCTCCCAAGCTGCCTCCAAAGGCCGGTTTGCAAGCACTCCCACCCGCTGTTCCCGCCAGCCTCGCACAATGCTCCCAAGCCCGGGAGAAAAGCGCTTCGGGGTGGTGTTCTCTCCGTGCCAATGGAGGACCTCCCTGGCTGCCCCCAAAGGCCGGTTTGCAAGCACTCCCACTCGCTGTTCCCGCCAGCCACGCACAATCCTCCAAAACCCCGGAGAAAAGCGCTTCGGGGTGGTGTTCTCTCCGTGCCCATGGAAGACCTCCCGGGGTGCCCCCAAAGGCCGGTTTGGAAGCACTCCGACTCGCTGTTCCCGCCATCCGCGCACAATGCTCCCAAGCCCGGGAGAAAAGCATTTTGGGGTGGTGCTCACACCGGGCCCTGGAAGACCTCCCCGGCTGCCTCCAAAGGACGGTTTTCAAGCACTCCTGCCTGCTGTTCCCGCCACCCGCGCACAATGCTCCCAAGCCCGGGAGAAAAGCGCTTCAGGGTGGTGCTCTCTACAGGCCCTTGGAAGACCTCCCCGGCTGCCTCCAAAGGCCGGTTTGCAAGGACTCCTTCCTGCTGTTCCCGCCATCCGAGCACAATGCTCCCAAGCCCGGGAGAAAAGCATTTTGGGGTGCTGCTCACACCGGGCCCTGGAAGACCTCCCCGGCTGCCTCCAAAGGACGGTTTTCAAGCACTCCTGCCTGCTGTTCCCGCCACCCGCGCAAAATGCTCCCAAGCCCGGGAGAAAAGCGCTTCGGGGTGGTGCTCTCTACAGGCCCTTGGAAGACCTCCCCGGCTGCCTCCAAAGGCCGGTTTGCAAGGACTCCTTCCTGCTGTTCCCGCCAGCCACGCACAATGCTCCCAAGCCCGGGAGAAAAGCATTTTGGGGTGGTGCTCACACCGGGCCCTGGAAGACCTCCCCGGCTGCCTCCAAAGGACGGTTTTCAAGCACTCCTGCCTGCTGTTCCCGCCACCCGCGCAGAATGCTCCCAAGCGCGGGAGAAAAGCGCTTCGGGGTGGTGCTCTCTACAGGCCCTTGGAAGACCTCCCCGGCTGCCTCCAAAGGCCGGTTTGCAAGGACTCCTTCCTGCTGTTCCCGCCAGCCACGCACAATGCTCCCAAGCCCGGGAGAAAAGAATTTGGGGTGGTGCTCACTCCGGGCCCTTGGAAGACCTCCCCGGCTGCCTCCAATGGCCAGTTTGCAAGCACTCATGTCCGCTGTTCCCACCAGCCGCGCACAATGCTCCCAAGCCCGGGAGAAAAGCTTTTTGGGGTGGTGCTCACACCGGGCCCTGGAAGACCTCCCCGGCTGCCTCCAAAGGCCAGTTTTCAAGCACTCCTGCCTGCTGTTCCCGCCACCTGCGCACAATGCTCCCAAGCCCGGGAGAGAAGCGCTTCGGGGTGGTGCTCTCTACAGGCCCTTGGAAGACCTCCCCGGCTGCCTCCAAAGGCCGGTTTGCAAGGACTCCTTCCTGCTGTTCCCGCCAGCCACGCACAATGCTCCCAAGCCCGGGAGAGAAGCATTTTGGGGTGGTGCTCTCTACAGGCCCTTGGAAGACCTCCCCGGCTGCCTCCAGTGGCCAGTTTGCAAGCACTCATGCCCGCTGTTCCCACCAGCCGCGCACAATGCTCCCAAGTCCGGGAGAAAAGCTTTTTGGGGTGGTGCTCACACCGGGCCCTGGAAGACCTCCCCGGCTGCCTGCAAAGGCCGGTTTTCAAGCACTCCTGCCTGCTGTTCCTGCCACCCGCGCACAATACTCCCAAGCCCGGGAGAAAAGCGCTTCGGGGTGGTGCTCTCTACAGGCCCTTGGAAGACCTCCCCCGCTGCCTCCAAAGGCTGGTTTGCAAGGACTCCTTCCTGCTGTTCCCGCCAGCCACGCACAATGCTCCCAAGCCCGGGAGAAAAGTGCTTCGGGGTGGAGATCTCTCCGGGCCCTTGGAAGTCGTCCCCGGCTGCCTCCAAAGGCCGGTTTGCAAGCACTCATGCCCGTTGTTCCCACCAGCCGCGCACAATGCTCCCAAGCCCGGGAGAAAAGCATTTTGCGGTGGTGCTCACTCCGGGCCCTTGGAAGACCTCCCCGGCTGCCTCCAAAGGCCAGTTTGCAAGCAGTCCTGCCTGCTGTTCCCGCCAGCCGCGCACAATGCTCCCAAGCCCGGGAGAAAAGCGCTTCGGGGTGGTGCTCTCTCCGGGCACTTTCAAGACCTCCCCGGCTGCCTCCAAAGGCCGGTTTGTAAGTACTCATTCCCGCTGCTTCCGCCAGCCACGCACAATGCTCCCACGCCCGGGAGAAAAGCATTTTGGGGTGGTGCTCTCTCCGGGCCCTTGGAAGACCTCCCGGGCTGCCTCCAAAGGCCAGTTTGCAAGCATTCATGTCCGTTGTTCCCGACAGCCGCGCACAATGCTCCCAAGCCCGAGAGAAAAGCATTTTGGGGTGGTGATCAGTCCGGCCCTTGGAAGACCTCCCCGGCTGCCTCCAAAGGACAGTTTGCAAGCACTCATGCCCGCTGTTCCCGCCAGCCGCGCACAATGCTCCCAAGACCGTGAGAAAAGCGCTTCGGGGTGGTGCTCTCTCCGGGCCCTTGCCCCTGAGCCTGTGGGCAAGGCAGGGGGAACACACTCCCAGACCAAAGCAGAAACACATGCACACGTCTGTTCCTGTCCCCTGCACCGGCAGAGAGCTCGGGGGAGCCAGAGTCTCTCAGGCAGGTGCTGGGCTGGCCGCCTGTGTGGGAAGGGGCAGAGCCGACCTAGGGGCAAGTTGGGCCTCTTGCTCTCCCTGCTGCCCTGAGGCTGCAGGGCCAAAGACGTCTTGGGCATCCAGCCCCTTACTGGTCCCTTCCCTCTGACGAGGCCCTCTGAGCTCCAGCACCTTGCAGTGTGGAGACAGCCCCTGCCAGCAATCTCCTCTCCAAGGAGGCCTCAACCGAGGCCTAGGCCCAGGGGAAAGGCACCAGCGGGGTTGAGCCAGGGGAGGCGCCCGGGCATGTCTGGACCCTGTCCCCGCAGCCTGCCCCTTGGTGGGGCAGTACCCCCGGAGGCCAGGAAGGTCTGGGCAAGGCTGGCCAGGGGCAGGGGCCCTGCTGGGTCCTGCCCCTGGCCTGTGGGGCCTCTGAGCACAACCGGCCCTCTCCCACTGGAAGACCTCCCCGGCTGCCTCCAAAGGCCGGTTTGCAAGCACTCCCGCCCACTGTTCCCGCCAGGCGCGCACAATGCTCCCAAGCCCGGGAGAAAAGCGCTTCGGGGTGGTGGTCTCTCCGGGCCCTTGCCCCTGAGCCTGGGGGCCAGGCAGGGGATCCACAGTCCCAGGCCAAGGCACAACAACATGCACACGTCTGTTCCTGCCCCCTCCACCGGCAGAGAGCTGGGGGGAGCCAGAGTCTGTCAGGCAGCTGCTGGGCTGCCCGCCTGTGTGGGAAGGGGCAGAGCCGACCTAGGGGCAAGTTGGGCCTCTTGCTCTCCCTGCTGCCCTGAGGCTGCTGGGCCAAAGAGGTCTTGAGCATCCAGCCCCTTGCTGGTCCCTTCCCTCTGACGAGGCCCTCTGAGCTCCAGCACCTTGCAGTGTGGAGACAGACCCTGCCAGCAACCTCCTCTCCAAGGAGGCCTCAACCGAGACCTAGGCCCAGGGGAAAGGCACCAGCGGGGATGAGCCAGTGGAGGGGCCCGGGCATGTCTGGACCCAGTCCCCGCAGCCTGCCCCTTGGTGGGGCAGTACCCCCGGAGGCCAGGAAGGTCTGGGCAAGGCTGGCCAGGGTCAGGGGCCCTGCTGGGTCCTGCCCCTGGCCTGTGGGGCCTCTGAGCACAACCGGCCCTCTCCCACTGGAAGACCTCCCCGGCTGCCTTCAAAGGCGGGTTTGCCAACACTCCCGCCCGCTGTTCCCGCGAGGCACGCAAACGCTCCCAAGGCCAGGAGAAAAGCGCTTCGGGGTGTTGCTCTCTCCGGGCCCTTGCCCCAGAGCCTGGGGTCCAGGCAGTGGGTCCACACTCCCAGACCAAGGCAGAACCACATGCACACGTCTGTTCCTGACCCCTGAACCGGCAGAGAGCTCGGGGGAGCCAGAGTCTATCAGGCAGCTGCTGGGTTGGCTGCCTGTGTGGGAAGGGGCAGAGCCGACCTAGGGGCAAGTTGGGCCTCTTGCTCTCCCTGCTGCCCTGAGGCTGCTGGGCCAAAGAGGTCTTGGGCATCCAGCCCCTTGCTGGTCCCTTCCCGCTGACGAGGCCCTCTGAGCTCCAGCACCTTGCAGTGTGGAGACAGCCCCTGCCAGCAACCTCCTCTCCAAGGAGGCATCAACCGAGGCCTATGCCCAGGGGAAAGGCACCAGCGGGGATGAGCCTGGGGAGGCGCCCAGGCATGTCTGGACCCAGTCCCCGCAGCCTGCCCCTTGGTGGGGCAGTACCCCCGGAGGCCAGGAAGGTCTGGGCAAGGCTGGCCAGGGGCAGGGGACCTGCTGGGTCCTGCCCCTGGCCTGTGAGGCCTCTGAGCACAACCGGCCCTCTCCCACTGGAAGACCTCCCCGGCTGCCTCCAAAGTCCTGTTTGCAAACACTCCCGCCCGCTGTTCACGCCAGGCTCGCACAATGCTCCCAAGCCCGGGAGAAAAGCGCTTCGGGGTGGTGCTCTCTCCGGGCCCTTGCCCCTGAGCCTGGGGGCAAGGCAGGGGGAACACACTCCCAGGCCAAGGCAGAACCACATGCCCACGTCTGTTCCTGTCCCCTGCACCGGCAGAGAGCTTGGGGGAGCCAGAGTCTGTCAGGCAGCTGCTGAGTTGGCCGCCTGTGTGGGAAGGGGCAGAGCCACCCTAGGGGCAAGTTGGGCCTCTTGCTCTCCCTGCTGCCCTGAGGCTGCTGGGCCAAAGACGTCTTGGGCATCCAGCCCCTTACTGGTCGGTTCCCTCTGACGAGGCCCTCTGAGCTCCAGCACCTTGCAGTGTGGAGACAGCCCCTGCCAGCAACCTCCTCTCCAAGGAGGCCTCAACCGAGGCCTAGGCCCAGGGGAAAGGCACCAGCGGGGATGAGCCTGGGGAGGCGCCCGGGCATGTATGGACACAGGCCCCGCAGCCTGCCCCTTGGTGGGGCAGTACCCCCGGAGGCCAGGAAGGTCTGGGCAAGGCTGGCCAGGGGCAGGGGCCCTGCTGCGTCCTGCCCCTGGCCTGTGGGGCCTCTGAGCACAACCGGCCCTCTCCCACTGGAAGACCTCCCCGGCTGCCTCCAAAGGCCGGTTTGCAAGCGCTCCCGCCCACTGTTCCCAGCAGGCGTGCACAATGCTCCCAAGCCCGGGAGAAAAGCGCTTCAGGGTGGTGCTCTCTCCGGGCCCTTGCCCCTGAGCCTGGGGGCAAGGCAGGGTGTCCACACTCCCAGGACAAGGCAGAACCACATGCACACGTCTGATCTGCCCCCTGCACCGGCAGAGAGCTCGGGGGAGCCAGAGTCTGTCAGGCAGCTGCTGGGCTGGCCGCCTGTGTGGGAAGGGGCAGAGCCGACCTAGGGGCAAGTTGGGCCTCTTGCTCTCCCTGCTGCCCTGAGGCTGCTGGGCCAAAGAGGTCTTGGGCATCCAGCCCCTTGCTGGTCCCTTCCCTCTGACGAGGCCCTCTGAGCTCCAGCACCTTGCAGTGTGGAGACAGCCCCTGCGAGCAACCTCCTCTCCAAGGAGTCCTCAACCGAGGCCTAGGCCCAGGGGAAAGGCACCAGCGGGGATGAGCCTGGGGAGGCGCCCGGGCATGTCTGGACCCAGTCCCCGCAGCCTGCCCCTTGGTGGGGCAGTACCCCCGGAGGCCAGGAAGGTCTGGGCAAGGCTGCCAGGGGCAGGGACACTGCTGGGTCCTGCCCCTGGCCTGTGGGGTGTCTGAGCACAACCGGCACTCTCCCGCTGGAAGACCTCCCCGTCTGCCTCGAAAGGCCGGTTTGCAAGCACTCCCGCCCGCTGTTCCCGCCAGGCACGCACAATGCTCCCAAGCCCGGGAGAAAAGCGCTTCGGGGTGGTGCTCTCACCGGGCCCTTGCCCCTGAGCCTGGGGGCCAGGCAGGGGGAACACACACCCAGGCCAAGGCAGAACCACATGCACACGTCTGTTCCTGCCCCCTACACCGGCAGAGAGCTCGGGGGAGCCAGAGACTGCCAGGCTGCTGCTGGGCTGGCCGCCTGTGTGGGACGGGGCAGAGCCGACCTAGGGGCAAGTTGGGCCTCTTGCTCTCCCTGCTGCCCTGAGGCTGCTGGGTCAAAGAGGTCTTGGGCATCCAGCCCTTTGCTGGTCCCTTCCCTCTGACGAGGCCCTCTGATCTCCAGCACCTTGCAGTGTGGAGACAGCCCCTGCCAGCAACCTCCTCTCCAAGGAGGCCTCAACCGAGGCCTAGGCCCAGGGGAAAGGCAACAGCGGGGATGAGCCTGGGGAGGCGCCCGGGGATGTCTGGACCCAGTCCCCGCAGCCTGCCCCTTGGTGGGGCAGTACCCCCGGAGGCCAGGAAGGTCTGGGCAAGGCTGGCCAGGGTCAGGGGCCCTGCTGGTTCCTGCCCCTGGCCTGTGGGGCCTCTGAGCACAACCGGCCCTCTCCCACTGGAAGACCACCCCGGCTGCCTCCAAAGTCCTGTTTGCTAACACTCCCGCCCGCTGTTCACGCCAGGCTCGCACAATGCTCCCAAGCCCGGCAGAAAAGCGCATTGGGGTGGTTCTCTCTCCGGGCCCTTGCCCCTGAGCCTGGGGGCAAGGCACGGGGAACACACTCCCTGGCCAAGGCAGAACCACATGCCCACGTCTGTTCCTGTCCCCTGCACCGGCAGAGAGCTTGGGGGAGCCAGAGTCTGACAGGCAGCTGCTGGGTTGGCCGCCTGTGTGGGAAGGGGCAGAGCCGACCTAGGGGCAAGTTGGGCCTCTTGCTCTCCCTGCTGCCCTGAGGCTGCTGGGCCAAAGACGTCTTGGGCATCCAGCCCCTTGCTGGTCCCTTCCCTCTGACGAGGCCCTCTGAGCTCCAGCACCTTGCAGTGTGGAGACAGACCCTGCCAGCAACCTCCTCTCCAAGGAGGCCTCAACCGAGGCCTAGGCCCAGGGGAAAGGCACCAGCGGGGATGAGCCAGTGGAGGGGCCCGGGCATGTCTGGACCCAGTCCCCGCAGCCTGCCCCTTGGTGGGGCAGTACCCCCGGAGGCCAGGAAGGTCTGGGCAAGGCTGGCCAGGGTCAGGGGCCCTGCTGGGTCCTGCCCCTGGCCTGTGGGGCCTCTGAGCACAACCGGCCCTCTCCCACTGGAAGACCTCCCCGGCTGCCTTCAAAGGCGGGTTTGCCAACACTCCCGCCCGCTGTTCCCGCGAGGCACGTAAACGCTCCCAAGGCCAGGAGAAAAGCGCTTCGGGGTGTTGCTCTCTCCGGGCCCTTGCCCCAGAGCCTGGGGTCCAGGCAGTGGGTCCACACTCCCAGACCAAGGCAGAACCACATGCACACGTCTGTTCCTGACCCCTGAACCGGCAGAGAGCTCGGGGGAGCCAGAGTCTATCAGGCAGCTGCTGGGTTGGCTGCCTGTGTGGGAAGGGGCAGAGCCGACCTAGGGGCAAGTTGGGCCTCTTGCTCTCCCTGCTGCCCTGAGGCTGCTGGGCCAAAGAGGTCTTGGGCATCCAGCCCCTTGCTGGTCCCTTCCCGCTGACGAGGCCCTCTGAGCTCCAGCACCTTGCAGTGTGGAGACAGCCCCTGCCAGCAACCTCCTCTCCAAGGAGGCATCAACCGAGGCCTATGCCCAGGGGAAAGGCACCAGCGGGGATGAGCCTGGGGAGGCGCCCAGGCATGTCTGGACCCAGTCCCCGCAGCCTGCCCCTTGGTGGGGCAGTACCCCCGGAGGCCACGAAGGTCTGGGCAAGGCTGGCCAGGGGCAGGGGACCTGCTGGGTCCTGCCCCTGGCCTGTGAGGCCTCTGAGCACAACCGGCCCTCTCCCACTGGAAGACCTCCACGGCTGCCTCCAAAGTCCTGTTTGCAAACACTCCCGCCCGCTGTTCACGCCAAGCTCGCACAATGCTCCCAAGCCCGGGAGAAAAGCGCTTCGGGGTGGTGCTCTCTCCGGGCCCTTGCCCCTGAGCCTGGGGGCAAGGCAGGGGGAACACACTCCCAGGCCAAGGCAGAACCACATGCCCACGTCTGTTCCTGTCCCCTGCACCGGCAGAGAGCTTGGGGGAGCCAGAGTCTGTCAGGCAGCTGCTGAGTTGGCCGCCTGTGTGGGAAGGGGCAGAGCCGCCCTAGGGGCAAGTTGGGCCTCTTGCTCTCCCTGCTGCCCTGAGGCTGCTGGGCCAAAGACGTCTTGGGCATCCAGCCCCTTACTGGTCCCTTCCCTCTGACGAGGCCCTCTGAGCTCCAGCACCTTGCAGTGTGGAGACAGCCCCTGCCAGCAACCTCCTCTCCAAGGAGGCCTCAACCGAGGCCTAGGCCCAGGGGAAAGGCACCAGCGGGGATGAGCCTGGGGAGGCGCCCGGGCATGTATGGACACAGGCCCCGCAGCCTGCCCCTTGGTGGGGCAGTACCCCCGGAGGCCAGGAAGGTCTGGGCAAGGCTGGCCAGGGGCAGGGGCCCTGCTGCGTCCTGCCCCTGGCCTGTGGGGCCTCTGAGCACAACCGGCCCTCTCCCACTGGAAGACCTCCCCGGCTGCCTCCAAAGGCCGGTTTGCAAGCGCTCCCGCCCACTGTTCCCAGCAGGCGTGCACAATGCTCCCAAGCCCGGGAGAAAAGCGCTTCAGGGTGGTGCTCTCTCCGGGCCCTTGCCCCTGAGCCTGGGGGCAAGGCAGGGTGTCCACACTCCCAGGACAAGGCAGAACCACATGCACACGTCTGATCTGCCCCCTGCACCGGCAGAGAGCTCGGGGGAGCCAGAGTCTGTCAGGCAGCTGCTGGGCTGGCCGCCTGTGTGGGAAGGGGCAGAGCCGACCTAGGGGCAAGTTGGGCCTCTTGCTCTCCCTGCTGCCCTGAGGCTGCTGGGCCAAAGAGGTCTTGGGCATCCAGCCCCTTGCTGGTCCCTTCCCTCTGACGAGGCCCTCTGAGCTCCAGCACCTTGCAGTGTGGAGACAGCCCCTGCGAGCAACCTCCTCTCCAAGGAGTCCTCAACCGAGGCCTAGGCCCAGGGGAAAGGCACCAGCGGGGATGAGCCTGGGGAGGCGCCCGGGCATGTCTGGACCCAGTCCCCGCAGCCTGCCCCTTGGTGGGGCAGTACCCCCGGAGGCCAGGAAGGTCTGGGCAAGGCTGCCAGGGGCAGGGACACTGCTGGGTCCTGCCCCTGGCCTGTGGGGCGTCTGAGCACAACCGGCACTCTCCCGCTGGAAGACCTCCCCGGCTGCCTCGAAAGGCCGGTTTGCAAGCACTCCCGCCCGCTGTTCCCGCCAGGCACGCACAATGCTCCCAAGCCCGGGAGAAAAGGGCTTCGGGGTGGTGCTCTCACCGGGCCCTTGCCCCTGAGCCTGGGGGCCAGGCAGGGGGAACACACTCCCAGGCCAAGGCAGAACCACATGCACACGTCTGTTCCTGCCCCCTACACCGGCAGAGAGCTCGGGGGAGCCAGAGACTGCCAGGCTGCTGCTGGGCTGGCCGCCTGTGTGGGACGGGGCAGAGCCGACCTAGGGGCAAGTTGGGCCTCTTGCTCTCCCTGCTGCCCTGAGGCTGCTGGGTCAAAGAGGTCTTGGGCATCCAGCCCTTTGCTGGTCCCTTCCCTCTGACGAGGCCCTCTGATCTCCAGCACCTTGCAGTGTGGAGACAGCCCCTGCCAGCAACCTCCTCTCCAAGGAGGCCTCAACCGAGGCCTAGGCCCAGGGGAAAGGCACCAGCGGGGATGAGCCTGGGGAGGCGCCCGGCCATGTCTGGACCCAGTCCCCGCAGCCTGCCCCTTGGTGGGGCAGTACCCCCGGAGGCCAGGAGGGTCTGGGCAAGGCTGCCAGGGGCAGGGACACTGCTGGGTCCTGCCGCTGGCCTGTGGGGCGTCTGAGCACAACCGGCACTCTCCCGCTGGAAGACCTCCCCGGCTGCCTCCAAAGGCCGGTTTGCAAGCACTCCCGCCCGCTGTTCCCGCCAGGCACGCACAATGCTCCCAAGCCCGGGAGAAAAGCGCTTCGGGGTGGTGCTCTCTCCGGGCCCTTGCCCCTGAGCCTGGGGGACAGGCAGGGGGAACACACTCCCAGGCCAAGGCAGAACGACATGCACACGTCTGTTCCTGCCCCCTACACCGGCAGAGAGTTCGGGGGAGCCAGAGACTGCCAGGCTGCTGCTGGGCTGGCTGCCTGTGTGGGACGGGGTAGAGCCGACCTAGGGGCAAGTTGGGCCTCTTGCTCTCCCTGCTGCCCTGAGGCTGCTGGGTCAAAGAGGTCTTGGGCATCCAGCCCTTTGCTGGTCCTTTCCCTCTGACGAGGCCCTCTGAGCTCCAGCACCTTGCAGTGTGCAGACAGCCCCTGCCGGCAACCTCCTCTCCAAGGAGGCCTCAACCGAGGCCTAGGCCCAGGGGAAAGGCACCAGCGGGTATGAGCCTGAGGAGGCGCCCGGGCATGTCTGGACCCAGGCCCCGCAGCCTGCCCCTTTGTGGGGTAGTACCCCCGGAGGCCAGGAAGGTCTGGGCAAGGCTGCCAGAGGCAGGGACACTGCTGGGTCCTGCCCCTGGCCTGTGGGGCCTCTGAGAACAACTGGCACTCTCCCGCTGGAAGACCTCCCCGGCTGCCTCCAAAGGCTGGTTTGCAAGCACTCAATCCCGCTGTTCACGCCAGCTGCGCACAATGCTCCCAAGCCCGGGAGAAAAGCATTTTGGGGTGGTACTCACTCCGGGCTTTGGAAGACCTCCCCGGCTGCCTCCAAGGCCGGTTTGCAAGCACTTCTGCCTGCTGTTCCCGCCACCCGCGCACAATGCTCCCAAGCCCGGGAGAAAAGCGTTTCGGGGTGGTGTTCTCTCTGGGCCCAAGAAAGACCTCCCGGGCTGCCCCCAAATGCCGGTTTGCAAGCACTCCCACTCGCTGTTCCCGCCATCCGTGCAAATGCTCCAAGCCCAGGAGAAAAGCCCTTCAGGGTGGTGCTCTCTACAGGCCCTTGGAAGACCTCCCCGGCTGCCTCCAAAGGCTGGATTTCAAGTACTCCCTCCCGCTGTCCCGCCAGCCGCACACAATGCTCCCAATCACGGGAGAAAAGCGCTTCGGGGTGGTGCTCTCTACGGGCCCTTGGAAGACCTCCCCGTTTGTCTCCAAAGGCCGGTTTGCAAGCACTCATGCCCGCTGTTCCCGTCAGCCGCGCACAATGCTCCCAAGCCTAGGAGAAAAGCGCTTCGGGGTGGTGCTCTCTCCCGGCCCTTGGAAGACCTCCCCGGCTGCCTCCAAAGGCCGGTTTGCAAGCACTCAATCCCGCTGTTCCCGCCAGCCGCGCACAATGCTCCCAAGCCCGGGAGAAAAGCGCTTCGGGGTGGTGCTCTCTCCTGGCCCTTGGAAGACCTCCCCGGCTGCCTCCAAAGGCTGGTTTTCGAGAACTCCCTCCCGCTGACCCGCCAGCCGCACACAATGCTCCCAAGCCCGGGAGAAAAGCATTTTGGGGTGGTGCTCACACCGGGCCCTGGAAGACCTCCCCGGCTGCCTCCAAAGGACGGTTTTCAAGCACTCCTGCCTGCTGTTCCCGCCACACGCGCAGAATGCTCCCAAGCGCGGGAGAAAAGCGCTTCGGGGTGGTGCTCTCTACAGGCCCTTGGAAGACCTCCCCGGCTGCCTCCAAAGGCCGGTTTGCAAGGACTCCTTCCTGCTGTTCCCGCCAGCCACGCACAATGCTCCCAAGCCCGGGAGAAAAGCATTTTGGGGTGGTGCTCACTCCGGGCCCTTGGAAGACCTCCCCGGCTGCCTCCAATGGCCAGTTTGCAAGCACTCATGTCCGCTGTTCCCACCAGCCGCGCACAATGCTCCCAAGCCCGGGAGAAAAGCTTTTTGGGGTGGTGCTCACACCGGGCCCTGGAAGACCTCCCCGGCTGCCTCCAAAGGCCAGTTTTCAAGCACTCCTGCCTGCTGTTCCCGCCACCTGCGCACAATGCTCCTAAGCCCGGGAGAAAAGCGCTTCGGGGTGGTGCTCTCTACAGGCCCTTGGAAGACCTCCCCGGCTGCCTCCAAAGGCCGGTTTGCAAGGACTCCTTCCTGCTGTTCCCGCCAGCCACGCACAATGCTCCCAAGCCCGGGAGAGAAGCATTTTGGGGTGGTGCTCTCTACAGGCCCTTGGAAGACCTCCCCGGCTGCCTCCAGTGGCCAGTTTGCAAGCACTCATGCCCGCTGTTCCCACCAGCCGCGCACAATGCTCCCAAGCCCGGGAGAAAAGCTTTTTGGGGTGGTGCTCACACCGGGCCCTGGAAGACCTCCCCGGCTGCCTGCAAAGGCCGGTTTTCAAGCACTCCTGCCTGCTGTTCCCGCCACCCGCGCACAATACTCCCAAGCCCGGGAGAAAAGCGCTTCGGGGTGGTGCTCTCTACAGGCCCTTGGAAGACCTCCCCCGCTGCCTCCAAAGGCCGGTTTGCAAGGACTCCTTCCTGCTGTTCCCGCCAGCCACGCACAATGCTCCCAAGCCCGGGAGAAAAGTGCTTCGGGGTGGTGATCTCTCCGGGCCCTTGGAAGTCGTCCCCGGCTGCCTCCAAAGGCCGGTTTGCAAGCACTCATGCCCGTTGTTCCCACCAGCCGCGCACAATGCTCCCAAGCCCGGGAGAAAAGCATTTTGGGGTGGTGCTCACTCCGGGCCCTTGGAAGACCTCCCCGGCTGCCTCCAAAGGCCAGTTTGCAAGCAGTCCTGCCTGCTGTTCCCGCCAGCCGCGCACAATGCTCCCAAGCCCGGGAGAAAAGCGCTTCGGGGTGGTGCTCTCTCCGGGCCCTTGGAAGACGTCCCCGGCTGCCTCCAAAGGCCGGTTTGCAAGCACTCATGCCCGTTGTTCCCACCAGCCGCGCACAATGCTCCCAAGCCCGGGAGAAAAGCATTTTGGGGTGGTGCTCACTCCGGGCCCTTGGAAGACCTCCCCGGCTGCCTCCAAAGGCCAGTTTGCAAGCAGTCCTGCCTGCTGTTCCCGCCAGCCGCGCACAATGTTCCCAAGCCCGGGAGAAAAGCGCTTCGGGGTGGTGCTCTCTCCGGGCACTTTCAAGACCTCCCCGGCTGCCCCCAAAGGCCGGTTTGTAAGTACTCATTCCCGCTGCTTCCGCCAGCCACGCACAATGCTCCCAAGCCCGGGAGAAAAGCATTTTGGGGTGGTGCTCTCTCCGGGCCCTTGGAAGACCTCCCGGGCTGCCTCCAAAGGCCGGTTTGCAAGCATTCATGTCCGTTGTTCCCGACAGCCGCGCACAATGCTCCCAAGCCCGAGAGAAAAGCATTTTGGGGTGGTGATCAGTCCGGCCCTTGGAAGACCTCCCCGGCTGCCTCCAAAGGACAGTTTGCAAGCACTCATGCCCGCTGTTCCCGCCAGCCACGCACAATGCTCCCAAGACCGTGAGAAAAGCGCTTCGGGGTGGTGTTCTCTCAGGGACCATGGAGGACCTCACCGGCTGCCCCCAAAGGCCGGTTTGCAAGCATTCCCACTCGCTGTTCCCGCCAGGCACACACAATGTTCCAAAACCCCGGAGAAAAGCGCTTCGGGGTGGTGCTCTCTCCGCGCCCTTGGAAGACTTCTCTGGCTGCCGCCAAATGCCGGTTTGCAAGAATTCCCTCCCGCTGTCCCACCAGCCGCACACAATGCTCCAAAACCCGAGAGAAAAGCGCTTCGAGGTGGTGCTCTCTCCGGGCCCTTGCCCCTGAGCCTGGGGGCAAGGCAGGGTGTCCACAGTCCCAGAACAAGGCAGAACCACATGCACACGTCTGATCTGCCCCCTGCACCGGCAGAGAGCTCGGGGGAGCCAGAGTCTGTCAGGCAGCTGCTGGGCTGGCCGCCTGTGTGGGAAGGGGCAGAGCCAACCTAGGGGCAAGTTGGGCCTCTTGCTCTCCCTGCTGCCCTGATGCTGCTGGGCCAAAGAGGTCTTGGGCATCCAGCCCCTTGCTGGTCCCTTCCCTCTGACGAGGCCCTCTGAGCTCCAGCACCTTGCAGTGTGGAGACAGCCCCTGCCAGCAACCTCCTCTCCAAGGAGGCCTCAACCGAGGCCTAGGCCCAGGGGAAAGGCACCAGCGGGGATGAGCCTGGGGAGGCGCCCGGGGATGTCTGGACCCAGTCCCCGCAGCCTGCCCCTTGGTGGGGCCGTACCCCCGGAGGCCAGGAAGGTCTCGGCAAGGCTGCCAGGGGCAGGGACACTGCTGGGTCCTGCCCCTGGCCTGTGGGGCCTCTGAGCACAACCGGCACTCTCCCGCTGGAAGACCTCCCCGTCTGCCTCGAAAGGCCGGTTTGCAAGCACTCCCGCCCGCTGTTCCCGCCAGGCACGCACAACGCTCCCAAGGCCAGGAGAAAAGCGCTTCGGGGTGTTGCTCTCTCCGGGCCCTTGCCCATGAGCCTGGGGTCCAGGCAGTGGGTCCACACTCCCAGACCAAGGCAGAACCACATGCACACGTCTGTTCCTGACCCCTGCACCGGCAGAGAGCTCGGGGGAGCCAGAGTCTGTCAGGCAGCTGCTGGGTTGGCTGCCTGTGTGGGAAGGGGCAGAGCCGACCTAGGGGCAAGTTGGGCCTCTTGCTCTCCCTGCTGCCCTGAGGCTGCTGGGCCAAAGAGGTCTTGGGCATCCAGCCCCTTGCTGGTCCCTTCCCGCTGACGAGGCCCTCTGAGCTCCAGCACCTTGCAGTGTGGAGACAGCCCCTGCCAGCAACCTCCTCTCCAAGGAGGCATCAACCGAGGCCTATGCCCAGGGGAAAGGCACCAGCGGGGATGAGCCTGGGGAGGCGCCCAGGCATGTCTGGACCCAGTCCCCGCAGCCTGCCCCTTGGTGGGGCAGTACCCCTGGAGGCCAGGAAGGTCTGGGCAAGGCTGGCCAGGGGCAGGGGACCTGCTGGGTCCTGCCCCTGGCCTGTGGGGCCTCTGAGCACAACCGGCCCTCTCCCACTGGAAGACCTCCACGGATGCCTCCAAAGTCCTGTTTGCAAACACTCCCGCCCGCTGTTCACGCCAGGCTCGCACAATGCTCCCAAGCCCGTGAGAAAAGCGCTTCGGGGTGGTGCTCTCTCCGGGCCCTTGCCCCTGAGCCTGGGGGCAAGGCAGGGGGAACACACTCCCAGGCCAAGGCAGAACCACATGCCCACGTCTGTTCCTGTCCCCTGCACCGGCAGAGAGCTTGGGGGAGCCAGAGTCTGTCAGGCAGCTGCTGGGTTGGCCGCCTGTGTGGGAAGGGGCAGAGCCGCCCTAGGGGCAAGTTGGGCCTCTTGCTCTCCCTGCTGCCCTGAGGCTGCTGGGCCAAAGACGTCTTGGGCATCCAGCCCCTTACTGGTCCCTTCCCTCTGACGAGGCCCTCTGAGCTCCAGCACCTTGCAGTGTGGAGACAGCCCCTGCCAGCAACCTCCACTCCAAGGAGGCCTCAAGCGAGGCCTAGGCCCAGGGGAAAGGCACCAGCGGGGATGAGCCTGGGGAGGCGCCCGGGCATGTCTGGACCCAGGCCCCGCAGCCTGCCCCTTGGTGGGGCAGTACCCCCGGAGGCCAGGAAGGTCTGGGCAAGGCTGGCCAGGGGCAGGGGCCCTGCTGCGTCCTGCCCCTGGCCTGTGGGGCCTCTGAGCACAACCGGCCCTCTCCCACTGGAAGACCTCCCCGGCTGCTTCCAAAGGCCGGTTTGCAAGCGCTCCCGCCCACTGTTCCCAGCAGGCGTGCACAATGCTCCCAAGCCTGGGAGAAAAGCGCTTCAGGGTGGTGCTCTCTCCGGGCCCTTGCCCCTGAGCCTGGGGGCAAGGCAGGGTGTCCACACTCCCAGGATAAGGCAGAACCACATGCACACGTCTGATCTGCCCCCTGCACCGGCAGAGAGCTCGGGGGAGCCAAAGTCTGTCAGGCAGCTGCTGGGCTGGCCGCCTGTGTGGGAAGGGGCAGAGCCGACCTAGGGGCAAGTTGGGCCTCTTGCTCTCCCTGCTGCCCTGAGGCTGCTGGGCCAAAGAGGTCTTGGGCATCCAGCCCCTTGCTGGTCCCTTCCCTCTGACGAGGCCCTCTGAGCTCCAGCACCTTGCAGTGTGGAGACAGCCCCTGCCAGCAACCTCCTCTCCAAGGAGGCCTCAACCGAGGCCTAGGCCCAGGGGAAAGGCACCAGCGGGGATGAGCCTGGGGAGGCGCCCGGGCATGTCTGGACCCAGTCCCCGCAGCCTGCCCCTTGGTGGGACAGTACCCCCGGAGGCCAGGAAGGTCTGGGCAAGGCTGCCAGGGGCAGGGACACTGCTGGGTCCTGCCCCTGGCCTGTGGGGCGTCTGAGCACAACCGGCACTCTCCCGCTGGAAGACCTCCCCGTCTGCCTCGAAAGGCCGGTTTGCAAGCACTCCCGCCCGCTGTTCCCGCCAGGCACGCACAATGCTCCCAAGCCCGGGAGAAAAGCGCTTCGGGGTGGTGCTCTCACCGGGCCCTTGCCCCTGAGCCTGGGGGCCAGGCAGGGGGAACACACTCCCAGGCCAAGGCAGAACGACATGCACACGTCTGTTCCTGCCCCCTACACCGGCAGAGAGCTCGGGGGAGCCAGAGACTGCCAGGCTGCTGCTGGGCTGGCCGCCTGTGTGGGACGGGGCAGAGCCGACCTAGGGGCAAGTTGGGCCTCTTGCTCTCCCTGCTGCCCTGAGGCTGCTGGGTCAAAGAGGTCTTGGGCATCCAGCCCTTTGCTGGTCCCTTCCCTCTGACGAGGCCCTCTGAGCTCCAGCACCTTGCAGTGTGGAGACAGCCCCTGCCAGCAACCTCCTCTCCAAGGAGGCCTCAACCGAGGCCTAGGCCCAGGGGAAAGGCACCAGCGGGGATGAGCCTGGGGAGGCGCCCGGGGATGTCTGGACCCAGTCCCCGCAGCCTGCCCCTTGGTGGGGCAGTACCCCCGGAGGCCAGGAAGGTCTGGGCAAGGCTGGCCAGGGGCAGGGGCCCTGCTGGGTCCTGCCCCTGGCCTGTGGGGCCTCTGAGCACAACCGGCCCTCTCCCACTGGAAGACCTCCCCGGCTGCCTCCAAAGTCCTGTTTGCAAACACTCCCGCCCGCTGTTCACGCCAGGCTCGCACAATGCTCCCAAGCCCGGGAGAAAAGCGCATTGGGGTGGTTCTCTCTCCGGGCCCTTGCCCCTGAGCCTGGGGGCAAGGCACGGGGAACACACTCCCTGGCCAAGGCAGAACCACATGCCCACGTCTGTTCCTGTCCCCTGCACCGGCAGAGAGCTCGGGGGAGCCAGAGTCTGGCAGGCAGCTGCTGGGTTGGCTGCCTGTGTGGGAAGGGGCAGAGCCGACCTAGGGGCAAGTTGGGCCTCTTGCTCTCCCTGCTGCCCTGAGGCTGCTGGGCCAAAGACGTCTTGGGCATCCAGCCCCTTGCTAGTCCCTTCCCTCTGACGAGGCCCTCTGAGCTCCAGCACCTTGCAGTGTGGAGACAGCCCCTGCCAGCAACCTCCTCTCCAAGGAGGCCTCAACCGAGGCCTAGGCCCAGGGGAAAGGCACCAGCGGGGATGAGCCTGGGGAGGCGCCCGGGCATGTCTGGGCCCATTCCCCGCAGCCTGCCCCTTGGTGGGGCAGTACCCCCGGAAGCCAGGAAGGTCTCGGCAAGGCTGCCAGGGGAGGGACACTGCTGGGTCCTTCCCCTGGCCTGTTGGGCGTCTGAGCCCAACCGGCACTCTCCCGCTGGAAGACCTCCCCGTCTGCCTCCAAAAGACGGTTTGCAAGCACTCCCACCCGCTGTTCCCCCAGGCACGCACAATGCTCCCAAGCCCGGGAGAAAAGTGCTTCGGGGTGGTGCTCTCTCCGGGCCCTTGCCCCTGAGCCTGGGGCCAGGCAGGGGGAACACACTCCCAGGCCAATGGAGAACGACATGCACACGTCTGTTCCTGCCCCCTACACCGGCAGAGAGCTCGGGGGAGCCAGAGACTGCCAGGCTGCGGCTGGGCTGGCTGCCTGTGTGGGACGGGGCAGAGCCGACCTAGGGGCAAGTTGGGCCTCTTGCTCTCCCTGCTGCCCTGAGGCTGCTGGGTCAAAGAGGTCTTGGGCATCCAGCCCTTTGCTGGTGCCTTCCCTCTGACGAGGCCCTCTGAGCTCCAGCACCTTGCAGTGTGGAGACAGCCCCTGCCAGCAACCTCCTCTCCAAAGAGGCCTCAACCGAGGACTACACCCAGGGGAAAGGCACCAGCGGGGATGATCCTGGGGAGGCGCACGGACATGTCTGGACCCAGTCTCCGCAGCCTGCCCCTTGGTGGGGCAGTACCCCCGGAGGCCAGGAAGGTCTGGGCAAGTCTGGCCAGGGGCAGGGGCCCTGCTGGGTCCTGACCCTGGCCTGTGGGGCCTCTGAGCACAACCGGCCCTCTCCCACTGGAAGACCTCCCCTGCTGCCTCCAAAGTCCTGTTTGCAAACACTCCCGCCCGCTGTTCACGTCAGGCTCGCACAATGCTCCCAAGCCCGGGAGAAAAGGACTTCGGAGTGGTGCTCTCTCCGGGCCCATGCCCCTGAGCCTGGGGGCAAGGCAGGGGGAACACACTCCCAGGCCAAGGCAGAACCACTTGCCCACGTCTGTTCCTGACCCCTGCACCGGCAGAGAGCTCTGGGGAGCCAGAGTCTGTCAGGCAGGTGCTGGGCTGGCCGCCTGTGTGGGAAGGGGCAGAGCCGACCTAGGGGCAAGTTGGGCCTCTTGCTCTCCCTGCTGCCCTGAGGCTGCTGGGCCAAAGACGTCTTGGGCATCCAGCCCCTTGCTGGTCCCTTCCCTCTGACGAGGCCCTCTGAGCTCCAGCACCTTGCAGTGTGGAGACAGCCCCTGCCAGCAACCTCCTCTCCAAGGAGGCCTCAACCGAGGCCTAGGCCCAGGGGAAAGGCACCAGCGGGGATGAGCCTGGGGAGGCGCCCGGGCATGTCTGGGCCCATTCCCCGCAGCCTGCCCCTTGGTGGGGCAGTACCCCCGGAAGCCAGGAAGGTCTCGGCAAGGCTGCCAGGTGAGGGACACTGCTGGGTCCTTCCCCTGGCCTGTTGGGCGTCTGAGCACAACCGGCACTCTCCCGCTGGAAGACCTCCCCGTCTGCCTCCAAAAGACGGTTTGCAAGCACTCCCACCCGCTGTTCCCCCAGGCACGCACAATGCTCCCAAGCCCGGGAGAAAAGTGCTTCGGGGTGGTGCTCTCTCCGGGCCCTTGCCCCTGAGCCTGGGGCCAGGAAGGGGGAACACACTCCCAGGCCAATGGAGAACGACATGCACACGTCTGTTCCTGCCCCCTACACCGGCAGAGAGCTCGGGGGAGCCAGAGACTGCCAGGCTGCGGCTGGGCTGGCTGCCTGTGTGGGACGGGGCAGAGCCGACCTAGGGGCAAGTTGGGCCTCTTGCTCTCCCTGCTGCCCTGAGGCTGCTGGGTCAAAGAGGTCTTGGGCATCCAGCCCTTTGCTGGTGCCTTCCCTCTGACGAGGCCCTCTGAGCTCCAGCACCTTGCAGTGTGGAGACAGCCCCTGCCAGCAACCTCCTCTCCAAAGAGGCCTCAACCGAGGACTACACCCAGGGGAAAGGCACCAGCGGGGATGATCCTGGGGAGGCGCACGGACATGTCTGGACCCAGTCTCCGCAGCCTGCCCCTTGGTGGGGCAGTACCCCCGGAGGCCAGGAAGTTCTGGGCAAGTCTGGCCAGGGGCAGGGGCCCTGCTGGGTCCTGACCCTGGCCTGTGGGGCCTCTGAGCACAACCGGCCCTCTCCCACTGGAAGACCTCCCCGGCTGCCTCCAAAGTCCTGTTTGCAAACACTCCCGCCCGCTGTTCACGTCAGGCTCGCACAATGCTCCCAAGCCCGGGAGAAAAGGACTTCGGAGTGGTGCTCTCTCCGGGCCCATGCCCCTGAGCCTGGGGGCAAGGCAGGGGGAACACACTCCCAGGCCAAGGCAGAACCACTTGCCCACGTCTGTTCCTGACCCCTGCACCGGCAGAGAGCTCTGGGGAGCCAGAGTCTGTCAGGCAGGTGCTGGGCTGGCCGCCTGTGTGGGAAGGGGCAGAGCCGACCTAGGGGCAAGTTGGGCCTCTTCCTCTCCCTGCTGCCCTGAGGCTGCTGGGCCAAAGAGGTCTTGGGCATCCAGCCCCTTGCTGGTCCCTTCCCTCTGACGAGGCCCTCTGAGCTCCAGCACCTTGCAGTGTGGAGACAGCCCCTGCCAGCAACCTCCTCTCCAAGGAGGCCTCAACCGAGGCCTAGGCCTAGGGGAAAGACACCAGCGGGGATGAGCCTGGGGAGGCGCCCGGGCATGTCTGGACCCAGTCCCCGCAGCCTGCCCCTTGGTGGGGCAGTACCCCCGGAGGCCAGGAAGGTCTGTGCAAGGCTGCCAGGGGCAGGGACAGTGCTTGGTCCTGCCCCTGGCCTGTTGGACGTCTGAGCACAACCGGCACTCTCGCGCTGGAAGACCTCCCCGTCTGCCTCCAAAGGCCGGTTTGCAAGCACTCCCGCCCGCTGTTCCCGCCAGGCACGCACAATGCTCCCAAGCCCGGGAGAAAAGCGCTTCGGAGTGGTGCTCTCTCCGGGCCCTTGCCCCTAAGCCTGCGGGCCAGGCAGGGGGAACACACTCCCAGGCCAAGACAGAACGACATGAACACGTCTGTTCCTGCCCCCTACACCGGCAGAGAGCTCGGGGGAGCCAGAGTCTCTCAGGCAGGTGCTGGGCTGGCCGCCTGTGTGGGAAGGGGCAGAGCCGACCTAGGGGCAAGTTGGGCCTCTTGCTCTCCCTGCTGCCCTGAGGCTGCTGGGCCAAAGACGTCTTGGGCATCCAGCCCTTTGCTGGTCCCTTCCCTCTGACGAGGCCCTCTGAGCTCCAGCACCTTGCAGTGTGGAGACAGCACCTGCCAGCAATCTCCTCTCCAAGGAGGCCTCAACCGAGGCCTAGGCCCAGGGGAAAAGCACCAGCGGGGATGAGCCTGGGGAGGCGCCCGGGCATGTCTGGACCCAGTCCCCGCAGCCTGCCCCTTGGTGGGGCAGTACCCCTGGAGGCCAGGAAGGTCTGGGCAAGTCTGACCAGGGGCAGGGGACCTGCTGGGTCCTGCCCCTGGCCTGTGGGGCCTCTGAGCACAACCGGCCCTCTCCCACTGGAAGACCTCCCCGGCTGCCTCCAAAGGCCGTTTTGCACGCACTCCCGCCCACTGTTCCCACCAAGTGCGCACAATGCTCCCAAGCCCGGGAGAAAAGCGCTTCGGGGTGGTGCTCTCTCCGGGTCCTTGCCCCTGAGCCTGGGGGACAGGCAGGGGGAACACACTCCCAGGCCAAGGCAGAACCACATGCACACGTCTGTTCCTGACCCCTGCACCGGCAGAGAGCTCGGGGGAGCCAGAGTCTGTCAGGCAGCTGCTGGGCTGGCCGCCTTTGTGGGAAGGGGCAGAGCCGACCTAGGGGCAAGTTGGGCCTCTTGCTCTCCCTGCTGCCCTGAGGCTGCTGGGCCAAAGAGGTCTTGGGCATCCAGCCCTTTGCTTTTCCCTTCCCTCTGACGAGGCCCTCTGAGCTCCAGCACCTTGCAGTGTGGAGACAGCCCCTGCCAGCAACCTCCTCTCCAAGGAGGCCTCAACCGAGACCTAGGACCAGGGGAAAGGCACCAGCGGGGATGAGCCTGGGGAGGCGCCTGGGCATGTCTGGACCCAGTCCCCGCAGCCTGCCCCTTGGTGGGGCAGTACCCCCGGAGGCCAGGAAGGTCTGGGAAACGCTGGCCAGGGGCAGGGGACCTACTGGGTCCTGCCCCTGGCCTGTGGGGCCTCTGAGCACAACCGGCCCTCTCCCACTGGAAGACCTCCCCGGCTGCCTCCAAAGTCCTGTTTGCCAACACTCCCACCCGCTGTTCACGCCAGACTTGCACAATGCTCCCAAGCCCGGGAGAAAAGCGCTTCGGGGTGGTGCTCTCTCCGGGCCCTTGCCCCTGAGCCTGGGGGCAAGGCATGGGGAACACACTCCCAGGCCAAGGCAGAACCACATGCCCACGTCTGTTCCTGTCCCCTGCACCGGCAGAGAGCTTGGGGGAGCCAGAGTCTGTCAGGCAGCTGCTGGGTTGGCCGCCTGTGTGGGAAGGGGCAGAGCCGCCCTAGGGGCAAGTTGGGCCTCTTGCTCTCCCTGCTGCCCTGAGGCTGCTGGGCCAAAGACGTCTTGGGCATCCAGCCCCTTACTGGTCCCTTCCCTCTGACGAGGCCCTCTGAGCTCCAGCACCTTGCAGTGTGGAGACAGCCCCTGCCAGCAACCTCCTCTCCAAGGAGGCCTCAACCGAGGCCTAGGCCCAGGGGAAAGACACCAGCGGGGATGAGCCAGGGGAGGCGCCCGAGCATGTCTGGACCCAGTCCCCGCAGCCTGCCCCTTGGTGGGGCAGTACCCCCGGAGGCCAGGAAGGTCTGGGTAAGGCTGGGAGGGGCAGGGGCCCTGCTGGGTCCTGCCCCTGGCCTGTGGGGCCTCTGAGCACAACCGGCCCTCTCCCACTGGAAGACCTCCCCGGCTGCCTCCAAAGGCCGTTTTGCAAGCGCTCCCGGCCACTGTTACCAGCCGGCGGGCACAATGCGCCTAAGCCCGGAAGAAAAGCGCTTCAGGGTGGTGCTCTCTCTGGGCCCTTGCCCCTGAGCCTGGGGGCAAGGCAGGGTGTCCACACTAACAGGCCAAGGCAGAACCACATGCAAACATCTGACCTGCCCCCTGCACCGGCAGAGAGCTCGGGGGAGCCAGAGTCTGTCAGGCAGCTGCTGGGCTGGCCGCATGTGTGGGAAGTGGCAGAGCCGACCTAGGGGCAAGTTGGGCCTCTTGCTCTCCCTGCTGCCCTGAGGCTGCTGGGCCATAGAGGTCTTGGGCATCCAGCCCCTTGCTGGTCCGTTCCCTCTGACGAGGCCCTCTGAGCTCCAGCACCTTGCAGTGTGGAGACAGCCCCTGCCAGCAACCTCCTCTCCAAGGAGGCCTCAACCGAGGCCTAGGCCCAGGGGAAAGGCACCAGCGGGGATGAGCCTGGGGAGGCGCCCGGCCATGTCTGGACCCAGTCCCCGCAGCCTGCCCCTTGGTGGGGCAGTACCCCCGGAGGCCAGGAAGGTCTGGGCAAGGCTGTCCAGGGGCAGGGGCCCTGCTGGGTCCTGCCCCTGGCCTGTGGGGCCTCTGAGCACAACCGGCCCTCTCCCACTGGAAGAACTCCCCGGCTCCCTCCAAAGGCCAGTTTGCCAACACTCCCGCCCGCTGTTCCCGCCAGGCACGCACAATGCTCCCAAGCCCGGGAGAAAAGCGCTTCGGGGTGGTGCTCTCCTCGGGCCCTTGCCCCTGAGCCTGGGGTCCAGGCAGTTGGTCCACACTCCCAGACCAAGGCAGAACCACATGCACACGTCTGTTCCTGACCCCTGCACCGGCAGAGAGTTCGGGGGAGCCAGAGTCTGTCAGGCAGCTGCTGGGCTGGCCGCCTGTGTGGGAAGGGGCAGAGCCGACCTAGGGGCAAGTTGGACCTCTTCCTCTCCCTGCTGCCCTGAGGCTGCTGGGCCAAAGAGGTCTTGGGCATCCAGCCCCTTGCTGGTCCCTTCCCTCTGACGAGGCCCTCTGAGCTCCAGCACCTTGCAGTGTGGAGACAGCCCCTGCCAGCAACATCCTCTCCAAGGAGGCCTCAACCGAGGCCTAGGCCCAGGGGAAAGGCACCAGCGGGGATGAGCCTGGGGAGGCGCCCGGGCATGTCTGGACCCAGTCCCCGCAGCCTGCCCCTTGGTGGGGCAGTACCCCCGGAGGCCAGGAAGATCTGGGCAAGGCTGGCCAGGGGCAGGGGCCCTGCTGGGTCCTCCCCATGGCCTGTGGGGCCTCTGAGCACAACCGGCCCTCTCCCACTGGAAGACCTCCCCGGCTGCCTCCAAAGGCCTGTTTGCAAGCACTCCCGCCCACTGTTCCCGCCAGGCGCGCACAATGCTCCCAAGCCCGGGAGAAAAGCGCTTCGGGGTGGTGCTCTCTCCGGGCCCTTGCCCCTGAGCCTGTGGGCAAGGCAGGGGGAACACACTCCCAGACCAAGGCAGAAACACACGCACACGTCTGTTCCTGTCCCCTGCACCGGCAGAGAGCTCGGGGGAGCCAGAGTCTCTCAGGCAGGTGCTGGGCTGGCCGCCTGTGTGGGAAGGGGCAGAGCCGACCTAGGGGCAAGTTGGGCCTCTTGCTCTCCCTGCTGCCCTGAGGCTGCAGGGCCAAAGACGTCTTGGGCATCCAGCCCCTTACTGGTCCCTTCCCTCTGACGAGGCCCTCTGAGCTCCAGCACCTTGCAGTGTGGAGACAGCCCCTGCCAGCAATCTCCTCTCCAAGGAGGCCTCAACCGAGGCCTAGGCCCAGGGGAAAGGCACCAGCGGGGTTGAGCCAGGGGAGGCGCCCGGGCATGTCTGGACCCTGTCCCCGCAGCCTGCCCCTTGGTGGGGCAGTACCCCCGGAGGCCAGGAAGGTCTGGGCAAGGCTGGCCAGGGGCAGGGGCCCTGCTGGGTCCTGCCCCTGGCCTGTGGGGCCTCTCAGCACAACCGGCCCTCTCCCACTGGAAGACCTCCCCGGCTGCCTCCAAAGGCGGGTTTGTCAACACTCCCGCCCGCTGTTCCGGCCAGGCACGCACAACGCTCCCAAGGCCAGGAGAAAAGCGCTTCAGGGTGGTGCTCTCTCCGGGCCCTTGCCCCTGAGCCTGGGGGCAAGGCAGGTTGTCCACACTCCCAGGACAAGGCAGAACCACATGCACACGTCTGATCTGCCCCCTGCACCGGCAGAGAGCTCGGGGGAGCCAGAGTCTGTCAGGCAGCTGCTGGGCTGGCCGCCTGTGTGGGAAGGGGCAGAGCCGACCTAGGGGCAAGTTGGGCCTCTTGCTCTCCCTGCTGCCCTGAGGCTGCTGGGCCAAAGAGGTCTTGGGCATCCAGCCCCTTGCTGGTCCCTTCCCTCGGACGAGGCCCTCTGAGCTCCAGCACCTTGCAGTGTGGAGACAGCCCCTGCCAGCAACCTCCTCTCCAAGGAGTCCTCAACCGAGGCCTAGGCCCAGGGGAATGGCACCAGCGGGGATGAGCCTGAGGAGGCGCCCGGGCATGTCTGGACCCAGTCCCCGCAGCCTGCCCCTTGGTGGGGCAGTACCCCCGGAGGCCAGGAAGGTCTGGGCAAGGCTTCCAGGGGCAGGGACACTGCTGGGTCCTGCCCCTGGCCTGTGGGGCGTCTGAGCACAACCGGCACTCTCCCGCTGGAAGACCTCCCCGTCTGCCTCGAAAGGCCGGTTTGCAAGCACTCCCGCCCGCTGTTCCCGCCAGGCACGCACAATGCTCCCAAGCCCGGGAGAAAAGCGCTTCGGGGTGGTGCTCTCACCGGGCCCTTGCCCCTGAGCCTGGGGGCCAGGCAGGGGGAACACACTCCCAGGCCAAGGCAGAACGACATGCACACGTCTGTTCCTGCCCCCTACACCGGCAGAGAGCTCGGGGGAGCCAGAGACTGCCAGGCTGCTGCTGGGCTGGCCGCCTGTGTGGGACGGGGCAGAGCCGACCTAGGGGCAAGTTGGGCCTCTTGCTCTCCCTGCTGCCCTGAGGCTGCTGGGTCAAAGAGGTCTTGGGCATCCAGCCCTTTGCTGGTCCCTTCCATCTGACGAGGCCCTCTGATCTCCAGCACCTTGCAGTGTGGAGACAGCCCCTGCCAGCAACCTCCTCTCCAAGGAGGCCTCAACCGAGGCCTAGGCCCAGGGGAAAGGCACCAGCGGGGATGAGCCTGGGGAGGCGCCCAGGCATGTCTGGACCCAGTCCCCGCAGCCTGCCCCTTGGTGGGGCAGTACCCCCGGAGGCCAGGAAGGTCTGGGCAAGGCTGGCCAGGGGCAGGGGACCTGCTGGGTCCTGCCCCTGGCTTGTGAGGCCTCTGAGCACAACCGGCCCTCTCCCACTGGAAGACCTCCACGGCTGCCTCCAAAGTCCTGTTTGCAAACACTCCCGCCCGCTGTTCACGCCAGGCTCGCACAATGCTCCCAAGCCCGGGAGAAAAGCGCTTCGGGGTGGTGCTCTCTCCGGGCCCTTGCCCCTGAGCCTGGGGGCAAGGCAGGGGGAACACACTCCCAGGCCAAGGCAGAACCACATGCCCACGTCTGTTCCTGTCCCCTGCACCGGCAGAGAGCTTGGGGGAGCCAGAGTCTGTCAGGCTGCTGCTGAGTTGGCCGCCTATGTGGGAAGGGGCAAAGCCGCCCTAGGGGCAAGTTGGGCCTCTTGCTCTCCCTGCTGCCCTGAGGCTGCTGGGCCAAAGACGTCTTGGGCATCCAGCCCCTTACTGGTCCCTTCCCTCTGACGAGGCCCTCTGAGCTCCAGCACCTTGCAGTGTGGAGACAGCCCCTGCCAGCAACCTCCTCTCCAAGGAGGCCTCAACCGAGGCCTAGGCCCAGGGGAAAGGCACCAGCGGGGATGAGCCTGGGGAGGCGCCCGGGCATGTCTGGACACAGGCCCCGCAGCCTGCCCCTTGGTGGGGCAGTACCCCCGGAGGCCAGGAAGGTCTGGGCAAGGCTGGCCAGGGGCAGGGGCCCTGCTGGGTCCTGCCCCTGGCCTGTGGGGCCTCTGAGCACAACTGGCCCTCTCCCACTGGAAGACCTCCCCGGCTGCCTCCAAAGGCCGGTTTGCAAGCGCTCCCGCCCACTGTTCCCAGCAGGCGTGCACAATGCTCCCAAGCCCGGGAGAAAAGCGCTTTAGGGTGGTGCTCTCTCCGGGCCCTTGCCCCTGAGCCTGGGGGCAAGGCAGGGTGTCCACACTCCCAGGACAAGGCAGAACCACATGCACACGTCTGATCTGCCCCCTGCACCGGCAGAGAGCTCGGGGGAGCCAGAGTCTGTCAGGCAGCTGCTGGGCTGGCCGCCTGTGTGGGAAGGGGCAGAGCCGACCTAGGGGCAAGTTGGGCCTCTGGCTCTCCCTGCTGCCCTGAGGCTGCTGGGCCAAAGAGGTCTTGGGCATCCAGCCCCTTGCTGGTCCCTTCCCTCGGACGAGGCCCTCTGAGCTCCAGCACCTTGCAGTGTGGAGACAGCCCCTGCCAGCAACCTCCTCTCCAAGGAGTCCTCAACCGAGGCCTAGGCCCAGGGGAATGGCACCAGCGGGGATGAGCCTGGGGAGGCGCCCGGGCATGTCTGGACCCAGTCCCCGCAGCCTGCCCCTTGGTGGGGCAGTACCCCCGGAGGCCAGGAAGGTCTGGGCAAGGCTGCCAGGGGCAGGGACACTGCTGGGTCCTGCCCCTGGCCTGTGGGGCGTCTGAGCACAACCGGCACTCTCCCGCTGGAAGACCTCCCCGTCTGCCTCGAAAGGCCGGTTTGCAAGCACTCCCGCCCGCTGTTCCCGCCAGGCACGCACAATGCTCCCAAGCCCGGGAGAAAAGCGCTTCGGGGTGGTGCTCTCTCCGGGCCCTTGCCCCTGAGCCTGGGGGCCAGGCAGGGGGAACACACTCCCAGGCCAAGGCAGAACGACATGCACACGTCTGTTCCTGCCCCCTACACCGGCAGAGAGCTCGGGGGAGCCAGAGACTACCAGGCTGCTGCTGGGCTGGCCGCCTGTGTGGGACGGGGCAGAGCCGACCTAGGGGCAAGTTGGGCCTCTTGCTCTCCCTGCTGCCCTGAGGCTGCTGGGTCAAAGAGGTCTTGGGCATCCAGCCCTTTGCTGGTCCCTTCCCTCTGACGAGGCCCTCTGATCTCCAGCACCTTGCAGTGTGGAGACAGCCCCTGCCAGCAACCTCCTCTCCAAGGAGGCCTCAACCGAGGCCTAGGCCCAGGGGAAAGGCACCAGCGGGGATGAGCCTGGGGAGGCGCCCGGGGATGTCTGGACCCAGTCCCCGCAGCCTGCCCCTTGGTGGGGCAGTACCCCCGGAGGCCAGGAAGGTCTGGGCAAGGCTGGCCAGGGTCAGGGGCCCTGCTGGGTCCTGCCCCTGGCCTGTGGGGCCTCTGAGCACAACCGGCCCTCTCCCACTGGAAGACCTCCCCGGCTGCCTCCAAAGTCCTGTTTGCTAACACTCCCGCCCGCTGTTCACGCCAGGCTCGCACAATGCTCCCAAGCCCGGGAGAAAAGCGCATTGGGGTGGTTCTCTCTCCGGGCCCTTGCCCCTGAGCCTGGGGGCAAGGCACGGGGAACACACTCCCTGGCCAAGGCAGAACCACATGCCCACGTCTGTTCCTGTCCCCTGCACCGGCAGAGAGCTTGGGGGAGCCAGAGTCTGGCAGGCAGCTGCTGGGTTGGCCGCCTGTGTGGGAAGGGGCAGAGCCGACCTAGGGGCAAGTTGGGCCTCTTGCTCTCCCTGCTGCCCTGAGGCTGCTGGGCCAAAGACGTCTTGGGCATCCAGCCCCTTACTGGTCCCTTCCCTCTGACGAGGCCCTCTGAGCTCCAGCACCTTGCAGTGTGGAGACAGCCCCTGCCAGCAACCTCCTCTCCAAGGAGGCCTCAACCGAGGCCTAGGCCCAGGGGAAAGGCACCAGCGGGGATGAGCCAGGGGAGGCGCCCAAGCATGTCTGGACCCAGTCCCCGCAGCCTGCCCCTTGGTGGGGCAGTACCCCCGGAGGCCAGGAAGGTCTGGGCAAGGCTGGCCAGGGGCAGGGGCCCTGCTGCGTCCTGCCCCTGGCCTGTGGGGCCTCTGAGCACAACCGGCCCTCTCCCACTGGAAGACCTCCCCGGCTGCCTCCAAAGGCCGGTTTGCAAGCGCTCCCGCCCACTGTTCCCAGCAGGCGTGCACAATGCTCCCAAGCCCGGGAGAAAAGCGCTTCAGGGTGGTGCTCTCTCCGGGCCCTTGCCCCTGAGCCTGGGGTCAAGGCACGGTGTCCACACTCCCAGGCCAAGTCAGAACCACATGCACACGTCTGTTCCTGCCCCCTGCACCGGCAGAGAGCTCGGGGGAGCCAGAGTCTGTCAGGCAGCTGCTGGGCTGGCCGCCTGTGTGGGAAGTGGCAGAGCCGACCTAGGGGCAAGTTGGGCCTCTTGCCCTCCCTGCTGCCCTGAGGCTGCTTGGCCAAAGAGGTCTTGGGCATCCAACCCCTTGCTGGTCCCTTCCCTCTGACGAGGCCCTCTGAGCTCCAGCACCTTGCAGTGTGGAGACAGCCCCTGCCAGCAACCTCCTCTCCAAGGAGGCCTAAACCGAGGCCTAGGCACAGGGGAAAGGCACCAGCGGGGATGAGCCTGGGGAGGCGCCCGGGCATGTATGGACCCAGTCCCCGCAGCCTGCCCCTTGGTGGGGCACTACTCCCGGAGGCGAGGAAGGTCTGGGAAAGGCTGGCGAGGGGCACGGGACCTGCTGGGTCCTGCCCCTGGCCTGTGGGGCCTCTGAGCACAACCGGCCCTCTCCCACTGGAAGACGTCCCCGGCTGCCTCCAAAGGCCGGTTTGCAAGCACTCCCGCCCACTGTTCCAACCAAGGGCGCACAACGCTCCCAAGCCTGGGAGAAAATCGCCTCGGGGTGGTGCTCTCTCCGGGCCCTTTCCCCTGAGCCTGGGGGCCAGGCAGGGTGTCCACACTCCCAGGCCAAGGCAGAACGACATGCACACCTCTGTTCCTGCCCCATGCACCGGCAGAGAGCTCGGGGGAGCCAAAGTCTGTCAGGCAGCTGCTGGGCTGGCCGCCTGTGTGGGAAGGGGCAGAGCCGACCTAGGGGCAAGTTGGGCCTCTTGCTCTCCCTGCTGCCCTGAGGCTGCTGGGTCAAAGAGGTCTTGGGCATCCAGCCCTTTGCTGGTCCCTTCCCTCTGACGAGGCCCTCTGAGCTCCAGCACCTTGCAGTGTGGAGACAGCCCCTGCCAGCAACCTCCTCTCCAAAGAGGCCTCAACCGAGGCCTACGCCCAGGGGAAAAGCACCAGCGGGGATGATCCTGGGGAGGCGCACGGACATGTCTGGACCCAGTCCCCGCAGCCTGCCCCTTGGTGGGGCAGTACCCCCGGAGGCCAGGAAGGTCTGGGCAAGGTTGGCAAGGGGCAGGGGCCCTGCTGGGTCCTGCCCCTGGCCTGTGAGGCCTCTGAGCACAACCGGCCCTCTCCCACTGGAAGACCTCCCCGGCTGCCTCCAAAGTCCTGTTTGCAAACACTCCCGCCCGCTGTTCACGCCAGGCTCGCACAATGCTCCCAAGCCCGGGAGAAAAGCGCTTCGGGGTGGTGCTCTCTCCGGGCCCTTGCCCCTGAGCCTGGGGGCCAGGCAGTGGGTCCACACTCCCAGACCAAGGCAGAACCACATGCACACGTCTGTTCCTGACCCCTGCACCGGCAGAGAGCTCTGGGGAGCCAGAGTCTGTCAGGCAGGTGCTGGGCTGGCCGCCTGTGTGGGAAGGGTTAGAGCCGACCTAGGGGCAAGTTGGGCCTCTTCCTCTCCCTGCTGCCCTGAGGCTGCTGGGCCAAAGAGGTCTTGGGCATCCAGCCCCTTGCTGGTCCCTTCCCTCTGACGAGGCCCTCTGAGCTCCAGCACCTTGCAGTGTGGAGACAGCCCCTACCAGCAACCTCCTCTCCAATGAGGCCTCAACCGAGGCCTAGGCCTAGGGGAAAGACACCAGCGGGGATGAGCCTGGGGAGGCGCCCGGGCATGTCTGGACCCAGTCCCCGCAGCCTGCCCCTTGGTGGGGCAGTACCCCCGGAGGCCATGAAGGTCTGTGCAAGGCTGCCAGGGGCAGGGACAGTGCTGGGTCCTGCCCCTGGCCTGTTGGACGTCTGAGCACAACCGGCACTCTCGCGCTGGAAGACCTCCCCGTCTGCCTCCAAAGGCCGGTTTGCAAGCACTCCCGCCCGCTGTTCCCGCCAGGCGCACAATGCTCCCAAGCCCGGGAGAAAAGCGCTTCGGGGTGGTGCTCTCTCCGGGCCCTTGCCCCTAAGCCTGCGGGCCAGGCAGGGGGAACACACTCCCAGGCCAAGACAGAACGACATGAACACGTCTGTTCCTGCCCCCTACACCGGCAGAGAGCTCGGGGGAGCCAGAGTCTCTCAGGCAGGTGCTGGGCTGGCCGCCTGTGTGGGAAGGGGCAGAGCCGACCTAGGGGCAAGTTGGGCCTCTTGCTCTCCCTGCTGCCCTGAGGCTGCTGGGCCAAAGACGTCTTGGGCATCCAGCCCTTTGCTGGTCCCTTCCCTCTGACGAGGCCCTCTGAGCTCCAGCACCTTGCAGTGTGGAGACAGCACCTGCCAGCAATCTCCTCTCCAAGGAGGCCTCAACCGAGGCCTAGGCCCAGGGGAAAAGCACCAGCGGGGATGAGCCTGGGGAGGCGCCCGGGCATGTCTGGACCCAGTCCCCGCAGCCTGCCCCTTGGTGGGGCAGTACCCCTGGAGGCCAGGAAGGTCTGGGCAAGTCTGACCAGGGGCAGGGGACCTGCTGGGTCCTGCCCCTGGCCTGTGGGGCCTCTGAGCACAACCGGCCCTCTCCCACTGAAAGACCTCCCCGGCTGCCTCCAAAGTCCTGTTTGCCAACACTCCCACCCGCTGTTCACGCCAGACTTGCACAATGCTCCCAAGCCCGTGAGAAAAGCGCTTCGGGGTGGTGCACTCTCCGGGCCCTTGCCCCTGAGCCTGGGGGCAAGGCATGGGGAACACACTCCCAGGCCAAGGCAGAACCACATGCCCACGTCTGTTCCTGTCCCCTTCACCGGCAGAGAGCTTGGGGGAGCCAGAGTCTGTCAGGCAGCTGCTGGGTTGGCCGCCTGTGTGGGAAGGGGCAGAGCCGCCCTAGGGGCAAGTTGGGCCTCTTGCTCTCCCTGCTGCCCTGAGGCTGCTGGGCCAAAGACGTCTTGGGCATCCAGCCCCTTACTGGTCCCTTCCCTCTGACGAGGCCCTCTGAGCTCCAGCACCTTGCAGTGTGGAGACAGCCCCTGCCAGCAACCTCCTCTCCAAGGAGGCCTCAACCGAGGCCTAGGCCCAGGGGAAAGGCACCAGCGGGGATGAGCCAGGGGAGGCGCCCGAGCATGTCTGGACCCAGTCCCCGAAGCCTGCCCCTTGGTGGGGCAGTACCCCCGGAGGCCAGGAAGGTCTGGGTAAGGCTGGCCAGGGGCAGGGGCCCTGCTGGGTCCTGCCCCTGGCCTGTGGGGCCTCTGAGCACAACCGGCCCTCTCCCACTGGAAGACCTCCCCGGCTGCCTCCAAAGGCCGGTTTGCAAGCGCTCCCGGCCACTGTTACCAGCAGGCGGGCACAATGCTCCTAAGCCCGGAAGAAAAGCGCTTCAGGGTGGTGCTCTCTCCGGGCCCTTGCCCCTGAGCCTGGGGGCAAGGCAGGGTGTCCACACTCCCAGGCCAAGGCAGAACCACATGCACACGTCTGATCTGCCCCCTGCACCGGCAGAGAGCTCGGGGGAGCCAGAGTCTGTCAGGCAGCTGCTGGGCTGGCCGCCTGTGTGGGAAGTGGCAGAGCCGACCTAGGGGCAAGTTGGGCCTCTTGCTCTCCCTGCTGCCCTGAGGCTGCTGGGCCATAGAGGTCTTGGGCATCCAGCCCCTTGCTGGTCCCTTCCCTCTGACGAGGCCCTCTGAGCTCCAGCACCTTGCAGTGTGGAGACAGCCCCTGCCAGCAACCTCCTCTCCAAGGAGGCCTCAACCGAGGCCTAGGCCCAGGGGAAAGGCACCAGCGGGGATGAGCCTGGGGAGGCGCCCGGGCATGTCTGGACCCAGTCCCCGCAGCCTGCCCCTTGGTGGGGCAGTACCCCCGGAGGCCAGGAAGGTCTGTGCAAGGCTGGCCAGGGGCAGGGGCCCTGCTGGGTCCTGCCCCTGGCCTGTGGGGCCTCTGAGCACAACCGGCCCTCTCCCACTGGAAGAACTCCCCGGCTCCCTCCAAAGGCCAGTTTGCCAACACTCCCGCCCGCTGTTCCCGCCAGGCACGCACAATGCTCCCAAGCCCGGGAGAAAAGCGCTTCGGGGTGGTGCTCTCCTCGGGCCCTTGCCCCTGAGCCTGGGGTCCAGGCAGTTGGTCCACACTCCCAGACCAAGGCAGAACCACATGCACACGTCTGTTCCTGACCCCTGCACCGGCAGAGAGTTCGGGGGAGCCAGAGTCTGTCAGGCAGCTGCTGGGCTGGCCGCCTGTGTGGGAAGGGGCAGAGCCGACCTAGGGGCAAGTTGGGCCTCTTCCTCTCCCTGCTGCCCTGAGGCTGCTGGGCCAAAGAGGTCTTGGGCATCCAGCCCCTTGCTGGTCCCTTCCCTCTGACGAGGCCCTCTGAGCTCCAGCACCTTGCAGTGTGGAGACAGCCCCTGCCAGCAACATCCTCTCCAAGGAGGCCTCAACCGAGGCCTAGGCCCAGGGGAAAGGCACCAGCGGGGATGAGCCTGGGGACGCGCCCGGGCATGTCTGGACCCAGTCCCCGCAGCCTGCCCCTTGGTGGGGCAGGACCCCCGGAGGCCAGGAAGATCTGGGCAAGGCTGGCCAAGGGCAGGGGCCCTGCTGGGTCCTCCCCATGGCCTGTGGGGCCTCTGAGCACAACCGGCCCTCTCCCACTGGAAGACCTCCACGGCTGCCTCCAAAGGCCGGTTTGCAAGCACTCCCGCCCACTGTTCCCGCCAGGCGCGCACAATGCTCCCAAGCCCGGGAGAAAAGCGCTTCGGGGTGGTGCTCTCTCCGGGCCCTTGCCCCTGAGCCTGTGGGCAAGGCAGGGGGAACACACTCCCAGACCAAGGCAGAAACACATGCACACGTCTGTTCCTGTCCCCTGCACCGGCAGAGAGCTCGGGGGAGCCAGAGTCTCTCAGGCAGGTGCTGGGCTGGCCGCCTGTGTGGGAAGGGGCAGAACCGACCTAGGGGCAAGTTGCGCCTCTTGCTCTCCCTGCTGCCCTGAGGCTGCAGGGCCAAAGACGTCTTGGGCATCCAGCCCCTTACTGGTCCCTTCCCTCTGACGAGGCCCTCTGAGCTCCAGCACCTTGCAGTGTGGAGACAGCCCCTGCCAGCAATCTCCTCTCCAAGGAGGCCTCAACCGAGGCCTAGGCCCAGGGGAAAGGCACCAGCGGGGTTGAGCCAGGGGAGGCGCCCGGGCATGTCTGGACCCTGTCCCCGCAGCCTGCCCCTTGGTGGGGCAGTACCCCCGGAGGCCAGGAAGGTCTGGGCAAGGCTGGCCAGGGGCAGGGGCCCTGCTGGGTCCTGCCCCTGGCCTGTGGGGCCTCTGAGCACAACCGGCCCTCTCCCACTGGAAGACCTCCCCGGCTGCCTCCAAAGGCCGGTTTGGAAGCACTCCCGCCCACTGTTCCCGCCAGGCGCGCACAATGCTCCCAAGCCCGGGAGAAAAGCGCTTCGGGGTGGTGGTCTCTCCGGGCCCTTGCCCCTGAGCCTGGGGGCCAGGCAGGGGATCCACAGTCCCAGGCCAAGGCACAAAAACATGCACACGTCTGTTCCTGCCCCCTCCACCGGCAAAGAGCTGGGGAGAGCCAGATTCTGTCAGGCAGCTGCTGGGCTGGCCGCCTGTGTGGGAAGGGGCAGAGCCGACCTAGGGGCAAGTTGGGCCTCTTGCTCTCCCTGCTGCCCTGAGGCTGCTGGGCCAAAGAGGTCTTGAGCATCCAGCCCCTTGCTGGTCCCTTCCCTCTGACGAGGCCCTCTGAGCTCCAGCACCTTGCAGTGTTGAGACAGACCCTGCCAGCAACCTCCTCTCCAAGGAGGCCTCAACCGAGGCCTAGGCCCAGGGGAAAGGCACCAGCGGGGATGAGCCAGTGGAGGGGCCCGGGCATGTCTGGACCCAGTCCCCGCAGCCTGCCCCTTGGTGGGGCAGTACCCCCGGAGGCCAGGAAGGTCTGGGCAAGGCTGGCCAGGGGCAGGGTCCCTGCTGGGTCCTGCCCCTGGCCTGTGGGGCCTCTGAGCACAACCGGCCCTCTCCCACTGGAAGAACTCCCCGGCTGCCTTCAAAGGCGGGTTTGCCAACACTCCCGCCCGCTGTTCCCGCCAGGCACGCACAACGCTCCCAAGGCCAGGAGAAAAGCGCTTCGGGGTGTTGCTCTCTCCGGGCCCTTGCCCCAGAGCCTGGGGTCCAGGCAGTGGGTCCACACTCCCAGACCAAGGCAGAACCACATGCACACGACTGTTCCTGACCCCTGAACCGGCAGAGAGCTCGGGGGAGCCAGAGTCTATCAGGCAGCTGCTGGGTTGGCTGCCTGTGTGGGAAGGGGCAGAGCCGACCTAGGGGCAAGTTGGGCCTCTTGCTCTCCCTGCTGCCCTGAGGCTGCTGGGCCAAAGAGGTCTTGGGCATCCAGCCCCTTGCTGGTCCCTTCCCGCTGACGAGGCCCTCTGAGCTCCAGCACCTTGCAGTGTGGAGACAGCCCCTGCCAGCAACCTCCTCTCCAAGGAGGCCTCAACCGAGGCCTATGCCCAGGGGAAAGGCACCAGCGGGGATGAGCCTAGGGAGGCGCCCAGGCATGTCTGGACCCAGTCCCCGCAGCCTGCCCCTTGGTGGGGCAGTACCCCCGGAGGCCAGGAAGGTCTGGGCAAGGCTGGCCAGGGGCAGGGGACCTGCTGGGTCCTGCCCCTGGCCTGTGAGGCCTCTGAGCACAACCGGCCCTCTCCCATTGGAAGACCTCCACGGCTGCCTCCAAAGTCCTGTTTGCAAACACTCCCGCCCGCTGTTCACGCCAGGCTCGCACAATGCTCCCAAGCCCGGGAGAAAAGCGCTTCGGGGTGGTGCTCTCTCCGGGCCCTTGCCCCTGAGCCTGGGGGCAAGGCAGGGGGAACACACTCCCAGGCCAAGGCAGAACCACATGCCCACGTCTGTTCCTGTCCCCTGCACTGGCAGAGAGCTTGGGGGAGCCAGAGTCTGTCAGGCAGCTGCTGAGTTGGCCGCCTGTGTGGGAAGGGGCAGAGCCGCCCTAGGGGCAAGTTGGGCCTCTTGCTCTCCCTGCTGCCCTGAGGCTGCTGGGCCAAAGACGTCTTGGGCATCCAGCCCCTTACTGGTCCCTTCCCTCTGACGAGGCCCTCTGAGCTCCAGCACCTTGCAGTGTGGAGACAGCCCCTGCCAGCAACCTCCTCTCCAAGGAGGCCTCAACCGAGGCCTAGGCCCAGGGGAAAGGCACCAGCGGGGATGAGCCTGGGGAGGCGCCCGGGCATGTCTGGACACAGGCCCCGCAGCCTGCCCCTTGGTGGGGCAGTACCCCCGGAGGCCAGGAAGGTCTGGGCAAGGCTGGCCAGGGGCAGGGGCCCTGCTGCGTCCTGCCCCTGGCCTGTGGGGCCTCTGAGCACAACCGGCCCTCTCCCACTGGAAGACCTCCCCGGCTGCCTCCAAAGGCCGGTTTGCAAGCGCTCCCGCCCACTGTTCCCAGCAGGCGTGCACAATGCTCCCAAGCCCGGGAGAAAAGCGCTTCAGGGTGGTGCTCTCTCCGGGCCCTTGCCCCTGAGCCTGGGGGCAAGGCAGGGTGTCCACACTCCCAGGACAAGGCAGAACCACATGCACACGTCTGATCTGCCCCCTGCACCGGCAGAGAGCTCGGGGGAGCCAGAGTCTGTCAGGCAGCTGCTGGGCTGGCCGCCTGTGTGGGAAGGGGCAGAGCCGACCTAGGGGCAAGTTGGGCCTCTTGCTCTCCCTGCTGCCCTGAGGCTGCTGGGCCAAAGAGGTCTTGGGCATCCAGCCCCTTGCTGGTCCCTTCCCTCTGACGAGGCCCTCTGAGCTCCAGCACCTTGCAGTGTGGAGACAGCCCCTGCCAGCAACCTCCTCTCCAAGGAGTCCTCAACCGAGGCCTAGGCCCAGGGGAAAGGCACCAGCGGGGATGAGCCTTGGGAGGCGCCCGGGCATGTCTGGACCCAGTCCCCGCAGCCTGCCCCTTGGTGGGGCAGTACCCCCGGAGGCCAGGAAGGTCTGGGCAAGGCTGCCAGGGGCAGGGACACTGCTGGGTCCTGCCCCTGGCCTGTGGGGCGTCTGAGCACAACCGGCACTCTCCCGCTGGAAGACCTCCCCGTCTGCCTCGAAAGGCCGGTTTGCAAGCACTCCCGCCCGCTGTTCCCGCCAGGCGCGCACAGTGCTCCCAAGCCCGGGAGAAAAGCGCTTCGGGGTGGTGCTCTCTCCGGGCCCTTGCCCCTGAGCCTGGGGGCCAGGCAGGGGGAACACACTCCCAGGCCAAGGCAGAACGACATGCACACGTCTGTTCCTGCCCCCTACACCGGCAGAGAGCTCGGGGGAGCCAGAGACTGCCAGGCTGCTGCTGGGCTGGCCGCCTGTGTGGGAAGGGGCAGAGCCGACCTAGGGGCAAGTTGGGCCTCTTGCTCTCCCTGCTGCCCTGAGGCTGCTGGGTCAAAGAGGTCTTGGGCATCCAGCCCTTTGCTGGTCCCTTCCCTCTGACGAGGCCCTCTGATCTCCAGCACCTTGCAGTGTGGAGACAGCCCCTGCCAGCAACCTCCTCTCCAAGGAGGCCTCAACCGAGGCCTAGGCCCAGGGGAAAGGCACCAGCGGGGATGAGCCTGGGGAGGCGCCCGGGGATGTCTGGACCCAGTCCCCGCAGCCTGCCCCTTGGTGGGGCAGTACCCCCGGAGGCCAGGAAGGTCTGGGCAAGACTGGCCAGGGGCAGGGGCCCTGCTGGGTCCTGCCCCTGGCCTGTGGGGCCTCTGAGCACAACCGGCCCTCTCCCACTGGAAGAACTCCCCGGCTGCCTCCAAAGTCCTGTTTGCTAACACTCCCGCCCGCTGTTCACGCCAGGCTCGCACAATGCTCCCAAGCCCGGGAGAAAAGCGCATTGGGGTGGTTCTCTCTCCGGGCCCTTGCCCCTGAGCCTGGGGGCAAGGCACGGGGAACACACTCCCTGGCCAAGGCAGAACAACATGCCCACGTCTGTTCCTGTCCCCTGCACCGGCAGAGAGCTTGGGGGAGCCAGAGTCTGGCAGGCAGCTGCTGGGTTGGCCGCCTGTGTGGGAAGGGGCAGAGCCGACCTAGGGGCAAGTTGGGCCTCTTGCTGTCCCTGCTGCCCTGAGGCTGCTGGGCCAAAGACGTCTTGGGCATCCAGCCCCTTACTGGTCCCTTCCCTCTGACGAGGCCCTCTGAGCTCCAGCACCTTGCAGTGTGGAGACAGCCCCTGCCAGCAACCTCCTCTCCAAGGAGGCCTCAACCGAGGCCTAGGCCCAGGGGAAAGGCACCAGCGGGGATGAGCCAGGGGAGGCGCCCGAGCATGTCTGGACCCAGTCCCCGCAGCCTGCCCCTTGGTGGGGCAGTACCCCCGGAGGCCAGGAAGGTCTGGGCAAGGCTGGCCAGGGGCAGGAGCCCTGCTGCGTCCTGCCCCTGGCCTGTGGGGCCTCTGAGCACAACCGGCCCTCTCCCACTGGAAGACCTCCCCGGCTGCCTCCAAAGGCCGGTTTGCAAGCGCTCCCGCCCACTGTTCCCACCAGGCGTGCACAATGCTCCCAAGCCCGGGAGAAAAGCGCTTCAGGGTGGTGCTCTCTCCGGGCCCTTGCCCCTGAGCCTGGGGTCAAGGCACGGTGTCCACACTCCCAGGCCAAGTCAGAACCACATGCACACGTCTGTTCCTGCCCCCTGCACTGGCAGAGAGCTCGGGGGAGCCAGAGTCTGTCAGGCAGCTGCTGGGCTGGCCGCCTGTGTGGGAAGTAGCAGAGCCGACCTAGGGGCAAGTTGGGCCTCTTGCCCTCCCTGCTGCCCTGAGGCTGCTGGGCCAAAGAGGTCTTGGGCATCCAACCCCTTGCTGGTCCCTTCCCTCTGACGAGGCCCTCTGAGCTCCAGCACCTTGCAGTGTGGAGACAGCCCCTGCCAGCAACCTCCTCTCCAAGGAGGCCTAAACCGAGGCCTAGGCACAGGGGAAAGGCACCAGCGGGGATGAGCCTGGGGAGGCGCCCGGGCATGTATGGACCCAGTCCCCGCAGCCTGCCCCTTGGTGGGGCACTACCCCCGGAGGCGAGGAAGGTCTGGGAAAGGCTGGCCAGGGGCAGGGGACCTGCTGGGTCCTGCCCCTGGCCTGTGGGGCCTCTGAGCACAACCGGCCCTCTCCCACTGGAAGACGTCCCCGGCTGCCTCCAAAGGCCGGTTTGCAAGCACTCCCGCCCACTGTTCCAACCAAGGGCGCACAACGCTCCCAAGCCCGGGAGAAAATCGCCTCGGGGTGGTGCTCTCTCCGGGCCCTTGCCCCTGAGCCTGTGGGCCAGGCAGGGTGTCCACACTCCCAGGCCAAGGCAGAACGACATGCACACGTCTGCTCCTGCCCCATGCACCGGCAGAGAGCTCGGGGGAGCCAAAGTCTGTCAGGCAGCTGCTGGGCTGGCCGCCTGTGTGGGAAGGGGCAGAGCCGACCTAGGGGCAAGTTGGGCCTCTTGCTCTCCCTGCTGCCCTGAGGCTGCTGGGCCAAAGAGGTCTTGGGCATCCAGCCCCTTGCTGGTCCCTTCCCTCTGACGAGGCCCTCTGAGCTCCAGCACCTTGCAGTGTGCAGACAGCCCCTGCCGGCAACCTCCTCTCCAAGGAGGCCTCAACCGAGGCCTAGGCCCAGGGGAAAGGCACCAGCGGGGATGAGCCTGGGGAGGCGCCCGGGCATGTCTGGACCCAGGCCCCGCAGCCTGCCCCTTGGTGGGGTAGTACCCCCGGAGGCCAGGAAGGTCTGGGCAAGGCTGCCAGAGGCAGGGACACTGCTGGGTCCTGCCCCTGGCCTGTGGGGCCTCTGAGAACAACTGGCACTCTCCCGGTGGAAGACCTCCCCGGCTGCCTCCAAAGGCTGGTTTGCAAGCACTCAATCCCGCTGTTCACGCCAGCTGCGCACAATGCTCCCAAGCCCGGGAGAAAAGCATTTTGGGGTGGTGCTCACTCCGGGCTTTGGAAGACCTCCCCGGCTGCCTCCAAGGCCGGTTTGCAAGCACTTCTGCCTGCTGTTACCGCCACCCGCGCACAATGCTCCCAAGCCCGGGAGAAAAGCGTTTCGGGGTGGTGTTCTCTCTGGGCCCAAGAAAGACCTCCCGGGCTGCCCCCAAATGCCGGTTTGCAAGCACTCCCATTCGCTGTTCCCGCCATCCGTGCAAATGCTCCAAGCCCAGGAGAAAAGCCCTTCAGGGTGGTGCTCTCTCCCGGCCCTTGGAAGACCTCCCCGGCTGCCTCCAAAGGCTGGATTTCAAGTACTCCCTCCCGCTGTCCCGCCAGCCGCACACAATGCTCCCAATCACGGGAGAAAAGCGCTTCGGGGTGGTGCTCTCTACGGGCCCTTGGAAGACCTCCCCGTTTGTCTCCAAAGGCCGGTTTGCAAGCACTCATGCCCGCTGTTCCCGTCAGCCGCGCACAATGCTCCCAAGCCTAGGAGAAAAGCGCTTCAGGGTGGTGCTCTCTCCCGACCCTTGGAAGACCTCCCCGGCTGCCTCCAAAGGCCGGTTTGCAAGCACTCAATCCCGCTGTTCCCGCCAGCCGCGCACAATGCTCCCAAGCCCGGGAGAAAAGCGCTTCGGGGTGGTGCTCTCTCCCGGCCCTTGGAAGACCTCCCCGGCTGCCTCCAAAGGCTGGTTTTCGAGAACTCCCTCCCGCTGACCCGCCAGCCGCACACAATGCTCCCAAGCCCGGGAGAAAAGCATTTTGGGGTGGTCTCTCTCCGGGCCCTTGGAAGACTCCCCGGCTGCCTCTAAAGGCCGGTTTGCAAGCACTCATGTCCTCTGTTCCCGACAGCCGCGAACAATGCTCCCAATTCCGTGAGAAAAGTGCTTCGGGATGGTGCTCTCTCCGGGCCCTTGGAAGACCTCCCAAGCTGCCTCCAAAGGCCGGTTTGCAAGCACTCCCGCCCGCTGTTCCCGCCAGCCTCGCACAATGCTCCCAAGACCGGGAGAAAAGCGCTTCGGGGTGGTGTTCTCTCCGTGCCAATGGAGGACCTCCCTGGCTGCCCCCAAAGGCCGGTTTGCAAGCACTCCCACTCGCTGTTCCCGCCAGCCACGCACAATCCTCCAAAACCCCGGAGAAAAGCGCTTCAGGGTGGTGTTCTCTCCGTGCCCATGGAAGACCTCCCGGGGTGCCCCCAAAGGCCGGTTTGCAAGCACTCCCACTCGCTGTTCCCGCCATCCGCGCACAATGCTCCCAAGCCCGGGAGAAAAGCATTTTGGGGTGGTGCTCACACCGGGCCCTGGAAGACCTCCCCGGCTGCCTCCAAAGGACGGTTTTCAAGCACTCCTGCCTGCTGTTCCCGCCACCCGCGCAGAATGCTCCCAAGCGCGGGAGAAAAGCGCTTCGGGGTGGTGCTCTCTACAGGCCCTTGGAAGACCTCCCCGGCTGCCTCCAAAGGCCGGTTTGCAAGGACTCCTTCCTGCTGTTCCCGCCAGCCACGCACAATGCTCCCAAGCCCGGGAGAAAAGCATTTTGGGGTGGTGCTCACTCCGGGCCCTTGGAAGACCTCCCCGGCTGCCTCCAATGGCCAGTTTGCAAGCACTCATGTCCGCTGTTCCCACCAGCCGCGCACAATGCTCCCAAGCCCGGGAGAAAAGCTTTTTGGGGTGGTGCTCACACCGGGCCCTGGAAGACCTCCCCGGCTGCCTCCAAAGGCCAGTTTTCAAGCACTCCTGCCTGCTGTTCCCGCCACCTGCGCACAATGCTCCTAAGCCCGGGAGAAAAGCGCTTCGGGGTGGTGCTCTCTACAGGCCCTTGGAAGACCTCCCCGGCTGCCTCCAAAGGCCGGTTTGCAAGGACTCCTTCCTGCTGTTCCCGCCAGCCACGCACAATGCTCCCAAGCCCGGGAGAGAAGCATTTTGGGGTGGTGCTCTCTACAGGCCCTTGGAAGACCTCCCCGGCTGCCTCCAGTGGCCAGTTTGCAAGCACTCATGCCCGCTGTTCCCACCAGCCGCGCACAATGTTCCCAAGCCCGGGAGAAAAGCTTTTTGGGGTGGTGCTCACACCGGGCCCTGGAAGACCTCCCCGGCTGCCTGCAAATGCCGGTTTTCAAGCACTCCTGCCTGCTGTTCCCGCCACCCGCGCACAATACTCCCAAGCCCGGGAGAAAAGCGCTTCGGGGTGGTGATCTCTCCGGGCCCTTGGAAGTCGTCCCCGGCTGCCTCCAAAGGCCGGTTTGCAAGCACTCATGCCCGTTGTTCCCACCAGCCGCGCACAATGCTCCCAAGCCCGGGAGAAAAGCATTTTGGGGTGGTGCTCACTCCGGGCCCTTGGAAGACCTCCCCGGCTGCCTCCAAAGGCCAGTTTGCAAGCAGTCCTGCCTGCTGTTCCCGCCAGCCGCGCACAATGCTCCCAAGCCCGGGAGAAAAGCGCTTCGGGGTGGTGCTCTCTCCGGGCCCTTGGAAGACGTCCCCGGCTGCCTCCAAAGGCCGGTTTGCAAGCACTCGTGCCCGTTGTTCCCACCAGCCGCGCACAATGCTCCCAAGCCCGGGAGAAAAGCATTTTGGGGTGGTGCTCACTCCGGGCCCTTGGAAGACCTCCCCGGCTGCCTCCAAAGGCCAGTTTGCAAGCAGTCCTGCCTGCTGTTCCCGCCAGCCGCGCACAATGTTCCCAAGCCCGGGAGAAAAGCGCTTCGGGGTGGTGCTCTCTCCGGGCACTTTCAAGACCTCCCCGGCTGCCCCCAAAGGCCGGTTTGTAAGTACTCATTCCCGCTGCTTCCGCCAGCCACGCACAATGCTCCCAAGCCCGGGAGAAAAGCATTTTGGGGTGGTGCTCTCTCCGGGCCCTTGGAAGACCTCCCGGGCTGCCTCCAAAGGCCGGTTTGCAAGCATTCATGTCCGTTGTTCCCGACAGCCGCGCACAATGCTCCCAAGCCCGAGAGAAAAGCATTTTGGGGTGGTGATCAGTCCGGCCCTTGGAAGACCTCCCCGGCTGCCTCCAAAGGACAGTTTGCAAGCACTCATGCCCGCTGTTCCCGCCAGCCACGCACAATGCTCCCAAGACCATGAGAAAAGCGCTTCGGGGTGGTGTTCTCTCAGGGACCATGGAGGACATCACCGGCTGCCCCCAAAGGCCGGTTTGCAAGCATTCCCACTCGCTGTTCCCGCCAGGCACACACAATGTTCCAAAACCCCGGAGAAAAGCGCTTCGGGGTGGTGCTCTCTCCGCGCCCTTGGAAGACTTCTCTGGCTGCCGCCAAATGCCGGTTTGCAAGAATTCCCTCCCGCTGTCCCACCAGCCGCACACAATGCTCCAAAACCCGAGAGAAAAGCGCTTCGAGGTGGTGCTCTCTCCGGGCCCTTGCAAGACCTCCCCGGCTGCCTCCAAAGGCCGTTTTGCACGCACTCCCGCCCACTGTTCCCACCAAGCGCGCACAATGCTCCCATCCCGGGAGAAAAGCGCTTCGGGGTGGTGCTCTCTCCGGGCCCTTGCCCCTGAGACTGGGGGCCAGGCAGGGGATCCACAGTCCCAGGCCAAGGCACAACAACATGCACACGTCTGTTCCTGCCCCCTCCACCGGCAGAGAGCTGGGGGGAGCCAGAGTCTGTCAGGCAGCTGCTGGGCTGGCCGCCTGTGTGGGAAGGGGCAGAGCCGACCTAGGGGCAAGTTGGGCCTCTTGCTCTCCCTGCTGCCCTGAGGCTGCTGGGCCAAAGAGGTCTTGGGCATCCAGCCCCTTGCTGGTCCCTTCCCTCTGACGAGGCCCTCTGAGCTCCAGCACCTTGCAGTGTGGAGACAGCCCCTGCCAGCAACCTCCTCTCCAAGGAGGCCTCAACCGAGGCCTAGGCACAGGGGAAAGGCACCAGCGGGGATGAGCCAGTGGAGGCGCACGGGCATATCAGGACCCAGTCCCTGCAGCTTGCCCCTTGGTGGGGCAGTACCCCCGGAGGCCAGGAAGGTCTGGGCAAGGCTGGCCAGGGGCAGGGTCCCTGCTGGGTCCTGCCCCTGGCCTGTGGGGCCTCTGAGCACAACCGGCCCTCTCCCACTGGAAGACCTCCCCGGCTGCCTCCAAAGGCGGGTTTGCCAACACTCCCGCCCGCTGTTCCCGCCAGGCATGCACAACGCTCCCAAGGCCAGGAGAAAAGCGCTTCGGGGTGTTGCTCTCTCCGGGCCCTTGCCCCTGAGCCTGGGGTCCAGGCAGTGGGTCCACACTCCCAGACCAAGGCAGAACCACATGCACACGTCTGTTCCTGACCCCTGCACCGGCAGAGAGCTCGGGGGAGCCAGAGTCTGTCAGGCAGCTGCTGGGTTGGCTGCCTGTGTGGGAAGGGGCAGAGCCGACCTAGGGGGAAGTTGGGCCTCTTGCTCTCCCTGTTGCCCTGAGGCTGCTGGGCCAAAGAGGTCTTGGGCATCCAGCCCCTTGCTGGTCCCTTCCCGCTGACGAGGCCCTCTGAGCTCCAGCACCTTGCAGTGTGGAGACAGCCCCTGCCAGCAACCTCCTCTCCAAGGAGGCCTCAACCGAGGCCTAGGCCCAGGGGAAAGGCACCAGCGGGGATGAGCCTGGGGAGGCGCCCGGGCGTCTCTGGACCCAGGCCCCGCAGCCTGCCCCTTAGTGGGGCAGTACCCCCGGAGGCCAGGAAGGTCTGGGCAAGGCTGGCCAGGGGCAGGGGCCCTGCTGGGTCCTGCCCTTGGCCTGTGGGGCCTCTGAGCACAACCGGCCCTCTCCCACTGGAAGACCTCCCCGGCTGCCTCCAAGGCCGGTTTGCAAGCGCTCCCGCCCACTGTTCCCAGCAGGCGTGCACAATGCTCCCAAGCCCGGGAGAAAAGCGCTTCAGGGTGGTGCTCTCTCCGGGCCCTTGCCCCTGAGCCTGGGGGCAAGGCAGGGTGTCCACACTCCCAGGACAAGGCAGAACCACATGCACACGTCTGATCTGCCCCCTGCACCGGCAGAGAGCTCGGGGGAGCCAGAGTCTGTCAGGCAGCTGCTGGGCTGGCCGCCTGTGTGGGAAGGGGCAGAGCCGACCTAGGGGCAATTTGGGCCTCTTGCTCTCCCTGCTGCCCTGAGGCTGCTGGGCCAAAGAGGTCTTGGGCATCCAGCCCCTTGCTGGTCCCTTCCCTCTGACGAGGCCCTCTGAGCTCCAGCACCTTTCAGTGTGGAGACAGCCCCTGCCAGCAACCTCCTCTCCAAGGAGGCCTCAACCGAGGCCTAGGCCCAGGGGAAAGGCACCAGCGGGGATGAGCCTGGGGAGGCGCCCGGGCATGTCTGGACCCAGTCCCCGCAGCCTGCCCCTTGGTGGGGCAGTACCCCCGGAGGCCAGGAAGGTCTGGGCAAGGCTGCCAGGGGCAGGGACACTGCTGGGTCCTGCCCCTGGCCTGTGGGGCGTCTGAGCACAACCGGCACTCTCCCGCTGGAAGACCTCCCCGTCTGCCTCAAAAGGCCGGTTTGCAAGCACTCCCGCCCGCTGTTCCCGCCAGGCACGCACAATGCTCCCAAGCCCGGGAGAAAAGCGCTTCGGGGTGGTGCTCTCTCCGGGCCCTTGCCCCTGAGCCTGGGGGCAAGGCATGGGGAACACACTCCCAGGCCAAGGCAGAACCACATGCCCACGTCTGTTCCTGTCCCCTGCACCGGCAGAGAGCTTGGGGGAGCCAGAGTCTGTCAGGCAGCTGCTGGGTTGGCCGCCTGTGTGGGAAGGGGCAGAGCCGCCCTAGGGGCAAGTTGGGCCTCTTGCTCTCCCTGCTGCCCTGATGCTGCTGGGCCAAAGATGTCTTGGGCATCCAGCCCCTTACTGGTCCCTTCCCTCTGACGAGGCCCTCTGAGCTCCAGCACCTTGCAGTGTGGAGACAGCCCCTGCCAGCAACCTCCTCTTCAAGGAGGCCTCAACCGAGGCCTAGGCCCAGGGGAAAGGCACCAGCGGGGATGAGCCAGGGGAGGCGCCCGAGCATGTCTGGACCCAGTCCCCGCAGCCTGCCCCTTGGTGGGGCAGTACCCCCGGAGGCCAGGAAGGTCTGGGTAAGACTGGCCAGGGGCAGGGGCCCTGCTGGGTCCTGCCCCTGGCCTGTGGGGCCTCTGAGCACAACCGGCCCTCTCCCACTGGAAGACCTCCCCGGCTGCCTCCAAAGGCCGGTTTGCAAGCGCTCCCGGCCACTGTTACCAGCAGGCGGGCACAATGCTCCTAAGCCCGGAAGAAAAGCGCTTCAGGGTGGTGCTCTCTCTGGGCCCTTGCCCCTGAGCCTGGGGGCAAGGCAGGGTGTCCACACTCCCAGGCCAAGGCAGAACCACATGCACACGTCTGACCTGCCCCCTGCACCGGCAGAGAGCTCGGGGGAGCCAGAGTCTGTCAGGCAGCTGCTGGGATGGCCGCCTGTGTGGGAAGGGGCAGAGCCGACCTAAGGGCAAGTTGGGCCTCTTGCTCTCCCTGCTGCCCTGAGGCTGCTGGGCCAAAGAGGTCTTGGCCATCCAGCCCCTTGCTGGTCCCTTCCCTCTGACGAGGCCCTCTGAGCTCCAGCACCTTGCAGTGTGGAGACAGCCCCTGCCAGCAACCTCCTCTCCAAGGAGGCCTCAACCGAGGCCTAGGCCCAGGGGAAAGGCACCAGCGGGGATGAGCCTGGGGAGGCGCCCGGGCATGACTGGACCCAGGCCCGCAGCCTGCCCCTTGGTGGGGCAGTACCCCCGGAGGCCAGGAAGGTCTGGGCAAGGCTGGCCAGGGGCAGGGGCCCTGCTGGGTCCTGCCCCTGGCCTGTGGGGCCTCTGAGCACAACCGGCCCTCTCCCACTGGAAGACCTCCCCGGCTGCCTCCAAAGGCCGGTTTGTCAACACTCCCGCCCGCTGTTCTCGCCAGGCACGCACAATTCTCCCAAGCCCGGGAGAAAAGCGCTTCGGTGTGTTGCTCTCTCCGGGCCCTTGCCCCTGAGTGTGGGGGCCAGGCAGTGGTTCCACACTCCCAGACCAAGGCAGAACCACATGCACACGTCTGTTCCTGACCCCTGCACCGGCAGAGAGCTCGGGGGAGCCAGAGTCTGTCAGGCAGCTGCTGGGCTGGCCGCCTGTGTGGGAAGGGGCAGAGCCGACCTAGGGGCAAGTTGGGCCTCTTGCTCTCCCTGCTGCCCTGAGGCTGCTGGGCCAAAGAGGTCTTGGGCATCCAGCCCCTTGCTTGTCCCTTCCCTCTGACGAGGCCCTCTGAGCTCCAGCACCTTGCAGTGTGGAGACAGCCCCTGCCAGCAATCTCCTCTCCAAGGAGGCCTCAACCGAGGCCTAGGCCCAGGGAAAAGGCACCAGCGTGGTTGAGCCAGGGGAGGCGCCCGGGCATGTCTGGACCCTGTCCCCGCAGCTTGCCCCTTGGTGGGGCAGTACCCCCGGAGGCCAGGAAGGTCTGGGTAAGGCTGGCCAGGGGCAGGGGCCCTGCTGGGTCCTGCCCCTGGCCTGTGGGGCCTCTGAGCACAACCGGCCCTTGCCCACTGGAAGACCTCCCCGGCTGCCTCCAAAGGCCGGTTTGCAAGCACTCCCGCCCACTGTTCCCGCCAGGCGCGCACAATGCTCCCAAGCCCGGGAGAAAAGCGCTTCGGGGTGGTGGTCTCTCCGGGCCCCTGCCCCTGAGCCCGGGGGCCAGGCAGGGGATCCACAGTCCCAGGCCAAGGCAGAACCACATGCACACGTCTGTTCCTGCCCCCTCCACCGGCAGGGAGCTGGGGGGAGCCAGAGTCTGTCAGGCAGCTGCTGGGCTGGCCGCCTGTGTGGGAAGGGGCAGAGCCGACCTAGGGGCAAGTTGGGCCTCTTGCTCTCCCTGCTGCCCTGAGGCTGCTGGGCCAAAGAGGTCTTGGGCATCCAGCCCCTTGCTGGTCCCTTCCCTCTGACGAGGCCCTCTGAGCTCCAGCACCTTGCAGTGTGGAGACAGCACCTGCCAGCAATCTCCTCTCCAAGGAGGCCTCAACCGAGGCCTAGGCCCAGGGGAAAGGCACCAGCGGGGATGAGCCTGGGGAGGCGCCCGGGCATGTCTGGACCCAGTCCCCGCAGCCTGCCCCTTGGTGGGGCAGTACCCCTGGAGGCCAGGAAGGTCTGGGAAAGGCTGGCCAGGGGCAGTGGACCTGCTGGGTCCTGCCCCTGGCCTGTGGGACCTCTGAGCACAACCGGCCCTCTCCCACTGGAAGACCTCCCCGGCTGCCTCCAAAGTCCTGTTTGCCAACACTCCCACCCACTGTTCACGCCAGACTTGCACAATGCTCCCAAGCCCGGGAGAAAAGCGCTTCGGGGTGGTGCTCTCTCCGGGCCCTTGCCCCTGAGCCTGGGGGCAAGGCATGGGGAACACACACCCAGGCCAAGGCAGAACCACATGCCCACGTCTGTTCCTGTCCCCTGCACCGGCAGAGAGCTTGGGGGAGCCAGAGTCTGTCAGGCAGCTGCTGGGTTGGCCGCCTGTGTGGGAAGGGGCAGAGCCGCCCTAGGGGCAAGTTGGGCCTCTTGCTCTCCCTGCTGCCCTGAGGCTGCTGGGCCAAAGACGTCTTGGGCATCCAGCCCCTTACTGGTCCCTTCCCTCTGACGAGGCCCTCTGAGCTCCAGCACCTTGCAGTGTGGAGACAGCCCCTGCCAGCAACCTCCTCTCCAAGGAGGCCTCAACCGAGGCCTAGGCCCAGGGGAAAGGCACCAGCGGGGATGAGCCTGGGGAGGCGCCCGGGGATGTCTGGACCCAGTCCCCGCAGCCTGCCCCTTGGTGGGGCAGTACCCCCGGAGGCCAGGAAAGTCTGGGCAAGGCTGGCCAGGGTCAGGGGCCCTGCTGGGTCCTGCCCCTGGCCTGTGGGGCCTCTGAGCAAAACCGGCCCTCTCCCACTGGAAGACCTCCCCGGCTGCCTTCAAAGTCCTGTTTGCAAGCACACCCGCCCACTGTTCCCGCCAGGCGCGCACAATGCTCCCAAGCCCGGGAGAAAAGCGCTTCGGGGTGGTGGTCTCTCCGGGCCCTTGCCCCTGAGCCTGGGGGCCAGGCAGGGGATCCACAGTCCCAGGCCAAGGCACAACAACATGCACACGTCTGTTCTTGCCCCCTCCACTGGCAGAGAGCTGGGGGGAGCCAGAGTCTGTCAGGCAGCTGCTGGGCTGGCCGCCTGTGTGGGAAGGGGCAGAGCCGACCTAGGGGCAAGTTGGGCCTCTTGCTCTCCCTGCTGCCCTGAGGCTGCTGGGCCAAAGAGGTCTTGGGCATCCAGCCCCTTGCTGGTCCCTTCCCTCTGACGAGGCCCTCTGAGCTCCAGCACCTTGCAGTGTGGAGACAGACCCTGCCAGCAACCTCCTCTCCAAGGAGGCCTCAACCGAGGCCTAGGCACAGGGGAAAGGCACCAGCGGGGATGAGCCAGTGGAGGCGCACGGGCATATCAGGACCCAGTCCCTGCAGCCTGCCCCTTGGTGGGGCAGTACCCCCGGAGGCCAGGAAGGTCTGGGCAAGGCTGGCCAGGGGCAGGGTCCCTGCTTGGTCCTGCCCCTGGCCTGTGGGGCCTCTGAGCACAACCGGCCCTCTCCCACTGGAAGACCTCCCCGGCTGCCTCCAAAGGCGGGTTTGCCAACACTCCCGCCCGCTGTTCCCGCCAGGCACGCACAACGCTCCCAAGGCCAGGAGAAAAGCGCTTCGGGGTGTTGCTCTCTCCGGGCCCTTGCCCCTGAGCCTGGGGTCCAGGCAGTGGGTCCACACTCCCAGACCAAGGCAGAACCACATGCACACGTCTGTTCCTGACCCCTGCACCGGCAGAGAGCTCGGGGGAGCCAGAGTCTGTCAGGCAGCTGCTGGGTTGGCTGCCTGTGTGGGAAGGGGCAGAGCCGACCTAGGGGCAAGTTGGGCCTCTTGCTCTCCCTGCTGCCCTGAGGCTGCTGGGCCAAAGAGGTCTTGGGCATCCAGCCCCTTGCTGGTCCCTTCCCGCTGACGAGGCCCTCTGAGCTCCAGCACCTTGCAGTGTGGAGACAGCCCCTGCCAGCAACCTCCTCTCCAAGGAGGCCTCAACCGAGGCCTAGGCCCAGGGGAAAGGCACCAGCGGGGATGAGCCTGGGGAGGCGCCCGGGCATCTCTGGACCCAGGCCCCGCAGCCTGCCCCTTAGTGGGGCAGTACCCCCGGAGGCCAGGAAGGTCTGGGCAAGGCTGGCCAGGGGCAGGGGCCCTGCTGCGTCCTGCCCCTGGCCTGTGGGGCCTTGAGCACAACCGGCCCTCTCCCACTGGAAGACCTCCCCGGCTGCCTCCAAGGCCGGTTTGCAAGCGCTCCCGCCCACTGTTCCCAGCAGGCGTACACAATGCTCCCAAGCCCGGGAGAAAAGCGCTTCAGGGTGGTGCTCTCTCCGGGCCCTTGCCCCTGAGCCTGGGGGCAAGGCAGGGTGTCCACACTCCCAGGACAAGTCAGAACCACATGCACACGTCTGATCTGCCCCCTGCACCGGCAGAGAGCTCGGGGGAGCCAGAGTCTGTCAGGCAGCTGCTGGGCTGTCCGCCTGTGTGGGAAGGGGCAGAGCCGACCTAGGGGCAAGTTGGGCCTCTTGCTCTCCCTGCTGCCCTGAGGCTGCTAGGCCAAAGAGGTCTTGGGCATCCAGCCCCTTGCTGGTCCCTTCCCTCTGACGAGGCCCTCTGAGCTCCAGCACCTTGCAGTGTGGAGACAGCCCCTGCCAGCAACCTCCTCTCCAAGGAGGCCTCAACCGAGGCCTAGGCCCAGGGGAAAGGCACCAGCGGGGATGAGCCTGGGGAGGCGCCCGGGCATGTCTGGACCCAGTCCCCGCAGCCTGCCCCTTGGTGGGGCAGTACCCCCGGAGGCCAGGAAGGTCTGGGCAAGGCTGGCCAGGGGCAGGGGCCCTGCTGGGTCCTGCCCCTGGCCTGTGGGGTCTCTGAGCACAACCGGCCCTCTCCCACTGGAAGAACTCCCCGGCTGCCTCCAAAGGCCAGTTTGCCAACACTCCCGCCCGCTGTTCCCGCCAGGCACGCACAATGCTCCCAAGCCCGGGAGAAAAGCGCTTCGGGGTGGTGCTCTCCTCGGGCACTTGCCCCTGAGCCTGGGGGCCAGGCAGTTGGACCACACTCCCAGACCAAGGCAGAACCACATGCACACGTCTGTTCCTGACCCCTGCACCGGCAGAGAGCTCGGGGGAGCCAGAATCTGTCAGGCAGCTGCTGGGCTGGCCGCCTGTGTGGGAAGGGGCAGAGCCGACCTAGGGGCAAGTTGGGCCTCTTCCTCTCCCTGCTGCCCTGAGGCTGCTGGGCCAAAGAGGTCTTGGGCATCCAGCCACTTGCTGGTCCCTTCCCTCTGACGAGGCCCTCTGAGCTCCAGCACCTTGCAGTGTGGAGACAGCTCCTGCCAGCAACATGCTCTCCAAGGAGGCCTCAACCGAGGCCTAGGCCCAGGGGAAAGGCACCAGCGGGGATGAGCCTGGGGAGGCGCCCGGGCATGTCTGGACCCCGTCCCCGCAGCCTGTCCCTTGGTGGGGCAGTACCCCCGGAGGCCAGGAAGGTCTGGGCAAGGCTGGCCAGGGACAGGGGCCCTGCTGGGTCCTCCCCATGGCCTGTGGGGCCTCTGAGCACAACCGGCCCTCTCCCACTGGAAGACCTCCCCGGCTGCCTCCAAAGGCCAGTTTGCCAACACTCCTGCCCGCTCTTCCCGCCAGGCACGCACAATGCTCCCAAGCCCGGGAGAAAAGCGCTTCGGGGTGGTGGTCTCTCCGGGCCCTTGCCCCTGAGCCTGGGGGCCAGGCAGGGGATCCACAGTCCCAGGCCAAGGCAGAACAACATGCACACGTCTGTTCCTGCCCCCTCCACCGGCAGAGAGCTGGGGGGAGCCAGAGTCTGTCAGGCAGCTGCTGGGCTGGCCGCCTGTGTGGGAAGGGGCAGAGCCGACCTAGGGGCAAGTTGGGCCTCTTGCTCTCCCTGCTGCCCTGAGGCTGCTGGGCCAAAGAGGTCTTGGGCATCCAGCCCCTTGCTGGTCCCTTCCCTCTGACGAGGCCCTCTGAGCTCCAGCACTTTGCAGTGTGGAGACAGCCCCTGCCAGCAATCTCCTCTCCAAGGAGGTCTCAACCGAGGCCTAGGCCCAGGGGAAAGGCACCAGCGGGGTTGAGCCAGGGGAGGCGCCCGGGCATGTCTGGACCCTGTCCCCGCAGCCTGCCCCTTGGTGGGGCAGTACCCCCGGAGGCCAGGAAGGTCTGGGCAAGGCTGGCCAGGGGCAGGGGCCCTGCTGGGTCCTGCCCCTGGCCTGTGGGGCCTCTGAGCACAACCGGCCCTCTCCCACTGGAAGACCTCCCCGGCTGCCTCCAAAGTCCTGTTTGCAAGCACTCCCGCCCACTGTTCCCGCCAGGTGCGCACAATGCTCCCAAGCCCGGGAGAAAAGCGCTTCGGGGTGGTGGTCTCTCCGGGCCCTTGCCCCTGAGCCTGGGGGCCAGGCAGGGGATCCACAGTCCCAGGCCAAGGCACAACAACATGAACACGTCTGTTCCTGCCCCCTCCACCGGCAGAGAGCTGGGGGGAGCCAGAGTCTGTCAGGCAGCTGCTGGGCTGGCCGCCTGTGTGGGAAGGGGCAGAGCCGACCTATGGGCAAGTTGGGCCTCTTGCTCTCCCTGCTGCCCTGAGGCTGCTGGGCCAAAGAGGTCTTGGGCATCCAGCCCCTTGCTGGTCCCTTCCCTCTGACGAGGCCCTCTGAGCTCCAGCACCTTGCAGTGTGGAGACAGCCCCTGCCAGCAACCTCCTCTCCAAGGAGGCCTCAACCGAAGCCTAGGCACAGGGGAAAGGCACCAGCGGGGATGAGCCAGTGGAGGCGCACGGGCATATCAGGACCCAGTCCCTGCAGCCTGCCCCTTGGTGGGGCAGTACCCCCGGAGGCCAGGAAGGTCTGGGCAAGGCTGGCCAGGGGCAGGGTCCCTGCTGGGTCCTGCCCCTGGCCTGTGGGGCCTCTGAGCACAACCGGCCCTCTCTCACTGGAAGACCTCCCCGGCTGCCTCCAAAGGCGGGTTTGCCAACACTCCCGCCCGCTGTTCCGCCAGGCATGCACAACGCTCCCAAGGCCAGGAGAAAAGCGCTTCTGGGTGTTGCTGTCTCCGGGCCCTTGCCCCTGAGCCTGGGGTCCAGGCAGTGGGTCCACACTCCCAGACCAAGGCAGAACCACATGCACACGTCTGTTCCTGACCCCTGCACCGGCAGAGAGCTCGGGGGAGCCAGAGTCTGTCAGGCAGCTGCTGGGTTGGCTGCCTGTGTGGGAAGAAGCAGAGCCGACCTAGGGGCAAGTTGGGCCTCTTGCTCTCCCTGCTGCCCTGAGGCTGCTGGGCCAAAGAGGTCTTGGGCATCCAGCCCCTTGCTGGTCCCTTCCCGCTGACGAGGCCCTCTGAGCTCCAGCACCTTGCAGTGTGGAGACAGCCCCTGCCAGCAACCTCCTCTCCAAGGAGGCATCAACCGAGGCCTATGCCCAGGGGAAAGGCACCAGCGGGGATGAGCCTGGGGAGGCGCCCAGGCATGTCTGGACCCAGTCCCCGCAGCCTGCCCCTTGGTGGGGCAGTACCCCCGGAGGCCAGGAAGGTCTGGGCAAGGCTGGCCAGGGGCAGGGGACCTGCTGGGTCCTGCCCCTGGCCTGTGAGGCCTCTGAGCACAACCGGCCCTCTCCCACTGGAAGACCTCCACGGCTGCCTCCAAAGTCCTGTTTGCAAACACTCCCGCCCGCTGTTCACGCCAGGCTCGCACAATGCTCCCAAGCCCGTGAGGAAAGCGCTTCGGGGTGGTGCTCTCTCCGGGCCCTTGCCCCTGAGCCTGGGGGCAAGGCAGGGGGAACACACTCCCAGGCCAAGGCAGAACCTCATGCCCACGTCTGTTCCTGTCCCCTGCACCGGCAGAGAGCTTGGGGGAGCCAGAGTCTGTCAGGCAGCTGCTGGGTTGGCCGCCTGTGTGGGAAGGGGCAGAGCCGCCCTAGGGGCAAGTTGGGCCTCTTGCTCTCCCTGCTGCCCTGAGGCTGCTGGGCCAAAGACGTCTTGGGCATCCAGCCCCTTACTGGTCCCTTCCCTCTGACGAGGCCCTCTGAGCTCCAGCACCTTGCAGTGTGGAGACAGCCCCTGCCAGCAACCTCCTCTCCAAGGAGGCCTCAACCGAGGCCTAGGCCCAGGGGAAAGGCACCAGCGGGGATGAGCCTGGGGAGGCGCTCGGGCATGTCTGGACCCAGGCCCCGCAGCCTGCCCCTTGGTGGGGCAGTACCCCCGGAGGCCAGGAAGGTCTGGGCAAGGCTGGCCAGGGGCAGGGGCCCTGCTGCATCCTGCCCCTGGCCTGTGGGGCCTCTGAGCACAACCGGCCCTCTCCCACTGGAAGACCTCCCCGGCTGCCTCCAAAGTCCTGTTTGCAAACACTCCCGCCCGCTGTTCATGCCAGGCTCGCACAATGCTCCCAAGCCCGTGAGGAAAGCGCTTCAGGGTGGTTCTCTCTCCGGGCCCTTGCCCCTGAGCCTGGGGGCAAGGCAGGGTGTCCACACTCCCAGGACAAGGCAGAACCACATGCACACGTCTGATCTGCCCCCTGCACCGGCAGAGAGCTCGGGGGAGCCAGAGTCTGTCAGGCAGCTGCTGGGCTGGCCGCCTGTGTGGGAAGGGGCAGAGCCAACCTAGGGGCAAGTTGGGCCTCTTGCTCTCCCTGCTGCCCTGAGGCTGCTGGGCCAAAGAGGTCTTGGGCATCCAGCCCCTTGCTGGTCCCTTCCCTCTGACCAGGCCCTCTGAGCTCCAGCACCTTGCAGTGTGGAGACAGCCCCTGCCAGCAACCTCCTCTCCAAGGAGGCCTCAACCGAGGCCTAGGCCCAGGGGAAAGGCACCAGCGGGGATGAGCCTGGGGAGGCGCCCGGGCATGTCTGGACCCAGTCCCCGCAGCCTGCCCCTTGGTGGGGCAGTACCCCCGGAGGCCAGGAAGGTCTCGGCAAGGCTGCCAGGGGCAGGGACACTGCTGGGTCCTGCCCCTGGCCTGTGGGGCGTCTGAGCACAACCGGCACTCTCCCGCTGGAAGACCTCCCCGTCTGCCTCGAAAGGCCGGTTTGCAAGCACTCCCGCCCGCTGTTCCCGCCAGGCACGCACAACGCTCCCAAGGCCAGGAGAAAAGCGCTTCGGGGTGTTGCTCTCTCCGGGCCCTTGCCCCTGAGCCTGGGGTCCAGGCAGTGGGTCCACACTCCCAGACCAAGGCAGAACCACATGCACACGTCTGTTCCTGACCCCTGCACCGGCAGAGAGCTCGGGGGAGCCAGAGTCTGTCAGGCAGCTGCTGGGTTGGCTGCCTGTGTGGGAAGGGGCAGAGCCGACCTAGGGGCAAGTTGGGCCTCTTGCTCTCCCTGCTGCCCTGAGGCTGCTGGGCCAAAGAGGTCTTGGGCATCCAGCCCCTTGCTGGTCCCTTCCCTCTGACGAGGCCCTCTGAGCTCCAGCACCTTGCAGTGTGGAGACAGCCCCTGCCAGCAACCTCCTCTCCAAGGAGGCATCAACCGAGGCCTATGCCCAGGGGAAAGGCACCAGCGGGGATGAGCCTGGGGAGGCGCCCAGGCATGTCTGGACCCAGTCCCCGCAGCCTGCCCCTTGGTGGGGCAGTACCCCCGGAGGCCAGGAAGGTCTGGGCAAGGCTGGCCAGGGGCAGGGGACCTGCTGGGTCCTGCCCCTGGCCTGTGGGGCGTCTGAGCACAACCGGCACTCTCCCGCTGGAAGACCTCCCCGTCTGCCTCGAAAGGCCGGTTTGCAAGCACTCCCGCCCGCTGTTCCCGCCAGGCACGCACAATGCTCCCAAGCCCGGGAGAAAAGCGCTTCGGGGTGGTGCTCTCTCCGGGCCCTTGCCCCTGAGCCTGGGGGCCAGGCAGGGGGAACACACTCCCAGGCCAAGGCAGAACGACATGCACACGTCTGTTCCTGCCCCCTACACCGGCAGAGAGCTCGGGGGAGCCAGAGACTACCAGGCTGCTGCTGGGCTGGCCGCCTGTGTGGGACGGGGCAGAGCCGACCTAGGGGCAAGTTGGGCCTCTTGCTCTCCCTGCTGCCCTGAGGCTGCTGGGTCAAAGAGGTCTTGGGCATCCAGCCCTTTGCTGGTCCCTTCCCTCTGACGAGGCCCTCTGATCTCCAGCACCTTGCAGTGTGGAGACAGCCCCTGCCAGCAACCTCCTCTCCAAGGAGGCCTCAACCGAGGCCTAGGCCCAGGGGAAAGGCACCAGCGGGGATGAGCCTGGGGAGGCGCCCGGGGATGTCTGGACCCAGTCCCCGCAGCCTGCCCCTTGGTGGGGCAGTACCCCCGGAGGCCAGGAAGGTCTGGGCAAGGCTGGCCAGGGTCAGGGGCCCTGCTGGGTCCTGCCCCTGGCCTGTGGGGCCTCTGAGCACAACCGGCCCTCTCCCACTGGAAGACCTCCCCGGCTGCCTCCAAAGTCCTGTTTGCTAACACTCCCGCCCGCTGTTCACGCCAGGCTCGCACAATGCTCCCAAGCCCGGGAGAAAAGCGCATTGGGGTGGTTCTCTCTCCGGGCCCTTGCCCCTGAGCCTGGGGGCAAGGCACGGGGAACACACTCCCTGGCCAAGGCAGAACCACATGCCCACGTCTGTTCCTGTCCCCTGCACCGGCAGAGAGCTTGGGGGAGCCAGAGTCTGGCAGGCAGCTGCTGGGTTGGCCGCCTGTGTGGGAAGGGGCAGAGCCGACCTAGGGGCAAGTTGGGCCTCTTGCTCTCCCTGCTGCCCTGAGGCTGCTGGGCCAAAGACGTCTTGGGCATCCAGCCCCTTACTGGTCCCTTCCCTCTGACGAGGCCCTCTGAGCTCCAGCACCTTGCAGTGTGGAGACAGCCCCTGCCAGCAACCTCCTCTCCAAGGAGGCCTCAACCGAGGCCTAGGCCCAGGGGAAAGGCACCAGCGGGGATGAGCCAGGGGAGGCGCCCAAGCATGTCTGGACCCAGTCCCCGCAGCCTGCCCCTTGGTGGGGCAGTACCCCCGGAGGCCAGGAAGGTCTGGGCAAGGCTGGCCAGGGGCAGGGGCCCTGCTGCGTCCTGCCCCTGGCCTGTGGGGCCTCTGAGCACAACCGTCCCTCTCCCACTGGAAGACCTCCCCGGCTGCCTCCAAAGGCCGGTTTGCAAGCGCTCCCGCCCACTGTTCCCAGCAGGCGTGCACAATGCTCCCAAGCCCGGGAGAAAAGCGCTTCAGGGTGGTGCTCTCTCCGGGCCCTTGCCCCTGAGCCTGGGGTCAAGGCACGGTGTCCACACTCCCAGGCCAAGTCAGAACCACATGCACACGTCTGTTCCTGCCCCCTGCACCGGCAGAGATCTCGGGGGAGCCAGAGTCTGTCAGGCAGCTGCTGGGCTGGCCGCCTGTGTGGGAAGTGGCAGAGCCGACCTAGGGGCAAGTTGGGCCTCTTGCCCTCCCTGCTGCCCTGAGGCTGCTTGGCCAAAGAGGTCTTGGGCATCCAACCCCTTGCTGGTCCCTTCCCTCTGACGAGGCCCTCTGAGCTCCAGCACCTTGCAGTGTGGAGACAGCCCCTGCCAGCAACCTCCTCTCCAAGGAGGCCTAAACCGAGGCCTAGGCACAGGGGAAAGGCACCAGCGGGGATGAGCCTGGGGAGGCGCCCGGGCATGTATGGACCCAGTCCCCGCAGCCTGCCCCTTGGTGGGGCACTACTCCCGGAGGCGAGGAAGGTCTGGGAAAGGCTGGCGAGGGGCACGGGACCTGCTGGGTCCTGCCCCTGGCCTGTGGGGCCTCTGAGCACAACCGGCCCTCTCCCACTGGAAGACGTCCCCGGCTGCCTCCAAAGGCCGGTTTGCAAGCACTCCCGCCCACTGTTCCAACCAAGGGCGCACAACGCTCCCAAGCCTGGGAGAAAATCGCCTCGGGGTGGTGCTCTCTCCGGGCCCTTTCCCCTGAGCCTGGGGGCCAGGCAGGGTGTCCACACTCCCAGGCCAAGGCAGAAGGACATGCACACCTCTGTTCCTGCCCCATGCACCGGCAGAGAGCTCGGGGGAGCCAAAGTCTGTCAGGCAGCTGCTGGGCTGGCCGCCTGTGTGGGAAGGGGCAGAGCCGACCTAGGGGCAAGTTGGGCCTCTTGCTCTCCCTGCTGCCCTGAGGCTGCTGGGTCAAAGAGGTCTTGGGCATCCAGCCCTTTGCTGGTCCCTTCCCTCTGACGAGGCCCTCTGAGCTCCAGCACCTTGCAGTGTGGAGACAGCCCCTGCCAGCAACCTCCTCTCCAAAGAGGCCTCAACCGAGGCCTACGCCCAGGGGAAAAGCACCAGCGGGGATGATCCTGGGGAGGCGCACGGACATGTCTGGACCCAGTCCCCGCAGCCTGCCCCTTGGTGGGGCAGTACCCCCGGAGGCCAGGAAGGTCTGGGCAAGGTTGGCAAGGGGCAGGGGCCCTGCTGGGTCCTGCCCCTGGCCTGTGAGGCCTCTGAGCACAACCGGCCCTCTCCCACTGGAAGACCTCCCCGGCTGCCTCCAAAGTCCTGTTTGCAAACACTCCCGCCCGCTGTTCACGCCAGGCTCGCACAATGCTCCCAAGCCCGGGAGAAAAGCGCTTCGGGGTGGTGCTCTCTCCGGGCCCTTGCCCCTGAGCCTGGGGGCCAGGCAGTGGGTCCACACTCCCAGACCAAGGCAGAACCACATGCACACGTCTGTTCCTGACCCCTGCACCGGCAGAGAGCTCTGGGGAGCCAGAGTCTGTCAGGCAGGTGCTGGGCTGGCCGCCTGTGTGGGAAGGGTTAGAGCCGACCTAGGGGCAAGTTGGGCCTCTTCCTCTCCCTGCTGCCCTGAGGCTGCTGGGCCAAAGAGGTCTTGGGCATCCAGCCCCTTGCTGGTCCCTTCCCTCTGACGAGGCCCTCTGAGCTCCAGCACCTTGCAGTGTGGAGACAGCCCCAACCAGCAACCTCCTCTCCAATGAGGCCTCAACCGAGGCCTAGGCCTAGGGGAAAGACACCAGCGGGGATGAGCCTGGGGAGGCGCCCGGGCATGTCTGGACCCAGTCCCCGCAGCCTGCCCCTTGGTGGGGCAGTACCCCCGGAGGCCATGAAGGTCTGTGCAAGGCTGCCAGGGGCAGGGACAGTGCTGGGTCCTGCCCCTGGCCTGTTGGACGTCTGAGCACAACCGGCACTCTCGCGCTGGAAGACCTCCCCGTCTGCCTCCAAAGGCCGGTTTGCAAGCACTCCCGCCCGCTGTTCCCGCCAGGCGCACAATGCTCCCAAGCCCGGGAGAAAAGCGCTTCGGGGTGGTGCTCTCTCCGGGCCCTTGCCCCTAAGCCTGCGGGCCAGGCAGGGGGAACACACTCCCAGGCCAAGACAGAACGACATGAACACGTCTGTTCCTGCCCCCTACACCGGCAGAGAGCTCGGGGGAGCCAGAGTCTCTCAGGCAGGTGCTGGGCTGGCCGCCTGTGTGGGAAGGGGCAGAGCCGACCTAGGGGCAAGTTGGGCCTCTTGCTCTCCCTGCTGCCCTGAGGCTGCTGGGCCAAAGACGTCTTGGGCATCCAGCCCTTTGCTGGTCCCTTCCCTCTGACGAGGCCCTCTGAGCTCCAGCACCTTGCAGTGTGGAGACAGCACCTGCCAGCAATCTCCTCTCCAAGGAGGCCTCAACCGAGGCCTAGGCCCAGGGGAAAAGCACCAGCGGGGATGAGCCTGGGGAGGCGCCCGGGCATGTCTGGACCCAGTCCCCGCAGCCTGCCCCTTGGTGGGGCAGTACCCCTGGAGGCCAGGAAGGTCTGGGCAAGTCTGACCAGGGGCAGGGGACCTGCTGGGTCCTGCCCCTGGCCTGTGGGGCCTCTGAGCACAACCGGCCCTCTCCCACTGAAAGACCTCCCCGGCTGCCTCCAAAGTCCTGTTTGCCAACACTCCCACCCGCTGTTCACGCCAGACTTGCACAATGCTCCCAAGCCCGTGAGAAAAGCGCTTCGGGGTGGTGCACTCTCCGGGCCCTTGCCCCTGAGCCTGGGGGCAAGGCATGGGGAACACACTCCCAGGCCAAGGCAGAACCACATGCCCACGTCTGTTCCTGTCCCCTTCACCGGCAGAGAGCTTGGGGGAGCCAGAGTCTGTCAGGCAGCTGCTGGGTTGGCCGCCTGTGTGGGAAGGGGCAGAGCCGCCCTAGGGGCAAGTTGGGCCTCTTGCTCTCCCTGCTGCCCTGAGGCTGCTGGGCCAAAGACGTCTTGGGCATCCAGCCCCTTACTGGTCCCTTCCCTCTGACGAGGCCCTCTGAGCTCCAGCACCTTGCAGTGTGGAGACAGCCCCTGCCAGCAACCTCCTCTCCAAGGAGGCCTCAACCGAGGCCTAGGCCCAGGGGAAAGGCACCAGCGGGGATGAGCCAGGGGAGGCGCCCGAGCATGTCTGGACCCAGTCCCCGCAGCCTGCCCCTTGGTGGGGCAGTACCCCCGGAGGCCAGGAAGGTCTGGGTAAGGCTGGCCAGGGGCAGGGGCCCTGCTGGGTCCTGCCCCTGGCCTGTGGGGCCTCTGAGCACAACCGGCCCTCTCCCACTGGAAGACCTCCCCGGCTGCCTCCAAAGGCCGGTTTGCAAGCGCTCCCGGCCACTGTTACCAGCAGGCGGGCACAATGCTCCTAAGCCCGGAAGAAAAGCGCTTCAGGGTGGTGCTCTCTCCGGGCCCTTGCCCCTGAGCCTGGGGGCAAGGCAGGGTGTCCACACTCCCAGGCCAAGGCAGAACCACATGCACACGTCTGATCTGCCCCCTGCACCGGCAGAGAGCTCGGGGGAGCCAGAGTCTGTCAGGCAGCTGCTGGGCTGGCCGCCTGTGTGGGAAGTGGCAGAGCCGACCAAGGGGCAAGTTGGGCCTCTTGCTCTCCCTGCTGCCCTGAGGCTGCTGGGCCATAGAGGTCTTGGGCATCCAGCCCCTTGCTGGTCCCTTCCCTCTGACGAGGCCCTCTGAGCTCCAGCACCTTGCAGTGTGGAGACAGCCCCTGCCAGCAACCTCCTCTCCAAGGAGGCCTCAACCGAGGCCTAGGCCCAGGGGAAAGGCACCAGCGGGGATGAGCCTGGGGAGGCGCCCGGGCATGTCTGGACCCAGTCCCCGCAGCCTGCCCCTTGGTGGGGCAGTACCCCCGGAGGCCAGGAAGGTCTGTGCAAGGCTGGCCAGGGGCAGGGGCCCTGCTGGGTCCTGCCCCTGGCCTGTGGGGCCTCTGAGCACAACCGGCCCTCTCCCACTGGAAGAACTCCCCGGCTCCCTCCAAAGGCCAGTTTGCCAACACTCCCGCCCGCTGTTCCCGCCAGGCACGCACAATGCTCCCAAGCCCGGGAGAAAAGCGCTTCGGGGTGGTGCTCTCCTCGGGCCCTTGCCCCTGAGCCTGGGGTCCAGGCAGTTGGTCCACACTCCCAGACCAAGGCAGAACCACATGCACACGTCTGTTCCTGACCCCTGCACCGGCAGAGAGTTCGGGGGAGCCAGAGTCTGTCAGGCAGCTGCTGGGCTGGCCGCCTGTGTGGGAAGGGGCAGAGCCGACCTAGGGGCAAGTTGGGCCTCTTCCTCTCCCTGCTGCCCTGAGGCTGCTGGGCCAAAGAGGTCTTGGGCATCCAGCCCCTTGCTGGTCCCTTCCCTCTGACGAGGCCCTCTGAGCTCCAGCACCTTGCAGTGTGGAGACAGCCCCTGCCAGCAACATCCTCTCCAAGGAGGCCTCAACCGAGGCCTAGGCCCAGGGGAAAGGCACCAGCGGGGATGAGCCTGGGGACGCGCCGGGGCATGTCTGGACCCAGTCCCCGCAGCCTGCCCCTTGGTGGGGCAGGACCCCCGGAGGCCAGGAAGATCTGGGCAAGGCTGGCCAAGGGCAGGGGCCCTGCTGGGTCCTCCCCATGGCCTGTGGGGCCTCTGAGCACAACCGGCCCTCTCCCACTGGAAGACCTCCACGGCTGCCTCCAAAGGCCGGTTTGCAAGCACTCCCGCCCACTGTTCCCGCCAGGCGCGCACAATGCTCCCAAGCCCGGGAGAAAAGCGCTTCGGGGTGGTGCTCTCTCCGGGCCCTTGCCCCTGAGCCTGTGGGCAAGGCAGGGGGAACACACTCCCAGACCAAGGCAGAAACACATGCACACGTCTGTTCCTGTCCCCTGCACCGGCAGAGAGCTCGGGGGAGCCAGAGTCTCTCAGGCAGGTGCTGGGCTGGCCGCCTGTGTGGGAAGGGGCAGAGCCGACCTAGGGGCAAGTTGCGCCTCTTGCTCTCCCTGCTGCCCTGAGGCTGCAGGGCCAAAGACGTCTTGGGCATCCAGCCCCTTACTGGTCCCTTCCCTCTGACGAGGCCCTCTGAGCTCCAGCACCTTGCAGTGTGGAGACAGCCCCTGCCAGCAATCTCCTCTCCAAGGAGGCCTCAACCGAGGCCTAGGCCCAGGGGAAAGGCACCAGCGGGGTTGAGCCAGGGGAGGCGCCCGGGCATGTCTGGACCCTGTCCCCGCAGCCTGCCCCTTGGTGGGGCAGTACCCCCGGAGGCCAGGAAGGTCTGGGCAAGGCTGGCCAGGGGCAGGGGCCCTGCTGGGTCCTGCCCCTGGCCTGTGGGGCCTCTGAGCACAACCGGCCCTCTCCCACTGGAAGACCTCCCCGGCTGCCTCCAAAGGCCGGTTTGGAAGCACTCCCGCCCACTGTTCCCGCCAGGCGCGCACAATGCTCCCAAGCCCGGGAGAAAAGCGCTTCGGGGTGGTGGTCTCTCCGGGCCCTTGCCCCTGAGCCTGGGGGCCAGGCAGGGGATCCACAGTCCCAGGCCAAGGCACAAAAACATGCACACGTCTGTTCCTGCCCCCTCCACCGGCAAAGAGCTGGGGAGAGCCAGATTCTGTCAGGCAGCTGCTGGGCTGGCCGCCTGTGTGGGAAGGGGCAGAGCCGACCTAGGGGCAAGTTGGGCCTCTTGCTCTCCCTGCTGCCCTGAGGCTGCTGGGCCAAAGAGGTCTTGAGCATCCAGCCCCTTGCTGGTCCCTTCCCTCTGACGAGGCCCTCTGAGCTCCAGCACCTTGCAGTGTTGAGACAGACCCTGCCAGCAACCTCCTCTCCAAGGAGGCCTCAACCGAGGCCTAGGCCCAGCGGAAAGGCACCAGCGGGGATGAGCCAGTGGAGGGGCCCGGGCATGTCTGGACCCAGTCCCCGCAGCCTGCCCCTTGGTGGGGCAGTACCCCCGGAGGCCAGGAAGGTCTGGGCAAGGCTGGCCAGGGGCAGGGTCCCTGCTGGGTCCTGCCCCTGGCCTGTGGGGCCTCTGAGCACAACCGGCCCTCTCCCACTGGAAGAACTCCCCGGCTGCCTTCAAAGGCGGGTTTGCCAACACTCCCGCCCGCTGTTCCCGCCAGGCACGCACAACGCTCCCAAGGCCAGGAGAAAAGCGCTTCGGGGTGTTGCTCTTTCCGGGCCCTTGCCCCAGAGCCTGGGGTCCAGGCAGTGGGTCCACACTCCCAGACCAAGGCAGAACCACATGCACACGACTGTTCCTGACCCCTGAACCGGCAGAGAGCTCAGGGGAGCCAGAGTCTATCAGGCAGCTGCTGGGTTGGCTGCCTGTGTGGGAAGGGGCAGAGCCGACCTAGGGGCAAGTTGGGCCTCTTGCTCTCCCTGCTGCCCTGAGGCTGCTGGGCCAAAGAGGTCTTGGGCATCCAGCCCCTTGCTGGTCCCTTCCCGCTGACGAGGCCCTCTGAGCTCCAGCACCTTGCAGTGTGGAGACAGCCCCTGCCAGCAACCTCCTCTCCAAGGAGGCCTCAACCGAGGCCTATGCCCAGGGGAAAGGCACCAGCGGGGATGAGCCTAGGGAGGCGCCCAGGCATGTCTGGACCCAGTCCCCGCAGCCTGCCCCTTGGTGGGGCAGTACCCCCGGAGGCCAGGAAGGTCTGGGCAAGGCTGGCCAGGGGCAGGGGACCTGCTGGGTCCTGCCCCTGGCCTGTGAGGCCTCTGAGCACAACCGGCCCTCTCCCATTGGAAGACCTCCACGGCTGCCTCCAAAGTCCTGTTTGCAAACACTCCCGCCCGCTGTTCACGCCAGGCTCGCACAATGCTCCCAAGCCCGGGAGAAAAGCGCTTCGGGGTGGTGCTCTCTCCGGGCCCTTGCCCCTGAGCCTGGGGGCAAGGCAGGGGGAACACACTCCCAGGCCAAGGCAGAACCACATGCCCACGTCTGTTCCTGTCCCCTGCACTGGCAGAGAGCTTGGGGGAGCCAGAGTCTGTCAGGCAGCTGCTGAGTTGGCCGCCTGTGTGGGAAGGGGCAGAGCCGCCCTAGGGGCAAGTTGGGCCTCTTGCTCTCCCTGCTGCCCTGAGGCTGCTGGGCCAAAGACGTCTTGGGCATCCAGCCCCTTACTGGTCCCTTCCCTCTGACGAGGCCCTCTGAGCTCCAGCACCTTGCAGTGTGGAGACAGCCCCAGCCAGCAACCTCCTCTCCAAGGAGGCCTCAACCGAGGCCTAGGCCCAGGGGAAAGGCACCAGCGGGGATGAGCCTGGGGAGGCGCCCGGGCATGTCTGGACACAGGCCCCGCAGCCTGCCCCTTGGTGGGGCAGTACCCCCGGAGGCCAGGAAGGTCTGGGCAAGGCTGGCCAGGGGCAGGGGCCCTGCTGCGTCCTGCCCCTGGCCTGTGGGGCCTCTGAGCACAACCGGCCCTCTCCCACTGGAAGACCTCCCCGGCTGCCTCCAAAGGCCGGTTTGCAAGCGCTCCCGCCCACTGTTCCCAGCAGGCGTGCACAATGCTCCCAAGCCCGGGAGAAAAGCGCTTCAGGGTGGTGCTCTCTCCGGGCCCTTGCCCCTGAGCCTGGGGGCAAGGCAGGGTGTCCACACTCCCAGGACAAGGCAGAACCACATGCACACGTCTGATCTGCCCCCTGCACCGGCAGAGAGCTCGGGGGAGCCAGAGTCTGTCAGGCAGCTGCTGGGCTGGCCGCCTGTGTGGGAAGGGGCAGAGCCGACCTAGGGGCAAGTTGGGCCTCTTGCTCTCCCTGCTGCCCTGAGGCTGCTGGGCCAAAGAGGTCTTGGGCATCCAGCCCCTTGCTGGTCCCTTCCCTCTGACGAGGCCCTCTGAGCTCCAGCACCTTGCAGTGTGGAGACAGCCCCTGCCAGCAACCTCCTCTCCAAGGAGTCCTCAACCGAGGCCTAGGCCCAGGGGAAAGGCACCAGCGGGGATGAGCCTTGGGAGGCGCCCGGGCATGTCTGGACCCAGTCCCCGCAGCCTGCCCCTTGGTGGGGCAGTACCCCCGGAGGCCAGGAAGGTCTGGGCAAGGCTGCCAGGGGCAGGGACACTGCTGGGTCCTGCCCCTGGCCTGTGGGGCGTCTGAGCACAACCGGCACTCTCCCGCTGGAAGACCTCCCCGTCTGCCTCGAAAGGCCGGTTTGCAAGCACTCCCGCCCGCTGTTCCCGCCAGGCGCGCACAGTGCTCCCAAGCCCGGGAGAAAAGCGCTTCGGGGTGGTGCTCTCTCCGGGCCCTTGCCCCTGAGCCTGGGGGCCAGGCAGGGGGAACACACTCCCAGGCCAAGGCAGAACGACATGCACACGTCTGTTCCTGCCCCCTACACCGGCAGAGAGCTCGGGGGAGCCAGAGACTGCCAGGCTGCTGCTGGGCTGGCCGCCTGTGTGGGACGGGGCAGAGCCGACCTAGGGGCAAGTTGGGCCTCTTGCTCTCCCTGCTGCCCTGAGGCTGCTGGGTCAAAGAGGTCTTGGGCATCCAGCCCTTTGCTGGTCCCTTCCCTCTGACGAGGCCCTCTGATCTCCAGCACCTTGCAGTGTGGAGACAGCCCCTGCCAGCAACCTCCTCTCCAAGGAGGCCTCAACCGAGGCCTAGGCCCAGGGGAAAGGCACCAGCGGGGATGAGCCTGGGGAGGCGCCCGGGGATGTCTGGACCCAGTCCCCGCAGCCTGCCCCTTGGTGGGGCAGTACCCCCGGAGGCCAGGAAGGTCTGGGCAAGACTGGCCAGGGGCAGGGGCCCTGCTGGGTCCTGCCCCTGGCCTGTGGGGCCTCTGAGCACAACCGGCCCTCTCCCACTGGAAGAACTCCCCGGCTGCCTCCAAAGTCCTGTTTGCTAACACTCCCGCCCGCTGTTCACGCCAGGCTCGCACAATGCTCCCAAGCCCGGGAGAAAAGCGCATTGGGGTGGTTCTCTCTCCGGGCCCTTGCCCCTGAGCCTGGGGGCAAGGCACGGGGAACACACTCCCTGGCCAAGGCAGAACAACATGCCCACGTCTGTTCCTGTCCCCTGCACCGGCAGAGAGCTTGGGGGAGCCAGAGTCTGGCAGGCAGCTGCTGGGTTGGCCGCCTGTGTGGGAAGGGGCAGAGCCGACCTAGGGGCAAGTTGGGCCTCTTGCTGTCCCTGCTGCCCTGAGGCTGCTGGGCCAAAGACGTCTTGGGCATCCAGCCCCTTACTGGTCCCTTCCCTCTGACGAGGCCCTCTGAGCTCCAGCACCTTGCAGTGTGGAGACAGCCCCTGCCAGCAACCTCCTCTCCAAGGAGGCCTCAACCGAGGCCTAGGCCCAGGGGAAAGGCACCAGCGGGGATGAGCCAGGGGAGGCGCCCGGGCATGTATGGACCCAGTCCCCGCAGCCTGCCCCTTGGTGGGGCACTACCCCCGGAGGCGAGGAAGGTCTGGGAAAGGCTGGCCAGGGGCAGGGGACCTGCTGGGTCCTGCCCCTGGCCTGTGGGGCCTCTGAGCACAACCGGCCCTCTCCCACTGGAAGACGTCCCCGGCTGCCTCCAAAGGCCGGTTTGCAAGCACTCCCGCCCACTGTTCCAACCAAGGGCGCACAACGCTCCCAAGCCCGGGAGAAAATCGCCTCGGGGTGGTGCTCTCTCCGGGACCTTGCCCCTGAGCCTGTGGGCCAGGCAGGGTGTCCACACTCCCAGGCCAAGGCAGAACGACATGCACACGTCTGCTCCTGCCCCATGCACCGGCAGAGAGCTCGGGGGAGCCAAAGTCTGTCAGGCAGCTGCTGGGCTGGCCGCCTGTGTGGGAAGGGGCAGAGCCGACCTAGGGGCAAGTTGGGCCTCTTCCTCTCCCTGCTGCCCTGAGGCTGCTGGGCCAAAGAGGTCTTGGGCATCCAGCCCCTTGCTGGTCCCTTCCCTCTGACGAGGCCCTCTGAGCTCCAGCACCTTGCAGTGTGCAGACAGCCCCTGCCGGCAACCTCCTCTCCAAGGAGGCCTCAACCGAGGCCTAGGCCCAGGGGAAAGGCACCAGCGGGGATGAGCCTGGGGAGGCGCCCGGGCATGTCTGGACCCAGGCCCCGCAGCCTGCCCCTTGGTGGGGTAGTACCCCCGGAGGCCAGGAAGGTCTGGGCAAGGCTGCCAGAGGCAGGGACACTGCTGGGTCCTGCCCCTGGCCTGTGGGGCCTCTGAGAACAACTGGCACTCTCCCGGTGGAAGACCTCCCCGGCTGCCTCCAAAGGCTGGTTTGCAAGCACTCAATCCCGCTGTTCACGCCAGCTGCGCACAATGCTCCCAAGCCCGGGAGAAAAGCATTTTGGGGTGGTGCTCACTCCGGGCTTTGGAAGACCTCCCCGGCTGCCTCCAAGGCCGGTTTGCAAGCACTTCTGCCTGCTGTTACCGCCACCCGCGCACAATGCTCCCAAGCCCGGGAGAAAAGCGTTTCGGGGTGGTGTTCTCTCTGGGCCCAAGAAAGACCTCCCGGGCTGCCCCCAAATGCCGGTTTGCAAGCACTCCCATTCGCTGCTCCCGCCATCCGTGCAAATGCTCCAAGCCCAGGAGAAAAGCCCTTCAGGGTGGTGCTCTCTCCCGGCCCTTGGAAGACCTCCCCGGCTGCCTCCAAAGGCTGGATTTCAAGTACTCCCTCCCGCTGTCCCGCCAGCCGCACACAATGCTCCCAATCACGGGAGAAAAGCGCTTCGGGGTGGTGCTCTCTACGGGCCCTTGGAAGACCTCCCCGTTTGTCTCCAAAGGCCGGTTTGCAAGCACTCATGCCCGCTGTTCCCGTCAGCCGCACACAATGCTCCCAAGCCTAGGAGAAAAGCGCTTCAGGGTGGTGCTCTCTCCCGACCCTTGGAAGACCTCCCCGGCTGCCTCCAAAGGCCGGTTTGCAAGCACTCAATCCCGCTGTTCCCGCCAGCCGCGCACAATGCTCCCAAGCCCGGGAGAAAAGCGCTTCGGGGTGGTGCTCTCTCCCGGCCCTTGGAAGACCTCCCCGGCTGCCTCCAAAGGCTGGTTTTCGAGAACTCCCTCCCGCTGACCCGCCAGCCGCACACAATGCTCCCAAGCCCGGGAGAAAAGCATTTTGGGGTGGTCTCTCTCCGGGCCCTTGGAAGACTCCCCGGCTGCCTCTAAAGGCCGGTTTGCAAGCACTCATGTCCTCTGTTCCCGACAGCCGCGAACAATGCTCCCAATTCCGTGAGAAAAGTGCTTCGGGATGGTGCTCTCTCCGGGCCCTTGGAAGACCTCCCAAGCTGCCTCCAAAGGCCGGTTTGCAAGCACTCCCGCCCGCTGTTCCCGCCAGCCTCGCACAATGCTCCCAAGACCGGGAGAAAAGCGCTTCGGGGTGGTGTTCTCTCCGTGCCAATGGAGGACCTCCCTGGCTGCCCCCAAAGGCCGGTTTGCAAGCACTCCCACTCGCTGTTCCCGCCAGCCACGCACAATCCTCCAAAACCCCGGAGAAAAGCGCTTCAGGGTGGTGTTCTCTCCGTGCCCATGGAAGACCTCCCGGGGTGCCCCCAAAGGCCGGTTTGCAAGCACTCCCACTCGCTGTTCCCGCCATCCGCGCACAATGCTCCCAAGCCCGGGAGAAAAGCATTTTGGGGTGGTGCTCACACCGGGCCCTGGAAGACCTCCCCGGCTGCCTCCAAAGGACGGTTTTCAAGCACTCCTGCCTGCTGTTCCCGCCACCCGCGCAGAATGCTCCCAAGCGCGGGAGAAAAGCGCTTCGGGGTGGTGCTCTCTACAGGCCCTTGGAAGACCTCCCCGGCTGCCTCCAAAGGCCGGTTTGCAAGGACTCCTTCCTGCTGTTCCCGCCAGCCACGCACAATGCTCCCAAGCCCGGGAGAAAAGCATTTTGGGGTGGTGCTCACTCCGGGCCCTTGGAAGACCTCCCCGGCTGCCTCCAATGGCCAGTTTGCAAGCACTCATGTCCGCTGTTCCCACCAGCCGCGCACAATGCTCCCAAGCCCGGGAGAAAAGCTTTTTGGGGTGGTGCTCACACCGGGCCCTGGAAGACCTCCCCGGCTGCCTCCAAAGGCCAGTTTTCAAGCACTCCTGCCTGCTGTTCCCGCCACCTGCGCACAATGCTCCTAAGCCCGGGAGAAAAGCGCTTCGGGGTGGTGCTCTCTACAGGCCCTTGGAAGACCTCCCCGGCTGCCTCCAAAGGCCGGTTTGCAAGGACTCCTTCCTGCTGTTCCCGCCAGCCACGCACAATGCTCCCAAGCCCGGGAGAGAAGCATTTTGGGGTGGTGCTCTCTACAGGCCCTTGGAAGACCTCCCCGGCTGCCTCCAGTGGCCAGTTTGCAAGCACTCATGCCCGCTGTTCCCACCAGCCGCGCACAATGTTCCCAAGCCCGGGAGAAAAGCTTTTTGGGGTGGTGCTCACACCGGGCCCTGGAAGACCTCCCCGGCTGCCTGCAAATGCCGGTTTTCAAGCACTCCTGCCTGCTGTTCCCGCCACCCGCGCACAATACTCCCAAGCCCGGGAGAAAAGCGCTTCGGGGTGGTGATCTCTCCGGGCCCTTGGAAGTCGTCCCCGGCTGCCTCCAAAGGCCGGTTTGCAAGCACTCATGCCCGTTGTTCCCACCAGCCGCGCACAATGCTCCCAAGCCCGGGAGAAAAGCATTTTGGGGTGGTGCTCACTCCGGGCCCTTGGAAGACCTCCCCGGCTGCCTCCAAAGGCCAGTTTGCAAGCAGTCCTGCCTGCTGTTCCCGCCAGCCGCGCACAATGCTCCCAAGCCCGGGAGAAAAGCGCTTCGGGGTGGTGCTCTCTCCGGGCCCTTGGAAGACGTCCCCGGCTGCCTCCAAAGGCCGGTTTGCAAGCACTCGTGCCCGTTGTTCCCACCAGCCGCGCACAATGCTCCCAAGCCCGGGAGAAAAGCATTTTGGGGTGGTGCTCACTCCGGGCCCTTGGAAGACCTCCCCGGCTGCCTCCAAAGGCCAGTTTGCAAGCAGTCCTGCCTGCTGTTCCCGCCAGCCGCGCACAATGTTCCCAAGCCCGGGAGAAAAGCGCTTCGGGGTGGTGCTCTCTCCGGGCACTTTCAAGACCTCCCCGGCTGCCCCCAAAGGCCGGTTTGTAAGTACTCATTCCCGCTGCTTCCGCCAGCCACGCACAATGCTCCCAAGCCCGGGAGAAAAGCATTTTGGGGTGGTGCTCTCTCCGGGCCCTTGGAAGACCTCCCGGGCTGCCTCCAAAGGCCGGTTTGCAAGCATTCATGTCCGTTGTTCCCGACAGCCGCGCACAATGCTCCCAAGCCCGAGAGAAAAGCATTTTGGGGTGGTGATCAGTCCGGCCCTTGGAAGACCTCCCCGGCTGCCTCCAAAGGACAGTTTGCAAGCACTCATGCCCGCTGTTCCCGCCAGCCACGCACAATGCTCCCAAGACCATGAGAAAAGCGCTTCGGGGTGGTGTTCTCTCAGGGACCATGGAGGACATCACCGGCTGCCCCCAAAGGCCGGTTTGCAAGCATTCCCACTCGCTGTTCCCGCCAGGCACACACAATGTTCCAAAACCCCGGAGAAAAGCGCTTCGGGGTGGTGCTCTCTCCGCGCCCTTGGAAGACTTCTCTGGCTGCCGCCAAATGCCGGTTTGCAAGAATTCCCTCCCGCTGTCCCACCAGCCGCACACAATGCTCCAAAACCCGAGAGAAAAGCGCTTCGAGGTGGTGCTCTCTCCGGGCCCTTGCAAGACCTCCCCGGCTGCCTCCAAAGGCCGTTTTGCACGCACTCCCGCCCACTGTTCCCACCAAGCGCGCACAATGCTCCCATCCCGGGAGAAAAGCGCTTAGGGGTGGTGCTCTCTCCGGGCCCTTGCCCCTGAGACTGGGGGCCAGGCAGGGGATCCACAGTCCCAGGCCAAGGCACAACAACATGCACACGTCTGTTCCTGCCCCCTCCACCGGCAGAGAGCTGGGGGGAGCCAGAGTCTGTCAGGCAGCTGCTGGGCTGGCCGCCTGTGTGGGAAGGGGCAGAGCCGACCTAGGGGCAAGTTGGGCCTCTTGCTCTCCCTGCTGCCCTGAGGCTGCTGGGCCAAAGAGGTCTTGGGCATCCAGCCCCTTGCTGGTCCCTTCCCTCTGACGAGGCCCTCTGAGCTCCAGCACCTTGCAGTGTGGAGACAGCCCCTGCCAGCAACCTCCTCTCCAAGGAGGCCTCAACCGAGGCCTAGGCACAGGGGAAAGGCACCAGCGGGGATGAGCCAGTGGAGGCGCACGGGCATATCAGGACCCAGTCCCTGCAGCTTGCCCCTTGGTGGGGCAGTACCCCCGGAGGCCAGGAAGGTCTGGGCAAGGCTGGCCAGGGGCAGGGTCCCTGCTGGGTCCTGCCCCTGGCCTGTGGGGCCTCTGAGCACAACCGGCCCTCTCCCACTGGAAGACCTCCCCGGCTGCCTCCAAAGGCGGGTTTGCCAACACTCCCGCCCGCTGTTCCCGCCAGGCATGCACAACGCTCCCAAGGCCAGGAGAAAAGCGCTTCGGGGTGTTGCTCTCTCCGGGCCCTTGCCCCTGAGCCTGGGGTCCAGGCAGTGGGTCCACACTCCCAGACCAAGGCAGAACCACATGCACACGTCTGTTCCTGACCCCTGCACCGGCAGAGAGCTCGGGGGAGCCAGAGTCTGTCAGGCAGCTGCTGGGTTGGCTGCCTGTGTGGGAAGGGGCAGAGCCGACCTAGGGGCAAGTTGGGCCTCTTGCTCTCCCTGTTGCCCTGAGGCTGCTGGGCCAAAGAGGTCTTGGGCATCCAGCCCCTTGCTGGTCCCTTCCCGCTGACGAGGCCCTCTGAGCTCCAGCACCTTGCAGTGTGGAGACAGCCCCTGCCAGCAACCTCCTCTCCAAGGAGGCCTCAACCGAGGCCTAGGCCCAGGGGAAAGGCACCAGCGGGGATGAGCCTGGGGAGGCGCCCGGGCGTCTCTGGACCCAGGCCCCGCAGCCTGCCCCTTAGTGGGGCAGTACCCCCGGAGGCCAGGAAGGTCTGGGCAAGGCTGGCCAGGGGCAGGGGCCCTGCTGGGTCCTGCCCTTGGCCTGTGGGGCCTCTGAGCACAACCGGCCCTCTCCCACTGGAAGACCTCCCCGGCTGCCTCCAAGGCCGGTTTGCAAGCGCTCCCGCCCACTGTTCCCAGCAGGCGTGCACAATGCTCCCAAGCCCGGGAGAAAAGCGCTTCAGGGTGGTGCTCTCTCCGGGCCCTTGCCCCTGAGCCTGGGGGCAAGGCAGGGTGTCCACACTCCCAGGACAAGGCAGAACCACATGCACACGTCTGATCTGCCCCCTGCACCGGCAGAGAGCTCGGGGGAGCCAGAGTCTGTCAGGCAGCTGCTGGGCTGGCCGCCTGTGTGGGAAGGGGCAGAGCCGACCTAGGGGCAATTTGGGCCTCTTGCTCTCCCTGCTGCCCTGAGGCTGCTGGGCCAAAGAGGTCTTGGGCATCCAGCCCCTTGCTGGTCCCTTCCCTCTGACGAGGCCCTGTGAGCTCCAGCACCTTTCAGTGTGGAGACAGCCCCTGCCAGCAACCTCCTCTCCAAGGAGGCCTCAACCGAGGCCTAGGCCCAGGGGAAAGGCACCAGCGGGGATGAGCCTGGGGAGGCGCCCGGGCATGTCTGGACCCAGTCCCCGCAGCCTGCCCCTTGGTGGGGCAGTACCCCCGGAGGCCAGGAAGGTCTGGGCAAGGCTGCCAGGGGCAGGGACACTGCTGGGTCCTGCCCCTGGCCTGTGGGGCGTCTGAGCAAAACCGGCACTCTCCCGCTGGAAGACCTCCCCGTCTGCCTCAAAAGGCCGGTTTGCAAGCACTCCCGCCCGCTGTTCCCGCCAGGCACGCACAATGCTCCCAAGCCCGGGAGAAAAGCGCTTCGGGGTGGTGCTCTCTCCGGGCCCTTGCCCCTGAGCCTGGGGGCAAGGCATGGGGAACACACTCCCAGGCCAAGGCAGAACCACATGCCCACGTCTGTTCCTGTCCCCTGCACCGGCAGAGAGCTTGGGGGAGCCAGAGTCTGTCAGGCAGCTGCTGGGTTGGCCGCCTGTGTGGGAAGGGGCAGAGCCGCCCTAGGGGCAAGTTGGGCCTCTTGCTCTCCCTGCTGCCCTGATGCTGCTGGGCCAAAGATGTCTTGGGCATCCAGCCCCTTACTGGTCCCTTCCCTCTGACGAGGCCCTCTGAGCTCCAGCACCTTGCAGTGTGGAGACAGCCCCTGCCAGCAACCTCCTCTTCAAGGAGGCCTCAACCGAGGCCTAGGCCCAGGGGAAAGGCACCAGCGGGGATGAGCCAGGGGAGGCGCCCGAGCATGTCTGGACCCAGTCCCCGCAGCCTGCCCCTTGGTGGGGCAGTACCCCCGGAGGCCAGGAAGGTCTGGGTAAGACTGGCCAGGGGCAGGGGCCCTGCTGGGTCCTGCCCCTGGCCTGTGGGGCCTCTGAGCACAACCGGCCCTCTCCCACTGGAAGACCTCCCCGGCTGCCTCCAAAGGCCGGTTTGCAAGCGCTCCCGGCCACTGTTACCAGCAGGCGGGCACAATGCTCCTAAGCCCGGAAGAAAAGCGCTTCAGGGTGGTGCTCTCTCTGGGCCCTTGCCCCTGAGCCTGGGGGCAAGGCAGGGTGTCCACACTCCCAGGCCAAGGCAGAACCACATGCACACGTCTGACCTGCCCCCTGCACCGGCAGAGAGCTCGGGGGAGCCAGAGTCTGTCAGGCAGCTGCTGGGATGGCCGCCTGTGTGGGAAGGGGCAGAGCCGACCTAGGGGCAAGTTGGGCCTCTTGCTCTCCCTGCTGCCCTGAGGCTGCTGGGCCAAAGAGGTCTTGGCCATCCAGCCCCTTGCTGGTCCCTTCCCTCTGACGAGGCCCTCTGAGCTCCAGCACCTTGCAGTGTGGAGACAGCCCCTGCCAGCAACCTCCTCTCCAAGGAGGCCTCAACCGAGGCCTAGGCCCAGGGGAAAGGCACCAGCGGGGATGAGCCTGGGGAGGCGCCCGGGCATGACTGGACCCAGGCCCGCAGCCTGCCCCTTGGTGGGGCAGTACCCCCGGAGGCCAGGAAGGTCTGGGCAAGGCTGGCCAGGGGCAGGGGCCCTGCTGGGTCCTGCCCCTGGCCTGTGGGGCCTCTGAGCACAACCGGCCCTCTCCCACTGGAAGACCTCCCCGGCTGCCTCCAAAGGCCGGTTTGTCAACACTCCCGCCCGCTGTTCTCGCCAGGCACGCACAATTCTCCCAAGCCCGGGAGAAAAGCGCTTCGGTGTGTTGCTCTCTCCGGGCCCTTGCCCCTGAGTGTGGGGGCCAGGCAGTGGTTCCACACTCCCAGACCAAGGCAGAACCACATGCACACGTCTGTTCCTGACCCCTGCACCGGCAGAGAGCTCGGGGGAGCCAGAGTCTGTCAGGCAGCTGCTGGGCTGGCCGCCTGTGTGGGAAGGGGCAGAGCCGACCTAGGGGCAAGTTGGGCCTCTTGCTCTCCCTGCTGCCCTGAGGCTGCTGGGCCAAAGAGGTCTTGGGCATCCAGCCCCTTGCTTGTCCCTTCCCTCTGACGAGGCCCTCTGAGCTCCAGCACCTTGCAGTGTGGAGACAGCCCCTGCCAGCAATCTCCTCTCCAAGGAGGCCTCAACCGAGGCCTAGGCCCAGGGAAAAGGCACCAGCGTGGTTGAGCCAGGGGAGGCGCCCGGGCATGTCTGGACCCTGTCCCCGCAGCTTGCCCCTTGGTGGGGCAGTACCCCCGGAGGCCAGGAAGGTCTGGGTAAGGCTGGCCAGGGGCAGGGGCCCTGCTGGGTCCTGCCCCTGGCCTGTGGGGCCTCTGAGCACAACCGGCCCTTGCCCACTGGAAGACCTCCCCGGCTGCCTCCAAAGGCCGGTTTGCAAGCACTCCCGCCCACTGTTCCCGCCAGGCGCGCACAATGCTCCCAAGCCCGGGAGAAAAGCGCTTCGGGGTGGTGGTCTCTCCGGGCCCCTGCCCCTGAGCCCGGGGGCCAGGCAGGGGATCCACAGTCCCAGGCCAAGGCAGAACCACATGCACACGTCTGTTCCTGCCCCCTCCACCGGCAGGGAGCTGGGGGGAGCCAGAGTCTGTCAGGCAGCTGCTGGGCTGGCCGCCTGTGTGGGAAGGGGCAGAGCCGACCTAGGGGCAAGTTGGGCCTCTTGCTCTCCCTGCTGCCCTGAGGCTGCTGGGCCAAAGAGGTCTTGGGCATCCAGCCCCTTGCTGGTCCCTTCCCTCTGACGAGGCCCTCTGAGCTCCAGCACCTTGCAGTGTGGAGACAGCACCTGCCAGCAATCTCCTCTCCAAGGAGGCCTCAACCGAGGCCTAGGCCCAGGGGAAAGGCACCAGCGGGGATGAGCCTGGGGAGGCGCCCGGGCATGTCTGGACCCAGTCCCCGCAGCCTGCCCCTTGGTGGGGCAGTACCCCTGGAGGCCAGGAAGGTCTGGGAAAGGCTGGCCAGGGGCAGGGGACCTGCTGGGTCCTGCCCCTGGCCTGTGGGACCTCTGAGCACAACCGGCCCTCTCCCACTGGAAGACCTCCCCGGCTGCCTCCAAAGTCCTGTTTGCCAACACTCCCACCCACTGTTCACGCCAGACTTGCACAATGCTCCCAAGCCCGGGAGAAAAGCGCTTCGGGGTGGTGCTCTCTCCGGGCCCTTGCCCCTGAGCCTGGGGGCAAGGCATGGGGAACACACACCCAGGCCAAGGCAGAACCACATGCCCACGTCTGTTCCTGTCCCCTGCACCGGCAGAGAGCTTGGGGGAGCCAGAGTCTGTCAGGCAGCTGCTGGGTTGGCCGCCTGTGTGGGAAGGGGCAGAGCCGCCCTAGGGGCAAGTTGGGCCTCTTGCTCTCCCTGCTGCCCTGAGGCTGCTGGGCCAAAGACGTCTTGGGCATCCAGCCCCTTACTGGTCCCTTCCCTCTGACGAGGCCCTCTGAGCTCCAGCACCTTGCAGTGTGGAGACAGCCCCTGCCAGCAACCTCCTCTCCAAGGAGGCCTCAACCGAGGCCTAGGCCCAGGGGAAAGGCACCAGCGGGGATGAGCCTGGGGAGGCGCCCGGGGATGTCTGGACCCAGTCCCCGCAGCCTGCCCCTTGGTGGGGCAGTACCCCCGGAGGCCAGGAAAGTCTGGGCAAGGCTGGCCAGGGTCAGGGGCCCTGCTGGGTCCTGCCCCTGGCCTGTGGGGCCTCTGAGCAAAACCGGCCCTCTCCCACTGGAAGACCTCCCCGGCTGCCTTCAAAGTCCTGTTTGCAAGCACACCCGCCCACTGTTCCCGCCAGGCGCGCACAATGCTCCCAAGCCCGGGAGAAAAGCGCTTCGGGGTGGTGGTCTCTCCGGGCCCTTGCCCCTGAGCCTGGGGGCCAGGCAGGGGATCCACAGTCCCAGGCCAAGGCACAACAACATGCACACGTCTGTTCTTGCCCCCTCCACCGGCAGAGAGCTGGGGGGAGCCAGAGTCTGTCAGGCAGCTGCTGGGCTGGCCGCCTGTGTGGGAAGGGGCAGAGCCGACCTAGGGGCAAGTTGGGCCTCTTGCTCTCCCTGCTGCCCTGAGGCTGCTGGGCCAAAGAGGTCTTGGGCATCCAGCCCCTTGCTGGTCCCTTCCCTCTGACGAGGCCCTCTGAGCTCCAGCACCTTGCAGTGTGGAGACAGACCCTGCCAGCAACCTCCTCTCCAAGGAGGCCTCAACCGAGGCCTAGGCACAGGGGAAAGGCACCAGCGGGGATGAGCCAGTGGAGGCGCACGGGCATATCAGGACCCAGTCCCTGCAGCCTGCCCCTTGGTGGGGCAGTACCCCCGGAGGCCAGGAAGGTCTGGGCAAGGCTGGCCAGGGGCAGGGTCCCTGCTTGGTCCTGCCCCTGGCCTGTGGGGCCTCTGAGCACAACCGGCCCTCTCCCACTGGAAGACCTCCCCGGCTGCCTCCAAAGGCGGGTTTGCCAACACTCCCGCCCGCTGTTCCCGCCAGGCACGCACAACGCTCCCAAGGCCAGGAGAAAAGCGCTTCGGGGTGTTGCTCTCTCCGGGCCCTTGCCCCTGAGCCTGGGGTCCAGGCAGTGGGTCCACACTCCCAGACCAAGGCAGAACCACATGCACACGTCTGTTCCTGACCCCTGCACCGGCAGAGAGCTCGGGGGAGCCAGAGTCTGTCAGGCAGCTGCTGGGTTGGCTGCCTGTGTGGGAAGGGGCAGAGCCGACCTAGGGGCAAGTTGGGCCTCTTGCTCTCCCTGCTGCCCTGAGGCTGCTGGGCCAAAGAGGTCTTGGGCATCCAGCCCCTTGCTGGTCCCTTCCCGCTGACGAGGCCCTCTGAGCTCCAGCACCTTGCAGTGTGGAGACAGCCCCTGCCAGCAACCTCCTCTCCAAGGAGGCCTCAACCGAGGCCTAGGCCCAGGGGAAAGGCACCAGCGGGGATGAGCCTGGGGAGGCGCCCGGGCATCTCTGGACCCAGGCCCCGCAGCCTGCCCCTTAGTGGGGCAGTACCCCCGGAGGCCAGGAAGGTCTGGGCAAGGCTGGCCAGGGGCAGGGGCCCTGCTGCGTCCTGCCCCTGGCCTGTGGGGCCTTGAGCACAACCGGCCCTCTCCCACTGGAAGACCTCCCCGGCTGCCTCCAAGGCCGGTTTGCAAGCGCTCCCGCCCACTGTTCCCAGCAGGCGTACACAATGCTCCCAAGCCCGGGAGAAAAGCGCTTCAGGGTGGTGCTCTCTCCGGGCCCTTGCCCCTGAGCCTGGGGGCAAGGCAGGGTGTCCACACTCCCAGGACAAGTCAGAACCACATGCACACGTCTGATCTGCCCCCTGCACCGGCAGAGAGCTCGGGGGAGCCAGAGTCTGTCAGGCAGCTGCTGGGCTGTCCGCCTGTGTGGGAAGGGGCAGAGCCGACCTAGGGGCAAGTTGGGCCTCTTGCTCTCCCTGCTGCCCTGAGGCTGCTAGGCCAAAGAGGTCTTGGGCATCCAGCCCCTTGCTGGTCCCTTCCCTCTGACGAGGCCCTCTGAGCTCCAGCACCTTGCAGTGTGGAGACAGCCCCTGCCAGCAACCTCCTCTCCAAGGAGGCCTCAACCGAGGCCTAGGCCCAGGGGAAAGGCACCAGCGGGGATGAGCCTGGGGAGGCGCCCGGGCATGTCTGGACCCAGTCCCCGCAGCCTGCCCCTTGGTGGGGCAGTACCCCCGGAGGCCAGGAAGGTCTGGGCAAGGCTGGCCAGGGGCAGGGGCCCTGCTGGGTCCTGCCCCTGGCCTGTGGGGTCTCTGAGCACAACCGGCCCTCTCCCACTGGAAGAACTCCCCGGCTGCCTCCAAAGGCCAGTTTGCCAACACTCCCGCCCGCTGTTCCCGCCAGGCACGCACAATGCTCCCAAGCCCGGGAGAAAAGCGCTTCGGGGTGGTGCTCTCCTCGGGCACTTGCCCCTGAGCCTGGGGGCCAGGCAGTTGGACCACACTCCCAGACCAAGGCAGAACCACATGCACACGTCTGTTCCTGACCCCTGCACCGGCAGAGAGCTCGGGGGAGCCAGAATCTGTCAGGCAGCTGCTGGGCTGGCCGCCTGTGTGGGAAGGGGCAGAGCCGACCTAGGGGCAAGTTGGGCCTCTTCCTCTCCCTGCTGCCCTGAGGCTGCTGGGCCAAAGAGGTCTTGGGCATCCAGCCACTTGCTGGTCCCTTCCCTCTGACGAGGCCCTCTGAGCTCCAGCACCTTGCAGTGTGGAGACAGCTCCTGCCAGCAACATCCTCTCCAAGGAGGCCTCAACCGAGGCCTAGGCCCAGGGGAAAGGCACCAGCGGGGATGAGCCTGGGGAGGCGCCCGGGCATGTCTGGACCCCGTCCCCGCAGCCTGTCCCTTGGTGGGGCAGTACCCCCGGAGGCCAGGAAGGTCTGGGCAAGGCTGGCCAGGGACAGGGGCCCTGCTGGGTCCTCCCCATGGCCTGTGGGGCCTCTGAGCACAACCGGCCCTCTCCCACTGGAAGACCTCCCCGGCTGCCTCCAAAGGCCAGTTTGCCAACACTCCTGCCCGCTCTTCCCGCCAGGCACGCACAATGCTCCCAAGCCCGGGAGAAAAGCGCTTCGGGGTGGTGGTCTCTCCGGGCCCTTGCCCCTGAGCCTGGGGGCCAGGCAGGGGATCCACAGTCCCAGGCCAAGGCAGAACAACATGCACACGTCTGTTCCTGCCCCCTCCACCGGCAGAGAGCTGGGGGGAGCCAGAGTCTGTCAGGCAGCTGCTGGGCTGGCCGCCTGTGTGGGAAGGGGCAGAGCCGACCTAGGGGCAAGTTGGGCCTCTTGCTCTCCCTGCTGCCCTGAGGCTGCTGGGCCAAAGAGGTCTTGGGCATCCAGCCCCTTGCTGGTCCCTTCCCTCTGACGAGGCCCTCTGAGCTCCAGCACTTTGCAGTGTGGAGACAGCCCCTGCCAGCAATCTCCTCTCCAAGGAGGTCTCAACCGAGGCCTAGGCCCAGGGGAAAGGCACCAGCGGGGTTGAGCCAGGGGAGGCGCCCGGGCATGTCTGGACCCTGTCCCCGCAGCCTGCCCCTTGGTGGGGCAGTACCCCCGGAGGCCAGGAAGGTCTGGGCAAGGCTGGCCAGGGGCAGGGGCCCTGCTGGGTCCTGCCCCTGGCCTGTGGGGCCTCTGAGCACAACCGGCCCTCTCCCACTGGAAGACCTCCCCGGCTGCCTCCAAAGTCCTGTTTGCAAGCACTCCCGCCCACTGTTCCCGCCAGGTGCGCACAATGCTCCCAAGCCCGGGAGAAAAGCGCTTCGGGGTGGTGGTCTCTCCGGGCCCTTGCCCCTGAGCCTGGGGGCCAGGCAGGGGATCCACAGTCCCAGGCCAAGGCACAACAACATGCACACGTCTGTTCCTGCCCCCTCCACCGGCAGAGAGCTGGGGGGAGCCAGAGTCTGTCAGGCAGCTGCTGGGCTGGCCGCCTGTGTGGGAAGGGGCAGAGCCGACCTATGGGCAAGTTGGGCCTCTTGCTCTCCCTGCTGCCCTGAGGCTGCTGGGCCAAAGAGGTCTTGGGCATCCAGCCCCTTGCTGGTCCCTTCCCTCTGACGAGGCCCTCTGAGCTCCAGCACCTTGCAGTGTGGAGACAGCCCCTGCCAGCAACCTCCTCTCCAAGGAGGCCTCAACCGAAGCCTAGGCACAGGGGAAAGGCACCAGCGGGGATGAGCCAGTGGAGGCGCACGGGCATATCAGGACCCAGTCCCTGCAGCCTGCCCCTTGGTGGGGCAGTACCCCCGGAGGCCAGGAAGGTCTGGGCAAGGCTGGCCAGGGGCAGGGTCCCTGCTGGGTCCTGCCCCTGGCCTGTGGGGCCTCTGAGCACAACCGGCCGTCTCTCACTGGAAGACCTCCCCGGCTGCCTCCAAAGGCGGGTTTGCCAACACTCCCGCCCGCTGTTCCGCCAGGCATGCACAACGCTCCCAAGGCCAGGAGAAAAGCGCTTCTGGGTGTTGCTGTCTCCGGGCCCTTGCCCCTGAGCCTGGGGTCCAGGCAGTGGGTCCACACTCCCAGACCAAGGCAGAACCACATGCACACGTCTGTTCCTGACCCCTGCACCGGCAGAGAGCTCGGGGGAGCCAGAGTCTGTCAGGCAGCTGCTGGGTTGGCTGCCTGTGTGGGAAGAAGCAGAGCCGACCTAGGGGCAAGTTGGGCCTCTTGCTCTCCCTGCTGCCCTGAGGCTGCTGGGCCAAAGAGGTCTTGGGCATCCAGCCCCTTGCTGGTCCCTTCCCGCTGACGAGGCCCTCTGAGCTCCAGCACCTTGCAGTGTGGAGACAGCCCCTGCCAGCAACCTCCTCTCCAAGGAGGCATCAACCGAGGCCTATGCCCAGGGGAAAGGCACCAGCGGGGATGAGCCTGGGGAGGCGCCCAGGCATGTCTGGACCCAGTCCCCGCAGCCTGCCCCTTGGTGGGGCAGTACCCCCGGAGGCCAGGAAGGTCTGGGCAAGGCTGGCCAGGGGCAGGGGACCTGCTGGGTCCTGCCCCTGGCCTGTGAGGCCTCTGAGCACAACCGGCCCTCTCCCACTGGAAGACCTCCACGGCTGCCTCCAAAGTCCTGTTTGCAAACACTCCCGCCCGCTGTTCACGCCAGGCTCGCACAATGCTCCCAAGCCCGTGAGGAAAGCGCTTCGGGGTGGTGCTCTCTCCGGGCCCTTGCCCCTGAGCCTGGGGGCAAGGCAGGGGGAACACACTCCCAGGCCAAGGCAGAACCTCATGCCCACGTCTGTTCCTGTCCCCTGCACCGGCAGAGAGCTTGGGGGAGCCAGAGTCTGTCAGGCAGCTGCTGGGTTGGCCGCCTGTGTGGGAAGGGGCAGAGCCGCCCTAGGGGCAAGTTGGGCCTCTTGCTCTCCCTGCTGCCCTGAGGCTGCTGGGCCAAAGACGTCTTGGGCATCCAGCCCCTTACTGGTCCCTTCCCTCTGACGAGGCCCTCTGAGCTCCAGCACCTTGCAGTGTGGAGACAGCCCCTGCCAGCAACCTCCTCTCCAAGGAGGCCTCAACCGAGGCCTAGGCCCAGGGGAAAGGCACCAGCGGGGATGAGCCTGGGGAGGCGCTCGGGCATGTCTGGACCCAGGCCCCGCAGCCTGCCCCTTGGTGGGGCAGTACCCCCGGAGGCCAGGAAGGTCTGGGCAAGGCTGGCCAGGGGCAGGGGCCCTGCTGCGTCCTGCCCCTGGCCTGTGGGGCCTCTGAGCACAACCGGCCCTCTCCCACTGGAAGACCTCCCCGGCTGCCTCCAAAGTCCTGTTTGCAAACACTCCCGCCCGCTGTTCATGCCAGGCTCGCACAATGCTCCCAAGCCCGTGAGGAAAGCGCTTCAGGGTGGTTCTCTCTCCGGGCCCTTGCCCCTGAGCCTGGGGGCAAGGCAGGGTGTCCACACTCCCAGGACAAGGCAGAACCACATGCACACGTCTGATCTGCCCCCTGCACCGGCAGAGAGCTCGGGGGAGCCAGAGTCTGTCAGGCAGCTGCTGGGCTGGCCGCCTGTGTGGGAAGGGGCAGAGCCAACCTAGGGGCAAGTTGGGCCTCTTGCTCTCCCTGCTGCCCTGAGGCTGCTGGGCCAAAGAGGTCTTGGGCATCCAGCCCCTTGCTGGTCCCTTCCCTCTGACCAGGCCCTCTGAGCTCCAGCACCTTGCAGTGTGGAGACAGCCCCTGCCAGCAACCTCCTCTCCAAGGAGGCCTCAACCGAGGCCTAGGCCCAGGGGAAAGGCACCAGCGGGGATGAGCCTGGGGAGGCGCCCGGGCATGTCTGGACCCAGTCCCCGCAGCCTGCCCCTTGGTGGGGCAGTACCCCCGGAGGCCAGGAAGGTCTCGGCAAGGCTGCCAGGGGCAGGGACACTGCTGGGTCCTGCCCCTGGCCTGTGGGGCGTCTGAGCACAACCGGCACTCTCCCGCTGGAAGACCTCCCCGTCTGCCTCGAAAGGCCGGTTTGCAAGCACTCCCGCCCGCTGTTCCCGCCAGGCACGCACAACGCTCCCAAGGCCAGGAGAAAAGCGCTTCGGGGTGTTGCTCTCTCCGGGCCCTTGCCCCTGAGCCTGGGGTCCAGGCAGTGGGTCCACACTCCCAGACCAAGGCAGAACCACATGCACACGTCTGTTCCTGACCCCTGCACCGGCAGAGAGCTCGGGGGAGCCAGAGTCTGTCAGGCAGCTGCTGGGTTGGCTGCCTGTGTGGGAAGGGGCAGAGCCGACCTAGGGGCAAGTTGGGCCTCTTGCTCTCCCTGCTGCCCTGAGGCTGCTGGGCCAAAGAGGTCTTGGGCATCCAGCCCCTTGCTGGTCCCTTCCCTCTGACGAGGCCCTCTGAGCTCCAGCACCTTGCAGTGTGGAGACAGCCCCTGCCAGCAACCTCCTCTCCAAGGAGGCATCAACCGAGGCCTATGCCCAGGGGAAAGGCACCAGCGGGGATGAGCCTGGGGAGGCGCCCAGGCATGTCTGGACCCAGTCCCCGCAGCCTGCCCCTTGGTGGGGCAGTACCCCCGGAGGCCAGGAAGGTCTGGGCAAGGCTGGCCAGGGGCAGGGGACCTGCTGGGTCCTGCCCCTGGCCTGTGAGGCTTCTGAGCACAACCGGCCCTCTCCCACTGGAAGACCTCCACGGCTGCCTCCAAAGTCCTGTTTGCAAACACTCCCGCCCGCTGTTCACGCCAGGCTCGCACAATGCTCCCAAGCCCGTGAGAAAAGCGCTTCGGGGTGGTGCTCTCTCCGGGCCCTTGCCCCTGAGCCTGGGGGCAAGGCAGGGGGAACACACTCCCAGGCCAAGGCAGAACCACATGCCCACGTCTGTTCCTGTCCCCTGCACCGGCAGAGAGCTTGGGGGAGCCAGAGTCTGTCAGGCAGCTGCTGGGTTGGCCGCCTGTGTGGGAAGGGGCAGAGCCGCCCTAGGGGCAAGTTGGGCCTCTTGCTCTCCCTGCTGCCCTGAGGCTGCTGGGCCAAAGACGTCTTGGGCATCCAGCCCCTTGCTGGTCCCTTCCCTCTGACGAGGCCCTCTGAGCTCCAGCACCTTGCAGTGTGGAGACAGCCCCTGCCAGCAACCTCCTCTCCAAGGAGGCCTCAACCGAGGCCTAGGCCCAGGGGAAAGGCACCAGCGGGGATGAGCCTGGGGAGGCGCCCGGGCATGTCTGGACCCAGGCCCCGCAGCCTGCCCCTTGGTGGGGCAGTACCCCCGGAGGCCAGGAAGGTCTGGGCAAGGCTGGCCAGGGGCAGGGGCCCTGCTGCGTCCTGCCCCTGGCCTGTGGGGCCTCTGAGCACAACCGGCCCTCTCCCACTGGAAGACCTCCCCGGCTGCCTCCAAAGGCCGGTTTGCAAGCGCTCCCGCCCACTGTTCCCAGCAGGCGTGCACAATGCTCCCAAGCCCGGGAGAAAAGCGCTTCAGGGTGGTGCTCTCTCCGGGCCCTTTACCCTGAGCCTGGGGGCCAGGCAGGGGGTCCACACTCCCAGGCCAAGGCAGAACGACATGCACACGTCTGTTCCTGCCCCATGCACCGGCAGAGAGCTCGGGGGAGCCAGAGTCTGTCAGGCAGCTGCTGGGCTGGCCGCCTGTGTGGGACGGGGCAGAGCCGACCTAGGGGCAAGTTGGGCCTCTTGCTCTCCCTGCTGCCCTGAGGCTGCTGGGCCAAAGAGATCTTGGGCATCCAGCCCCTTGCTTGTCCCTTCCCTCTGACGAGGCCCTCTGAGCTCCAGCACCTTGCAGTGTGGAGACAGCCCCTGCCAGCAACCTCCTCTCCAAGGAGGCCTCAACCGAGGCCTAGGACCAGGGGAAAGGCACCAGCGGGGATGAGCCTGGGGAGGCGCCCGGGCATGTCTGGACCCAGTCCCCACAGCCTGCCCCTTGGTGGGGCAGTACCCCCGGAGGCCAGGAAGGTCTGGGCAAGGCTGGCCACGGGCAGGGGCCCTGCTGGGTTCTGCCCCTGGCCTGTGGGGCCTCTGAGCACAACCGGCCCTCTCCCACTGGAAGACTTCCCCGGCTGCCTCCAAAGGCCGGTTTGCCAACACTCCCGCCCGCTGTTCCCGCCAGGCACGCACTATTCTCCCAAGCCCGGGAGAAAAGCGCTTCGGGGTGTTGCTCTCTCCGGGCCCTTGCCCTTGAGCGTGGGGGCGAGGCAATGGGTCTACACTCCCAGACCAACGCAGAACCACATGCACACGTCTGTTCCTGACCCCTGCACCGCAGAGAGCTCGGGGGAGCTAGAGTCTGTCAGGCAGCTGCTGGGCTGGCCGCCTGTGTGGGAAGGGGCAGAGCCGACCTAGGGGCAAGTTGGGCCTCTTGCTCTCCCTGCTGCCCTGATGCTGCTGGGTCAAAGAGGTCTTGGGCATCCAGCCCTTTGCTGGTCCTTTCCCTCTGACGAGGCCCTCTGAGCTCCAGCACCTTGCAGTGTGCAGACAGCCCCTGCCGGCAACCTCCTCTCCAAGGAGGCCTCAACCGAGGCCTAGGCCCAGGGGAAAGGCACCAGCGGGGATGAGCCTGGGGAGGCGCCCGGGCATGTCTGGACCCAGGCCCCGCAGCCTGCCCCTTGGTGGGCTAGTACCCCCGGAGTCCAGGAAGGTCTGGGCAAGGCTGCCAGAGGCAGGGACACTGCTGGGTCCTGCCCCTGGCCTGTGGGGCCTCTGAGAACAACTGGCACTCTCCCTCTGGAAGAACTCCCCGGCTGCCTCCAAAGGCTGGTTTGCAAGCACTCAATCCCGCTGTTCACGCCAGCTGCGGACAATGCTCCCAAGCCCGGGAGAAAAGCATTTTGGGGTGGTGCTCACTCCGGGCTTTGGAAGACCTCCCCGGCTGCCTCCAAGGCCGGTTTGCAAGCACTTCTGCCTGCTGTTCCCGCCACCCGCGCACAATGCTCCCAAGCCCGGGAGAAAAGCGTTTCGGGGTGGTGTTCTCTCTGGACCCAAGAAAGACCTCCCGGGCTGCCCCCAAATGCCGGTTTGCAAGCACTCCCACTCACTGTTCCCGCCATCCGTGCAAATGCTCCAAGCCCAGGAGAAAAGCCCTTCAGGGTGGTGCTCTCTCCCGGCCCTTGGAAGACCTCCCCGGCTGCCTCCAAAGGCTGGATTTCAAGTACTCCCTCCCGCTGTCCCGCCAGCCACACACAATGCTCCCAATCACGGGAGAAAAGCGCTTCGGGGTGGTGCTCTCTACGGGCCCTTGGAAGACCTCCCCGTTTGTCTCCATAGGCCAGTTTGCAAGCACTCATGCCCGCTGTTCCCGCCAGCCGCGCACAATGCTCTCAAGCCTAGGAGAAAAGGGCTTCGGGGTGGTGCTCTCTCCCGGCCCTTGGAAGACCTCCCCGGCTGCCTCCAAAGGCCGGTTTGCAAGCACTCAATCCCGCTGTTCCCGCCAGCCGCGCACAATGCTCCCAAGGCCTGGAGAAAAGCGCTTCGGGGTGGTGCTCTCTCCCGGCCCTTGGAAGACCTCCCCGGCTGCCTCCAAAGGCTGGTTTTCAAGAACTCCCTCCCGCTGACGCGCCAGCCGCACACAATGCTCCCAAGCCCGGGAGAAAAGCATTTTGAGGTGGTCTCTCTCCGGGCCCTTGGAAGACTCCCCGGCTGCCTCTAAAGGCCGGTTTGCAAGCACTCATGTCCTCTGTTCCCGACAGCCGCGAACAATGCTCCCAATTCCGTGAGAAAAGTGCTTCGGGATGGTGCTCTCTCCGGGCCCTTGGAAGACCTCCCAAGCTGCCTCCAAAGGCCGGTTTGCAAGCACTCCCGCCCGCTGTTCCCGCCAGCCTCGCACAATGCTCCCAAGCCCGGGAGAAAAGCGCTCCGGGGTGGGGTTCTCTCCGTGCCAATGGAGGACCTCCCTGGCTGCCCCCAAAGGCCGGTTTGCAAGCACTCCCACTCGCTGTTCCCGCCAGCCACGCACAATCCTCCAAAACCCCGGAGAAAAGCGCTTCGGGGTGGTGTTCTCTCCGTGCCCATGGAAGACCTCCCGGGGTGCCCCCAAAGGCCGGTTTGGAAGCACTCCCACTCACTGTTCCCGCCATCCGCGCACAATGCTCCCAAGCCCGGGAGAAAAGCATTTTGGGGTGGTGCTCACACCGGGCCCTGGAAGACCTCCCCGGCTGCCTCCAAAGGACGGTTTTCAAGCACTCCTGCCTGCTGTTCCCGCCACCCGCGCACAATGCTCCCAAGACCGGGAGAAAAGCGCTTCGGGGTGGTGCTCTCTACAGGCCCTTGGAAGACCTCCCCGGCTGCCTCCAAAGGCCGGTTTGCAAGGACTCCTTCCTGCTGTTCCCGCCATCCACGCACAATGCTCCCAAGCCCGGGAGAAAAGCATTTTGGGGTGGTGCTCACACCGGGCCCTGGAAGACCTCCCCGGCTGCCTCCAAAGGACGGTTTTCAAGCACTCCTGCCTGCTGTTCCCGCCACCCGCGCAGAATGCTCCCAAGCGCGGGAGAAAAGCGCTTCGGGGTGGTGCTCTCTACAGGCCCTTGGAAGACCTCCCCGGCTGCCTCCAAAGGCCAGTTTGCAAGCAGTCCTGCCTGCTGTTCCCGCCAGCCGCGCACAATGTTCCCAAGCCCGGGAGAAAAGCGCTTCGGGGTGGTGCTCTCTCCGGGCACCTTCAAGACCTCCCCGGCTGCCTCCAAAGGCCGGTTTGTAAGTACTCATTCCCGCTGCTTCCGCCAGCCACGCACAATGCTCCCAAGCCTGGGAGAAAAGCATTTTGGGGTGGTGCTCTCTCCGGGCCCTTGGAAGACCTCCCGGGCTGCCTCCAAAGGCCGGTTTGCAAGCATTCATGTCCGTTGTTCCCGACAGCCGCGCACAATGCTCCCAAGCCCGAGAGAAAAGCATTTTGGGGTGGTGATCAGTCCGGCCCTTGGAAGACCTCCCCGGCTGCCTCCAAAGGACAGTTTGCAAGCACTCATGCCCGCTGTTCCCGCCAGCCGCGCACAATGCTCCCAAGACCGTGAGAAAAGCGCTTCGGGGTGGTGTTCTCTCAGGGACCATGGAGGACCTCCCCGGCTGCCCCCAAAGGCCAGTTTGCAAGCATTCCCACTCGCTGTTCCCGCCAGGCACGCACAATGCTCCCAAGCCCGGGAGAAAAGCGCTTCGGGGTGGTGCTCTCTCCGGGCCCTTGCCCCTGAGCCTGGGGGCCAGGCAGTTGGAACACACTCCCAGGCCAATGCAGAACGACATGCACACGTCTGTTCCTGCCCCCTACACCGACAGAGAGCTCGGGGGAGCCAGAGTCTCTCAGGCAGGTGCTGGGCTGGCCGCCTGTGTGGGAAGGGGCAGAGCCGACCTAGGGGCAAGTTGGGCCTCTTGCTCTCCCTGCTGCCCTGAGGCTGCTGGGCCAAAGACGTCTTGGGCATCCAGCCCTTTGCTGGTCCCTTCCCTCTGACGAGGCCCTCTGAGCTCCAGCACCTTGCAGTGTGGAGACAGCACCTGCCAGCAATCTCCTCTCCAAGGAGGCCTCAACCGAGGCCTAGGCCCAGGGGAAAGGCACCAGCGGGGATGAGCCTGGGGAGGCGCCCGGGCATGTCTGGACCCAGTCCCCGCAGCCTGCCCCTTGGTGGGGCAGTACCCCTGGAGGCCAGGAAGGTCTGGGCAAGGCTGACCAGGGGCAGGGGACCTGCTGGGTCCTGCCCCTGGCCTGTGGGGCCTCTGAGCACAACCGGCCCTCTCCCACTGGAAGACCTCCCCGGCTGCCTCCAAAGGCCGTTTTGCACGCACTCCCGCCCACTGTTCCCACCAAGCGCGCACAATGCTCCCAAGCCCGGGAGAAAAGCGCTTCGGGGTGGTGCTCTCTCCGGGCCCTTGCCCCTGAGCCTGGGGGCCAGGCAGGGGGTCCACACTCCCAGGCCAAGGCAGAACCACATGCACACGTCTGTTCCTGACCCCTGCACCGGCAGAGACCTCGGGGGAGCCAGAGTCTGTCAGGCAGCTGCTGGGCTGGCCGCCTTTGTGGGAAGGGGCAGAGCCGACCTAGGGGCAAGTTGGGCCTCTTGCTCTCCCTGCTGCCCTGAGGCTGCTGGGCCAAAGAGGTCTTGGGCATCCAGCCCTTTGCTTGTCCCTTTCCTCTGACGAGGCCCTCTGAGCTCCAGCACCTTGCAGTGTGGAGACAGCCCCTGCCAGCAACCTCCTCTCCAAGGAGGCCTCAACCGAGACCTAGGACCAGGGGAAAGGCACCAGCGGGGATGAGCCTGGGGAGGCGCCCGGGCATGTCTGGACCCAGTCCCCGCAGCCTGCCCCTTGGTGGGGCAGTACCCCCGGAGGCCAGGAAGGTCTGGGAAAGGCTGGCCAGGGTCAGGGGACCTGCTGGGTCCTGCCCCTGGCCTGTGGGGCCTCTGAGCACAACCCGCCCTCTCTCACTGGAAGACCTCCCCGGCTGCCTCCAAAGTCCTGTTTGCCAACACTCCCACCCGCTGTTCACGCCAGACTTGCACAATGCTCCCAAGCCCGGGAGAAAAGCGCTTCGGGGTGGTGGTCTCTCCGGGCCCTTGCCCCTGAGCCTGGGGGCAATGCATGGGGAACACACTCCCAGGCCAAGGCAGAACCACATGCCCACGTCTGTTCCTGTCCCCTGCACCGGCAGAGAGCTTGGGGGAGCCAGAGTCTGTCAGGCAGCTGCTGGGTTGGCCGCCTGTGTGGGAAGGGGCAGAGCCGCCCTAGGGGCAAGTTGGGCCTCTTGCTCTCCCTGCTGCCCTGAGGCTGCTGGGCCAAAGACGTCTTGGGCATCCAGCCCCTTACTGGTCCCTTCCCTCTGACGAGGCCCTCTGAGCTCCAGCACCTTGCAGTGTGGAGACAGCCCCTGCCAGCAACCTCCTCTCCAAGGAGGCCTAAACCGAGGCCTAGGCCCAGGGGAAAGGCACCAGCGGGGATGAGCCAGGGGAGGCGCCCGAGCATGTCTGGACCCAGTCCCCGCAGCCTGCCCCTTGGTGGGGCAGTACCCCCGGAGGCCAGGAAGGTCTGGGTAAGGCTGGCCAGGGGCAGGGGCCCTGCTGGGTCCTGCCCCTGGCCTGTGGGGCCTCTGAGCACAACCGGCCCTCTCCCACTGGAAGACCTCCCCGGCTGCCTCCAAAGGCCGGTTTGCAAGCACTCCCGCCCACTGTTCCCGCCAGGCGCGCACAATGCTCCCAAGCCCGGGAGAAAAGCGCTTCGGGGTGGTGCTCTCTCCGGGCCCTTGCCCCTGAGCCTGTGGGCAAGGCAGGGGGAACACACTCCCAGACCAAGGCAGAAACACATGCACACGTCTGTTCCTGTCCCCTGCACCGGCAGAGAGCTCGGGGGAGCCAGAGTCTCTCAGGCAGGTGCTGGGCTGGCCGCCTGTGTGGGAAGGGGCAGAGCCGACCTAGGGGCAAGTTGGGCCTCTTGCTCTCCCTGCTGCCCTGAGGCTGCAGGGCCAAAGACGTCTTGGGCATCCAGCCCCTTACTGGTCCCTTCCCTCTGACGAGGCCCTCTGAGCTCCAGCACCTTGCAGTGTGGAGACAGCCCCTGCCAGCAATCTCCTCTCCAAGGAGGCCTCAACCGAGGCCTAGGCCCAGGGGAAAGGTACCAGCGGGGTTGAGCCAGGGGAGGCGCCCGGGCATGTCTGGACCCTGTCCCCGCAGCCTGCCCCTTGGTGGGGCAGTACCCCCGGAGGCCAGGAAGGTCTGGGCAAGGCTGGCCAGGGGCAGGGGCCCTGCTGGGTCCTGCCCCTGGCCTGTGGGGCCTCTGAGCACAACCGGCCCTCTCCCACTGGAAGACCTCCCCGGCTGCCTTCAAAGGCGGGTTTGCCAACACTCCCGCCCGCTGTTCCCGCCAGGCACGCACAACGCTCCCAAGGCCAGGAGAAAAGCGCTTCGGGGTGTTGCTCTCTCCGGGCCCTTGCCCCTGAGCCTGGGGTCCAGGCAGTGGGTCCACACTCCCAGACCAAGGCAGAACCACATGCACACGTCTGTTCCTGACCCCTGAACCGGCAGAGAGCTCGGGGGAGCCAGAGTCTATCAGGCAGCTGCTGGGCTGGCCGCCTGTGTGGGACGGGGCAGAGCCCACCTGGGGGCAAGTTGGGCCTCTTGCTCTCCCTGCTGCCCTGAGGCTGCTGGGCCAAAGAGATCTTGGGCATCCAGCCCCTTGCTTGTCCCTTCCCTCTGACGAGGCCCTCTGAGCTCCAGCACCTTGCAGTGTGGAGACAGCCCCTGCCAGCAACCTCCTCTCCAAGGAGGCCTCAACCGAGGCCTAGGACCAGGGGAAAGGCACCAGCGGGGATGAGCCTGGGGAGGCGCCCGGGCATGTCTGGACCCAGTCCCCACAGCCTGCCCCTTGGTGGGGCAGTACCCCCGGAGGCCAGGAAGGTCTGGGCAAGGCTGGCCACGGGCAGGGGCCCTGCTGGGTCCTGCCCCTGGCCTGTGGGGCCTCTGAGCACAACCGGCCCTCTCCCACTGGAAGACTTCCCCGGCTGCCTCCAAAGGCCGGTTTGCCAACACTCCCGCCCGCTGTTCCCGCCAGGCACGCACTATTCTCCCAAGCCCGGGAGCAAAGCGCTTCGGGGTGTTGCTCTCTCCGGGCCCTTGCCCGTGAGCGTGGGGGCGAGGCAGTGGGTCTACACTCCCAGACCAACGCAGAACCACATGCACACGTCTGTTCCTGACCCCTGCACCGCAGAGAGCTCGGGGGAGCCAGAGTCTGTCAGGCAGCTGCTGGGCTGGCCGCCTGTGTGGGAAGGGGCAGAGCCGACCTAGGGGCAAGTTGGGCCTCTTCCTCTCCCGGCTGCCCTGAGGCTGCTGGGCCAAAGAGGTCTTGGGCATCCAGCCCCTTGCTGGTCCCTTCCCTCTGACGAGGCCCTCTGAGCTCCAGCACCTTGCAGTGTGGAGACAGCCCCTGCCAGCAACCTCCTATCCAAGGAGGCCTCAACCGAGGCCTAGGCCCAGGGGAAAGGCACCAGCGGGGATGAGCCTGGGGAGGCGCCCGGGCATGTCTGGACCCAGTCCCCGCAGCCTGCCCCTTGGTGGGGCAGTACCCCCGGAGGCCAGGAGGGTCTGGGCAAGGCTGCCAGGGGCAGGGACACTGCTGGGTCCTGCCCCTGGCCTGTGAGGCTTCTGAGCACAACCGGCCCTCTCCCACTGGAAGACCTCCACGGCTGCCTCCAAAGTCCTGTTTGCAAACACTCCCGCCCGCTGTTCACGCCAGGCTCGCACAATGCTCCCAAGCCCGTGAGAAAAGCGCTTCGGGGTGGTGCTCTCTCCGGGCCCTTGCCCCTGAGCCTGGGGGCAAGGCAGGGGGAACACACTCCCAGCCCAAGGCAGAACCACATGCCCACGTCTGTTCCTGTCCCCTGCACCGGCAGAGAGCTTGGGGGAGCCAGAGTCTGTCAGGCAGCTGCTGGGTTGGCCGCCTGTGTGGGAAGGGGCAGAGCCGCCCTAGGGGCAAGTTGGGCCTCTTGCTCTCCCTGCTGCCCTGAGGCTGCTGGGCCAAAGACGTCTTGGGCATCCAGCCCCTTACTGGTCCCTTCCCTCTGACGAGGCCCTCTGAGCTCCAGCACCTTGCAGTGTGGAGACAGCCCCTGCCAGCAACCTCCTCTCCAAGGAGGCCTCAACCGAGGCCTAGGCCCAGGGGAAAGGCACCAGCGGGGATGAGCCTGGGGAGGCGCCCGGGCATGTCTGGACCCAGTCCCCGCAGCCTGCCCCTTGGTGGGGCAGTACCCCCGGAGGCCAGGAAGGTCTGGGCAAGGCTGGCCAGGGGCAGGGGCCCTGCTGCGTCCTGCCCCTGGCCTGTGGGGCCTCTGAGCACAACCGGCCCTCTCCCACTGGAAGACCTCCCCGGCTGCCTCCAAAGGCCGGTTTGCAAGCGCTCCCGCCCACTGTTCCCAGCAGGCGTGCACAATGCTCCCAAGCCCGGGAGAAAAGCGCTTCAGGGTGGTGCTCTCTCCGGGCCCTTTACCCTGAGCCTGGGGGCCAGGCAGGGGGTCCACACTCCCAGGCCAAGGCAGAACGACATGCACACGTCTGTTCCTGCCCCATGCACCGGCAGAGAGCTCGGGGGAGCCAGAGTCTGTCAGGCAGCTGCTGGGCTGGCCGCCTGTGTGGGACGGGGCAGAGCCGACCTAGGGGCAAGTTGGGCCTCTTGCTCTCCCTGCTGCCCTGAGGCTGCTGGGCCAAAGAGATCTTGGGCATCCAGCCCCTTGCTTGTCCCTTCCCTCTGACGAGGCCCTCTGAGCTCCAGCACCTTGCAGTGTGGAGACAGCCCCTGCCAGCAACCTCCTCTCCAAGGAGGCCTCAACCGAGGCCTAGGACCAGGGGAAAGGCACCAGCGGGGATGAGCCTGGGGAGGCGCCCGGGCATGTCTGGACCCAGTCCCCACAGCCTGCCCCTTGGTGGGGCAGTACCCCCGGAGGCCAGGAAGGTCTGGGCAAGGCTGGCCACGGGCAGGGGCCCTGCTGGGTTCTGCCCCTGGCCTGTGGGGCCTCTGAGCACAACCGGCCCTCTCCCACTGGAAGACTTCCCCGGCTGCCTCCAAAGGCCGGTTTGCCAACACTCCCGCCCGCTGTTCCCGCCAGGCACGCACTATTCTCCCAAGCCCGGGAGAAAAGCGCTTCGGGGTGTTGCTCTCTCCGGGCCCTTGCCCTTGAGCGTGGGGGCAAGGCAATGGGTCTACACTCCCAGACCAACGCAGAACCACATGCACACGTCTGTTCCTGACCCCTGCACCGCAGAGAGCTCGGGGGAGCCAGAGTCTGTCAGGCAGCTGCTGGGCTGGCCGCCTGTGTGGGAAGGGGCAGAGCCGACCTAGGGGCAAGTTGGGCCTCTTCCTCTCCCGGCTGCCCTGAGGCTGCTGGGCCAAAGAGGTCTTGGGCATCCAGCCCCTTGCTGGTCCCTTCCCTCTGACGAGGCCCTCTGAGCTCCAGCACCTTGCAGTGTGGAGACAGCCCCTGCCAGCAACCTCCTCTCCAAGGAGGCCTCAACCGAGGCCTAGGCCCAGGGGAAAGGCACCAGCGGGGATGAGCCTGGGGAGGCGCCCGGGCATGTCTGGACCCAGTCCCCGCAGCCTGCCCCTTGGTGGGGCAGTACCCCCGGAGGCCAGGAGGGTCTGGGCAAGGCTGCCAGGGGCAGGGACACTGCTGGGTCCTGCCCCTGGCCTGTGGGGCGTCTGAGCACAACCGGCCCTCTCCCGCTGGAAGACCTCCCCGGCTGCCTCCAAAGGCCGGTTTGCAAGCACTCCCGCCCGCTGTTCCCGCCAGGCACGCACAATGCTCCCAAGCCCGGGAGAAAAGCGCTTCGGGGTGGTGCTCTCTCCGGGCCCTTGCCCCTGAGCCTGGGGGCCAGGCAGGGGGAACACACTCCCAGGCCAAGGCAGAACCACATGCACACGTCTGTTCCTGCCCCCTACACCGGCAGAGAGTTCGGGGGAGCCAGAGACTGCCAGGCTGCTGCTGGGCTGGCTGCCTGTGTGGGACGGGGTAGAGCCGACCTAGGGGCAAGTTGGGCCTCTTGCTCTCCCTGCTGCCCTGATGCTGCTGGGTCAAAGAGGTCTTGGGCATCCAGCCCTTTGCTGGTCCTTTCCCTCTGACGAGGCCCTCTGAGCTCCAGCACCTTGCAGTGTGCAGACAGCCCCTGCCGGCAACCTCCTCTCCAAGGAGGCCTCAACCGAGGCCTAGGCCCAGGGGAAAGGCACCAGCGGGGATGAGCCTGGGGAGGCGCCCGGGCATGTCTGGACCCAGGCCCCGCAGCCTGCCCCTTGGTGGGCTAGTACCCCCGGAGTCCAGGAAGGTCTGGGCAAGGCTGCCAGAGGCAGGGACACTGCTGGGTCCTGCCCCTGGCCTGTGGGGCCTCTGAGAACAACTGGCACTCTCCCTCTGGAAGAACTCCCCGGCTGCCTCCAAAGGCTGGTTTGCAAGCACTCAATCCCGCTGTTCACGCCAGCTGCGGACAATGCTCCCAAGCCCGGGAGAAAAGCATTTTGGGGTGGTGCTCACTCCGGGCTTTGGAAGACCTCCCCGGCTGCCTCCAAGGCCGGTTTGCAAGCACTTCTGCCTGCTGTTCCCGCCACCCGCGCACAATGCTCCCAAGCCCGGGAGAAAAGCGTTTCGGGGTGGTGTTCTCTCTGGACCCAAGAAAGACCTCCCGGGCTGCCCCCAAATGCCGGTTTGCAAGCACTCCCACTCACTGTTCCCGCCATCCGTGCAAATGCTCCAAGCCCAGGAGAAAAGCCCTTCAGGGTGGTGCTCTCTCCCGGCCCTTGGAAGACCTCCCCGGCTGCCTCCAAAGGCTGGATTTCAAGTACTCCCTCCCGCTGTCCCGCCAGCCACACACAATGCTCCCAATCACGGGAGAAAAGCGCTTCGGGGTGGTGCTCTCTACGGGCCCTTGGAAGACCTCCCCGTTTGTCTCCAAAGGCCAGTTTGCAAGCACTCATGCCCGCTGTTCCCGCCAGCCGCGCACAATGCTCCCAAGCCTAGGAGAAAAGCGCTTCGGGGTGGTGCTCTCTCCCGGCCCTTGGAAGACCTCCCCGGCTGCCTCCAAAGGCCGGTTTGCAAGCACTCAATCCCGCTGTTCCCGCCAGCCGCGCACAATGCTCCCAAGGCCGGGAGAAAAGCGCTTCGGGGTGGTGCTCTCTCCCGGCCCTTGGAAGACCTCCCCGGCTGCCTCCAAAGGCTGGTTTTCAAGAACTCCCTCCCGCTGACCCGCCAGCCGCACACAATGCTCCCAAGCCCGGGAGAAAAGCATTTTGAGGTGGTCTCTCTCCGGGCCCTTGGAAGACTCCCCGGCTGCCTCTAAAGGCCGGTTTGCAAGCACTCATGTCCTCTGTTCCCGACAGCCGCGAACAATGCTCCCAATCCCGTGAGAAAAGTGCTTCGGGATGGTGCTCTCTCCGGGCCCTTGGAAGACCTCCCAAGCTGCCTCCAAAGGCCGGTTTGCAAGCACTCCCGCCCGCTGTTCCCGCCAGCCTCGCACAATGCTCCCAAGCCCGGGAGAAAAGCGCTTCGGGGTGGTGTTCTCTCCGTGCCAATGGAGGACCTCCCTGGCTGCCCCCAAAGGCCGGTTTGCAAGCACTCCCACTCGCTGTTCCCGCCAGCCACGCACAATCCTCCAAAACCCCGGAGAAAAGCGCTTCGGGGTGGTGTTCCTTCCGTGCCCATGGAAGACCTCCCGGGGTGCCCCCAAAGGCCGGTTTGGAAGCACTCCCACTCGCTGTTCCCGCCATCCGCGCACAATGCTCCCAAGCCCGGGAGAAAAGCATTTTGGGGTGGTGCTCACACCGGGCCCTGGAAGACCTCCCCGGCTGCCTCCAAAGGACGGTTTTCAAGCACTCCTGCCTGCTGTTCCCGCCACCCGCGCACAATGCTCCCAAGACCGGGAGAAAAGCGCTTCGGGGTGGTGCTCTCTACAGGACCTTGGAAGACCTCCCCGGCTGCCTCCAAAGGCCGGTTTGCAAGGACTCCTTCCTGCTGTTCCCGCCATCCACGCACAATGCTCCCAAGCCCGGGAGAAAAGCATTTTGGGGTGGTGCTCACACCGGGCCCTGGAAGACCTCCCCGGCTGCCTCCAAAGGACGGTTTTCAAGCACTCCTGCCTGCTGTTCCCGCCACCCGCGCAGAATGCTCCCAAGCGCGGGAGAAAAGCGCTTCGGGGTGGTGCTCTCTACAGGCCCTTGGAAGACCTCCCCGGCTGCCTCCAAAGGCCAGTTTGCAAGCAGTCCTGCCTGCTGTTCCCGCCAGCCGCGCACAATGTTCCCAAGCCCGGGAGATAAGCGCTTCGGGGTGGTGCTCTCTCCGGGCACCTTCAAGACCTCCCCGGCTGCCTCCAAAGGCCGGTTTGTAAGTACTCATTCCCGCTGCTTCCGCCAGCCACGCACAATGCTCCCAAGCCCGGGAGAAAAGCATTTTGGGGTGGTGCTCTCTCCGGGCCCTTGGAAGACCTCCCGGGCTGCCTCCAAAGGCCGGTTTGCAAGCATTCATGTCCGTTGTTCCCGACAGCCGCGCACAATGCTCCCAAGCCCGAGAGAAAAGCATTTTGGGGTGGTGATCAGTCCGGCCCTTGGAAGACCTCCCCGGCTGCCTCCAAAGGACAGTTTGCAAGCACTCATGCCCGCTGTTCCCGCCAGCCGCGCACAATGCTCCCAAGACCGTGAGAAAAGCGCTTCGGGGTGGTGTTCTCTCAGGGACCATGGAGGACCTCCCCGGCTGCCCCCAAAGGCCAGTTTGCAAGCATTCCCACTCGCTGTTCCCGCCAGGCACACACAATGTTCCAAAACCCCGGAGAAAAGCGCTTCGGGGTGGTGGTCTCTCCGGGCCCCTGCCCCTGAGCCTGGGGGCCAGGCAGGGGATCCACAGTCCCAGGCCAAGGCAGAACCACATGCACACGTCTGTTCCTGCCCCCTCCACCGGCAGAGAACTGGGGGGAGCCAGAGTCTGTCAGGCAGCTGCTGGGCTGGCCGCCTGTGTGGGAAGGGGCAGAGCCGACCTAGGGGCAAGTTGGGCCTCTTGCTCTCCCTGCTGCCCTGAGGCTGCTGGGCCAAAGAGGTCTTGGGCATCCAGCCCCTTGCTGGTCCCTTCCCTCTGACGAGGCCCTCTGAGCTCCAGCACCTTGCAGTGTGGAGACAGCCCCTGCCAGCAACCTCCTCTCCAAGGAGGCCTCAACCGAGGCCTAGGCCCAGGGGAAAGGCACCAGCGGAGATGAGCCAGTGGAGGCGCCCGGGCATGTCTGGACCCAGTCCCCGCAGCCTGCCCCTTGGTGGGGCAGTACCCCCGGAGGCCAGGAAGGTCTGGGCAAGGCTGCGAGGGGCAGGGGCCCTGCTGGGTCGTGCCCCTGGCCTGTGGGGCGTCTGAGCACAACCGGCACTCTCCCGCTGGAAGACCTCCCCGTCTGCCTCCAAAGGCCGGTTTGCAAGCACTCCCGCCCGCTGTTCCCGCCAGGCACGCACAATGCTCCCAAGCCCGGGAGAAAAGCGCTTCGGGGTGGTGCTCTCTCCGGGCCCTTGCCCCTGAGCCTGGGGCCCAGGCAGTTGGAACACACTCCCAGGCCAATGCAGAACGACATGCACACGTCTGTTCCTGCCCCCTACACCGGCAGAGAGCTCGGGGGAGCCAGAGTCTCTCAGGAAGGTGCTGGGCTGGCCGCCTGTGTGGGAAGGGGCAGAGCCGACCTAGGGGCAAGTTGGGCCTCTTGCTCTCCCTGCTGCCCTGAGGCTGCTGGGCCAAAGACGTCTTGGGCATCCAGCCCTTTGCTGGTCCCTTCCCTCTGACGAGGCCCTCTGAGCTCCAGCACCTTGCAGTGTGGAGACAGCACCTGCCAGCAATCTCCTCTCCAAGGAGGCCTCAACCGAGGCCTAGGCCCAGGGGAAAGGCACCAGCGGAGATGAGCCAGTGGAGGCGCCCGGGCATGTCTGGACCCAGTCCCCGCAGCCTGCCCCTTGGTGGGGCAGTACCCCCGGAGACCAGGAAGGTCTGGGCAAGGCTGCGAGGGGCAGGGGCCCTGCTGGGTCGTGCCCCTGGCCTGTGGGGCGTCTGAGCACAACCGGCACTCTCCCGCTGGAAGACCTCCCCGTCTGCCTCCAAAGGCCGGTTTGCAAGCACTCCCGCCCGCTGTTCCCGCCAGGCACGCACAATGCTCCCAAGCCCGGGAGAAAAGCGCTTCGGGGTGTTGCTCTCTCCGGGCCCTTGCCCCTGAGCCTGGGGGCCAGGCAGTTGGAACACACTCCCAGGCCAATGCAGAACGACATGCACACGTCTGTTCCTGCCCCCTACACCGACAGAGAGCTCGGGGGAGCCAGAGTCTCTCAGGCAGGTGCTGGGCTGGCCGCCTGTGTGGGAAGGGGCAGAGCCGACCTAGGGGCAAGTTGGGCCTCTTGCTCTCCCTGCTGCCCTGAGGCTGCTGGGCCAAAGACGTCTTGGGCATCCAGCCCTTTGCTGGTCCCTTCCCTCTGACGAGGCCCTCTGAGCTCCAGCACCTTGCAGTGTGGAGACAGCACCTGCCAGCAATCTCCTCTCCAAGGAGGCCTCAACCGAGGCCTAGGCCCAGGGGAAAGGCACCAGCGGGGATGAGCCTGGGGAGGCGCCCGGGCATGTCTGGACCCAGTCCCCGCAGCCTGCCCCTTGGTGGGGCAGTACCCCTGGAGGCCAGGAAGGTCTGGGCAAGGCTGACCAGGGGCAGGGGACCTGCTGGGTCCTGCCCCTGGCCTGTGGGGCCTCTGAGCACAACCGGCCCTCTCCCACTGGAAGACCTCCCCGGCTGCCTCCAAAGGCCGTTTTGCACGCACTCCCGCCCACTGTTCCCACCAAGCGCGCACAATGCTCCCAAGCCCGGGAGAAAAGCGCTTCGGGGTGGTGCTCTCTCCGGGCCCTTGCCCCTGAGCCTGGGGGCCAGGCAGGGGGTCCACACTCCCAGGCCAAGGCAGAACCACATGCACACGTCTGTTCCTGACCCCTGCACCGGCAGAGAGCTCGGGGGAGCCAGAGTCTGTCAGGCAGCTGCTGGGCTGGCCGCCTTTGTGGGAAGGGGCAGAGCCGACCTAGGGGCAAGTTGGGCCTCTTGCTCTCCCTGCTGCCCTGAGGCTGCTGGGCCAAAGAGGTCTTGGGCATCCAGCCCTTTGCTTGTCCCTTCCCTCTGACGAGGCCCTCTGAGCTCCAGCACCTTGCAGTGTGGAGACAGCCCCTGCCAGCAACCTCCTCTCCAAGGAGGCCTCAACCGAGACCTAGGACCAGGGGAAAGGCACCAGCGGGGATGAGCCTGGGGAGGCGCCCGGGCATGTCTGGACCCAGTCCCCGCAGCCTGCCCCTTGGTGGGGCAGTACCCCCGGAGGCCAGGAAGGTCTGGGAAAGGCTGGCCAGGGGCAGGGGACCTGCTGGGTCCTGCCCCTGGCCTGTGGGGCCTCTGAGCACAACCCGCCCTCTCTCACTGGAAGACCTCCCCGGCTGCCTCCAAAGTCCTGTTTGCCAACACTCCCACCCGCTGTTCACGCCAGACTTGCACAATGCTCCCAAGCCCGGGAGAAAAGCGCTTCGGGGTGGTGGTCTCTCCGGGCCCTTGCCCCTGAGCCTGGGGGCAATGCATGGGGAACACACTCCCAGGCCAAGGCAGAACCACATGCCCACGTCTGTTCCTGTCCCCTGCACCGGCAGAGAGCTTGGGGGAGCCAGAGTCTGTCAGGCAGCTGCTGGGTTGGCCGCCTGTGTGGGAAGGGGCAGAGCCGCCCTAGGGGCAAGTTGGGCCTCTTGCTCTCCCTGCTGCCCTGAGGCTGCTGGGCCAAAGACGTCTTGGGCATCCAGCCCCTTACTGGTCCCTTCCCTCTGACGAGGCCCTCTGAGCTCCAGCACCTTGCAGTGTGGAGACAGCCCCTGCCAGCAACCTCCTCTCCAAGGAGGCCTCAACCGAGGCCTAGGCCCAGGGGAAAGGCACCAGCGGGGATGAGCCAGGGGAGGCGCCCGAGCATGTCTGGACCCAGTCCCCGCAGCCTGCCCCTTGGTGGGGCAGTACCCCCGGAGGCCAGGAAGGTCTGGGTAAGGCTGGCCAGGGGCAGGGGCCCTGCTGGGTCCTGCCCCTGGCCTGTGGGGCCTCTGAGCACAACCGGCCCTCTCCCAATGGAAGACCTCCCCGGCTGCCTCCAAAGGCCGGTTTGCAAGCGCTCCCGGCCACTGTTACCAGCAGGCGGCACAATGCTCCTAAGCCCGGAAGAAAAGCGCTTCAGGGTGGTGCTCTCTCTGGGCCCTTGCCCCTGAGCCTGGGGGCAAGGCAGGGTGTCCACACTCCCAGACCAAGGCAGAACCACATGCACACGTCTGATCTGCCCCCTGCACCGGCAGAGAGCTCGGAGGAGCCAGAGTCTGTCAGGCAGCTGCTGGGCTGGCCGCCTGTGTGGGAAGTGGCAGAGCCGACCTAGGGGCAAGTTGGGCCTCTTGCTCTCCCTGCTGCCCTGAGGCTGCTGGGCCATAGAGGTCTTGGGCATCCAGCCCCTTGCTGGTCCCTTCCCTCTGACGAGGCCCTCTGAGCTCCAGCACCTTGCAGTGTGGAGACAGCCCCTGCCAGCAACCTCCTCTCCAAGGAGGCCTCAACCGAGGCCTAGGCCCAGGGGAAAGGCACCAGCGGGGATGAGTCTGGGGAGGCGCCCGGGCATGTCTGGACCCAGTCCCCGCAGCCTGCCCCTTGGTGGGGCAGTACCCCCGGAGGCCAGGAAGGTCTGGGCAAGGCTGGCCAGGGGCAGGGGCCCTGCTGGGTCCTGCCCCTGGCCTGTGGGGCCTCTGAGCACAACCGACCCTCTCCCACTGGAAGAACTCCCCGGCTCCCTCCAAAGGCCAGTTTGCCAACACTCCCGCCCTCTGTTCCCGCCAGGCACGCACAATGCTCCCAAGCCCGGGAGAAAAGCGCTTCGGGGTGGTGCTCTCCTCGGGCCATTGCCCCTGAGCCTGGGGTCCAGGCAGTTGGTCCACACTCCCAGACCAAGGCAGAACCACATGCACACGTCTGTTCCTGACCCCTGCACCGGCAGAGAGTTCGGGGGAGCCAGAGTCTGTCAGGCAGCTGCTGGGCTGGCCGCCTGTGTGGGAAGGGGCAGAGCCGACCTAGGGGCAAGTTGGGCCTCTTCCTCTCCCTGCTGCCCTGAGGCTGCTGGGCCAAAGAGGTCTTGGGCATCCAGCCCCTTGCTGGTCCCTTCCCTCTGACGAGGCCCTCTGAGCTCCAGCACCTTGCAGTGTGGAGACAGCCCCTGCCAGCAACATCCTCTCCAAGGAGGCCTCAACCGAGGCCTAGGCCCAGGGGAAAGGCACCAGCGGGGATGAGCCTGGGGAGGCGCCCGGGCATGTCTGGACCCAGTCCCCGCAGCCTGCCCCTTGGTGGGGCAGTACCCCCGGAGGACAGGAAGGTCTCGGCAAGGCTGCCAGGGGCAGGGACACTGCTGGGTCCTGCCCCTGGCCTGTGGGGCGTCTGAGCACAACCGGCACTCTCCCGCTGGAAGACCTCCCCGTCTGCCTCGAAAGGCCGGTTTGCAAGCACTCCCGCCCGCTGTTCCCGCCAGGCACGCACAACGCTCCCAAGGCCAGGAGAAAAGCGCTTCGGGGTGTTGCTCTCTCCGGGCCTTTGCCCCTGAGCCTGGGGTCCAGGCAGTGGGTCCACACTCCCAGACCAAGGCAGAACCACATGCACACGTCTGTTCCTGACCCCTGCACCGGCAGAGAGCTCGGGGGAGCCAGAGTCTGTCAGGCAGCTGCTGGGTTGGCTGCCTGTGTGGGAAGGGGCAGAGCCGACCTAGGGGCAAGTTGGGCCTCTTGCTCTCCCTGCTGCCCTGAGGCTGCTGGGCCAAAGAGGTCTTGGGCATCCAGCCCCTTGCTGGTCCCTTCCCTCTGACGAGGCCCTCTGAGCTCCAGCACCTTGCAGTGTGGAGACAGCCCCTGCCAGCAACCTCCTCTCCAAGGAGGCATCAACCGAGGCCTATGCCCAGGGGAAAGGCACCAGCGGGGATGAGCCTGGGGAGGCGCCCAGGCATGTCTGAACCCAGTCCCCGCAGCCTGCCCCTTGGTGGGGCAGTACCCCCGGAGGCCAGGAAGGTCTGGGCAAGGCTGGCCAGGGGCAGGGGACCTGCTGGGTCCTGCCCCTGGCCTGTGAGGCTTCTGAGCACAACCGGCCCTCTCCCACTGGAAGACCTCCACGGCTGCCTCCAAAATCCTGTTTGCAAACACTCCCGCCCGCTGTTCACGCCAGGCTCGCACAATGCTCCCAAGCCCGTGAGAAAAGCGCTTCGGGGTGGTGCTCTCTCCGGGCCCTTGCCCCTGAGCCTGGGGGCAAGGCAGGGGGAACACACTCCCAGGCCAAGGCAGAACCCCATGCCCACGTCTGTTCCTGTCCCCTGCACCGGCAGAGAGCTTGGGGGAGCCAGAGTCTGTCAGGCAGCTGCTGGGTTGGCCGCCTGTGTGGGAAGGGGCAGAGCCGCCCTAGTGGCAAGTTGGGCCTCTTGCTCTCCCTGCTGCCCTGAGGCTGCTGGGCCAAAGACGTCTTGGGCATCCAGCCCCTTACTGGTCCCTTCCCTCTGACGAGGCCCTCTGAGCTCCAGCACCTTGCAGTGTGGAGACAGCCCCTGCCAGCAACCTCCTCTCCAAGGAGGCCTCAACCGAGGCCTAGGCCCAGGGGAAAGGCACCAGCGGGGATGAGCCTGGGGAGGCGCCCGGGCATGTCTGGACCCAGGCCCCGCAGCCTGCCCCTTGGTGGGGCAGTACCCCCGGAGGCCAGGAAGGTCTGGGCAAGGCTGGCCAGGGGCAGGGGCCCTGCTGCGTCCTGCCCCTGGCCTGTGGGGCCTCTGAGCACAACCGGCCCTCTCCCACTGGAAGACCTCCCCGGCTGCCTCCAAAGGCCGGTTTGCAAGCGCTCCCGCCCACTGTTCCCAGCAGGCGTGCACAATGCTCCCAAGCCCGGGAGAAAAGCGCTTCAGGGTGGTGCTCTCTCCGGGCCCTTTACCCTGAGCCTGGGGGCCAGGCAGGGGGTCCACACTCCCAGGCCAAGGCAGAACGACATGCACACGTCTGTTCCTGCCCCATGCACCGGCAGAGAGCTCGGGGGAGCCAGAGTCTGTCAGGCAGCTGCTGGGCTGGCCGCCTGTGTGGGACGGGGCAGAGCCGACCTAGGGGCAAGTTGGGCCTCTTGCTCTCCCTGCTGCCCTGAGGCTGCTGGGCCAAAGAGATCTTGGGCATCCAGCCCCTTGCTTGTCCCTTCCCTCTGACGAGGCCCTCTGAGCTCCAGCACCTTGCAGTGTGGAGACAGCCCCTGCCAGCAACCTCCTCTCCAAGGAGGCCTCAACCGAGGCCTAGGACCAGGGGAAAGGCACCAGCGGGGATGAGCCTGGGGAGGCGCCCGGGCATGTCTCGACCCAGTCCCCACAGCCTGCCCCTTGGTGGGGCAGTACCCCCGGAGGCCAGGAAGGTCTGGGCAAGGCTGGCCACGGGCAGGGGCCCTGCTGGGTTCTGCCCCTGGCCTGTGGGGCCTCTGAGCACAACCGGCCCTCTCCCACTGGATGACTTCCCCGGCTGCCTCCAAAGGCCGGTTTGCCAACACTCCCGCCCGCTGTTCCCGCCAGGCACGCACTATTCTCCCAAGCCCGGGAGAAAAGCGCTTCGGGGTGTTGCTCTCTCCGGGCCCTTGCCCTTGAGCGTGGGGGCAAGGCAATGGGTCTACACTCCCAGACCAACGCAGAACCACATGCACACGTCTGTTCCTGACCCCTGCACCGCAGAGAGCTCGGGGGAGCCAGAGTCTGTCAGGCAGCTGCTGGGCTGGCCGCCTGTGTGGGAAGGGGCAGAGCCGACCTAGGGGCAAGTTGGGCCTCTTCCTCTCCCGGCTGCCCTGAGGCTGCTGGGCCAAAGAGGTCTTGGGCATCCAGCCCCTTGCTGGTCCCTTCCCTCTGACGAGGCCCTCTGAGCTCCAGCACCTTGCAGTGTGGAGACAGCCCCTGCCAGCAACCTCCTCTCCAAGGAGGCCTCAACCGAGGCCTAGGCCCAGGGGAAAGGCACCAGCGGGGATGAGCCTGGGGAGGCGCCCGGGCATGTCTGGACCCAGTCCCCGCAGCCTGCCCCTTGGTGGGGCAGTACCCCCGGAGGCCAGGAGGGTCTGGGCAAGGCTGCCAGGGGCAGGGACACTGCTGGGTCCTGCCCCTGGCCTGTGGGGCGTCTGAGCACAACCGGCCCTCTCCCGCTGGAAGACCTCCCCGGCTGCCTCCAAAGGCCGGTTTGCAAGCACTCCCGCCCGCTGTTCCCGCCAGACACGCACAATGCTCCCAAGCCCGGGAGAAAAGCGCTTCGGGGTGGTGCTCTCTCCGGGCCCTTGCCCCTGAGCCTGGGGGCCAGGCAGGGGGAACACACTCCCAGGCCAAGGCAGAACGACATGCACACGTCTGTTCCTGCCCCCTACACCGGCAGAGAGTTCGGGGGAGCCAGAGACTGCCAGGCTGCTGCTGGGCTGGCTGCCTGTGTGGGACAGGGTAGAGCCGACCTAGGGGCAAGTTGGGCCTCTTGCTCTCCCTGCTGCCCTGATGCTGCTGGGTCAAAGAGGTCTTGGGCATCCAGCCCTTTGCTGGTCCTTTCCCTCTGACGAGGCCCTCTGAGCTCCAGCACCTTGCAGTGTGCAGACAGCCCCTGCCGGCAACCTCCTCTCCAAGGAGGCCTCAACCGAGGCCTAGGCCCAGGGGAAAGGCACCAGCGGGGATGAGCCTGGGGAGGCGCCCGGGCATGTCTGGACCCAGGCCCCGCAGCCTGCCCCTTGGTGGGCTAGTACCCCCGGAGTCCAGGAAGGTCTGGGCAAGGCTGCCAGAGGCAGGGACACTGCTGGGTCCTGCCCCTGGCCTGTGGGGCCTCTGAGAACAACTGGCACTCTCCCTCTGGAAGAACTCCCCGGCTGCCTCCAAAGGCTGGTTTGCAAGCACTCAATCCCGCTGTTCACGCCAGCTGCGGACAATGCTCCCAAGCCCGGGAGAAAAGCATTTTGGGGTGGTGCTCACTCCGGGCTTTGGAAGACCTCCCCGGCTGCCTCCAAGGCCGGTTTGCAAGCACTTCTGCCTGCTGTTCCCGCCACCCGCGCACAATGCTCCCAAGCCCGGGAGAAAAGCGTTTCGGGGTGGTGTTCTCTCTGGACCCAAGAAAGACCTCCCGGGCTGCCCCCAAATGCCGGTTTGCAAGCACTCCCACTCACTGTTCCCGCCATCCGTGCAAATGCTCCAAGCCCAGGAGAAAAGCCCTTCAGGGTGGTGCTCTCTCCCGGCCCTTGGAAGACCTCCCCGGCTGCCTCCAAAGGCTGGATTTCAAGTACTCCCTCCCGCTGTCACGCCAGCCACACACAATGCTCCCAATCACGGGAGAAAAGCGCTTCGGGGTGGTGCTCTCTACGGGCCCTTGGAAGACCTCCCCGTTTGTCTCCAAAGGCCAGTTTGCAAGCACTCATGCCCGCTGTTCCCGCCAGCCGCGCACAATGCTCCCAAGCCTAGGAGAAAAGCGCTTCGGGGTGGTGCTCTCTCCCGGCCCTTGGAAGACCTCCCCGGCTGCCTCCAAAGGCCGGTTTGCAAGCACTCAATCCCGCTGTTCCCGCCAGCCGCGCACAATGCTCCCAAGCCCGGGAGAAAAGCGCTTCGGGGTGGTGCTCTCTCCCGGCCCTTGGAAGACCTCCCCGGCTGCCTCCAAAGGCTGGTTTTCAAGAACTCCCTCCCGCTGACCCGCCAGCCGCACACAATGCTCCCAAGCCCGGGAGAAAAGCATTTTGAGGTGGTCTCTCTCCGGGCCCTTGGAAGACTCCCCGGCTGCCTCTAAAGGCCGGTTTGCAAGCACTCATGTCCTCTGTTCCCGACAGCCGCGAACAATGCTCCCAATTCCGTGAGAAAAGTGCTTCGGGATGGTGCTCTCTCCGGGCCCTTGGAAGACCTCCCAAGCTGCCTCCAAAGGCCGGTTTGCAAGCACTCCCGCCCGCTGTTCCCGCCAGCCTCGCACAATGCTCCCAAGCCCGGGAGAAAAGCGCTTCGGGGTGGTGTTCTCTCCGTGCCAATGGAGGACCTCCCTGGCTGCCCCCAAAGGCCGGTTTGCAAGCACTCCCACTCGCTGTTCCCGCCAGCCACGCACAATCCTCCAAAACCCCGGAGAAAAGCGCTTCGGGGTGGTGTTCTCTCCGTGCCCATGGAAGACCTCCCGGGGTGCCCCCAAAGGCCGGTTTGGAAGCACTCCCACTCGCTGTTCCCGCCATCCGCGCACAATGCTCCCAAGCCCGGGAGAAAAGCATTTTGGGGTGGTGCTCACACCGGGCCCTGGAAGACCTCCCCGGCTGCCTCCAAAGGACGGTTTTCAAGCACTCCTGCCTGCTGTTCCCGCCACCCGCGCACAATGCTCCCAAGACCGGGAGAAAAGCGCTTCGGGGTGGTGCTCTCTACAGGACCTTGGAAGACCTCCCCGGCTGCCTCCAAAGGCCGGTTTGCAAGGACTCCTTCCTGCTGTTCCCGCCATCCACGCACAATGCTCCCAAGCCCGGGAGAAAAGCATTTTGGGGTGGTGCTCACACCGGGCCCTGGAAGACCTCCCCGGCTGCCTCCAAAGGACGGTTTTCAAGCACTCCTGCCTGCTGTTCCCGCCACCCGCGCAGAATGCTCCCAAGCGCGGGAGAAAAGCGCTTCGGGGTGGTGCTCTCTACAGGCCCTTGGAAGACCTCCCCGGCTGCCTCCAAAGGCCAGTTTGCAAGCAGTCCTGCCTGCTGTTCCCGCCAGCCGCGCACAATGTTCCCAAGCCCGGGAGAAAAGCGCTTCGGGGTGGTGCTCTCTCCGGGCACCTTCAAGACCTCCCCGGCTGCCTCCAAAGGCCGGTTTGTAAGTACTCATTCCCGCTGCTTCCGCCAGCCACGCACAATGCTCCCAAGCCCGGGAGAAAAGCATTTTGGGGTGGTGCTCTCTCCGGGCCCTTGGAAGACCTCCCGGGCTGCCTCCAAAGGCCGGTTTGCAAGCATTCATGTCCGTTGTTCCCGACAGCCGCGCACAATGCTCCCAAGCCCGAGAGAAAAGCATTTTGGGGTGGTGATCAGTCCGGCCCTTGGAAGACCTCCCCGGCTGCCTCCAAAGGACAGTTTGCAAGCACTCATGCCCGCTGTTCCCGCCAGCCGCGCACAATGCTCCCAAGACCGTGAGAAAAGCGCTTCGGGGTGGTGTTCTCTCAGGGACCATGGAGGACCTCCCCGGCTGCCCCCAAAGGCCAGTTTGCAAGCATTCCCACTCGCTGTTCCCGCCAGGCACACACAATGTTCCAAAACCCCGGAGAAAAGCGCTTCGGGGTGGTGGTCTCTCCGGGCCCCTGCCCCTGAGCCTGGGGGCCAGGCAGGGGATCCACATTCCCAGGCCAAGGCAGAACCACATGCACACGTCTGTTCCTGCCCCCTCCACCGGCAGAGAGCTGGGGGGAGCCAGAGTCTGTCAGGCAGCTGCTGGGCTGGCCGCCTGTGTGGGAAGGGGCAGAGCCGACCTAGGGGCAAGTTGGGCCTCTTGCTCTCCCTGCTGCCCTGAGGCTGCTGGGCCAAAGAGGTCTTGGGCATCCAGCCCCTTGCTGGTCCCTTCCCTCTGACGAGGCCCTCTGAGCTCCAGCACCTTGCAGTGTGGAGACAGCCCCTGCCAGCAACCTCCTCTCCAAGGAGGCCTCAACCGAGGCCTAGGCCCAGGGGAAAGGCACCAGCGGAGATGAGCCAGTGGAGGCGCCCGGGCATGTCTGGACCCAGTCCCCGCAGCCTGCCCCTTGGTGGGGCAGTACCCCCGGAGGCCAGGAAGGTCTGGGCAAGGCTGCGAGGGGCAGGGGCCCTGCTGGGTCGTGCCCCTGGCCTGTGGGGCGTCTGAGCAAAACCGGCACTCTCCCGCTGGAAGACCTCCCCGTCTGCCTCCAAAGGCCGGTTTGCAAGCACTCCCGCCCGCTGTTCCCGCCAGGCACGCACAATGCTCCCAAGCCCGGGAGAAAAGCGCTTCGGGGTGGTGCTCTCTCCGGGCCCTTGCCCCTGAGCCTGGGGGCCAGGCAGTTGGAACACACTCCCAGGCCAATGCAGAACGACATGCACACGTCTGTTCCTGCCCCCTACACCGGCAGAGAGCTCGGGGGAGCCAGAGTCTCTCAGGAAGGTGCTGGGCTGGCCGCCTGTGTGGGAAGGGGCAGAGCCGACCTAGGGGCAAGTTGGGCCTCTTGCTCTCCCTGCTGCCCTGAGGCTGCTGGGCCAAAGACGTCTTGGGCATCCAGCCCTTTGCTGGTCCCTTCCCTCTGACGAGGCCCTCTGAGCTCCAGCACCTTGCAGTGTGGAGACAGCACCTGCCAGCAATCTCCTCTCCAAGGAGGCCTCAACCGAGGCCTAGGCCCAGGGGAAAGGCACCAGCGGAGATGAGCCAGTGGAGGCGCCCGGGCATGTCTGGACCCAGTCCCCGCAGCCTGCCCCTTGGTGGGGCAGTACCCCCGGAGGCCAGGAAGGTCTGGGCAAGGCTGCGAGGGGCAGGGGCCCTGCTGGGTCGTGCCCCTGGCCTGTGGGGCGTCTGAGCACAACCGGCACTCTCCCGCTGGAAGACCTCCCCGTCTGCCTCCAAAGGCCGGTTTGCAAGCACTCCCGCCCGCTGTTCCCGCCAGGCACGCACAATGCTCCCAAGCCCGGGAGAAAAGCGCTTCGGGGTGGTGCTCTCTCCGGGCCCTTGCCCCTGAGCCTGGGGGCCAGGCAGTTGGAACACACACCCAGGCCAATGCAGAACGACATGCACACGTCTGTTCCTGCCCCCTACACCGACAGAGAGCTCGGGGGAGCCAGAGTCTCTCAGGCAGGTGCTGGGCTGGCCGCCTGTGTGGGAAGGGGCAGAGCCGACCTAGGGGCAAGTTGGGCCTCTTGCTCTCCCTGCTGCCCTGAGGCTGCTGGGCCAAAGACGTCTTGGGCATCCAGCCCTTTGCTGGTCCCTTCCCTCTGACGAGGCCCTCTGAGCTCCAGCACCTTGCAGTGTGGAGACAGCACCTGCCAGCAATCTCCTCTCCAAGGAGGCCTCAACCGAGGCCTAGGCCCAGGGGAAAGGCACCAGCGGGGATGAGCCTGGGGAGGCGCCCGGGCATGTCTGGACCCAGTCCCCGCAGCCTGCCCCTTGGTGGGGCAGTACCCCTGGAGGCCAGGAAGGTCTGGGCAAGGCTGACCAGGGGCAGGGGACCTGCTGGGTCCTGCCCCTGGCCTGTGGGGCCTCTGAGCACAACCGGCCCTCTCCCACTGGAAGACCTCCCCGGCTGCCTCCAAAGGCCGTTTTGCACGCACTCCCGCCCACTGTTCCCACCAAGCGCGCACAATGCTCCCAAGCCCGGGAGAAAAGCGCTTCGGGGTGGTGCTCTCTCCGGGCCCTTGCCCCTGAGCCTGGGGGCCAGGCAGGGGGTCCACACTCCCAGGCCAAGGCAGAACCACATGCACACGTCTGTTCCTGACCCCTGCACCGGCAGAGACCTCGGGGGAGCCAGAGTCTGTCAGGCAGCTGCTGGGCTGGCCGCCTTTGTGGGAAGGGGCAGAGCCGACCTAGGGGCAAGTTGGGCCTCTTGCTCTCCCTGCTGCCCTGAGGCTGCTGGGCCAAAGAGGTCTTGGGCATCCAGCCCTTTGCTTGTCCCTTCCCTCTGACGAGGCCCTCTGAGCTCCAGCACCTTGCAGTGTGGAGACAGCCCCTGCCAGCAACCTCCTCTCCAAGGAGGCCTCAACCGAGACCTAGGACCAGGGGAAAGGCACCAGCGGGGATGAGCCTGGGGAGGCGCCCGGGCATGTCTGGACCCAGTCCCCGCAGCCTGCCCCTTGGTGGGGCAGTACCCCCGGAGGCCAGGAAGGTCTGGGAAAGGCTGGCCAGGGGCAGGGGACCTGCTGGGTCCTGCCCCTGGCCTGTGGGGCCTCTGAGCACAACCCGCCCTCTCTCACTGGAAGACCTCCCCGGCTGCCTCCAAAGTCCTGTTTGCCAACACTCCCACCCGCTGTTCACGCCAGACTTGCACAATGCTCCCAAGCCCGGGAGAAAAGCGCTTCGGGGTGATGGTCTCTCCGGGCCCTTGCCCCTGAGCCTGGGGGCAATGCATGGGGAACACACTCCCAGGCCAAGGCAGAACCACATGCCCACGTCTGTTCCTGTCCCCTGCACCGGCAGAGAGCTTGGGGGAGCCAGAGTCTGTCAGGCAGCTGCTGGGTTGGCCGCCTGTGTGGGAAGGGGCAGAGCCGCCCTAGGGGCAAGTTGGGCCTCTTGCTCTCCCTGCTGCCCTGAGGCTGCTGGGCCAAAGACGTCTTGGGCATCCAGCCCCTTACTGGTCCCTTCCCTCTGACGAGGCCCTCTGAGCTCCAGCACCTTGCAGTGTGGAGACAGCCCCTGCCAGCAACCTCCTCTCCAAGGAGGCCTCAACCGAGGCCTAGGCCCAGGGGAAAGGCACCAGCGGGGATGAGCCAGGGGAGGCGCCCGAGCATGTCTGGACCCAGTCCCCGCAGCCTGCCCCTTGGTGGGGCAGTACCCCCGGAGGCCAGGAAGGTCTGGGTAAGGCTGGCCAGGGGCAGGGGCCCTGCTGGGTCCTGCCCCTGGCCTGTGGGGCCTCTGAGCACAACCGGCCCTCTCCCAATGGAAGACCTCCCCGGCTGCCTCCAAAGGCCGGTTTGCAAGCGCTCCCGGCCACTGTTACCAGCAGGCGGCACAATGCTCCTAAGCCCGGAAGAAAAGCGCTTCAGGGTGGTGCTCTCTCTGGGCCCTTGCCCCTGAGCCTGGGGGCAAGGCAGGGTGTCCACACTCCCAGGCCAAGGCAGAACCACATGCACACGTCTGATCTGCCCCCTGCACCGGCAGAGAGCTCGGAGGAGCCAGAGTCTGTCAGGCAGCTGCTGGGCTGGCCGCCTGTGTGGGAAGTGGCAGAGCCGACCTAGGGGCAAGTTGGGCCTCTTGCTCTCCCTGCTGCCCTGAGGCTGCTGGGCCATAGAGGTCTTGGGCATCCAGCCCCTTGCTGGTCCCTTCCCTCTGACGAGGCCCTCTGAGCTCCAGCACCTTGCAGTGTGGAGACAGCCCCTGCCAGCAACCTCCTCTCCAAGGAGGCCTCAACCGAGGCCTAGGCCCAGGGGAAAGGCACCAGCGGGGATGAGCCTGGGGAGGCGCCCGGGCATGTCTGGACCCAGTCCCCGCAGCCTGCCCCTTGGTGGGGCAGTACCCCCGGAGGCCAGGAAGGTCTGGGCAAGGCTGGCCAGGGGCAGGGGCCCTGCTGGGTCCTGCCCCTGGCCTGTGGGGCCTCTGAGCACAACCGACCCTCTCCCACTGGAAGAACTCCCCGGCTCCCTCCAAAGGCCAGTTTGCCAACACTCCCGCCCTCTGTTCCCGCCAGGCACGCACAATGCTCCCAAGCCCGGGAGAAAAGCGCTTCGGGGTGGTGCTCTCCTCGGGCCATTGCCCCTGAGCCTGGGGTCCAGGCAGTTGGTCCACACTCCCAGACCAAGGCAGAACCACATGCACACGTCTGTTCCTGACCCCTGCACCGGCAGAGAGTTCGGGGGAGCCAGAGTCTGTCAGGCAGCTGCTGGGCTGGCCGCCTGTGTGGGAAGGGGCAGAGCCGACCTAGGGGCAAGTTGGGCCTCTTCCTCTCCCTGCTGCCCTGAGGCTGCTGGGCCAAAGAGGTCTTGGGCATCCAGCCCCTTGCTGGTCCCTTCCCTCTGACGAGGCCCTCTGAGCTCCAGCACCTTGCAGTGTGGAGACAGCCCCTGCCAGCAACATCCTCTCCAAGGAGGCCTCAACCGAGGCCTAGGCCCAGGGGAAAGGCACCAGCGGGGATGAGCCTGGGGAGGCGCCCGGGCATGTCTGGACCCAGTCCCCGCAGCCTGCCCCTTGGTGGGGCAGTACCCCCGGAGGACAGGAAGGTCTCGGCAAGGCTGCCAGGGGCAGGGACACTGCTGGGTCCTGCCCCTGGCCTGTGGGGCGTCTGAGCACAACCGGCACTCTCCCGCTGGAAGACCTCCCCGTCTGCCTCGAAAGGCCGGTTTGCAAGCACTCCCGCCCGCTGTTCCCGCCAGGCACGCACAACGCTCCCAAGGCCAGGAGAAAAGCGCTTCGGGGTGTTGCTCTCTCCGGGCCTTTGCCCCTGAGCCTGGGGTCCAGGCAGTGGGTCCACACTCCCAGACCAAGGCAGAACCACATGCACACGTCTGTTCCTGACCCCTGCACCGGCAGAGAGCTCGGGGGAGCCAGAGTCTGTCAGGCAGCTGCTGGGTTGGCTGCCTGTGTGGGAAGGGGCAGAGCCGACCTAGGGGCAAGTTGGGCCTCTTGCTCTCCATGCTGCCCTGAGGCTGCTGGGCCAAAGAGGTCTTGGGCATCCAGCCCCTTGCTGGTCCCTTCCCTCTGACGAGGCCCTCTGAGCTCCAGCACCTTGCAGTGTGGAGACAGCCCCTGCCAGCAACCTCCTCTCCAAGGAGGCATCAACCGAGGCCTATGCCCAGGGGAAAGGCACCAGCGGGGATGAGCCTGGGGAGGCGCCCAGGCATGTCTGAACCCAGTCCCCGCAGCCTGCCCCTTGGTGGGGCAGTACCCCCGGAGGCCAGGAAGGTCTGGGCAAGGCTGGCCAGGGGCAGGGGACCTGCTGGGTCCTGACCCTGGCCTGTGAGGCTTCTGAGCACAACCGGCCCTCTCCCACTGGAAGACCTCCACGGCTGCCTCCAAAGTCCTGTTTGCAAACACTCCCGCCCGCTGTTCACGCCAGGCTCGCACAATGCTCCCAAGCCCGTGAGAAAAGCGCTTCGGGGTGGTGCTCTCTCCGGGCCCTTGCCCCTGAGCCTGGGGGCAAGGCAGGGGGAACACACTCCCAGGCCAAGGCAGAACCACATGCCCACGTCTGTTCCTGTCCCCTGCACCGGCAGAGAGCTTGGGGGAGCCAGAGTCTGTCAGGCAGCTGCTGGGTTGGCCGCCTGTGTGGGAAGGGGCAGAGCCGCCCTAGGGGCAAGTTGGGCCTCTTGCTCTCCCTGCTGCCCTGAGGCTGCTGGGCCAAAGACGTCTTGGGCATCCAGCCCCTTACTGGTCCCTTCCCTCTGACGAGGCCCTCTGAGCTCCAGCACCTTGCAGTGTGGAGACAGCCCCTGCCAGCAACCTCCTCTCCAAGGAGGCCTCAACCGAGGCCTAGGCCCAGGGGAAAGGCACCAGCGGGGATGAGCCTGGGGAGGCGCCCGGGCATGTCTGGACCCAGGCCCCGCAGCCTGCCCCTTGGTGGGGCAGTACCCCCGGAGGCCAGGAAGGTCTGGGCAAGGCTGGCCAGGGGCAGGGGCCCTGCTGCGTCCTGCCCCTGGCCTGTGGGGCCTCTGAGCACAACCGGCCCTCTCCCACTGGAAGACCTCCCCGGCTGCCTCCAAAGGCCGGTTTGCAAGCGCTCCCGCCCACTGTTCCCAGCAGGCGTGCACAATGCTCCGAAGCCCGGGAGAAAAGCGCTTCAGGGTGGTGCTCTCTCCGGGCCCTTTACCCTGAGCCTGGGGGCCAGGCAGGGGGTCCACACTCCCAGGCCAAGGCAGAACGACATGCACACGTCTGTTCCTGCCCCATGCACCGGCAGTGAGCTCGGGGGAGCCAGAGTCTGTCAGGCAGCTGCTGGGCTGGCCGCCTGTGTGGGACGGGGCAGAGCCGACCTAGGGGCAAGTTGGGCCTCTTGCTCTCCCTGCTGCCCTGAGGCTGCTGGGCCAAAGAGATCTTGGGCATCCAGCCCCTTGCTTGTCCCTTCCCTCTGACGAGGCCCTCTGAGCTCCAGCACCTTGCAGTGTGGAGACAGCCCCTGCCAGCAACCTCCTCTCCAAGGAGGCCTCAACCGAGGCCTAGGACCAGGGGAAAGGCACCAGCGGGGATGAGCCGGGGGAGGCGCCCGTGCATGTCTGGACCCAGTCCCCACAGCCTGCCCCTTGGTGGGGCAGTACCCCCGGAGGCCAGGAAGGTCTGGGCAAGGCTGGCCACGGGCAGGGGCCCTGCTGGGTTCTGCCCCTGGCCTGTGGGGCCTCTGAGCACAACCGGCCCTCTCCCACTGGAAGACTTCCCCGGCTGCCTCCAAAGGCCGGTTTGCCAACACTCCCGCCCGCTGTTCCCGCCAGGCACGCACTATTCTCCCAAGCCCGGGAGAAAAGCGCTTCGGGGTGTTGCTCTCTCCGGGCCCTTGCCCTTGAGCGTGGGGGCAAGGCAATGGGTCTACACTCCCAGACCAACGCAGAACCACATGCACACGTCTGTTCCTGACCCCTGCACCGCAGAGAGCTCGGGGGAGCCAGAGTCTGTCAGGCAGCTGCTGGGCTGGCCGCCTGTGTGGGAAGGGGCAGAGCCGACCTAGGGGCAAGTTGGGCCTCTTCCTCTCCCGGCTGCCCTGAGGCTGCTGGGCCAAAGAGGTCTTGGGCATCCAGCCCCTTGCTGGTCCCTTCCCTCTGACGAGGCCCTCTGAGCTCCAGCACCTTGCAGTGTGGAGACAGCCCCTGCCAGCAACCTCCTCTCCAAGGAGGCCTCAACCGAGGCCTAGGCCCAGGGGAAAGGCACCAGCGGGGATGAGCCTGGGGAGGCGCCCGGGCATGTCTGGACCCAGTCCCCGCAGCCTGCCCCTTGGTGGGGCAGTACCCCCGGAGGCCAGGAGGGTCTGGGCAAGGCTGCCAGGGGCAGGGACACTGCTGGGTCCTGCCCCTGGCCTGTGGGGCGTCTGAGCACAACCGGCCCTCTCCCGCTGGAAGACCTCCCCGGCTGCCTCCAAAGGCCGGTTTGCAAGCACTCCCGCCCGCTGTTCCCGCCAGGCACGCACAATGCTCCCAAGCCCGGGAGAAAAGCGCTTCGGGGTGGTGCTCTCTCCGGGCCCTTGCCCCTGAGCCTGGGGGCCAGGCAGGGGGAACACACTCCCAGGCCAAGGCAGAACGACATGCACACGTCTGTTCCTGCCCCCTACACCGGCAGAGAGTTCGGGGGAGCCAGAGACTGCCAGGCTGCTGCTGGGCTGGCTGCCTGTGTGGGACGGGGTAGAGCCGACATAGGGGCAAGTTGGGCCTCTTGCTCTCCCTGCTGCCCTGATGCTGCTGGGTCAAAGAGGTCTTGGGCATCCAGCCCTTTGCTGGTCCTTTCCCTCTGACGAGGCCCTCTGAGCTCCAGCACCTTGCAGTGTGCAGACAGCCCCTGCCGGCAACCTCCTCTCCAAGGAGGCCTCAACCGAGGCCTAGGCCCAGGGGAAAGGCACCAGCGGGGATGAGCCTGGGGAGGCGCCCGGGCATGTCTGGACCCAGTCCCCGCAGCCTGCCCCTTGGTGGGCTAGTACCCCCGGAGTCCAGGAAGGTCTGGGCAAGGCTGCCAGAGGCAGGGACACTGCTGGGTCCTGCCCCTGGCCTGTGGGGCCTCTGAGAACAACTGGCACTCTCCCTCTGGAAGAACTCCCCGGCTGCCTCCAAAGGCTGGTTTGCAAGCACTCAATCCCGCTGTTCACGCCAGCTGCGGACAATGCTCCCAAGCCCGGGAGAAAAGCATTTTGGGGTGGTGCTCACTCCGGGCTTTGGAAGACTTCCCCGGCTGCCTCCAAGGCCGGTTTGCAAGCACTTCTGCCTGCTGTTCCCGCCACCCGCGCACAATGCTCCCAAGCCCGGGAGAAAAGCGTTTCGGGGTGGTGTTCTCTCTGGACCCAAGAAAGACCTCCCGGGCTGCCCCCAAATGCCGGTTTGCAAGCACTCCCACTCACTGTTCCCGCCATCCGTGCAAATGCTCCAAGCCCAGGAGAAAAGCCCTTCAGGGTGGTGCTCTCTCCCGGCCCTTGGAAGACCTCCCCGGCTGCCTCCAAAGGCTGGATTTCAAGTACTCCCTCCCGCTGTCCCGCCAGCCACACACAATGCTCCCAATCACGGGAGAAAAGCGCTTCGGGGTGGTGCTCTCTACGGGCCCTTGGAAGACCTCCCCGTTTGTCTCCAAAGGCCAGTTTGCAAGCACTCATGCCCGCTGTTCCCGCCAGCCGCGCACAATGCTCCCAAGCCTAGGAGAAAAGCGCTTCGGGGTGGTGCTCTCTCCCGGCCCTTGGAAGACCTCCCCGGCTGCCTCCAAAGGCCGGTTTGCAAGCACTCAATCCCGCTGTTCCCGCCAGCCGCGCACAATGCTCCCAAGGCCGGGAGAAAAGCGCTTCGGGGTGGTGCTCTCTCCCGGCCCTTGGAAGACCTCCCCGGCTGCCTCCAAAGGCTGGTTTTCAAGAACTCCCTCCCGCTGACCCGCCAGCCGCACACAATGCTCCCAAGCCCGGGAGAAAAGCATTTTGAGGTGGTCTCTCTCCGGGCCCTTGGAAGACTCCCCGGCTGCCTCTAAAGGCCGGTTTGCAAGCACTCATGTCCTCTGTTCCCGACAGCCGCGAACAATGCTCCCAATTCCGTGAGAAAAGTGCTTCGGGATGGTGCTCTCTCCGGGCCCTTGGAAGACCTCCCAAGCTGCCTCCAAAGGCCGGTTTGCAAGCACTCCCGCCCGCTGTTCCCGCCAGCCTCGCACAATGCTCCCAAGCCCGGGAGAAAAGCGCTTCGGGGTGGTGTTCTCTCCGTGCCAATGGAGGACCTCCCTGGCTGCCCCCAAAGGCCGGTTTGCAAGCACTCCCACTCGCTGTTCCCGCCAGCCACGCACAATCCTCCAAAACCCCGGAGAAAAGCGCTTCGGGGTGGTGTTCTCTCCGTGCCCATGGAAGACCTCCCGGGGTGCCCCCAAAGGCCGGTTTGGAAGCACTCCCACTCGCTGTTCCCGCCATCCGCGCACAATGCTCCCAAGCCCGGGAGAAAAGCATTTTGGGGTGGTGCTCACACCGGGCCCTGGAAGACCTCCCCGGCTGCCTCCAAAGGACGGTTTTCAAGCACTCCTGCCTGCTGTTCCCGCCACCCGCGCACAATGCTCCCAAGACCGGGAGAAAAGCGCTTCGGGGTGGTGCTCTCTACAGGCCCTTGGAAGACCTCCCCGGCTGCCTCCAAAGGCCGGTTTGCAAGGACTCCTTCCTGCTGTTCCCGCCATCCACGCACAATGCTCCCAAGCCCGGGAGAAAAGCATTTTGGGGTGGTGCTCACACCGGGCCCTGGAAGACCTCCCCGGCTGCCTCCAAAGGACGGTTTTCAAGCACTCCTGCCTGCTGTTCCCGCCACCCGCGCAGAATGCTCCCAAGCGCGGGAGAAAAGCGCTTCGGGGTGGTGCTCTCTACAGGCCCTTGGAAGACCTCCCCGGCTGCCTCCAAAGGCCAGTTTGCAAGCAGTCCTGCCTGCTGTTCCCGCCAGCCGCGCACAATGTTCCCAAGCCCGGGAGAAAAGCGCTTCGGGGTGGTGCTCTCTCCGGGCACCTTCAAGAACTCCCCGGCTGCCTCCAAAGGCCGGTTTGTAAGTACTCATTCCCGCTGCTTCCGCCAGCCACGCACAATGCTCCCAAGCCCGGGAGAAAAGCATTTTGGGGTGGTGCTCTCTCCGGGCCCTTGGAAGACCTCCCGGGCTGCCTCCAAAGGCCGGTTTGCAAGCATTCATGTCCGTTGTTCCCGACAGCCGCGCACAATGCTCCCAAGCCCGAGAGAAAAGCATTTTGGGGTGGTGATCAGTCCGGCCCTTGGAAGACCTCCCCGGCTGCCTCCAAAGGACAGTTTGCAAGCACTCATGCCCGCTGTTCCCGCCAGCCGCGCACAATGCTCCCAAGACCGTGAGAAAAGCGCTTCGGGGTGGTGTTCTCTCAGGGACCATGGAGGACCTCCCCGGCTGCCCCCAAAGGCCAGTTTGCAAGCATTCCCACTCGCTGTTCCCGCCAGGCACACACAATGTTCCAAAACCCCGGAAAAAAGCGCTTCGGGGTGGTGGTCTCTCCGGGCCCCTGCCCCTGAGCCTGGGGGCCAGGCAGGGGATCCACATTCCCAGGCCAAGGCAGAACCACATGCACACGTCTGTTCCTGCCCCCTCCACCGGCAGAGAGCTGGGGGGAGCCAGAGTCTGTCAGGCAGCTGCTGGGCTGGCCGCCTGTGTGGGAAGGGGCAGAGCCGACCTAGGGGCAAGTTGGGCCTCTTGCTCTCCCTGCTGCCCTGAGGCTGCTGGGCCAAAGAGGTCTTGGGCATCCAGCCCCTTGCTGGTCCCTTCCCTCTGACGAGGCCCTCTGAGCTCCAGCACCTTGCAGTGTGGAGACAGCCCCTGCCAGCAACCTCCTCTCCAAGGAGGCCTCAACCGAGGCCTAGGCCCAGGGGAAAGGCACCAGCGGAGATGAGCCAGTGGAGGCGCCCGGGCATGTCTGGACCCAGTCCCCGCAGCCTGCCCCTTGGTGGGGCAGTACCCCCGGAGGCCAGGAAGGTCTGGGCAAGGCTGCGAGGGGCAGGGGCCCTGCTGGGTCGTGCCCCTGGCCTGTGGGGCGTCTGAGCACAACCGGCACTCTCCCGCTGGAAGACCTCCCCGTCTGCCTCCAAAGGCCGGTTTGCAAGCACTCCCGCCCGCTGTTCCCGCCAGGCACGCACAATGCTCCCAAGCCTGGGAGAAAAGCGCTTCGGGGTCGTGCTCTCTCCGGGCCCTTGCCCCTGAGCCTGGGGGCCAGGCAGTTGGAACACACTCCCAGGCCAATGCAGAACGACATGCACACGTCTGTTCCTGCCCCCTACACCGGCAGAGAGCTCGGGGGAGCCAGAGTCTCTCAGGAAGGTGCTGGGCTGGCCGCCTGTGTGGGAAGGGGCAGAGCCGACCTAGGGGCAAGTTGGGCCTCTTGCTCTCCCTGCTGCCCTGAGGCTGCTGGGCCAAAGACGTCTTGGGCATCCAGCCCTTTGCTGGTCCCTTCCCTCTGACGAGGCCCTCTGAGCTCCAGCACCTTGCAGTGTGGAGACAGCACCTGCCAGCAATCTCCTCTCCAAGGAGGCCTCAACCGAGGCCTAGGCCCAGGGGAAAGGCACCAGCGGAGATGAGCCAGTGGAGGCGCCCGGGCATGTCTGGACCCAGTCCCCGCAGCCTGCCCCTTGGTGGGGCAGTACCCCCGGAGGCCAGGAAGGTCTGGGCAAGGCTGCGAGGGGCAGGGGCCCTGCTGGGTCGTGCCCCTGGCCTGTGGGGCGTCTGAGCACAACCGGCACTCTCCCGCTGGAAGACCTCCCCGTCTGCCTCCAAAGGCCGGTTTGCAAGCACTCCCGCCCGCTGTTCCCGCCAGGCACGCACAATGCTCCCAAGCCCGGGAGAAAAGCGCTTCGGGGTGGTGCTCTCTCCGGGCCCTTGCCCCTGAGCCTGGGGGCCAGGCAGTTGGAACACACTCCCAGGCCAATGCAGAACGACATGCACACGTCTGTTCCTGCCCCCTACACCGACAGAGAGCTCGGGGGAGCCAGAGTCTCTCAGGCAGGTGCTGGGCTGGCCGCCTGTGTGGGAAGGGGCAGAGCCGACCTAGGGGCAAGTTGGGCCTCTTGCTCTCCCTGCTGCCCTGAGGCTGCTGGGCCAAAGACGTCTTGGGCATCCAGCCCTTTGCTGGTCCCTTCCCTCTGACGAGGCCCTCTGAGCTCCAGCACCTTGCAGTGTGGAGACAGCACCTGCCAGCAATCTCCTCTCCAAGGAGGCCTCAACCGAGGCCTAGGCCCAGGGGAAAGGCACCAGCGGGGATGAGCCTGGGGAGGCGCCCGGGCATGTCTGGACCCAGTCCCCGCAGCCTGCCCCTTGGTGGGGCAGTACCCCTGGAGGCCAGGAAGGTCTGGGCAAGGCTGACCAGGGGCAGGGGACCTGCTGGGTCCTGCCCCTGGCCTGTGGGGCCTCTGAGCACAACCGGCCCTCTCCCACTGGAAGACCTCCCCGGCTGCCTCCAAAGGCCGTTTTGCACGCACTCCCGCCCACTGTTCCCACCAAGCGCGCACAATGCTCCCAAGCCCGGGAGAAAAGCGCTTCGGGGTGGTGCTCTCTCCGGGCCCTTGCCCCTGAGCCTGGGGGCCAGGCAGGGGGTCCACACTCCCAGGCCAAGGCAGAACCACATGCACACGTCTGTTCCTGACCCCTGCACCGGCAGAGAGCTCGGGGGAGCCAGAGTCTGTCAGGCAGCTGCTGGGCTGGCCGCCTTTGTGGGAAGGGGCAGAGCCGACCTAGGGGCAAGTTGGGCCTCTTGCTCTCCCTGCTGCCCTGAGGCTGCTGGGCCAAAGAGGTCTTGGGCATCCAGCCCTTTGCTTGTCCCTTCCCTCTGACGAGGCCCTCTGAGCTCCAGCACCTTGCAGTGTGGAGACAGCCCCTGCCAGCAACCTCCTCTCCAAGGAGGCCTCAACCGAGACCTAGGACCAGGGGAAAGGCACCAGCGGGGATGAGCCTGGGGAGGCGCCCGGGCATGTCTGGACCCAGTCCCCGCAGCCTGCCCCTTGGTGGGGCAGTACCCCCGGAGGCCAGGAAGGTCTGGGAAAGGCTGGCCAGGGGCAGGGGACCTGCTGGGTCCTGCCCCTGGCCTGTGGGGCCTCTGAGCACAACCCGCCCTCTCTCACTGGAAGACCTCCCCGGCTGCCGCCAAAGTCCTGTTTGCCAACACTCCCACCCGCTGTTCACGCCAGACTTGCACAATGCTCCCAAGCCCGGGAGAAAAGCGCTTCGGGGTGGTGGTCTCTCCGGGCCCTTGCCCCTGAGCCTGGGGGCAATGCATGGGGAACACACTCCCAGGCCAAGGCAGAACAACATGCCCACGTCTGTTCCTGTCCCCTGCACCGGCAGAGAGCTTGGGGGAGCCAGAGTCTGTCAGGCAGCTGCTGGGTTGGCCGCCTGTGTGGGAAGGGGCAGAGCCGCCCTAGGGGCAAGTTGGGCCTCTTGCTCTCCCTGCTGCCCTGAGGCTGCTGGGCCAAAGACGTCTTGGGCATCCAGCCCCTTACTGGTCCCTTCCCTCTGACGAGGCCCTCTGAGCTCCAGCACCTTGCAGTGTGGAGACAGCCCCTGCCAGCAACCTCCTCTCCAAGGAGGCCTCAACCGAGGCCTAGGCCCAGGGGAAAGGCACCAGCGGGGATGAGCCAGGGGAGGCGCCCGAGCATGTCTGGACCCAGTCCCCGCAGCCTGCCCCTTGGTGGGGCAGTACCCCCGGAGGCCAGGAAGGTCTGGGTAAGGCTGGCCAGGGGCAGGGGCCCTGCTGGGTCCTGCCCCTGGCCTGTGGGGCCTCTGAGCACAACCGGCCCTCTCCCAATGGAAGACCTCCCCGGCTGCCTCCAAAGGCCGGTTTGCAAGCGCTCCCGGCCACTGTTACCAGCAGGCGGCACAATGCTCCTAAGCCCGGAAGAAAAGCGCTTCAGGGTGGTGCTCTCTCTGGGCCCTTGCCCCTGAGCCTGGGGGCAAGGCAGGGTGTCCACACTCCCAGGCCAAGGCAGAACCACATGCACACGTCTGATCTGCCCCCTGCACCGGCAGAGAGCTCGGAGGAGCCAGAGTCTGTCAGGCAGCTGCTGGGCTGGCCGCCTGTGTGGGAAGTGGCAGAGCCGACATAGGGGCAAGTTGGGCCTCTTGCTCTCCCTGCTGCCCTGAGGCTGCTGGGCCATAGAGGTCTTGGGCATCCAGCCCCTTGCTGGTCCCTTCCCTCTGACGAGGCCCTCTGAGCTCCAGCACCTTGCAGTGTGGAGACAGCCCCTGCCAGCAACCTCCTCTCCAAGGAGGCCTCAACCGAGGCCTAGGCCCAGGGGAAAGGCACCAGCGGGGATGAGCCTGGGGAGGCGCCCGGGCATGTCTGGACCCAGTCCCCGCAGCCTGCCCCTTGGTGGGGCAGTACCCCCGGAGGCCAGGAAGGTCTGGGCAAGGCTGGCCAGGGGCAGGGGCCCTGCTGGGTCCTGCCCCTGGCCTGTGGGGCCTCTGAGCACAACCGGCCCTCTCCCACTGGAAGAACTCCCCGGCTCCCTCCAAAGGCCAGTTTGCCAACACTCCCGCCCTCTGTTCCCGCCAGGCATGCACAATGCTCCCAAGCCCGGGAGAAAAGCGCTTCGGGGTGGTGCTCTCCTCGGGCCATTGCCCCTGAGCCTGGGGTCCAGGCAGTTGGTCCACACTCCCAGACCAAGGCAGAACCACATGCACACGTCTGTTCCTGACCCCTGCACCGGCAGAGAGTTCGGGGGAATCAGAGTCTGTCAGGCAGCTGCTGGGCTGGCCGCCTGTGTGGGAAGGGGCAGAGCCGACCTAGGGGCAAGTTGGGCCTCTTCCTCTCCCTGCTGCCCTGAGGCTGCTGGGCCAAAGAGGTCTTGGGCATCCAGCCCCTTGCTGGTCCCTTCCCTCTGACGAGGCCCTCTGAGCTCCAGCACCTTGCAGTGTGGAGACAGCCCCTGCCAGCAACATCCTCTCCAAGGAGGCCTCAACCGAGGCCTAGGCCCAGGGGAAAGGCACCAGCGGGGATGAGCCTGGGGAGGCGCCCGGGCATGTCTGGACCCAGTCCCCGCAGCCTGCCCCTTGGTGGGGCAGTACCCCCGGAGGCCAGGAAGATCTGGGCAAGGCTGGCCAGGGGCAGGGGCCCTGCTGGGTCCTCCCCATGGCCTGTGGGGCCTCTGAGCACAACCGGCCCTCTCCCACTGGAAGACCTCCCCGGCTGCCTCCAAAGGCCGGTTTGCAAGCACTCCCGCCCACTGTTCCGGCCAGGTGCGCACAATGCTCCCAAGCCCGGGAGAAAAGCGCTTCGGGGTGGTGGTCTCTCCGGGCCCTTGCCCCTGAGCCTGGGGGCCAGGCAGGGGATCCACAGTCCCAGGCCAAGGCACAACAACATGCACACGTCTGTTCCTGCCCCCTCCACCGGCAGAGAGCTGGGGGGAGCCAGAGTCTGTCAGGCAGCTGCTGGGCTGGCCGCCTGTGTGGGAAGGGGCAGAGCCGACCTAGGGGCAAGTTGGGCCTCTTGCTCTCCCTGCTGCCCTGAGGCTGCTGTGCCAAAGAGGTCTTGGGCATCCAGCCCCTTGCTTGTCCCTTCCCTCTGACGAGGCCCTCTGAGCTCCAGCACCTTGCAGTGAGGAGACAGACCCTGCCAGCAACCTCCTCTCCAAAGAGGCCTCAACCGAGGCCTAGGCCCAGGGGAAAGGCACCAGCGGGGATGAGCCAGTGGAGGCGCACGGGCATATCAGGACCCAGTCCCCGCAGCCTGCCCCTTGGTGGGGCAGTACCCCCGGAGGCAAGGAAGGTCTGGGCAAGGCTGGCCAGGGGCAGGGTCCCTGCTGGGTCCTGCCCCTGGCCTGTGGGGCCTCTGAGCACAACCGGCCCTCTCCCACTGGAAGACCTCCCCGGCTGCCTTCAAAGGCGGGTTTGCAAGCACTCCCGCCCGCTGTTCCCGCCAGGCACGCACAACGCTCCCAAGGCCAGGAGAAAAGCGCTTCGGGGTGTTGCTCTCTCCGGGCCCTTGCCCCTGAGCCTGGGGTCCAGGCAGTGGGTCCACACTCCCAGACCAAGGCAGAACCACATGCACACGTCTGTTCCTGACCCCTGAACCGGCAGAGAGCTCGGGGGAGCCAGAGTCTATCAGGCAGCTGCTGGGCTGGCCGCCTGTGTGGGACGGGGCAGAGCCGACCTGGGGGCAAGTTGGGCCTCTTGCTCTCCCTGCTGCCCTGAGGCTGCTGGGTCAAAGAGGTCTTGGGCATCCAGCCCTTTGCTGGTCCTTTCCCTCTGACGAGGCCCTCTGAGCTCCAGCACCTTGCAGTGTGGAGACAGCCCCTGCCGGCAACCTCCTCTCCAAGGAGGCCTCAACCGAGGCCTAGGCCCAGGGGAAAGGCACCAGCGGGGATGAGCCTGGGGAGGCGCCCGGGCATGTCTGGACCCAGGCCCCGCAGCCTGCCCCTTGGTGGGGTAGTACCCCCGGAGGCCAGGAAGGTCTGGGCAAGGCTACCAGAGGCAGGGACACTGCTGGGTCCTGCCCCTGGCCTGTGGGGCCTCTGAGAACAACTGGCACTCTCCCGCTGGAAGACCTCCCCGGCTGCCTCCAAAGGCTGGTTTGCAAGCACTCAATCCCGCTGTTCACGCCAGCTGCGGACAATGCTCCCAAGCCCGGGAGAAAAGCATTTTGGGGTGGTGCTCACTCCGGGCTTTGGAAGACCTCCCCGGCTGCCTCCAAGGCCGGTTTGCAAGCACTTCTGCCTGCTGTTCCCGCCACCCGCGCACAATGCTCCCAAGCCCGGGAGAAAAGCGTTTCGGGGTGGTGTTCTCTCTGGACCCAAGAAAGACCTCCCGGGCTGCCCCCAAATGCCGGTTTGCAAGCACTCCCACTCACTGTTCCCGCCATCCGTGCAAATGCTCCAAGCCCAGGAGAAAAGCCCTTCAGGGTGGTGCTCTCTCCCGGCCCTTGGAAGACCTCCCCGGCTGCCTCCAAAGGCTGGATTTCAAGTACTCCCTCCCGCTGTCCCGCCAGCCGCACACAATGCTCCCAATCACGGGAGAAAAGCGCTTCGGGGTGGTGCTCTCTACGGGCCCTTGGAAGACCTCCCCGTTTGTCTCCAAAGGCCGGTTTGCAAGCACTCATGCCCGCTGTTCCCGCCAGCCGCGCACAATGCTCCCAAGCCTAGGAGAAAAGCGCTTCGGGGTGGTGCTCTCTCCCGGCCCTTGGAAGACCTCCCCGGCTGCCTCCAAAGGCCGGTTTGCAAGCACTCAATCCCGCTGTTCCCGCCAGCCGCGCACAATGCTCCCAAGCCCGGGAGAAAAGCGCTTCGGGGTGGTGCTCTCTCCCGGCCCTTGGAAGACCTCCCCGGCTGCCTCCAAAGGCTGGTTTTCAAGAACTCCCTCCCGCTGACCCGCCAGCCGCACACAATGCTCCCAAGCCCGGGAGAAAAGCATTTTGAGGTGGTCTCTCTCCGGGCCCTTGGAAGACTCCCCGGCTGCCTCTAAAGGCCGGTTTGCAAGCACTCATGTCCTCTGTTCCCGACAGCCGCGAACAATGCTCCCAATTCCGTGAGAAAAGTGCTTCGGGATGGTGCTCTCTCCGGGCCCTTGGAAGACCTCCCAAGCTGCCTCCAAAGGCCGGTTTGCAAGCACTCCCGCCCGCTGTTCCCGCCAGCCTCGCACAATGCTCCCAAGCCCGGGAGAAAAGCGCTTCGGGGTGGTCTTCTCTCCGTGCCAATGGAGGACCTCCCTGGCTGCCCCCAAAGGCCGGTTTGCAAGCACTCCCACTCGCTGTTCCCGCCAGCCACGCACAATCCTCCAAAACCCCGGAGAAAAGCGCTTCGGGGTGGTGTTCTCTCCGTGCCCATGGAAGACCTCCCGGGGTGCCCCCAAAGGCCGGTTTGGAAGCACTCCCACTCGCTGTTCCCGCCAGCCACGCACAATCCTCCAAAACCCCGGAGAAAAGCGCTTCGGGGTGGTGTTCTCTCCGTGCCCTTGGAAGACGTCCCCGGCTGCCTCCAAAGGCCGGTTTGCAAGGACTCCTTCCTGCTGTTCCCGCCATCCACGCACAATGCTCCCAAGCCCGGGAGAAAAGCATTTTGGGGTGGTGCTCACACCGGGCCCTGGAAGACCTCCCCGGCTGCCTCCAAAGGACGGTTTTCAAGCACTCCTGCCTGCTGTTCCCGCCACCCGCGCAAAATGCTCCCAAGCCCTGGAGAAAATCGCTTCGGGGTGGTGCTCTCTACAGGCCCTTGGAAGACCTCCCCGGCAGCCTCCAAAGGCCGGTTTGCAAGGACTCCTTCCTGCTGTTCCCGCCAGCCACGCACAATGCTCCCAAGCCCGGGAGAAAAGCTTTTTGGGGTGGTGCTCACACCGGGCCCTGGAAGACCTCCCCGGCTGCCTCCAAAGGACGGTTTTCAAGCACTCCTGCCTGCTGTTCCCGCCACCCGCGCACAATGCTCCCAAGCCCGGGAGAAAAGCGCTTCGGGGTGGTGCTCTCTACAGGCCCTTGGAAGACCTCCCCGGCTGCCTCCAAAGGCCGGTTTGCAAGGACTCCTTCCTGCTGTTCCCGCCAGCCACGCACAATGCTCCCAAGCCCGGGAGAAAAGCATTTTGGGGTGGTGCTCACTCCGGGCCCTTGGAAGACCTCCCCGGCTGCCTCCAATGGCCAGTTTGCAAGCACTCATGTCCGCTGTTCCCACCAGCCGCGCACAATGCTCCCAAGCCCGGGAGAAAAGCTTTTTGGGGTGGTGCTCACACCGGGCCCTGGAAGACCTCCCCGGCTGCCTCCAAAGGCCAGTTTTCAAGCACTCCTGCCTGCTGTTCCCGCCACCTGCGCACAATGCTCCCAAGCCCGGGAGAAAAGCGCTTCGGGGTGGTACTCTCTACAGGCCCTTGGAAGACGTCCCCGGCTGCCTCCAAAGGCCGGTTTGCAAGGACTCCTTCCTGCTGTTCCCGCCAGCCACGCACAATGCTCCCAAGCCCGGGAGAGAAGCATTTTGGGGTGGTGCTCTCTACAGGCCCTTGGAAGACCTCCCGGGCTGCCTCCAAAGGCCGGTTTGCAAGCATTCATGTCCGTTGTTCCCGACAGCCGCGCACAATGCTCCGAAGCACGAGAGAAAAGCATTTTGGGGTGGTGATCAGTCCGGCCCTTGGAAGACCTCCCCGGCTGCCTCCAAAGGACAGTTTGCAAGCACTCATGCCCGCTGTTCCCGCCAGCCGCGCACAATGCTCCCAAGACCGTGAGAAAAGCGCTTCGGGGTGGTGTTCTCTCAGGGACCATGGAGGACCTCCCCGGCTGCCCCCAAAGGCCGGTTTGCAAGCATACCGACTCGCTGTTCCCGCCAGGCACACACAATGTTCCAAAACCCCGGAGAAAAGCGCTTCGGGGTGGTGGTCTCTCCGGGCCCCTGCCCCTGAGCCTGGGGGCCAGGCAGGGGATCCACAGTCCCAGGCCAAGGCAGAACCACATGCACACGTCTGTTCCTGCCCCCTCCACCGGCTGAGAGCTGGGGGGAGCCAGAGTCTGTCAGGCAGCTGCTGGGCTGACCGCCTGTGTGGGAAGGGGCAGAGCCGACCTAGGGGCAAGTTGGGCCTCTTGCTCTCCCTGCTGCCCTGAGGCTGCTGGGCCAAAGAGGTCTTGGGCATCCAGCCCCTTGCTGGTCCCTTCCCTCTGACGAGGCCCTCTGAGCTCCAGCACCTTGCAGTGTGGAGACAGCCCCTGCCAGCAACCTCCTCTCCAAGGAGGCCTCAACCGAGGCCTAGGCCCAGGGGAAAGGCACCAGCGGAGATGAGCCAGTGGAGGCGCCCGGGCATGTCTGGACCCAGTCCCCGCAGCCTGCCCCTTGGTGGGGCAGTACCCCCGGAGGCCAGGAAGGTCTGGGCAAGGCTGGCCAGGGTCAGGGGCCCTGCTGGGTCCTGCCCCTGGCCTGTGGGGCCTCTGAGCACAACCGGCCCTCTCCCACTGGAAGACCTCCACGGCTGCCTCCAAAGTCCTGTTTACAAGCACACCCGCCCACTGTTCCCGCCAGGCGCGCACAATGCTCCCAAGCCCGGGAGAAAAGCGCTTCGGGGTGGTGGTCTCTCCGGGCCCTTGCCCCTGAGCCTGGGGGCCAGGCAGGGGATCCACAGTCCCAGGCCAAGGCACAACAACATGCACACGTCTGTTCTTGCCCCCTCCACCGGCAGAGAGCTGGGGGGAGCCAGAGTCTGTCAGGCAGCTGCTGGGCTGGCCGCCTGTGTGGGAAGGGGCAGAGCCGACCTAGGGGCAAGTTGGGCCTCTTGCTCTCCCTGCTGCCCTGAGGCTGCTGGGTCAAAGAGGTCTTGGGCATCCAGCCCCTTACTGGTCCCTTCCCTCTGACGAGGCCCTCTGAGCTCCAGCACCTTGCAGTGTGGAGACAGCCCCGCCGGCAACCTCCTCTCCAAGGAGGCCTCAACCGAGGCCTAGGCCCAGGGGAAAGGCACCAGCGGGGATGAGCCTGGGGAGGCGCCCGGGCATGTCTGGACCCAGGCCCCGCAGCCTGCCCCTTGGTGGGGTAGTACCCCCGGAGGCCAGGAAGGTCTGGGCAAGGCTACCAGAGGCAGGGACACTGCTGGGTCCTGCCCCTGGCCTGTGGGGCCTCTGAGAACAACTGGCACTCTCCCGCTGGAAGACCTCCCCGGCTGCCTCCAAAGGCTGGTTTGCAAGCACTCAATCCCGCTGTTCACGCCAGCTGCGGACAATGCTCCCAAGCCCGGGAGAAAAGCATTTTGGGGTGGTGCTCACTCCGGGCTTTGGAAGACCTCCCCGGCTGCCTCCAAGGCCGGTTTGCAAGCACTTCTGCCTGCTGTTCCCGCCACCCGCGCACAATGCTCCCAAGCCCGGGAGAAAAGCGTTTCGGGGTGGTGTTCTCTCTGGACCCAAGAAAGACCTCCCGGGCTGCCCCCAAATGCCGGTTTGCAAGCACTCCCACTCACTGTTCCCGCCATCCGTGCAAATGCTCCAAGCCCAGGAGAAAAGCCCTTCAGGGTGGTGCTCTCTCCCGGCCCTTGGAAGACCTCCCCGGCTGCCTCCAAAGGCTGGATTTCAAGTACTCCCTCCCGCTGTCCCGCCAGCCGCACACAATGCTCCCAATCACGGGAGAAAAGCGCTTCGGGGTGGTGCTCTCTACGGGCCCTTGGAAGACCTCCCCGTTTGTCTCCAAAGGCCGGTTTGCAAGCACTCATGCCCGCTGTTCCCGCCAGCCGCGCACAATGCTCCCAAGCCTAGGAGAAAAGCGCTTCGGGGTGGTGCTCTCTCCCGGCCCTTGGAAGACCTCCCCGGCTGCCTCCAAAGGCCGGTTTGCAAGCACTCAATCCCGCTGTTCCCGCCAGCCGCGCACAATGCTCCCAAGCCCGGGAGAAAAGCGCTTCGGGGTGGTGCTCTCTCCCGGCCCTTGGAAGACCTCCCCGGCTGCCTCCAAAGGCTGGTTTTCAAGAACTCCCTCCCGCTGACCCGCCAGCCGCACACAATGCTCCCAAGCCCGGGAGAAAAGCATTTTGAGGTGGTCTCTCTCCGGGCCCTTGGAAGACTCCCCGGCTGCCTCTAAAGGCCGGTTTGCAAGCACTCATGTCCTCTGTTCCCGACAGCCGCGAACAATGCTCCCAATTCCGTGAGAAAAGTGCTTCGGGATGGTGCTCTCTCCGGGCCCTTGGAAGACCTCCCAAGCTGCCTCCAAAGGCCGGTTTGCAAGCACTCCCGCCCGCTGTTCCCGCCAGCCTCGCACAATGCTCCCAAGCCCGGGAGAAAAGCGCTTCGGGGTGGTGTTCTCTCCGTGCCAATGGAGGACCTCCCTGGCTGCCCCCAAAGGCCGGTTTGCAAGCACTCCCACTCGCTGTTCCCGCCAGCCACGCACAATCCTCCAAAACCCCGGAGAAAAGCGCTTCGGGGTGGTGTTCTCTCCGTGCCCATGGAAGACCTCCCGGGGTGCCCCCAAAGGCCAGTTTGGAAGCACTCCCACTCGCAGTTCCCGCCATCCGCGCACAATGCTCCCAAGCCCGGGAGAAAAGCATTTTGGGGTGGTGCTCACACCGGGCCCTGGAAGACCTCCCCGGCTGCCTCCAAAGGACGGTTTTCAAGCACTCCTGCCTGCTGTTCCCGCCACCCGCGCACAATGCTCCCAAGACCGGGAGAAAAGCGCTTCGGGGTGGTGCTCTCTACAGGCCCTTGGAAGACCTCCCCGGCTGCCTCCAAAGGCCGGTTTGCAAGGACTCCTTCCTGCTGTTCCCGCCATCCACGCACAATGCTCCCAAGCCCGGGAGAAAAGCATTTTGGGGTGGTGCTCACACCGGGCCCTGGAAGACCTCCCCGGCTGCCTCCAAAGGACGGTTTTCAAGTACTCCTGCCTGCTGTTCCCGCCACCCGCGCAAAATGCTCCCAAGCCCGGGAGAAAATCGCTTCGGGGTGGTGCTCTCTACAGGCCCTTGGAAGACCTCCCCGGCAGCCTCCAAAGGCCGGTTTGCAAGGACTCCTTCCTGCTGTTCCCGCCAGCCACGCACAATGCTCCCAAGCCCGGGAGAAAAGCTTTTTGGGGTGGTGCTCACACCGGGCCCTGGAAGACCTCCCCGGCTGCCTCCAAAGGACGGTTTTCAAGCACTCCTGCCTGCTGTTCCCGCCACCCGCGCACAATGCTCCCAAGCCCGGGAGAAAAGCGCTTCGGGGTGGTGCTCTCTACAGGCCCTTGGAAGACCTCCCCGGCTGCCTCCAAAGGCCGGTTTGCAAGGACTCCTTCCTGCTGTTCCCGCCAGCCACGCACAATGCTCCCAAGCCCGGGAGAAAAGCATTTTGGGGTGGTGCTCACTCCGGGCCCTTGGAAGACCTCCCCGGCTGCCTCCAATGGCCAGTTTGCAAGCACTCATGTCCGCTGTTCCCACCAGCCGCGCACAATGCTCCCAAGCCCGGGAGAAAAGCTTTTTGGGGTGGTGCTCACACCGGGCCCTGGAAGACCTCCCCGGCTGCCTCCAAAGGCCAGTTTTCAAGCACTCCTGCCTGCTGTTCCCGCCACCTGCGCACAATGCTCCCAAGCCCGGGAGAAAAGCGCTTCGGGGTGGTGCTCTCTACAGGCCCTTGGAAGACCTCCCCGGCTGCCTCCAAAGGCCGGTTTGCAAGGACTCCTTCCTGCTGTTCCCGCCAGCCACGCACAATGGTCCCAAGCCTGGGAGAGAGGCATTTTGGGGTGGTGCTCTCTACAGGCCCTTGGAAGACCTCCCCGGCTGCCTCCAGTGGCCAGTTTGCAAGCACTCATGCCCGCTGTTCCCACCAGCCGCGCACAATGCTCCCAAGCCCGGGAGAAAAGCTTTTTGGGGTGGTGCTCACACCGGGCCCTGGAAGACCTCCCGGGCTGCCTCCAAAGGCCGGTTTGCAAGCATTCATGTCCGTTGTTCCCGACAGCCGCGCACAATGATCCCAAGCCCGAGAGAAAAGCATTTTGGGGTGGGGATCAGTCCGGCCCTTGGAAGACCTCCCCGGCTGCCTCCAAAGGACAGTTTGCAAGCACTCATGCCCGCTGTACCCGCCAGCCGCGCACAATGCTCCCAAGACCGTGAGAAAAGCGCTTCGGGGTGGTGTTCTCTCAGGGACCATGGAGGACCTCCCCGGCTGCCCCCAAAGGCCGGTTTGCAAGCATACCCACTCGCTGTTCCCGCCAGGCACACACAATGTTCCAAAACCCCGGAGAAAAGCGCTTCGGGGTGGTGGTCTCTCCGGGCCCCTGCCCCTGAGCCTGGGGGCCAGGCAGGGGATCCACAGTCCCAGGCCAAGGCAGAACCACATGCACACGTCTGTTCCTGCCCCCTCCACCGGCTGAGAGCTGGGGGGAGCCAGAGTCTGTCAGGCAGCTGCTGGGCTGGCCGCCTGTGTGGGAAGGGGCAGAGCCGACCTAGGGGCAAGTTGGGCCTCTTGCTCTCCCTGCTGCCCTGAGGCTGCTGGGCCAAAGAGGTCTTGGGCATCCAGCCCCTTGCTGGTCCCTTCCCTCTGACGAGGCCCTCTGAGCTCCAGCACCTTGCAGTGTGGAGACAGCCCCTGCCAGCAACCTCCTCTCCAAGGAGGCCTCAACCGAGGCCTAGGCCCAGGGGAAAGGCACCAGCGGAGATGAGCCAGTGGAGGCGCCCGGGCATGTCTGGACCCAGTCCCCGCAGCCTGCCCCTTGGTGGGGCAGTACCCCCGGAGGCCAGGAAGGTCTGGGCAAGGCTGCGAGGGGCAGGGGCCCTGCTGGGTCGTGCCCCTGGCCTGTGGGGCGTCTGAGCACAAACGGCACTCTCCCGCTGGAAGACCTCCCCGTCTGCCTCCAAAGGCCGGTTTGCAAGCACTCCCGCCCGCTGTTCCCGCCAGGCACGCACAATGCTCCCAAGCCTGGGAGAAAAGCGCTTCGGGGTGGTGCTCTCTCCGGGCCCTTGCCCCTGAGCCTGGGGGCCAGGCAGTTGGAACACACTCCCAGGCCAATGCAGAACGACATGCACACGTCTGTTCCTGCCCCCTACACCGGCAGAGAGCTCGGGGGAGCCAGAGACTGCCAGGCTGCTGCTGGGCTGGCTGCCTGTGTGGGACGGGGCAGAGCCGACCTAGGGGCAAGTTGGGCCTCTTGCTCTCCCTGCTGCCCTGAGGCTGCTGGGCCAAAGACGTCTTGGGCGTCCAGCCCTTTGCTGGTCCCTTCCCTCTGACGAGGCCCTCTGAGCTCCAGCACCTTGCAGTGTGGAGACAGCACCTGCCAGCAATCTCCTCTCCAAGGAGGCCTCAACCGAGGCCTAGGCCCAGGGGAAAGGCACCAGCGGGGATGAGCCTGGGGAGGCGCCCGGGCATGTCTGGACCCAGTCCCCGCAGCCTGCCCCTTGGTGGGGCAGTATCCCTGGAGGCCAGGAAGGTGTGGGAAAGGCTGGCCAGGGGCAGTGGACCTGCTGGGTCCTGCCCCTGGCCTGTGGGACCTCTGAGCACAACCGGCCCTCTCCCACTGGAAGACCTCCCCGGCTGCCTCCAAAGTCCTGTTTGCCAACACTCCCACCCACTGTTCACGCCAGACTTGCACAATGCTCCCAAGCCCGGGAGAAAAGCGCTTCGGGGTGGTGCTCTCTCCGGGCCCTTGCCCCTGAGCCTGGGGGCAAGGCATGGGGAACACACTCCCAGGCCAAGGCAGAACCACATGCCCACGTCTGTTCCTGTCCCCTGCACCGGCAGAGAGCTTGGGGGAGCCAGAGTCTGTCAGGCAGCTGCTGGGTTGGCCGCCTGTGTGGGAAGGGGCAGAGCCGCCCTAGGGGCAAGTTGGGCCTCTTGCTCTCCCTGCTGCCCTGAGGCTGCTGGGCCAAAGACGTCTTGGGCATCCAGCCCCTTACTGGTCCCTTCCCTCTGACGAGGCCCTCTGAGCTCCAGCACCTTGCAGTGTGGAGACAGCCCCTACCAGCAACCTCCTCTCCAAGGAGGCCTCAACCGAGGCCTAGGCCCAGGGGAAAGGCACCAGCGGGGATGAGCCTGGGGAGGCGCCCGGGGATGTCTGGACCCAGTCCCCGCAGCCTGCCCCTTGGTGGGGCAGTACCCCCGGAGGCCAGGAAGGTCTGGGCAAGGCTGGCCAGGGTCAGGGGCCCTGCTGGGTCCTGCCCCTGGCCTGTGGGGCCTCTGAGCACAACCGGCCCTCTCCCACTGGAAGACCTCCCCGGCTGCCTCCAAAGTCCTGTTTACAAGCACACCCGCCCACTGTTCCCGCCAGGCGCGCACAATGCTCCCAAGCCCGGGAGAAAAGCGCTTCGGGGTGGTGGTCTCTCCGGGCCCTTGCCCCTGAGCCTGGGGGCCAGGCAGGGGATCCACAGTCCCAGGCCAAGGCACAACAACATGCACACGTCTGTTCTTGCCCCCTCCACCGGCAGAGAGCTGGGGGGAGCCAGAGTCTGTCAGGCAGCTGCTGGGCTGGCCGCCTGTGTGGGAAGGGGCAGAGCCGACCTAGGGGCAAGTTGGGCCTCTTGCTCTCCCTGCTGCCCTGAGGCTGCTGGGCCAAAGAGGTCTTGGGCATCCAGCCCCTTGCTGGTCCCTTCCCTCTGACGAGGCCCTCTGAGCTCCAGCACCTTGCAGTGTGGAGACAGCCCCTGCCAGCAACCTCCTCTCCAAGGAGGCCTCAACCGAGGCCTAGGCACAGGGGAAAGGCACCAGCGGGGATGAGCCAGTGGAGGCGCACGGGCATATCAGGACCCAGTCCCTGCAGCCTGCCCCTTGGTGGGGCAGTACCCCCGGAGGCCAGGAAGGTCTGGGCAAGGCTGGCCAGGGGCAGGGTCCCTGCTGGGTCCTGCCCCTGGCCTGTGGGGCCTCTGAGCACAACCGGCCCTCTCCCACTGGAAGACCTCCCCGGCTGCCTCCAAAGGCGGGTTTGCCAACACTCCCGCCCGCTGTTCCCGCCAGGCACGCACAACGCTCCCAAGGCCAGGAGAAAAGCGCTTCGGGGTGTTGCTCTCTCCGGGCCCTTGCCCCTGAGCCTGGGCTCCAGGCAGTGGGTCCACACTCCCAGACCAAGGCAGAACCACATGCACACGTCTGTTCCTGACCCCTGCACCGGCAGAGAGCTCGGGGGAGCCAGAGTCTGTCAGGCAGCTGCTGGGTTGGCTGCCTGTGTGGGAAGGGGCAGAGCCGACCTAGGGGCAATTGGGCCTCTTGCTCTCCCTGCTGCCCTGAGGCTGCTGAGCCAAAGAGGTCTTGGGCATCCAGCCCCTTGCTGGTCCCTTCCCGCTGACGAGGCCCTCTGAGCTCCAGCACCTTGCAGTGTGGAGACAGCCCCTGCCAGCAACCTCCTCTCCAAGGAGGCCTCAACCGAGGCCTAGGCCAAGGGGAAAGGCACCAGCGGGGATGAGCCTGGGGAGGCGCCCGGGCATCTCTGGACCCAGGCCCCGCAGCCTGCCCCTTAGTGGGGCAGTACCCCCGGAGGCCAGGAAGGTCTGGGCAAGGCTGGCCAGGGGCAGGGGCCCTGCTGCGTCCTGCCCCTGGCCTGTGGGGCCTCTGAGCACAACCGGCCCTCTCCCACTGGAAGACCTCCCCGGCTGCCTCCAAGGCCGGTTTGCAAGCGCTCCCGCCCACTGTTCCCAGCAGGCGTGCACAATGCTCCCAAGCCCGGGAGAAAAGCGCTTCAGGGTGGTGCTCTCTCCGGGCCCTTGCCCCTGAGCCTGGCGGCAAGGCAGGGTGTCCACACTCCCAGGACAAGGCAGAACCACATACACACGTCTGATCTGCCCCCTGCACCGGCAGAGAGCTCGGGGGAGCCAGAGTCTGTCAGGCAGCTGCTGGGCTGGCCGCCTGTGTTGGAAGGGGCAGAGCCGACCTAGGGGCAAGTTGGGCCTCTTGCTCTCCCTGCTGCCCTGAGGCTGCTGGGCCAAAGACGTCTTGGGCATCCAGCCCCTTACTGGTCCCTTCCCTCTGACGAGGCCCTCTGAGCTCCAGCACCTTGCAGTGTGGAGACAGCCCCTACCAGCAACCTCCTCTCCAAGGAGGCCTCAACCGAGGCCTAGGCCCAGGGGAAAGGCACCAGCGGGGATGAGCCTGGGGAGGCGCCCGGGGATGTCTGGACCCAGTCCCCGCAGCCTGCCCCTTGGTGGGGCAGTACACCCGGAGGCCAGGAAGGTCTGGGCAAGGCTGGCCAGGGTCAGGGGCCCTGCTGGGTCCTGCCCCTGGCCTGTGGGGCCTCTGAGCACAACCGGCCCTCTCCCACTGGAAGACCTCCCCGGCTGCCTCCAAAGTCCTGTTTACAAGCACACCCGCCCACTGTTCCCGCCAGGCGCGCACAATGCTCCCAAGCCCGGGAGAAAAGCGCTTCGGGGTGGTGGTCTCTCCGGGCCCTTGCCCCTGAGCCTGGGGGCCAGGCAGGGGATCCACAGTCCCAGGCCAAGGCACAACAACATGCACACGTCTGTTCTTGCCCCCTCCACCGGCAGAGAGCTGGGGGGAGCCAGAGTCTGTCAGGCAGCTGCTGGGCTGGCCGCCTGTGTGGGAAGGGGCAGAGCCGACCTAGGGGCAAGTTGGGCCTCTTGCTCTCCCTGCTGCCCTGAGGCTGCTGGGCCAAAGAGGTCTTGGGCATCCAGCCCCTTGCTGGTCCCTTCCCTCTGACGAGGCCCTCTGAGCTCCAGCACCTTGCAGTGTGGAGACAGCCCCTGCCAGCAACCTCCTCTCCAAGGAGGCCTCAACCGAGGCCTAGGCACAGGGGAAATGCACCAGCGGGGATGAGCCAGTGGAGGCGCACGGGCATATCAGGACCCAGTCCCTGCAGCCTGCCCCTTGGTGGGGCAGTACCCCCGGAGGCCAGGAAGGTCTGGGCAAGGCTGGCCAGGGGCAGGGTCCCTGCTGGGTCCTGCCCCTGGCCTGTGGGGCCTCTGAGCACAACCGGCCCTCTCCCACTGGAAGACCTCCCCGGCTGCCTCCAAAGGCGGGTTTGCCAACACTCCCGCCCGCTGTTCCCGCCAGGCACGCACAACGCTCCCAAGGCCAGGAGAAAAGCGCTTCGGGGTGTTGCTCTCTCCGGGCCCTTGCCCCTGAGCCTGGGGTCCAGGCAGTGGGTCCACACTCCCAGACCAAGGCAGAACCACATGCACACGTCTGTTCCTGACCCCTGCACCGGCAGAGAGCTCGGGGGAGCCAGAGTCTGTCAGGCAGCTGCTGGGTTGGCTGCCTGTGTGGGAAGGGGCAGAGCCGACCTAGGGGCAAGTTGGGCCTCTTGCTCTCCCTGCTGCCCTGAGGCTGCTGAGCCAAAGAGGTCTTGGGCATCCAGCCCCTTGCTGGTCCCTTCCCGCTGACGAGGCCCTCTGAGCTCCAGCACCTTGCAGTGTGGAGACAGCCCCTGCCAGCAACCTCCTCTCCAAGGAGGCCTCAACCGAGGCCTAGGCCAAGGGGAAAGGCACCAGCGGGGATGAGCCTGGGGAGGCGCCCGGGCATCTCTGGACCCAGGCCCCGCAGCCTGCCCCTTAGTGGGGCAGTACCCCCGGAGGCCAGGAAGGTCTGGGCAAGGCTGGCCAGGGGCAGGGGCCCTGCTGCGTCCTGCCCCTGGCCTGTGGGGCCTCTGAGCACAACCGGCCCTCTCCCACTGGAAGACCTCCCCGGCTGCCTCCAAGGCCGGTTTGCAAGCGCTCCCGCCCACTGTTCCCAGCAGGCGTGCACAATGCTCCCAAGCCCGGGAGAAAAGCGCTTCAGGGTGGTGCTCTCTCCGGGCCCTTGCCCCTGAGCCTGGGGGCAAGGCAGGGTGTCCACACTCCCAGGACAAGGCAGAACCACATACACACGTCTGATCTGCCCCCTGCACCGGCAGAGAGCTCGGGGGAGCCAGAGTCTGTCAGGCAGCTGCTGGGCTGGCCGCCTGTGTTGGAAGGGGCAGAGCCGACCTAGGGGCAAGTTGGGCCTCTTGCTCTCCCTGCTGCCCTGAGGCTGCTGGGCCAAAGAGGTCTTGGGCATCCAGCCCCTTGCTGGTCCCTTCCCTCTGACGAGGCCCTCTGAGCTCCAGCACCTTGCAGTGTGGAGACAGCCCCTGCCAGCAACCTCCTCTCCAAGGAGGCCTCAACCGAGGCCTAGGCCCAGGGGAAAGGCACCACCGGGGATGAGCCTGGGGAGGCGCTCGGGCATGTCTGGACCCAGTCCCCGCAGCCTGCCCCTTGGTGGGGCAGTACCCCCGGAGGCCAGGAAGGTCTGGGCAAGGCTGCCAGGGGCAGGGACACTGCTGGGTCCTGCCCCTGGCCTGTGGGGCGTCTGAGCACAACCGGCACTCTCCCGCTGGAAGACCTCCCCGTCTGCCTCGAAAGGCCGGTTTGCAAGCACTCCCGCCCGCTGTTCCCGCCAGGCACGCACAATGCTCCCAAGCCCGGGAGAAAAGCGCTTCGGGGTGGTGCTCTCTCCGGGCCCTTGCCCCTGAGCCTGGGGGCAAGGCATGGGGAACACACTCCCAGGCCAAGGCAGAACCACATGCCCACGTCTGTTCCTGTCCCCTGCACCGGCAGAGAGCTTGGGGGAGCCAGAGTCTGTCAGGCAGCTGCTGGGTTGGCCGCCTGTGTGGGAAGGGGCAGAGCCGCCCTAGGGGCAAGTTGGGCCTCTTGCTCTCCCTGCTGCCCTGAGGCTGCTGGGCCAAAGACGTCTTGGGCATCCAGCCCCTTACTGGTCCCTTCCCTCTGACGAGGCCCTCTGAGCTCCAGCACCTTGCAGTGTGGAGACAGCCCCTGCCAGCAACCTCCTCTCCAAGGAGGCCTCAACCGAGGCCTAGGCCCAGGGGAAAGGCACCAGCGGGGATGAGCCAGGGGAGGCGCCCGAGCATGTCTGGACCCAGTCCCCGCAGCCTGCCGCTTGGTGGGGCAGTACCCCCGGAGGCCAGGAAGGTCTGGGTAAGACTGGCCAGGGGCAGGGGCCCTGCTGGGTCCTGCCCCTGGCCTGTGGGGCCTCTGAGCACAACCGGCCCTCTCCCACTGGAAGACCTCCCCGGCTGCCTCCAAAGGCCGGTTTGCAAGCGCTCCCGGCCACTGTTACCAGCAGGCGGGCACAATGCTCCTAAGCCCGGAAGAAAAGCGCTTCAGGGTGGTGGTCTCTCCGGGCCCTTGCCCCTGAGCCTGGGGGCAAGGCAGGGTGTCCACACTCCCAGGCCAAGGCAGAACCACATGCACACGTCTGACCTGCCCCCTGCACCGGCAGAGAGCTCGGGGGAGCCAGAGTCTGTCAGGCAGCTGCTGGGCTGGCCGCCTGTGTGGGAAGTGGCAGAGCCGACCTAGGGGCAAGTTGGGCCTCTTGCTCTCCCTGCTGCCCTGAGGCTGCTGGGTCAAAGAGGTCTTGGGCATCCAGCCCTTTGCTGGTCCTTTCCCTCTGACGAGGCCCTCTGAGCTCCAGCACCTTGCAGTGTGCAGACAGCCCCTGCCGGCAACCTCCTCTCCAAGGAGGCCTCAACCGAGGCCTAGGCCCAGGGGAAAGGCACCAGCGGGGATGAGCCTGGGGAGGCGCCCGCGCATGTCTGGACCCAGGCCCCGCAGCCTGCCCCTTGGTGGGGTAGTACCCCCGGAGTCCAGGAAGGTCTGGGCAAGGCTGCCAGAGGCAGGGACACTGCTGGGTCCTGCCCCTGGCCTGTGGGGCCTCTGAGAACAACTGGCACTCTCCCGCTGGAAGACCTCCCCGGCTGCCTCCAAAGGCTGGTTTGCAAGCACTCAATCCCGCTGTTCACGCCAGCTGCGGACAATGCTCCCAAGCCCGGGAGAAAAGCATTTTGGGGTGGTGCTCACTCCGGGCTTTGGAAGACCTCCCCGGCTGCCTCCAAGGCCGGTTTGCAAGCACTTCTGCCTGCTGTTCCCGCCACCCGCGCACAATGCTCCCAAGCCCGGGAGAAAAGCGTTTCGGGGTGGTGTTCTCTCTGGACCCAAGAAAGACCTCCCGGGCTGCCCCCAAATGCCGGTTTGCAAGCACTCCCACTCACTGTTCCCGCCATCCGTGCAAATGCTCCAAGCCCAGGAGAAAAGCCCTTCAGGGTGGTGCTCTCTCCCGGCCCTTGGAAGACCTCCCCGGCTGCCTCCAAAGGCTGGATTTCAAGTACTCCCTCCCGCTGTCCCGCCAGCCGCACACAATGCTCCCAATCACGGGAGAAAAGCGCTTCGGGGTGGTGCTCTCTACGGGCCCTTGGAAGACCTCCCCGTTTGTCTCCAAAGGCCGGTTTGCAAGCACTCATGCCCGCTGTTCCCGCCAGCCGCGCACAATGCTCCCAAGCCTAGGAGAAAAGCGCTTCGGGGTGGTGCTCTCTCCCGGCCCTTGGAAGACCTCCCCGGCTGCCTCCAAAGGCCGGTTTGCAAGCACTCAATCCCGCTGTTCCCGCCAGCCGCGCACAATGCTCCCAAGCCCGGGAGAAAAGCGCTTCGGGGTGGTGTTCTCTCCCGGCCCTTGGAAGACCTCCCCGGCTGCCTCCAAAGGCTGGTTTTCAAGAACTCCCTCCCGCTGACCCGCCAGCCGCACACAATGCTCCCAAGCCCGGGAGAAAAGCATTTTGAGGTGGTCTCTCTCCGGGCCCTTGGAAGACTCCCCGGCTGCCTCTAAAGGCCGGTTTGCAAGCACTCATGTCCTCTGTTCCCGACAGCCGCGAACAATGCTCCCAATTCCGTGAGAAAAGTGCTTCGGGATGGTGCTCTCTCCGGGCCCTTGGAAGACCTCCCAAGCTGCCTCCAAAGGCCGGTTTGCAAGCACTCCCGCCCGCTGTTCCCGCCAGCCTCGCACAATGCTCCCAAGCCCGGGAGAAAAGCGCTTCGGGGTGGTGTTCTCTCCGTGCCAATGGAGGACTTCCCTGGCTGCCCCCAAAGGCCGGTTTGCAAGCACTCCCACTCGCTGTTCCCGCCAGCCACGCACAATCCTCCAAAACCCCGGAGAAAAGCGCTTCGGGGTGGTGTTCTCTCCGTGCCCATGGAAGACCTCCCGGGGTGCCCCCAAAGGCCGGTTTGGAAGCACTCCCACTCGCTGTTCCCGCCATCCGCGCACAATGCTCCCAAGCCCGGGAGAAAAGCATTTTGGGGTGGTGCTCACACCGGGCCCTGGAAGACCTCCCCGGCTGCCTCCAAAGGACGGTTTTCAAGCACTCCTGCCTGCTGTTCCCGCCACCCGCGCACAATGCTCCCAAGACCGGGAGAAAAGCGCTTCGGGGTGGTGCTCTCTACAGGCCCTTGGAAGACCTCCCCGGCTGCCTCCAAAGGCCGGTTTGCAAGGACTCCTTCCTGCTGTTCCCGCCATCCACGCACAATGCTCCCAAGCCCGGGAGAAAAGCATTTTGGGGTGGTGCTCACACCGGGCCCTGGAAGACCTCCCCGGCTGCCTCCAAAGGACGGTTTTCAAGCACTCCTGCCTGCTGTTCCCGCCACCCGCGCACAATGCTCCCAAGCCCGGGAGAAAAGCGCTTCGGGGTGGTGCTCTCTACAGGCCCTTGGAAGACCTCCCCGGCTGCCTCCAAAGGCCGGTTTGCAAGGACTCCTTCCTGCTGTTCCCGCCAGCCACGCACAATGCTCCCAAGCCCGGGAGAAAAGCATTTTGGGGTGGTGCTCACACCGGGCCCTGGAAGACATCCCCGGCTGCCTCCAAAGGACGGTTTTCAAGCACTCCTGCCTGCTGTTCCCGCCACCCGCGCAGAATGCTCCCAAGCGCGGGAGAAAAGCGCTTCGGGGTGGTGCTCTCTACAGGCCCTTGGAAGACCTCCCCGGCTGCCTCCAAAGGCCGGTTTGCAAGGACTCCTTCCTGCTGTTCCCGCCAGCCACGCACAATGCTCCCAAGCCTGGGAGAAAAGCATTTTGGGGTGGTGCTCACTCCGGGCCCTTGGAAGACCTCCCCGGCTGCCTCCAATGGCCAGTTTGCAAGCACTCATGTCCGCTGTTCCCACCAGCCGGGCACAATGCTCCCAAGCCCGGGAGAAAAGCTTTTTGGGGTGGTGCTCACACCGGGCCCTGGAAGACCTCCCCGGCTGCCTCCAAAGGCCAGTTTTCAAGCACTCCTGCCTGCTGTTCCCGCCACCTGCGCACAATGCTCCCAAGCCCGGGAGAAAAGCGCTTCGGGGTGGTGCTCTCTACAGGCCCTTGGAAGACCTCCCCGGCTGCCTCCAAAGGCCGGTTTGCAAGGACTCCTTCCTGCTGTTCCCGCCAGCCACGCACAATGCTCCCAAGCCCGGGAGAGAAGCATTTTGGGGTGGTGCTCTCTACAGGCCCTTGGAAGACCTCCCCGGCTGCCTCCAGTGGCCAGTTTGCAAGCACTCATGCCCGCTGTTCCCACCAGCCGCGCACAATGCTCCCAAGCCCGGGAGAAAAGCTTTTTGGGGTGGTGCTCACACCGGGCCCTGGAAGACCTCCCCGGCTGCCTGCAAAGGCCGGTTTTCAAGCACTCCTGCCTGCTGTTCCTGCCACCCGCGCACAATACTCCCAAGCCCGGGAGAAAAGCGCTTCGGGGTGGTGCTCTCTACAGGCCCTTGGAAGACCTCCCCCGCTGCCTCCAAAGGCCGGTTTGCAAGGACTCCTTCCTGCTGTTCCCGCCAGCCACGCACAATGCTCCCAAGCCCGGGAGAAAAGTGCTTCGGGGTGGTGATCTCTCCGGGCCATTGGAAGTCGTCCCCGGCTGCCTCCAAAGGCCGGTTTGCAAGCACTCATGCCCGTTGTTCCCACCAGCCGCGCACAATGCTCCCAAGCCCGGGAGAAAAGCATTTTGGGGTGGTGCTCACTCCGGGCCCTTGGAAGACCTCCCCGGCTGCCTCCAAAGGCCAGTTTGCAAGCAGTCCTGCCTGCTGTTCCCGCCAGCCGCGCACAATGTTCCCAAGCCCGGGAGAAAAGCGCTTCGGGGTGGTGCTCTCTCCGGGCACTTTCAAGACCTCCCCGGCTGCCTCCAAAGGCCGGTTTGTAAGTACTCATTCCCGCTGCTTCCGCCAGCCACGCACAATGCTCCCAAGCCCGGGAGAAAAGCATTTTGGGGTGGTGCTCTCTCCGGGCCCTTGGAAGACCTCCCGGGCTGCCTCCAAAGGCCGGTTTGCAAGCATTCATGTCCGTTGTTCCCGACAGCCGCGCACAATGCTCCCAAGCCCGAGAGAAAAGCATTTTGGGGTGGTGATCAGTCCGGCCCTTGGAAGACCTCCCCGGCTGCCTCCAAAGGACAGTTTGCAAGCACTCATGCCCGCTGTTCCCGCCAGCCGCGCACAATGCTCCCAAGACCGTGAAAAAAGCGCTTCGGGGTGGTGTTCTCTCAGGGACCATGGAGGACCTCCCCGGCTGCCCCCAAAGGCCGGTTTGCAAGCATTCCCACTCGCTGTTCCCGCCAGGCACACACAATGTTCCAAAACCCCGGAGAAAAGCGCTTCGGGGTGGTGGTCTCTCCGGGCCCCTGCCCCTGAGCCTGGGGGCCAGGCAGGGGATCCACAGTCCCAGGCCAAGGCAGAACCACATGCACACGTCTGTTCCTGCCCCCTCCACCGGCAGAGAGCTGGGGGGAGCCAGAGTCTGTCAGGCAGCTGCTGGGCTGGCCGCCTGTGTGGGAAGGGGCAGACCCGACCTAGGGGCAAGTTGGGCCTCTTGCTCTCCCTGCTGCCCTGAGGCTGCTGGGCCAAAGAGGTCTTGGGCATCCAGCCCCTTGCTGGTCCCTTCCCTCTGACGAGGCCCTCTGAGCTCCAGCACCTTGCAGTGTGGAGACAGCCCCTGCCAGCAACCTCCTCTCCAAGGAGGCCTCAACCGAGGCCTAGGCCCAGGGGAAAGGCACCAGCGGAGATGAGCCAGTGGAGGCGCCCGGGCATGTCTGGACCCAGTCCCCGCAGCCTGCCCCTTGGTGGGGCAGTACCCCCGGAGGCCAGGAAGGTCTGGGCAAGGCTGCGAGGGGCAGGGGCCCTGCTGGGTCGTGCCCCTGGCCTGTGGGGCGTCTGAGCACAACCGGCACTCTCCCGCTGGAAGACCTCCCCGTCTGCCTCCAAAGGCCGGTTTGCAAGCACTCCCGCCCGCTGTTCCCGCCAGGCACGCACAATGCTCCCAAGCCCGGGAGAAAAGCGCTTCGGGGTGGTGCTCTCTCCGGGCCCTTGCCCCTGAGCCTGGGGGCCAGGCAGTTGGAACAAACTCCCAGGCCAATGCAGAATGACATGCACACGTCTGTTCCTGCCCCCTACACCGGCAGAGAGCTCGGGGGAGCCAGAGTCTCTCAGGCAGGTGCTGGGCTGGCCGCCTGTGTGGGAAGGGGCAGAGCCGACCTAGGGGCAAGTTGGGCCTCTTGCTCTCCCTGCTGCCCTGAGGCTGCTGGGCCAAAGACGTCTTGGGCATCCAGCCCTTTGCTGGTCCCTTCCCTCTGACGAGGCCCTCTGAGCTCCAGCACCTTGCAGTGTGGAGACAGCACCTGCCAGCAATCTCCTCTCCAAGGAGGCCTCAACCGAGGCCTAGGCCCAGGGGAAAGGCACCAGCGGAGATGAGCCAGTGGAGGCGCCCGGGCATGTCTGGACCCAGTCCCCGCAGCCTGCCCCTTGGTGGGGCAGTACCCCCGGAGGCCAGGAAGGTCTGGGCAAGGCTGCGAGGGGCAGGGGCCCTGCTGGGTCGTGCCCCTGGCCTGTGGGGCGTCTGAGCACAACCGGCACTCTCCCGCTGGAAGACCTCCCCGTCTGCCTCCAAAGGCCGGTTTGCAAGCACTCCCGCCCGCTGTTCCCGCCAGGCACGCACAATGCTCCCAAGCCCGGGAGAAAAGCGCTTCGGGGTGGTGCTCTCTCCGGGCCCTTGCCCCTGAGCCTGGGGGCCAGGCAGTTGGAACACACTCCCAGGCCAATGCAGAACGACATGCACACGTCTGTTCCTGCCCCCTACACCGGCAGAGAGCTCGGGGGAGCCAGAGTCTCTCAGGCAGGTGCTGGGCTGGCCGCCTGTGTGGGAAGGGGCAGAGCCGACCTAGGGGCAAGTTGGGCCTCTTGCTCTCCCTGCTGCCCTGAGGCTGCTGGGCCAAAGACGTCTTGGGCATCCAGCCCTTTGCTGGTCCCTTCCCTCTGACGAGGCCCTCTGAGCTCCAGCACCTTGCAGTGTGGAGACAGCACCTGCCAGCAATCTCCTCTCCAAGGAGGCCTCAACCGAGGCCTAGGCCCAGGGGAAAGGCACCAGCGGGGATGAGCCTGGGGAGGCGCCCGGGCATGTCTGGACCCAGTCCCCGCAGCCTGCCCCTTGGTGGGGCAGTACCCCTGGAGGCCAGGAAGGTCTGGGCAAGGCTGACCAGGGGCAGGGGACCTGCTGGGTCCTGCCCCTGGCCTGTGGGGCCTCTGAGCACAACCGGCCCTCTCCCACTGGAAGACCTCCCCGGCTGCCTCCAAAGGCCGTTTTGCACGCACTCCCGCCCACTGTTCCCACCAAGCGCGCACAATGCTCCCAAGCCCGGGAGAAAAGCGCTTCGGGGTGGTGCTCTCTCCGGGCCCTTGCCCCTGAGCCTGGGGGCCAGGCAGGGGGTCCACACTCCCAGGCCAAGGCAGAACCACATGCACACGTCTGTTCCTGACCCCTGCACCGGCAGAGAGCTCGGGGGAGCCAGAGTCTGTCAGGCAGCTGCTGGGCTGGCCGCCTTTGTGGGAAGGGGCAGAGCCGACCTAGGGGCAAGTTGGGCCTCTTGCTCTCCCTGCTGCCCTGAGGCTGCTGGGCCAAAGAGGTCTTGGGCATCCAGCCCTTTGCTTGTCCCTTCCCTCTGACGAGGCCCTCTGAGCTCCAGCACCTTGCAGTGTGGAGACAGCCCCTGCCAGCAACCTCCTCTCCAAGGAGGCCTCAACCGAGACCTAGGACCAGGGGAAAGGCACCAGCGGGGATGAGCCTGGGGAGGCGCCCGGGCATGTCTGGACCCAGTCCCCGCAGCCTGCCCCTTGGTGGGGCAGTACCCCCGGAGGCCAGGAAGGTCTGGGAAAGGCTGGCCAGGGGCAGGGGACCTGCTGGGTCCTGCCCCTGGCCTGTGGGGCCTCTGAGCACAACCCGCCCTCTCTCACTGGAAGACCTCCCCGGCTGCCTCCAAAGTCCTGTTTGCCAACACTCCCACCCGCTGTTCACGCCAGACTTGCACAATGCTCCCAAGCCCGGGAGAAAAGCGCTTCGGGGTGGTGGTCTCTCTGGGCCCTTGCCCCTGAGCCTGGGGGCAATGCATGGGGAACACACTCCCAGGCCAAGGCAGAACCACATGCCCACGTCTGTTCCTGTCCCCTGCACCGGCAGAGAGCTTGGGGGAGCCAGAGTCTGTCAGGCAGCTGCTGGGTTGGCCGCCTGTGTGGGAAGGGACAGAGCCGCCCTAGGGGCAAGTTGGGCCTCTTGCTCTCCCTGCTGCCCTGAGGCTGCTGGGCCAAAGACGTCTTGGGCATCCAGCCCCTTACTGGTCCCTTCCCTCTGACGAGGCCCTCTGAGCTCCAGCACCTTGCAGTGTGGAGACAGCCCCTGCCAGCAACCTCCTCTCCAAGGAGGCCTCAACCGAGGCCTAGGCCCAGGGGAAAGGCACCAGCGGGGATGAGCCAGGGGAGGCGCCCGAGCATGTCTGGACCCAGTCCCCGCAGCCTGCCCCTTGGTGGGGCAGTACCCCCGGAGGCCAGGAAGGTCTGGGTAAGGCTGGACAGGGGCAGGGGCCCTGCTGGGTCCTGCCCCTGGCCTGTGGGGCCTCTGAGCACAACCGGCCCTCCCCCACTGGAAGACCTCCCCGGCTGCCTCCAAAGGCCGGTTTGCAAGCGCTCCCGGCCACTGTTACCAGCAGGCGGCACAATGCTCCTAAGCCCGGAAGAAAAGCGCTTCAGGGTGGTGCTCTCTCTGGGCCCTTGCCCCTGAGCCTGGGGGCAAGGCAGGGTGTCCACACTCCCAGGCCAAGGCAGAACCACATGCACACGTCTGATCTGCCCCCTGCACCGGCAGAGAGCTCGGGGGAGCCAGAGTCTGTCAGGCAGCTGCTGGGCTGGCCGCCTGTGTGGGAAGTGGCAGAGCCGACCTAGGGGCAAGTTGGGCCTCTTGCTCTCCCTGCTGCCCTGAGGCTGCTGGGCCATAGAGGTCTTGGGCATCCAGCCCCTTGCTGGTCCCTTCCCTCTGACGAGGCCCTCTGAGCTCCAGCACCTTGCAGTGTGGAGACAGCCCCTGCCAGCAACCTCCTCTCCAAGGAGGCCTCAACCGAGGCCTAGGCCCAGGGGAAAGGCACCAGCGGGGATGAGCCTGGGGAGGCGCCCGGGCATGTCTGGACCCAGTCCCCGCAGCCTGCCCCTTGGTGGGGCAGTACCCCCGGAGGCCAGGAAGGTCTGGGCAAGGCTGGCCAGGGGCAGGGGCCCTGCTGGGTCCTGCCCCTGGCCTGTGGGGCCTCTGAGCACAACCGGCCCTCTCCCACTGGAAGACCTCCCCGGCTGCCTCCAAAGGCCAGTTTGCCAATACTCCCGCCCTCTGTTCCCGCCAGGCACGCACAATGCTCCCAAGCCCGGGAGAAAAGCGCTTCGGGGTGGTGCTCTCCTCGGGCCATTGCCCCTGAGCCTGGGGACCAGGCAGTTGGTCCACACTCCCAGACCAAGGCAGAACCACATGCACACTTCTGTTCCTGACCCCTGCACCGGCAGAGAGTTCGGGGGAGCCAGAGTCTGTCAGGCAGCTGCTGGGCTGGCCGCCTGTGTGGGAAGGGGCAGAGCCGACCTAGGGGCAAGTTGGGCCTCTTCCTCTCCCTGCTGCCCTGAGGCTGCTGGGCCAAAGAGGTCTTGGGCATCCAGCCCCTTGCTGGTCCCTTCCCTCTGACGAGGCCCTCTGAGCTCCAGCACCTTGCAGTGTGGAGACAGCCCCTGCCAGCAACATCCTCTCCAAGGAGGCCTCAACCGAGGCCTAGGCCCAGGGGAAAGGCACCAGCGGGGATGAGCCTGGGGAGGCGCCCGGGCATGTCTGGACCCAGTCCCCGCAGCCTGCCCCTTGGTGGGGCAGTACCCCCGGAGGCCAGGAAGATCTGGGCAAGGCTGGCCAGGGGCAGGGGCCCTGCTGGGTCCTCCCCATGGCCTGTGGGGCCTCTGAGCACAACCGGCCCTCTCCCACTGGAAGACCTCCCCGGCTGCCTCCAAAGGCCGGTTTGCAAGCACTCCCGCCCACTGTTCCCGCCAGGCGCGCACAATGCTCCCAAGCCCGGGAGAAAAGCGCTTCGGGGTGGTGCTCTCTCCGGGCCCTTGCCCCTGAGCCTGTGGGCAAGGCAGGGGGAACACACTCCCAGACCAAGGCAGAAACACATGCACACGTCTGTTCCTGTCCCCTGCACCGGTAGAGAGCTCGGGGGAGCCAGAGTCTCTCAGGCAGGTGCTGGGCTGGCCGCCTGTGTGGGAAGGGGCAGAGCCGACCTAGGGGCAAGTTGGGCCTCTTGCTCTCCCTGCTGCCCTGAGGCTGCAGGGCCAAAGACGTCTTGGGCATCCAGCCCCTTACTGGTCCCTTCCCTCTGACGAGGCCCTCTGAGCTCCAGCACCTTGCAGTGTGGAGACAGCCCCTGCCAGCAATCTCCTCTCCAAGGAGGCCTCAACCGAGGCCTAGGCCCAGGGGAAAGGTACCAGCGGGGTTGAGCCAGGGGAGGTGCCCGGGCATGTCTGGACCCTGTCCCCGCAGCCTGCCCCTTGGTGGGGCAGTACCCCCGGAGGCCAGGAAGGTCTGGGCAAGGCTGGCCAGGGGCAGGGGCCCTGCTGGGTCCTGCCCCTGGCCTGTGGGGCCTCTGAGCACAACCGGCCCTCTCCCACTGGAAGACCTCCCCGGCTGCCTCCAAAGGCCGGTTTGCAAGCACTCCCGCCCACTGTTCCCGCCAGGCGCGCACAATGCTCCCAAGCCCGGGAGAAAAGCGCTTCGGGGTGGTGGTCTCTCCGGGCCCTTGCCCCTGAGCCTGGGGGCCAGGCAGGGGATCCACAGTCCCAGGCCAAGGCACAACAACATGCACACGTCTGTTCCTGCCCCCTCCACCGGCAGAGAGCTGGGGGGAGCCAGAGTCTGTCAGGCAGCTGCTGGGCTGGCCGCCTGTGTGGGAAGGGGCAGAGCCGACCTAGGGGCAAGTTGGGCCTCTTGCTCTCCCTGCTGCCCTGAGGCTGCTGGGTCAAAGAGGTCTTGGGCATCCAGCCCTTTGCTGGTCCTTTCCCTCTGACGAGGCCCTCTGAGCTCCAGCACCTTGCAGTGTGGAGACAGCCCCTGCCGGCAACCTCCTCTCCAAGGAGGCCTCAACCGAGGCCTAGGCCCAGGGGAAAGGCACCAGCGGGGATGAGCCTGGGGAGGCGCCCGGGCATGTCTGGACCCAGGCCCCGCAGCCTGCCCCTTGGTGGGGTAGTACCCCCGGAGGCCAGGAAGGTCTGGGCAAGGCTACCAGAGGCAGGGACACTGCTGGGTCCTGCCCCTGGCCTGTGGGGCCTCTGAGAACAACTGGCACTCTCCCGCTGGAAGACCTCCCCGGCTGCCTCCAAAGGCTGGTTTGCAAGCACTCAATCCCGCTGTTCACGCCAGCTGCGGACAATGCTCCCAAGCCCGGGAGAAAAGCATTTTGGGGTGGTGCTCACTCCGGGCTTTGGAAGACCTCCCCGGCTGCCTCCAAGGCTGGTTTGCAAGCACTTCTGCCTGCTGTTCCCGCCACCCGCGCACAATGCTCCCAAGCCCGGGAGAAAAGCGTTTCGGGGTGGTGTCTCTCTGGACCCAAGAAAGACCTCCCGGGCTGCCCCCAAATGTCGGTTTGCAAGCACTCCCACTCACTGTTCCCGCCATCCGTGCAAATGCTCCAAGCCCAGGAGAAAAGCCCTTCAGGGTGGTGCTCTCTCCCGGCCCTTGGAAGACCTCCCCGGCTGCCTCCAAAGGCTGGATTTCAAGTACTCCCTCCCGCTGTCCCGCCAGCCGCACACAATGCTCCCAATCACGGGAGAAAAGCGCTTCGGGGTGGTGCTCTCTACGGGCCCTTGGAAGACCTCCCCGTTTGTCTCCAAAGGCCGGTTTGCAAGCACTCATGCCCGCTGTTCCCGCCAGCCGCGCACAATGCTCCCAAGCCTAGGAGAAAAGCGCTTCGGGGTGGTGCTCTCTCCCGGCCCTTGGAAGACCTCCCCGGCTGCCTCCAAAGGCCGGTTTGCAAGCACTCAATCCCGCTGTTCCCGCCAGCCGCGCACAATGCTCCCAAGCCCGGGAGAAAAGCGCTTCGGGGTGGTGCTCTCTCCCGGCCCTTGGAAGACCTCCCCGGCTGCCTCCAAAGGCTGGTTTTCAAGAACTCCCTCCCGCTGACCCGCCAGCCGCACACAATGCTCCCAAGCCCGGGAGAAAAGCATTTTGAGGTGGTCTCTCTCCGGGCCCTTGGAAGACTCCCCGGCTGCCTCTAAAGGCCGGTTTGCAAGCACTCATGTCCTCTGTTCCCGACAGCCGCGAACAATGCTCCCAATTCCGTGAGAAAAGTGCTTCGGGATGGTGCTCTCTCCGGGCCCTTGGAAGACCTCCCAAGCTGCCTCCAAAGGCCGGTTTGCAAGCACTCCCGCCCGCTGTTCCCGCCAGCCTCGCACAATGCTCCCAAGCCCGGGAGAAAAGCGCTTCGGGGTGGTCTTCTCTCCGTGCCAATGGAGGACCTCCCTGGCTGCCCCCAAAGGCCGGTTTGCAAGCACTCCCACTCGCTGTTCCCGCCATCCGCGCACAATGCTCCCAAGCCCGGGAGAAAAGCATTTTGGGGTGGTGCTCACACCAGGCCCTGGAAGACCTCCCCGGCTGCCTCCAAAGGACGGTTTTCAAGCACTCCTGCCTGCTGTTCCCGCCACCCGCGCACAATGCTCCCAAGACCGGGAGAAAAGCGCTTCGGGGTGGTGCTCTCTACAGGCCCTTGGAAGACGTCCCCGGCTGCCTCCAAAGGCCGGTTTGCAAGGACTCCTTCCTGCTGTTCCCGCCATCCACGCACAATGCTCCCAAGCCCGGGAGAAAAGCATTTTGGGGTGGTGCTCACACCGGGCCCTGGAAGACCTCCCCGGCTGCCTCCAAAGGACGGTTTTCAAGCACTCCTGCCTGCTGTTCCCGCCACCCGCGCAAAATGCTCCCAAGCCCGGGAGAAAATCGCTTCGGTGTGGTGCTCTCTACAGGCCCTTGGAAGACCTCCCCGGCAGCCTCCAAAGGCCGGTTTGCAAGGACTCCTTCCTGCTGTTCCCGCCAGCCACGCACAATGCTCCCAAGCACGGGAGAAAAGCTTTTTGGGGTGGTGCTCACACTGGGCCCTGGAAGACCTCCCCGGCTGCCTCCAAAGGACGGTTTTCAAGCACTCCTGCCTGCTGTTCCCGCCACCCGCGCACAATGCTCCCAAGCCCGGGAGAAAAGCGCTTCGGGGTGGTGCTCTCTACAGGCCCTTGGAAGACCTCCCCGGCTGCCTCCAAAGGCCGGTTTGCAAGGACTCCTTCCTGCTGTTCCCGCCAGCCACGCACAATGCTCCCAAGCCCGGGAGAAAAGCATTTTGGGGTGGTGCTCACTCCGGGCCCTTGGAAGACCTCCCCGGCTGCCTCCAATGGCCAGTTTGCAAGCACTCATGTCCGCTGTTCCCACCAGCCGCGCACAATGCTCCCAAGCCCGGGAGAAAAGCTTTTTGGGGTGGTGCTCACACCGGGCCCTGGAAGACCTCCCCGGCTGCCTCCAAAGGCCAGTTTTCAAGCACTCCTGCCTGCTGTTCCCGCCACCTGCGCACAATGCTCCCAAGCCCGGGAGAAAAGTGCTTCGGGGTGGTGCTCTCTACAGGCCCTTGGAAGACGTCCCCGGCTGCCTCCAAAGGCCGGTTTGCAAGGACTCCTTCCTGCTGTTCCCGCCAGCCACGCACAATGCTCCCAAGCCCGGGAGAGAAGCATTTTGGGGTGGTGCTCTCTACAGGCCCTTGGAAGACCTCCCCGGCTGCCTCCAGTGGCCAGTTTGCAAGCACTCATGCCCGCTGTTCCCACCAGCCGCGCACAATGCTCCCAAGCCCGGGAGAAAAGCTTTTTGGGGTGGTGCTCACACCGGGCCCTGGAAGACCTCCCGGGCTGCCTCCAAAGGCCGGTTTGCAAGCATTCATGTCCGTTGTTCCCGACAGCCGCGCACAATGCTCCCAAGCCCGAGAGAAAAGCATTTTGGGGTGGGGCTCAGTCCGGCCCTTGGAAGACCTCCCCGGCTGCCTCCAAAGGACAGTTTGCAAGCACTCATGCCCGCTGTTCCCGCCAGCCGCGCACAATGCTCCCAAGACCGTGAGAAAAGCGCTTCGGGGTGGTGTTCTCTCAGGGACCATGGAGGACCTCCCCGGCTGCCCCCAAAGGCCGGTTTGCAAGCATACCCACTCGCTGTTCCCGCCAGGCACACACAATGTTCCAAAACCCCGGAGAAAAGCGCTTCGGGGTGGTGGTCTCTCCGGGCCCTTGCCCCTGAGCCTGGGGTCCAGGCAGTGGGTCCACACTCCCAGACCAAGGCAGAACCACATGCACACGTCTGTTCCTGACCCCTGCACCGGCAGAGAGCTCGGGGGAGCCAGAGTCTGTCAGGCAGCTGCTGGGTTGGCTGCCTGTGTGGGAAGGGGCAGAGCCGACCTAGGGGCAAGTTGGGCCTCTTGCTCTCCCTGCTGCCCTGAGGCTGCTGGGCCAAAGAGGTCTTGGGCATCCAGCCCCTTGCTGGTCCCTTCCCTCTGACGAATCCCTCTGAGCTCCAGCACCTTGCAGTGTGGAGACAGCCCCTGCCAGCAACCTCCTCTCCAAGGAGGCATCAACCGAGGCCTATGCCCAGGGGAAAGGCACCAGCGGGGATGAGCCTGGGGAGGCGCCCAGGCATGTCTGGACCCAGTCCCCGCAGCCTGCCCCTTGGTGGGGCAGTACCCCCGGAGGCCAGGAAGGTCTGGGCAAGGCTGGCCAGGGGCAGGGGACCTGCTGGGTCCTGCCCCTGGCCTGTGAGGCTTCTGAGCACAACCGGCCCTCTCCCACTGGAAGACCTCCACGGCTGCCTCCAAAGTCCTGTTTGCAAACACTCCCGCCCGCTGTTCACGCCAGGCTCGCACAATGCTCCCAAGCCCGTGAGAAAAGCGCTTCGGGGTGGTGCTCTCTCCGGGCCCTTGCCCCTGAGCCTGCGGGCAAGGCAGGGGGAACACACTCCCAGGCCAAGGCAGAACCACATGCCCACGTCTGTTCCTGTCCCCTGCACCGGCAGAGAGCTTGGGGGAGCCAGAGTCTGTCAGGCAGCTGCTGGGCTGGCCGCCTGTGTGGGACGGGGCAGAGCCGACCTAGGGGCAAGTTGGGCCTCTTGCTCTCCCTGCTGCCCTGAGGCTGCTGGGCCAAAGAGATCTTGGGCATCCAGCCCCTTGCTTGTCCCTTCCCTCTGACGAGGCCCTCTGAGCTCCAGCACCTTGCAGTGTGGAGACAGCCCCTGCCAGCAACCTCCTCTCCAAGGAGGCCTCAACCGAGGCCTAGGACCAGGGGAAAGGCACCAGCGGGGATGAGCCTGGGGTGGCGCCCGGGCATGTCTGGACCCAGTCCCCACAGCCTGCCCCTTGGTGGGGCAGTACCCCCGGAGGCCAGGAAGGTCTGGGCAAGGCTCTCCACGGGCAGGGGCCCTGCTGGGTTCTGCCCCTGGCCTGTGGGGCCTCTGAGCACAACCGGCCCTCTCCCACTGGAAGACTTCCCCGGCTGCCTCCAAAGGCCGGTTTGCCAACACTCCCGCCCGCTGTTCCCGCCAGGCACGCACTATTCTCCCAAGCCCGGGAGAAAAGCGCTTCGGGGTGTTGCTCTCTCCGGGCCCTTGCCCTTGAGCGTGGGGGCGAGGCAGTGGGTCTACACTCCCAGACCAAGGCAGAACCACATGCACACGTCTGTTCCTGACCCCTGCACCGCAGAGAGCTCGGGGGAGCCAGAGTCTGTCAGGCAGCTGCTGGGCTGGCCGCCTGTGTGGGAAGGGGCAGAGCCGACCTAGGGGCAAGTTGGGCCTCTTCCTCTCCCGGCTGCCCTGAGGCTGCTGGGCCAAAGAGGTCTTGGGCATCCAGCCCCTTGCTGGTCCCTTCCCTCTGACGAGGCCCTCTGAGCTCCAGCACCTTGCAGTGTGGAGACAGCCCCTGCCAGCAACCTCCTCTCCAAGGAGGCCTCAACCGAGGCCTAGGCCCAGGGGAAAGGCACCAGCGGGGATGAGCCTGGGGAGGCGCCCGGGCATGTCTGGACCCAGTCCCCGCAGCCTGCCCCTTGGTGGGGCAGTACCCCCGGAGGCCAGGAGGGTCTGGGCAAGGCTGCCAGGGGCAGGGACACTGCTGGGTCCTGCCCCTGGCCTGTGGGGCGTCTGAGCACAACCGGCCCTCTCCCGCTGGAAGACCTCCCCGGCTGCCTCCAAAGGCCGGTTTGCAAGCACTCCCGCCCGCTGTTCCCGCCAGGCACGCACAATGCTCCCAAGCCCGGGAGAAAAGCGCTTCGGGGTGGTGCTCTCTCCGGGCCCTTGCCCCTGAGCCTGGGGGCCAGGCAGGGGGAACACACTCCCAGGCCAAGGCAGAACGACATGCACACGTCTGTTCCTGCCCCCTACACCGGCAGAGAGTTCGGGGGAGCCAGAGACTGCCAGGCTGCTGCTGGGCTGGCTGCCTGTGTGGGACGGGGTAGAGCCGACCTAGGGGCAAGTTGGGCCTCTTGCTCTCCCTGCTGCCCTGAGGCTGCTGGGTCAAAGTGGTCTTGGGCATCCAGCCCTTTGCTGGTCCTTTCCCTCTGACGAGGCACTCTGAGCTCCAGCACCTTGCAGTGTGCAGACAGCCCCTGCCGGCAACCTCCTCTCCAAGGAGGCCTCAACCGAGGCCTAGGCCCAGGGGAAAGGCACCAGCGGGGATGAGCCTGGGGAGGCGCCCGGGCATGTCTGGACCCAGTCCCCGCAGCCTGCCCCTTGGTGGGGTAGTACCCCCGGAGTCCAGGAAGGTCTGGGCAAGGCTGCCAGAGGCAGGGACACTGCTGGGTCCTGCCCCTGGCCTGTGGGGCCTCTGAGAACAACTGGCACTCTCCCGCTGGAAGACCTCCCCGGCTGCCTCCAAAGGCTGGTTTGCAAGCACTCAATCCCGCTGTTCATGCCAGCTGCGGACAATGCTCCCAAGCCCGGGAGAAAAGCATTTTGGGGTGGTGCTCACTCCGGGCTTTGGAAGACCTCCCCAGCTGCCTCCAAGGCCGGTTTGCAAGCACTTCTGCCTGCTGTTCCCGCCACCCGCGCACAATGCTCCCAAGCCCGGGAGAAAAGCGTTTCGGGGTGGTGTTCTCTCTGGACCCAAGAAAGACCTCCCGGGCTGCCCCCAAATGCCGGTTTGCAAGCACTCCCACTCACTGTTCCCGCCATCCGTGCAAATGCTCCAAGCCCAGGAGAAAAGCCCTTCAGGGTGGTGCTCTCTCCCGGCCCTTGGAAGACCTCCCCGGCTGCCTCCAAAGGCTGGATTTCAAGTACTCCCTCCCGCTGTCCCGCCAGCCGCACACAATGCTCCCAATCACGGGAGAAAAGCGCTTCGGGGTGGTGCTCTCTACGGGCCCTTGGAAGACCTCCCCGTTTGTCTCCAAAGGCCGGTTTGCAAGCACTCAATCCCGCTGTTCCCGCCAGCCGCGCACAATGCTCCCAAGCCCGGGAGAAAAGCGCTTCGGGGTGGTGCTCTCTCCCGGCCCTTGGAAGACCTCCCCGGCTGCCTCCAAAGGCTGGTTTTCAAGAACTCCCTCCCGCTGACCCGCCAGCCGCACACAATGCTCCCAAGCCCGGGAGAAAAGCATTTTGAGGTGGTCTCTCTCCGGGCCCTTGGAAGACTCCCCGGCTGCCTCTAAAGGCCGGTTTGCAAGCACTCATGTCCTCTGTTCCCGACAGCCGCGAACAATGCTCCCAATTCCGTGAGAAAAGTGCTTTGGATGGTGCTCTCTCCGGGCCCTTGGAAGACCTCCCAAGCTGCCTCCAAAGGCCGGTTTGCAAGCACTCCCGCCCGCTGTTCCCGCCAGCCTCGCACAATGCTCCCAAGCCCGGGAGAAAAGCGCTTCGGGGTGGTGTTCTCTCCGTGCCAATGGAGGACCTCCCTGGCTGCCCCCAAAGGCCGGTTTGCAAGCACTCCCACTCGCTGTTCCCGCCAGCCACGCACAATCCTCCAAAACCCCGGAGAAAAGCGCTTCGGGGTGGTGTTCTCTCCGTGCCCATGGAAGACCTCCCGGGGTGCCCCCAAAGGCCGGTTTGGAAGCACTCCGACTCGCTGTTCCCGCCATCCACGCACAATGCTCCCAAGCCCGGGAGAAAAGCATTTTGGGGTGGCGCTCACACCGGGCCCTGGAAGACCTCCCCGGCTGCCTCCAAAGGACGGTTTCCAAGCACTCCTGCCTGCTGTTCCCGCCACCCGCGCAGAATGCTCCCAAGCGCGGGAGAAAAGCGCTTCGGGGTGGTGCTCTCTACAGGCCCTTGGAAGACCTCCCCGGCTGCCTCCAAAGGCCGGTTTGCAAGGACTCCTTCCTGCTGTTCCCGCCATCCGCGCACAATGCTCCCAAGCCCGGGAGAAAAGCATTTTGGGGTGGTGCTCACACCGGGCCCTGGAAGACCTCCCCGGCTGCCTCCAAAGGACGGTTTTCAAGCACTCCTGCCTGCTGTTCCCGCCACCCGCGCAAAATGCTCCCAAGCCCGGGAGAAAAGCGCTTCGGGGTGGTGCTCTCTACAGGCCCTTGGAAGACCTCCCCGGCTGCCTCCAAAGGCCGGTTTGCAAGGACTCCTTCCTGCTGTTCCCGCCAGCCACGCACAATGCTCCCAAGCCCGGGAGAAAAGCATTTTGGGGTGGTGCTCACACCGGGCCCTGGAAGACCTCCCCGGCTGCCTCCAAAGGACGGTTTTCAAGCACTCCTGCCTGCTGTTCCCGCCACCCGCGCAGAATGCTCCCAAGCGCGGGAGAAAAGCGCTTCGGGGTGGTGCTCTCTACAGGCCCTTGGAAGACCTCCCCGGCTGCCTCCAAAGGCCGGTTTGCAAGGACTCCTTCCTGCTGTTCCCGCCAGCCACGCACAATGCTCCCAAGCCTGGGAGAAAAGCATTTTGGGGTGGTGCTCACTCCGGGCCCTTGGAAGACCTCCCCGGCTGCCTCCAATGGCCAGTTTGCAAGCACTCATGTCCGCTGTTCCCACCAGCCGCGCACAATGCTCCCAAGCCCGGGAGAAAAGCTTTTTGGGGTGGTGCTCACACCGGGCCCTGGAAGACCTCCCCGGCTGCCTCCAAAGGCCAGTTTTCAAGCACTCCTGCCTGCTGTTCCCGCCACCTGCGCACAATGCTCCCAAGCCCGGGAGAAAAGCGCTTCGGGGTGGTGCTCTCTACAGGCCCTTGGAAGACCTCCCCGGCTGCCTCCAAAGGCCGGTTTGCAAGGACTCCTTCCTGCTGTTCCCGCCAGCCACGCACAATGCTCCCAAGCCCGGGAGAGAAGCATTTTGGGGTGGTGCTCTCTACAGGCCCTTGGAAGACCTCCCCGGCTGCCTCCAGTGGCCAGTTTGCAAGCACTCATGCCCGCTGTTCCCACCAGCCGCGCACAATGCTCCCAAGCCCGGGAGAAAAGCTTTTTGGGGTGGTGCTCACACCGGGCCCTGGAAGACCTCCCCGGCTGCCTGCAAAGGCCGGTTTTCAAGCACTCCTGCCTGCTGTTCCTGCCACCCGCGCACAATACTCCCAAGCCCGGGAGAAAAGCGCTTCGGGGTGGTGCTCTCTACAGGCCCTTGGAAGACCTCCCCCGCTGCCTGCAAAGGCCGGTTTGCAAGGACTCCTTCCTGCTGTTCCCGCCAGCCACGCACAATGCTCCCAAGCCCGGGAGAAAAGTGCTTCGGGGTGGTGATCTCTCCGGGCCCTTGGAAGTCGTCCCCGGCTGCCTCCAAAGGCCGGTTTGCAAGCACTCATGCCCGTTGTTCCCACCAGCCGCGCACAATGCTCCCAAGCCCGGGAGAAAAGCATTTTGGGGTGGTGCTCACTCCGGGCCCTTGGAAGACCTCCCCGGCTGCCTCCAAAGGCCAGTTTGCAAGCAGTCCTGCCTGCTGTTCCCGCCAGCCGCGCACAATGTTCCCAAGCCCGGGAGAAAAGCGCTTCGGGGTGGTGCTCTCTCCGGGCCCTTGGAAGACGTCCCCGGCTGCCTCCAAAGGCCGGTTTGCAAGCACTCATGCCCGTTGTTCCCACCAGCCGCGCACAATGCTCCCAAGCCCGGGAGAAAAGCATTTTGGGGTGGTGCTCACTCCGGGCCCTTGGAAGACCTCCCCGGCTGCCTCCAAAGGCCAGTTTGCAAGCAGTCCTGCCTGCTGTTCCCGCCAGCCGCGCACAATGTTCCCAAGCCCGGGAGAAAAGCGCTTCGGGGTGGTGCTCTCTCCGGGCCCTTGGAAGACGTCCCCGGCTGCCTCCAAAGGCCGGTTTGCAAGCACTCATGCCCGTTGTTCCCACCAGCCGCGCACAATGCTCCCAAGCCCGGGAGAAAAGCATTTTGGGGTGGTGCTCACTCCGGGCCCTTGGAAGACATCCCCGGCTGCCTCCAAAGGCCAGTTTGCAAGCAGTCCTGCCTGCTGTTCCCGCCAGCCGCGCACAATGTTCCCAAGCCCGGGAGAAAAGCGCTTCGGGGTGGTGCTCTCTCCGGGCACTTTCAAGACCTCCCCGGCTGCCTCCAAAGGCCGGTTTGTAAGTACTCATTCCCGCTGCTTCCGCCAGCCACGCACAATGCTCCCAAGCCCGAGAGAAAAGCATTTTGGGGTGGTGATCAGTCCGGCCCTTGGAAGACCTCCCCGGCTGCATCCAAAGGACAGTTTGCAAGCACTCATGCCCGCTGTTCCCGCCAGCCGCGCACAATGCTCCCAAGACCGTGAGAAAAGCGATTCGGGGTGGTGTTCTCTCAGGGACCATGGAGGACCTCCCCGGCTGCCCCCAAAGGCCGGTTTGCAAGCATTCCCACTCGCTGTTCCCGCCAGGCACACACAATGTTCCAAAACCCCGGAGAAAAGCGCTTCGGGGTGGTGGTCTCTCCGGGCCCCTGCCCCTGAGCCTGGGGGCCAGGCAGGGGATCCACAGTCCCAGGCCAAGGCAGAACCACATGCACACGTCTGTTCCTGCCCCCTCCACCGGCAGAGAGCTGGGGGGAGCCAGAGTCTGTCAGGCAGCTGCTGGGCTGGCCGCCTGTGTGGGAAGGGGCAGAGCCGACCTAGGGGCAAGTTGGGCCTCTTGCTCTCCCTGCTGCCCTGAGGCTGCTGGGCCAAAGAGGTCTTGGGCATCCAGCCCCTTGCTGGTCCCTTCCCTCTGACGAGGCCCTCTGAGCTCCAGCACCTTGCAGTGTGGAGACAGCCCCTGCCAGCAACCTCCTCTCCAAGGAGGCCTCAACCGAGGCCTAGGCCCAGGGGAAAGGCACAAGCGGAGATGAGCCAGTGGAGGCGCCCGGGCATGTCTGGACCCAGTCCCCGCAGCCTGCCCCTTGGTGGGGCAGTACCCCCGGAGGCCAGGAAGGTCTGGGCAAGGCTGCGAGGGGCAGGGGCCCTGCTGGGTCGTGCCCCTGGCCTGTGGGGCGTCTGAGCACAACCGGCACTCTCCCGCTGGAAGACCTCCCCGTCTGCCTCCAAAGGCCGGTTTGCAAGCACTCCCGCCCGCTGTTCCCGCCAGGCACGCACAATGCTCCCAAGCCCGGGAGAAAAGCGCTTCGGGGTGGTGCTCTCTCCGGGCCCTTGCCCCTGAGCCTGGGGGCCAGGCAGTTGGAACACACTCCCAGGCCAATGCAGAACGACATGCACACGTCTGTTCCTGCCCCCTACACCGGCAGAGAGCTCGGGGGAGCCAGAGTCTCTCAGGCAGGTGCTGGGCTGGCCGCCTGTGTGGGAAGGGGCAGAGCCGACCTAGGGGCAAGTTGGGCCTCTTGCTCTCCCTGCTGCCCTGAGGCTGCTGGGCCAAAGACGTCTTGGGCATCCAGCCCTTTGCTGGTCCCTTCCCTCTGACGAGGCCCTCTGAGCTCCAGCACCTTGCAGTGTGGAGACAGCACCTGCCAGCAATCTCCTCTCCAAGGAGGCCTCAACCGAGGCCTAGGCCCAGGGGAAAGGCACCAGCGGGGATGAGCCTGGGGAGGCGCCCGGGCATGTCTGGACCCAGTCCCCGCATCCTGCCCCTTGGTGGGGCAGTACCCCTGGAGGCCAGGAAGGTCTGGGCAAGGCTGACCAGGGGCAGGGGACCTGCTGGGTCCTGCCCCTGGCCTGTGGGGCCTCTGAGCACAACCGGCCCTCTCCCACTGGAAGACCTCCCCGGCTGCCTCCAAAGGCCGTTTTGCACGCACTCCCGCCCACTGTTCCCACCAAGCGCGCACAATGCTCCCAAGCCCGGGAGAAAAGCGCTTCGGGGTGGTGCTCTCTCCGGGCCCTTGCCCCTGAGCCTGGGGGCCAGGCAGGGGGTCCACACTCCCAGGCCAAGGCAGAACCACATGCACACGTCTGTTCCTGACCCCTGCACCGGCAGAGAGCTCGGGGGAGCCAGAGTCTGTCAGGCAGCTGCTGGGCTGGCCGCCTGTGTGGGAAGGGGCAGAGCCGACCTAGGGGCAAGTTGGGCCTCTTGCTCTCCCTGCTGCCCTGAGGCTGCTGGGCCAAAGAGGTCTTGGGCATCCAGCCCTTTGCTTGTCCCTTCCCTCTGACGAGGCCCTCTGAGCTCCAGCACCTTGCAGTGTGGAGACAGCCCCTGCCAGCAACCTCCTCTCCAAGGAGGCCTCAACCGAGACCTAGGACCAGGGGAAAGGCACCAGCGGGGATGAGCCTGGGGAGGCGCCCGGGCATGTCTGGACCCAGTCCCCGCAGCCTGCCCCTTGGTGGGGCAGTACCCCCGGAGGCCAGGAAGGTCTGGGAAAGGCTGGCCAGGGGCAGGGGACCTGCTGGGTCCTGCCCCTGGCCTGTGGGGCCTCTGAGCACAAGCGGCCCTCTCCCACTGGAAGAACTCCCCGGCTGCCTCCAAAGGCCAGTTTGCCAACACTCCCGCCCGCTGTTCCCGCCAGGCACGCACAATGCTCCCAAGCCCGGGAGAAAAGCGCTTCGGGGTGGTGGTCTCTCCGGGCCCTTGCCCCTGAGCCTGGGGGCAATGCATGGGGAACACACTCCCAGGCCAAGGCAGAACCACATGCCCACGTCTGTTCCTGTCCCCTGCACCGGCAGAGAGCTTGGGGGAGCCAGAGTCTGTCAGGCAGCTGCTGGGTTGGCCGCCTGTGTGGGAAGGGGCAGAGCCGCCCTAGGGGCAAGTTGGGCCTCTTGCTCTCCCTGCTGCCCTGAGGCTGCTGGGCCAAAGACGTCTTGGGCATCCAGCCCCTTACTGGTCCCTTCCCTCTGACGAGGCCCTCTGAGCTCCAGCACCTTGCAGTGTGGAGACAGCCCCTGCCAGCAACCTCCTCTCCAAGGAGGCCTCAACCGAGGCCTAGGCCCAGGGGAAAGGCACCAGCGGGGATGAGCCAGGGGAGGCGCCCGAGCATGTCTGGACCCAGTCCCCGCAGCCTGCCCCTTGGTGGGGCAGTACCCCCGGAGGCCAGGAAGGTCTGGGTAAGGCTGGCCAGGGGCAGGGGCCCTGCTGGGTCCTGCCCCTGGCCTGTGGGGCCTCTGAGCACAACCGGCCCTCTCCCACTGGAAGACCTCCCCGGCTGCCTCCAAAGTCCGGTTTGCAAGCGCTCCCGGCCACTGTTACCAGCAGGCGGCACAATGCTCCTAAGCCCGGAAGAAAAGCGCTTCATGGTGGTGCTCTCTCTGGGCCCTTGCCCCTGAGCCTGGGGGCAAGGCAGGGTGTCCACACTCCCAGGCCAAGGCAGAACCACATGCACACGTCTGATCTGCCCCCTGCACCGGCAGAGAGCTCGGGGGAGCCAGAGTCTGTCAGGCAGCTGCTGGGCTGGCCGCCTGTGTGGGAAGTGGCAGAGCCGACCTAGGGGCAAGTTGGGCCTCTTGCTCTCCCTGCTGCCCTGAGGCTGCTGGGCCATAGAGGTCTTGGGCATCCAGCCCCTTGCTGGTCCCTTCCCTCTGACGAGGCCCTCTGAGCTCCAGCACCTTGCAGTGTGGAGACAGCCCCTGCCAGCAACCTCTTCTCCAAGGAGGCCTCAACCGAGGCCTAGGCCCAGGGGAATGGCACCAGCGGGAATGAGCCTGGGGAGGCGCCCGGGCATGTCTGGACCCAGTCCCCGCAGCCTGCCCCTTGGTGGGGCAGTACCCCCGGAGGCCAGGAAGGTCTGGGCAAGGCTGGCCAGGGGCAGGGGCCCTGCTGGGTCCTGCCCCTGGCCTGTGGGGCCTCTGAGCACAACCGGCCCTCTCCCACTGGAAGAACTCCCCGGCTCCCTCCAAAGGCCAGTTTGCCAACACTCCCGCCCGCTGTTCCCGTCAGGCAGGCACAATGCTCCCAAGCCCGGGAGAAAAGCGCTTCGGGGTTGTGCTCTCCTCGGGCCCTTGCCCCTGAGCCTGGGGTCCAGGCAGTTGGTCCACACTCCCAGACCAAGGCAGAACCACATGCACACGTCTGTTCCTGACCCCTGCACCGGCAGAGAGTTCGGGGGAGCCAGAGTCTGTCAGGCACCTGCTGGGCTGGCCGCCTGTGTGGGAAGGGGCAGAGCCGACCTAGGGGCAAGTTGGGCCTCTTCCTCTCCCTGCTGCCCTGAGGCTGCTGGGCCAAAGAGGTCTTGGGCATCCAGCCCCTTGCTGATCCCTTCCCTCTGACGAGGCCCTCTGAGCTCCAGCACCTTGCAGTGTGGAGACAGCCCCTGCCAGCAACATCCGCTCCAAGGAGGCCTCAACCGAGGCCTAGGCCCAGGGGAAAGGCACCAGCGGGGATGAGCCTGGGGAGGCGCCCGGGCATGTCTGGACCCAGTCCCCGCAGCCTGCCCCTTGGTGGGGCAGTACCCCCAGAGGCCAGGAAGATCTGGGCAAGGCTGGCCAGGGGCAGGGGCCCTGCTGGGTCCTCCCCATGGCCTGTGGGGCCTCTGAGCACAACCGGCCCTCTCCCACTGGAAGACCTCCCCGGCTGCCTCCAAAGGCCGGTTTGCAAGCACTCCCGCCCACTGTTCCCGCCAGGCGCGCACAATGCTCCCAAGCCCGGGAGAAAAGCGCTTCGGGGTGGTGCTCTCTCCGGGCCCTTGCCCCTGAGCCTGTGGGCAAGGCAGGGGGAACACACTCCCAGACCAAGGCAGAAACACATGCACACGTCTGTTCCTGTCCCCTGCACCGGCAGAGAGCTCGGGGGAGCCAGAGTCTCTCAGGCAGGTGCTGGGCTGGCCGCCTGTGTGGGAAGGGGCAGAGCCGACCTAGGGGCAAGTTGGGCCTCTTGCTCTCCCTGCTGCCCTGAGGCTGCAGGGCCAAAGACGTCTTGGGCATCCAGCCCCTTACTGGTCCCTTCCCTCTGACGAGGCCCTCTGAGCTCCAGCACCTTGCAGTGTGGAGACAGCCCCTGCCAGCAACCTCCTCTCCAAGGAGGCCTCAACCGAGGCCTAGGCCCAGGGGAAAGGTACCAGCGGGGTTGAGCCAGGGGAGGCGCCCGGGCATGTCTGGACCCTGTCCCCGCAGCCTGCCCCTTGGTGGGGCAGTACCCCCGGAGGCCAGGAAGGTCTGGGCAAGGCTGGCCAGGGGCAGGGGCCCTGCTGAGTCCTGCCCCTGGCCTGTGGGGCCTCTGAGCACAACCGGCCCTCTCCCACTGGAAGACCTCCCCGGCTGCCTCCAAAGGCCGGTTTGCAAGCACTCCCGCCCACTGTTCCCGCCAGGCGCGCACAATGCTCCCAAGCCCGGGAGAAAAGCGCTTCGGGGTGGTGGTCTCTCCGGGCCCTTGCCCCTGAGCCTGGGGGCCAGGCAGGGGATCCACAGTCCCAGGCCAAGGCACAACAACATGCACACGTCTGTTCCTGCCCCCTCCACCGGCAGAGAGCTGGGGGGAGCCAGAGTCTGTCAGGCAGCTGCTGGGCTGGCCGCCTGTGTGGGAAGGGGCAGAGCCGACCTAGGGGCAAGTTGGGCCTCTTGCTCTCCCTGCTGCCCTGAGGCTGCTGTGCCAAAGAGGTCTTGGGCATCCAGCCCCTTGCTGGTCCCTTCCCTCTGACGAGGCCCTCTGAGCTCCAGCACCTTGCAGTGTGGAGACAGACCCTGCCAGGAACCTCCTCTCCAAAGAGGCCTCAACCGAGGCCTAGGCCGAGGGGAAAGGCACCAGCGGGGATGAGCCAGTGGAGGCGCACGGGCATATCAGGACCCAGTCCCCGCAGCCTGCCCCTTGGTGGGGCAGTACCCCCGGAGGCCAGGAAGGTCTGGGCAAGGCTGGCCAGGGGCAGGGTCCCTGCTGGGTCCTGCCCCTGGCCTGTGGGGCCTCTGAGCACAACCGGCCCTCTCCCACTGGAAGACCTCCCCGGCTGCCTTCAAAGGCGGGTTTGCCAACACTCCCGCCCGCTGTTCCCGCCAGGCACGCACAATGCTCCCAAGCCCGGGAGAAAAGCGCTTCGGGGTGGTGCTCTCTCCGGGCCCTTGCCCCTGAGCCTGTGGGCAAGGCAGGGGGAACACACTCCCAGACCAAGGCAGAAACACATGCACACGTCTGGTCCTGTCCCCTGCACCGGCAGAGAGCTCGGGGGAGCCAGAGTCTCTCAGGCAGGTGCTGGGCTGGCCGCCTGTGTGGGAAGGGGCAGAGCTGACCCAGGGGCAAGTTGGGCCTCTTGCTCTCCCTGCTGCCCTGAGGCTTCAGGGCCAAAGACGTCTTGGGCATCCAGCCCCTTACTGGTCCCTTCCCTCTGACGAGGCCCTCTGAGCTCCAGCACCTTGCAGTGTGGAGACAGCCCCTGCCAGCAATCTCCTCTCCAAGGAGGCCTCAACCAAGGCCTAGGCCCAGGGGAAAGGCACCAGCGGGGTTGAGCCAGGGGAGGCGCCCGGGCATGTCTGGACCCTGTCCCCGCAGCCTGCCCCTTGGTGGGGCAGTACCCCCGGAGGCCAGGAAGGTCTGGGCAAGGCTGGCCAGGGGCAGGGGCCCTGCTGGGTCCTGCCCCTGGCCTGTGGGGCCTCTGAGCACAACCGGCCCTCTCCCACTGGAAGATCTCCCCGGCTGCCTCCAAAGGCCGGTTTGCAAGCACTCCCGCCCACTGTTCCCGCCAGGCGCGCACAATGCTCCCAAGCCCGGGAGAAAAGCGCTTCGGGGTGGTGCTCTCTCCGGGCCCTTGCCCCTGAGCCTGGGGGACAGGCAGGGGGAACACACTCCCAGGCCAAGGCAGAACGACATGCACACGTCTGTTCCTGCCCCCTACACCGGCAGAGAGTTCGGGGGAGCCAGAGACTGCCAGGCTGCTGCTGGGCTGGCTGCCTGTGTGGGACGGGGTAGAGCCGACCTAGGGGCAAGTTGGGCCTCTTGCTCTCCCTGCTGCCCTGAGGCTGCTGGGTCAGAGAGGTCTTGGGCATCCAGCCCTTTGCTGGTCCTTTCCCTCTGACGAGGCCCTCTGAGCTCCAGCACCTTGCAGTGTGCAGACAGCCCCTGCCGGCAACCTCCTCTCCAAGGAGGCCTCAACCGAGGCCTAGGCCCAGGGGAAAGGCACCAGCGGGGATGAGCCTGGGGAGGCGCCCGGGCATGTCTGGACCCAGGCCCCGCAGCCTGCCCCTTGGTGGGGTAGTACCCCCGGAGGCCAGGAAGGTCTGGGCAAGGCTGCCAGAGGCAGGGACACTGCTGGGTCCTGCCCCTGGCCTGTGGGGCCTCTGAGAACAACTGGCACTCTCCCGCTGGAAGACCTCCCCGGCTGCCTCCAAAGGCTGGTTTGCAAGCACTCAATCCCGCTGTTCATGCCAGCTGCGGACAATGCTCCCAAGCCCGGGAGAAAAGCATTTTGGGGTGGTGCTCACTCCGGGCTTTGGAAGACCTCCCCAGCTGCCTCCAAGGCCGGTTTGCAAGCACTTCTGCCTGCTGTTCCCGCCACCCGCGCACAATGCTCCCAAGCCCGGGAGAAAAGCGTTTCGGGGTGGTGTTCTCTCTGGACCCAAGAAAGACCTCCCGGGCTGCCCCCAAATGCCGGTTTGCAAGCACTCCCACTCACTGTTCCCGCCATCCGTGCAAATGCTCCAAGCCCAGGAGAAAAGCCATTCAGGGTGGTGCTCTCTCCCGGCCCTTGGAAGACCTCCCCGGCTGCCTCCAAAGGCTGGATTTCAAGTACTCCCTCCCGCTGTCCCGCCAGCCGCACACAATGCTCCCAATCACGGGAGAAAAGCGCTTCGGGGTGGTGCTCTCTACGGGCCCTTGGAAGACCTCCCCGTTTGTCTCCAAAGGCCGGTTTGCAAGCACTCATGCCCGCTGTTCCCGCCAGCCGCGCACAATGCTCCCAAGCCTAGGAGAAAAGCGCTTCGGGGTGGTGCTCTCTCCCGGCCCTTGGAAGACCTCCCCGGCTGCCTCCAAAGGCCGGTTTGCAAGCACTCAATCCCGCTGTTCCCGCCAGCCGCGCACAATGCTCCCAAGCCCGGGAGAAAAGCGCTTCGGGGTGGTGCTCTCTCCCGGCCCTTGGAAGACCTCCCCGGCTGCCTCCAAAGGCTGGTTTTCAAGAACTCCCTCCCGCTGACCCGCCAGCCGCACACAATGCTCCCAAGCCCGGGAGAAAAGCATTTTGAGGTGGTCTCTCTCCGGGCCCTTGGAAGACTCCCCGGCTGCCTCTAAAGGCCGGTTTGCAAGCACTCATGTCCTCTGTTCCCGACAGCCGCGAACAATGCTCCCAATTCCGTGAGAAAAGTGCTTTGGATGGTGCTCTCTCCGGGCCCTTGGAAGACCTCCCAAGCTGCCTCCAAAGGCCGGTTTGCAAGCACTCCCGCCCGCTGTTCCCGCCAGCCTCGCACAATGCTCCCAAGCCCGGGAGAAAAGCGCTTCGGGGTGGTGTTCTCTCCGTGCCAATGGAGGACCTCCCTGGCTGCCCCCAAAGGCCGGTTTGCAAGCACTCCCACTCGCTGTTCCCGCCAGCCACGCACAATCCTCCAAAACCCCGGAGAAAAGCGCTTCGGGGTGGTGTTCTCTCCGTGCCCATGGAAGACCTCCCGGGGTGCCCCCAAAGGCCGGTTTGGAAGCACTCCGACTCGCTGTTCCCGCCATCCACGCACAATGCTCCCAAGCCCGGGAGAAAAGCATTTTGGGGTGGCGCTCACACCGGGCCCTGGAAGACCTCCCCGGCTGCCTCCAAAGGACGGTTTCCAAGCACTCCTGCCTGCTGTTCCCGCCACCCGCGCAGAATGCTCCCAAGCGCGGGAGAAAAGCGCTTCGGGGTGGTGCTCTCTACAGGCCCTTGGAAGACCTCCCCGGCTGCCTCCAAAGGCCGGTTTGCAAGGACTCCTTCCTGCTGTTCCCGCCATCCGCGCACAATGCTCCCAAGCCCGGGAGAAAAGCATTTTGGGGTGGTGCTCACACCGGGCCCTGGAAGACCTCCCCGGCTGCCTCCAAAGGACGGTTTTCAAGCACTCCTGCCTGCTGTTCCCGCCACCCGCGCAAAATGCTCCCAAGCCCGGGAGAAAAGCGCTTCGGGGTGGTGCTCTCTACAGGCCCTTGGAAGACCTCCCCGGCTGCCTCCAAAGGCCGGTTTGCAAGGACTCCTTCCTGCTGTTCCCGCCAGCCACGCACAATGCTCCCAAGCCCGGGAGAAAAGCATTTTGGGGTGGTGCTCACACCGGGCCCTGGAAGACCTCCCCGGCTGCCTCCAAAGGACGGTTTTCAAGCACTCCTGCCTGCTGTTCCCGCCACCCGCGCAGAATGCTCCCAAGCGCGGGAGAAAAGCGCTTCGGGGTGGTGCTCTCTACAGGCCCTTGGAAGACCTCCCCGGCTGCCTCCAAAGGCCGGTTTGCAAGGACTCCTTCCTGCTGTTCCCGCCAGCCACGCACAATGCTCCCAAGCCTGGGAGAAAAGCTTTTTGGGGTGGTGCTCACTCCGGGCCCTTGGAAGACCTCCCCGGCTGCCTCCAATGGCCAGTTTGCAAGCACTCATGTCCGCTGTTCCCACCAGCCGCGCACAATGCTCCCAAGCCCGGGAGAAAAGCTTTTTGGGGTGGTGCTCACACCGGGCCCTGGAAGACCTCCCCGGCTGCCTCCAAAGGCCAGTTTTCAAGCACTCCTGCCTGCTGTTCCCGCCACCTGCGCACAATGCTCCCAAGCCCGGGAGAAAAGCGCTTCGGGGTGGTGCTCTCTACAGGCCCTTGGAAGACCTCCCCGGCTGCCTCCAAAGGCCGGTTTGCAAGGACTCCTTCCTGCTGTTCCCGCCAGCCACGCACAATGCTCCCAAGCCCGGGAGAGAAGCATTTTGGGGTGGTGCTCTCTACAGGCCCTTGGAAGACCTCCCCGGCTGCCTCCAGTGGCCAGTTTGCAAGCACTCATGCCCGCTGTTCCCACCAGCCGCGCACAATGCTCCCAAGCCCGGGAGAAAAGCTTTTTGGGGTGGTGCTCACACCGGGCCCTGGAAGACCTCCCCGGCTGCCTGCAAAGGCCGGTTTTCAAGCACTCCTGCCTGCTGTTCCTGCCACCCGCGCACAATACTCCCAAGCCCGGGAGAAAAGCGCTTCGGGGTGGTGCTCTCTACAGGCCCTTGGAAGACCTCCCCCGCTGCCTGCAAAGGCCGGTTTGCAAGGACTCCTTCCTGCTGTTCCCGCCAGCCACGCACAATGCTCCCAAGCCCGGGAGAAAAGTGCTTCGGGGTGGTGATCTCTCCGGGCCCTTGGAAGTCGTCCCCGGCTGCCTCCAAAGGCCGGTTTGCAAGCACTCATGCCCGTTGTTCCCACCAGCCGCGCACAATGCTCCCAAGCCCGGGAGAAAAGCATTTTGGGGTGGTGCTCACTCCGGGCCCTTGGAAGACCTCCCCGGCTGCCTCCAAAGGCCAGTTTGCAAGCAGTCCTGCCTGCTGTTCCCGCCAGCCGCGCACAATGTTCCCAAGCCCGGGAGAAAAGCGCTTCGGGGTGGTGCTCTCTCCGGGCCCTTGGAAGACGTCCCCGGCTGCCTCCAAAGGCCGGTTTGCAAGCACTCATGCCCGTTGTTCCCACCAGCCGCGCACAATGCTCCCAAGCCCGGGAGAAAAGCATTTTGGGGTGGTGCTCACTCCGGGCCCTTGGAAGACATCCCCGGCTGCCTCCAAAGGCCAGTTTGCAAGCAGTCCTGCCTGCTGTTCCCGCCAGCCGCGCACAATGTTCCCAAGCCCGGGAGAAAAGCGCTTCGGGGTGGTGCTCTCTCCGGGCACTTTCAAGACCTCCCCGGCTGCCTCCAAAGGCCGGTTTGTAAGTACTCATTCCCGCTGCTTCCGCCAGCCACGCACAATGCTCCCAAGCCTGGGAGAAAAGCATTTTGGGGTGGTGCTCTCTCCGGGCCCTTGGAAGACCTCCCGGGCTGCCTCCAAAGGCCGGTTTGCAAGCATTCATGTCCGTTGTTCCCGACAGCCGCGCACAATGCTCCCAAGCCCGAGAGAAAAGCATTTTGGGGTGGTGATCAGTCCGGCCCTTGGAAGACCTCCCCGGCTGCCTCCAAAGGAGAGTTTGCAAGCACTCATGCCCGCTGTTCCCGCCAGCCGCGCACAATGCTCCCAAGACCGTGAGAAAAGCGATTCGGGGTGGTGTTCTCTCAGGGACCATGGAGGACCTCCCCGGCTGCCCCCAAAGGCCGGTTTGCAAGCATTCCCACTCGCTGTTCCCGCCAGGCACACACAATGTTCCAAAACCCCGGAGAAAAGCGCTTCGGGGTGGTGGTCTCTCCGGGCCCCTGCCCCTGAGCCTGGGGGCCAGGCAGGGGATCCACAGTCCCAGGCCAAGGCAGAACCACATGCACACGTCTGTTCCTGCCCCCTCCACCGGCAGAGAGCTGGGGGGAGCCAGAGTCTGTCAGGCAGCTGCTGGGCTGGCCGCCTGTGTGGGAAGGGGCAGAGCCGACCTAGGGGCAAGTTGGGCCTCTTGCTCTCCCTGCTGCCCTGAGGCTGCTGGGCCAAAGAGGTCTTGGGCATCCAGCCCCTTGCTGGTCCCTTCCCTCTGACGAGGCCCTCTGAGCTCCAGCACCTTGCAGTGTGGAGACAGCCCCTGCCAGCAACCTCCTCTCCAAGGAGGCCTCAACCGAGGCCTAGGCCCAGGGGAAAGGCACAAGCGGAGATGAGCCAGTGGAGGCGCCCGGGCATGTCTGGACCCAGTCCCCGCAGCCTGCCCCTTGGTGGGGCAGTACCCCCGGAGGCCAGGAAGGTCTGGGCAAGGCTGCGAGGGGCAGGGGCCCTGCTGGGTCGTGCCCCTGGCCTGTGGGGCGTCTGAGCACAACCGGCACTCTCCCGCTGGAAGACCTCCCCGTCTGCCTCCAAAGGCCGGTTTGCAAGCACTCCCGCCCGCTGTTCCCGCCAGGCACGCACAATGCTCCCAAGCCCGGGAGAAAAGGGCTTCGGGGTGGTGCTCTCTCCGGGCCCTTGCCCCTGAGCCTGGGGGCCAGGCAGTTGGAACACACTCCCAGGCCAATGCAGAACGACATGCACACGTCTGTTCCTGCCCCCTACACCGGCAGAGAGCTCGGGGGAGCCAGAGTCTCTCAGGCAGGTGCTGGGCTGGCCGCCTGTGTGGGAAGGGGCAGAGCCGACCTAGGGGCAAGTTGGGCCTCTTGCTCTCCCTGCTGCCCTGAGGCTGCTGGGCCAAAGACGTCTTGGGCATCCAGCCCTTTGCTGGTCCCTTCCCTCTGACGAGGCCCTCTGAGCTCCAGCACCTTGCAGTGTGGAGACAGCACCTGCCAGCAATCTCCTCTCCAAGGAGGCCTCAACCGAGGCCTAGGCCCAGGGGAAAGGCACCAGCGGGGATGAGCCTGGGGAGGCGCCCGGGCATGTCTGGACCCAGTCCCCGCATCCTGCCCCTTGGTGGGGCAGTACCCCTGGAGGCCAGGAAGGTCTGGGCAAGGCTGACCAGGGGCAGGGGACCTGCTGGGTCCTGCCCCTGGCCTGTGGGGCCTCTGAGCACAACCGGCCCTCTCCCACTGGAAGACCTCCCCGGCTGCCTCCAAAGGCCGTTTTGCACGCACTCCCGCCCACTGTTCCCACCAAGCACGCACAATGCTCCCAAGCCCGGGAGAAAAGCGCTTCGGGGTGGTGCTCTCTCCGGGCCCTTGCCCCTGAGCCTGGGGGCCAGGCAGGGGGTCCACACTCCCAGGCCAAGGCAGAACCACATGCACACGTCTGTTCCTGACCCCTGCACCGGCAGAGAGCTCGGGGGAGCCAGAGTCTGTCAGGCAGCTGCTGGGCTGGCCGCCTGTGTGGGAAGGGGCAGAGCCGACCTAGGGGCAAGTTGGGCCTCTTGCTCTCCCTGCTGCCCTGAGGCTGCTGGGCCAAAGAGGTCTTGGGCATCCAGCCCTTTGCTTGTCCCTTCCCTCTGACGAGGCCCTCTGAGCTCCAGCACCTTGCAGTGTGGAGACAGCCCCTGCCAGCAACCTCCTCTCCAAGGAGGCCTCAACCGAGACCTAGGACCAGGGGAAAGGCACCAGCGGGGATGAGCCTGGGGAGGCGCCCGGGCATGTCTGGACCCAGTCCCCGCAGCCTGCCCCTTGGTGGGGCAGTACCCCCGGAGGCCAGGAAGGTCTGGGAAAGGCTGGCCAGGGGCAGGGGACCTGCTGGGTCCTGCCCCTGGCCTGTGGGGCCTCTGAGCACAAGCGGCCCTCTCCCACTGGAAGAACTCCCCGGCTGCCTCCAAAGGCCAGTTTGCCAACACTCCCGCCCGCTGTTCCCGCCAGGCACGCACAATGCTCCCAAGCCCGGGAGAAAAGCGCTTCGGGGTGGTGGTCTCTCCGGGCCCTTGCCCCTGAGCCTGGGGGCAATGCATGGGGAACACACTCCCAGGCCAAGGCAGAACCACATGCCCACGTCTGTTCCTGTCCCCTGCACCGGCAGAGAGCTTGGGGGAGACAGAGTCTGTCAGGCAGCTGCTGGGTTGGCCGCCTGTGTGGGAAGGGGCAGAGCCGCCCTAGGGGCAAGTTGGGCCTCTTGCTCTCCCTGCTGCCCTGAGGCTGCTGGGCCAAAGACGTCTTGGGCATCCAGCCCCTTACTGGTCCCTTCCCTCTGACGAGGCCCTCTGAGCTCCAGCACCTTGCAGTGTGGAGACAGCCCCTGCCAGCAACCTCCTCTCCAAGGAGGCCTCAACCGAGGCCTAGGCCCAGGGGAAAGGCACCAGCGGGGATGAGCCAGGGGAGGCGCCCGAGCATGTCTGGACCCAGTCCCCGCAGCCTGCCCCTTGGTGGGGCAGTACCCCCGGAGGCCAGGAAGGTCTGGGTAAGGCTGGCCAGGGGCAGGGGCCCTGCTGGGTCCTGCCCCTGGCCTGTGGGGCCTCTGAGCACAACCGGCCCTCTCCCACTGGAAGACCTCCCCGGCTGCCTCCAAAGGCCGGTTTGCAAGCGCTCCCGGCCACTGTTACCAGCAGGCGGCACAATGCTCCTAAGCCCGGAAGAAAAGCGCTTCATGGTGGTGCTCTCTCTGGGCCCTTGCCCCTGAGCCTGGGGGCAAGGCAGGGTGTCCACACTCCCAGGCCAAGGCAGAACCACATGCACACGTCTGATCTGCCCCCTGCACCGGCAGAGAGCTCGGGGGAGCCAGAGTCTGTCAGGCAGCTGCTGGGCTGGCCGCCTGTGTGGGAAGTGGCAGAGCCGACCTAGGGGCAAGTTGGGCCTCTTGCTCTCCCTGCTGCCCTGAGGCTGCTGGGCCATAGAGGTCTTGGGCATCCAGCCCCTTGCTGGTCCCTTCCCTCTGACGAGGCCCTCTGAGCTCCAGCACCTTGCAGTGTGGAGACAGCCCCTGCCAGCAACCTCTTCTCCAAGGAGGCCTCAACCGAGGCCTAGGCCCAGGGGAAAGGCACCAGCGGGAATGAGCCTGGGGAGGCGCCCGGGCATGTCTGGACCCAGTCCCCGCAGCCTGCCCCTTGGTGGGGCAGTACCCCCGGAGGCCAGGAAGGTCTGGGCAAGGCTGGCCAGGGGCAGGGGCCCTGCTGGGTCCTGCCCCTGGCCTGTGGGGCCTCTGAGCACAACCGGCCCTCTCCCACTGGAAGAACTCCCCGGCTCCCTCCAAAGGCCAGTTTGCCAACACTCCCGCCCGCTGTTCCCGTCAGGCAGGCACAATGCTCCCAAGCCCGGGAGAAAAGCGCTTCGGGGTTGTGCTCTCCTCGGGCCCTTGCCCCTGAGCCTGGGGTCCAGGCAGTTGGTCCACACTCCCAGACCAAGGCAGAACCACATGCACACGTCTGTTCCTGACCCCTGCACCGGCAGAGAGTTCGGGGGAGCCAGAGTCTGTCAGGCACCTGCTGGGCTGGCCGCCTGTGTGGGAAGGGGCAGAGCCGACCTAGGGGCAAGTTGGGCCTCTTCCTCTCCCTGCTGCCCTGAGGCTGCTGGGCCAAAGAGGTCTTGGGCATCCAGCCCCTTGCTGATCCCTTCCCTCTGACGAGGCCCTCTGAGCTCCAGCACCTTGCAGTGTGGAGACAGCCCCTGCCAGCAACATCCGCTCCAAGGAGGCCTCAACCGAGGCCTAGGCCCAGGGGAAAGGCACCAGCGGGGATGAGCCTGGGGAGGCGCCCGGGCATGTCTGGACCCAGTCCCCGCAGCCTGCCCCTTGGTGGGGCAGTACCCCCAGAGGCCAGGAAGATCTGGGCAAGGCTGGCCAGGGGCAGGGGCCCTGCTGGGTCCTCCCCATGGCCTGTGGGGCCTCTGAGCACAACCGGCCCTCTCCCACTGGAAGACCTCCCCGGCTGCCTCCAAAGGCCGGTTTGCAAGCACTCCCGCCCACTGTTCCCGCCAGGCGCGCACAATGCTCCCAAGCCCGGGAGAAAAGCGCTTCGGGGTGGTGCTCTCTCCGGGCCCTTGCCCCTGAGCCTGTGGGCAAGGCAGGGGGAACACACTCCCAGACCAAGGCAGAAACACATGCACACGTCTGTTCCTGTCCCCTGCACCGGCAGAGAGCTCGGGGGAGCCAGAGTCTCTCAGGCAGGTGCTGGGCTGGCCGCCTGTGTGGGAAGGGGCAGAGCCGACCTAGGGGCAAGTTGGGCCTCTTGCTCTCCCTGCTGCCCTGAGGCTGCAGGGCCAAAGACGTCTTGGGCATCCAGCCCCTTACTGGTCCCTTCCCTCTGACGAGGCCCTCTGAGCTCCAGCACCTTGCAGTGTGGAGACAGCCCCTGCCAGCAACCTCCTCTCCAAGGAGGCCTCAACCGAGGCCTAGGCCCAGGGGAAAGGTACCAGCGGGGTTGAGCCAGGGGAGGCGCCCGGGCATGTCTGGACCCTGTCCCCGCAGCCTGCCCCTTGGTGGGGCAGTACCCCCGGAGGCCAGGAAGGTCTGGGCAAGGCTGGCCAGGGGCAGGGGCCCTGCTGAGTCCTGCCCCTGGCCTGTGGGGCCTCTGAGCACAACCGGCCCTCTCCCACTGGAAGACTTCCCCGGCTGCCTCCAAAGGCCGGTTTGCAAGCACTCCCGCCCACTGTTCCCGCCAGGCGCGCACAATGCTCCCAAGCCCGGGAGAAAAGCGCTTCGGGGTGGTGGTCTCTCCGGGCCCTTGCCCCTGAGCCTGGGGGCCAGGCAGGGGATCCACAGTCCCAGGCCAAGGCACAACAACATGCACACGTCTGTTCCTGCCCCCTCCACCGGCAGAGAGCTGGGGGGAGCCAGAGTCTGTCAGGCAGCTGCTGGGCTGGCCGCCTGTGTGGGAAGGGGCAGAGCCGACCTAGGGGCAAGTTGGGCCTCTTGCTCTCCCTGCTGCCCTGAGGCTGCTGTGCCAAAGAGGTCTTGGGCATCCAGCCCCTTGCTGGTCCCTTCCCTCTGACGAGGCCCTCTGAGCTCCAGCACCTTGCAGTGTGGAGACAGACCCTGCCAGGAACCTCCTCTCCAAAGAGGCCTCAACCGAGGCCTAGGCCCAGGGGAAAGGCACCAGCGGGGATGAGCCAGTGGAGGCGCACGGGCATATCAGGACCCAGTCCCCGCAGCCTGCCCCTTGGTGGGGCAGTACCCCCGGAGGCCAGGAAGGTCTGGGCAAGGCTGGCCAGGGGCAGGGTCCCTGCTGGGTCCTGCCCCTGGCCTGTGGGGCCTCTGAGCACAACCGGCCCTCTCCCACTGGAAGACCTCCCCGGCTGCCTTCAAAGGCGGGTTTGCCAACACTCCCGCCCGCTGTTCCCGCCAGGCACGCACAATGCTCCCAAGCCCGGGAGAAAAGCGCTTCGGGGTGGTGCTCTCTCCGGGCCCTTGCCCCTGAGCCTGTGGGCAAGGCAGGGGGAACACACTCCCAGACCAAGGCAGAAACACATGCACACGTCTGGTCCTGTCCCCTGCACCGGCAGAGAGCTCGGGGGAGCCAGAGTCTCTCAGGCAGGTGCTGGGCTGGCCGCCTGTGTGGGAAGGGGCAGAGCTGACCCAGGGGCAAGTTGGGCCTCTTGCTCTCCCTGCTGCCCTGAGGCTTCAGGGCCAAAGACGTCTTGGGCATCCAGCCCCTTACTGGTCCCTTCCCTCTGACGAGGCCCTCTGAGCTCCAGCACCTTGCAGTGTGGAGACAGCCCCTGCCAGCAATCTCCTCTCCAAGGAGGCCTCAACCGAGGCCTAGGCCCAGGGGAAAGGCACCAGCGGGGTTGAGCCAGGGGAGGCGCCCGGGCATGTCTGGACCCTGTCCCCGCAGCCTGCCCCTTGGTGGGGCAGTACCCCCGGAGGCCAGGAAGGTCTGGGCAAGGCTGGCCAGGGGCAGGGGCCCTGCTGGGTCCTGCCCCTGGCCTGTGGGGCCTCTGAGCACAACCGGCCCTCTCCCACTGGAAGATCTCCCCGGCTGCCTCCAAAGGCCGGTTTGCAAGCACTCCCGCCCACTGTTCCCGCCAGGCGCGCACAATGCTCCCAAGCCCGGGAGAAAAGCGCTTCGGGGTGGTGCTCTCTCCGGGCCCTTGCCCCTGAGCCTGGGGGACAGGCAGGGGGAACACACTCCCAGGCCAAGGCAGAACGACATGCACACGTCTGTTCCTGCCCCCTACACCGGCAGAGAGTTCGGGGGAGCCAGAGACTGCCAGGCTGCTGCTGGGCTGGCTGCCTGTGTGGGACGGGGTAGAGCCGACCTAGGGGCAAGTTGGGCCTCTTGCTCTCCCTGCTGCCCTGAGGCTGCTGGGTCAGAGAGGTCTTGGGCATCCAGCCCTTTGCTGGTCCTTTCCCTCTGACGAGGCCCTCTGAGCTCCAGCACCTTGCAGTGTGCAGACAGCCCCTGCCGGCAACCTCCTCTCCAAGGAGGCCTCAACCGAGGCCTAGGCCCAGGGGAAAGGCACCAGCGGGGATGAGCCTGGGGAGGCGCCCGGGCATGTCTGGACCCAGGCCCCGCAGCCTGCCCCTTGGTGGGGTAGTACCCCCGGAGGCCAGGAAGGTCTGGGCAAGGCTGCCAGAGGCAGGGACACTGCTGGGTCCTGCCCCTGGCCTGTGGGGCCTCTGAGAACAACTGGCACTCTCCCGCTGGAAGACCTCCCCGGCTGCCTCCAAAGGCTGGTTTGCAAGCACTCAATCCTGCTGTTCACGCCAGCTGCGCACAATGCTCCGAAGCCCGGGAGAAAAGCATTTTGGGGTGGTGCTCACTCCGGGCTTTGGAAGACCTCCCCGGCTGCCTCCAAGGCCGGTTTGCAAGCACTTCTGCCTGCTGTTCCCGCCACCCGCGCACAATGCTCCCAAGCCCGGGAGAAAAGCGTTTCTGGGTGGTGTTCTCTCTGGGCCCAAGAAAGACCTCCCGGGCTGCCCCCAAATGCCGGTTTGCAAGCACTCCCACTCGCTGTTCCCGCCATCCGTGCAAATGCTCCAAGCCCAGGAGAAAAGCCCTTCAGGGTGGTGCTCTCTCCCGGCCCTTGGAAGACCTCCCCGGCTGCCTCCAAAGGCTGGATTTCAAGTACTCCCTCCCGCTGTCCCGCCAGCCGCACACAATGCTCCCAATCACGGGAGAAAAGCGCTTCGGGGTGGTGCTCTCTACGGGCCCTTGGAAGACCTCCCCGTTTGTCTCCAAAGGCCGGTTTGCAAGCACTCATGCCCGCTGTTCCCGCCAGCCGCGCACAATGCTCCCAAGCCTAGGAGAAAAGCGCTTCGGGGTGGTGCTCTCTCCCGGCCCTTGGAAGACCTCCCCGGCTGCCTCCAAAGGCCGGTTTGCAAGCACTCAATCCCGCTGTTCCCGCCAGCCGCGCACAATGCTCCCAAGCCCGGGAGAAAAGCGCTTCGGGGTGGTGCTCTCTCCCGGCCCTTGGAAGACCTCCCCGGCTGCCTCCAAAGGCTGGTTTTCAAGAACTCCCTCCCGCTGACCCGCCAGCCGCACACAATGCTCCCAAGCCCGGGAGAAAAGCATTTTGAGGTGGTCTCTCTCCGGGCCCTTGGAAGACTCCCCGGCTGCCTCTAAAGGCCGGTTTGCAAGCACTCATGTCCTCTGTTCCCGACAGCCGCGAACAATGCTCCCAATTCCGTGAGAAAAGTGCTTCGGGATGGTGCTCTCTCCGGGCCCTTGGAAGACCTCCCAAGCTGCCTCCAAAGGCCGGTTTGCAAGCACTCCCGCCCGCTGTTCCCGCCAGCCTCGCACAATGCTCCCAAGACCGGGAGAAAAGCGCTTCGGGGTGGTGTTCTCTCCGTGCCAATGGAGGACCTCCCTGGCTGCCCCCAAAGGCCGGTTTGCAAGCACTCCCACTCGCTGTTCCCGCCAGCCACGCACAATCCTCCAAAACCCCGGAGAAAAGCGCTTCGGGGTGGTGTTCTCTCCATGCCCATGGAAGACCTCCCGGGGTGCCCCCAAAGGCCGGTTTGGAAGCACTCCCACTCGCTGTTCCCGCCATCCGCGCACAATGCTCCCAAGCCCGGGAGAAAAGCATTTTGGGGTGGTGCTCACACCGGGCCCTGGAAGACCTCCCCGGCTGCCTCCAAAGGACGGTTTTCAAGCACTCCTGCCTGCTGTTCCCGCCACCCGCGCAAAATGCTCCCAAGCCCGGGAGAAAAGCGCTTCGGGGTGGTGATCTCTACAGGCCCTTGGAAGACCTCCCCGGCTGCCTCCAAAGGCCGGTTTGCAAGGACTCCTTCCTGCTGTTCCCGCCAGCCACGCACAATGCTCCCAAGCCCGGGAGAAAAGCATTTTGGGGTGGTGCTCACACCGGGCCCTGGAAGACCTCCCCGGCTGCCTCCAAAGGACGGTTTTCAAGCACTCCTGCCTGCTGTTCCCGCCACCCGCGCAGAATGCTCCCAAGAGCGGGAGAAAAGCGCTTCGGGGTGGTGCTCTCTACAGGCCCTTGGAAGACCTCCCCGGCTGCCTCCAAAGGCCGGTTTGCAAGGACTCCTTCCTGCTGTTCCCGCCAGCCACGCACAATGCTCCCAAGCCCGGGAGAAAAGCATTTTGGGGTGGTGCTCACTCCGGGCCCTTGGAAGACCTCCCCGGCTGCCTCCAATGGCCAGTTTGCAAGCACTCATGTCCGCTGTTCCCACCAGCCGCGCACAATGCTCCCAAGCCCGGGAGAAAAGCTTTTTGGGGTGGTGCTCACACCGGGCCCTGGAAGACCTCCCCGGCTGCCTCCAAAGGCCAGTTTTCAAGCACTCCTGCCTGCTGTTCCCGACACCTGCGCACAATGCTCCCAAGCCCGGGAGAAAAGCGCTTCGGGGTGGTGCTCTCTACAGGCCCTTGGAAGACCTCCCCGGCTGCCTCCAAAGGCCGGTTTGCAAGGACTCCTTCCTGCTGTTCCCGCCAGCCACGCACAATGCTCCCAAGCCCGGGAGAGAAGCATTTTGGGGTGGTGCTCTCTACAGGCCCTTGGAAGACCTCCCCGGCTGCCTCCAGTGGCCAGTTTGCAAGCACTCATGCCCGCTGTTCCCACCAGCCGCGCACAATGCTCCCAAGCCCGGGAGAAAAGCTTTTTGGGGTGGTTCTCACACCGGGCCCTGGAAGACCTCCCTGGCTGCCTGCAAAGGCCGGTTTTCAAGCACTCCTGCCTGCTGTTCCTGCCACCCGCGCACAATACTCCCAAGCCCGGGAGAAAAGCGCTTCGGGGTGGTGCTCTCTACAGGCCCTTGGAAGACCTCCCCCGCTGCCTCCAAAGGCCGGTTTGCAAGGACTCCTTCCTGCTGTTCCCGCCAGCCACGCACAATGCTCCCAAGCCCGGGAGAAAAGTGCTTCGGGGTGGTGATCTCTCCGGGCCCTTGGAAGTCGTCCCCGGCTGCCTCCAAAGGCCGGTTTGCAAGCACTCATGCCCGTTGTTCCCACCAGCCGCGCACAATGCTCCCAAGCCCGGGAGAAAAGCATTTTGGGGTGGTGCTCACTCCGGGCCCTTGGAAGACCTCCCCGGCTGCCTCCAAAGGCCAGTTTGCAAGCAGTCCTGCCTGCTGTTCCCGCCAGCCGCGCACAATGCTCCCAAGCCCGGGAGAAAAGCGCTTCGGGGTGGTGCTCTCTCCGGGCCCTTGGAAGACGTCCCCGGCTGCCTCCAAAGGCCGGTTTGCAAGCACTCATGCCCGTTGTTCCCACCAGCCGCGCACAATGCTCCCAAGCCCGGGAGAAAAGCATTTTGGGGTGGTGCTCACTCCGGGCCCTTGGAAGACCTCCCCGGCTGCCTCCAAAGGCCAGTTTGCAAGCAGTCCTGCCTGCTGTTCCCGCCAGCCGCGCACAATGTTCCCAAGCCCGGGAGAAAAGCGCTTCGGGGTGGTGCTCTCTCCGGGCACTTTCAAGACCTCCCCGGCTGCCTCCAAAGGCCGGTTTGTAAGTACTCATTCCCGCTGCTTCCGCCAGCCACGCACAATGCTCCCAAGCCCGGGAGAAAAGCATTTTGGGGTGGTGCTCTCTCCAGGCCCTTGGAAGACCTCCCGGGCTGCCTCCAAAGGCCGGTTTGCAAGCATTCATGCCCGCTGTTCCCGCCAGCCGCGCACAATGCTCCCAAGACCGTGAGAAAAGCGCTTCGGGGTGGTGTTCTCTCAGGGACCATGGAGGACCTCCCCGGCTGCCCCCAAAGGCCGGTTTGCAAGCATTCCCACTCGCTGTTCCCGCCAGGCACACACAATGTTCCAAAACCCCGGAGAAAAGCGCTTCGGGGTGGTGGTCTCTCCGGGCCCCTGCCCCTGAGCCTGGGGGCCAGGCAGGGGATCCACAGTCCCAGGCCAAGGCAGAACCACATGCACACGTCTGTTCCTGCCCCATCCACCGGCAGAGAGCTGGGGGGAGCCAGAGTCTGTCAGGCAGCTGCTGGGCTGGCCGCCTGTGTGGGAAGGGGCAGAGCCGACCTAGGGGCAAGTTGGGCCTCTTGCTCTCCCTGCTGCCCTGAGGCTGCTGGGCCAAAGAGGTCTTGGGCATCCAGCCCCTTGCTGGTCCCTTCCCTCTGACGAGGCCCTCTGAGCTCCAGCACCTTGCAGTGTGGAGACAGCCCCTGCCAGCAACCTCCTCTCCAAGGAGGCCTCAACCGAGGCCTAGGCCCAGGGGAAAGGCACCAGCGGAGATGAGCCAGTGGAGGCGCACGGGCATGTCTGGACGCAGTCCCCGCAGCCTGCCCCTTGGTGGGGCAGTACCCCCGGAGGCCAGGAAGGTCTGGGCAAGGCTGCGAGGGGCAGGGGCCCTGCTGGGTCGTGCCCCTGGCCTGTGGGGCGTCTGAGAACAACCGGCACTCTCCCGCTGGAAGACCTCCCCGTCTGCCTCCAAAGGCGGGTTTGCCAACACTCCCGCCAGCTGTTCCCGCCGGGCACGCACAACGCTCCCAAGGCCAGGAGAAAAGCGCTTCGGGGTGTTGCTCTCTCCGGGCCCTTGCCCCTGAGCCTGGGGTCCAGGCAGTGGGTCCACACTCCCAGACCAAGGCAGAACCACATGCACACGTCTGTTCCTGACCCCTGAACCGGCAGAGAGCTCGGGGGAGCCAGAGTCTGTCAGCCAGCTGCTGGGTTGGCTGCCTGTGTGGGAAGGGGCAGAGCCGACCTAGGGGCAAGTTGGGCCTCTTGCTCTCCCTGCTGCCCTGAGGCTGCTGGGCCAAAGAGTTCTTGGGCATCCAGCCCCTTGCTGGTCCCTTCCCGCTGACGAGGCCCTCTGAGCTCCAGCACCTTGCAGTGTGGAGACAGCCCCTGCCAGCAACCTCCTCTCCAAGGAGGCATCAACCGAGGCCTATGCCAAGGGGAAAGGCACCAGCGGGGATGAGCCTGGGGAGGCGCCCAGGCATGTCTGGACCCAGTCCCCGCAGCCTGCCCCTTGGTGGGGCAGTACCCCCGGAGGCCAGGAAGGTCTGGGCAAGGCTGCGAGGGGCAGGGGCCCTGCTGGGTCGTGCCCCTGGCCTGTGAGGCCTCTGAGCACAACCGGCCCTCTCCCACTGGAAGACCTCCACGGCTGCCTCCAAAGTCCTGTTTGCAAACACTCCCGCCCGCTGTTCACGCCAGGCTCGCACACTGCTCCCAAGCCCGGGAGAAAAGCGCTTCGGGGTGGTGCTCTCTCCGGGCCCTTGCCCCTGAGCCTGGGGGCAAGGCAGGGGGAACACACTCCCAGGCCAAGGCAGAACCACATGCCCACGTCTGTTCCTGTCCCCTGCACCGGCAGAGAGCTTGGGGGAGCCAGAGTCTGTCAGGCAGCTGCTGAGTTGGCCGCCTGTGTGGGAAGGGGCAGAGCCGACCTAGGGGCAAGTTGGGCCTCTTGCTCTCCCTGCTGCCCTGAGGCTGCTGGGCCAAAGACGTCTTGGGCATCCAGCCCCTTACTGGTCCCTTCCCTCTGACGAGGCCCTCTGAGCTCCAGCACCTTGCAGTGTGGAGACAGCCCCTGCCAGCAACCTCCTCTCCAAGGAGGCCTCAACCGAGGCCTAGGCCCAGGGGAAAGGCACCAGCGGGGATGAGCCTGGGGAGGCGCCCGGGCATGTCTGGACCCAGGCCCCGCAGCCTGCCCCTTGGTGGGGCAGTACCCCCGGAGGCCAGGAAGGTCTGGGCAAGGCTGCGAGGGGCAGGGGCCCTGCTGGGTCGTGCCCCTGGCCTGTGGGGCGTCTGAGCACAACCGGCACTCTCCCGCTGGAAGACCTCCCCGTCTGCCTCCAAAGGCCGGTTTGCAAGCACTCCCGCCCGCTGTTCCCGCCAGGCACGCACAATGCTCCCAAGCCCGGGAGAAAAGCGCTTCGGGGTGGTGCTCTCTCCGGGCCCTTGCCCCTGAGCCTGGGGGCCAGGCAGTTGGAACACACTCCCAGGCCAATGCAGAACGACATGCACACGTCTGTTCCTGGCCCCTACACCGGCAGAGAGCTCGGGGGAGCCAGAGTCTCTCAGGCAGGTGCTGGGCTGGCCGCCTGTGTGGGAAGGGGCAGAGCCGACCTAGGGGCAAGTTGGGCCTCTTGCTCTCCCTGCTGCCCTGAGGCTGCTGGGCCAAAGACGTCTTGGGCATCCAGCCCTTTGCTGGTCCCTTCCCTCTGACGAGGCCCTCTGAGCTCCAGCACCTTGCAGTGTGGAGACAGCACCTGCCAGCAATCTCCTCTCCAAGGAGGCCTCAACCGAGGCCTAGGCCCAGGGGAAAGGCACCAGCGGGGATGAGCCTGGGGAGGCGCCCGGGCATGTCTGGACCCAGTCCCCGCAGCCTGCCCCTTGGTGGGGCAGTACCCCTGGAGGCCAGGAAGGTCTGGGCAAGGCTGACCAGGGGCAGGGGACCTGCTGGGTCCTGCCCCTGGCCTGTGGGGCCTCTGAGCACAACCGGCCCTCTCCCACTGGAAGACCTCCCCGGCTGCCTCCAAAGGCCGTTTTGCACGCACTCCCGCCCACTGTTCCCACCAAGCGCGCACAATGCTCCCAAGCCCGGGAGAAAAGCGCTTCGGGGTGGTGCTCTCTCCGGGCCCTTGCCCCTGAGCCTGGGGGCCAGGCAGGGGGTCCACACTCCCAGGCCAAGGCAGAACCACATGCACACGTCTGTTCCTGACCCCTGCACCGGCAGAGAGCTCGGGGGAGCCAGAGTCTGTCAGGCAGCTGCTGGGCTGGCCGCCTGTGTGGGAAGGGGCAGAGCCGACCTAGGGGCAAGTTGGGCCTCTTGCTCTCCCTGCTGCCCTGAGGCTGCTGGGCCAAAGAGGTCTTGGGCATCCAGCCCTTTGCTTGTCCCTTCCCTCTGACGAGGCCCTCTGAGCTCCAGCACCTTGCAGTGTGGAGACAGCCCCTGCCAGCAACCTCCTCTCCAAGGAGGCCTCAACCGAGACCTAGGACCAGGGGAAAGGCACCAGCGGGGATGAGCCTGGGGAGGCGCCCGGGCATGTCTGGACCCAGTCCCCGCAGCCTGCCCCTTGGTGGGGCAGTACCCCCGGAGGCCAGGAAGGTCTGGGAAAGGCTGGCCAGGGGCAGGGGAACTGCTGGGTCCTGCCCCTGGCCTGTGGGGCCTCTGAGCACAACCGGCCCTCTCCCACTGGAAGAACTCCCCGGCTCCCTCCAAAGGCCAGTTTGCCAACACTCCCGCCCGCTGTTCCCGCCAGGCACGCACAATGCTCCCAAGCCCGGGAGAAAAGCGCTTCGGGGTGGTGCTCTCCTCGGGCCCTTGCCCCTGAGCCTGTGGGCAAGGCAGGGGGAACACACTCCCAGACCAAGGCAGAAACACATGCACACGTCTGGTCCTGTCCCCTGCACCGGCAGAGAGCTCGGGGGAGCCAGAGTCTCTCAGGCAGGTGCTGGGCTGGCCGCCTGTGTGGGAAGGGGCAGAGCCGACCTAGGGGCAAGTTGGGCCTCTTGCTCTCCCTGCTGCCCTGAGGCTGCAGGGCCAAAGACGTCTTGGGCATCCAGCCCCTTACTGGTCCCTTCCCTCTGACGAGGCCCTCTGAGCTCCAGCACCTTGCAGTGTGGAGACAGCCCCTGCCAGCAATCTCCTCTCCAAGGAGGCCTCAACCGAGGCCTAGGCCCAGGGGAAAGGCACCAGCGGGGTTGAGCCAGGGGAGGCGCCCGAGCATGTCTGGACCCTGTCCCCGCAGCCTGCCCCTTGGTGGGGCAGTACCCCCGGAGGCCAGGAAGGTCTGGGCAAGGCTGGCCAGGGGCAGGGGCTCTGCTGGGTCCTGCCCCTGGCCTGTGGGGCCTCTGAGCACAACTGGCCCTCTCCCACTGGAAGACCTCCCCGGCTGCCTCCAAAGGCCGGTTTGCAAGCACTCCCGCCCACTGTTCCCGCCAGGCGCGCACAATGCTCCCAAGCCCGGGAGAAAAGCGCTTCGGGGTGGTGCTCTCTCCGGGCCCTTGCCCCTGAGCCTGGGGGACAGGCAGGGGGAACACACTCCCAGGCCAAGGCAGAACGACATGCACACGTCTGTTCCTGCCCCCTACACCGGCAGAGAGTTCGGGGGAGCCAGAGACTGCCAGGCTGCTGCTGGGCTGGCTGCCTGTGTGGGACGGGGTAGAGCCGACCTAGGGGCAAGTTGGGCCTCTTGCTCTCCCTGCTGCCCTGAGGCTGCTGGGTCAGAGAGGTCTTGGGCATCCAGCCCTTTGCTGGTCCTTTCCCTCTGACGAGGCCCTCTGAGCTCCAGCACCTTGCAGTGTGCAGACAGCCCCTGCCGGCAACCTCCTCTCCAAGGAGGCCTCAACCGAGGCCTAGGCCCAGGGGAAAGGCACCAGCGGGGATGAGCCTGGGGAGGCGCCCGGGCATGTCTGGACCCAGGCCCCGCAGCCTGCCCCTTGGTGGGGTAGTACCCCCGGAGGCCAGGAAGGTCTGGGCAAGGCTGCCAGAGGCAGGGACACTGCTGGGTCCTGCCCCTGGCCTGTGGGGCCTCTGAGAACAACTGGCACTCTCCCGCTGGAAGACCTCCCCGGCTGCCTCCAAAGGCTGGTTTGCAAGCACTCAATCCCGCTGTTCACGCCAGCTGCGCACAATGCTCCGAAGCCCGGGAGAAAAGCATTTTGGGGTGGTGCTCACTCCGGGCTTTGGAAGACCTCCCCGGCTGCCTCCAAGGCCGGTTTGCAAGCACTTCTGCCTGCTGTTCCCGCCACCCGCGCACAATGCTCCCAAGCCCGGGAGAAAAGCGTTTCGGGGTGGTGTTCTCTCTGGGCCCAAGAAAGACCTCCCGGGCTGCCCCCAAATGCCGGTTTGCAAGCACTCCCACTCGCTGTTCCCGCCATCCGTGCAAATGCTCCAAGCCCAGGAGAAAAGCCCTTCAGGGTGGTGCTCTCTCCCGGCCCTTGGAAGACCTCCCCGGCTGCCTCCAAAGGCTGGATTTCAAGTACTCCCTCCCGCTGTCCCGCCAGCCGCACACAATGCTCCCAATCACGGGAGAAAAGCGCTTCGGGGTGGTGCTCTCTACGGGCCCTTGGAAGACCTCCCCGTTTGTCTCCAAAGGCCGGTTTGCAAGCACTCATGCCCGCTGTTCCCGCCAGCCGCGCACAATGCTCCCAAGCCTAGGAGAAAAGCGCTTCGGGGTGGTGCTCTCTCCCGGCCCTTGGAAGACCTCCCCGGCTGCCTCCAAAGGCCGGTTTGCAAGCACTCAATCCCGCTGTTCCCGCCAGCCGCGCACAATGCTCCCAAGCCCGGGAGAAAAGCGCTTCGGGGTGGTGCTCTCTCCCGGCCCTTGGAAGACCTCCCCGGCTGCCTCCAAAGGCTGGTTTTCAAGAACTCCCTCCCGCTGACCCGCCAGCCGCACACAATGCTCCCAAGCCCGGGAGAAAAGCATTTTGAGGTGGTCTCTCTCCGGGCCCTTGGAAGACTCCCCGGCTGCCTCTAAAGGCCGGTTTGCAAGCACTCATGTCCTCTGTTCCCGACAGCCGCGAACAATGCTCCCAATTCCGTGAGAAAAGTGCTTCGGGATGGTGCTCTCTCCGGGCCCTTGGAAGACCTCCCAAGCTGCCTCCAAAGGCCGGTTTGCAAGCACTCCCGCCCGCTGTTCCCGCCAGCCTCGCACAATGCTCCCAAGACCGGGAGAAAAGCGCTTCGGGGTGGTGTTCTCTCCGTGCCAATGGAGGACCTCCCTGGCTGCCCCCAAAGGCCGGTTTGCAAGCACTCCCACTCGCTGTTCCCGCCAGCCACGCACAATCCTCCAAAACCCCGGAGAAAAGCGCTTCGGGGTGGTGTTCTCTCCATGCCCATGGAAGACCTCCCGGGGTGCCCCCAAAGGCCGGTTTGGAAGCACTCCCACTCGCTGTTCCCGCCATCCGCGCACAATGCTCCCAAGCCCGGGAGAAAAGCATTTTGGGGTGGTGCTCACACCGGGCCCTGGAAGACCTCCCCGGCTGCCTCCAAAGGACGGTTTTCAAGCACTCCTGCCTGCTGTTCCCGCCACCCGCGCAAAATGCTCCCAAGCCCGGGAGAAAAGCGCTTCGGGGTGGTGATCTCTACAGGCCCTTGGAAGACCTCCCCGGCTGCCTCCAAAGGCCGGTTTGCAAGGACTCCTTCCTGCTGTTCCCGCCAGCCACGCACAATGCTCCCAAGCCCGGGAGAAAAGCATTTTGGGGTGGTGCTCACACCGGGCCCTGGAAGACCTCCCCGGCTGCCTCCAAAGGACGGTTTTCAAGCACTCCTGCCTGCTGTTCCCGCCACCCGCGCAGAATGCTCCCAAGAGCGGGAGAAAAGCGCTTCGGGGTGGTGCTCTCTACAGGCCCTTGGAAGACCTCCCCGGCTGCCTCCAAAGGCCGGTTTGCAAGGACTCCTTCCTGCTGTTCCCGCCAGCCACGCACAATGCTCCCAAGCCCGGGAGAAAAGCATTTTGGGGTGGTGCTCACTCCGGGCCCTTGGAAGACCTCCCCGGCTGCCTCCAATGGCCAGTTTGCAAGCACTCATGTCCGCTGTTCCCACCAGCCGCGCACAATGCTCCCAAGCCCGGGAGAAAAGCTTTTTGGGGTGGTGCTCACACCGGGCCCTGGAAGACCTCCCCGGCTGCCTCCAAAGGCCAGTTTTCAAGCACTCCTGCCTGCTGTTCCCGACACCTGCGCACAATGCTCCCAAGCCCGGGAGAAAAGCGCTTCGGGGTGGTGCTCTCTACAGGCCCTTGGAAGACCTCCCCGGCTGCCTCCAAAGGCCGGTTTGCAAGGACTCCTTCCTGCTGTTCCCGCCAGCCACGCACAATGCTCCCAAGCCCGGGAGAGAAGCATTTTGGGGTGGTGCTCTCTACAGGCCCTTGGAAGACCTCCCCGGCTGCCTCCAGTGGCCAGTTTGCAAGCACTCATGCCCGCTGTTCCCACCAGCCGCGCACAATGCTCCCAAGCCCGGGAGAAAAGCTTTTTGGGGTGGTTCTCACACCGGGCCCTGGAAGACCTCCCTGGCTGCCTGCAAAGGCCGGTTTTCAAGCACTCCTGCCTGCTGTTCCTGCCACCCGCGCACAATACTCCCAAGCCCGGGAGAAAAGCGCTTCGGGGTGGTGCTCTCTACAGGCCCTTGGAAGACCTCCCCCGCTGCCTCCAAAGGCCGGTTTGCAAGGACTCCTTCCTGCTGTTCCCGCCAGCCACGCACAATGCTCCCAAGCCCGGGAGAAAAGTGCTTCGGGGTGGTGATCTCTCCGGGCCCTTGGAAGTCGTCCCCGGCTGCCTCCAAAGGCCGGTTTGCAAGCACTCATGCCCGTTGTTCCCACCAGCCGCGCACAATGCTCCCAAGCCCGGGAGAAAAGCATTTTGGGGTGGTGCTCACTCCGGGCCCTTGGAAGACCTCCCCGGCTGCCTCCAAAGGCCAGTTTGCAAGCAGTCCTGCCTGCTGTTCCCGCCAGCCGCGCACAATGCTCCCAAGCCCGGGAGAAAAGCGCTTCGGGGTGGTGCTCTCTCCGGGCCCTTGGAAGACGTCCCCGGCTGCCTCCAAAGGCCGGTTTGCAAGCACTCATGCCCGTTGTTCCCACCAGCCGCGCACAATGCTCCCAAGCCCGGGAGAAAAGCATTTTGGGGTGGTGCTCACTCCGGGCCCTTGGAAGACCTCCCCGGCTGCCTCCAAAGGCCAGTTTGCAAGCAGTCCTGCCTGCTGTTCCCGCCAGCCGCGCACAATGTTCCCAAGCCCGGGAGAAAAGCGCTTCGGGGTGGTGCTCTCTCCGGGCACTTTCAAGACCTCCCCGGCTGCCTCCAAAGGCCGGTTTGTAAGTACTCATTCCCGCTGCTTCCGCCAGCCACGCACAATGCTCCCAAGCCCGGGAGAAAAGCATTTTGGGGTGGTGCTCTCTCCAGGCCCTTGGAAGACCTCCCGGGCTGCCTCCAAAGGCCGGTTTGCAAGCATTCATGCCCGCTGTTCCCGCCAGCCGCGCACAATGCTCCCAAGACCGTGAGAAAAGCGCTTCGGGGTGGTGTTCTCTCAGGGACCATGGAGGACCTCCCCGGCTGCCCCCAAAGGCCGGTTTGCAAGCATTCCCACTCGCTGTTCCCGCCAGGCACACACAATGTTCCAAAACCCCGGAGAAAAGCGCTTCGGGGTGGTGGTCTCTCCGGGCCCCTGCCCCTGAGCCTGGGGGCCAGGCAGGGGATCCACAGTCCCAGGCCAAGGCAGAACCACATGCACACGTCTGTTCCTGCCCCATCCACCGGCAGAGAGCTGGGGGGAGCCAGAGTCTGTCAGGCAGCTGCTGGGCTGGCCGCCTGTGTGGGAAGGGGCAGAGCCGACCTAGGGGCAAGTTGGGCCTCTTGCTCTCCCTGCTGCCCTGAGGCTGCTGGGCCAAAGAGGTCTTGGGCATCCAGCCCCTTGCTGGTCCCTTCCCTCTGACGAGGCCCTCTGAGCTCCAGCACCTTGCAGTGTGGAGACAGCCCCTGCCAGCAACCTCCTCTCCAAGGAGGCCTCAACCGAGGCCTAGGCCCAGGGGAAAGGCACCAGCGGAGATGAGCCAGTGGAGGCGCACGGGCATGTCTGGACGCAGTCCCCGCAGCCTGCCCCTTGGTGGGGCAGTACCCCCGGAGGCCAGGAAGGTCTGGGCAAGGCTGCGAGGGGCAGGGGCCCTGCTGGGTCGTGCCCCTGGCCTGTGGGGCGTCTGAGAACAACCGGCACTCTCCCGCTGGAAGACCTCCCCGTCTGCCTCCAAAGGCGGGTTTGCCAACACTCCCGCCAGCTGTTCCCGCCGGGCACGCACAACGCTCCCAAGGCCAGGAGAAAAGCGCTTCGGGGTGTTGCTCTCTCCGGGCCCTTGCCCCTGAGCCTGGGGTCCAGGCAGTGGGTCCACACTCCCAGACCAAGGCAGAACCACATGCACACGTCTGTTCCTGACCCCTGAACCGGCAGAGAGCTCGGGGGAGCCAGAGTCTGTCAGCCAGCTGCTGGGTTGGCTGCCTGTGTGGGAAGGGGCAGAGCCGACCTAGGGGCAAGTTGGGCCTCTTGCTCTCCCTGCTGCCCTGAGGCTGCTGGGCCAAAGAGTTCTTGGGCATCCAGCCCCTTGCTGGTCCCTTCCCGCTGACGAGGCCCTCTGAGCTCCAGCACCTTGCAGTGTGGAGACAGCCCCTGCCAGCAACCTCCTCTCCAAGGAGGCATCAACCGAGGCCTATGCCAAGGGGAAAGGCACCAGCGGGGATGAGCCTGGGGAGGCGCCCAGGCATGTCTGGACCCAGTCCCCGCAGCCTGCCCCTTGGTGGGGCAGTACCCCCGGAGGCCAGGAAGGTCTGGGCAAGGCTGCGAGGGGCAGGGGCCCTGCTGGGTCGTGCCCCTGGCCTGTGAGGCCTCTGAGCACAACCGGCCCTCTCCCACTGGAAGACCTCCACGGCTGCCTCCAAAGTCCTGTTTGCAAACACTCCCGCCCGCTGTTCACGCCAGGCTCGCACACTGCTCCCAAGCCCGGGAGAAAAGCGCTTCGGGGTGGTGCTCTCTCCGGGCCCTTGCCCCTGAGCCTGGGGGCAAGGCAGGGGGAACACACTCCCAGGCCAAGGCAGAACCACATGCCCACGTCTGTTCCTGTCCCCTGCACCGGCAGAGAGCTTGGGGGAGCCAGAGTCTGTCAGGCAGCTGCTGAGTTGGCCGCCTGTGTGGGAAGGGGCAGAGCCGACCTAGGGGCAAGTTGGGCCTCTTGCTCTCCCTGCTGCCCTGAGGCTGCTGGGCCAAAGACGTCTTGGGCATCCAGCCCCTTACTGGTCCCTTCCCTCTGACGAGGCCCTCTGAGCTCCAGCACCTTGCAGTGTGGAGACAGCCCCTGCCAGCAACCTCCTCTCCAAGGAGGCCTCAACCGAGGCCTAGGCCCAGGGGAAAGGCACCAGCGGGGATGAGCCTGGGGAGGCGCCCGGGCATGTCTGGACCCAGGCCCCGCAGCCTGCCCCTTGGTGGGGCAGTACCCCCGGAGGCCAGGAAGGTCTGGGCAAGGCTGCGAGGGGCAGGGGCCCTGCTGGGTCGTGCCCCTGGCCTGTGGGGCGTCTGAGCACAACCGGCACTCTCCCGCTGGAAGACCTCCCCGTCTGCCTCCAAAGGCCGGTTTGCAAGCACTCCCGCCCGCTGTTCCCGCCAGGCACGCACAATGCTCCCAAGCCCGGGAGAAAAGCGCTTCGGGGTGGTGCTCTCTCCGGGCCCTTGCCCCTGAGCCTGGGGGCCAGGCAGTTGGAACACACTCCCAGGCCAATGCAGAACGACATGCACACGTCTGTTCCTGGCCCCTACACCGGCAGAGAGCTCGGGGGAGCCAGAGTCTCTCAGGCAGGTGCTGGGCTGGCCGCCTGTGTGGGAAGGGGCAGAGCCGACCTAGGGGCAAGTTGGGCCTCTTGCTCTCCCTGCTGCCCTGAGGCTGCTGGGCCAAAGACGTCTTGGGCATCCAGCCCTTTGCTGGTCCCTTCCCTCTGACGAGGCCCTCTGAGCTCCAGCACCTTGCAGTGTGGAGACAGCACCTGCCAGCAATCTCCTCTCCAAGGAGGCCTCAACCGAGGCCTAGGCCCAGGGGAAAGGCACCAGCGGGGATGAGCCTGGGGAGGCGCCCGGGCATGTCTGGACCCAGTCCCCGCAGCCTGCCCCTTGGTGGGGCAGTACCCCTGGAGGCCAGGAAGGTCTGGGCAAGGCTGACCAGGGGCAGGGGACCTGCTGGGTCCTGCCCCTGGCCTGTGGGGCCTCTGAGCACAACCGGCCCTCTCCCACTGGAAGACCTCCCCGGCTGCCTCCAAAGGCCGTTTTGCACGCACTCCCGCCCACTGTTCCCACCAAGCGCGCACAATGCTCCCAAGCCCGGGAGAAAAGCGCTTCGGGGTGGTGCTCTCTCCGGGCCCTTGCCCCTGAGCCTGGGGGCCAGGCAGGGGGTCCACACTCCCAGGCCAAGGCAGAACCACATGCACACGTCTGTTCCTGACCCCTGCACCGGCAGAGAGCTCGGGGGAGCCAGAGTCTGTCAGGCAGCTGCTGGGCTGGCCGCCTGTGTGGGAAGGGGCAGAGCCGACCTAGGGGCAAGTTGGGCCTCTTGCTCTCCCTGCTGCCCTGAGGCTGCTGGGCCAAAGAGGTCTTGGGCATCCAGCCCTTTGCTTGTCCCTTCCCTCTGACGAGGCCCTCTGAGCTCCAGCACCTTGCAGTGTGGAGACAGCCCCTGCCAGCAACCTCCTCTCCAAGGAGGCCTCAACCGAGACCTAGGACCAGGGGAAAGGCACCAGCGGGGATGAGCCTGGGGAGGCGCCCGGGCATGTCTGGACCCAGTCCCCGCAGCCTGCCCCTTGGTGGGGCAGTACCCCCGGAGGCCAGGAAGGTCTGGGAAAGGCTGGCCAGGGGCAGGGGAACTGCTGGGTCCTGCCCCTGGCCTGTGGGGCCTCTGAGCACAACCGGCCCTCTCCCACTGGAAGAACTCCCCGGCTCCCTCCAAAGGCCAGTTTGCCAACACTCCCGCCCGCTGTTCCCGCCAGGCACGCACAATGCTCCCAAGCCCGGGAGAAAAGCGCTTCGGGGTGGTGCTCTCCTCGGGCCCTTGCCCCTGAGCCTGTGGGCAAGGCAGGGGGAACACACTCCCAGACCAAGGCAGAAACACATGCACACGTCTGGTCCTGTCCCCTGCACCGGCAGAGAGCTCGGGGGAGCCAGAGTCTCTCAGGCAGGTGCTGGGCTGGCCGCCTGTGTGGGAAGGGGCAGAGCCGACCTAGGGGCAAGTTGGGCCTCTTGCTCTCCCTGCTGCCCTGAGGCTGCAGGGCCAAAGACGTCTTGGGCATCCAGCCCCTTACTGGTCCCTTCCCTCTGACGAGGCCCTCTGAGCTCCAGCACCTTGCAGTGTGGAGACAGCCCCTGCCAGCAATCTCCTCTCCAAGGAGGCCTCAACCGAGGCCTAGGCCCAGGGGAAAGGCACCAGCGGGGTTGAGCCAGGGGAGGCGCCCGAGCATGTCTGGACCCTGTCCCCGCAGCCTGCCCCTTGGTGGGGCAGTACCCCCGGAGGCCAGGAAGGTCTGGGCAAGGCTGGCCAGGGGCAGGGGCTCTGCTGGGTCCTGCCCCTGGCCTGTGGGGCCTCTGAGCACAACTGGCCCTCTCCCACTGGAAGACCTCCCCGGCTGCCTCCAAAGGCCGGTTTGCAAGCACTCCCGCCCACTGTTCCCGCCAGGCGCGCACAATGCTCCCAAGCCCGGGAGAAAAGCGCTTCGGGGTGGTGCTCTCTCCGGGCCCTTGCCCCTGAGCCTGGGGGACAGGCAGGGGGAACACACTCCCAGGCCAAGGCAGAACGACATGCACACGTCTGTTCCTGCCCCCTACACCGGCAGAGAGTTCGGGGGAGCCAGAGACTGCCAGGCTGCTGCTGGGCTGGCTGCCTGTGTGGGACGGGGTAGAGCCGACCTAGGGGCAAGTTGGGCCTCTTGCTCTCCCTGCTGCCCTGAGGCTGCTGGGTCAGAGAGGTCTTGGGCATCCAGCCCTTTGCTGGTCCTTTCCCTCTGACGAGGCCCTCTGAGCTCCAGCACCTTGCAGTGTGCAGACAGCCCCTGCCGGCAACCTCCTCTCCAAGGAGGCCTCAACCGAGGCCTAGGCCCAGGGGAAAGGCACCAGCGGGGATGAGCCTGGGGAGGCGCCCGGGCATGTCTGGACCCAGGCCCCGCAGCCTGCCCCTTGGTGGGGTAGTACCCCCGGAGGCCAGGAAGGTCTGGGCAAGGCTGCCAGAGGCAGGGACACTGCTGGGTCCTGCCCCTGGCCTGTGGGGCCTCTGAGAACAACTGGCACTCTCCCGCTGGAAGACCTCCCCGGCTGCCTCCAAAGGCTGGTTTGCAAGCACTCAATCCCGCTGTTCACGCCAGCTGCGCACAATGCTCCGAAGCCCGGGAGAAAAGCATTTTGGGGTGGTGCTCACTCCGGGCTTTGGAAGACCTCCCCGGCTGCCTCCAAGGCCGGTTTGCAAGCACTTCTGCCTGCTGTTCCCGCCACCCGCGCACAATGCTCCCAAGCCCGGGAGAAAAGCGTTTCGGGGTGGTGTTCTCTCTGGGCCCAAGAAAGACCTCCCGGGCTGCCCCCAAATGCCGGTTTGCAAGCACTCCCACTCACTGTTCCCGCCATCCGTGCAAATGCTCCAAGCCCAGGAGAAAAGCCCTTCAGGGTGGTGCTCTCTCCCGGCCCTTGGAAGACCTCCCCGGCTGCCTCCAAAGGCTGGATTTCAAGTACTCCCTCCCGCTGTCCCGCCAGCCGCACACAATGCTCCCAATCACGGGAGAAAAGCGCTTCGGGGTGGTGCTCTCTACGGGCCCTTGGAAGACCTCCCCGTTTGTCTCCAAAGGCCGGTTTGCAAGCACTCATGCCCGCTGTTCCCGCCAGCCGCGCACAATGCTCCCAAGCCTAGGAGAAAAGCGCTTCGGGGTGGTGCTCTCTCCCGGCCCTTGGAAGACCTCCCCGGCTGCCTCCAAAGGCCGGTTTGCAAGCACTCAATCCCGCTGTTCCCGCCAGCCGCGCACAATGCTCCCAAGCCCGGGAGAAAAGCGCTTCGGGGTGGTGCTCTCTCCCGGCCCTTGGAAGACCTCCCCGGCTGCCTCCAAAGGCTGGTTTTCAAGAACTCCCTCCCGCTGACCCGCCAGCCGCACACAATGCTCCCAAGCCCGGGAGAAAAGCATTTTGAGGTGGTCTCTCTCCGGGCCCTTGGAAGACTCCCCGGCTGCCTCTAAAGGCCGGTTTGCAAGCACTCATGTCCTCTGTTCCCGACAGCCGCGAACAATGCTCCCAATTCCGTGAGAAAAGTGCTTCGGGATGGTGCTCTCTCCGGGCCCTTGGAAGACCTCCCAAGCTGCCTCCAAAGGCCGGTTTGCAAGCACTCCCGCCCGCTGTTCCCGCCAGCCTCGCACAATGCTCCCAAGACCGGGAGAAAAGTGCTTCGGGGTGGTGTTCTCTCCGTGCCAATGGAGGACCTCCCTGGCTGCCCCCAAAGGCCGGTTTGCAAGCACTCCCACTCGCTGTTCCCGCCAGCCACGCACAATCCTCCAAAACCCCGGAGAAAAGCGCTTCGGGGTGGTGTTCTCTCCGTGCCCATGGAAGACCTCCCGGGGTGCCCCCAAAGGCCGGTTTGCAAGCACTCCCACTCGCTGTTCCCGCCATCCGCGCACAATGCTCCCAAGCCCGGGAGAAAAGCATTTTGGGGTGGTGCTCACACCGGGCCCTGGAAGACCTCCCCGGCTGCCTCCAAAGGACGGTTTTCAAGCACTCCTGCCTGCTGTTCCCGCCACCCGCGCACAATAATCCCAAGCCCGGGAGAAAAGCGCTTCGGGGTGGTGCTCTCTACAGGCCCTTGGAAGACCTCCCCGGCTGCCTCCAAAGGCCGGTTTGCAAGGACTCCTTCCTGCTGTTCCCGCCATCCGCGCACAATGCTCCCAAGCCCGGGAGAAAAGCATTTTGGGGTGGTGCTCACACCGGGCCCTGGAAGACCTCCCCGGCTGCCTCCAAAGGACGGTTTTCAAGCACTCCTGCCTGCTGTTCCCGCCACCCGCGCAAAATGCTCCCAAGCCCGGGAGAAAAGCGCTTCGGGGTGGTGCTCTCTACAGGCCCTTGGAAGACCTCCCCGGCTCCCTCAAAGGCCGGTTTGCAAGGACTCCTTCCTGCTGTTCCCGCCAGCCACGCACAATGCTCCCAAGCCCGGGAGAAAAGCATTTTGGGGTGGTGCTCACACCGGGCCCTGGAAGACCTCCCCGGCTGCCTCCAAAGGACGGTTTTCAAGCACTCCTGCCTGCTGTTCCCGCCACCCGCGCAGAATGCTCCCAAGCGCGGGAGAAAAGCGCTTCGGGGTGGTGCTCTCTACAGGCCCTTGGAAGACCTCCCCGGCTGCCTCCAAAGGCCGGTTTGCAAGGACTCCTTCCTGCTGTTCCCGCCAGCCACGCACAATGCTCCCAAGCCCGGGAGAAAAGCATTTTGGGGTGGTGCTCACTCCGGGCCCTTGGAAGACCTCCCCGGCTGCCTCCAATGGCCAGTTTGCAAGCACTCATGTCCGCTGTTCCCACCAGCCGCGCACAATGCTCCCAAGCCCGGGAGAAAAGCTTTTTGGGGTGGTGCTCACACCGGGCCCTGGAAGACCTCCCCGGCTGCCTCCAAAGGCCAGTTTTCAAGCACTCCTGCCTGCTGTTCCCGCCACCTGCGCACAATGCTCCCAAGCCCGGGAGAAAAGCGCTTCGGGGTGGTGCTCTCTACAGGCCCTTGGAAGACCTCCCCGGCTGCCTCCAAAGGCCGGTTTGCAAGGACTCCTTCCTGCTGTTCCCGCCAGCCACGCACAATGCTCCCAAGCCCGGGAGAGAAGCATTTTGGGGTGGTGCTCTCTACAGGCCCTTGGAAGACCTCCCCGGCTGCCTCCAGTGGCCAGTTTGCAAGCACTCATGCCCGCTGTTCCCACCAGCCGCGCACAATGCTCCCAAGCCCGGGAGAAAAGCTTTTTGGGGTGGTGCTCACACCGGGCCCTGGAAGACCTCCCCGGCTGCCTGCAAAGGCCGGTTTGCAAGCACTCCTGCCTGCTGTTCCCGCCAGCCACGCACAATGCTCCCAAGCCCGGGAGAGAAGCATTTTGGGGTGGTGCTCTCTACAGGCCCTTGGAAGACCTCCCCGGCTGCCTCCAAAGGCCGGTTTGCAAGCGCTCCCGCCCACTGTTCCCAGCAGGCGTGCACAATGCTCCCAAGCCCGGGAGAAAAGCGCTTCAGGGTGGTGCTCTCTCCGAGCCCTTGCCCCTGAGCCTGGGGGCAAGGCAGGGTGTCCACACTCCCAGGACAAGGCAGAACCACATGCACACGTCTGATCTGCCCCCTACACCGGCAGAGAGCTCGGGGGAGCCAGAGTCTGTCAGGCAGCTGCTGGGCTGGCCGCCTGTGTGGGAAGGGGCAGAGCCGACCTAGGGGCAAGTTGGGCCTCTTGCTCTCCCTGCTGCCCTGAGGCTGCTGGGCCAAAGAGGTCTTGGGCATCCAACCCCTTGCTGGTCCCTTCCCTCTGATGAGGCCCTCTGAGCTCCAGCACATTGCAGTGTGGAGACAGCCCCTGCCAGCAACCTCCTCTCCAAGGAGGCCTAAACCGAGGCCTAGGCACAGGGGAAAGGCACCAGCGGGGATGAGCCTGGGGAGGCGTCCGGGCATGTATGGACCCAGTCCCCTCAGCCTGCCCCTTGGTGGGGCAGTACCCCCGGAGGCGAGGAAGGTCTGGGAAAGGCTGGCCAGGGGCAGGGGACCTGCTGGGTCCTGCCCCTGGCCTGTGGGGCCTCTGAGCACAACCGGCCCTCTCCCACTGGAAGACGTCCCCGGCTGCCTCCAAAGGCCGGTTTGCAAGCACTCCCGCCCACTGTTCCAACCAAGGGCGCACAACGCTCCCAAGCCCGGGAGAAAATCGCCTCGGGTTGGTGCTCTCTCCGGGCCCTTTCCCCTGAGCCTGGGAGCCAGGCAGGGTGTCCACACTCCCAGGCCAAGGCAGAACGACATGCACACGTCTGTTCCTGCCCCATGCACCGGCAGAGAGCTCGGGGGAGCCAAAGTCTGTCAGGCAGCTGCTGGGCTGGCCGCCTGTGTGGGAAGGGGCAGAGCCGACCTAGGGGCAAGTTGGGCCTCTTGCTCTCCCTGCTGCCCTGAGGCTGCTGGGCCAAAGAGATCTTGGGCATCCAGCCCCTTGCTTGTCCCTTCCCTCTGACGAGGCCCTCTGAGCTCCAGCACCTTGCAGTGTGGAGACAGCCCCTGCCAGCAACCTCCTCTCCAAGGAGGCCTCAACCGAGGCCTAGGCCCAGGGGAAAGGCACCAGCGGGGATGAGCCTGGGGAGGCGCCCGGGCATGTCTGGACCCAGTCCCCGCAGCCTGCCACTTGGTGGGGCAGTACCCCCGGAAGCCAGGAAGGTCTGGGCAAGGCTGGCCAGGGGCAGGGGCCCTGCTGGGTCCTGCCCCTGGCCTGTGGGGCCTCTGAGCACAACCGGCCCTCTCCCACTGGAAGACTTCCCCGGCTGCCTCCAAAGGCCGGTTTGCCAACACTCCCGCCCGCTGTTCCCGCCAGGCACGCACAATGCTCCCAAGCCCGGGAGAAAAGCGCTTCGGGGTGGTGCTCTCTCCGGGCCCTTGCCCCTGAGCGTGGGGGCGAGGCAGTGGGTCCACACTCCCAGACCAACGCAGAACCACATGCACACGTCTGTTCCTGACCCCTGCACCGGCAGAGAGCTCGGGGGAGCCAGAGTCTGTCAGGCAGCTGCTGGGCTGGCCGCCTGTGTGGGAAGGGGCAGAGCCGACCTAGGGGCAAGTTGGGCCTCTTCCTCTCCCTGCTGCCCTGAGGCTGCTGGGCCAAAGAGGTCTTGGGCATCCAGCCCCTTGCTGGTCCCTTCCCTCTGACGAGGCCCTCTGAGCTCCAGCACCTTGCAGTGTGGAGACAGCCCCTGCCAGCAACCTCCTCTCCAAGGAGGCCTCAACTGAGGCCTAGGCCCAGGGGAAAGGCACCAGCGGGGATGAGCCTGGGGAGGCGCCCGGCCATGTCTGGACCCAGTCCCCGCAGCCTGCCCCTTGGTGGGGCAGTACCCCCGGAGGCCAGGAGGGTCTGGGCAAGGCTGCCAGGGGCAGGGACACTGCTGGGTCCTGCCCCTGGCCTGTGGGGCGTCTGAGCACAACCGGCACTCTCCCGCTGGAAGACCTCCCCGGCTGCCTCCAAAGGCCGGTTTGCAAGCACTCATGCCCGTTGTTCCCACCAGCCGCGCACAATGCTCCCAAGCCCGGGAGAAAAGCATTTTGGGGTGGTGCTCACTCCGGGCCCTTGGAAGACCTCCCCGGCTGCCTCCAAAGGCCAGTTTGCAAGCAGTCCTGCCTGCTGTTCCCGCCAGCCGCGCACAATGTTCCCAAGCCCGGGAGAAAAGCGCTTCGGGGTGGTGCTCTCTCCGGGCACTTTCAAGACCTCCCCGGCTGCCCCCAAAGGCCGGTTTGTAAGTACTCATTCCCGCTGCTTCCGCCATCCACGCACAATGCTACCAAGCCCGGGAGAAAAGCATTTTGGGGTGGTGCTCTCTCCGGGCCCTTGGAAGACCTCCCGGGCTGCCTCCAAAGGCCGGTTTGCAAGCATTCATGTCCGTTGTTCCCGACAGCCGCGCACAATGCTCCCAAGCCCGAGAGAAAAGCATTTTGGGGTGATGATCAGTCCGGCCCTTGGAAGACCTCCCCGGCTGCCTCCAAAGGACAGTTTGCAAGCACTCATGCCCGCTGTTCCCGCCAGCCACGCACAATGCTCCCAAGACCGTGAGAAAAGCGCTTCGGGGTGGTGTTCTCTCAGGGACCATGGAGGACCTCCCCGGCTGCCCCCAAAGGCCGGTTTGCAAGCATTCCCACTCGCTGTTCCCGCCAGGCACACACAATGTTCCAAAACCCCGGAGAAAAGCGCTTCGGGGTGGTGCTCTCTCCGCGCCCTTGGAAGACTTCTCTGGCTGCCGCCAAATGCCGGTTTGCAAGAATTCCCTCCCGCTGTCCCACCAGCCGCACACAATGCTCCAAAACCCGAGAGAAAAGCGCTTCGAGGTGGTGCTATCTCCAGGCCCTTGGAAGACCTCCCCGGCTGCCTCCAAAGGCCGGTTTGCAAGCACTCCTGCCTGCTGTTCCCGCCACGCGCGCACAATTCTCCCAAGCCCGGAAGAAAAGCATTTTGGGGTAGTGCTCTCTCCGGGCCCTTGGAAGACCTCCCGGGCTGCCTCCAAAGGCCGGTTTGCAAGCACTCATGTCCGCTGTTCCCGACAGCCGCGCACAATGCTCCCAAGCCCGGGAGAAAAGCATTTTGGGGTGGTGATCAATCCGGGCCCTTGGAAGACCTCCCCGGCTGCCTCCAAAGGACAGTTTGCAAGAACTCATGCCCGCTGTTCCCGCCAGGCACGCACAATGCTCCCAAGCCCGGGAGAAAAGCGCTTCGGGGTGGTGCTCTCACCGGGCCCTTGCCCCTGAGCCTGGGGGCAATGCAGGGGGAACACACTCCCAGGCCAAGGCAGAACCACATGCACACGTCTGTTCCTGGTCCCTGCACCGGCAGAGAGCTCGGGGGACCCAGAGTATGCCAGGCAGCTGCTGGGTTGGCGGCCTGTGTGGAAAGGGGCAGAGCCGACCTAGGGGCAAGTTGGGCCTCTTGCTCTCCCTGCTGCCCTGAGGCTGCTGGGCCAAAGAGGTCTTGGGCATCCAGCCCCTTGCTGGTCCCTTCCCTCTGACGAGGCCCTCTGAGCTCCAGCACCTTGCAGTGTGGAGACAGCCCCTGCCAGCAACCTCCTCTCCAAGGAGGCCTCAACCGAGGCCTAGGCCCAGGGTAAGGCACCAGCGGGGATGAGCCTGGGGAGGCGCCCGGGCATGTCTGGACCCAGTCCCCGCAGCCTGCCCCTTGGTGGGGCAGTACCCCCGGAGGCCAGGAAGGTCTAGGCAAGGCTGCCAGGGGCAGGGACACTGCTGGGTCCTGCCCCTGGCCTGTGGGGCGTCTGAGCACAACCAGCACCCTCCCGCTGGAAGACCTCCCCGTCTGCCTCCAAAGGCCTGTTTGCAAGCACTCCCACCCGCTGTTCCCGCCAGGCACGCACAATGCTCCCAAGCCCGGGAGAAAAGCGCTTCGGGGTGGTGCTCTCCTCGGGCCCTTGCCCCTGAGCCTGGGGGCCAGGCAGGTGGAACACACTCCCAGGCCAAGGGAGAACGACATGCACACGTCTGTTCCTGCCCCCTACACCGGCAGAGAGCTCGGGGGAGCCAGAATCTCTCAGGCAGCTGCTGGGCTGGCCGCCTGTGTGGGAAGTGGCAGAGCCGACCTAGGGGCATGTTGGGCCTCTGCTCTCCCTGCTGCCCTGAGGCTGCTGGGCCAAAGAGGTCTTGGGCATCCAGCCCCTTGCTGGTCCCTTCCCTCTGACGAGGCCCTCTGAGCTCCAGCACCTTGCAGTGTGGAGACAGCCCCTGCCAGCAACCTCCTCTCCAAGGAGGCCTAAACCGAGGCCTAGCCCCAGGGGAAAGGCACCAGCGGGGAAGAGCCTGGGGAGGCGCCCGGGCATGTCTGGACCCAGTCCCCGCAGCCTGCCCCTTGGTGGGGCATTACCCCCGGAGGCCAGGAAGGTCTGGGCAAGGCTGGCCAGGGGCAGGGGCCCTTCTGGGCCCTTGCCCCTGGCCTGTGGGGCCTCTGAGCACAACCGGCCCTCTCCCACTGGAAGACCTCCCCGGCTGCCTCCAAAGGCCGGTTTGCCAACACTCCCGCCCGCTGTTCCCGCCAGGCACGCACAATGCTCCCAAGCCCGGGAGAAAAGCGCTTTGGGGTGTTGCTCTCTCCGGGCCCTTGCCCCTGAGCGTGGGGGCCAGGCAGTGGGTCCACACTCCCAGACCAAGGCAGAACCACATGCCCACGTCTGTTCCTGTCCCCTGCACCGGCAGAGAGCTCGGAGGAGCCAGAGTCTGTCAGGCAGCTGCTGGGCTGGCCGCCTGTGTGGGAAGGGGCAGAGCCGACCTAGGGGCAAGTTGGGCCTCTTCCTCTCCCTGCTGCCCTGAGGCTGCTGGGCCAAAGAGGTCTTTGGCATCCAGCACCTTGCTGGTCCCTTCCCTCTGACGAGGCCCTCTGAGCTCCAGCACCTTGCAGTGTGGAGACAGCCCCTGCCAGCAACCTCCTCTCCAAGGAGGCCTCAACCGAGGCCTAGGCCCAGGGGAAAGGCACCAGCGGGGATGAGCCTGGGGAGGCGCCCGGGCATGTCTGGACCCAGTCCCCGCAGCCTGCCCCTTGGTGGGGCAGTACCCCCGGAGGCCAGGAAGGTCTAGGCAAGGCTGCCAGGGGCAGGGACACTGCTGGGTCCTGCCCCTGGCCTGTGGGGCGTCTGAGCACAACCAGCACCCTCCCGCTGGAAGACCTCCCCGTCTGCCACCAAAGGCCTGTTTGCAAGCACTCCCACCCGCTGTTCCCGCCAGGCACGCACAATGCTCCCAAGCCCGGGAGAAAAGTGCTTCGGGGTGGTGCTCTCCTCGGGCCCTTGCCCCTGAGCCTGGGGGCCAGGCAGGTGGAACACACTCCCAGGCCAAGGGAGAACGACATGCACACGTCTGTTCCTGCCCCCTACACCGGCAGAGAGCTCGGGGGAGCCAGAGTCTCTCAGGCAGCTGCTGGGCTGGCCGCCTGTGTGGGAAGTGGCAGAGCCGACCTAGGGGCATGTTGGGCCTCTGCTCTCCCTGCTGCCCTGAGGCTGCTGGGCCAAAGAGGTCTTGGGCATCCAGCCCCTTGCTGGTCCCTTCCCTCTGACGAGGCCCTCTGAGCTCCAGCACCTTGCAGTGTGGAGACAGCCCCTGCCAGCAACCTCCTCTCCAAGGAGGCCTAAACCGAGGCCTAGCCCCAGGGGAAAGGCACCAGCGGGGAAGAGCCTGGAGAGGCGCCCGGGCATGTCTGGACCCAGTCCCCGCAGCCTGCCCCTTGGTGGGGCAGTACCCCCGGAGGCCAGGAAGGTCTGGGCTAGGCTGGCCAGGGGCAGGGGCCCTGCTGGGCCCTGCCCCTGGCCTGTGGGGCCTCTGAGCACAACCGGCCCTCTCCCACTGGAAGACCTCCCCGGCTGCCTCCAAAGGCCGGTTTGCCAACACTCCCGCCTGCTGTTCCCGCCAGGCACGCACAATGCTCCCAAGCCCGGGAGAAAAGCGCTTTGGGGTGTTGCTCTCTCCGGGCCCTTGCCCCTGAGCGTGGGGGCAAGGCAGTGGGTCCACACTCCCAGACCAAGGCAGAACCACATGCCCACGTCTGATCCTGTCCCCTGCACCGGCAGAGAGCTCGGAGGAGCCAGAGTCTGTCAGGCAGCTGCTGGGCTGGCCGCCTGTGTGGGAAGGGGCAGAGCCGACCTAGGGGCAAGTTGGGCCTCTTCCTCTCCCTGCTGCCCTGAGGCTGCTGGGCCAAAGAGGTCTTCGGCATCCAGCACCTTGCTGGTCCCTTCCCTCTGACGAGGCCCTCTGAGCTCCAGCACCTTGCAGTGTGGAGACAGCCCCTGCCAGCAACCTCCTCTCCAAGGAGGCCTCAACCGAGGCCTAGGCCCAGGGGAAAGGCACTAGCAGGGATGAGCCTGGAGAGGCGCCCGGGCATGTCTGGACCCAGTCCCCGCAGCCTGCCCCTTGGTGGGGCTGTAACCCCGGAGGCAGGAAGGTCTGGGCAAGGCTGGCCAGGGGCAGGGGCCCTGCTGGGCCCTTCCCCTGGCCTGTGGGGCCTCTGAGCACAACCGGCCCTCTCCCACTGGAAGACCTCCCCGGCTGCCTCCAAAGGCCGGTTTGCAAGCACTCCCGCCCACTGTTCCCACCAAGCGCGCACAATGCTCCCAAGCCCGGGAGAAAAGCGCTTCGGGTGGTGCTCTCTCCGGGCCCTTGCCCCTGAGCCTGGGGGCCAGGCAGGGGGTCCACACTCCCAGGCCAAGGCAGAACCACATTCACACGTCTGTTCCTGACCCCTGCACCGGCAGAGAGCTCGGGGGAGCCAGAGTCTGTCAGGCAGCTGCTGGGCTGGCCGCCTGTGTGGGAAGGGGCAGAGCCGACCTAGGGGCAAGTTGGGCCTCTTCCTCTCCCTGCTGCCCTGAGGCTGCTGGGCCATAGAGGTCTTGGGCATCCAGCCCCTTGCTGGTCCCTTCCCTCTGACGAGGCCCTCTGAGCTCCAGCACCTTGCAGTGTGGAGACAGCCCCTGCCAGCAACCTCCTCTCCAAGGAGGCCTCAACCGAGGCCTAGGCCCAGGGGAAAGGCACCAGCGGGGATGAGCCAGTGGAGGCGCACGGGCATGTCTGGACCCAGTCCCCGCAGCCTGCCCCTTGGTGGGGCAGTACCCCCGGAGGCCAGGAAGGTCTGGGCAAGGCTGCCAGGGGCAGGGACACTGCTGGGTCCTGCCCCTGGCCTGTGGGGCCTCTGAGCACAACCGGCACTCTCCCACTGGAAGACCTGCCCGGCTGCCTCCAAAGGCCTGTTTGCAAGCACTCCCACCCGCTGTTCCCGCCAGGCACGCACAATGCTCCCAAGCCCGGGAGAAAAGCGCTTCGGGGTGGTGCTCTCCTCGGGCCCTTGCCCCTGAGCCTGGGGGCCAGGCAGGTGGAACACACTCCCAGGCCAAGGGAGAACGACATGCACACGTCTGTTCCTGCCCCCTACACCGGCAGAGAGCTCGGGGGAGCCAGAGTCTCTCAGGCAGCTGCTGGGCTGGCCGCCTGTGTGGGAAGTGGCAGAGCCGACCTAGGGGCATGTTGGGCCTCTGCTCTCCCTGCTGCCCTGAGGCTGCTGGGCCAAAGAGGTCTTGGGCATCCAGCCCCTTGCTGGTCCCTTCCCTCTGACGAGGCCCTCTGAGCTCCAGCACCTTGCAGTGTGGAGACAGCCCCTGCCAGCAACCTCCTCTCCAAGGAGGCCTAAACCGAGGCCTAGCCCCAGGGGAAAGGCACCAGCGGGGAAGAGCCTGGAGAGGCGCCCGGGCATGTCTGGACCCAGTCCCCGCAGCCTGCCCCTTGGTGGGGCAGTACCCCCGGAGGCCAGGAAGGTCTGGGCTAGGCTGGCCAGGGGCAGGGGCCCTGCTGGGCCCTGCCCCTGGCCTGTGGGGCCTCTGAGCACAACCGGCCCTCTCCCACTGGAAGACCTCCCCGGCTGCCTCCAAAGGCCGGTTTGCCAACACTCCCGCCTGCTGTTCCCGCCAGGCACGCACAATGCTCCCAAGCCCGGGAGAAAAGCGCTTTGGGGTGTTGCTCTCTCCGGGCCCTTGCCCCTGAGCGTGGGGGCAAGGCAGTGGGTCCACACTCCCAGACCAAGGCAGAACCACATGCCCACGTCTGTTCCTGTCCCCTGCACCGGCAGAGAGCTCGGAGGAGCCAGAGTCTGTCAGGCAGCTGCTGGGCTGGCCGCCTGTGTGGTACGGGGCAGAGCCGACCTAGGGGCAAGTTGGGCCTCTTCCTCTCCCTGCTGCCCTGAGGCTGCTGGGCCAAAGAGGTCTTCGGCATCCAGCACCTTGCTGGTCCCTTCCCTCTGACGAGGCCCTCTGAGCTCCAGCACCTTGCAGTGTGGAGACAGCCCCTGCCAGCAACCTCCTCTCCAAGGAGGCCTCAACCGAGGCCTAGGCCCAGGGGAAAGGCACCAGCAGGGATGAGCCTGGGGAGGCGCCCGGGCATGTCTGGACCCAGTCCCCGCAGCCTGCCCCTTGGTGGGGCTGTAACCCCGGAGGCAGGAAGGTCTGGGCAAGGCTGGCCAGGGGCAGGGGCCCTGCTGGGCCCTTCCCCTGGCCTGTGGGGCCGCTGAGCACTACCGGCCCTCTCCCACTGGAAGACCTCCCCGGCTGCCTCCAAAGGCCGGTTTGCAAGCACTCCCGCCCACTGTTCCCACCAAGCGCGCACAATGCTCCCAAGCCCGGGAGAAAAGCGCTTCGGGTGGTGCTCTCTCCGGGCCCTTGCCCCTGAGCCTGGGGGCCAGGCAGGGGGTCCACACTCCCAGGCCAAGGCAGAACCACATTCACACGTCTGTTCCTGACCCCTGCACCGGCAGAGAGCTCGGGGGAGCCAGAGTCTGTCAGGCAGCTGCTGGGCTGGCCGCCTGTGTGGGAAGGGGCAGAGCCGACCTAGGGGCAAGTTGGGCCTCTTCCTCTCCCTGCTGCCCTGAGGCTGCTGGGCCATAGAGGTCTTGGGCATCCAGCCCCTTGCTGGTCCCTTCCCTCTGACGAGGCCCTCTGAGCTCCAGCACCTTGCAGTGTGGAGACAGCCCCTGCCAGCAACCTCCTCTCCAAGGAGGCCTCAACCGAGGCCTAGGCCCAGGGGAAAGGCACCAGCGGGGATGAGCCAGTGGAGGCGCACGGGCATGTCTGGACCCAGTCCCCGCAGCCTGCCCCTTGGTGGGGCAGTACCCCCGGAGGCCAGGAAGGTCTGGGCAAGGCTGCCAGGGGCAGGGACACTGCTGGGTCCTGCCCCTGGCCTGTGGGGCCTCTGAGCACAACCGGCACTCTCCCACTGGAAGACCTGCCCGGCTGCCTCCAAAGGCCGGTTTGCAAGCGCTCCCGCCCACTGTTCCCAGCAGGCGTGTACAATGCTCCCAAGCCCGGGAGAAAAGCGCTTCAGGGTGGTGCTCTCTCCGGGCCCTTGCTCCTGAGCCTGGGGGCAAGGCACGGTGTCCACAATCCCAGGCCAAGTCAGAACCACATGCACACCTCTGATCTGCCCCCTGCACCGGCAAAGAGCTCGGGGGAGCCAGAGTATGTCAGGCAGCTGCTGGGCTAGCCGCCTGTGTGGGAAGGGGCAGAGCCGACCTAGGGGCAAGTTGTGCCTCTTGCTCTCCCTGCTGCCCTGAGGCTGCTGGGCCAAAGAGGTCTTGGGCGTCCAGCCCCTTGCTGGTCCCTTCCCTCTGACGAGGCCCTCTGAGCTCCAGCACCTTGCAGTGTGGAGACAGCCCCTGCCAGCAACCTCCTCTCCAAGAGGCCTAAACCGAGGCCTAGGCCCAGGGGAAAGGCACCAGTGGGGATGAGCCTGGGGAAGCGCCCGGGCATTTCTGGACCCAGTCCCCGCAGCCTGCCCCTTGGTGGGGCAGTACCCCTGAGGCCAGGAAGGTCTGGGAAAGGCTGGCCAGGGGCAGGGGACCTGCTGGGTCTTGCCCCTGGCCTGTGGGGCCTCTGAGCACAACCGGCCCTCTCCCAATGGAAGACCTCCCCGGCTGCCTCCAAAGGCCGGTTTGCAAGCACTCCCGCCCACTGTTCCCACAAAGCACGCACAATGCTCCCAAGCCCGGGAGAAAAGCGCTTCGGGGTGTTGCTCTCTCCGGGCCCTTGCCCCTGAGCCTGGGGTCCAGGCAGTGGGTCCACACTCCCAGACCAAGGCAGAACCACATGCACACGTGTGTTCCTGCCCCCTACACTGGCAGAGAGCTCGGGGGAGCCAGAGACTGCCAGGCTGCTGCTGGGCTGGCTGCCTGTGTGGTACGGGGCAGAGCCGACCTAGGGGCATGTTGGGCCTCTTGCTCTCCCTGCTGCCCTGAGGCTGCTGGGTCAAAGAGGTCTTGGGCATCCAGCGCTTTGCTGGTGCCTTCCCTCTGACGAGGCCCTCTGAGCTCCAGCACCTTGCAGTGTGGAGACAGCCCCTGTCAGCAACCTCCTCTCCAAAGAGTCCTCAACCGAGGCCTACAACCAGGGGAAAGGCACCAGCGGGGATGATCCTGGGGAGGCGCACAGACATGTCTGGACCCAGTCTCCTCAGCCTGCCCCTTGGTGGGGCAGTACCCCCGGAGGCCAGGAAGGTCTGGGCAAGTCTGGCCAGGGGCAGGGGCCCTGCTGGGTCCTGACCCTGGCCTGTGGGGCCTCTGAGCACAACCGGCCCTCTCCCACTGGAAGACCTCCCCGGCTGCCTCCAAAGTCCTGTTGCAACACTCCCGCCCGCTGTTCACGTCAGGAATGCACAAAGGTCCCAAGCCGGGGAGAAAAGCGCTTCGGTGTGGTGCTCTCTCCGGGCCCTTGCCCATGAGCCTGGGGGCAAGGCAGGGAGAACACACTCCCAGGCCAAGGCAGAACCACATGCCCACATCTGTTCCTGTCCCCTGCACCGGCAGAGAGCTTGGGGGAGCCAGAGTCTGTCAGGCAGCTGCTGGGTTGGCCGCCTGTGTGGGAAGGGGCAGAGCCGCCCTAGGGGCAAGTTGGGCCTCTTGCTCTCCCTGCTGCCCTGAGGCTGCTAGGCCAAAGATGTCTTGGGCATCCAGCCCTTTACTGGTCCCTTCTCTCTGACGAGGCTGTCTGAGCTGCAGCACCTTGCAGTGTGGAGACAGCCCCTGCCAGCAACCTCCTCTCCAAGGAGGCCTCAACCGAGGCCTAGGCCCAGGGGAAAGGCACCAGCGGGGATGAGCCAGGGGAGGCGCCCGAGCATGTCTGGACCCAGTTCCCGCAGCCTGCCCCTTGGTGGGGCAGTACCCCCGGAGGCCAGGAAGGTCTGGGCAAGGCTGGCCAGGGGCAGGGGCCCTGCTGCGTCCTGCCCTTGGCCTGTGGGGCCTCTGAGCACAACCGGCCCTCTCCCACTGGAAGACCTCCCCGGCTGCCTCCAAAGGCCGGTTTGCAAGCGCTCCCGCCCACTGTTCCCAGCAGGCGTGCACAATGCTCCTAAGCCCGAGAGAAAAGCGCTTCGGGGTGGTGCTCTCTCCGGGCCCTTGCCCCTGAGCCTGGGGGCAAGGCAGGGTGTCCACACTCCCAGGCCAAGGCAGAACCACATGCACACGACTGATCTGCCCCCTGCACCGGCAGAGAGCTCGGGGGAGCCAGAGTCTGTCAGGCAGCTGCTGGGCTGGCCGCCTGTGTGGGAAGGGGCAGAGCCGACCTAGGGGCAAGTTGGGCCTCTTGCTCTCCCTGCTGCCCTGAGGCTGCTGGGCCAAAGACGTCTTGGGCATCCAGCCCCTTGCTGGTCCCTTCCCTCTGACGAGGCCCTCTGAGCTCCAGCACCTTGCAGTGTGGAGACAGCCCCTGCCAGCAACCTCCTCTCCAAGGAGGCCTCAACCGAGGCCTAGGCCCAGGGGAAAGGCACCAGCGGGGATGAGCCTGGGGAGGCGCCCGGGCATGTCTGGACCCAGACCCCGCAGCCTGCCCCTAGGTGGGGCAGTACCCCCGGAGGCCAGGAAGGTCTGGGCAAGGCTGGCCAGGGGCAGGGGCCCTGCTGGGTCCTGCCCCTGGCCTGTAGGGCCTCTGAGCACAACCGGCCCTCTCCCGCTGGAAGACCTCCCCGGCTGCCTCCAAAGGCCAGTTTGCCAACACTCCTGCCCGCTGTTCCCGCCCGGCACGCACAATGCTCCCAAGCCCAGGAGAAAAGCGCTTCGGGGTGGTGGTCTCTCCGGGCCCCTGCCCCTGAGCCTGGGGGCCAGGCAGGGGATCCACAGTCCCAGGCCAAGGCAGAACCACATGCACACGTCTGTTCCTGCCCCCTCTACCGGCAGAGAGCTGGGGGGAGCCAGAGTCTGTCAGGCAGCTGCTGGGCTGGCCGCCTGTGTGGGAAGGGACAGAGCCGACCTAGGGGCAAGTTGGGCCTCTTGCTCTCCCTGCTGCCCTGAGGCTGCTGGGCCAAAGAGGTCTTGGGCATCCAGCCCCTTGCTGGTCCCTTCCCTCTGACGAGGCCCTCTGAGCTCCAGCACCTTGCAGTGTGGAGACAGCCCCTGCCAGCAACCTCCTCTCCAAGGAGGCCTCAACCGAGGCCTAGGCCCAGGGGAAAGGCACCAGCGGGGATGAGCCAGTGGAGGCGCACGGGCATGTCTGGACCCAGTCCCCGCAGCCTGCCCCTTGGTGGGGCAGTACCCCCGGAGGCCAGGAAGGTCTGGGCAAGGCTGGCCAGGGGCAGGGGCCCTGCTGGGTCCTGCCCCTGGCCTGTGGGGCCTCTGAGCACAACCGGCCCTCTCCCACTGGAAGACCTCCCCGGCTGCCTCCAAAGGCCGGTTTGCCAACACTCCCGCCCGCTGTTCCCGCCAGGCCCGCACAATGCTCCCAAGCCCGGGAGAAAAGCGCTTCGGGGTGTTGCTCTCTCCGGGCCCTTGCCCATGAGCCTGGGGTCCAGGCAGTGTGTCCACACTCCCAGACCAAGGCAGAACCACATGCACACGTCTGTTCCTGACCCCTGCACCGGCAGAGCGCTCGGGGGAGCCACAGTCTGTCAGGCAGCTGCTGGGGTGGCTGCCTGTGTGGGAAGGGGCAGAGCCGACCTAGGGGAAGTTGGGCCTCTTCCTCTCCCTGCTGCCCTGAGGCTGATGGGCCAAAGAGGTCTTGGGTATCCAGCCCCTTGCTGGTCCCTTCCCGCTGCCGAGGCCCTCTGAGCTCCAGCACCTTGCAGTGTGGAGACAGCCCCTGCCAGCAACCTCCTCTCCAAGGAGGCCTCAACCGAGGCCTAGGCGCAGGGGAAAGGCACCAGCGGGGATGAGCCTGGGGAGGCGCCCGGGCATGTGTGGACCCAGTCCCCGCAGCCTGCCCCTTGGTGGGGTAGTAACCCCGGAGGCCAGGAGGGTCTGGGCAAGGCTGCCAGGGGCAGGGACACTGCTGGGTCCTGCCCCTGGCCTCTGGGGCGTCTGAGCACAACCGGCACTCTCCCGCTGGAAGACCTCCCTGACTGCCTCCAAAGGCCGGTTTGCAAGCACTCCCGCCCGCTGTTCCCGCCAGGCACGCACAATGCTACCAAGCCCGGGAGAAAAGCGCTTCGGGGTGGTGCTCTCTCCGGGCCCTTGCCCCTGAACCTGGGGGCCAGGCAGGGGGAACACACTCCCAGGCCAAGGCAGAACGACATGCACACGTCTGTTCCTGCCCCCTACACCGGCAGAGAGCTCGGGGGAGCCAGAGACTGCCAGGCTGCTGCTGGGCTGGCTGCCTGTCTGGGATGGGGCAGAGCCGACCTAGGGGCAAGTTGGGCCTCTTGCTCTCCCTGCTGCCCTGAGGCTGCTGGGCCAAAGACGTCTTGGGCATCCAGTCCCTTACTGGTCACTTCCCTCTGACGAGGCCCTCTGAGCTCCAGCACCTTGCACTGTGGAGACAGCCCCTGCCAGCAACCTCCTCTCCAAGGAGGCCTCAAGGGAGGCCTAGGCCCAGGGGAAAGGCACCAGCGGTGATGAGCCAGGGGAGGCGCCCGAGCATGTCTGGACCCAATCCCCACAGCCTGCCCCTTGGTGGGGCAGTACCCCCGGAGGCCAGGAAGGTCTGGGCAAGGCTGGCCAGGGGCAGGGGCCCTGCTGGGTCCTGCCCCTGGCCTGTGGGGCCTCTGAGCCCAACCGGCCCTCTCCCACTGGAAGACCTCCCCGGCTGCCTCCAAAGGCCGGTTTGCAAGCGCTCCCGCCCACTGTTCCCAGCAGGCGTGCACAATGCTCCCAAGCCCGGGAGAAAAGCGCTTCGGTGTGTTGCTCTCTCCGGGCCCTTGCCCCTGAGCCTGGGGGCCAGGCAGTGGTTCCACACTCCCAGGCCAAGGCAGAACCACATGCACACGTCTGTTCCTGCCCCCTGCACCGGCAGAAAGCTCGGGGGAGCCAGAGTCTCTCAGGCAGCTGCTGGGCTGGCCGCCTGTGTGGGAAGGGGCAGAGCCGACCTAGGGGCAAGTTGGGCCTCTTCCTCTCCCTGCTGCCCTGAGGCTGCTGGGCCAAAAACGTCTAGGGCATCCAGCCCCTTACTGGTCCCTTCCCTCTGACGAGGCCCTCTGAGCTCCAGCACCTTGCAGTGTGGAGACAGCCCCTGCCAGCAACCTCCTATCCAAGGAGGCCTCAACCGAGGCCTAGGCCCAGGGGAAAGGCACCAGCGGGGATGAGCCAGTGGAGGCGCACGGGCATGTCTGGACCCAGTCCCCGCAGCCTGCCCCTTGGTGGGGCAGTACCCCCCGAGGCCAGGAAGGTCTGGGCAAGGCTGCGAGGGGCAGGGGCCCTGCTGGGTCGTGCCCCTGGCCTGTGGGGCGTCTGAGCACAACCGGCACTCTCCCGCTGGAAGACCTCCCCGTCTGCCTCCAAAGGCCGGTTTGCAAGCACTCCCGCCCGCTGTTCCCGCCAGGCACGCACAATGCTCCCAAGCCCGGGAGAAAAGCGCTTCGGGGTGGTGCTCTCTCCGGGCCCTTGCCCCTGAGCCTGGGGGCCAGGCAGTTGGAACACACTCCCAGGCCAAGGCAGAACGACATGCACACGTCTGTTCCTGCCCCCTACACCGGCAGAGAGTTCGGGGGAGCTAGAGACTGCCAGGCTGCTGCTGGGCTGGCTGCCTGTGTGGGACGGGGCAGAGCCGACCTAGGGGCAAGTTGGGCCTCTTGCTCTAACTGCTGGCCTGAGGCTGCTGGGTCAAAGAGGTCTTAGGCATCCAGCCCTTTGCTGGTCCCTTCCCTCTGACGAGGCCCTCTGAGCTCCAGCACCTTGCAGTGTGGAGACAGCCCCTGCCAGCAACCTCCTCTCCAAAGAGGCCTCAACCGAGGCCTAGGCCCAGGGGAAAGGCACCAGCAGGGATGAGCCTGGGGAGGCGCCCGGGCATGTCTGGACCCAGTCCCCGCAGCCTGCCCCTTGGTGGGGCTGTAACCCCGGAGGCAGGAAGGTCTGGGCAAGGCTGGCCAGGGGCAGGGGCCCTGCTGGGCCCTTCCCGTGGCCTGTGGGGCCTCTGAGCACAACCGGCCCTCTCCCACTGGAAGACCTCCCCGGCTGCCTCCAAAGGCCGGTTTGCAAGCGCTCCCGCCCACTGTTCCCAGCAGGCGTGTACAATGCTCCCAAGCCCGGGAGAAAAGCGCTTCGGGGTGGTGCTCTCTCCGGGCCCTTGCTCCTGAGCCTGGGGGCAAGGCACGGTGTCCACAATCCCAGGCCAAGTCAGAACCACATGCACACCTCTGATCTGCCCCCTGCACCGGCAAAGAGCTCGGGGGAGCCAGAGTATGTCAGGCAGCTGCTGGGCTAGCCACCTGTGTGGGAAGGGGCAGAGCCGACCTAGGGGCAAGTTGTGCCTCTTGCTCTCCCTGCTGCCCTGAGGCTGCTGGGCCAAAGAGGTCTTGGGCGTCCAGCCCATTGCTGGTCCCTTCCCTCTGACGAGGCCCTCTGAGCTCCAGCACCTTGCAGTGTGGAGACAGCCCCTGCCAGCAACCTCCTCTCCAAGAGGCCTAAACCGAGGCCTAGGCCCAGGGGAAAGACACCAGTGGGGAGGAGCCTGGGTAAGCGCCCGGGCATGTCTGGACCCAGTCCCCGCAGCCTGCCCCTTGGTGGGGCAGTACCCCTGAGGCCAGGAAGGTCTGGGAAAGGCTGGCCAGGGGCAGGGGACCTGCTGGGTCCTGCCCCTGGCCTGTGGGGCCTCTGAGCACAACCGGCCCTCTCCCAATGGAAGACCTCCCCGGCTGCCTCCAAAGGCCGGTTTGCAAGCACTCCCGCCCACTGTTCCCACAAAGCACGCACAATGCTCCCAAGCCCGGGAGAAAAGCGCTTCGGGGTGTTGCTCTCTCCGGGCCCTTGCCCCTGAGCCTGGGGTCCAGGCAGTGGGTCCACACTCCCAGACCAAGGCAGAACCACATGCACACGTGTGTTCCTGCCCCCTACACCGGCAGAGAGCTCGGGGGAGCCAGAGACTGCCAGGCTGCTGCTGGGCTGGCTGCCTGTGTGGTACGGGGCAGAGCCGACCTAGGGGCATGTTGGGCCTCTTGCTCTCCCTGCTGCCCTGAGGCTGCTGGGTCAATGAGGTCTTGGGCATCCAGCGCTTTGCTGGTGCCTTCCCTCTGACGAGGCCCTCTGAGCTCCAGCACCTTGCAGTGTGGAGACAGCCCCTGTCAGCAACCTCCTCTCCAAAGAGTCCTCAACCGAGGCCTACAACCAGGGGAAAGGCACCAGCGGGGATGATCCTGGGGAGGCGCACAGACATGTCTGGACCCAGTCTCCTCAGCCTGCCCCTTGGTGGGGCAGTATCCCCGGAGGCCAGGAAGGTCTGGGCAAGTCTGGCCAGGGGCAGGGGCCCTGCTGGGTCCTGACCCTGGCCTGTGGGGCCTCTGAGCACAACCGGCCCTCTCCCACTGGAAGACCTCCCCGGCTGCCTCCAAAGTCCTGTTTGCAACACTCCCGCCCGCTGTTCACGTCAGGAATGCACAAAGCTCCCAAGCCGGGGAGAAAAGCGCTTCGGTGTGGTGCTCTGTCCGGGCCCTTGCCCATGAGCCTGGGGGCAAGGCAGGGAGAACACACTCCCAGGCCAAGGCAGAACCACATGCCCACATCTGTTCCTGTCCCCTGCACCGGCAGAGAGCTCGGGGGAGCCAGAGTCTGTCAGGCAGCTGCTGGGTTGGTCGCCTGTGTGGGAAGGGGCTGAGCCGCCCTAGGGGCAAGTTGGGCGTCTTGCTCTCCCTGCTGCCCTGAGGCTGCTGGGCCAAAGATGTCTTGGGCATCCAGCCCTTTACTGGTCCCTTTTCTCTGACGAGGCTGTCTGAGCTGCAGCACCTTGCAGTGTGGAGACAGCCCCTGCCAGCAACCTCCTCTCCAAGGAGGCCTCAACCGAGGCCTAGGCCCAGGGGAAAGGCACCAGCGGGGATGAGCCTGGGGAGGCGCCCGGGCATGTGTGGACCCAGTCCCCGCAGCCTGCCCCTTGGTGGGGTAGTAACCCCGGAGGCCAGGAGGGTCTGGGCAAGGCTGCCAGGGGCAGGGACACTGCTGGGTCCTGCCCCTGGCCTCTGGGGCGTCTGAGCACAACCGGCACTCTCCCGCTGGAAGACCTCCCTGGCTGCCTCCAAAGGCCGGTTTGCAAGCACTCCCGCCCGCTGTTCCCGCCAGGCACGCACAATGCTACCAAGCCCGGGAGAAAAGCGCTTCGGGGTGGTGCTCTCTCCGGGCCCTTGCCCCTGAGCCTGGGGGCCAGGCAGGGGGAACACACTCCCAGGCCAAGGCAGAACGACATGCACACGTCTGTTCCTGCCCCCTACACCGGCAGAGAGCTCGGGGGAGCCAGAGACTGCCAGGCTGCTGCTGGGCTGGCTGCCTGTCTGGGATGGGGCAGAGCCGACCTAGGGGCAAGTTGGGCCTCTTGCTCTCCCTGCTGCCCTGAGGCTGCTGGGCCAAAGACGTCTTGGGCATCCAGCCCCTTACTGGTCTCTTCCCTCTGACGAGGCCCTCTGAGCTCCAGCACCTTGCACTGTGGAGACAGCCCCTGCCAGCAACCTCCTCTCCAAGGAGGCCTCAAGGGAGGCCTAGGCCCAGGGGAAAGGCACCAGCGGTGATGAGCCAGGGGAGGCGCCCGAGCATGTCTGGACCCAGTCCCCGCAGCCTGCCCCTTGGTGGGGCAGTACCCCCGGAGGCCAGGAAGGTCTGGGCAAGGCTGGCCAGGGGCAGGGGCCCTGCTGGGTCCTGCCCCTGGCCTGTGGGGCCTCTGAGCCCAACCGGCCCTCTCCCACTGGAAGACCTCCCCGGCTGCCTCCAAAGGCCGGTTTGCAAGCGCTCCCGCCCACTGTTCCCAGCAGGCGTGCACAATGCTCCCAAGCCCGGGAGAAAAGCGCTTCAGGGTGGTGCTCTCTCTGGGCCCTTGCCCCTGAGCCTGGGGGCAAGGCAGGGTGTCCACACTCCCAGGCCAAGGCAGAACCACATGCACACGTCTGATCTGCCCCCTGCACCGGCAGAGAGCTCGGGGGAGCCAGAGTCTGTCAGGCAGCTGCTGGGCTGGCCGCCTGTGTGGGAAGGGGCAGAGCCGACCTAGGGGCAAGATGGGCCTCTTGCTCTCCCTGCTGCCATGAGGCTGCTGGGCCAAAGAGGTCTTGGCCATCCAGCCCCTTGCTGGTCCCTTCCCTCTGACGAGGCCCTCTGAGCTCCAGCACCTTGCAGTGTGGAGACAGCCCCTGCCAGCAACCTCCTCTCCAAGGAGGCCTCAACCGAGGCCTAGGCCCAGGGGAAAGGCACCAGCGGGGATGAGCCTGGGGAGGCGCCCGGGCATGACTGGACCCAGTCCCCGCAGCCTGCCCCTTGGTGGGGCAGTACCCCCGGAGGCCAGGAAGGTCTGGGCAAGGCTGGCCAGGGGCAGGGGCCCTGCTGGGTCCTGCCCCTGGCCTGTGGGGCCTCTGAGCACAACCGGCCCTCTCCCACTGGAAGACCTCCCCGGCTGCCTCCAAAGGCCGGTTTGCCAACACTCCCGCCCGCTGTTCTCGCCAGGCACGCACAATTCTCCCAAGCCCGGGAGAAAAGCGCTTCGGTGTGTTGCTCTCTCCGGGCCCTTGCCCCTGAGTGTGGGGGCCAGGCAGTGGTTCCACACTCCCAGACCAAGGCAGAACCACATGCACACGTCTGTTCCTGCCCCCTGCACCGGCAGAGAGCTCGGGGGAGCCAGAGTCTGTCAGGCAGCTGCTGGGCTGGCCGCCTGTGTGGGAAGGGGCAGAGCCGACCTAGGGGCAAGTTGGGCCTCTTCCTCTCCCTGCTGCCCTGAGGCTGCTGGGACAAAGACGTCTAGGGCATCCAGCCCCTTACTGGTCCCTTCCCTCTGACGAGGCCCTCTGAGCTCCAGCACCTTGCAGTGTGGAGACAGCCCCTGCCAGCAACCTCCTCTCCAAGGAGGCCTCAACCGAGGCCTAGGCCCAGGGGAAAGGCACCAGCGGGGTTGAGCCAGGGGAGGCGCACGGGCATGTCTGGACCCAGTCCCCGCAGCCTGCCCCTTGGTGGGGCAGTACCCCCCGAGGCCAGGAAGGTCTGGGCAAGGCTGCGAGGGGCAGGGGCCCTGCTGGGTCGTGCCCCTGGCCTGTGGGGCATCTGAGCACAACCGGCACTCTCCCGCTGGAAGACCTCCCCGTCTGCCTCCAAAGGCCGGTTTGCAAGCACTCCCGCCCGCTGTTCCCGCCAGGCACGCACAATGCTCCCAAGCCCGGGAGAAAAGCGCTTCGGGGTGGTGCTCTCTCCGGGCCCTTGCCCCTGAGCCTGGGGGCCAGGCAGTCGGAACACACTCCCAGGCCAAGGCAGAACGACATGCACACGTCTGTTCCTGCCCCCTACACCGGCAGAGAGTTCGGGGGAGCCAGAGACTGCCAGGCTGCTGCTGGGCTGGCTGCCTGTGTGGGACGGGGCAGAGCCGACCTAGGGGCAAGTTGGGCCTCTTGCTCTAACTGCTGGCCTGAGGCTGCTGGGTCAAAGAGGTCTTGGGCATCCAGCCCTTTGCTGGTCCCTTCCCTCTGACGAGGCCCTCTGAGCTCCAGCACCTTGCAGTGTGGAGACAGCCCCTGACAGCAACCTCCTCTCCAAAGAGGCCTCAACCGAGGCCTACGCCCAGGGGAAAAGCACCAGCGGGGATGATCCTGTGGCGGCGCACGGACATGTCTGGACCCAGTCCCCGCAGCCTGCCCCTTGGTGGGGCAGTACCCCCGGAGGCCAGGAAGGTCTGGGCAAGGCTGGCCAGGGGCAGGGGCCCTGCTGGGTCCTGCCCCTGGCCTGTGAGGCCTCTGAGCACAACCGGCCCTCTCCCACTGGAAGACCTCCCCAGCTGCCTCCAAAGTCCTGTTTGCAAACACTCCCGCCCGCTGTTCACGCCAGGCTCGCACAATGCTCCCAAGCCTGGGAGAAAAGCGCTTCGGGGTGGTGCTCTCTCCGGGCCCTTGTCCCTGAGCCTGGGGGCCAGGCAGTGGGTCCACACTCCCAGACCAAGGCAGAACCACATGCACACGTCTGTTCCTGACCCCTGCACCGGCAGAGAGCTCGGGGGAGCCAGAGTCTGTCAGGCAGGTGCTGGGCTGGCCGCCTGTGTGGGAAGGGGCAGAGCCGACCTAGGGGCAAGTTGGGCCTCTTCCTCTCCCTGCTGCCCTGAGGCTGCTGGGCCAAAGAGGTCCTGGGCATCCAGCCCCTTGCTGGTCCCTTCCCTCTGACGAGGCCCTCTGAGCTGCAGCACCTTGCAGTGTGGAGACAGCCCCTGCCAGCAACCTCCTCTCCAATGAGGCCTCAACCGAGGCCTAGGCCCAGGGGAAAGGCACCAGCGGGGATGAGCCTGGGGAGGCGCCCGGGCATGTCTGGACCCAGTCCCCGCAGCCTGCCCCTTGGTGGGGCAGTACCCCCGGAGGCCAGGAAGGTCTGTGCAAGGCTGCCAGGGGCAGGGACAGCGCTGGGTCCTGCCCCTGGCCTGTGGGACGTCTGAGCACAACCGGCACTCTCCCGCTGGAAGACCTCCCCGTCTGCCTCCAAAGGCCGGTTTGCAAGCACTCCCGCCCGCTGTTCCCGCCAGGCACGCACAATGCTCCCAAGCCCGGGAGAAAAGCGCTTCGGGGTGGTGCTCTCTCCGGGCCCTTGCCCCTAAGCCTGCGGGCCAGGCAGGGGGAACACACTCCCAGGCCAAGACAGAACGACATGAACACGTCTGTTCCTGCCCCCTACACCGGCAGAGAGCTTGGGGGAGCCAGAGTCTCTCAGGCAGGTGCTGGGCTGGCCGCCTGTGTGGGAAGGGGCAGAGCCGACCTAGGGGCAAGTTGGGCCTCTTGCTCTCCCTGCTGCCCTGAGGCTGCTGGGCCAAAGACGTCTTGGGCATCCAGCCCTTTGCTGGTCCCTTCCCTCTGACGAGGCCCTCTGAGCTCCAGCACCTTGCAGTGTGGAGACAGCACCTGCCAGCAATCTCCTCTCCAAGGAGGCCTCAACCGAGGCCTAGGCCCAGGGGAAAGGCACCAGCGGGGATGAGCCTGGGGAGGCGCCCGGGCATGTCTGGACCCAGTTCCCGCAGCCTGCCCCTTGGTGGGGCAGTACCCCTGGAGGCCAGGAAGGTCTGGGCAAGGCTGACCAGGGGCAGGGGACCTGCTGGGTCCTGCCCCTGGCCTGTGGGGCCTCTGAGCACAACCGGCCCTCTCCCACTGGAAGACCTCCCCGGCTGCCTCCAAAGGCCGTTTTGCACGCACTCCCGCCCACTGTTCCCACCAAGCGCGCACAATGCTCCCAAGCCCAGGAGAAAAGCGCTTCGGGGTGGTGCTCTCTCCGGGCCCTTGCCCCTGAGCCTGGGGGCCAGGCAGGGGGTCCACACTCCCAGGCCAAGGCAGAACCACATGCACACGTCTGTTCCTGACCCCTGCACCGGCAGAGAGCTCGGGGGAGCCAGAGTCTGTCAGGCAGCTGCTGGGCTGGCCGCCTTTGTGGGAAGGGGCAGAGCCGACCTAGGGGCAAGTTGGGCCTCTTGCTCTCCCTGCTGCCCTGAGGCTGCTGGGCCAAAGAGGTCTTGGGCATCCAGCCCTTTGCTTGTCCCTTCCCTCTGACGAGGCCCTCTGAGCTCCAGCACCTTGCAGTGTGGAGACAGCCCCTGCCAGCAACCTCCTCTCCAAGGAGGCCTCAACCGAGACCTATGACCAGGGGAAAGGCACCAGCGGGGATGAGCCTGGGGAGGCGCCCGGGCATGTCTGGACCCAGTCCCCGCAGCCTGCCCCTTGGTGGGGCAGTACCCCCGGAGGCCAGGAAGGTCTGGGAAAGGCTGGCCAGGGGCAGGGGACCTGCTGGGTCCTGCCCCTGGCCTGTGGGGCCTCTGAGCACAACCGGCCCTCTCCAACTGGAAGACCTCCCCGGCTGCCTCCAAAGTCCTGTTTGCCAACACTCCCACCGCTGTTCACGCCAGACTTGCACAATGCTCCCAAGCCCGGGAGAAAAGCGCTTCGGGGTGGTGCTCTCTCCGGGCCCTTGCCCCTGAGCCTGGGGGCAAGGCATGGGGAACACACTCCCAGGCCAAGGCAGAACCACATGCCCACGTCTGTTCCTGTCCCCTGCACCGGCAGAGAGCTTGGGGGAGCCAGAGTCTGTCAGGCAGCTGCTGGGTTGGCCACCTGTGTGGGAAGGGGCAGAGCCGCCCTAGCGGCAAGTTGGGCCTCTTGCTCTCCCTGCTGCCCTGAGGCTGCTGGTCCAAAGACGTCTTGGGCATCCAGCCCCTTACTGGTCCCTTCCCTCTGACGAGGCCCTCTGAGCTCCAGCACCTTGCACTGTGGAGACAGCCCCTGCCAGCAACCTCCTCTCCAAGGAGGCCTCAACCGAGGCCTAGGCCCAGGGGAAAGGCACCAGCGGGGATGAGCCAGGGGAGGCGCCCGAGCATGTCTGGACCCAGTCCCCGCAGCCTGCCCCTTGGTGGGGCAGTACCCCCGGAGGCCAGGAAGTTCTGGGTAAGGCTGGCCAGGGGCAGGGGCCCTGCTGGGTCCTCCCCATGGCCTGTGGGGCCTCTGAGCACAACCGGCCCTCTCCCACTGGAAGACCTCCCCGGCTGCCTCCAAAGGCTGGTTTGCAAGCGCTCCCGGCCACTGTTACCAGCAGGCCGGCACAATGCTCCTAAGCCCGGAAGAAAAGCGCTTCAGGGTGGTGCTCTCTCTGGGCCCTTGCCCCTGAGCCTGGGGGCAATGCAGGGTGTCCACACTCCCAGGCCAAGGCAGAACCACATGCACACGTCTGATCTGCCCCCTGCACCGGCAGAGAGCTCGGGGGAGCCAGAGTCTGTCAGGCAGCTGCTGGGCTGGCCGCCTGTGTGGGAAGTGGCAGAGCCGACCTAGGGGCAAGTTGGGCCTCTTTGTCTCCCTGCTGCCCTGAGGCTGCTGGGCCAAAGAGGTCTTGGGCATCCAGCCCCTTGCTGGTCCCTTCCCTCTGACGAGGCCCTCTGAGCTCCAGCACCTTGCAGTGTGGAGACAGCCCCTGCCAGCAACCTCCTCTCCAAGGAGGCCTCAACCGAGGCCTAGGCCCAGGGGAAAGGCACCAGCGGGGATGAGCCTGGGGAGGCGCCCGGGCATGTGTGGACCCAGTCCCCGCAGCCTGCCCCTTGGTGGGGCAGTACCCCCGGAGGCCAGGAAGGTCTGGGCAAGGCTGGCCAGGGGCAGGGGCCCTCCTGGGTCCTGCCCCTGGCCTGTGGGGCCTCTGAGCACAACCGGCCCTCTCCCACTGGAAGAACTCCCCGGCTGCCTCCAAAGGCCAGTTTGCCAACACTCCCGCCCGCTGTTCCCGCCAGGCAAGCACAATGCTCCCAAGCCCGGGAGAAAAGCGCTTCGGGGTGGTGCTCTCCTCGGGCCCTTGCCCCTGAGCCTGGGGGCCAGGCAGTTGGTCCACACTCCCAGACCAAGGCAGAACCACATGCACACGTCTGTTCCTGACCCCTGCACCGGCAGAGAGCTCGGGGGAGCCAGAGTCTGTCAGGCAGCTGCTGGGCTGGCCGCCTGTGTGGGAAGGGGCAGAGCCGACCTAGGGGCAAGTTGGGCCTCTTCCTCTCCCTGCTGCCCTGAGGCTGCTGGGCCAAAGAGTTCTTGGGCATCCAGCCCCTTGCTGGTCCCTTCCCTCTGACGAGGCCCTCTGAGCTCCAGCACCTTGCAGTGTGGAGACAGCCCCTGCCAGCAACATCCTCTCCAAGGAGGCCTCAACCGAGGCCTAGGCCCAGGGGAAAGGCACCAGCGGGGATGAGCCTGGGGAGGCGCCCGGGTATGTCTGGACCCAGTCCCCGCAGCCTGCCCCTTGGTGGGGCAGTACCCCCGGAGGCCAGGAAGATCTGGGCAAGGCTGGCCAGGGGCAGGGGCCCTGCTGGGTCCTCCCCATGGCCTGTGGGGCCTCTGAGCACAACCGGCCCTCTCCCACTGGAAGACTTCCCCGGCTGCCTCCAAAGGCCAGTTTGCCAACACTCCTGCCCGCTCTTCCCGCCAGGCACGCACAATGCTCCCAAGCCCGGGAGAAAAGCGCTTCGGGGTGGTGCTCTCTCCGGGCCCTTGCCCCTGAGCCTGTGGGCAAGGCAAGGGGAACACACTCCCAGACCAAGGCAGAAAAACATGCACACGTCTGTTCCTGTCCCCTGCACCGGCAGAGAGCTCGGGGGAGCCAGAGTCTCTCAGGCAGGTGCTGGGCTGGCCGCCTGTGTGGGAAGGGGCAGAGCCGACCTAGGGGCAAGTTGGGCCTCTTGCTCTCCCTGCTGCCCTGAGGCTGCAGGGCCAAAGACGTCTTGGGCATCCAGCCCCTTACTGGTCCCTTCTCTCTGACGAGGCCCTCTGAGCTCCAGCACCTTGCAGTGTGGAGACAGCCCCTGCCAGCAATCTCCTCTCCAAGGAGGCCTCAACCGAGGCCTAGGCCCAGGGGAAAGGCACCAGCGGGGTTGAGCCCGGGGAGGCGCCCGGGCATGTCTGGACCCTGTCCCCGCAGCCTGCCCCTTGGTGGGGCAGTACCCCCGGAGGCCAGGAAGGTCTGGGCAAGGCTGGCCAGGGGCAGGGGCCCTGCTGGGTCCTGCCCCTGGCCTGTGGGGCCTCTGAGCACAACCGGCCCTCTCCCACTGGAAGACCTCCCCGGCTGCCTCCAAAGGCCGGTTTGCAAGCACTCCCGCCCACTGTTCCCGCCAGGCGCGCACAATGCTCCCAAGCCCGGGAGAAAAGCGCTTCGGGGTGGTGGTCTCTCCGGGCCCTTGCCCCTGAACAAGGGGGACAGGCAGGGGATCCACAGTCCCAGGCCAAGGCACAACAACATGCACACGTCTGTTCCTGCCCCCTCCACCGGCAGAGAGCTGGGGGGAGCCAGAGTCTGTCAGGCAGCTGCTGGGCTGGCCGCCTGTGTGGGAAGGGGCAGAGCCGACCTAGGGGCAAGTTGTGCCTCTTGCTCTCCCTGCTGCCCTGAGGCTGCTGGGCCAAAGAGGTCTTGGGCATCCAGCCCCTTGCTGGTCCCTTCCCTCTGACGAGGCCCTCTGAGCTCCAGCACCTTGCAGTGTGGAGACAGCCCCTGCCAGCAACCTCCTCTCCAAGGAGGCCTCAACCGAGGCCTAGGCCCAGGGGAAAGGCACCAGCGGGGATGAGCCAGTGGAGGCGCACGGGCATAACAGGACCCAGTCCCCGCAGCCTGCCCCTTGGTGGGGCAGTACCCCCGGAGGCCAGGAAGGTCTAGGCAAGGCTGGCCAGGGGCAGGGTCCCTGCTGGGTCCTGCTCCTGGCCTGTGGGGCCTCTGAGCACAACCGGCCCTGTCCCACTGGAAGACCTCCCCGGCTGCCTCCAAAGGCGGGTTTGCCAACACTCCCGCCCGCTGTTCCCGCCAGGCACGCACAACGCTCCCAAGGCCAGGAGAAAAGCGCTTCGGTGTGGTGCTCTCTCCGGGCCCTTGCCCCTGAGCCTGGGGGCAAGGCAGGGGGAACACACACCCAGGCCAAGGCAGAACCACATGCCCACGTCTGTTCCTGTCCCCTGCACCGGCAGAGAGCTTGGGGGAGCCAGAGTCTGTCAGGCAGCTGCTGGGTTGGCCGCCTGTGTGGGAAGGGGCAGAGCCGCCCTAGGGGCAAGTTGGGCCTCTTGCTCTCCCTGCTGCCCTGAGGCTGCTGGGCCAAAGACGTCTTGGGCATCCAGCCCCTTACTGGTCCTTTCCCTCTGACGAGGCCCTCTGAGCTCCAGCACCTTGCAGTGTGGAGACAGCCCCTGCCAGCAACCTCCTCTCCAAGGAGGCCTCAACCGAGGCCTAGGCCCAGGGGAAAGGCACCAGCGGGGATGAGCCAGGGGAGGCGCCCGAGCATGTCTGGACCCAGTCCCCGCAGCCTGCCCCTTGGTGGGGCAGTACCCCCGGAGGCCAGGAAGGTCTGGGTAAGGCTGGCCAGGGGCAGGGGCCCTGCTGCGTCCTGCCCCTGGCCTGTGGGGCCTCTGAGCACAACCGGCCCTCTCCCACTGGAAGACCTCCCCGGCTGCCTCCAAAGGCCGGTTTGCAAGCGCTCCCGCCCACTGTTCCCAGCAGGCGTGCACAATGCTCCCAAGCCCGGGAGAAAAGCGCTTTAGGGTGGTGCTCTCTCCGGGCCCTTGCCCCTGAGCCTGGGGTCAAGGCACGGTGTCCACACTCCCAGGCCAAGTCAGAACCACATGCACACGTCTGTTCCTGCCCGCTGCACCGGCAGAGAGCTCGGGGGAGCCAGAGTCTGTCAGGCAGCTGCTGGGCTGGCCGCCTGTGTGGGAAGGGGCAGAGCCGACCTAGGGGCAAGTTGGGCCTCTTGCTCTCCCTGCTGCCCTGAGGCTGCTGGGCCAAAGAGGTCTTGGGCATCCATCCCGTTGCTGGTCCCTTCCCTCTGACGAGGCCCTCTGAGCTCCAGCACCTTGCAGTGTGGAGACAGCCCCTGCCAGCAACCTCCTCTCCAAGGAGGCCTCAACCGAGGCCTAGGCCCAGGGGAAAGGCACCAGCGGGGATGAGCCTGGGGAGGCGCCCGGGCATGTCTGGACCCATTCCCCGCAGCCTACCCCTTTGTGGGGCTGTAACCCCGGAAGCAGGAAGGTCTGGGCAAGGCTGGCCAGGGGCAGGGGCCCTGCTGGGTCCTGCCCCTGGCCTGTGGGGCCTCTGAGCACAACCGGCCCTCTCCCACTGGAAGACCTCCCCGGCTGCCCCCAAAGGCCGGTTTGCAAGCACTCCCGCCCACTGTTCCCACCAAGCGCGCACAATTCTCCCAAGCCCGGGAGAAAAGCGCTTCGGGGTGGTGCTCTCTCCGGGCCCTTGCCCCTGAACCTGGGGGCCAGGCAGTTGGTCCACACTCGGAGACCAAGGCAGAACCACATGCACACGTCTGTTCCTGACCCCTGCACCGGCAGAGAGCTCGGGGGAGCCAGAGTCTGTCAGGCAGCTGCTGGGCTGGCCGCCTGTGTGGGAAGGGGCAGAGCCGACCTAGGGGCAAGTTGGGCCTCTTCCTCTCCCTGCTGCCCTGAGGCTGCTGGGCCAAAGAGGTCTTGGGCATCCAGCCCCTTGCTGGTCCCTTCCCTCTGATGAGGCCCTCTGAGCTCCAGCACCTTGCAGTGTGGAGACAGCCCCTGCCAGCAACCTCCTCTCCAAGGAGGCCTCAACCGAGGCCTAGGCGCAGGGGAAAGGCACCAGCGGGGATGAGCCTGGGGAGGCGCCCGGCCATGTCTGGACCCAGTCCCCGCAGCCTGCCCCTTGGTGGGGCAGTACCCCCGGAAGCCAGGAAGGTCTCGGCAAGGCTGCCAGGGGCAGGGACACTGCTGGGTCCTGCCCCTGGCCTGTTGGGCGTCTGAACACAACCGGCACTCTCCCGCTGGAAGACCTCCCCGTCTGCCTCCAAAAGACGGTTTGCAAGCACTCCCACCCGCTGTTCCCCCAGGCACGCACAATGCTCCCAAGCCCGGGAGAAAAGCGCTTCGGGGTGGTGCTCTCTCCGGGCCCTTGCCCCTGAGCCTGGGGCCAGGCAGGGGGAACACACTCCCAGGCCAAGGGAGAACGACATGCACACGTCTGTTCCTGCCCCCTACACCGGCAGAGAGCTCGGGGGAGCCAGAGACTGCCAGGCTGCTGCTGGGCTGGCTGCCTGTGTGGGACGGGGCAGAGCCGACCTTGGGGCAAGTTGGGCCTCTTGCTCTCCCTGCTGCCCTGAGGCTGCTGGGTCAAAGAGGTCTTGGGCATCCAGCCCTTTGCTGGTGCCTTCCTTCTGACGAGGCCCTCTGAGCTCCAGCACCTTGCAGTGTGGAGACAGCCCCTGCCAGCAACCTCCTCTCCAAAGAGGCCTCAACCGAGGACTACACCCAGGGGAAAGGCACCAGCGGGGATGATCCTGGGGAGGCGCACGGACATGTCTGGACCCAGTCTCCGCTGCCTGCCCCTTGGTGGGGCAGTACCCCCGGAGTCCAGGAAGGTCTGGGCAAGTCTGGCCGGGGGCAGGGGCCCTGCTGGGTCCTGACCCTGGCCTGTGGGGCCTCTGAGCACAACCGGCCCTCTCCCACTGGAAGACCTCCCCGGCTGCCTCCAAAGTCCTGTTTGCAAACACCCCCGCCCGCTGTTCACGTCAGGCTCGCACAATGCTCCCAAGCCCGGGAGAAAAGCACTTCGGAGTGGTGCTCTCTCCGGGCCCTTGCCCCTGAGCCTGGGGGCAAGGCAGGGGGAACACACTCCCAGGCCAAGGCAGAACCACATGCCCACGTCTGTTCCTGTCCCCTGCCACGGCAGAGAGCTTGGGGGAGCCAGAGTCTGTCAGGCAGGTGCTGGGTTGTCCGCCTGTGTGGGAAGGGGCAGAGCCGACCTAGGGGCAAGTTGGGCCTCTTGCTCTCCCTGCTGCCCTGAGGCTGCTGGGCCAAAGACGTCTTGGGCATCCAGCCCCTCACTGGTCCCTTCACTCTGACGAGGCCCTCTGAGCTCCAGCACCTTGCAGTGTGGAGACAGCCCCTGCCAGCAACCTCCTCTCCAAGGAGGCCTCAACCGAGGCCTAGGCCCAGGGGAAAGGCACCAGCGGGGATGAGCCAGGGGAGGCGCCCGAGCATGTCTGGACCCAGTTCCCGCAGCCTGCTCCTTGGTGGGGCAGTACCCCCGGAGGCCAGGAAGGTCTGGGCAAGGCTGGCCAGGGGCAGGGGCCCTGCTGGGTCCTGCCCCTGGCCTGTGGGGCCTCTGAGCACAACCGGCCCTCTCCCACTGAAAGACCTCCCCGGCTGCCTCCAAAGGCCGGCTTGCAAGCGCTACCGCCCACTGTTCCCAGCAGGCGTGCACAATGCTCCTAAGCCCGGGAGGAAAGCGCTTCAGGGTGGTGCTCTCTCTGGGCCCTGGCCCCTGAGCCTGGGGGCAAGGCAGGGTGTCCACACTCCCAGGCCAAGGCAGAACCACATGCACACGTCTGATCTGCCCCCTGCACCGGCAGAGAGCTCGGGGGAGCCAGAGTCTGTCAGGCAGCTGCTGGGCTGGCCGCCTGTGTGGGAAGTGGCAGAGCCGACCTAGGGGCAAGTTGGGCCTCTTGACCTCCCTGCTGCCCTGAGGCTGCTGGGCCAAAGAGGTCTTGGGCCTCCAACCCCTTCCTGGTCCCTTCCCTCTGACGAGGCCCTCTGAGCTCCAGCACCTTGCAGTGTGGAGACAGCCCCTGCCAGCAACCTCCTCTCCAAGGAGGCCTAAACCGAGGCCTAGGCACAGGGGAAAGGCACCAGCGGGGATGAGCCTGGGGAGGCGCCCGGGCATGTATGGACCCAGTCCCCGCAGCCTGCCCCTTGGTGGGGCAGTACCCCTGGAGGCGAGGAAGGTCTGGGAAAGGCTGGCCAGGGGCAGGGGACCTGCTGGGTCCTGCCCCTGGCCTGTGGGGCCTCTGAGCACAACCGGCCCTCTCCCACTGGAAGACCTCCCCGGCTGCCTCCAAAGGCCGGTTTGCAAGCACTCCCGCCCACTGTTCCAACCAAGGGCGCACAACGCTCCCAAGCCCGGGAGAAAATCGCCTCGGGGTGGTGCTCTCTCCGGGCCCTTTCCCCTGAGCCTGGGGGCTAGGCAGGGGGTCCACAATCCCAGGCCAAGGCAGAACGACATGCACACGTCTGTTCCTGCCCCATGCACCGGCAGAGAGCTCGGGGGAGCCAGAGTCTGTCAGGCAGCTGCTGGGCTGGCCGCCTGTGTGGGAAGGGGCACAGCCGACCTAGGGGCAAGTTGGGCCTCTTGCTCTCCCTGCTGCCCTGAGGCTGCTGGGACCAAAGAGATCTTGGGCATCCAGCCCCTTGCTTGTCCCTTCCCTCTGACGAGGCCCTCTGAGCTCCAGCACCTTGCAGTGTGGAGACAGCCCCTGCCAGCAACCTCCTCTCCAAGGAGGCCTCAACCGAGGCCTAGGACCAGGGGAAAGGCACCAGCGGGGATGAGCCTGGGGAGGCGCCCGGGCATGTCTGGACCCAGTCCCCGCAGCCTGCCCCTTGGTGGGGCAGTACCCCCGGAGGCCAGGAAGGTCTGGGCAAGGCTGGCCACGGGCAGGGGCCCTGCTGGGTCCTGCCCCTGGCCTGTGTGGCCTCTGAGCACAACCGGCCCTCTCCCACTGGAAGAGTTCCCCGGCTGCCTCCAAAGGCCGGTTTGCCAACACTCCCGCCCGCTGTTCCCGCCAGGCACGCACAATTCTCCCAAGCCCGGGAGAAAAGCGCTTCGGGGTGTTGCTCTCTCCGGGCCCTTGCCCCTGAGCGTGGGGGCGAGGCAGTGGGTCCACACTCCCAGACCAACGCAGAACCACATGCACACGTCTTTTCCTGACCCCTGCACCGGCAGAGAGCTCGGGGGAGCCAGAGTCTGTCAGGCAGCTGCTGGGCTGGCCGCCTGTGTGGGAAGGGGCAGAGCCGACCTAGGGGCAAGTTGGGCCTCTTCCTCTCCCTGCTGCCCTGAGGCTGCTGGGCCAAAGAGGTCTTGGGCATCCAGTCCCTTGCTGGTCCCTTCCCTCTGACGAGGCCCTCTGAGCTCCAGCACCTTGCAGTGTGGAGACAGCCCCTGCCAGCAACCTCCTCTCCAAGGAGGCCTCAACCGAGGCCTAGGCCCAGGGGAAAGGCACCAGCGGGGATGAGCCTGGGGAGGCGCCCGGCCATGTCTGGACCTAGTCCCCGCAGCCTGCCCCTTGGTGGGGCAGTACCCCCGGAGGCCAGGAGGGTCTGGGCAAGGCTGCCAGGGGCAGGGACACTGCTGGGTCCTGCCCCTGGCCTGTGGGGCGTCTGAGCACAACCGGCACTCTCCCGCTGGAAGACCTCCCCGGCTGCCTCCAAAGGCCGGTTTGCAAGCACTCCCGCCCGCTGTTCCCGCCAGGCACGCACAATGCTCCCAAGCCCGGGAGAAAAGCGCTTCGGGGTGGTGCTCTCTCCGGGCCCTTGCCCCTTAGCCTGGGGGACAGGCAGGGGGAACACACTCCCAGGTCAAGGCAGAACGACATGCACACGTCTGTTCCTGCCCCCTACACCGGCAGAGTGTTCGGGGGAGCCAGAGACTGCCAGGCTGCTGCTGGGCTGGCTGCCTGTGTGGGACGGGGTAGAGCCGACCTAGGGGCAAGTTGGGCCTCTTGCTCTCCCTCCTGCCCTGAGGCTGCTGGGTCAAAGAGGTCTTGGGCATCCAGCCCTTTGCTGGTCCTTTCCCTCTGACGAGGCCCTCTGAGCTCCAGCACCTTGCAGTGTGCAGACAGCCCCTGCCGGCAACCTCCTCTCCAAGGAGGCCTCAACCGAGGCCTAGGCCCAGGGGAAAGGCACCAGCGGGGATGAGACTGGGGAGGCGCCCGGGCATGTCTGGACCTAGGCCCCGCAGCCTGCCCCTTGGTGGGGCAGTACCCCCGGAGGCCAGGAAGGTCTGGGCAAGGCTGGCCAGGGGCAGGGGCCCTGCTGGGTCCTGCCCCTGGCCTGTGAGGCCTCTGAGCACAACTGGCACTCTCCCGCTGGAAGACCTCCCCGGCTGCCTCCAAAGGCTGGTTTGCAAGCACTCAATCCCGCTGTTCACGCCAGCTGCGCACAATGCTCCCAAGCCCGGGAGAAAAGCATTTTGGGGTGGTGCTCACTCCGGGCTTTGGAAGACCTCCCCGGCTGCCTCCAAGGCCGGTTTGCAAGCACTTCTGCCTGCTGTTCCCGCCACCCGCGCACAATGCTCCCAAGCCCGGGAGAAAAGCGTTTCGGGGTGGTGTTCTCTCTGGGCCCAAGAAAGACCTCCCGGGCTGCCCCCAAATGCCGGTTTGCAAGCACTCCCACTCGCTGTTCCCGCCATCCGTGCAAATGCTCCAAGCCCAGGAGAAAAGCCCTTCAGGGTGGTGCTCTCTCCCGGCACTTGGAAGACCTCCCCGGCTGCCTCCAAAGGCTGGATTTCAAGTACTCCCTCCCGCTGTCCCGCCAGCCGCACACAATGCTCCCAATCACGGGAGAAAAGCGCTTCGGGGTGGTGCTCTCTACGGGACCTTGGAAGACCTCCCCGTTTGTCTCCAAAGGCCGGTTTGCAAGCACTCATGCCCGCTGTTCCCGCCAGCCGCGCACAATGCTCCCAAGCCTAGGAGAAAAGCGCTTCGGGGTGGTGCTCTCTCCCGGCCCTTGGAAGACCTCCCCGGCTGCCTCCAAAGGCCGGTTTGCAAGCACTCAATCCCGCTGTTCCGGCCAGCCGCGCACAATGCTCCCAAGCCCGGGAGAAAAGCGCTTCGGGGTGGTGCTCTCTCCCAGCCCTTGGAAGACCTCCCCGGCTGCCTCCAAAGGCTGGTTTTCAAGAACTCCCTCCCGCTGACCCCCCAGCCGCACACAATGCTCCCAAGCCCGGGAGAAAAGCATTTTGGGGTGGTCTCTCTCGGGCCCTTGGAAGACTCCCCGGCTGCCTCTAAAGGCCGGTTTGCAAGCACTCATGTCCTCTGTTCCCGACAGCCGCGAACAATGCTCCCAATTCCGTGAGAAAAGTGCTTCGGGATGGTGCTCTCTCCGGGCCCTTGGAAGACCTCCCAAGCTGCCTCCAAAGGCCGGTTTGCAAGCACTCCCGCCCGCTGTTCCCGCCAGCCTCGCACAATGCTCCCAAGACCGGGAGAAAAGCGCTTCGGGGTGGTGTTCTCTCCGTGTCAATGGAGGACCTCCCTGGCTGCCCCCAAAGGCCGGTTTGCAAGCACTCCCACTCGCTGTTCCCGCCAGCCATGCACAATCCTCCAAAACCCCGGAGAAAAGCGCTTCGGGGTGGTGTTCTCTCCCTGCCCATGGAAGACCTCCCGGGGTGCCCCCAAAGGCCGGTTTGCAAGCACTCCCACTCGCTGTTCCCGCCATCCGCGCACAATGCTCCCAAGCCCGGGAGAAAAGCATTTTGGGGTGGTGCTCACACCGGGCCCTGGAAGACCTCCCCGGCTGCCTCCAAAGGACGGTTTTCAAGCACTCCTGCCTGCTGTTCCCGCCACCCGCGCACAATGCTCCCAAGCCCGGGAGAAAAGCGCTTCGGGGTGGTGCTCTCTACAGGCCCTTGGAAGACCTCCCCGGCTGCCTCCAAAGGCCGGTTTGCAAGGACTCCTTCCTGCTGTTCCCGCCATCCGCGCACAATGCTCCCAAGCCCGGGAGAAAAGCATTTTGGGGTGGTGCTCACACCGGGCCCTGGAAGACCTCCCCGGCTGCCTCCAAAGGACGGTTTTCAAGCACTCCTGCCTGCTGTTCCCGCCACCCGCGCAGAATGCTCCCAAGCGCGGGAGAAAAGCGCTTCGGGATGGTGCTCTCTACAGGCCCTTGGAAGACCTCCCCGGCTGCCTCCAAAGGCCGGTTTGCAAGCACTCCCGCCCGCTGTTCCCGCCAGGCACGCACAATGCTCCCAAGCCCGGGAGAAAAGCGCTTCGGGGTGGTGCTCTCTCCGGGCCCTTGCCCCTGAGCCTGGGGGCCAGGCAGTTGGAACACACTCCCAGGCCAAGGCAGAACGACATGCACACGTCTGTTCCTGCCCCCTACACCGGCAGAGAGCTCGGGGGAGCCAGAGACTGCCAGGCTGCTGCTGGGCTGGCTGCCTGTGTGGGATGGGGCAGAGCCGATCTAGGGGCAAGTTGGGCCTCTTGCTCTAACTGCTGGCCTGAGGCTGCTGGGTCAAAGCGGTCTTGGGCATCCAGCCCTTTGCTGGTCCCTTCCCTCTGACGAGGCCCTCTGAGCTCCAGCACCTTGCAGTGTGGAGACAGCCCCTGCCAGCAACCTCCTCTCCAAAGAGGCCTCAACCGAGGCCTACGCCCAGGGGAAAAGCACCAGCGGGGATGATCCTGGGGCGGCGCACGGACATGTCTGGACCCAGTCCCCGCAGCCTGCCCCTTGGTGGGGCAGTACCCCCGGAGGCCAGGAAGGTCTGGGCAAGGCTGGCCAGGGGCAGGGGCCCTGCTGGGTCCTGCCCCTGGCCTGTGAGGCCTCTGAGCACAACCGGCCCTCTCCCACTGGAAGACCTCCCCGGCTGCCTCCAAAGGCCGGTTTGCAAGCACTCCCGCCCACTGTTCCAACCAAGGGCGCACAACGCTCCCAAGCCCGGGAGAAAATCGCCTCGGGGTGGTGCTCTCTCCGGGCCCTTTCCCCTGAGCCTGGGGGCTAGGCAGGGGGTCCACAATCCCAGGCCAAGGCAGAACGACATGCACACGTCTGTTCCTGCCCCATGCACCGGCAGAGAGCTCGGGGGAGCCAGAGTCTGTCAGGCAGCTGCTGGGCTGGCCGCCTGTGTGGGAAGGGGCAGAGCCGACCTAGGGGCAAGTTGGGCCTCTTGCTCTCCCTGCTGCCCTGAGGCTGCTGGGACCAAAGAGATCTTGGGCATCCAGCCCCTTGCTTGTCCCTTCCCTCTGACGAGGCCCTCTGAGCTCCAGCACCTTGCAGTGTGGAGACAGCCCCTGCCAGCAACCTCCTCTCCAAGGAGGCCTCAACCGAGGCCTAGGACCAGGGGAAAGGCACCAGCGGGGATGAGCCTGGGGAGGCGCCCGGGCATGTCTGGACCCAGTCCCCGCAGCCTGCCCCTTGGTGGGGCAGTACCCCCGGAGGCCAGGAAGGTCTGGGCAAGGCTGGCCACGGGCAGGGGCCCTGCTGGGTCCTGCCCCTGGCCTGTGTGGCCTCTGAGCACAACCGGCCCTCTCCCACTGGAAGAGTTCCCCGGCTGCCTCCAAAGGCCGGTTTGCCAACACTCCCGCCCGCTGTTCCCGCCAGGCACGCACAATTCTCCCAAGCCCGGGAGAAAAGCGCTTCGGGGTGTTGCTCTCTCCGGGCCCTTGCCCCTGAGCGTGGGGGCGAGGCAGTGGGTCCACACTCCCAGACCAATGCAGAACCACATGCACACGTCTTTTCCTGACCCCTGCACCGGCAGAGAGCTCGGGGGAGCCAGAGTCTGTCAGGCAGCTGCTGGGCTGGCCGCCTGTGTGGGAAGGGGCAGAGCCGACCTAGGGGCAAGTTGGGCCTCTTCCTCTCCCTGCTGCCCTGAGGCTGCTGGGCCAAAGAGGTCTTGGGCATCCAGTCCCTTGCTGGTCCCTTCCCTCTGACGAGGCCCTCTGAGCTCCAGCACCTTGCAGTGTGGAGACAGCCCCTGCCAGCAACCTCCTCTCCAAGGAGGCCTCAACCGAGGCCTAGGCCCAGGGGAAAGGCACCAGCGGGGATGAGCCTGGGGAGGCGCCCGGCCATGTCTGGACCCAGTCCCCGCAGCCTGCCCCTTGGTGGGGCAGTACCCCCGGAGGCCAGGAGGGTCTGGGCAAGGCTGCCAGGGGCAGGGACACTGCTGGGTCCTGCCCCTGGCCTGTGGGGCGTCTGAGCACAACCGGCACTCTCCCGCTGGAAGACCTCCCCGGCTGCCTCCAAAGGCCGGTTTGCAAGCACTCCCGCCCGCTGTTCCCGCCAGGCACGCACAATGCTCCCAAGCCCGGGAGAAAAGCGCTTCGGGGTGGTGCTCTCTCCGGGCCCTTGCCCCTGAGCCTGGGGGACAGGCAGGGGGAACACACTCCCAGGTCAAGGCAGAACGACATGCACACGTCTGTTCCTGCCCCCTACACCGGCAGAGTGTTCGGGGGAGCCAGAGACTGCCAGGCTGCTGCTGGGCTGGCTGCCTGTGTGGGACGGGGTAGAGCCGACCTAGGGGCAAGTTGGGCCTCTTGCTCTCCCTGCTGCCCTGAGGCTGCTGGGTCAAAGAGGTCTTGGGCATCCAGCCCTTTGCTGGTCCTTTCCCTCTGACGAGGCCCTCTGAGCTCCAGCACCTTGCAGTCTGCAGACAGCCCCTGCCGGCAACCTCCTCTCCAAGGAGGCCTCAACCGAGGCCTAGGCCCAGGGGAAAGGCACCAGCGGGGATGAGACTGGGGAGGCGCCCGGGCATGTCTGGACCTAGGCCCCGCAGCCTGCCCCTTGTTGGGGCAGTACCCCCGGAGGCCAGGAAGGTCTGGGCAAGGCTGGCCAGGGGTAGGGGCCCTGCTGGGTCCTGCCCCTGGCCTGTGAGGCCTCTGAGCACAACTGGCACTCTCCCGCTGGAAGACCTCCCCGGCTGCCTCCAAAGGCTGGTTTGCAAGCACTCAATCCCGCTGTTCACGCCAGCTGCGCACAATGCTCCCAAGCCCGGGAGAAAAGCATTTTGGGGTGGTGCTCACTCCGGGCTTTGGAAGACCTCCCCGGCTGCCTCCAAGGCCGGTTTGCAAGCACTTCTGCCTGCTGTTCCCGCCACCCGCGCACAATGCTCCCAAGCCCGGGAGAAAAGCGTTTCGGGGTGGTGTTCTCTCTGGGCCCAAGAAAGACCTCCCGGGCTGCCCCCAAATGCCGGTTTGCAAGCACTCCCACTCTCTGTTCCCGCCATCCGTGCAAATGCTCCAAGCCCAGGAGAAAAGCCCTTCAGGGTGGTGCTCTCTCCCGGCACTTGGAAGACCTCCCCGGCTGCCTCCAAAGGCTGGATTTCAAGTACTCCCTCCCGCTGTCCCGCCAGCCGCACACAATGCTCCCAATCACGGGAGAAAAGCGCTTCGGGGTGGTGCTCTCTACGGGCCCTTGGAAGACCTCCCCGTTTGTCTCCAAAGGCAGGTTTGCAAGCACTCATGCCCGCTGTTCCCGCCAGCCGCGCACAATGCTCCCAAGCCTAGGAGAAAAGCGCTTCGGGGTGGTGCTCTCTCCCGGCCCTTGGAAGACCTCCCCGGCTGCCTCCAAAGGCCGGTTTGCAAGCACTCAATCCCGCTGTTCCCGCCAGCCGCGCACAATGCTCCCAAGCCCGGGAGAAAAGCGCTTCGGGGTGGTGCTCTCTCCCGGCCCTTGGAAGACCTCCCCGGCTGCCTCCAAAGGCTGGTTTTCAAGAACTCCCTCCCGCTGACCCCCCAGCCGCACACAATGCTCCCAAGCCCGGGAGAAAAGCATTTTGGGGTGGTCTCTCTCGGGCCCTTGGAAGACTCCCCGGCTGCCTCTAAAGGCCGGTTTGCAAGCACTCATGTCCTCTGTTCCCGACAGCCGCGAACAATGCTCCCAATTCCGTGAGAAAAGTGCTTCGGGATGGTGCTCTCTCCGGGCCCTTGGAAGACCTCCCAAGCTGCCTCCAAAGGCCGGTTTGCAAGCACTCCCGCCCGCTGTTCCCGCCAGCCTCGCACAATGCTCCCAAGACCGGGAGAAAAGCGCTTCGGGGTGGTGTTCTCTCCGTGCCAATGGAGGACCTCCCTGGCTGCCCCCAAAGGCCGGTTTGCAAGCACTCCCACTCGCTGTTCCCGCCAGCCATGCACAATCCTCCAAAACCCCGGAGAAAAGCGCTTCGGGGTGGTGTTCTCTCCCTGCCCATGGAAGACCTCCCGGGGTGCCCCCAAAGGCCGGTTTGCAAGCACTCCCACTCGCTGTTCCCGCCATCCGCGCACAATGCTCCCAAGCCCGGGAGAAAAGCATTTTGGGGTGGTGCTCACACCGGGCCCTGGAAGACCTCCCCGGCTGCCTCCAAAGGACGGTTTTCAAGCACTCCTGCCTGCTGTTCCCGCCACCCGCGCACAATGCTCCCAAGCCCGGGAGAAAAGCGCTTCGGGGTGGTGCTCTCTACAGGCCCTTGGAAGACCTCCCCGGCTGCCTCCAAAGGCCGGTTTGCAAGGACTCCTTCCTGCTGTTCCCGCCATCCGCGCACAATGCTCCCAAGCCCGGGAGAAAAGCATTTTGGGGTGGTGCTCACACCGGGCCCTGGAAGACCTCCCCGGCTGCCTCCAAAGGACGGTTTTCAAGCACTCCTGCCTGCTGTTCCCGCCACCCGCGCAGAATGCTCCCAAGCACGGGAGAAAAGCGCTTCGGGGTGGTGCTCTCTACAGGCCCTTGGAAGACCTCCCCGGCTGCCTCCAAAGGCCGGTTTTCAAGCACTCCTGCCTGCTGTTCCCGCCACCCGCGCACAATGCTACCAAGCCCGGGAGAAAAGCGCTTCGGGGTGGTGCTCTCTCCGGGCCCTTGCCCCTGAGCCTGGGGGCCAGGCAGTTGGAACACACTCCCAGGCCAAGGCAGAACGACATGCACACGTCTGTTCCTGCCCCCTACACCGGCAGAGAGCTCGGGGGAGCCAGAGACTGCCAGGCTGCTGCTGGGCTGGCTGCCTGTGTGGGATGGGGCAGAGCCGATCTAGGGGCAAGTTGGGCCTCTTGCTCTAACTGCTGGCCTGAGGCTGCTGGGTCAAAGAGGTCTTGGGCATCCAGCCCTTTGCTGGTCCCTTCCCTCTGACGAGGCCCTCTGAGCTCCAGCACCTTGCAGTGTGGAGACAGCCCCTGCCAGCAACCTCCTCTCCAAAGAGGCCTCAACCGAGGCCTACGCCCAGGGGAAAAGCACCAGCGGGGATGATCCTGGGGCGGCGCACGGACATGTCTGGACCCAGTCCCCACAGCCTGCCCCTTGGTGTGGCAGTAACCCCGGAGGCCAGGAAGGTCTGGGCAAGGCTGGCCAGGGGCAGGGGCCCTGCTGGGTCCTGCCCCTGGCCTGTGAGGCCTCTGAGCACAACCGGCCCTCTCCCACTGGAAGACCTCCCCAGCTGCCTCCAAAGTCCTGTTTGCAAACACTCCCGCCCGCTGTTCACGCCAGGCTCGCACAATGCTCCCAAGCCCGGGAGAAAAGCGCTTCGGGGTGGTGCTCTCTCCGGGCCCTTGCCCCTGAGCCTGGGGGCCAGGCAGTGGGTCCACACTTCCAGACCAAGGCAGAACCACATGCACACGTCTGTTCCTGACCCCTGCACCGGCAGAGAGCTCGGGGGAGCCAGAGTCTGTCAGGCAGGTGCTGGGCTGGCCGCCTGTGTGGGAAGGGGCAGAGCCGACCTAGGGGCAAGTTGGGCCTCTTCCTCTCCCTGCTGCCCTGAGGCTGCTGGGCCAAAGACGTCTTGGGCATCCAGCCCCTTGCTGGTCCCTTCCCTCTGACGAGGCCCTCTGAGCTCCAGCACCTTGCAGTGTGGAGACAGCCCCTGCCAGCAACCTCCTCTCCAATGAGGCCTCAACCGAGGCCTAGGCCCAGGGGAAAGGCACCAGCGGGGATGAGCCTGGGGAGGCGCCCGGGCATGTCTGGACCCAGTCCCCGCAGCCTGCCCCTTGGTGGGGCAGTACCCCCGGAGGCCAGGAAGGTCTGTGCAAGGCTGCCAGGGGCAGGGACAGCGCTGGGTCCTGCCCCTGGCCTGTGGGACGTCTGAGCACAACCGGCACTCTCCCGCTGGAAGACCTCCCCGTCTGCCTCGAAAGGCCGGTTTGCAAGCACTCCCGCCCGCTGTTCCCGCCAGGCACGCACAATGCTCCCAAGCCCGGGAGAAAAGCGCTTCGGGGTGGTGCTCTCTCCGGGCCCTTGCCCCTAAGCCTGCGGGCCAGGCAGGGGGAACACACTCCCAGGCCAAGACAGAACGACATGAACACGTCTGTTCCTGCCCCCTACACCGGCAGAGAGCTCGGGGGAGCCAGAGTCTCTCAGGCAGGTGCTGGGCTGGCCGCCTGTGTGGGAAGGGGCAGAGCCGACCTAGGGGCAAGTTGGGCCTCTTGCTCTCCCTGCTGCCCTGAGGCTGCTGGGCCAAAGACGTCTTGGGCATCCAGCCCTTTGCTGGTCCCTTCCCTCTGACGAGGCCCTCTGAGCTCCAGCACCTTGCAGTGTGGAGACAGCACCTGCCAGCAATCTCCTCTCCAAGGAGGCCTCAACCGAGGCCTAGGCCCAGGGGAAAGGCACCAGCGGGGATGAGCCTGGGGAGGCGCCCGGGCATGTCTGGACCCAGTCCCCGCAGCCTGCCCCTTGGTGGGGCAGTACCCCTGGAGGCCAGGAAGGTCTGGGCAAGGCTTACCAGGGGCAGGGGACCTGCTGGGCCCTGCCCATGGCCTGTGGGGCCTCTGAGCACAACCGGCCCTCTCCCACTGGAAGACCTCCCCGGCTGCCTCCAAAGGCCATTTTGCACGCACTCCCGCCCACTGTTCCCACCAAGCGCGCACAATGCTCCCAAGCCCGGGAGAAAAGCGCTTCGGGGTGGTGCTCTCTCCGGGCCCTTGCCCCTGAGCCTGGGGGCCAGGCAGGGGGTCCACACTCCCAGGCCAAGGCAGAACCACATGCACACGTCTGTTCCTGACCCCTGCACCGGCAGAGAGCTCGGGGGAGCCAGAGTCTGTCAGGCAGCTGCTGGGCTGGCCGCCTTTGTGGGAAGGGGCAGAGCCGACCTAGGGGCAAGTTGGGCCTCTTGCTCTCCCTGCTGCCCTGAGGCTGCTGGGCCAAAGAGGTCTTGGGCATCCAGCCCTTTGCTTGTCCCTTCCCTCTGACGAGACCCTCTGAGCTCCAGCACCTTGCAGTGTGGAGACAGCCCCTGCCAGCAACCTCCTCTCCAAGGAGGCCTCAACCGAGACCTAGGACCAGGGGAAAGGCACCAGCGGGGATGAGCCTGGGGAGGCGCCCGGGCATGTCTGGACCCAGTCCCCGCAGCCTGCCCCTTGGTGGGGCAGTACCCCCGGAGGCCAGGAAGGTCTGGGAAAGGCTGGCCAGGGGCAGGGGACCTGCTGGGTCCTGCCCCTGGCCTGTGGGGCCTCTGAGCACAACCGGCCCTCTCCCACTGGAAGACCTCCCCGGCTGCCTCCAAAGTCCTGTTTGCCAACACTCCCACCCGCTGTTCACGCCAGACTTGCACAATGCTCCCAAGCCCGGGAGAAAAGTGCTTCGGGGTGGTGCTCTCTCCGGGCCCTTGCCCCTGAGCCTGGGGGCAAGGCATGGGGAACACACTCCCAGGCCAAGGCAGAACCACATGCCCACGTCTGTTCCTGTCCCCTGCACCGGCAGAGAGCTTGGGGGAGCCAGAGTCTGTCAGGGAGCTGCTGGGTTGGCCGCCTGTGTGGGAAGGGGCAGAGCCGCCCTAGGGGCAAGTTGGGCCTCTTGCTCTCCCTGCTGCCCTGAGGCTGCTGGGCCAAAGACGTCTTGGGCATCCAGCCCCTTACTGGTCCCTTCCCTCTGACGAGGCCCTCTGAGCTCCAGCACCTTGCAGTGTGGAGACAGCCCCTGCCAGCAACCTCCTCTCCAAGGAGGCCTCAACCGAGGCCTAGGCCCAGGGGAAAGGCACCAGCGGGGATGAGCCAGGGGAGGCGCCCGAGCATGTCTGGACCCAGTCCCCGCAGCCTGCCCCTTGGTGGGGCAGTACCCCCGGAGGCCAGGAAGGTCTGGGTAAGGCTGGCCAGGGGCAGGGGCCCTGCTGGGTCCTGCCCCTGGCCGGTGGGGCCTCTGAGCACAACCGGCCCTCTCCCACTGGAAGACCTCCCCGGCTGCCTCCAAAGGACGGTTTGCAAGCGTTCCCGGCCACTGTTACCAGCAGGCGGGCACAATGCTCCTAAGCCCGGTAGAAAAGCGCTTCAGGGTGGTGCTCTCTCTGGGCCCTTGCCCCTGAGCCTGGGGGCAAGGCAGGGTGTCCACACTCCCAGGCCAAGGCAGAACCACATGCACACGTCTGATCTGCCCCCTGCACCGGCAGAGAGCTCGGGGGAGCCAGAGTCTGTCAGGCAGCTGCTGGGCTGGCCGCCTGTGTGGGAAGTGGCAGAGCCGACCTAGGGGCAAGTTGGGCCTCTTGCTCTCCCTGCTGCCCTGAGGCTGCTGGGCCAAAGAGGTCTTGGGCATCCAGCCCCTTGCTGGTCCCTTCCCTCTGACGAGGCCCTCTGAGCTCCAGCACCTTGCAGTGTGGAGACAGCCCCTGCCAGCAACCTCCTCTCCAAGGAGGCCTCAACCGAGGCCTAGGCCCAGGGGAAAGGCACCAGCGGGGATGAGCCTGGGGAGGCGCCCGGCCATGTCTGGACCCAGTCCCCGCAGACTGCCCCTTGGTGGGGCAGTACCCCCGGAGGCCAGGAAGGTCTGGGCAAGGCTGGCCAGCGGCAGGGGCCCTGCTGGGTCCTGCCCCTGGCCTGTGGGGCCTCTGAGCACAACCGGCCCTCTCCCACTGGAAGAACTCCCCGGCTGCCTCCAAAGGCCAGTTTGCCAACACTCCCGCCCGCTGTTCCCGCCAGGCAAGCACAATGCTTCCAAGCCCGGGAGAAAAGCGCTTCGGGGTGGTGCTCTCCTCGGGCCCTTGCCCCTGAGCCTGGGGGCCAGGCAGTTGGTCCACACTCCCAGACCAAGGCAGAACCACATGCACACGTCTGTTCCTGACCCCTGCACCGGCAGAGAGCTCAGGGGAGCCAGAGTCTGCAGGCAGCTGCTGGGCTGGCCGCCTGTGTGGGAAGGGGCAGAGCCAACCTAGGGGCAAGTTGGGCCTCTTCCTCTCCCTGCTGCCCTGAGGCTGCTGGGCCAAAGAGGTCTTGGGCATCCAGCCCCTTGCTGGTCCCTTCCCTCTGACGAGGCCCTTTGAGCTCCAGCACCTTGCAGTGTGGAGACAGCCCCTGCCAGCAACATCCTCTCCAAGGAGGCCTCAACCGAGGCCTAGGCCCAGGGGAAAGGCACCAGCGGGGATGAGCCTGGGGAGGCGCCCGGGCATGTCTGGACCCAGTCCCCGCAGCCTGCCCCTTGGTGGGGCAGTACCCCCGGAGGCCAGGAAGATCTGGGCAAGGCTGGCCAGGGGCAGGGGCCCTGCTGGGTCCTCCCCATGGCCTGTGGGGCCTCTGAGCACAACCGGCCCTCTCCCACTGGAAGACCTCCCCGGCTGCCTCCAAAGGCCAGTTTGCCAACACTCCTGCCCGCTCTTCCCGCCAGGCACGCACAATGCTCCCAAGCCCGGGAGAAAAGCGCTTCAGGGTGGTGCTCTCTCCGGGCCCTTGCCCCTGAGCCTGGGGGCAAGGCAGGGTGTCCACACTCCCAGGACAAGGCAGAACCACATGCACACGTCTGATCTGCCCCCTACACCGGCAGAGAGCTCGGGGGAGCCAGAGTCTGTCAGGCAGCTGCTGGGCTGGCCGCCTGTGTGGGAAGGGGCAGAGCCGACCTAGGGGCAAGTTGGGCCTCTTGCTCTCCCTGCTGCCCTGAGGCTGCTGGGCCAAAGAGGTCTTGGGCATCCAGCCCCTTGCTGGTCCCTTCCCTCGGACGAGGCCCTCTGAGCTCCAGCACCTTGCAGTGTGGAGACAGCCCCTGCCAGCAACCTCCTCTCCAAGGAGTCCTCAACCGAGGCCTAGGCCCAGGGCAAAGGCACCAGCGGGGATGAGCCTGGGGAGGCGCCCGGGCATGTCTGGACCCAGTCCCCGCAGCCTGCCCCTTGGTGGGGCAGTACCCCCGGAGGCCAGGAAGGTCTGGGCAAGGCTGCCAGGGGCAGGGACACTGCTGGGTCCTGCCCCTGGCCTGTGGGGCGTCTGAGCACAACCGGCACTCTCCCGCTGGAAGACCTCCCCGTCTGCCTCGAAAGGCCGGTTTGCAAGCACTCCCGCCCGCTGTTCCCGCCCGGCACGCACAATGCTCCCAAGCCCGGGCGAAAAGCGCTTCGGGGTGGTGCTCTCACCGGGCCCTTGCCCCTGAGCCTGGGGGCCAGGCAGGGGGAACACACTCCCAGGCCGAGGCAGAACGACATGCACACGTCTGTTCCTGCCCCCTACACCGGCAGAGAGCTCGGGGGAGCCAGAGACTGCCAGGCTGCTGCTGGGCTGGCCGCCTGTGTGGGACGGGGCAGAACCGACCTAGGAGCAAGTTGAGCCTCTTGCTCTCCCTGCTGCCCTGAGGCTGCTGGGTCAAAGAGGTCTTGGGCATCCAGCCCTTTGCTGGTCCCTTCCCTCTGACGAGGCCCTCTGATCTCCAGCACCTTGCAGTGTGGAGACAGACCCTGCCAGCAACCTCCTCTCCAAGGAGGCCTCAACCGAGGCCTAGGCCCAGGGGAAAGGCACCAGCGGGGATGAGCCTGGGGAGGCGCCCGGGGATGTCTGGACCCAGTCCCCGCAGCCTGCCCCTTGGTGGGGCAGTTCCCCCGGAGGCCAGGAAGGTCTGGGAAAGGCTGGCCAGGGTCAGGGGCCCTGCTGGGTCCTGCCCCTGGCCTGTGGGGCCTCTGAGCACAACCGGCCCTCTCCCACTGGAAGACCTCCCCGGCTGCCTCCAAAGGCCGGTTTGCAAGCGCTCCCGCCCACTGTTCCCAGCTGGCGGGCACAATGCTCCCAAGCCCGGGAGAAAAGCGCTTCAGGGTGGTGCTCTCTCCGGGCCCTTGCCCCTGAGCCTGGGGTCAAGGCACGGTGTCCACACTCCCGGGCCAAGTCAGAACCACATGCACACGTCTGTTCCTGCCCCCTGCACCGGCAGAGAGCTCGGGGGAGCCAGAGTCTGTCAGGCAGCTGCTGGGCTGGCCGCCTGTGTGGGAAGGGGCAGAGCCGACCTAGGGGCAAGTTGGGCCTCTTGCTCTCCCTGCTGCCCTGAGGCTGCTGGGCCAAAGAGGTCTTGGGCATCCAGCCCCTTGCTGGTCCCTTCCCTCTGACGAGGCCCTCTGAGCTCCAGCACATTGCAGTGTGGAGACAGCCCCTGCCAGCAACCTCCTCTCCAAGGAGGCCTAAACCGAGGCCTAGGCACAGGGGAAAGGCACCAGCGGGGATGAGCCTGGGGAGGCGCCCGGGCATGTATGGACCCAGTCCCCTCAGCCTGCCCCTTGGTGGGGCAGTACCCCCGGAGGCGAGGAAGGTCTGGCAAAGGCTGGCCAGGGGCAGGGGTCCTGCTGGGTCCTGCCCCTGGCCTGTGGGGCCTCTGAGCACAACCGGCCCTCTCCCACTGGAAGACGTCCCCGGCTGCCTCCAAAGGCCGGTTTGCAAGCACTCCCGCCCACTGTTCCAACCAAGGGCGCACAACGCTCCCAAGCCCGGGAGAAAATCGCCTCGGGGTGGTGCTCTCTCCGGGCCCTTTCCCCTGAGCCTGGGGGCCAGGCAGGGTGTCCACACTCCCAGGCCAAGGCAGAACAACATGCACACGTCTGTTCCTGCCCCATGCACCGGCAGAGAGCTCGGGGGAGCCAAAGTCTGTCAGGCAGCTGCTGGGCTGGCCGCCTGTGTGGGAAGGGGCAGAGCCGACCTAGGGGCAAGTTGGGCCTCTTGCTCTCCCTGCTGCCCTGAGGCTGCTGGGCCAAAGAGATCTTGGGCATCCAGCCCCTTGCTTGTCCCTTCCCTCTGACGAGGCCCTCTGAGCTCCAGCACCTTGCAGTGTGGAGACAGCCCCTGCCAGCAACCTCCTCTCCAAGGAGGCCTCAACCGAGGCCTAGGCCTAGGGGAAAGGCACCAGCGGGGATGAGCCTGGGGAGGCGCCCGGGCATGTCTGGACCCAGTCCCCGCAGCCTGCCACTTGGTGGGGCAGTACCCCCGGAAGCCAGGAAGGTCTGGGCAAGGCTGGCCAGGGGCAGGGGCCCTGCTGGGTCCTGCCCCTGGCCTGTGGGGCCTCTGAGCACAACCGGCCCTCTCCCACTGGAAGACTTCCCCGGCTGCCTCCAAAGGCCGGTTTGCCAACACTCCCGCCCGCTGTTCCCGCCAGGCACGCACAATTCTCCCAAGCCCGGGAGAAAAGCGCTTCGGGGTGGTGCTCTCTCGGGGCCCTTGCCCCTGAGCGTGGGGGCGAGGCAGTGGGTCCACACTCCCAGACCAACGCAGAACCACATGCACACGTCTGTTCCTGACCCCTGCACCGGCAGAGAGCTCGGGGGAGCCAGAGTCTGTCAGGCAGCTGATGGGCTGGCCGCCTGTGTGGGAAGGGGCAGAGCCGACCTAGGGGCAAGTTGGGCCTCTTCCTCTCCCTGCTGCCCTGAGGCTGCTGGGCCAAAGAGGTCTTGGGCATCCAGCCCCTTGCTGGTCTCTTCCCTCTGACGAGGCCCTCTGAGCTCCAGCACCTTGCAGTGTGGAGACAGCCCCTGCCAGCAACCTCCTCTCCAAGGAGGCCTCAACTGAGGCCTAGGCCCAGGGGAAAGGCACCAGCGGGGATGAGCCTGGGGAGGCGCCCGGCCATGTGTGGACCCAGTCCCCGCAGCCTGCCCCTTGGTGGGGCAGTACCCCCGGAGGCCAGGAGGGTCTGGGCAAGGCTGCCAGGGGCAGGGACACTGCTGGGTCCTGCCCCTGGCCTGTGGGGCGTCTGAGCACAACCGGCACTCTCCCGCTGGAAGACCTCCCCGGCTGCCTCCAAAGGCCGGTTTGCAAGCACTCATGCCCGTTGTTCCCACCAGCCGCGCACAATGCTCCCAAGCCCGGGAGTAAAGCATTTTGGGGTGGTGCTCACTCCGGGCCCTTGGAAGACCTCCCCGGCTGCCTCCAAAGGCCAGTTTGCAAGCAGTCCTGCCTGCTGTTCCCGCCAGCCGCGCACAATGTTCCCAAGCCCGGGAGAAAAGCGCTTCGGGGTGGTGCTCTCTCCGGGCACTTTCAAGACCTCCCCGGCTGCCCCCAAAGGCCGGTTTGTAAGTACTCATTCCCGCTGCTTCCGCCATCCACGCACAATGCTCCCAAGCCCGGGAGAAAAGCATTTTGGGGTGGTGCTCTCTCCGGGCCCTTGGAAGACCTCCCGGGCTGCCTCCAAAGGCCGGTTTGCAAGCATTCATGTCCGTTGTTCCCGACAGCCGCGCACAATGCTCCCAAGCCCGAGAGAAAAGCATTTTGGGGTGATGATCAGTCCGGCCCTTGGAAGACCTCCCCGGCTGCCTCCAAAGGACAGTTTGCAAGCACTCATGCCCGCTGTTCCCGCCAGCCACGCACAATGCTCCCAAGACCGTGAGAAAAGCGCTTCGGGGTGGTGTTCTCTCAGGGACCATGGAGGACCTCCCCGGCTGCCCCCAAAGGCCGGTTTGCAAGCATTCCCACTCGCGGTTCCCGCCAGGCACACACAATGTTCCAAAACCCCGGAGAAAAGCGCTTCGAGGTGGTGCTCTCTCCAGGCCCTTGGAAGACCTCCTCGGCTGCCTCCAAAGGCCGGTTTGCAAGCACTCCTGCCTGCTGTTCCCGCCACGCGCGCACAATTCTCCCAAGCCCGGAAGAAAAGCATTTTGGGGTAGTGCTCTCTCCGGGCCCTTGGAAGACCTCCCGGGCTGCCTCCAAAGGCCGGTTTGCAAGCACTCATGTCCGCTGTTCCCGACAGCAACGCACAATGCTCCCAAGCCCGGGAGAAAAGCATTTTGGGGTGGTGATCAGTCCGGGCCCTTGGAAGACCTCCCCGGCTGCCTCCAAAGGACAGTTTGCAAGAACTCATGCCCGCTGTTCCCGCCAGGCACGCACAATGCTCCCAAGCCCGGGAGAAAAGCGCTTCGGGGTGGTGCTCTCACCGGGCCCTTGCCCCTGAGCCTGGGGGCAATGCAGGGGGAACACACTCCCAGGCCAAGGCAGAACCACATGCACACGTCTGTTCCTGGTCCCTGCACCGGCAGAGAGCTCGGGGGAGCCAGAGTATACCAGGCAGCTGCTGGGTTGGCGGCCTGTGTGGAAAGGGGCAGAGCCGACCTAGGGGCAAGTTGGGCCTCTTGCTCTCCCTGCTGCCCTGAGGCTGCTGGGCCAAAGAGGTCTTGGGCATCCAGCCCCTTGCTGGTCCCTTCCCTCTGACGAGGCCCTCTGAGCTCCAGCACCTTGCAGTGTGGAGACAGCCCCTGCCAGCAACCTCCTCTCCAAGGAGGCCTCAACCGAGGCCTAGGCCCAGGGGAAAGGCACCAGCGGGGATGAGCCTGGGGAGGCGCCCGGGCATGTCTGGACCCAGTCCCCGCAGCCTGCCCCTTGGTGGGGCAGTACCCCCGGAGGCCAGGAAGGTCTAGGCAAGGCTGCCAGGGGCAGGGACACTGCTGGGTCCTGCCCCTGGCCTGTGGGGCGTCTGAGCACAACCAGCACCCTCCCGCTGGAAGACCTCCCCGTCTGCCTCCAAAGGCCTGTTTGCAAGCACTCCCACCCGCTGTTCCCGCCAGGCACGCACAATGCTCCCAAGCCCGGGAGAAAAGCGCTTCGGGGTGGTGCTCTCCTCGGGCCCTTGCCCCTGAGCCTGGGGGCCAGGCAGGTGGAACACACTCCCAGGCCAAGGGAGAACGACATGCACACGTCTGTTCCTGCCCCCTACACCGGCAGAGAGCTCGGGGGAGCCAGAATCTCTCAGGCAGCTGCTGGGCTGGCCGCCTGTGTGGGAAGTGGCAGAGCCGACCTAGGGGCATGTTGGGCCTCTGCTCTCCCTGCTGCCCTGAGGCTGCTGGGCCAAAGAGGTCTTGGGCATCCAGCCCCTTGCTGGTCCCTTCCCTCTGACGAGGCCCTCTGAGCTCCAGCACCTTGCAGTGTGGAGACAGCCCCTGCCAGCAACCTCCTCTCCAAGGAGGCCTAAACCGAGGCCTAGCCCCAGGGGAAAGGCACCAGCGGGGAAGAGCCTGGGGAGGCGCCCGGGCATGTCTGGACCCAGTCCCCGCAGCCTGCCCCTTGGTGGGGCAGTACCCCCGGAGGCCAGGAAGGTCTGGGCAAGGCTGGCCAGGGGCAGGGGCCCTGCTGGGCCCTTGCCCCTGGCCTGTGGGGCCTCTGAGCACAACCGGCCCTCTCCCACTGGAAGACCTCCCCGGCTGCCTCCAAAGGCCGGTTTGCCAACACTCCCGCCCGCTGTTCCCGCCAGGCACGCACAATGCTCCCAAGCCCGGGAGAAAAGCGCTTTGGGGTGTTGCTCTCTCCGGGCCCTTGCCCCTGAGCGTGGGGGCCATGCAGTGGGTCCACACTCCCAGACCAAGGCAGAACCACATGCCCACGTCTGTTCCTGTCCCCTGCACCGGCAGAGAGCTCGGAGGAGCCAGAGTCTGTCAGGCAGCTGCTGGGCTGGCCGCCTGTGTGGGAAGGGGCAGAGCCGACCTAGGGGCAAGTTGGGCCTCTTGCTCTCCCTGCTGCCCTGAGGCTGCTGGGCCAAAGAGGTCTTCGGCATCCAGCACCTTGCTGGTCCCTTCCCTCTGACGAGGCCCTCTGAGCTCCAGCACCTTGCAGTGTGGAGACAGCCCCTGCCAGCAACCTCCTCTCCAAGGAGGCCTCAACCGAGGCCTAGGCCCAGGGGAAAGGCACCAGCGGCGATGAGCCTGGGGAGGCGCCCGGGCATGTCTGGACCCAGTCCCCGCAGCCTGCCCCTTGGTGGGGCAGTACCCCCGGAGGCCAGGAAGGTCTAGGCAAGGCTGCCAGGGGCAGGGACACTGCTGGGTCCTGCCCCTGGCCTGTGGGGCGTCTGAGCACAACCAGCACCCTCCCGCTGGAAGACCTCCCCGTCTGCCTCCAAAGGCCTGTTTGCAAGCACTCCCACCCGCTGTTCCCGTCAGGCACGCACAATGCTCCCAAGCCCGGGAGAAAAGTGCTTCGGGGTGGTGCTCTCCTCGGGCCCTTGCCCCTGAGCCTGGGGGCCAGGCAGGTGGAACACACTCCCAGGCCAAGGGAGAACGACATGCACACGTCTGTTCCTGCCCCCTACACCGGCAGAGAGCTCGGGGGAGCCAGAGTCTCTCAGGCAGCTGCTGGGCTGGCCGCCTGTGTGGGAAGTGGCAGAGCCGACCTAGGGGCATGTTGGGCCTCTGCTCTCCCTGCTGCCCTGAGGCTGCTGGGCCAAAGAGGTCTTGGGCATCCAGCCCCTTGCTGGTCCCTTCCCTCTGACGAGGCCCTCTGAGCTCCAGCACCTTGCAGTGTGGAGACAGCCCCTGCCAGCAACCTCCTCTCCAAGGAGGCCTAAACCGAGGCCTAGCCCCAGGGGAAAGGCACCAGCGGGGAAGAGCCTGGAGAGGCGTCCGGGCATGTCTGGACCCAGTCCCCGCAGCCTGCCCCTTGGTGGGGCAGTACCCCCGGAGGCCAGGAAGGTCTGGGCTAGGCTGGCCAGGGGCAGGGGCCCTGCTGGGCCCTGCCCCTGGCCTGTGGGGCCTCTGAGCACAACCGGCCCTCTCCCACTGGAAGACCTCCCCGGCTGCCTCCAAAGGCCGGTTTGCCAACACTCACGCCTGCTGTTCCCGCCAGGCACGCACAATGCTCCCAAGCCCGGGAGAAAAGCGCTTTGGGGTGTTGCTCTCTCCGGGCCCTTGCCCCTGAGCGTGGGGGCAAGGCAGTGGGTCCACACTCCCAGACCAAGGCAGAACCACATGCCCACGTCTGTTCCTGTCCCCTGCACCGGCAGAGAGCTCGGAGGAGCCAGAGTCTGTCAGGCAGCTGCTGGGCTGGCCGCCTGTGTGGGAAGGGGCAGAGCCGACCTAGGGGCAAGTTGGGCCTCTTCCTCTCCCTGCTGCCCTGAGGCTGCTGGGCCAAAGAAGTCTTCGGCATCCAGCACCTTGCTGGTCCCTTCCCTCTGACGAGGCCCTCTGAGCTCCAGCACCTTGCAGTGTGGAGACAGCCCCTGCCAGCAACCTCCTCTCCAAGGAGGCCTCAACCGAGGCCTAGGCCCAGGGGAAAGGCACCAGCAGGGATGAGCCTGGGGAGGCGCCCGGGCATGTCTGGACCCAGTCCCCGCAGCCTGCCCCTTGGTGGGGCTGTAACCCCGGAGGCAGGAAGGTCTGGGCAAGGCTGGCCAGGGGCAGGGGCCCTGCTGGGCCCTTCCCCTGGCCTGTGGGGCCTCTGAGCACAACCGGCCCTCTCCCACTGGAAGACCTCCCCGGCTGCCTCCAAAGGCCGGTTTGCAAGCACTCCCGCCCACTGTTCCCAACAAGCGCGCACAATGCTCCCAAGCCCGGGAGAAAAGCGCTTCGGGGTGGTGCTCTCTCCGGGCCCTTGCCCCTGAGCCTGGGGGCCAGGCAGGGGGTCCACACTCCCAGGCCAAGGCAGAACCACATGCACACGTCTGTTCCTGACCCCTGCACCGGCAGAGAGCTCGGGGGAGCCAGAGTCTGTCAGGCAGCTGCTGGGCTGGCCGCCTGTGTGGGAAGGGGCAGAGCCGACCTAGGGGCAAGTTGGGCCTCTTGCTCTCCCTGCTGCCCTGAGGCTGCTGGGCCATAGAGGTCTTGGGCATCCAGCCCCTTGCTGGTCCCTTCCCTCTGACGAGGCCCTCTGAGCTCCAGCACCTTGCAGTGTGGAGACAGCCCCTGCCAGCAACCTCCTCTCCAAGGAGGCCTCAACCGAGGACTAGGCCCAGGGGAAAGGCACCAGCGGGGATGAGCCAGTGGAGGCGCACGGGCATGTCTGGACCCAGTCCCCGCAGCCTGCCCCTTGGTGGGGCAGTACCCCCGGAGGCCAGGAAGGTCTGGGCAAGGCTGCCAGGGGCAGGGACACTGCTGGGTCCTGCCCCTGGCCTGTGGGGCCTCTGAGCACAACCGGCACTCTCCCACTGGAAGACCTGCCCGGCTGCCTCCAAAGGCCGGTTTGCAAGCGCTCCCGCCCACTGTTCCCAGCAGGCGTGTACAATGCTCCCAAGCCCGGGAGAAAAGCGCTTCAGGGTGGTGCTCTCTCCGGGCCCTTGCTCCTGAGCCTGGGGGCAAGGCACGGTGTCCACAATCCCAGGCCAAGTCAGAACCACATGCACACCTCTGATCTGCCCCCTGCACCGGCAAAGAGCTCGGGGGAGCCAGAGTATGTCAGGCAGCTGCTGGGCTAGCCGCCTGTGTGGGAAGGGGCAGAGCCGACCTAGGGGCAAGTTGTGCCTCTTGCTCTCCCTGCTGCCCTGAGGCTGCTGGGCCAAAGAGGTCTTGGGCGTCCAGCCCCTTGCTGGTCCCTTCCCTCTGACGAGGCCCTCTGAGCTCCAGCACCTTGCAGTGTGGAGACAGCCCCTGCCAGCAACCTCCTCTCCAAGAGGCCTAAACCGAGGCCTAGGCCCAGGGGAAAGGCACCAGTGGGGATGAGCCTGGGGAAGCGCCCGGGCATGTCTGGACCCAGTCCCCGCAGCCTGCCCCTTGGTGGGGCAGTACCCCTGAGGCCAGGAAGGTCTGGGAAAGGCTGGCCAGGGGCAGGGGACCTGCTGGGTCCTGCCCCTGGCCTGTGGGGCCTCTGAGCACAACCGGCCCTCTCCCAATGGAAGACCTCCCCGGCTGCCTCCAAAGGCCGGTTTGCAAGCACTCCCGCCCACTGTTCCCACAAAGCACGCACAATGCTCCCAAGCCCGGGAGAAAAGCGCTTCGGGGTGTTGCTCTCTCCGGGCCCTTGCCCCTGAGCCTGGGGTCCAGGCAGTGGGTCCACACTCCCAGACCAAGGCAGAACCACATGCACACGTGTGTTCCTGCCCCCTACACCGGCAGAGAGCTCGGGGGAGCCAGAGACTGCCAGGCTGCTGCTGGGCTGGCTGCCTGTGTGGTACGGGGCAGAGCCGACCTAGGGGCATGTTGGGCCTCTTGCTCTCCCTGGTGCCCTGAGGCTGCTGGGTCAAAGAGGTCTTGGGCATCCAGCGCTTTGCTGGTGCCTTCCCTCTGACGAGGCCCTCTAAGCTCCAGCACCTTGCAGTGTGGAGACAGCCCCTGTCAGCAACCTCCTCTCCAAAGAGTCCTCAACCGAGGCCTACAACCAGGGGAAAGGCACCAGCGGGGATGATCCTGGGGAGGCGCACAGACATGTCTGGACCCAGTCTCCTCAGCCTGCCCCTTGGTGGGGCAGTACCCCCGGAGGCCAGGAAGGTCTGGGCAAGTCTGGCCAGGGGCAGGGGCCCTGCTCGGTCCTGACCCTGGCCTGTGGGGCCTCTGAGCACAACCGGCCCTCTCCCACTGGAAGACCTCCCCGGCTGCCTCCAAAGTCCTGTTTGCAACACTCCCGCCCGCTGTTCACGTCAGGAATGCACAAAGCTCCCAAGCCGGGGAGAAAAGCGCTTCGGAGTGGTGCTCTGTCCGGGCCCTTGCCCATGAGCCTGGGGGCAAGGCAGGGAGAACACACTCCCAGGCCAAGGCAGAACCACATGCCCACATCTGTTCCTGTCCCCTGCACCGGCAGAGAGCTTGGGGGAGCCAGAGTCTGTCAGGCAGCTGCTGGGTTGGCCGCCTGTGTGGGAAGGGGCAGAGCCGCCCTAGGGGCAAGTTGGGCGTCTTGCTCTCCCTGCTGCCCTGAGGCTGCTGGGCCAAAGATGTCTTGGGCATCCAGCCCTTTACTGGTCCCTTCTCTCTGACGAGGCTGTCTGAGCTGCAGCACCTTGCAGTGTGGAGACAGCCCCTGCCAGCAACCTCCTCTCCAAGGAGGCCTCAACCGAGGCCTAGGCCCAGGGGAAAGGCACCAGCGGGGATGAGCCAGGGGAGGCGCCCGAGCATGTCTGGACCCAGTCCCCGCAGCCTGCCCCTTGGTGGGGCAGTACCCCCGGAGGCCAGGAAGGTCTGGGCAAGGCTGGCCAGGGGCAGGGGCCCTGCTGCGTCCTGCCCTTGGCCTGTGGGGCCTCTGAGCACAACCGGCCCTCTCCCACTGGAAGACTTCCCCGGCTGCCTCCAAAGGCCGGTTTGCAAGCGCTCCCGCCCACTGTTCCCAGCAGGCGTGCACAATGCTCCTAAGCCCGGGAGAAAAGCGCTTCGGGGTGGTGCTCTCTCCGGGCCCTTGCCCCTGAGCCTGGGGGCAAGGCAGGGTGTCCACACTCCCAGGCCAAGGCAGAACCACATGCACACGACTGATCTGCCCCCTGCACCGGCAGAGAGCTCGGGGGAGCCAGAGTCTGTCAGGCAGCTGCTGGGCTGGCCGCCTGTGTGGGAAGGGGCAGAGCCGACCTAGGGGCAAGTTGGGCCTCTTGCTCTCCCTGCTGCCCTGAGGCTGCTGGGCCAAAGAGGTCTTGGGCATCCAGCCCCTTGCTGGTCCCTTCCCTCTGACGAGGCCCTCTGAGCTCCAGCACCTTGCAGTGTGGAGACAGCCCCTGCCAGCAACCTCCTCTCCAAGGAGGCCTCAACCGAGGCCTAGGCCCAGGGGAAAGGCACCAGCGGGGATGAGCCTGGGGAGGCGCCCGGGCATGTCTGGACCCAGTCCCCGCAGCCTGCCCCTTGGTGGGGCAGTACCCCCGGAGGCCAGGAAGGTCTGGGCAAGGCTGGCCAGGGGCAGGGGCCCTGCTGGGTCCTGCCCCTGGCCTGTAGGGCCTCTGAGCACAACCGGCCCTCTCCCGCTGGAAGACCTCCCCGGCTGCCTCCAAAGGCCAGTTTGCCAACACTCCTGCCCGCTGTTCCCGCCAGGCACGCACAATGCTCCCAAGCCCAGGAGAAAAGCGCTTCGGGGTGGTGGTCTCTCCGGGCCCCTGCCCCTGAGCCTGGGGGCCAGGCAGGGGATCCACAGTCCCAGGCCAAGGCAGAACCACATGCACACGTCTGTTCCTGCCCCCTCTACCGGCAGAGAGCTGGGGGGAGCCAGAGTCTGTCAGGCAGCTGCTGGGCTGGCCGCCTGTGTGGGAAGGGGCAGAGCCGACCTAGGGGAAGTTGGGCCTCTTCCTCTCCCTGCTGCCCTGAGGCTGCTGGGCCAAAGAGGTCTTGGGTATCCAGCCCCTTGCTGGTCCCTTCCCGCTGCCGAGGCCCTCTGAGCTCCAGCACCTTGCAGTGTGGAGACAGCCCCTGCCAGCAACCTCCTCTCCAAGGAGGCCTCAACCGAGGCCTAGGCCCAGGGGAAAGGCACCAGCGGGGATGAGCCTGGGGAGGCGCCCGGGCATGTGTGGACCCAGTCCCCGCAGCCTGCCCCTTGGTGGGGTAGTAACCCCGGAGGCCAGGAAGGTCTGGGCAAGGCTGGCCAGGGGCAGGGGCCCTGCTGGGTCCTGCCCCTGGCCTGTGGGGCCTCTGAGCACAACCGGCCCTCTCCCACTGGAAGACCTCCCCGGCTGCCTCCAAAGGCCGGTTTGCCAACACTCCCGCCCGCTGTTCCCGCCAGGCCCGCACAATGCTCCCAAGCCCGGGAGAAAAGCGCTTCGGGGTGTTGCTCTCTCCGGGCCCTTGCCCATGAGCCTGGGGTCCAGGCAGTGTGTCCACACTCCCAGACCAAGGCAGAACCACATGCACACGTCTGTTCCTGACCCCTGCACCGGCAGAGCACTCGGGGGAGCCACAGTCTGTCAGGCAGCTGCTGGGTTGGCTGCCTGTGTGGGAAGGGGCAGAGCCGACCTAGGGGAAGTTGGGCCTCTTCCTCTCCCTGCTGCCCTGAGGCTGATGGGCCAAAGAGGTCTTGGGTATCCAGCCCCTTGCTGGTCCCTTCCCGCTGCCGAGGCCCTCTGAGCTCCAGCACCTTGCAGTGTGGAGACAGCCCCTGCCAGCAACCTCCTCTCCAAGGAGGCCTCAACCGAGGCCTAGGCCCAGGGGAAAGGCACCAGCGGGGATGAGCCTGGGGAGGCGCCCGGGCATGTGTGGACCCAGTCCCCGCAGCCTGCCCCTTGGTGGGGTAGTAACCCCGGAGGCCAGGAGGGTCTGGGCAAGGCTGCCAGGGGCAGGGACACTGCTGGGTCCTGCCCCTGGCCTCTGGGGCGTCTGAGCACAACCGGCACTCTCCCGCTGGAAGACCTCCCTGGCTGCCTCCAAAGGCCGGTTTGCCAACACTCCCGCCCGCTGTTCCCGCCAGGCACGCACAATGCTACCAAGCCCGGGAGAAAAGCGCTTCGGGGTGGTGCTCTCTCCGGGCCCTTGCCCCTGAGCCTGGGGGCCAGACAGGGGGAACACACTCCCAGGCCAAGGCAGAACGACATGCACACGTCTGTTCCTGCCCCCTACACCGGCAGAGAGCTCGGGGGAGCCAGAGACTGCCAGGCTGCTGCTGGGCTGGCTGCCTGTCTGGGATGGGGCAGAGCCGCCTCGGGGCAAGTTGGGCCTCTTGCTCTCCCTGCTGCCCTGAGGCTGCTGGGCCAAAGACGTCTTGGGCATCCAGCCCCTTACTGGTCTCTTCCCTCTGACGAGGCCCTCTGAGCTCCAGCACCTTGCACTGTGGAGACAGCCCCTGCCAGCAACCTCCTCTCCAAGGAGGCCTCAAGGGAGGCCTAGGCCCAGGGGAAAGGCACCAGCGGTGATGAGCCAGGGGAGGCGCCCGAGCATGTCTGGACCCAATCCCCGCAGCCTGCCCCTGGGTGGGGCAGTACCCCCGGAGGCCAGGAAGGTCTGGGCAAGGCTGGCCAGGGGCAGGGGCCCTGCTGGGTCCTGCCCCTGTCCTGTGGGGCCTCTGAGCCCAACCGGCCCTCTCCCACTGGAAGACCTCCCCGGCTGCCTCCAAAGGCCGGTTTGCAAGCGCTCCCGCCCACTGTTCCCAGCAGGCGTGCACAATGCTCCCAAGCCCGGGAGAAAAGCGCTTCAGGGTGGTGCTGTCTCTGGGCCCTTGCCCCTGAGCCTGGGGGCAAGGCAGGGTGTCCACACTCCCAGGCCAAGGCAGAACCACATGCACACGTCTGATCTGCCCCCTGCACCGGCAGAGAGCTCGGGGGAGCCAGAGTCTGTCAGGCAGCTGCTGGGCTGGCCGCCTGTGTGGGAAGGGGCAGAGCCGACCTAGGGGCAAGATGGGCCTCTTGCTCTCCCTGCTGCCATGAGGCTGCTGGGCCAAAGAGGTCTTGGCCATCCAGCCCCTTGCTGGTCCCTTCCCTCTGACGAGGCCCTCTGAGCTCCAGCACCTTGCAGTGTGGAGACAGCCCCTGCCAGCAACCTCCTCTCCAAGGAGGCCTCAACCGAGGCCTAGGCCCAGGGGAAAGGCACCAGCGGGGATGAGCCTGGGGAGGCGCCCGGGCATGACTGGACCCAGTCCCCGCAGCCTGCCCCTTGGTGGGGCAGTACCCCCGGAGGCCAGGAAGGTCTGGGCAAGGCTGGCCAGGGTCAGGGGCCCTGCTGGGTCCTGCCCCTGGCCTGTGGGGCCTCTGAGCACAACCGGCCCTCTCCCACTGGAAGACCTCCCCGGCTGCCTCCAAAGGCCGGTTTGCCAACACTCCCGCCCGCTGTTCTCGCCAGGCACGCACAATTCTCCCAAGCCCGGGAGAAAAGCGCTTCGGTGTGTTGCTCTCTCTGGGCCCTTGCCCCTGAGTGTGGGGGCCAGGCAGTGGTTCCACACTCCCAGACCAAGGCAGAACCACATGCACACGTCTGTTCCTGCCCCCTGCACCGGCAGAAAGCTCGGGGGAGCCAGAGTCTCTCAGGCAGCTGCTGGGCTGGCCGCCTGTGTGGGAAGGGGCAGAGCCGACCTAGGGGCAAGTTGGGCCTCTTCCTCTCCCTGCTGCCCTGAGGCTGCTGGGTCAAAGACGTCTAGGGCATCCAGCCCCTTACTGGTCCCTTCCCTCTGACGAGGCCCTCTGAGCTCCAGCACCTTGCAGTGTGGAGACAGCCCCTGCCAGCAACCTCCTATCCAAGGAGGCCTCAACCGAGGCCTAGGCCCAGGGGAAAGGCACCAGCGGGGATGAGCCAGTGGAGGCGCACGGGCATGTCTGGACCCAGTCCCCGCAGCCTGCCCCTTGGTGGGGCAGTACCCCCCGAGGCCAGGAAGGTCTGGGCAAGGCTGCGAGGGGCAGGGGCCCTGCTGGGTCGTGCCCCTGGCCTGTGGGGCGTCTGAGCACAACCGGCACTCTCCCGCTGGAAGACCTCCCCGTCTGCCTCCAAAGGCCGGTTTGCAAGCACTCCCGCCCGCTGTTCCCGCCAGGCACGCACAATGCTCCCAAGCCCGGGAGAAAAGCGCTTCGGGGTGGTGCTCTCTCCGGGCCCTTGCCCCTGAGCCTGGGGGCCAGGCAGTTGGAACACACTCCCAGGCCAAGGCAGAACGACATGCACACGTCTGTTCCTGCCCCCTACACCGGCAGAGAGTTCGGGGGAGCTAGAGACTGCCAGGCTGCTGCTGGGCTGGCTGCCTGTGTGGGACGGGGCAGAGCCGACCTAGGGGCAAGTTGGGCCTCTTGCTCTAACTGCTGGCCTGAGGCTGCTGGGTCAAAGAGGTCTTAGGCATCCAGCCCTTTGCTGGTCCCTTCCCTCTGACGAGGCCCTCTGAGCTCCAGCACCTTGCAGTGTGGAGACAGCCCCTGCCAGCAACCTCCTCTCCAAAGAGGCCTCAACCGAGGCCTAGGCCCAGGGGAAAGGCACCAGCAGGGATGAGCCTGGGGAGGCGCCCGGGCATGTCTGGACCCAGTCCCCGCAGCCTGCCCCTTGGTGGGGCTGTAACCCCGGAGGCAGGAAGGTCTGGGCAAGGCTGGCCAGGGGCAGGGGCCCTGCTGGGCCCTTCCCCTGACCTGTGGGGCCTCTGAGCACAACCGGCCCTCTCCCACTGGAAGACCTCCCCGGCTGCCTCCAAAGGCCGGTTTGCAAGCGCTCCCGCCCACTGTTCCCAGCAGGCGTGTACAATGCTCCCAAGCCCGGGAGAAAAGCGCTTCGGGGTGGTGCTCTCTCCGGGCCCTTGCTCCTGAGCCTGGGGGCAAGGCACGGTGTCCACAATCCCAGGCCAAGTCAGAACCACATGCACACCTCTGATCTGCCCCCTGCACCGGCAAAGAGCTCGGGGGAGCCAGAGTATGTCAGGCAGCTGCTGGGCTAGCCGCATGTGTGGGAAGGGGCAGAGCCGACCTAGGGGCAAGTTGTGCCTCTTGCTCTCCCTGCTGCCCTGAGGCTGCTGGGTCAAAGAGGTCTTGGGCGTCCAGCCCCTTGCTGGTCCCTTCCCTCTGACGAGGCCCTCTGAGCTCCAGCACCTTGCAGTGTGGAGACAGCCCCTGCCAGCAACCTCCTCTCCAAGAGGCCTAAACCGAGGCCTAGGTCCAGGGGAAAGGTACCAGTGGGGAGGAGCCTGGGGAAGCGCCCGGGCATGTCTGGACCCAGTCCCCGCAGCCTGCCCCTTGGTGGGCCAGTACCCCTGAGGCCAGGAAGGTCTGGGAAAGGCTGGCCAGGGGCAGGGGACCTGCTGGGTCCTGCCCCTGGCCTGTGGGGCCTCTGAGCACAACCGGCCCTCTCCCAATGGAAGACCTCCCCGGCTGCCTCCAAAGGCCGGTTTGCAAGCACTCCCGCCCACTGTTCCCACAAAGCACGCACAATGCTCCCAAGCCCGGGAGAAAAGCGCTTCGGGGTGTTGCTCTCTCCGGGCCCTTGCCCCTGAGCCTGGGGTCCAGGCAGTGGGTCCACACTCCCAGACCAAGGCAGAACCACATGCACACGTGTGTTCCTGCCCCCTACACCGGCAGAGAGCTCGGGGGAGCCAGAGACTGCCAGGCTGCTGCTGGGCTGGCTGCCTGTGTGGTACGGGGCAGAGCCGACCTAGGGGCATGTTGGGCCTCTTGCTCTCCCTGCTGCCCTGAGGCTGCTGGGTCAAAGAGGTCTTGGGCATCCAGGGCTTTGCTGGTGCCTTCCCTCTGACGAGGCCCTCTGAGCTCCAGCACCTTGCAGTGTGGAGACAGCCCCTGTCAGCAACCTCCTCTCCAAAGAGTCCTCAACCGAGGCCTACAACCAGGGGAAAGGCACCAGCGGGGATGATCCTGGGGAGGCGCACAGACATGTCTGGACCCAGTCTCCTCAGCCTGCCCCTTGGTGGGGCAGTACCCCAGGAGGCCAGGAAGGTCTGGGCAAGTCTGGCCAGGGGCAGGGGCCCTGCTGGGTCCTGACCCTGGCCTGTGGGGCCTCTGAGCACAACCGGCCCTCTCCCACTGGAAGACCTCCCCGGCTGCCTCCAAAGTCCTGTTTGCAACACTCCCGCCCGCTGTTCACGTCAGGAATGCACAAAGCTCCCAAGCCGGGGAGAAAAGCGCTTCGGTGTGGTGCTCTGTCCGGGCCCTTGCCCATGAGCCTGGGGGCAAGGCAGGGAGAACACACTCCCAGGCCAAGGCAGAACCACATGCCCACATCTGTTCCTGTCCCCTGCACCGGCAGAGAGCTCGGGGGAGCCAGAGTCTGTCAGGCAGCTGCTGGGTTGGCCGCCTGTGTGGGAAGGGGCAGAGCCGCCCTAGGGGCAAGTTGGGCGTCTTGCTCTCCCTGCTGCCCTGAGGCTGCTGGGCCAAAGATGTCTTGGGCATCCAGCCCTTTACTGGTCCCTTCTCTCTGACGAGGCTGTCTGAGCTGCAGCACCTTGCAGTGTGGAGACAGCCCCTGCCAGCAACCTCCTCTCCAAGGAGGCCTCAACCGAGGCCTAGGCCCAGGGTAAAGGCACCAGCGGGGATGAGCCAGGGGAGGCGCCCGAGCATGTCTGGACCCAGTCCCCGCAGCCTGCCCCTTGGTGGGGCAGTACCCCCGGAGGCCAGGAAGGTCTGGGCAAGGCTGGCCAGGGGCAGGGGCCCTGCTGGGTCCTGCCCCTGGCCTGTAGGGCCTCTGAGCACAACCGGCCCTCTCCCGCTGGAAGACCTCCCCGGCTGCCTCCAAAGGCCAGTTTGCCAACACTCCTGCCCGCTGTTCCCGCCAGGCACGCACAATGCTCCCAAGCCCAGGAGAAAAGCGCTTCGGGGTGGTGGTCTCTCCGGGCCCCTGCCCCTGAGCCTGGGGGCCAGGCAGGGGATCCACAGTCCCAGGCCAAGGCAGAACCACATGCACACGTCTGTTCCTGCCCCCTCTACCGGCAGAGAGCTGGGGGGAGCCAGAGTCTGTCAGGCAGCTGCTGGGCTGGCCGCCTGTGTGGGAAGGGGCAGAGCCGACCTAGGGGAAGTTGGGCCTCTTCCTCTCCCTGCTGCCCTGAGGCTGCTGGGCCAAAGACGTCTTGGGTATCCAGCCCCTTGCTGGTCCCTTCCCGCTGCCGAGGCCCTCTGAGCTCCAGCACCTTGCAGTGTGGAGACAGCCCCTGCCAGCAACCTCCTCTCCAAGGAGGCCTCAACCGAGGCCTAGGCCCAGGGGAAAGGCACCAGCGGGGATGAGCCTGGGGAGGCGCCCGGGCATGTGTGGACCCAGTCCCCGGAGCCTGCCCCTTGGTGGGGTAGTAACCCCGGAGGCCAGGAAGGTCTGGGCAAGGCTGGCCAGGGGCAGGGGCCCTGCTGGGTCCTGCCCCTGGCCTGTGGGGCCTCTGAGCACAACCGGCCCTCTCCCACTGGAAGACCTCCCCGGCTGCCTCCAAAGGCCGGTTTGCCAACACTCCCGCCCGCTGTTCCCGCCAGGCCCGCACAATGCTCCCAAGCCCGGGAGAAAAGCGCTTCGGGGTGTTGCTCTCTCCGGGCCCTTGCCCATGAGCCTGGGGTCCAGGCAGTGTGTCCACACTCCCAGACCAAGGCAGAACCACATGCACACGTCTGTTCCTGACCCCTGCACCGGCAGAGCGCTCGGGGGAGCCACAGTCTGTCAGGCAGCTGCTGGGTTGGCTGCCTGTGTGGGAAGGGGCAGAGCCGACCTAGGGGAAGTTGGGCCTCTTCCTCTCCCTGCTGCCCTGAGGCTGATGGGCCAAAGAGGTCTTGGGTATCCAGCCCCTTGCTGGTCCCTTCCCGCTGCCGAGGCCCTCTGAGCTCCAGCACCTTGCAGTGTGGAGACAGCCCCTGCCAGCAACCTCCTCTCCAAGGAGGCCTCAACCGAGGCCTAGGCCCAGGGGAAAGGCACCAGCGGGGATGAGCCTGGGGAGGCGCCCGGGCATGTGTGGACCCAGTCCCCGCAGCCTGCCCCTTGGTGGGGTAGTACCCCCGGAGGCCAGGAGGGTCTGGGCAAGGCTGCCAGGGGCAGGGACACTGCTGGGTCCTGCCCCTGGCCTCTGGGGCGTCTGAGCACAACCGGCACTCTCCCGCTGGAAGACCTCCCTGGCTGCCTCCAAAGGCCGGTTTGCCAACACTCCCGCCCGCTGTTCCCGCCAGGCACGCACAATGCTACCAAGCCCGGGAGAAAAGCGCTTCGGGGTGGTGCTCTCTCCGGGCCCTTGCCCCTGAGCCTGGGGGCCAGGCAGGGGGAACACACTCCCAGGCCAAGGCAGAACGACATGCACACGTCTGTTCCTGCCCCCTACACCGGCAGAGAGCTCGGGGGAGCCAGAGACTGCCAGGCTGCTGCTGGGCTGGCTGCCTGTCTGGGATGGGGCAGAGCCGACCTAGGGGCAAGTTGGGCCTCTTGCTCTCCCTGCTGCCCTGAGGCTGCTGGGCCAAAGACGTCTTGGGCATCCAGTCCCTTACTGGTCTCTTCCCTCTGACGAGGCCCTCTGAGCTCCAGCACCTTGCACTGTGGAGACAGCCCCTGCCAGCAACCTCCTCTCCAAGGAGGCCTCAAGGGAGGCCTAGGCCCAGGGGAAAGGCACCAGCGGTGATGAGCCAGGGGAGGTGCCCGAGCATGTCTGGACCCAATCCCCGCAGCCTGCCCCTTGGTGGGGCAGTACCCCCGGAGGCCAGGAAGGTCTGGGCAAGGCTGGCCAGGGGCAGGGGCCCTGCTGGGTCCTGCCCCTGGCCTGTGGGGCCTCTGAGCCCAACCGGCCCTCTCCCACTGGAAGACCTCCCCGGCTGCCTCCAAAGGCCGGTTTGCAAGCGCTCCCGCCCACTGTTCCCAGCAGGCGTGCACAATGCTCCCAAGCCCGGGAGAAAAGCGCTTCAGGGTGGTGCTGTCTCTGGGCCCTTGCCCCTGAGCCTGGGGGCAAGGCAGGGTGTCCACACTCCCAGGCCAAGGCAGAACCACTTGCACACGTCTGATCTGCCCCCTGCACCGGCAGAGAGCTCGGGGGAGCCAGAGTCTGTCAGGCAGCTGCTGGGCTGGCCGCCTGTGTGGGAAGGGGCAGAGCCGACCTAGGGGCAAGATGGGCCTCTTGCTCTCCCTGCTGCCATGAGGCTGCTGGGCCAAAGAGGTCTTGGCCATCCAGCCCCTTGCTGGTCCCTTCCCTCTGACGAGGCCCTCTGAGCTCCAGCACCTTGCAGTGTGGAGACAGCCCCTGCCAGCAACCTCCTCTCCAAGGAGGCCTCAACCGAGGCCTAGGCCCAGGGGAAAGGCACCAGCGGGGATGAGCCTGGGGAGGCGCCCGGGCATGACTGGACCCAGTCCCCGCAGCCTGCCCCTTGGTGGGGCAGTACCCCCGGAGGCCAGGAAGGTCTGGGCAAGGCTGGCCAGGGGCAGGGGCCCTGCTGGGTCCTGCCCCTGGCCTGTGGGGCCTCTGAGCACAACCGGCCCTCTCCCACTGGAAGACCTCCCCGGCTGCCTCCAAAGGCCGGTTTGCCAACACTCCCGCCCGCTGTTCTCGCCAGGCACGCACAATTCTCCCAAGCCCGGGAGAAAAGCGCTTCGGTGTGTTGCTCTCTCCGGGCCCTTGCCCCTGAGCCTGGGGGCCAGGCAGTTGGAACACACTCCCAGGCCAAGGCAGAACGACATGCACACGTCTGTTCCTGCCCCCTACACCGGCAGAGAGTTCGGGGGAGCTAGAGACTGCCAGGCTGCTGCTGGGCTGGCTGCCTGTGTGGGACGGGGCAGAGCCGACCTAGGGGCAAGTTGGGCCTCTTGCTCTAACTGCTGGCCTGAGGCTGCTGGGTCAAAGAGGTCTTAGGCATCCAGCCCTTTGCTGGTCCCTTCCCTCTGACGAGGCCCTCTGAGCTCCAGCACCTTGCAGTGTGGAGACAGCCCCTGCCAGCAACCTCCTCTCCAAAGAGGCCTCAACCGAGGCCTAGGCCCAGGGGAAAGGCACCAGCAGGGATGAGCCTGGGGAGGCGCCCGGGCATGTCTGGACCCAGTCCCCGCAGCCTGCCCCTTGGTGGGGCTGTAACCCCGGAGGCAGGAAGGTCTGGGCAAGGCTGGCCAGGGGCAGGGGCCCTGCTGGGCCCTTCCCCTGGCCTGTGGGGCCTCTGAGCACAACCGGCCCTCTCCCACTGGAAGACCTCCCCGGCTGCCTCCAAAGGCCGGTTTGCAAGCGCTCCCGCCCACTGTTCCCAGCAGGCGTGTACAATGCTCCCAAGCCCGGGAGAAAAGCGCTTCGGGGTGGTGCTCTCTCCGGGCCCTTGCTCCTGAGCCTGGGGGCAAGGCACGGTGTCCACAATCCCAGGCCAAGTCAGAACCACATGCACACCTCTGATCTGCCCCCTGCACCGGCAAAGAGCTCGGGGGAGCCAGAGTATGTCAGGCAGCTGCTGGGCTAGCCGCCTGTGTGGGAAGGGGCAGAGCCGACCTAGGGGCAAGTTGTGCCTCTTGCTCTCCCTGCTGCCCTGAGGCTGCTGGGCCAAAGAGGTCTTGGGCGTCCAGCCCCTTGCTGGTCCCTTCCCTCTGACGAGGCCCTCTGAGCTCCCGCACCTTGCAGTGTGGAGACAGCCCCTGCCAGCAACCTCCTCTCCAAGAGGCCTAAACCGAGGCCTAGGCCCAGGGGAAAGGCACCAGTGGGGAGGAGCCTGGGGAAGCGCCCGGGCATGTCTGGACCCAGTCCCCGCAGCCTGCCCCTTGGTGGGGCAGTACCCCTGAGGCCAGGAAGGTCTGGGAAAGGCTGGCCAGGGGCAGGGGACCTGCTGGGTCCTGCCCCTGGCCTGTGGGGCCTCTGAGCACAACCGGCCCTCTCCCAATGGAAGACCTCCCCGGCTGCCTCCAAAGGCCGGTTTGCAAGCACTCCCGCCCACTGTTCCCACAAAGCACGCACAATGCTCCCAAGCCCGGGAGAAAAGCGCTTCGGGGTGTTGCTCTCTCCGGGCCCTTGCCCCTGAGCCTGGGGTCCAGGCAGTGGGTCCACACTCCCAGACCAAGGCAGAACCACATGCACACGTGTGTTCCTGCCCCCTACACCGGCAGAGAGCTCGGGGGAGCCAGAGACTGCCAGGCTGCTGCTGGGCTGGCTGCCTGTGTGGTACGGAGCAGAGCCGACCTAGGGGCATGTTGGGCCTCTTGCTCTCCCTGCTGCCCTGAGGCTGGTGGGTCAAAGAGGTCTTGGGCATCCAGCGCTTTGCTGGTGCCTTCCCTCTGACGAGGCCCTCTGAGCTCCAGCACCTTGCAGTGTGGAGACAGCCCCTGTCAGCAACCTCCTCTCCAAAGAGTCCTCAACCGAGGCCTACAACCAGGGGAAAGGCACCAGCGGGGATGATCCTGGGGAGGCGCACAGACATGTCTGGACCCAGTCTCCTCAGCCTGCCCCTTGGTGGGGCAGTACCCCCGGAGGCCAGGAAGGTCTGGGCAAGGCTGGCCAGGGGCAGGGGCCCTGCTGGGTCCTGACCCTGGCCTGTGGGGCCTCTGAGAACAACCGGCCCTCTCCCACTGGAAGACCTCCCCGGCTGCCTCCAAAGTCCTGTTTGCAACACTCCCGCCCGCTGTTCACGTCAGGAATGCACAAAGCTCCCAAGCCGGGGAGAAAAGCGCTTCGGTGTGGTGCTCTGTCCGGGCCCTTGCCCATGAGCCTGGGGGCAAGGCAGGGAGAACACACTCCCAGGCCAAGGCAGAACCACATGCCCACATCTGTTCCTGTCCGCTGCACCGGCAGAGAGCTCGGGGGAGCCAGAGTCTGTCAGGCAGCTGCTGGGTTGGCCGCCTGTGTGGGAAGGGGCAGAGCCGCCCTAGGGGCAAGTTGGGCGTCTTGCTCTCCCTGCTGCCCTGAGGCTGCTGGGCCAAAGATGTCTTGGGCATCCAGCCCTTTACTGGTCCCTTCTCTCTGACGAGGCTGTCTGAGCTGCAGCACCTTGCAGTGTGGAGACAGCCCCTGCCAGCAACCTCCTCTCCAAGGAGGCCTCAACCGAGGCCTAGGCCCAGGGGAAAGGCACCAGCGGGGATGAGCCAGGGGAGGCGCCCGAGCATGTCTGGACCCAGTCCCCGCAGCCTGCCCCTTGGTGGGGCAGTACCCCCGGAGGCCAGGAAGGTCTGGGCAAGGCTGGCCAGGGGCAGGGGCCCTGCTGCGTCCTGCCCTTGGCCTGTGGGGCCTCTGAGCACAACCGGCCCTCTCCCACTGGAAGACTTCCCCGGCTGCCTCCAAAGGCCGGTTTGCAAGCGCTCCCGCCCACTGTTCCCAGCAGGCGTGCACAATGCTCCTAAGCCTGTGAGAAAAGCGCTTCGGGGTGGTGCTCTCTCCGGGCCCTTGCCCCTGAGCCTGGGGGCAAGGCAGGGTGTCCACACTCCCAGGCCAAGGCAGAACCACATGCACACGACTGATCTGCCCCCTGCACCGGCAGAGAGCTCGGGGGAGCCAGAGTCTGTCAGGCAGCTGCTGGGCTGGCCGCCTGTGTGGGAAGGGGCAGAGCCGACCTAGGGGCAAGTTGGGCCTCTTGCTCTCCCTGCTGCCCTGAGGCTGCTGGGCCAAAGAGGTCTTGGGCATCCAGCCCCTTGCTGGTCCCTTCCCTCTGACGAGGCCCTCTGAGCTCCAGCACCTTGCAGTGTGGAGACAGCCCCTGCCAGCAACCTCCTATCCAAGGAGGCCTCAACCGAGGCCTAGGCCCAGGGGAAAGGCACCAGCGGGGATGAGCCTGGGGAGGCGAACGGGCATGTCTGGACCCAGTCCCCGCAGCCTGCCCCTTGGTGGGGCAGTACCCCAGGAGGCCAGGAAGGTCTGGGCAAGGCTGGCCAGGGGCAGGGGCCCTGCTGGGTCCTGCCCCTGGCCTGTAGGTCCTCTGAGCACAAACGGCCCTCTCCCGCTGGAAGACCTCCCCGGCTGCCTCCAAAGGCCAGTTTGCCAACACTCCTGCCCGCTGTTCCCGCCAGGCACGCACAATGCTCCCAAGCCCAGAAGAAAAGCGCTTCGGGGTGGTGGTCTCTCCGGGCCCCTGCCCCTGAGCCTGGGGGCCAGGCAGGGGATCCACAGTCCCAGGCCAAGGCAGAACCACATGCACACGTCTGTTCCTGCCCACTCTACCGGCAGAGAGCTGGGGGGAGCCAGAGTCTGTCAGGCAGCTGCTGGGCTGGCCGCCTGTGTGGGAAGGGGCAGAGCCGACCGAGGGGCAAGTTGGGCCTCTTGCTCTCCCTGCTGCCCTGAGGCTGCTGGGCCAAAGAGGTCTTGGGCATCCAGCCCCTTGCTGGTCCCTTCCCTCTGACGAGGCCCTCTGAGCTCCAGCACCTTGCAGTGTGGAGACAGCCCCTGCCAGCAACCTCCTCTCCAAGGAGGCCTCAACCGAGGCCTAGGCCCAGGGGAAAGGCACCAGCGGGGATGAGCCAGTGGAGGCGCACGGGCATGTCTGGACCCAGTCCCCGCAGCCTGCCCCTTGGTGGGGCAGTACCCCCGGAGGCCAGGAAGGTCTGGGCAAGGCTGGCCAGGGGCAGGGTCCCTGCTGGGTCCTGCCCCTGGCCTGTGGGGCCTCTGAGCACAACCGGCCCTCTCCCACTGGAAGACCTCCCCGGCTGCCTCCAAAGGCCGGTTTGCCAACACTCCCGCCCGCTGTTCCCGCCAGGCACGCACAATACTCCCAAGCCCGGGAGAAAAGCGCTTCGGGGTGTTGCTCTCTCCGGGCCCTTGCCCATGAGCCTGGGGTCCAGGCAGTGTGTCCACACTCCCAGACCAAGGCAGAACCACATGCACACGTCTGTTCCTGACCCCTGCACCGGCAGAGCGCTCGGGGGAGCCACAGTCTGTCAGGCAGCTGCTGGGTTGGCTGCCTGTGTGGGAAGGGGCAGAGCCGACCTAGGGGAAGTTGGGCCTCTTCCTCTCCCTGCTGCCCTGAGGCTGCTGGGCCAAAGAGGTCTTGGGTATCCAGCCCCTTGCTGGTCCCTTCCCGCTCCCGAGGCCCTCTGAGCTCCAGCACCTTGCAGTGTGGAGACAGCCCCTGCCAGCAACCTCCTCTCCAAGGAGGCCTCAACCGAGGCCTAGGCCCAGGGGAAAGGCACCAGCGGGGATGAGCCTGGGGAGGCGCCCGGGCATGTGTGGACCCAGTCCCCGCAGCCTGCCCCTTGGTGGGGCAGTACCCCCGGAGGCCAGGAGGGTCTGGGCAAGGCTGCCAGGGGCAGGGACACTGCTGGGTCCTGCCCCTGGCCTCTGGGGCGTCTGAGCACAACCGGCACTCTCCCGCTGGAAGACCTCCCTGGCTGCCTCCAAAGGCCGGTTTGCAAGCACTCCCGCCCGCTGTTCCCGCCAGGCACGCACAATGCTACCAAGCCCGGGAGAAAAGCGCTTCGGGGTGGTGCTCTCTCCGGGCCCTTGCCCCTGAGCCTGGGGGCCAGGCAGGGGGAACACACTCCCAGGCCAAGGCAGAACGACATGCACACGTCTGTTCCTGCCCCCTACACCGGCAGAGCGCTCGGGGGAGCCAGAGACTGCCAGGCTGCTGCTGGGCTGGCTGCCTGTCTGGGATGGGGCAGAGCCGACCTAGGGGCAAGTTGGGCCTCTTGCTCTCCCTGCTGCCCTGAGGCTGCTGGGCCAAAGACGTCTTGGGCATCCAGCCCCTTACTGGTCTCTTCCCTCTGACGAGGCCCTCTGAGCTCCAGCACCTTGCACTGTGGAGACAGCCCCTGCCAGCAACCTCCTCTCCAAGGAGGCCTCAAGGGAGGCCTAGGCCCAGGGGAAAGGCACCAGCGGTGATGAGCCAGGGGAGGCGCCCGAGCATGTCTGGACCCAGTCCCCGCAGCCTGCCCCTTGGTGGGGCAGTACCCCCGGAGGCCAGGAAGGTCTGGGCAAGGCTGGCCAGGGGCAGGGGCCCTGCTGGGTCCTGCCCCTGGCCTGTGGGGCCTCTGAGCCCAACCGGCCCTCTCCCACTGGAAGACCTCCCCGGCTGCCTCCAAAGGCCGGTTTGCAAGCGCTCCCGCCCACTGTTCCCAGCAGGCGTGCACAATGCTCCCAAGCCCGGGAGAAAAGCGCTTCAGGGTGGTGCTCTCTCTGGGCCCTTGCCCCTGAGCCTGGGGGCAGGCAGGGTGTCCACACTCCCAGGCCAAGGCAGAACCACATGCACACGTCTGATCTGCCCCCTGCACCGGCAGAGAGCTCGGGGGAGCCAGAGTCTGTCAGGCAGCTGCTGGGCTGGCCGCCTGTGTGGGAAGGGGCAGAGCCGACCTAGGGGCAAGATGGGCCTCTTGCTCTCCCTGCTGCCATGAGGCTGCTGGGCCAAAGAGGTCTTGGCCATCCAGCCCCTTGCTGGTCCCTTCCCTCTGACGAGGCCCTCTGAGCTCCAGCACCTTGCAGTGTGGAGACAGCCCCTGCCAGCAACCTCCTCTCCAAGGAGGCCTCAACCGAGGCCTAGGCCCAGGGGAAAGGCACCAGCGGGGATGAGCCTGGGGAGGCGCCCGGGCATGACTGGACCCAGTCCCCGCAGCCTGCCCCTTGGTGGGGCAGTACCCCCGGAGGCCAGGAAGGTCTGGGCAAGGCTGGCCAGGGGCAGGGGCCCTGCTGCGTCCTGCCCCTGGCCTGTGGGGCCTCTGAGCACAACCGGCCCTCTCCCACTGGAAGACCTCCCCGGCTGCCTCCAAAGGCCGGTTTGCCAACACTCCCGCCCGCTGTTCTCGCCAGGCACGCACAATTCTCCCAAGCCCGGGAGAAAAGCGCTTCGGTGTGTTGCTCTCTCCGGGCCCTTGCCCCTGAGTGTGGGGGCCAGGCAGTGGTTCCACACTCCCAGACCAAGGCAGAACCACATGCACACGTCTGTTCCTGCCCCCTGCACCGGCAGAGAGCTCGGGGGAGCCAGAGTCTGTCAGGCAGCTGCTGGGCTGGCCGCCTGTGTGGGAAGGGGCAGAGCCGACCTAGGGGCAAGTTGGGCCTCTTCCTCTCCCTGCTGCCCTGAGGCTGCTGGGCCAAAGACGTCTAGGGCATCCAGCCCCTTACTGGTCCCTTCCCTCTGACGAGGCCCTCTGAGCTCCAGCACCTTGCAGTGTGGAGACAGCCCCTGCCAGCAACCTCCTATCCAAGGAGGCCTCAACCGAGGCCTAGGCCCAGGGGAAAGGCACCAGCGGGGATGAGCCAGTGGAGGCGCACGGGCATGTCTGGACCCAGTCCCCGCAGCCTGCCCCTTGGTGGGGCAGTACCCCCCGAGGCCAGGAAGGTCTGGGCAAGGCTGCGAGGGGCAGGGGCCCTGCTGGGTCGTGCCCCTGGCCTGTGGGGCGTCTGAGCACAACCGGCACTCTCCCGCTGGAAGACCTCCCCGTCTGCCTCCAAAGGCCGGTTTGCAAGCACTCCCGCCCGCTGTTCCCGCCAGGCACGCACAATGCTCCCAAGCCCGGGAGAAAAGCGCTTCGGGGTGGTGCTCTCTCCGGGCCCTTGCCCCTGAGCCTGGGGGCCAGGCAGTCGGAACACACTCCCAGGCCAAGGCAGAACGACATGCACACGTCTGTTCCTGCCCCCTACACCGGCAGAGAGTTCGGGGGAGCCAGAGACTGCGAGGCTGCTGCTGGGCTGGCTGCCTGTGTGGGACGGGGCAGAGCCGACCTAGGGGCAAGTTGGGCCTCTTGCTCTAACTGCTGGCCTGAGGCTGCTGGGTCAAAGAGTTCTTGGGCATCCAGCCCTTTGCTGGTCCCTTCCCTCTGACGAGGCCCTCTGAGCTCCAGCACCTTGCAGTGTGGAGACAGCCCCTGCCAGCAACCTCCTCTCCAAAGAGGCCTCAACCGAGGCCTAGGCCCAGGGGAAAAGCACCAGCGGGGATGATCCTGTGGCGGCGCACGGACATGTCTGGACCCAGTCCCCGCAGCCTGCCCCTTGGTGGGGCAGTACCCCCGGAGGCCAGGAAGGTCTGGGCAAGGCTGGCCAGGGTCAGGGGCCCTGCTGGGTCCTGCCCCTGGCCTGTGAGGCCTCTGAGCACAACCGGCCCTCTCCCACTGGAAGACCTCCCCAGCTGCCTCCAAAGTCCTGTTTGCAAACACTCCCGCCCGCTGTTCACGCCAGGCTCGCACAATGCTCCCAAGCCTGGGAGAAAAGCGCTTCGGGGTGGTGCTCTCTCCGGGCCCTTGTCCCTGAGCCTGGGGGCCAGGCAGTGGGTCCACACTCCCAGACCAAGGCAGAACCACATGCACACGTCTGTTCCTGACCCCTGCACCGGCAGAGAGCTCGGGGGAGCCAGAGTCTGTCAGGCAGGTGCTGGGCTGGCCGCCTGTGTGGGAAGGGGCAGAGCCGACCTAGGGGCAAGTTGGGCCTCTTCCTCTCCCTGCTGCCCTGAGGCTGCTGGGCCAAAGAGGTCCTGGGCATCCAGCCCCTTGCTGGTCCCTTCCCTCTGACGAGGCCCTCTGAGCTCCAGCACCTTGCAGTGTGGAGACAGCCCCTGCCAGCAACCTCCTCTCCAATGAGGCCTCAACCGAGGCCTAGGCCCAGGGGAAAGGCACCAGCGGGGATGAGCCTGGGGAGGCGCCCGGGCATGTGTGGACCCATTCCCCGCAGCCTGCCCCTTGGTGGGGCAGTACCCCCGGAGGCCAGGAAGGTCTGTGCAAGGCTGCCAGGGGCAGGGACAGCGCTGGGTCCTGCCCCTGGCCTGTGGGACGTCTCAGAACAACCGGCACTCTCCCGCTGGAAGACCTCCCCGTCTGCCTCCAAAGGCCGGTTTGCAAGCACTCCCGCCCGCTGTTCCCGCCAGGCACGCACAATGCTCCCAAGCCCGGGAGAAAAGCGCTTCGGGGTGGTGCTCTCTCCGGGCCCTTGCCCCTAAGCCTGCGGGCCAGGCAGGGGGAACACACTCCCAGGCCAAGACAGAACGACATGAACACGTCTGTTCCTGCCCCCTACACCGGCAGAGAGCTTGGGGGAGCCAGAGTCTCTCAGGCAGGTGCTGGGCTGGCCGCCTGTGTGGGAAGGGGCAGAGCCGACCTAGGGGCAAGTTGGGCCTCTTGCTCTCCCTGCTGCCCTGAGGCTGCTGGGCCAAAGACGTCTTGGGCATCCAGCCCTTTGCTGGTCCCTTCCCTCTGACGAGGCCCTCTGAGCTCCAGCACCTTGCAGTGTGGAGACAGCACCTGCCAGCAATCTCCTCTCCAAGGAGGCCTCAACCGAGGCCTAGGCCCAGGGGAAAGGCACCAGCGGGGATGAGCCTGGGGAGGCGCCCGGGCATGTCTGGACCCAGTCCCCGCAGCCTGCCCCTTGGTGGGGCAGTACCCCTGGAGGCCAGGAAGGTCTGGGCAAGGCTGACCAGGGGCAGGGGACCTGCTGGGTCCTGCCCCTGGCCTGTGGGGCCTCTGAGCACAACCGGCCCTCTCCCACTGGAAGACCTCCCCGGCTGCCTCCAAAGGCCGTTTTGCACGCACTCCCGCCCACTGTTCCCACCAAGCGCGCACAATGCTCCCAAGCACGGGAGAAAAGCGCTTCGGGGTGGTGCTCTCTCCGGGCCCTTGCCCCTGAGCCTGGGGGCCAGGCAGGGGGTCCACACTCCCAGGCCAAGGCAGAACCACATGCACACGTCTGTTCCTGACCCCTGCACCGGCAGAGAGCTCGGGGGAGCCAGAGTCTGTCAGGCAGCTGCTGGGCTGGCCGCCTTTGTGGGAAGGGGCAGAGCCAACCTAGGGGCAAGTTGGGCCTCTTGCTCTCCCTGCTGCCCTGAGGCTGCTGGGCCAAAGACGTCTTGGGCATCCAGCCCTTTGCTTGTCCCTTCCCTCTGACGAGGCCCTCTGAGCTCCAGCACCTTGCAGTGTGGAGACAGCCCCTGCCAGCAACCTCCTCTCCAAGGAGGCCTCAACCGAGACCTATGACCAGGGGAAAGGCACCAGCGGGGATGAGCCTGGGGAGGCGCCCGGGCATGTCTGGACCCAGTCCCCGCAGCCTGCCCCTTGGTGGGGCAGTACCCCCGGAGGCCAGGAAGGTCTGGGAAAGGCTGGCCAGGGGCAGGGGACCTGCTGGGTCCTGCCCCTGGCCTGTGGGGCCTCTGAGCACAACCGGCCCTCTCCCACTGGAAGACCTCCCCGGCTGCCTCCAAAGTCCTGTTTGCCAACACTCCCACCGCTGTTCACGCCAGACTTGGACAATGCTCCCAAGCCCGGGAGAAAAGCGCTTCTGGGTGGTGCTCTCTCCGGGCCCTTGCCCCTGAGCCTGGGGGCAAGGCATGGGGAACACACTCCCAGGCCAAGGCAGAACCACATGCCCACGTCTGTTCCTGTCCCCTGCACCGGCAGAGAGCTCGGGGGAGCCAGAGTCTGTCAGGCAGCTGCTGGGTTGGCCACCTGTGTGGGAAGGGGCAGAGCCGCCCTAGGGGCAAGTTGGGCCTCTTGCTCTCCCTGCTGCCCTGAGGCTGCTGGTCCAAAGACGTCTTGGGCATCCAGCCCCTTACTGGTCCCTTCCCTCTGACGAGGCCCTCTGAGCTCCAGCACCTTGCAGTGTGGAGACAGCCCCTGCCAGCAACCTCCTCTCCAAGGAGGCCTCAACCGAGGCCTAGGCCCAGGGGAAAGGCACCAGCGGGGATGAGCCAGGGGAGGCGCCCGAGCATGTCTGGACCCAGTCCCCGCAGCCTGCCCCTTGGTGGGGCAGTACCCCCGGAGGCCAGGAAGGTCTGGGTAAGGCTGGCCAGGGGCAGGGGCCCTGCTGGGTCCTGCCCCTGGCCTGTGGGGCCTCTGAGCACAACCGGCCCTCTCCCACTGGAAGACCTCCCCGGCTGCCTCCAAAGGCCGGTTTGCAAGCGCTCCCGGCCACTGTTACCAGCAGGCCGGCACAATGCTCCTAAGCCCGGAAGAAAAGCGCTTCAGGGTGGTGCTCTCTCTGGGCCCTTGCCCCTGAGCCTGGGGGCAATGCAGGGTGTCCACACTCCCAGGCCAAGGCAGAACCACATGCACACGTCTGATCTGCCCCCTGCACCGGCAGAGAGCTCGGGGGAGCCAGAGTCTGTCAAGCAGCTGCTGGGCTGGCCGCCTGTGTGGGAAGTGGCAGAGCCGACCTAGGGGCAAGTTGGGCCTCTTTGTCTCCCTGCTGCCCTGAGGCTGCTGGGCCAAAGAGGTCTTGGGCATCCAGCCCCTTGCTGGTCCCTTCCCTCTGACGAGGCCCTCTGAGCTCCAGCACCTTGCAGTGTGGAGACAGCCCCTGCCAGCAACCTCCTCTCCAAGGAGGCCTCAACCGAGGCCTAGGCCCAGGGGAAAGGCACCAGCGGGGATGAGCCTGGGGAGGCGCCCGGGCATGTCTGGACCCAGTCCCCGCAGCCTGCCCCTTGGTGGGGCAGTACCCCCGGAGGCCAGGAAGGTCTGGGCAAGGCTGGCCAGGGGCAGGGGCCCTGCTGGGTCCTGCCCCTGGCCTGTGGGGCCTCTGAGCACAACCGGCCCTCTCCCACTGGAAGAACTCCCCGGCTGCCTCCAAAGGCCAGTTTGCCAACACTCCCGCCCGCTGTTCCCGCCAGGCAAGCACAATGCTCCCAAGCCCGGGAGAAAAGCGCTTCGGGGTGGTGCTCTCCTCGGGCCCTTGCCCCTGAGCCTGGGGGCCAGGCAGTTGGTCCACACTCCCAGACCAAGGCAGAACCACATGCACACGTCTGTTCCTGACCCCTGCACCGGCAGAGAGCTCGGGGGAGCCAGAGTCTGTCAGGCAGGTGCTGGGCTGGCCGCCTGTGTGGGAAGGGGCAGAGCCGACCTAGGGGCAAGTTGGGCCTCTTCCTCTCCCTGCTGCCCTGAGGCTGCTGGGCCAAAGAGTTCTTGGGCATCCAGCCCCTTGCTGGTCCCTTCCCTCTGACGAGGCCCTCTGAGCTCCAGCACCTTGCAGTGTGGAGACAGCCCCTGCCAGCAACATCCTCTCCAAGGAGGCCTCAACCGAGGCCTAGGCCCAGGGGAAAGGCACCAGCGGGGATGAGCCTGGGGAGGCGCCCGGGTATGTCTGGACCCAGTCCCCGCAGCCTGCCCCTTGGTGGGGCAGTACCCCCGGAGGCCAGGAAGATCTGGGCAAGGCTGGCCAGGGGCAGGTGCCCTGCTGGGTCCTCCCCATGGCCTGTGGGGCCTCTGAGCACAACCGGCCCTCTCCCACTGGAAGACCTCCCCGGCTGCCTCCAAAGGCCAGTTTGCCAACACTCCTGCCCGCTCTTCCCGCCAGGCACGCACAATGCTCCCAAGCCCGGGAGAAAAGCGCTTCGGGGTGGTGCTCTCTCCGGGCCCTTGCCCCTGAGCCTGTGGGCAAGGCAAGGGGAACACACTCCCAGACCAAGGCAGAAAAACATGCACACGTCTGTTCCTGTCCCCTGCACCGGCAGAGAGCTCGGGGGAGCCAGAGTCTCTCAGGCAGGTGCTGGGCTGGCCGCCTGTGTGGGAAGGGGCAGAGCCGACCTAGGGGCAAGTTGGGCCTCTTGCTCTCCCTGCTGCCCTGAGGCTGCAGGGCCAAAGACGTCTTGGGCATCCAGCCCCTTACTGGTCCCTTCCCTCTGACGAGGCCCTCTGAGCTCCAGCACCTTGCAGTGTGGAGACAGCCCCTGCCAGCAATCTCCTCTCCAAGGAGGCCTCAACCGAGGCCTCGGCCCAGGGGAAAGGCACCAGCAGGGTTGAGCCAGGGGAGGCGCCCGGGCATGTCTGGACCCTGTCCCCGCAGCCTGCCCCTTGGTGGGGCAGTACCCCCGGAGGCCAGGAAGGTCTGGGCAAGGCTGGCCAGGGGCAGGGGCCCTGCTGGGTCCTGCCCCTGGCCTGTGGGGCCTCTGAGCACAACCGGCCCTCTCCCACTGGAAGACCTCCCCGGCTGCCTCCAAAGGCCGGTTTGCAAGCACTCCCGCCCACTGTTCCCGCCAGGCGCGCACAATGCTCCCAAGCCCGGGAGAAAAGCGCTTCGGGGTGGTGGTCTCTCCGGGCCCTTGCCCCTGAGCATGGGGGCCAGGCAGGGGATCCACAGTCCCAGGCCAAGGCACAACAACATGCACACGTCTGTTCCTGCCCCCTCCACCGGCAGAGAGCTGGGGGGAGCCAGAGTCTGTCAGGCAGCTGCTGGGCTGGCCGCCTGTGTGGGAAGGGGCAGAGCCGACCTAGGGGCAAGTTGTGCCTCTTGCTCTCCCTGCTGCCCTGAGGCTGCTGGGCCAAAGAGGTCTTGGGCATCCAGCCCCTTGCTGGTCCCTTCCCTCTGACGAGGCCCTCTGAGCTCCAGCACCTTGCAGTGTGGAGACAGCCCCTGCCAGCAACCTCCTCTCCAAGGAGGCCTCAACCGAGGCCTAGGCCCAGGGGAAAGGCACCAGCGGGGATGAGCCAGTGGAGGCGCACGGGCATATCAGGACCCAGTCCCCGCAGCCTGCCCCTTGGTGGGGCAGTACCCCCGAGGCCAGGAAGGTCTGGGCAAGGCTGGCCAGGGGCAGGGTCCCTGCTGGGTCCTGCTCCTGGCCTGTGGGGACTCTGAGCACAACCGGCCCTCTCCCACTGGAAGACCTCCCCGGCTGCCTCCAAAGGCGGGTTTGCCAACACTCCCGCCCGCTGTTCCCGCCAGGCACGCACAACGCTCCCAAGGCCAGGAGAAAAGCGCTTCGGTGTGGTGCTCTCTCCGGGCCCTTGCCCCTGAGCCTGGGGGCAAGGCAGGGGGAACACACACCCAGGCCAAGGCAGAACCACATGCCCACGTCTGTTCCTGTCCCCTGCACCGGCAGAGAGCTTGGGGGAGCCAGAGTTTGTCAGGCAGCTGCTGGGTTGGCCGCCTGTGTGGGAAGGGGCAGAGCCGCCCTAGGGGCAAGTTGGGCCTCTTGCTCTCCCTGCTGCCCTGAGGCTGCTGGTCCAAAGACGTCTTGGGCATCCAGCCCCTTACTTGTCCCTTCCCTCTGACGAGGCCCTCTGAGCTCCAGCACCTTGCAGTGTGGAGACAGCCCCTGCCAGCAACCTCCTCTCCAAGGAGGCCTCAACCGAGGCCTAGGACCAGGGGAAAGGCACCAGCGGGGATGAGCCAGGGGAGGCGCCCGAGCATGTCTGGACCCAGTCCCCGCAGCCTGCCCCTTGGTGGGGCAGTACCCCCGGAGGCCAGGAAGGTCTGGGTAAGGCTGGCCAGGGGCAGGGGCCCTGCTGGGTCCTGCCCCTGGCCTGTGGGGCCTCTGAGCACAACCGGCCCTCTCCCACTGGAAGACCTCCCCGGCTGCCTCCAAAGGCCGTTTTGCAAGCGCTCCCGGCCACTGTTACCAGCAGGCGGGCACAATGCTCCTAAGCCCGGAAGAAAAGCGCTTCAGGGTGGTGCTCTCTCTGGGCCCTTGCCCCTGAGCCTGGGGGCAAGACAGGGTGTCCACACTCCCAGGCCAAGGCAGATCCACATGCACACGTCTGACCTGCCCCCTGCACCGGCAGAGAGCTCGGGCGAGCCAGAGTCTGTCAGGCAGCTGCTGGGCTGGCCGCCTGTGTGGGAAGTGGCAGAGCCGACCTAGGGGCAAGTTGGGCCTCTTGCTCTCCCTGCTGCCCTGAGGCTGCTGGGCCAAAGAGGTCTTGGGCATCCAGCCCCTTGCTGGTCCCTTCCCTCTGACGAGGCCTTCTGAGCTCCAGCACCTTGCAGTGTGGAGACAGCCCCTGACAGCAACCTCCTCTCCAAGGAGGCCTCAACCGAGGCCTAGGCCCAGGGGAAAGGCACCAGCGGGGATGAGCCTGGGGAGGCGCCCGGGCATGTCTGGACCTAGTCCCCGCAGCCTGCCCCTTGGTGGGGCAGTACCCCCGGAGGCCAGGAAGGTCTGGGCAAGGCTGGCCAGGGTCAGGGGCCCTGCTGGGTCCTGCCCCTGGCCTGTGGGGCCTCTGAGCACAACCGGCCCTCTCCCACTGGAAGACCTCCCCGGCTGCCTCCAAAGTCCTGTTTGCAAACACTCCCGCCCGCTGTTCACGCCAGGCTCGCACAATGCTCCCAAGCCCGGGAGAAAAGCGCATTGGGGTGGTTCTCTCTCCGGGCCCTTGCCCCTGAGCCTGGGGGCAAGGCAAGGGGAACACACTCCCTGGCCAAGGCAGAACCACATGCCCACGTCTGTTCCTGTCCCCTGCACCGGCAGAGAGCTTGGGGGAGCCAGAGTCTGGCAGGCAGCTGCTGGGTTGGCCGCCTGTGTGGGAAGGGGCAGAGCCGCCCTAGGGGCAAGTTGGGCCTCTTGCTCTCCCTGCTGCCCTGAGGCTGCTGGGCCAAAGACGTCTTGGGCATCCAGCCCCTTACTGGTCCCTTCCCTCTGACGAGGCCCTCTGAGCTCCAGCACCTTGCAGTGTGGAGACAGCCCCTGCCAGCAACCTCCTCTCCAAGGAGGCCTCAACCGAGGCCTAGGCCCAGGGGAAAGGCATCAGCGGGGATGAGCCAGGGGAGGCGCCCGAGCATGTCTGGACCCAGTCCCCGCAGCCTGCCCCTTGGTGGGGCAGTACCCCCGGAGGCCAGGAAGGTCTGGGTAAGGCTGGCCAGGGGCAGGGGCCCTGCTGCGTCCTGCCCCTGGCCTGTGGGGCCTCTGAGCACAACCGGCCCTCTCCCACTGGAAGACCTCCCCGGCTGCCTCCAAAGGCCGGTTTGCAAGCGCTCCCGCCCACTGTTCCAACCAAGGGCGCACAATGCTCCCAAGCCCGGGAGAAAATCGCCTCGGGGTGGTGCTCTCTCCGGGCCCTTTCCCCTGAGCCTGGGGGCTAGGCAGGGGGTCCACAATCCCAGGCCAAGGCAGAACGAAATGCACACGTCTGTTCCTGCCCCATGCACCGGCAGAGAGCTCGGGGGAGCCAGAGTCTGTCAGGCAGCTGCTGGGCTGGCCGCCTGTGTGGGAAGGGGCAGAGCCGACCTAGGGGCAAGTTGGGCCTCTTGCTCTCCCTGCTGCCCTGAGGCTGCTGGGACCAAAGAGATCTTGGGCATCCAGCCCCTTGCTTGTCCCTTCCCTCTGACGAGGCCCTCTGAGCTCCAGCACCTTGCAGTGTGGAGACAGCCCCTGCCAGCAACCTCCTCTCCAAGGAGGCCTCAACCGAGGCCTAGGACCAGGGGAAAGGCACCAGCGGGGATGAGCCTGGGGAGGCGCCCGGGCATGTCTGGACCCAGTCCCCGCAGCCTGCCCCTTGGTGGGGCAGTACCCCCGGAGGCCAGGAAGGTCTGGGCAAGGCTGGCCACGGGCAGGGGCCCTGCTGGGTCCTGCCCCTGGCCTGTGTGGCCTCTGAGCACAACCGGCCCTCTCCCACTGGAAGACTTCCCCGGCTGCCTCCAAAGGCCGGTTTGCCAACACTCCCGCCCGCTGTTCCCGCCAGGCACGCACAATTCTCCCAAGCCCGGGAGAAAAGCGCTTCGGGGTGTTGCTCTCTCCGGGCCCTTGCCCCTGAGCGTGGGGGCGAGGCAGTGGGTCCACACTCCCAGACCAACGCAGAACCACATGCACACGTCTTTTCCTGACCCCTGCACCGGTAGAGAGCTCGGGGGAGCCAGAGTCTGTCAGGCAGCTGCTGGGCTGGCCGCCTGTGTGGGAAGGGGCAGAGCCGACCTAGGGGCAAGTTGGGCCTCTTCCTCTCCCTGCTGCCCTGAGGCTGCTGGGCCAAAGAGGTCTTGGGCATCCAGTCCCTTGCTGGTCCCTTCCCTCTGACGAGGCCCTCTGAGCTCCAGCACCTTGCAGTGTGGAGACAGCCCCTGCCAGCAACCTCCTCTCCAAGGAGGCCTCAACCGAGGCCTAGGCCCAGGGGAAAGGCACCAGCGGGGATGAGCCTGGGGAGGCGCCCGGCCATGTCTGGACCCAGTCCCCGCAGCCTGCCCCTTGGTGGGGCAGTACCCCCGGAGGCCAGGAGGGTCTGGGCAAGGCTGCCAGGGGCAGGGACACTGCTGGGTCCTGCCCCTGGCCTGTGGGGCGTCTGAGCACAACCGGCACTCTCCCGCTGGAAGACCTCCCCGGCTGCCTCCAAAGGCCGGTTTGCAAGCACTCCCGCCCGCTGTTCCCGCCAGGCACGCACAATGCTCCCAAGCCTGGGAGAAAAGCGCTTCGGGGTGGTGCTCTCTCCGGGCCCTTGCCCCTGAGCCTGGGGGACAGGCAGGGGGAACACACTCCCAGGTCAAGGCAGAACGACATGCACACGTCTGTTCCTGCCCCCTACACCGGCAGAGTGTTCGGGGGAGCCAGAGACTGCCAGGCTGCTGCTGGGCTGGCTGCCTGTGTGGGACGGGGTAGAGCCGACCTAGGGGCAAGTTGGGCCTCTTGCTCTCCCTGCTGCCCTGAGGCTGCTGGGTCAAAGAGGTCTTGGGCATCCAGCCCTTTGCTGGTCCTTTCCCTCTGACGAGGCCCTCTGAGCTCCAGCACCTTGCAGTGTGCAGACAGCCCCTGCCGGCAACCTCCTCTCCAAGGAGGCCTCAACCGAGGCCTAGGCCCAGGGGAAAGGCACCAGCGGGGATGAGACTGGGGAGGCGCCCGGGCATGTCTGGACCTAGGCCCCGCAGCCTGCCCCTTGGTGGGGCAGTACCCCCGGAGGCCAGGAAGGTCTGGGCAAGGCTGGCCAGGGGCAGGGGCCCTGCTGGGTCCTGCCCCTGGCCTGTGAGGCCTCTGAGCACAACTGGCACTCTCCCGCTGGAAGACCTCCCCGGCTGCCTCCAAAGGCTGGTTTGCAAGCACTCAATCCCGCTGTTCACGCCAGCTGCGCACAATGCTCCCAAGCCCGGGAGAAAAGCATTTTGGGGTGGTGCTCACTCCGGGCTTTGGAAGACCTCCCCGGCTGCCTCCAAGGCCGGTTTGCAAGCACTTCTGCCTGCTGTTCCCGCCACCCGCGCACAATGCTCCCAAGCCCGGGAGAAAAGCGTTTCGGGGTGGTGTTCTCTCTGGGCCCAAGAAAGACCTCCCGGGCTGCCCCCAAATGCCGGTTTGCAAGCACTCCCACTCGCTGTTCCCGCCATCCGTGCAAATGCTCCAAGCCCAGGAGAAAAGCCCTTCAGGGTGGTGCTCTCTCCCGGCACTTGGAAGACCTCCCCGGCTGCCTCCAAAGGCTGGATTTCAAGTACTCCCTCCCGCTGTCCCGCCAGCCGCACACAATGCTCCCAATCACGGGAGAAAAGCGCTTCGGGGTGGTGCTCTCTACGGGCCCTTGGAAGACCTCCCCGTTTGTCTCCAAAGGCCGGTTTGCAAGCACTCATGCCCGCTGTTCCCGCCAGCCGCGCACAATGCTCCCAAGCCTAGGAGAAAAGCGCTTCGGGGTGGTGCTCTCTCCCGGCCCTTGGAAGACCTCCCCGGCTGCCTCCAAAGGCCGGTTTGCAAGCACTCAATCCCGCTGTTCCCGCCAGCCGCGCACAATGCTCCCAAGCCCGGGAGAAAAGCGCTTCGGGGTGGTGCTCTCTCCCGGCCCTTGGAAGACCTCCCCGGCTGCCTCCAAAGGCTGGTTTTCAAGAACTCCCTCCCGCTGACCCCCCAGCCGCACACAATGCTCCCAAGCCCGGGAGAAAAGCATTTTGGGGTGGTCTCTCTCGGGCCCTTGGAAGACTCCCCGGCTGCCTCTAAAGGCCGGTTTGCAAGCACTCATGTCCTCTGTTCCCGACAGCCGCGAACAATGCTCCCAATTCCGTGAGAAAAGTGCTTCGGGATGGTGCTCTCTCCGGGCCCTTGGAAGACCTCCCAAGCTGCCTCCAAAGGCCGGTTTGCAAGCACTCCCGCCCGCTGTTCCCGCCAGCCTCGCACAATGCTCCCAAGACCGGGAGAAAAGCGCTTCGGGGTGGTGTTCTCTCCGTGTCAATGGAGGACCTCCCTGGCTGCCCCCAAAGGCCGGTTTGCAAGCACTCCCACTCGCTGTTCCCGCCAGCCATGCACAATCCTCCAAAACCCCGGAGAAAAGCGCTTCGGGGTGGTGTTCTCTCCCTGCCCATGGAAGACCTCCCGGGGTGCCCCCAAAGGCCGGTTTGCAAGCACTCCCACTCGCTGTTCCCGCCATCCGCGCACAATGCTCCCAAGCCCGGGAGAAAAGCATTTTGGGGTGGTGCTCACACCGGGCCCTGGAAGACCTCCCCGGCTGCCTCCAAAGGACGGTTTTCAAGCACTCCTGCCTGCTGTTCCCGCCACCCGCGCACAATGCTCCCAAGCCCGGGAGAAAAGCGCTTCGGGGTGGTGCTCTCTACAGGCCCTTGGAAGACCTCCCCGGCTGCCTCCAAAGGCCGGTTTGCAAGGACTCCTTCCTGCTGTTCCCGCCATCCGCGCACAATGCTCCCAAGCCCGGGAGAAAAGCATTTTGGGGTGGTGCTCACACCGGGCCCTGGAAGACCTCCCCGGCTGCCTCCAAAGGACGGTTTTCAAGCACTCCTGCCTGCTGTTCCCGCCACCCGCGCAGAATGCTCCCAAGCGCGGGAGAAAAGCGCTTCGGGGTGGTGCTCTCTACAGGCCCTTGGAAGACCTCCCCGGCTGCCTCCAAAGGCCGGTTTGCAAGCACTCCCGCCCGCTGTTCCCGCCAGGCACGCACAATGCTCCCAAGCCCGGGAGAAAAGCGCTTCGGGGTGGTGCTCTCTCCGGGCCCTTGCCCCTGAGCCTGGGGGCCAGGCAGTTGGAACACACTCCCAGGCCAAGGCAGAACGACATGCACACGTCTGTTCCTGCCCCCTACACCGGCAGAGAGCTCGGGGGAGCCAGAGACTGCCAGGCTGCTGCTGGGCTGGCTGCCTGTGTGGGATGGGGCAGAGCCGATCTAGGGGCAAGTTGGGCCTCTTGCTCTAACTGCTGGCCTGAGGCTGCTGGGTCAAAGAGGTCTTGGGCATCCAGCCCTTTGCTGGTCCCTTCCCTCTGACGAGGCCCTCTGAGCTCCAGCACCTTGCAGTGTGGAGACAGCCCCTGCCAGCAACCTCCTCTCCAAAGAGGCCTCAACCGAGGCCTACGCCCAGGGGAAAAGCACCAGCGGGGATGATCCTGGGGCGGCGCACGGACATGTCTGGACCCAGTCCCCGCAGCCTGCCCCTTGGTGGGGCAGTACCCCCGGAGGCCAGGAAGGTCTGGGCAAGGCTGGCCAGGGGCAGGGGCCCTGCTGGGTCCTGCCCCTGGCCTGTGAGGCCTCTGAGCACAACCGGCCCTCTCCCACTGGAAGACCTCCCCGGCTGCCTCCAAAGGCCGGTTTGCAAGCACTCCCGCCCACTGTTCCAACCAAGGGCGCACAACGCTCCCAAGCCCGGGAGAAAATCGCCTCGGGGTGGTGCTCTCTCCGGGCCCTTTCCCCTGAGCCTGGGGGCTAGGCAGGGGGTCCACAATCCCAGGCCAAGGCAGAACGACATGCACACGTCTGTTCCTGCCCCATGCACCGGCAGAGAGCTCGGGGGAGCCAGAGTCTGTCAGGCAGCTGCTGGGCTGGCCGCCTGTGTGGGAAGGGGCAGAGCCGACCTAGGGGCAAGTTGGGCCTCTTGCTCTCCCTGCTGCCCTGAGGCTGCTGGGACCAAAGAGATCTTGGGCATCCAGCCCCTTGCTTGTCCCTTCCCTCTGACGAGGCCCTCTGAGCTCCAGCACCTTGCAGTGTGGAGACAGCCCCTGCCAGCAACCTCCTCTCCAAGGAGGCCTCAACCGAGGCCTAGGACCAGGGGAAAGGCACCAGCGGGGATGAGCCTGGGGAGGCGCCCGGGCATGTCTGGACCCAGTCCCCGCAGCCTGCCCCTTGGTGGGGCAGTACCCCCGGAGGCCAGGAAGGTCTGGGCAAGGCTGGCCACGGGCAGGGGCCCTGCTGGGTCCTGCCCCTGGCCTGTGTGGCCTCTGAGCACAACCGGCCCTCTCCCACTGGAAGACTTCCCCGGCTGCCTCCAAAGGCCGGTTTGCCAACACTCCCGCCCGCTGTTCCCGCCAGGCACGCACAATTCTCCCAAGCCCGGGAGAAAAGCGCTTCGGGGTGTTGCTCTCTCCGGGCCCTTGCCCCTGAGCGTGGGGGCGAGGCAGTGGGTCCACACTCCCAGACCAACGCAGAACCACATGCACACGTCTTTTCCTGACCCCTGCACCGGTAGAGAGCTCGGGGGAGCCAGAGTCTGTCAGGCAGCTGCTGGGCTGGCCGCCTGTGTGGGAAGGGGCAGAGCCGACCTAGGGGCAAGTTGGGCCTCTTCCTCTCCCTGCTGCCCTGAGGCTGCTGGGCCAAAGAGGTCTTGGGCATCCAGTCCCTTGCTGGTCCCTTCCCTCTGACGAGGCCCTCTGAGCTCCAGCACCTTGCAGTGTGGAGACAGCCCCTGCCAGCAACCTCCTCTCCAAGGAGGCCTCAACCGAGGCCTAGGCCCAGGGGAAAGGCACCAGCGGGGATGAGCCTGGGGAGGCGCCCGGCCATGTCTGGACCCAGTCCCCGCAGCCTGCCCCTTGGTGGGGCAGTACCCCCGGAGGCCAGGAGGGTCTGGGCAAGGCTGCCAGGGGCAGGGACACTGCTGGGTCCTGCCCCTGGCCTGTGGGGCGTCTGAGCACAACCGGCACTCTCCCGCTGGAAGACCTCCCCGGCTGCCTCCAAAGGCCGGTTTGCAAGCACTCCCGCCCGCTGTTCCCGCCAGGCACGCACAATGCTCCCAAGCCCGGGAGAAAAGCGCTTCGGGGTGGTGCTCTCTCCGGGCCCTTGCCCCTGAGCCTGGGGGACAGGCAGGGGGAACACACTCCCAGGTCAAGGCAGAACGACATGCACACGTCTGTTCCTGCCCCCTACACCGGCAGAGTGTTCGGGGGAGCCAGAGACTGCCAGGCTGCTGCTGGGCTGGCTGCCTGTGTGGGACGGGGTAGAGCCGACCTAGGGGCAAGTTGGGCCTCTTGCTCTCCCTGCTGCCCTGAGGCTGCTGGGTCAAAGAGGTCTTGGGCATCCAGCCCTTTGCTGGTCCTTTCCCTCTGACGAGGCCCTCTGAGCTCCAGCACCTTGCAGTGTGCAGACAGCCCCTGCCGGCAACCTCCTCTCCAAGGAGGCCTCAACCGAGGCCTAGGCCCAGGGGAAAGGCACCAGCGGGGATGAGACTGGGGAGGCGCCCGGGCATGTCTGGACCTAGGCCCCGCAGCCTGCCCCTTGGTGGGGCAGTACCCCCGGAGGCCAGGAAGGTCTGGGCAAGGCTGGCCAGGGGCAGGGGCCCTGCTGGGTCCTGCCCCTGGCCTGTGAGGCCTCTGAGCACAACTGGCACTCTCCCGCTGGAAGACCTCCCCGGCTGCCTCCAAAGGCTGGTTTGCAAGCACTCAATCCCGCTGTTCACGCCAGCTGCGCACAATGCTCCCAAGCCCGGGAGAAAAGCATTTTGGGGTGGTGCTCACTCCGGGCTTTGGAAGACCTCCCCGGCTGCCTCCAAGGCCGGTTTGCAAGCACTTCTGCCTGCTGTTCCCGCCACCCGCGCACAATGCTCCCAAGCCCGGGAGAAAAGCGTTTCGGGGTGGTGTTCTCTCTGGGCCCAAGAAAGACCTCCCGGGCTGCCCCCAAATGCCGGTTTGCAAGCACTCCCACTCGCTGTTCCCGCCATCCGTGCAAATGCTCCAAGCCCAGGAGAAAAGCCCTTCAGGGTGGTGCTCTCTCCCGGCACTTGGAAGACCTCCCCGGCTGCCTCCAAAGGCTGGATTTCAAGTACTCCCTCCCGCTGTCCCGCCAGCCGCACACAATGCTCCCAATCACGGGAGAAAAGCGCTTCGGGGTGGTGCTCTCTACGGGCCCTTGGAAGACCTCCCCGTTTGTCTCCAAAGGCCGGTTTGCAAGCACTCATGCCCGCTGTTCCCGCCAGCCGCGCACAATGCTCCCAAGCCTAGGAGAAAAGCGCTTCGGGGTGGTGCTCTCTCCCGGCCCTTGGAAGACCTCCCCGGCTGCCTCCAAAGGCCGGTTTGCAAGCACTCAATCCCGCTGTTCCCGCCAGCCGCGCACAATGCTCCCAAGCCCGGGAGAAAAGCGCTTCGGGGTGGTGCTCTCTCCCGGCCCTTGGAAGACCTCCCCGGCTGCCTCCAAAGGCTGGTTTTCAAGAACTCCCTCCCGCTGACCCGCCAGCCGCACACAATGCTCCCAAGCCCGGGAGAAAAGCATTTTGGGGTGGTCTCTCTCGGGCCCTTGGAAGACTCCCCGGCTGCCTCTAAAGGCCGGTTTGCAAGCACTCATGTCCTCTGTTCCCGACAGCCGCGAACAATGCTCCCAATTCCGTGAGAAAAGTGCTTCGGGATGGTGCTCTCTCCGGGCCCTTGGAAGACCTCCCAAGCTGCCTCCAAAGGCCGGTTTGCAAGCACTCCCGCCCGCTGTTCCCGCCAGCCTCGCACAATGCTCCCAAGACCGGGAGAAAAGCGCTTCGGGGTGGTGTTCTCTCCGTGCCAATGGAGGACCTCCCTGGCTGCCCCCAAAGGCCGGTTTGCAAGCACTCCCACTCGCTGTTCCCGCCAGCCATGCACAATCCTCCAAAACCCCGGAGAAAAGCGCTTCGGGGTGGTGTTCTCTCCCTGCCCATGGAAGACCTCCCGGGGTGCCCCCAAAGGCCGGTTTGCAAGCACTCCCACTCGCTGTTCCCGCCATCCGCGCACAATGCTCCCAAGCCCGGGAGAAAAGCATTTTGGGGTGGTGCTCACACCGGGCCCTGGAAGACCTCCCCGGCTGCCTCCAAAGGACGGTTTTCAAGCACTCCTGCCTGCTGTTCCCGCCACCCGCGCACAATGCTCCCAAGCCCGGGAGAAAAGCGCTTCGGGGTGGTGCTCTCTACAGGCCCTTGGAAGACCTCCCCGGCTGCCTCCAAAGGCCGGTTTGCAAGGACTCCTTCCTGCTGTTCCCGCCATCCGCGCACAATGCTCCCAAGCCCGGGAGAAAAGCATTTTGGGGTGGTGCTCACACCGGGCCCTGGAAGACCTCCCCGGCTGCCTCCAAAGGACGGTTTTCAAGCACTCCTGCCTGCTGTTCCCGCCACCCGCGCAGAATGCTCCCAAGCGCGGGAGAAAAGCGCTTCGGGGTGGTGCTCTCTACAGGCCCTTGGAAGACCTCCCCGGCTGCCTCCAAAGGCTGGTTTGCAAGCACTCCCGCCCGCTGTTCCCGCCAGGCACGCACAATGCTCCCAAGCCCGGGAGAAAAGCGCTTCGGGGTGGTGCTCTCTCCGGGCCCTTGCCCCTGAGCCTGGGGGCCAGGCAGTTGGAACACACTCCCAGGCCAAGGCAGAACGACATGCACACGTCTGTTCCTGCCCCCTACACCGGCAGAGAGCTCGGGGGAGCCAGAGACTGCCAGGCTGCTGCTGGGCTGGCTGCCTGTGTGGGATGGGGCAGAGCCGATCTAGGGGCAAGTTGGGCCTCTTGCTCTAACTGCTGGCCTGAGGCTGCTGGGTCAAAGAGGTCTTGGGCATCCAGCCCTTTGCTGGTCCCTTCCCTCTGACGAGGCCCTCTGAGCTCCAGCACCTTGCAGTGTGGAGACAGCCCCTGCCAGCAACCTCCTCTCCAAAGAGGCCTCAACCGAGGCCTACGCCCAGGGGAAAAGCACCAGCGGGGATGATCCTGGGGCGGCGCACGGACATGTCTGGACCCAGTCCCCGCAGCCTGCCCCTTGGTGGGGCAGTACCCCCGGAGGCCAGGAAGGTCTGGGCAAGGCTGGCCAGGGGCAGGGGCCCTGCTGGGTCCTGCCCCTGGCCTGTGAGGCCTCTGAGCACAACCGGCCCTCTCCCACTGGAAGACCTCCCCGGCTGCCTCCAAAGGCCGGTTTGCAAGCACTCCCGCCCACTGTTCCAACCAAGGGCGCACAACGCTCCCAAGCCCGGGAGAAAATCGCCTCGGGGTGGTGCTCTCTCCGGGCCCTTTCCCCTGAGCCTGGGGGCTAGGCAGGGGGTCCACAGTCCCAGGCCAAGGCAGAACGACATGCACACGTCTGTTCCTGCCCCATGCACCGGCAGAGAGCTCGGGGGAGCCAGAGTCTGTCAGGCAGCTGCTGGGCTGGCCGCCTGTGTGGGAAGGGGCAGAGCCGACCTAGGGGCAAGTTGGGCCTCTTGCTCTCCCTGCTGCCCTGAGGCTGCTGGGACCAAAGAGATCTTGGGCATCCAGCCCCTTGCTTGTCCCTTCCCTCTGACGAGGCCCTCTGAGCTCCAGCACCTTGCAGTGTGGAGACAGCCCCTGCCAGCAACCTCCTCTCCAAGGAGGCCTCAACCGAGGCCTAGGACCAGGGGAAAGGCACCAGCGGGGATGAGCCTGGGGAGGCGCCCGGGCATGTCTGGACCCAGTCCCCGCAGCCTGCCCCTTGGTGGGGCAGTACCCCCGGAGGCCAGGAAGGTCTGGGCAAGGCTGGCCACGGGCAGGGGCCCTGCTGGGTCCTGCCCCTGGCCTGTGTGGCCTCTGAGCACAACCGGCCCTCTCCCACTGGAAGACTTCCCCGGCTGCCTCCAAAGGCCGGTTTGCCAACACTCCCGCCCGCTGTTCCCGCCAGGCACGCACAATTCTCCCAAGCCCGGGAGAAAAGCGCTTCGGGGTGTTGCTCTCTCCGGGCCCTTGCCCCTGAGTGTGGGGGCGAGGCAGTGGGTCCACACTCCCAGACCAACGCAGAACCACATGCACACGTCTTTTCCTGACCCCTGCACCGGCAGAGAGCTCGGGGGAGCCAGAGTCTGTCAGGCAGCTGCTGGGCTGGCCGCCTGTGTGGGAAGGGGCAGAGCCGACCTAGGGGCAAGTTGGGCCTCTTCCTCTCCCTGCTGCCCTGAGGCTGCTGGGCCAAAGAGGTCTTGGGCATCCAGTCCCTTGCTGGTCCCTTCCCTCTGACGAGGCCCTCTGAGCTCCAGCACCTTGCAGTGTGGAGACAGCCCCTGCCAGCAACCTCCTCTCCAAGGAGGCCTCAACCGAGGCCTAGGCCCAGGGGAAAGGCACCAGCGGGGATGAGCCTGGGGAGGCGCCCGGCCATGTCTGGACCCAGTCCCCGCAGCCTGCCCCTTGGTGGGGCAGTACCCCCGGAGGCCAGGAGGGTCTGGGCAAGGCTGCCAGGGGCAGGGACACTGCTGGGTCCTTCCCCTGGCCTGTGGGGCGTCTGAGCACAACCGGCACTCTCCCGCTGGAAGACCTCCCCGGCTGCCTCCAAAGGCCGGTTTGCAAGCACTCCCGCCCGCTGTTCCCGCCAGGCACGCACAATGCTCCCAAGCCCGGGAGAAAAGCGCTTCGGGGTGGTGCTCTCTCCGGGCCCTTGCCCCTGAGCCTGGGGGACAGGCAGGGGGAACACACTCCCAGGTCAAGGCAGAACGACATGCACACGTCTGTTCCTGCCCCCTACACCGGCAGAGTGTTCGGGGGAGCCAGAGACTGCCAGGCTGCTGCTGGGCTGGCTGCCTGTGTGGGACGGGGTAGAGCCGACCTAGGGGCAAGTTGGGCCTCTTGCTCTCCCTGCTGCCCTGAGGCTGCTGGGTCAAAGAGGTCTTGGGCATCCAGCCCTTTGCTGGTCCTTTCCCTCTGACGAGGCCCTCTGAGCTCCAGCACCTTGCAGTGTGCAGACAGCCCCTGCCGGCAACCTCCTCTCCAAGGAGGCCTCAACCGAGGCCTAGGCCCAGGGGAAAGGCACCAGCGGGGATGAGACTGGGGAGGCGCCCGGGCATGTCTGGACCTAGGCCCCGCAGCCTGCCCCTTGGTGGGGCAGTACCCCCGGAGGCCAGGAAGGTCTGGGCAAGGCTGGCCAGGGGCAGGGGCCCTGCTGGGTCCTGCCCCTGGCCTGTGAGGCCTCTGAGCACAACTGGCACTCTCCCGCTGGAAGACCTCCCCGGCTGCCTCCAAAGGCTGGTTTGCAAGCACTCAATCCCGCTGTTCACGCCAGCTGCGCACAATGCTCCCAAGCCCGGGAGAAAAGCATTTTGGGGTGGTGCTCACTCCGGGCTTTGGAAGACCTCCCCGGCTGCCTCCAAGGCCGGTTTGCAAGCACTTCTGCCTGCTGTTCCCGCCACCCGCGCACAATGCTCCCAAGCCCGGGAGAAAAGCGTTTCGGGGTGGTGTTCTCTCTGGGCCCAAGAAAGACCTCCCGGGCTGCCCCCAAATGCCGGTTTGCAAGCACTCCCACTCGCTGTTCCCGCCATCCGTGCAAATGCTCCAAGCCCAGGAGAAAAGCCCTTCAGGGTGGTGCTCTCTCCCGGCACTTGGAAGACCTCCCCGGCTGCCTCCAAAGGCTGGATTTCAAGTACTCCCTCCCGCTGTCCCGCCAGCCGCACACAATGCTCCCAATCACGGGAGAAAAGCGCTTCGGGGTGGTGCTCTCTACGGGCCCTTGGAAGACCTCCCCGTTTGTCTCCAAAGGCCGGTTTGCAAGCACTCATGCCCGCTGTTCCCGCCAGCCGCGCACAATGCTCCCAAGCCTAGGAGAAAAGCGCTTCGGGGTGGTGCTCTCTCCCGGCCCTTGGAAGACCTCTCCGGCTGCCTCCAAAGGCCGGTTTGCAAGCACTCAATCCCGCTGTTCCCGCCAGCCGCGCACAATGCTCCCAAGCCCGGGAGAAAAGCGCTTCGGGGTGGTGCTCTCTCCCGGCCCTTGGAAGACCTCCCCGGCTGCCTCCAAAGGCTGGTTTTCAAGAACTCCCTCCCGCTGACCCCCCAGCCGCACACAATGCTCCCAAGCCCGGGAGAAAAGCATTTTGGGGTGGTCTCTCTCGGGCCCTTGGAAGACTCCCCGGCTGCCTCTAAAGGCCTTTTTGCAAGCACTCATGTCCTCTGTTCCCGACAGCCGCGAACAATGCTCCCAATTCCGTGAGAAAAGTGCTTCGGGATGGTGCTCTCTCCGGGCCCTTGGAAGACCTCCCAAGCTGCCTCCAAAGGCCGGTTTGCAAGCACTCCCGCCCGCTGTTCCCGCCAGCCTCGCACAATGCTCCCAAGACCGGGAGAAAAGCGCTTCGGGGTGGTGTTCTCTCCGTGCCAATGGAGGACCTCCCTGGCTGGCCCCAAAGGCCGGTTTGCAAGCACTCCCACTCGCTGTTCCGGCCAGCCATGCACAATCCTCCAAAACCCCGGAGAAAAGCGCTTCGGGGTGGTGTTCTCTCCCTGCCCATGGAAGACCTCCCGGGGTGCCCCCAAAGGCCGGTTTGCAAGCACTCCCACTCGCTGTTCCCGCCATCCGCGCACAATGCTCCCAAGCCCGGGAGAAAAGCATTTTGGGGTGGTGCTCACACCGGGCCCTGGAAGACCTCCCCGGCTGCCTCCAAAGGACGGTTTTCAAGCACTCCTGCCTGCTGTTCCCGCCACCCGCGCACAATGCTCCCAAGCCCGGGAGAAAAGCGCTTCGGGGTGGTGCTCTCTACAGGCCCTTGGAAGACCTCCCCGGCTGCCTCCAAAGGCCGGTTTGCAAGCACTCCCGCCCGCTGTTCCCGCCAGGCACGCACAATGCTCCCAAGCCCGGGAGAAAAGCGCTTCGGGGTGGTGCTCTCTCCGGGCCCTTGCCCCTGAGCCTGGGGGCCAGGCAGTTGGAACACACTCCCAGGCCAAGGCAGAACGACATGCACACGTCTGTTCCTGCCCCCTACACCGGCAGAGAGCTCGGGGGAGCCAGAGACTGCCAGGCTGCTGCTGGGCTGGCTGCCTGTGTGGGATGGGGCAGAGCCGATCTAGGGGCAAGTTGGGCCTCTTGCTCTAACTGCTGGCCTGAGGCTGCTGGGTCAAAGAGGTCTTGGGCATCCAGCCCTTTGCTGGTCCCTTCCCTCTGACGAGGCCCTCTGAGCTCCAGCACCTTGCAGTGTGGAGACAGCCCCTGCCAGCAACCTCCTCTCCAAAGAGGCCTCAACCGAGGCCTACGCCCAGGGGAAAAGCACCAGCGGGGATGATCCTGGGGCGGCGCACGGACATGTCTGGACCCAGTCCCCGCAGCCTGCCCCTTGGTGGGGCAGTACCCCCGGAGGCCAGGAAGGTCTGGGCAAGGCTGGCCAGGGGCAGGGGCCCTGCTGGGTCCTGCCCCTGGCCTGTGAGGCCTCTGAGCACAACCGGCCCTCTCCCACTGGAAGACCTCCCCGGCTGCCTCCAAAGGCCGGTTTGCAAGCACTCCCGCCCACTGTTCCAACCAAGGGCGCACAACGCTCCCAAGCCCGGGAGAAAATCGCCTCGGGGTGGTGCTCTCTCCGAGCCCTTTCCCCTGAGCCTGGGGGCTAGGCAGGGGGTCCACAATCCCAGGCCAAGGCAGAACGACATGCACACGTCTGTTCCTGCCCCACGCACCGGCAGAGAGCTCGGGGGAGCCAGAGTCTGTCAGGCAGCTGCTGGGCTGGCCGCCTGTGTGGGAAGGGGCAGAGCCGACCTAGGGGCAAGTTGGGCCTCTTGCTCTCCCTGCTGCCCTGAGGCTGCTGGGACCAAAGAGATCTTGGGCATCCAGCCCCTTGCTTGTCCCTTCCCTCTGACGAGGCCCTCTGAGCTCCAGCACCTTGCAGTGTGGAGACAGCCCCTGCCAGCAACCTCCTCTCCAAGGAGGCCTCAACCGAGGCCTAGGCCCAGGGGAAAGGCACCAGCGGGGATGAGCCTGGGGAGGCGCCCGGGCATGACTGGACCCAGTCCCCGCAGCCTGCCCCTTGGTTGGGCAGTACCCCCGGAGGCCAGGAAGGTCTGGGCAAGGCTGGCCAGGGTCAGGGGCCCTGCTGGGTCCTGCCCCTGGCCTCTGGGGCCTCTGAGCACAACCGGCCCTCTCCCACTGGAAGAACTCCCCGGCTGCCTCCAAAGGCCAGTTTGCCAACACTCCCGCCCGCTGTTCTCGCCAGGCAAGCACAATGCTTCCAAGCCCGGGAGAAAAGCGCTTCGGGGTGGTGTTCTCCTCGGGCCCTTGCCCCTGAGCCTGGGGGCCAGCCAGTTGGTCCACACTCCCAGACCAAGGCAGAACCACATGCACACGTCTGTTCCTGACCCCTGCACCGGCAGAGAGCTCAGGGGAGCCAGAGTCTGTCAGGCAGCTGCTGGGCTGGCCGCCTGTGTGGGAAGGGGCAGAGCCAACCTAGGGGCAAGTTGGGCCTCTTCCTCTCCCTGCTGCCCTGAGGCTGCTGGGCCAAAGAGGTCTTGGGCATCCAGCCCCTTGCTGGTCCCTTCCCTCTGACGAGGCCCTTTGAGCTCCAGCACCTTGCAGTGTGGAGACAGCCCCTGCCAGCAACATCCTCTCCAAGGAGGCCTCAACCGAGGCCTAGGCCCAGGGGAAAGGCACCAGCGGGGATGAGCCTGGGGAGGCGCCCGGGCATGTCTGGACCCAGTCCCCGCAGCCTGCCCCTTGGTGGGGCAGTACCCCCGGAGGCCAGGAAGATCTGGGCAAGGCTGGCCAGGGGGAGGGGCCCTGCTAGGTCCTCCCCATGGCCTGTGGGGCCTCTGAGCACAACCGGCCCTCTCCCACTGGAAGACCTCCCCGGCTGCCTCCAAAGGCCAGTTTGCCAACACTCCTGCCCGCTCTTCCCGCCAGGCACGCACAATGCTCCCAAGCCCGGGAGAAAAGCGCTTCGGGGTGGTGCTCTCTCCGGGCCCTTGCCCCTGAGCCTGTGGGCAAGGCAGGGGGAACACACTCCCAGACCAAGGCAGAAACACATGCACACGTCTGGTCCTGTCCCCGGCACCGGCAGAGAGCTCGGGGGAGCCAGAGTCTCTCAGGCAGGAGCTGGGCTGGCCGCCTGTGTGGGAAGGGGCAGAGCCGACCTAGGGGCAAGTTGGGCCTCTTGCTCTCCCTGCTGCCCTGAGGCTGCAGGGCCAAAGACGTCTTGGGCATCCAGCCCCTTACTGGTCCCTTCCCTCTGACGAGGCCCTCTGAGCTCCAGCACCTTGCAGTGTGGAGACAGCCCCTGCCAGCAACCTCCTCTCCAAGGAGGCCTCAACCGAGGCCTAGGCCTAGGGGAAAGGCACCAGCGGGGATGAGCCTGGGGAGGCGCCCGGCCATGTCTGGACCCAGTCCCCGCAGCCTGCCCCTTGGTGGGGCAGTACCCCCGGAAGCCAGGAAGGTCTCGGCAAGGCTGCCAGGGGCAGGGACACTGCTGGGTCCTGCCCCTGGCCTGTTGGGCGTCTGAGCACAACTGGCACTCTCCCGCTGGAAGACCTCCCCGTCTGCCTCCAAAGTCCTGTTTGCAAGCACGCCCACCCGCTGTTCCCCCAGGCACGCACAATGCTCCCAAGCCCGGGAAAAAAGCGCTTCGGGGTGGTGCTCTCTCCGGGCCCTTGCCCCTGAGCCTGGGGCCAGGCAGGGGGAACACACTCCCAGGCCAAGGGAGAACGACATGCACACGTCTGTTCCTGCCCCCTACACCGGCAGAGAGCTCGGGGGAGCCAGAGACTGCCAGGCTGCTGCTGGGCTGGCTGCCTGTGTGGGACGGGGCAGAGCCGACCTAGGGGCAAGTTGGGCCTCTTGCTCTCCCTGCTGCCCTGAGGCTGCTGGGTCAAAGAGGTCTTGGGAATCCAGCCCTTTGCTGGTGCCTTCCCTCTGACGAGGCCCTCTGAGCTCCAGCACCTTGCAGTGTGGAGACAGCCCCTGCCAGCAACCTCCTCTCCAAAGAGGCCTCAACCGAGGACTACACCCAGGGGAAAGGCACCAGCGGGGATGATCCTGGGGAGGCGCACGGACATGTCTGGACCCAGTCTCCGCAGCCTGCCCCTTGGTGGGGCAGTACCCCCGGAGGCCAGGAAGGTCTGGGCAAGTCTGGCCAGGGGCAGGGGCCCTGCTGGGTCCTGCCCCTGGCCTGTGAGGCCTCTGAGCACAACCGGCCCTCTCCCACTGGAAGACGTCCCCGGCTGCCTCGAAAGGCCGGTTTGCAAGCACTCCCGCCCACTGTTCCAACCAAGGGCGCACAACGCTCCCAAGCCCGGGAGAAAATCGCCTCGGGGTGGTGCTCTCTCCGGGCCCTTTCCCCTGAGCCTGGGGGCCAGGAAGGGGGTCCACACTCCCAGGCCAAGGCAGAACGACATGCACACGTCTGTTCCTGCCCCATGCACCGGCAGAGAGCTCGGGGGAGCCAGAGTCTGTCAGGCAGCTGCTGGGCTGGCCGCCTGTGTGGGAAGGGGCAGAGCCGACCTAGGGGCAAGTTGGGCCTCTTCCTCTCCCTGCTGCCCTGAGGCTGCTGGGCCAAAGAGATCTTGGGCATCCAGCCCCTTGCTTGTCCCTTCCCTCTGACGAGGCCCTCTGAGCTCCAGCACCTTGCAGTGTGGAGACAGCCCCTGCCAGCAACCTCCTCTCCAAGGAGGCCTCAACCGAGGCCTAGGACCAGGGGAAAGGCACCAGCGGGGATGAGCCTGGGGAGGCGCCCGGGCATGTCTGGACCCAGTCCCCGCAGCCTGCCCCTTGGTGGGGCAGTACCCCCGGAGGCCAGGAAGGTCTGGGCAAGGCTGGCCAGGGGCAGGGGACCTGCTGGGTCCTGCCCCTGGCCTGTGAGGCCTCTGAGCACAACCGGCCCTCTCCCACTGGTAGACCTCCACGGCTGCCTCCAAAGTCCTGTTTGCAAACACTCCCGCCCGCTGTTCACGTCAGGCTCGCACAATGCTCCCAAGCCCGGGAGAAAAGCGCATTGGGGTGGTGCTCTCTCCGGGCCCTTGCCCCTGAGCCTGGGGGCAAGGCAGGGGGAACACACTCCCAGGCCAAGGCAGAACCACATGCCCACGTCTGTTCCTGTCCCCTGCACCGGCAGAGAGCTTGGGGGAGCCAGAGTCTGTCAGGCAGCTGCTGGGTTGGCCGCCTGTGTGGGAAGGGGCAGAGCAGCCCTAGGGGCAAGTTGGGCCTCTTGCTCTCCCTGCTGCCCTGAGGCTGCTGGGCCAAAGACGTCTTGGGCATCCAGCCCCTTACTGGTCCCTTCCCTCTGACGAGGCCCTCTGAGCTCCAGCACCTTGCAGTGTGGAGACAGCCCCTGCCAGCAACCTCCTCTCCAAGGAGGCCTCAACTGAGGCCTAGGCCCAGGGGAAAGGCACCAGCGGGGATGAGCCTGGGGAGGCGCCCGGGCATGTCTGGACCCAGTCCCCGCAGCCTGCCCCTTGGTGGGGCAGTACCCCCGGAGGCCAGCAAGGTCTGGGCAAGGCTGGCCAGGGGCAGGGGCCCTGCTGCGTCCTGCCCCTGGCCTGTGGGGCCTCTGAGCACAACCGGCCCTCTCCCACTGGAAGACCTCCCCGGCTGCCTCCAAAGGCCGGTTTGCAAGCGCTCCCGCCCACTGTTCCCAGCAGGCGTGCACAATGCTCCCAAGCCCGGGAGAAAAGCGCTTCAGGGTGGTGCTCTCTCCGGGCCCTTGCCCCTGAGCCTGGGGGCAAGGCAGTGGGTCCACACTCCCAGACCAAGGCAGAACCACATGCACACGTCTGATCTGTCCCCTGCAACGGCAGAGAGCTCGGGGGAGCCAGAGTCTGTCAGGCAGCTGCTGGGCTGGCCGCCTGTGTGGGAAGGGGCAGAGCCGACCTAGGGGCAAGTTGGGCCTCTTGCTCTCCCTGCTGCCCTGAGGCTGCTGGGCCAAAGAGGTCTTGGGCATCCAGCCCCTTGCTGGTCCCTTCCCTCTGACGAGGCCCTCTGAGCTCCAGCACCTTGCAGTGTGGAGACAGCCCCTGCCAGCAACCTCCTCTCCAAGGAGGCCTCAACCGAGGCCTAGGCCCAGGGGAAAGGCACCAGCGGGGATGAGCCTGGGGAGGCGCCCGGGCATGTCTGGACCCAGTCCCCGCAGCCTGCCCCTTGGTGGGGCAGTACCCCCGGAGGCCAGGAAGGTCTGGGCAAGGCTGCCAGGGGCAGGGACACTGCTGGGTCCTGCCCCTGGCCTGTGGGGCGTCTGAGCACAACCGGCACTCTCCCGCTGGAAGACCTCCCCGTCTGCCTCGAAAGGCCGGTTTGCAAGCACTCCCGCCCGCTGTTCCCGCCAGGCACGCACAATGCTCCCAAGCCCGGGAGAAAAGCGCTTCGGGGTGGTGCTCTCACCGGGCCCTTGCCCCTGAGCCTGGGGGCCAGGCAGGGGGAACACACTCCCAGGCCAAGGCAGAACGACATGCACACGTCTGTTCCTGCCCCCTACACCGGCAGAGAGCTCGGGGGAGCCAGAGACTGCCAGGCTGCTGCTGGGCTGGCCGCCTGTGTGGGACGGGGCAGAGCCGACCTAGGGGCAAGTTGGGCCTCTTGCTCTCCCTGCTGCCCTGAGGCTGCTGGGTCAAAGAGGTCTTGGGCATCCAGCCCTTTGCTGGTCCCTTCCCTCTGACGAGGCCCTCTGATCTCCAGCACCTTGCAGTGTGGAGACAGCCCCTGCCAGCAACCTCCTCTCCAAGGAGGCCTCAACCGAGGCCTAGGCCCAGGGGAAAGGCACCAGCGGGGATGAGCCTGGGGAGGCGCCCGGCCATGTCTGGACCCAGTCCCCGCAGCCTGCCCCTTGGTGGGGCAGTACCCCCGGAGGCCAGGAAGGTCTGGGCAAGGCTGGCCAGGGTCAGGGGCCCTGCTGGGTCCTGCCCCTGGCCTGTGGGGCCTCTGAGCACAACCGGCCCTCTCCCACTGGAAGACCTCCCCGGCTGCCTCCAAAGTCCTGTTTGCAAACACTCCCGCCCGCTGTTCACGCCAGGCTCGCACAATGCTCCCAAGCCCGTGAGAAAAGCGCATTGGGGTGGTTCTCTCTCCGGGCCCTTGCCCCTGAGCCTGGGGGCCAGGAAGGGGGTCCACACTCCCAGGGCAAGGCAGAACCACATGCACACGTCTGTTCCTGACCCCTGCACCGGCAGAGAGCTCGGGGGAGCCAGAGTCTGTCAGGCAGCTGCTGGGCTGGCCGCCTTTGTGGGAAGGGGCAGAGCCGACCTAGGGGCAAGTTGGGCCTCTTGCTCTCCCTGCTGCCCTGAGGCTGCTGGGCCAAAGAGGTCTTCGGCATCCAGCCCTTTACTTGTCCCTTCCCTCTGACGAGGCCCTCTGAGCTCCAGCACCTTGCAGTGTGGAGACAGCCCCTGCCAGCAACCTCCTCTCCAAGGAGGCCTCAACCGAGACCTAGGACCAGGGGAAAGGCACCAGCGGGGATGAGCCTGGGGAGGCGCCCGGGCATGTCTGGACCCAGTCCCCGCAGCCTGCCCCTTGGTGGGGCAGTACCCCCGGAGGCCAGGAAGGTCTGGGCAAGGCTGGCCAGGGGCAGGGGACCTGCTGGGTCCTGCCCCTGGCCTGTGGGGCCTCTGAGCACAACCGGCCCTCTCCCACTGGAAGACCTCCCCGGCTGCTTCCAAAGTCCTGTTTGCCAACACTCCCACCCGCTGTTCACGCCAGACTTGCACAATGCTCCCAAGCCCGGGAGAAAAACGCTTCGGGGTGGTGCTCTCTCCGGGCCCTTGCCCCTGAGCCTGGGGGCAAGGCATGGGGCACACACTCCCAGGCCAAGGCAGAACCACATGCCCACGTCTGTTCCTGTCCCCTGCACCGGCAGAGAGCTTGGGGGAGCCAGAGTCTGTCAGGCAGCTGCTGGTTTGGCCGCCTGTGTGGGAAGGGGCAGAACCGCCCTAGGGGCAGTTGGGCCTCTTGCTCTCCCTGCTGCCCTGAGGCTGCTGGGCCAAAGACGTCTTGGGCATCCAGCCCCTTACTGGTCCCTTCCCTCTGACGAGGCCCTCTGAGCTCCAGCACCTTGCAGTGTGGAGACAGCCCCTGCCAGCAACCTCCTCTCCAAGGAGGCCTCAACCGAGGCCTAGGCCCAGGGGAAAGGCACCAGCGGGGATGAGCCAGGGGAGGCGCCCGAGCATGTCTGGACCCAGTCCCCGCAGCCTGCCCCTTGGTGGGGCAGTACCCCCGGAGGCCAGGAAGGTCTGGGTAAGGCTGGCCAGGGGCAGGGGCCCTGCTGGGTCCTGCCCCTGGCCTGTGGGGCCTCTGAGCACAACCGGCCCTTTCCCACTGGAAGACCTCCCCGGCTGCCTCCAAAGGCCGGTTTGCAAGCACTCCCGCCCACTGTTCCCGCCAGGCGCGCACAATGCTCCCAAGCCCGGGAGAAAAGCGCTTCGGGGTGTTGGTCTCTCCGGGCCCTTGCCCCTGAGCCTGGGGGCCAGGCAGGGGATCCACAGTCCCAGGCCAAGGCACAACAACATGCACACGTCTGTTCCTGACCCCTGCACCGGCAGAGAGCTCGGGGGAGCCAGAGTCTGTCAGGCAGCTGCTGGGCTGGCCGCCTGTGTGGGAAGGGGCAGAGCCGACCTAGGGGCAAGTTGGGCCTCTTGCTCTCCCTGCTGCCCTGAGGCTGCTGGGCCAAAGAAGTCTTGGGCATCCAGCCCCTTACTGGTCCCTTCCCTCTGACGAGGCCCTCTGAGCTCCAGCACCTTGCAGTGTGGAGACAGCCCCTGCCAGCAACCTCCTCTCCAAGGAGGCCTCAACCGAGGCCTAGGCCCAGGGGAAAGGCACCAGCGGGGATGAGCCTGGGGAGGCGCCCGGGCATGTCTGGACCCAGTCCCCGCAGCCTGCCCCTTGGTGGGGCAGTACCCCCGGAGGCCAGGAAGGTCTGGGCAAGGCTGGCCAGGGGCAGGGGCCCTGCTGCGTCCTGCCCCTGGCCTGTGGGGCCTCTGAGCACAACCGGCCCTCTCCCACTGGAAGACCTCCCCGGCTGCCTCCAAAGGCCGGTTTGCAAGCGCTCCCGCCCACTGTTCCCAGCAGGCGTGCACAATGCTCCCAAGCCCGGGAGAAAAGCGCTTCAGGGTGGTGCTCTCTCCGGGCCCTTGCCCCTGAGCCTGGGGGCAAGGCAGTGGGTCCACACTCCCAGACCAAGGCAGAACCACATGCACACGTCTGATCTGTCCCCTGCAACGGCAGAGAGCTCGGGGGAGCCAGAGTCTGTCAGGCAGCTGCTGGGCTGGCCGCCTGTGTGGGAAGGGGCAGAGCCGACCTAGGGGCAAGTTGGGCCTCTTGCTCTCCCTGCTGCCCTGAGGCTGCTGGGCCAAAGAGGTCTTGGGCATCCAGCCCCTTGCTGGTCCCTTCCCTCTGACGAGGCCCTCTGAGCTCCAGCACCTTGCAGTGTGGAGACAGCCCCTGCCAGCAACCTCCTCTCCAAGGAGGCCTCAACCGAAGCCTAGGCCCAGGGGAAAGGCACCAGCGGGGATGAGCCTGGGGAGGCGCCCGGGCATGTCTGGACCCAGTCCCCGCAGCCTGCCCCTTGGTGGGGCAGTACCCCCGGAGGCCAGGAAGGTCTGGGCAAGGCTGCCAGGGGCAGGGACACTGCTGGATCCTGCCCCTGGCCTGTGGGGCGTCTGAGCACAACCGGCACTCTCCCGCTGGAAGACCTCCCCGTCTGCCTCGAAAGGCCGGTTTGCAAGCACTCCCGCCCGCTGTTCCCGCCAGGCACGCACAATGCTCCCAAGCCCGGGAGAAAAGCGCTTCGGGGTGGTGCTCTCACCGGGCCCTTGCCCCTGAGCCTGGGGGCCAGGCAGGGGGAACACACTCCCAGGCCAAGGCAGAACGACATGCACACGTCTGTTCCTGCCCCCTACACCGGCAGAGAGCTCGGGGGAGCCAGAGACTGCCAGGCTGCTGCTGGGCTGGCCGCCTGTGTGGGACGGGGCAGAGCCGACCTAGGGGCAAGTTGGGCCTCTTGCTCTCCCTGCTGCCCTGAGGCTGCTGGGTCAAAGAGGTCTTGGGCATCCAGCCCTTTGCTGGTCCCTTCCCTCTGACGAGGCCCTCTGATCTCCAGCACCTTGCAGTGTGGAGACAGCCCCTGCCAGCAACCTCCTCTCCAAGGAGGCCTCAACCGAGGCCTAGGCCCAGGGGAAAGGCACCAGCGGGGATGAGCCTGGGGAGGCGCCCGGCCATGTCTGGACCCAGTCCCCGCAGCCTGCCCCTTGGTGGGGCAGTACCCCCGGAGGCCAGGAAGGTCTGGGCAAGGCTGGCCAGGGTCAGGGGCCCTGCTGGGTCCTGCCCCTGGCCTGTGGGGCCTCTGAGCACAACCGGCCCTCTCCCACTGGAAGACCTCCCCGGCTGCCTCCAAAGTCCTGTTTGCAAACACTCCCGCCCGCTGTTCACGCCAGGCTCGCACAATGCTCCCAAGCCCGTGAGAAAAGCGCATTGGGGTGGTTCTCTCTCCGGGCCCTTGCCCCTGAGCCTGGGGGCCAGGAAGGGGGTCCACACTCCCAGGGCAAGGCAGAACCACATGCACACGTCTGTTCCTGACCCCTGCACCGGCAGAGAGCTCGGGGGAGCCAGAGTCTGTCAGGCAGCTGCTGGGCTGGCCGCCTTTGTGGGAAGGGGCAGAGCCGACCTAGGGGCAAGTTGGGCCTCTTGCTCTCCCTGCTGCCCTGAGGCTGCTGGGCCAAAGAGGTCTTGGGCATCCAGCCCTTTGCTTGTCCCTTCCCTCTGACGAGGCCCTCTGAGCTCCAGCACCTTGCAGTGTGGAGACAGCCCCTGCCAGCAACCTCCTCTCCAAGGAGGCCTCAACCGAGACCTAGGACCAGGGGAAAGGCACCAGCGGGGATGAGCCTGGGGAGGCGCCCGGGCATGTCTGGACCCAGTCCCCGCAGCCTGCCCCTTGGTGGGGCAGTACCCCCGGAGGCCAGGAAGGTCTGGGCAAGGCTGGCCAGGGGCAGGGGACCTGCTGGGTCCTGCCCCTGGCCTGTGGGGCCTCTGAGCACAACCGGCCCTCTCCCACTGGAAGACCTCCCCGGCTGCTTCCAAAGTCCTGTTTGCCAACACTCCCACCCGCTGTTCACGCCAGACTTGCACAATGCTCCCAAGCCCGGGAGAAAAGCGCTTCGGGGTGGTGCTCTCTCCGGGCCCTTGCCCCTGAGCCTGGGGGCAAGGCATGGGGCACACACTCCCAGGCCAAGGCAGAACCACATGCCCACGTCTGTTCCTGTCCCCTGCACCGGCAGAGAGCTTGGGGGAGCCAGAGTCTGTCAGGCAGCTGCTGGTTTGGCCGCCTGTGTGGGAAGGGGCAGAACCGCCCTAGGGGCAGTTGGGCCTCTTGCTCTCCCTGCTGCCCTGAGGCTGCTGGGCCAAAGACGTCTTGGGCATCCAGCCCCTTACTGGTCCCTTCCCTCTGACGAGGCCCTCTGAGCTCCAGCACCTTGCAGTGTGGAGACAGCCCCTGCCAGCAACCTCCTCTCCAAGGAGGCCTCAACCGAGGCCTAGGCCCAGGGGAAAGGCACCAGCGGGGATGAGCCAGGGGAGGCGCCCGAGCATGTCTGGACCCAGTCCCCGCAGCCTGCCCCTTGGTGGGGCAGTACCCCCGGAGGCCAGGAAGGTCTGGGTAAGGCTGGCCAGGGGCAGGGGCCCTGCTGGGTCCTGCCCCTGGCCTGTGGGGCCTCTGAGCACAACCGGCCCTTTCCCACTGGAAGACCTCCCCGGCTGCCTCCAAAGGCCGGTTTGCAAGCACTCCCGCCCACTGTTCCCGCCAGGCGCGCACAATGCTCCCAAGCCCGGGAGAAAAGCGCTTCGGGGTGTTGGTCTCTCCGGGCCCTTGCCCCTGAGCCTGGGGGCCAGGCAGGGGATCCACAGTCCCAGGCCAAGGCACAACAACATGCACACGTCTGTTCCTGCCCCCTCCACCGGCAGAGAGCTGGGGGGAGCCAGAGTCTGTCAGGCAGCTGCTGGGCGGGCCGCCTGTGTGGGAAGGGGCAGAGCCGACCTAGGGGCAAGTTGGGCCTCTTGCTCTCCCTGCTGCCCTGAGGCTGCTGGGCCAAAGAGGTCTTGGGCATCCAGCCCCTTGCTGGTCCCTTCCCTCTGACGAGGCCCTCTGAGCTCCAGCACCTTGCAGTGTGGAGACAGCCCCTGCCAGCAACCTCCTCTCCAAGGAGGCCTCAACCGAGGCCTAGGCCCAGGGGAAAGGCACCAGCGGGGATGAGCCAGTGGAGGCGCACGGGCATATCAGGACCCAGTCCCCGCAGCCTGCCCCTTGGTGGGGCAGTACCCCCGGAGGCCAGGAAGGTCTGGGCAAGGCTGGCCAGGGGCAGGGTCCCTGCTGGGTCCTGCCCCTGGCCTGTGGGGCCTCTGAGCACAACCGGCCCTCTCCCACTGGAAGACCTCCCCGGCTGCCTCCAAAGGCCGGTTTGCCAACACTCCCGCCCGCTGTTCCCGCCAGGCACGCACAACGCTCCCAAGGCCAGGAGAAAAGCGCTTCGGGGTGTTGCTCTCTCCGGGACCTTGCCCCTGAGCCTGGGGTCCAGGCAGTGGGTCCACAATCCCAGACCAAGGCAGAACCACATGCACACGTCTGTTCCTGACCCCTGCACCGGCAGAGAGCTCGGGGGAGCCAGAGTCTGTCAGGCAGCTGCTGGGTTGGCTGCCTGTGTGGGAAGGGGCAGAGCCGACCTAGGGGCAAGTTGGGCCTCTTGCTCTCCCTGCTGCCCTGAGGCTGCTGGGCCAAAGAGGTCTTGGGTATCCAGCCCCTTGCTGGTCCCTTCCCGCTGACGACGCCCTCTGAGCTCCAGCACCTTGCAGTGTGGAGACAGCCCCTGCCAGCAAGCTCCTCTCCAAGGAGGCATCAACCGAGGCCTATGCCCAGGGGAAAGGCACCAGCGGGGATGAGCCTGGGGAGGCGCCCAGGCATGTCTGGACCCAGTCCCCGCAGCCTGCCCCTTGGTGGGGCAGTACCCCCTGAGGCCAGGAAGGTCTGGGCAAGGCTGGCCAGGGGCAGGGGACCTGCTGGGTCCTGCCCCTGGCCTGTGAGCCCTCTGAGCACAACCGGCCCTCTCCCACTGGAAGACCTCCACGGCTGCCTCCAAAGTCCTGTTTGCAAACACTCCCGCCCGCTGTTCACGCCAGGCTCGCACAATGCTCCCAAGCCCGGGAGAAAAGCGCTTCGGGGTGGTGCTCTCTCCGGGCCCTTGCCCCTGAGCCTGGGGGCAAGGCAGGGGGAACACACTCCCAGGCCAAGGCAGAACCACATGCCCACGTCTGTTCCTGTCCCCTGCACCGGCAGAGAGCTTGGGGGAGCCAGAGTCTGGCAGGCAGCTGCTGGGTTGGCCGCCTGTGTGGGAAGGGGCAGAGCCGCCCTAGGGGCAAGTTGGGCCTCTTGCTCTCCCTGCTGCCCTGAGGCTGCTGGGCCAAAGACGTCTTGGGCATCCAGCCCCTTACTGGTCCCTTCCCTCTGACGAGGCCCTCTGAGCTCCAGCACCTTGCAGTGTGGAGACAGCGCCTGCCAGCAACCTCCTCTCCAAGGAGGCCTCAACCGAGGCCTAGGCCCAGGGGAAAGGCACCAGCGGGGATGAGCCTGGGGAGGCGCCCCGGCATGTCTGGACCCAGGCCCCGCAGCCTGCCCCTTGGTGGGGCAGTACCCCCGGAGGCCAGGAAGGTCTGGGCAAGGCTGGCCAGGGGCAGGGGCCCTGCTGCGTCCTGCCCCTGGCCTGTGGGTCCTCAGAGCACAACCGGCCCTCTCCCACTGGAAGACCTCCCCGGCTGCCTCCAAAGGCCGGTTTGCAAGCGCTCCCACCCACTGTTCCCAGCAGGCGTGCACAATGCTCCCAAGCCCGGGAGAAAAGCGCTTCAGGGTGGTGCTCTCTCCGGGCCCTTGCCCCTGAGCCTGGGGGCAAGGCAGGGTGTCCACACTCCCAGGACCAGGCAGAACCACATGCACACGTCTGATCTGCCCCCTGCACCGGCAGAGAGCTCGGGGGAGCCAGAGTCTGTCAGGCAGCTGCTGGGCTGGCCGCCTGTGTGGGAAGGGGCAGAGCCGACCTAGGGGCAAGTTGGGCCTCTTGCTCTCCCTGCTGCCCTGAGGCTGCTGGGCCAAAGAGGTCTTGGGCATCCAGCCCCTTGCTGGTCCCTTCCCTCTGACGAGGCCCTCTGAGCTCCAGCACCTTGCAGTGTGGAGACAGCCCCTGCCAGCAACCTCCTCTCCAAGGAGGCCTCAACCGAGGCCTAGGCCCAGGGGAAAGGCACCAGCGGGGATGAGCCTGGGGAGGCGCCCGGGCATGTCTGGACCCAGTCCCCGCAGCCTGCCCCTTGGTGGGGCAGTACCCCCGGAGGCCAGGAAGGTCTGGGAAAGGCTGCCAGGGGCAGGGACCCTGCTGGGTCCTGCCCCTGGCCTGTGGGGCGTCTGAGCACAACCGACACTCTCCCGCTGGAAGACCTGCCCGTCTGCCTCGAAAGGCCGGTTTGCAAGCACTCCCGCCCGCTGTTCCCGCCAGGCACGCACAATGCTCCCAAGCCCGGGAGAAAAGCGCTTCGGGCTGGTGCTCTCACCGGGCCCTTGCCCCTGAGCCTGGGGGCAAGGCAGGGGGAACACACTCCCAGGCCAAGGCAGAACGACATGCACACGTCTGCTCCTGCCCCCTACACCGGCAGAGAGCTCGGGGGAGCCAGAGACTGCCAGGCTGCTGCTGGGCTGGCCGCCTGTGTGGGACGGGGCAGAGCCGACCTAGGGGCAAATTGGGCCTCTTGCTCTCCCTGCTGCCCTGAGGCTGCTGGGTCAAAGAGGTCTTGGGCATCCAGCCCTTTGCTGGTCCCTTCCCTCTTACGAGGCCCTCTGATCTCCAGCACCTTGCAGTGTGGAGACAGCCCCTGCCAGCAACCTCCTCTCCAAGGAGGCCTCAACCGAGGCCTAGGCCCAGGGGAAAGGCACCAGCGGGGATGAGCCTGGGGAGGCGCCCGGGCATGTCTGGACCCAGTCCCCGCAGCCTGCCCCTTGGTGGAGCAGTACCCCCGGAGGCCAGGAAGGTCTGGGCAAGGCTGGCCAGGGTCAGGGGCCCTGCTGGGTCCTGCCCCTGGCCTGTGGGGCCTCTGAGCACAACCGGCCCTCTCCCACTGGAAGACCTCCCCGGCTGCCTTCAAAGACCGGTTTGCAAGCACTCCCACACACTGTTCCCACCAAGCGCGCACAATTCTCCCAAGCCCGGGAGAAAAGCGCTTCGGGTTGGTGCTCTCTCGGGGCCCTTGCCCCTGAACCTGGGGGCCAGGCAGTTGGTCCACACTCGGAGACCAAGGCAGAACCACATGCACACGTCTGTTCCTGACCCCTGCACAGGCAGAGAGCTCGGGGGAGCCAGAGTCTGTCAGGCAGCTGCTGGGCTGGCCGCCTGTGTGGGAAGGGGCAGAGCCGACCTAGGGGCAAGTTGGGCCTCTTCCTCTCCCTGCTGCCCTGAGGCTGCTGGGCCAAAGAGGTCTTGGGCATCCAGCCCCTTGCTGGTCCCTTCCCTCTGATGAGGCCCTCTGAGCTCCAGCACCTTGCAGTGTGGAGACAGCCCCTGCCAGCAACCTCCTCTCCAAGGAGGCCTCAACCGAGGCCTAGGCCTAGGGGAAAGGCACCAGCGGGGATGAGCCTGGGGAGGCGCCCGGCCATGTCTGGACCCAGTCCCCGCAGCCTGCCCCTTGGTGGGGCAGTACCCCCGAAAGCCAGGAAGGTCTCGGCAAGGCTGCCAGGGGCAGGGACACTGCTGGGTCCTGCCCCTGGCCTGTTGGGCGTCTGAGCACAACCGGCACTCTCCCGCTGGAAGACCTCCCCGTCTGCCTCCAAAGTCCTTTTTGCAAGCACGCCCACCCGCTGTTCCCCCAGGCACGCACAATGCTCCCAAGCCCGGGAAAAAAGCGCTTCGGGGTGGTGCTCTCTCCGGGCCCTTGCCCCTGAGCCTGGGGCCAGGCAGGGGGAACACACTCCCAGGCCAAGGGAGAACGACATGCACACGTCTGTTCCTGCCCCCTACACCGGCAGAGAGCTCGGGGGAGCCAGAGACTGCCAGGCTGCTGCTGGGCTGGCCGCCTGTGTGGGACGGGGCAGAGCCGACCTAGGGGCAAGTTGGGCCTCTTGCTCTCCCTGCTGCACTGAGGCTGCTGGGTCAAAGAGGTCTTGGGCATCCAGCCCTTTGCTGGTGCCTTCCCTCTGACGAGGCCCTCTGAGCTCCCGCACCTTGCAGTGTGGAGACAGCCCCTGCCAGCAACCTCCTCTCCAAAGAGGCCTCAACCGAGGACTACACCCAGGGGAAAGGCACCAGCGGGGATGATCCTGGGGAGGCGCACGGACATGTCTGGACCCAGTCTCCGCAGCCTGCCCCTTGGTGGGGCAGTACCCCCGGAGGCCAGGAAGGTCTGGGCAAGTCTGGCCAGGGGCAGGGGCCCTGCTGGGTCCTGCCCCTGGCCTGTGGGGCCTCTGAGCACAACCGGCCCTCTCCCACTGGAAGACGTCCCCGGCTGCCTCCAAAGGCCGGTTTGCAAGCATTCATGTCCGTTGTTCCCGACAGCCGCGCACAATGCTCCCAAGCCCGAGAGAAAAGCATTTTAGGGTGGTGCTCTCTCCGGGCCCTTGGAAGACCTCCCGGGCTGCCTCCAAAGGCCGGTTTGCAAGCATTCATGTCCGTTGTTCCCGACAGCCGCGCACAATGCTCCCAAGCCCGGGAGAAAAGCGCTTCGGGGTGGTGTTCTCTCAGGGACCATGGAGGACCTCCCCGGCTGCCCCCAAAGGCTGGTTTGCAAGCATTCCCACTCGCTGTTCCCGCCAGGCACACACAATGTTCCAAAACCCCGGAGAAAAGCACTTCGGGGTGGTGCTCTCTCCGCGCCCTTGGAAGACTTCTCTGGCTGCCGCCAAAGGCCGGTTTGCAAGAATTCCCTCCCGCTGTCCCACCAGCCGCACACAATGCTCCAAAACCCGAGAGAAAAGCGCTTCGAGGTGGTGCTCTCTCCGGGCCCTTGGAAGACCTCCCGGGCTGCCTCCAAAGGCCGGTTTGCAAGCACTCATGTCCGCTGTTCCCGACAGCCGCGCACAATGCTCCCAAGCCCGGGAGAAAAGCATTTTGGGGTGGTGATCAGTCCGGGCCCTTGGAAGACCTCCCCGGCTGCCTCCAAAGGACAGTTTGCAAGAACTCATGCCCGCTGTTCCCGCCAGGCACGCACAATGCTCCCAAGCCCGGGAGAAAAGCGCTTCGGGGTGGTGCTCTCACCGGGCCCTTGCCCCTGAGCCTGGGGGCACTGCAGGGGGAATACACTCCCAGGCCAAGGCAGAACCACATGCAAACGTCTGTTCCTGGTCCCTGCACCGGCAGAGAGCTCGGGGGAGCCAGAGTATGCCAGGCAGCTGCTGGGTTGGCGGCCTGTGTGGAAAGGGGCAGAGCCGACCTAGGGGCAAGTTGGGCCTCTTGCTCTCCCTGCTGCCCTGAGGCTGCTGGGCCAAAGAGGTCTTGGGCATCCAGCCCCTTGCTGGTCCCTTCCCTCTGATGAGGCCCTCTGAGCTCCAGCACCTTGCAGTGTGGAGACAGCCCCTGCCAGCAACCTCGTCTCCAAGGAGGCCTCAACCGAGGCCTAGGCCCAGGGGAAAGGCACCAGCGGGGATGAGCCTGGGGAGGCGCCCGGGCATGTCTGGACCCAGTCCCCGCAGCCTGCCCCTTGGTGGGGCAGTACCCCCGGAGGCCAGGAAGGTCTGGGCAAGGCTGGCCACGGGCAGGGGCCCTGCTGGTTCCTGCCCCTGGCCTGTGGGGCCTCTGAGCACAACCGGCCCTCTCCCACTGGAAGACTTCCCCGGCTGCCTCCAAAGGCCGGTTTGCCAACACTCCCGCCCGCTGTTCCCGCCAGGCACGCACAATTCTCCCAAGCCCGGGAGAAAAGCGCTTCGGGGTGTTGCTCTCTCCGGGCCCTTGCCCCTGAGTGTGGGGGCGAGGCAGTGGGACCACACTCCCAGACCAACGCAGAACCACATGCACACGTCTGTTTCTGACCCCTGCACCGGCAGAGAGCTCGGGGGAGCCAGAGTCTGTCAGGCAGCTGCTGGGCTGGCCGCCTGTGTGGCAAGGGGCAGAGCCGACCTAGGGGCAAATTGGGCCTCTTCCTCTCCCTGCTGCCCTGAGGCTGCTGGGCCAAAGAGGTCTTGGGCATCCAGCCCCTTGCTGGTCCCTTCCCTCTGACGAGGCCCTCTGAGCTCCAGCACCTTGCAGTGTGGAGACAGCCCCTGCCAGCAACCTCCTCTCCAAGGAGGCCTCAACCGAGGCCTAGGCCCAGGGGATAGGCACCAGCGGGGATGAGCCTGGGGAGGCGCCCGGCCATGTCTGGACCCAGTCCCCGCAGCCTGCCCCTTGGTGGGGCAGTACCCCCGGAGGCCAGGAGGGTCTGGGCAAGGCTGCCAGGGGCAGGAACACTGCTGGGTCCTGCCTCTGGCCTGTGGGGCGTCTGAGCACAACCGGCACTCTCCCGCTGGAAGACCTCCCCGGCTGCCTCCAAAGGCCGGTTTGCAAGCACTCCCGCCCGCTGTTCCCGCCAGGCACGCACAATGCTCCCAAGCCCGGGAGAAAAGCGCTTCGGGGTGGTGCTCTCTCCGGGCCCTTGCCCCTGAGCCTGGGGGACAGGCAGGGGGAACACACTCCCAGGCCAAGGCAGAACGACATGCACACGTCTGTTCCTGCCCCCTACACCGGCAGAGAGTTCGGGGGAGCCAGAGACTGCCAGGCTGCTGCTGCGCTGGCTGCCTGTGTGGGACGGGGTAGAGCCGACCTAGGGGCAAGTTGGGCCTCTTGCTCTCCCTGCTGCCCTGAGGCTGCTGGGTCAGAGAAGTCTTGGGCATCCAGCCCTTTGCTGGTCCTTTCCCTCTGACGAGGCCCTCTGAGCTCCAGCACCTTGCAGTGTGCAGACAGCCCCTGCCGGCAACCTCCTCTCCAAGGAGGCCTCAACCGAGGCCTAGGCCCAGGGGAAAGGCACCAGCGGGGATGAGCCTGGGGAGGCGCCCGGGCATGTCTGGACCCAGGCCCCGCAGCCTGCCCCTTGGTGGGGTAGTACCCCCGGAGGCCAGGAAGGTCTGGGCAAGGCTGCCAGAGGCAGGGACACTGCTGGGTCCTGCCCCTGGCCTGTGGGGCCTCTGAGAACAACTGGCACTCTCCCGCTGGAAGACCTCCCCGGCTGCCTCCAAAGGCTGGTTTGCAAGCACTCAATCCCGCTGTTCACGCCAGCTGCGCACAATGCTCCCAAGCCCGGGAGAAAAGCATTTTGGGGTGGTGCTCACTCCGGGCTTTGGAAGACCTCCCCGGCTGCCTCCAAGGCCGGTTTGCAAGCACTTCTGCCTGCTGTTCCCGCCACCCGCGCACAATGCTCCCAAGCCCGGGAGAAAAGCGTTTCGGGGTGGTGTTCTCTCTGGGCCCAAGAAAGACCTCCCGGGCTGCCCCCAAATGCCGGTTTGCAAGCACTCCCACTCGCTGTTCCCGCCATCCGTGCAAATGCTCCAAGCCCAGGAGAAAAGCCCTTCAGGGTGGTGCTCTCTCCCGGCCCTTGGAAGACCTCCCCGGCTGCCTCCAAAGGCTGGATTTCAAGTACTCCCTCCCGCTGTCCCGCCAGCCGCACACAATGCTCCCAATCACGGGAGAAAAGCGCTTCGGGGTGGTGCTCTCTACGGGCCCTTGGAAGACCTCCCCGTTTGTCTCCAAAGGCCGGTTTGCAAGCACTCATGCCCGCTGTTCCCGCCAGCCGCGCACAATGCTCCCAAGCCTAGGAGAAAAGCGCTTCGGGGTGGTGCTCTCTCCCGGCCCTTGGAAGACCTCCCCGGCTGCCTCCAAAGGCCGGTTTGCAAGCACTCAATCCCGCTGTTCCCGCCAGCCGCGCACAATGCTCCCAAGCCCGGGAGAAAAGCGCTTCGGGGTGGTGCTCTCTCCCGGCCCTTGGAAGACCTCCCCGGCTGCCTCCAAAGGCTGGTTTTCAAGAACTCCCTCCCGCTGACCCGCCAGCCGCACACAATGCTCCCAAGCCCGGGAGAAAAGCATTTTGGGGTGGTCTCTCTCCGGGCCCTTGGAAGACTCCCCGGCTGCCTCTAAAGGCCGGTTTGCAAGCACTCCTTCCTGCTGTTCCCGCCAGCCACGCACAATGCTCCCAAGCCCGGGAGAAAAGCTTTTTGGGGTGGTGCTCTCTCCGGGCCCTTGGAAGACCTCCCCGGCTGCCTCCAAAAGCCAGTTTGCAAGCAGTCCTGCCTGCTGTTCCCGCCAGCCGCGCACAATGCTCCCAAGCTCGGGAGAAAAGCTTTTTGGGGTGGTGCTCTCTCCGGGCCCTTGGAAGACGTCCCCGTCTGCCTCCAAAGGCCGGTTTGCAAGCACTCATGCCCGTTGTTCCCACCAGCCGCGCACAATGCTCCCAAGCCCGGGAGAAAAGCATTTTGGGGTGGTGCTCACTCCGGGCCCTTGGAAGACCTCCCCGGCTGCCTCCAAAGGCGAGTTTGCAAGCAGTCCTGCCTGCTGTTCCCGCCAGCCGCGCACAATGTTCCCAAGCCCGGGAGAAAAGCGCTTCGGGGTGGTGCTCTCTCCGGGCACTTTCAAGACCTCCCCGGCTGCCTCCAAGGCCGGTTTGCAAGGACTCATGCCCGCTGTTCCCGCCAGCCGCGCACAATGCTCCCAAGCCCGGGAGAAAAGGTTTTTGGGGTGGTGCTCACACCGGGCCCTGGAAGACCTCCCCGGCTGCCTCCAAAGGCCGGTGTTCAAGCACTCCTGCCTGCTGTTCCCGCCACCTGCGCACAATGCTCCCAAGCCCGGGAGAAACGCGCTTCGGGGTGGTGCTCTCTACAGGCCCTTGGAAGACCTCCCCGGCTGCCTCCAAAGGCCGGTTTGCAAGGACTCCTTCCTGCTGTTCCCGCCAGCCACGCACAATGCGCCCAAGCCCGGGAGAAAAGCATTTTGGGGTGGTGCTCTCTCCGGGCCCTTGGAAGACCTCCCCGGCTGCCTCCAATGGCCAGTTTGTAAGCACTCATGCCCGCTGTTCCCACCAGCCGCGCACAATGCTCCCAAGCCCGGGAGAAAAGCTTTTTGGGGTGGTGCTCACACCGGGCCCTGGAAGACCTCCCCGGCTGCCTGCAAAGGCCGGTTTTCAAGCACTCCTGCCTGCTGTTCCCGCCACCCGCGCACAATGCTCCCAAGCCCGGGAGAAAAGCGCTTCGGGGTGGTGCTCTCTACAGGCCCTTGGAAGACCTCCCCGGCTGCCTCCAAAGGCCGGTTTGTAAGTACTCATTCCCGCTGCTTCCGCCAGCCACGCACAATGCTCCCAAGCCCGGGAGAAAAGCATTTTGGGGTGGTGCTCTCTCCGGGCCCTTGGAAGACCTCCCGGGCTGCCTCCAAAGGCCGGTTTGCAAGCACTCATGTCCGCTGTTCCCGACAGCCGCGCACAATGCTCCCAAGCCCGGGAGAAAAGCATTTTGGGGTGGTGATCAGTCCGGGCCCTTGGAAGACCTCCCCGGCTGCCTCCAAAGGACAGTTTGCAAGCACTCAATCCCGCTGTTCCCGCCAGCCGCGCACAATGCTCCCAAGCCCGGGAGAAAAGCGCTTCGGGGTGGTGCTCTCTCCCGGCCCTTGGAAGACCTCCCCGGCTGCCTCCAAAGGCTGGTTTTTAAGAACTCCCTCCCGCTGACCCGCCAGCCGCACACAATGCTCCCAAGCCCGGGAGAAAAGCATTTTGGGGTGGTCTCTCTCCGGGCCCTTGGAAGACTCCCCGGCTGCCTCTAAAGGCCGGTTTGCAAGCACTCATGTCCTCTGTTCCCGACAGCCGCGAACAATGCTCCCAATTCCGTGAGAAAAGTGCTTCGGGATGGTGCTCTCTCCGGGCCCTTGGAAGACCTCCCAAGCTGCCTCCAAAGGCCGGTTTGCAAGCACTCCCGCCCGCTGTTCCCGCCAGCCTCGCACAATGCTCCCAAGCCCGGGAGAAAAGCGCTTCGGGGTGGTGTTCTCTCCGTGCCAATGGAGGACCTCCCTGGCTGCCCCCAAAGGCCGGTTTGCAAGCACTCCCACTCGCTGTTCCCGCCAGCCACGCACAATCCTCCAAAACCCCGGAGAAAAGCGCTTCGGGGTGGTGTTCTCTCCGTGCCCATGGAAGACCTCTCGGGGTGCCCCCAAAGGCCGGTTTGGAAGGACTCCCACTCGCTGTTCCCGCCATCCGCGCACAATGCTCCCAAGCCCGGGAGAAAAGCATTTTGGGGTGGTGCTCACACCGGGCCCTGGAAGACCTCCCCGGCTGCCTCCAAAGGACGGTTTTCAAGCACTCCTGCCTGCTGTTCCCGCCACCCGCGCAGAATGCTCCCAAGCGCGGGAGAAAAGCGCTTTGGGGTGGTGCTCTCTACAGGCCCTTGGAAGACCTCCCCGGCTGCCTCCAAAGGCCCGTTTGCAAGGACTCCTTCCTGCTCTTCCCGCCAGCCACGCACAATGCTCCCAAGCCCGGGAGAAAAGCATTTTGGGGTGGTGCTCACTCCGGGCCCTTGGAAGACCTCCCCGGCTGCCTCCAAAGGCCAGTTTGCAAGCAGTCCTGCCTGCTGTTCCCGCCAGCCGCGCACAATGCTCCCAAGCCCGGGAGAAAAGCGCTTCGGGGTGGTGCTCTCTCCGGGCCCTTGGAAGACGTCCCCGGCTGCCTCCAAAGGCCGGTTTGCAAGCACTCATGCCCGTTGTTCCCACCAGCCGCGCACAATGCTTCCAAGCCCGGGAGAAAAGCATTTTGGGGTGGTGCTCACTCCGGGCCCTTGGAAGACCTCCCCGGCTGCCTCCAAAGGCCAGTTTGCAAGCAGTCCTGCCTGCTGTTCCCGCCAGCCGCGCACAATGTTCCCAAGCCCGGGAGAAAAGCGCTTCGGGGTGGTGCTCTCTCCGGGCACTTTCAAGACCTCCCCGGCTGCCCCCAAAGGCCGGTTTGTAAGTACTCATTCCCGCTGCTTCCGCCAGCCACGCACAATGCTCCCAAGCCCGGGAGAAAAGCATTTTGGGGTGGTGCTCTCTCCGGGCCCTTGGAAGACCTCCCGGGCTGCCTCCAAAGGACGGTTTGCAAGCATTCATGTCCGTTGTTCCCGACAGCCGCGCACAATGCTCCCAAGCCCGAGAGAAAAGCATTTTGGGGTGGTGATCAGTCCGGCCCTTGGAAGACCTCCCCGGCTGCCTCCAAAGGACAGTTTGCAAGCACTCATGCCCGCTGTTCCCGCCAGCCACGCACAATGCTCCCAAGACCGTGAGAAAAGCGCTTCGTGGTGGTGTTCTCTCAGGGACCATGGAGGACCTCCCCGGCTGCCCCCAAAGGCCGGTTTGCAAGCATTCCCACTCGCTGTTCCCGCCAGGCACACACAATGTTCCAAAACCCCGGAGAAAAGCGCTTCGGGGTGGTGCTCTCTCCGCGCCCTTGGAAGACTTCTCTGGCTGCCGCCAAATGCCGGTTTGCAAGAATTCCCTCCCGCTGTCCCACCAGCCGCACACAATCCTCCAAAACCCGAGAGAAAAGCGCTTCGAGGTGGTGCTCTCTCCGGGCCCTTGGAAGACCTCCCCGGCTGCCTCCAAAGGCCGGTTTGCAAGCACTCCTGCCTGCTGTTCCCGCCACGCGCGCACAATGCTCCCAAGCCCGGAAGAAAAGCATTTTGGGGTAGTGTTCTCTCCGGGCGCTTGGAAGACCTCCCGGGCGGCCTCCAAAGGCCGGTTTGCAAGCACTCATGTCCGCTGTTCCCGACAGCCGCACACAATGCTCCCAAGCCCGGGAGAAAAGCATTTTGAGGTGGTGATCAGTCCGGGCCCTTGGAAGACCTCCCCGGCTGCCTCCAAAGGACAGTTTGCAAGAACTCATGCCCGCTGTTCCCGCCAGGCACGCACAATGCTCCCAAGCCCGGGAGAAAAGCGCTTCGGGGTGGTGCTCTCACCGGTCCCTTGCCCCTGAGCCTGGGGGCAATGCAGGGGGAACACACTCCCAGGCCAAGGCAGAACCACATGCAAACGTCTGTTCCTGGTCCCTGCACCGGCAGAGAGCTCAGGGGAGCCAGAGTATGCCAGGCAGCTGCTGGGTTGGCGGCATGTGTGGAAAGGGGCAGAGCCGACCTAGGGGCAAGTTGGGCCTCTTGCTCTCCCTGCTGCCCTGAGGCTGCTGGGCCAAAGAGGTCTTGGGCATCCAGCCCCTTGCTGGTCCCTTCCCTCTGATGAGGCCCTCTGAGCTCCAGCACCTTGCAGTGTGGAGACAGCCCCTGCCAGCAACCATCTCTCCAAGGCGGCCTCAACCGAGGCCTAGGCCCAGGGGAAAGGCACCAGCGGGGATGAGCCTGGGGAGGCGCCCGGGCATGTCTGGACCCAGTCCCCGCAGCCTGCCCCTTGGTGGGGCAGTACCCCCGGAGGCCAGGAAGGTCTGGGCAAGGCTGCCAGGGGCAGGGACACTGCTGGGTCCTGCCCCTGGCCTGTGGGGCGTCTGAGCACAACCAGCACCCTCCCGCTGGAAGACCTCCCCGGGTGCCTCCAAAGGCCGGTTTGCCAACACTCCCGTCCGCTGTTCCCGCCAGGCACGCACAATTCTCCCAAGCTCGGGAGAAAAGCGCTTCGGGGTGGTGCTCTCTCCGGGCCCTTGCCCATGAGCCTGGGGGCAAGGCAGGGAGAACACACTCCCAGGCCAAGGCAGAACCACATGCCCACGTCTGTTCCTGTCCCCTGCACCGGCAGAGAGCTTGGGGGAGCCAGAGTCTGTCAGGCAGCTGCTGGGTTGGCCGCCTGTGTGGGAAGGGGCAGAGCCGAATAGGGGCAAGTTGGGCCTCTTGCTCTCCCTGCTGCCCTGAGGCTGCTGGGCCAAAGATGTCTTGGGCATCCAGCCCTTTACTGGTCGCTTCTCTCTGACGAGGCCCTCTGAGCTCCAGCACCTTGCAGTGTGGAGACAGCCCCTGCCAGCAACCTCCTCTCCAAGGAGGCCTCAACCGAGGCCTAGGCCCAGGGGAAAGGCACCAGCGGGGATGAGCCTGGGGAGGCGCCCGGGCATGACTGGACCCAGGCCCGCAGCCTGCCCCTTGGTGGGGCAGTACCCCCGGAGGCCAGGAAGGTCTGGGCAAGGCTGGCCAGGGGCAGGGGCCCTGCTGGGTCCTGCCCCTGGCCTGTGGGGCCTCTGAGCACAACCGGCCCTCTCCCACTGGAAGACCTCCCCGGCTGCCTCCAAAGGCCGGTTTGCAAGCGCTCCCGCCCACTGTTCCCAGCAGGCGTGCACAATGCTCCTAAGCCCGGGAGAAAAGCGCTTCGGGGTGGTGCTCTCTCCGGGCCCTGGCCCCTGAGCCTGGGGGCAAGGCAGGGTGTCCACACTCCCAGGCCAAGGCAGAACCACATGCACACGTCTGATCTGCCCCCTGCACCGGCAGAGAGCTCGGGGGAGTCAGAGTCTGTCAGGCAGCTGCTGGGCTGGCCGCCTGTGTGGGAAGGGGCAGAGCCGACCTAGGGGCAAGTTGGGCCTCTTGCTCTCCCTGCTGCCCTGAGGCTGCTGGGCCAAAGAGGTCTTGGGCATCCAGCCCCTTGCTGGTCCCTTCCCGCTGACGAGGCCCTCTGAGCTCCAGCACCTTGCAGTGTGGAGACAGCCCCTGCCAGCAACCTCCTCTCCAAGGAGGCATCAACCGAGGCCTATGCCCAGGGGAAAGGCACCAGCGGGGATGAGCCTGGGGAGGCGCCCAGGCATGTCTGGACCCAGTCCCCGCAGCCTGCCCCTTGGTGGGGCAGTACCCCCGGAGGCCAGGAAGGTCTGGGCAAGGCTGGCCAGGGGCAGGGGCCCTACTGGGTCCTGCCCCTGGCCTGTGGGGCCTCTGAGCACAACCGGCCCTCTCCCACTCGAAGAACTCCCCGGCTGCCTCCAAAGGCCAGTTTGCCAACACTCCCGCCCGCTGTTCCCGCCACGCACGCACAATGCTCCCAAGCCCGGGAGAAAAGCACTTCGGGGTGGTGCTCTCCTCGGGCCCTTGCCCCTGAGCCTGGGGGCCAGGCAGTTGGTCCACACTCCCAGACCAATGCAGAACCACATGCACACGTCTGTTCCTGACCCCTGCACCGGCAGAGAGCTCGGGGGAGCCAGAGTCTGTCAGGCAGCTGCTGGGCTGGCCGCCTGTGTGGGAAGGGGCAGAGCCGACCTAGGGGCAAGTTGGGCCTCTTCCTCTCCCTGCTGCCCTGAGGCTGCTGGGCCAAATAGGTCTTGGGCATCCAGCCCCTTGCTGGTCCCTTCACTCTGACGAGGCCCTCTGAGCTCTAGCACCTTGCAGTGTGGAGACAGCCCCTGCCAGCAACCTCCTCTCCAAGGAGGCCTCAACCGAGACCTAGGCCCAGGGGAAAGGCACCAGCGGGGATGAGCCTGGGGAGGCGCCCGGGTATGTCTGGACCCAGTCCCCGCAGCCTGCCCCTTGGTGGGGCAGTACCCCCGGAGGCCAGGAAGATCTGGGCAAGGCTGGCCAGGGGCAGGGGCCCTGCTGGGTCCTCCCCATGGCCTGTGGGGCCTCTGAGCACAACCGGCCCTCTCCCAATGGAAGACCTCCCCGGCTGCCTCCAAAGGCCAGTTTGCCAACACTCCTGCCCGCTCTTCCCGCCAGGCACGCACAATGCTCCCAAGCCCGGGAGAAAAGCGCTTCGGGGTGGTGGTCTCTCCGGGCCCTTGCCCCTGAGCCAGTGGGCCAGGCAGGGGGAACACACTCCCAGACCAAGGCAGAAACACATGCACACGTCTGTTCCTGTCCCCTGCACCGTCAGAGAGCTCGGGGGAGCCAGAGTCTCTCAGGCAGGTGCTGGGCTGGCCGCCTGTGTGGGAAGGGGCAGAGCCGACCTAGGGGCAAGTTGGGCCTCTTGCTCTCCCTGCTGCCCTGAGGCTGCAGGGCCAAAGACGTCTTGGGCATCCAGCCCCTTACTGGTCCCTTCCCTCTGACGAGGCCCTCTGAGCTCCAGCACCTTGCAGTGTGGAGACAGCCCCTGCCAGCAATCTCCTCTCCAAGGAGGCCTCAACCGAGGCCTAGGCCCAGGGGAAAGGCACCAGCGGGGTTGAGCCAGGGGAGGCGCCCGGGCATGTCTGGACCCAGGCCCCGCAGCCTGCCCCTTGGTGGGGCAGTACCCCCGGAGGCCAGGAAGGTCTGGGCAAGGCTGCCAGGGGCAGGGACAGCGCTGGGTCCTGCCCCTGGCCTGTGGGACGTCTGAGCACAACCGGCACTCTCCCGCTGGAAGACCTCCCCGTCTGCCTCCAAAGGCCGGTTTGCAAGCACTCCCGCCCGCTGTTCCCGCCAGGCACGCACAATGCTCCCAAGCCCAGGAGAAAAGCGCTTCGGGGTGGTGCTCTCTCCGGGCCCTTGCCCCTAAGCCTGCGGGCCAGGCAGGGGGAACACACTCCCAGGCCTAGACAGAACGACATGAACACGTCTGTTCCTGCCCCCTACACCGGCAGAGAGCTCGGGGGAGCCAGAGTCTCTCAGGCAGGTGCTGGGCTGGCCGCCTGTGTGGGAAGGGGCAGAGCCGACCTAGGGGCAAGTTGGGCCTCTTGCTCTCCCTGCTGCCCTGAGGCTGCTGGGCCAAAGACGTCTTGGGCATCCAGCCCTTTGCTGGTCCCTTCCCTCTGACGAGGCCCTCTGAGCTCCAGCACCTTGCAGTGTGGAGACAGCCCCTGCCAGCAATCTCCTCTCCAAGGAGGCCTCAACCGAGGCCTAGGCCCAGGGGAAAGGCACCAGCGGGGATGAGCCTGGGGAGGCGCCCGGGCATGTCTGGACCCAGTCCCCGCAGCATGCCCCTTGGTGGGGCAGTACCCCTGGAGGCCAGGAAGGTCTGGGCAAGGCTGACCAGGGGCAGGGGACCTGCTGGGTCCTGCCCCTGGCCTGTGGGGCCTCTGAGCACAACCGGCCCTCTCCCACTGGAAGACCTCCCCGGCTGCCTCCAAAGGCCGGTTTGCCAACACTCCCGCCCGCTGTTCCCGCGAGGCACGCACAATGCTCCCAAGCCCGGGAGAAAAGCGCTTCGGGGTGGTGCTCTCTCCGGGCCCTTGCCCCTAAGCCTGCGGGCCAGGCAGGGGGAACACACTCCCAGGCCAAGACAGAACGACATGAACACGTCTGTTCCTGCCCCCTACACCGGCAGAGAGCTCGGGGGAGCCAGAGTCTGTCAGGCAGGTGCTGGGCTGGCCGCCTGTGTGGGAAATGGCAGAGCCGACCTAGGGGCATGTTGGGCCTCTGCTCTCCCTGCTGTCCTGAGGCTGCTGGGCCAAAGAGGTCTTGGGCATCCAGCCCCTTGCTGGTCCCTTCCCTCTGACGAGGCCCTCTGAGCTCCAGCACCTTGCAGTGTGGAGACAGCCCCTGCCAGCAACCTCCTCTCCAAGGAGGCCTCAACCGAGGCCTAGCCCCAGGGGAAAGGCACCAGCTGGGAAGAGCCTGGGGAGGCGCCCGGGCATGTCTGGACCCAGTCCCCGCAGCCTGCCCCTTGGTGAGGCAGTACCCCCGGAGGCCAGGAAGGTCTGGGCAAGGCTGGTCAGGGGCAGGGGCCCTGCTGGGCCCTGCCCCTGGCCTGTGGGGCCTCTGAGCACAACCGGCCCTCTCCCACTGGAAGACCTCCCCGTCTGCCTCCAAAGGCCGGTTTGCCAACACTCCCGCCCGCTGTTCCCGCCAGGCACGCACAATTCTCCCAAGCCCGGGAGAAAAGCGCTTCGGGGTGGTGCTCTCTCCGGGCCCTTGCCCATGAGCTTGGGGGCAAGGCAGGGAGAACACACTCCCAGGCCAAGGCAGAACCACATGCCCACGTCTGTTCCTGTCCCCTGCACCGGCAGAGAGCTTGGGGGAGCCAGAGTTTGTCAGGCAGCTGCTGGGTTGGCCGCCTGTGTGGGAAGGGGCAGAGCCGAATAGGGGCAAGTTGGGCCTCTTGCTCTCCCTGCTGCCCTGAGGCTGCTGGGCCAAAGATGTCTTGGGCATCCAGCCCTTTACTGGTCCCTTCTCTCTGACGAGGCTCTCTGAGCTGCAGCACCTTGCAGTGTGGAGACAGCCCCTGCCAGCAACCTCCTCTCCAAGGAGGCCTCAACCGAGGCCTAGGCCCAGGGGAAAGGCACCAGCGGGGATGAGCCAGGGGAGGCGCCCGAGCATGTCTGGACCCAGTCCCCGCAGCCTGCCCCTTGGTGGGGCAGTACCCCCGGAGGCCAGGAAGGTCTGGGCAAGGCTGGCCAGGGGCAGGGGCCCTGCTGGGTCCTGCCCCTGGCCTGTGGGGCCTCTGAGCACAACCGGCCCTCTCCCACTGGAAGACCTCCCCGGCTGCCTCCAAAGGCCGGTTTGCAAGCGCTCCCGCCCACTGTTCCCAGCAGGCGTGCACAATGCTCCTAAGCCCGGGAGAAAAGCGCTTCGGGGTGGTGCTCTCTCCGGGCCCTTGCCCCTGAGCCTGGGGGCAAGGCAGGGTGTCCACACTTCCAGGCCAAGGCAGAACCACATGCACACGTCTGATCTGCCCCCTGCACCGGCAGAGAGCTCGGGGGAGCCAGAGTCTGTCAGGCAGCTGCTGGGCTGGCCGCCTGTGTGGGAAGGGGCAGAGCCGACCTAGGGGCAAGTTGGGCCTCTTGCTCTCCCTGCTGCCCTGAGGCTGCTGGGCCAAAGAGGTCTTGGGCATCCAGCCCCTTGCTGGTCCCTTCCCTCTGATGAGGCCCTCTGAGATCCAGCACCTTGCAGTGTGGAGACAGCCCCTGCCAGCAACCTCCTCTCCAAGGAGGCCTCAACCGAGGCCTAGGCCCAGGGGAAAGGCACCAGCAGGGATGAGCCTGGGGAGGCGCCCGGGCAAGACTGGACCCAGGCCCGCAGCCTGCCCCTTGGTGGGGCAGTACCCCCGGAGGCCAGGAAGGTCTGGGCAAGGCTGGTCAGGGGCAGGGGCCCTGCTGGGTCCTGTCCCTGGCCTGTAGGGCCTCTGAGCACAACCGGCCCTCTCCCACTGAAAGACCTCCCCGGCTGCCTCCAAAGGCCAGTTTGCCAACACTCCTGCCCGCTGTTCCCGCCAGGCACGCACAATGCTCCCAATTCCGAGAGAAAAGTGCTTCGGCATGGTGCTCTCTCCGGGCCCTTGGAAGACCTCCCAAGCTGCCTCCAAAGGCCGGTTTGCAAGCACTTCCGCCCGCTGTTCCCGCCAGCCTCGCACAATGCTCCCAAGCCCGGGAGAAAAGCGCTTCGGGGTGGTGTTCTCTCCGTGCCCATGGAGGACCTCCCTGGCTGCCCCCAAAGGCCGGTTTGCAAGCACTCCCACTCGCTGTTCCCGCCAGCCACGCATAATCCTCCAAAACCCCTGAGAAAAGCGCTTCGGGGTGGTGTTCTCTCCGTGCCCATGGAAGACCTCCCGGGGTGCCCCCAAAGGCCGGTTTGGAACCACTCCCACTCGCTGTTCCCGCCATCCGCGCAAATGTTCCAAGCCCGGGAGAAAAGCGCTTCTGGGTGGTGCTCTCTCCTGGCCCTTGGAAGACCTCCCCGGCTGCCTCCAAAGGCCGGTTTGCAAGCACTCCCGCCCGCTGTTCCCACCAGCCACGCACAATGCTCCCAAGCCCGGGAGAAAAGCATTTTGGGGTGGTGCTCACACCGGGCCCTGGAAGACCTCCCCGGCTGCCTCCAAAGGACGGTTTTCAAGCACTCCTGCCTGCTGTTCCCGCCACCCGCGCACAATGCTCCCAAGCCCGGGAGAAAAGCGCTTCGGGGTGGTGCTCTCTACAGGCCCTTCGAAAACCTCCCCGGCTGCCTCCAAAGGCCGGTTTGCAAGGACTCCTTCCTGCTGTTCCCGCCAGCCACGCACAATGCTCCCAAGCCCGGGAGAAAAGCATTTTGGGGTGGTGCTCACTCCGGGCCCTTGGAAGACTTCCCCGGCTGCCTCCAATGGCCAGTTTACAAGCACTCATGGCCGCTGTTCCCACCAGCCGCGCACAATGCTCCCAAGCCCGGGAGAAAAGCTTTTTGGGGTGGTGCTCACACCGGGCCCTGGAAGACCTCCCCGGGTGCCTCCAAAGGCCGGTTTTCAAGCACTCCTGCCTTCTGTTCCCGCCACCTGCGCACAATGCTCCCAAGCCCGGGAGAAAAGCGCTTCGGGGTGGTGCTCTCTACAGGCCCTTGGAAGACCTCCCCGGCTGCCTTCAAAGGCCGGTTTGCAAGGACTCCTTCCTGCTGTTCCCGCCAGCCACGCACAATGCTCCCAAGCCCGGGAGAAAAGCATTTTGGGGTGGTGCTCTCTACAGGCCCTTGGAAGACCTCCCCGGCTGCCTCCAATGGCCAGTTTGAAAGCACTCATGCCCGCTGTTCCCACCAGCCACGCACAATGCTCCCAAGCCCGGGAGAAAAGCTTTTTGGGGTGGTGCTCACACCGGGCCCTGGAAGACCTCCCCGGCTGCCTCCAAAGGCCGGTTTTCAAGCACTCCTGCCTGCTGTTCCCGCCACCTGCGCACAATGCTCCCAAGCCCGGGAGAAAAGCGCTTCGGGGTGGTGCTCTCTACAGGCCCTTGGAAGACCTCCCCGGCTGCCTCCAATGGCCAGTTTGCCAGCACTCATGCCCGCTGTTCCCACCAGCCGCGCACAATGCTCCCAAGCCCGGGAGAAAAGCGCTTCGGGGTGGTGCTCTCTACAGGCCCTTGGAAGACCTCCCCGGCTGCCTCCAAAGGCTGGTTTGCAAGCATTCCCACTAGCTCTTCCCGCCAGCCACGCAAATGCTCCCAAGCCCGGGAGAAAAGCATTTTGGGGTGGTGCTCTCTCCGGGCCCTTGCCCCTGTGCCTCGGGGCCAGGCAGGGGGTCCACACGCCCAGGCAAAGTCAGAACCACATGCACACGTCTGTTCCTGTCCCCTGCACCGGAAGAGAGCTCGGGGGAGCCAGAGTCTGTCAGGCAGCTGCTGGGCTGGCGGCCTGTGTGGGAAGGGGCAGAGCCGACCTAGGGGCAAGTTGGGCCTCTTGCTCTCCCTGCTGCCCTGAGGCTGCTGGGCCAAAGAGGTCTTGGACATCCAGCCCCTTGCTGGTCCCTTCCATCTGAGGAGGCCCTCTGAGCTCCAACACCTTGCAGTGTGGAGACAGCCCCTGCCAGCAACCTCCTCTCCAAGGAGGCCTCAACCGAGGCCTAGTCCCAGGGAAAGGCACCAGCGGGGATGAACCTGGGGAGGCGCCCGGGAATTTCTGGACCCAGTCCCCGCAGCCTGCCCCTTGGTGGGGCAGTAACCCCGGAGGCCAGGAGGGTCTGGGCAAGGCTGCCAGGGGCAGGGACACTGCTGGGTCCTGCCCCTGGCCTGTGGGGCGTCTGAGCAAAACCGGCACTCTCCCGCTGGAAGACCTCCCCGTCTGCCTCCAAAGGCCGGTTTGCAAGCACTCCCGCCCGCTGTTCCCGCCAGGCACGCACAATGCTCCCAAGCCCGGGTGAAAAGCGCTTCGGGGTGGTGCTCTCTCCGGGCCCTTGCCCCTGAGCCTGGGGGCCAGGCAGGGGGAACACACTCCCAGGCCAAGGCAGAACGACATGCACACGTCTGTTCCTGCCCCCTACACCGGCAGAGACATCGGGGGAGCCAGAGACTACCAGGCTGCTGCTGGGCTGGCTGCCTGTGTGGGACGGGGCAGAGCCGACCTAGGGGCAAGTTGGGCCTCTTGCTCTCCCTGCTGCCCTGAGGCTGCTGGGTCAAAGAGGTCTTGGGCATCCAGCCCCTTACTGGTCCCTTCCCTCTGACGAGGCCCTCTGAGCTCCAGCACCTTGCAGTGTGGAGACAGCCCCTGCCAGCAACCTCCTCTCCAAAGAGGCCTCAACCGAGGCCTAGGCCAGGGGAAAGGCACCAGCGGGGATGAGCCTGGGGAGGCGCACGGACATGTCTGGACCCAGTCCCCGCAGCCTGCCCCTTGGTGGGGCAGTACCCCCGGAGGCCAGGAAGGTCTGGGCAAGGCTGGCCAGGGGCAGGGGCCCTGCTGTGTCCTGCCCCTGGCCTGTGGGGCCTCTGAGCACAACCGGCCCTTTCCCACTGGAAGACCTCCCCGGCTGCCTCCAAAGGCCGGTTTGCAAGCGCTCCCGCCCACTGTTCCCATCAGGCGTGCACAATGCTCCCAAGCCCGGGAGAAAAGCGCTTCAGGGTGGTGCTCTCTCTGGGCCCTTGCCCCTGAGCCTGGGGCAAGGCAGGGTGTCCACACTCCCAGGCCAAGGCAGAACCACATGCACACGTCTGATCTGCCCCCTGCACCGGCAGAGAGCTCGGGGGAGCCAGAGTCTGTCAGGCAGCTGCTGGGTTGGCCGCCTGTGTGGGAAGGGGCAGAGCCAACCTAGGGGCAAGTTGGGCCTCTTGCTCTCCCTGCTGCCCTGAGGCTGCTGGGCCAAAGAGGTCTTGGCCATCCAGCCCCTTGCTGGTCCCTTCCCTCTGACGAGGCCCTCTGAGCTCCAGCACCTTGCAGTGTGGAGACAGCCCCTGCCAGCAACCTCCTCTCCAAGGAGGCCTCAACCGAGGCCTAGGCCCAGGGGAAAGGCACCAGCGGGGATGAGACTGGGGAGGCGCCCGGGCATGACTGGACCCAGTCCCCGCAGCCTGCCCCTTGGTGGGGCAGTACCCCCGGAGGCCAGGAAGGTCTGGGCAAGGCTGGCCAGGGGCAGGGGCCCTGCTGGGTCCTGCCCCTGTCCTGTGGGGCCTCTGAGCACAACCGGCCCTCTCCCACTGGAAGACCTCCCCGGCTGCCTCCAAAGGCCGGTTTTCCAACACTCCCGCCCGCTGTTCTCGCCAGGCACGCACAATTCTCCCAAGCCCGGGAGAAAAGCGCTTCGGTGTGTTGCTCTCTCCGGGCCCTTGCCCCTGAGTGTGGGGGCCAGGCAGTGGTTCCACACTCCCAGACCAAGGCAGAACCACATGCACACGTCTGTTCCTGACCCCTGCACCGGCAGAGAGCTCGGGGGAGCCAGAGTCTGTCAGGCAGCTGCTGGGCTGGCCGCCTGTGTGGGAAGGGGCAGAGCCGACCTAGGGGCAAGTTGGGCCTCTTGCTCTCCCTGCTGCCCTGAGGCTGCTGGGCCAAAGAGGTCTTGGGCATCCAGCCCCTTGCTGGTCCCTTCCCTCTGATGAGGCCCTCTGAGCTCCAGCACCTTGCAGTGTGGACACAGCCCCTGCCAGCAACCTCCTCTCCAAGGAGGCCTCAACCGAGGCCTAGGCCCAGGGGAAAGGCACCAGCGGGGATGAGCCAGTGGAGGCGCACGGGCATGTCTGGACCCAGTCCCCGCAACCTGCCCCTTGGTGGGGCAGTACCCCCGGAGGCCAGGAAGGTCTGGGCAACGCTGCCAGGGGCAGGGGCCCTGCTGGGTTCTGCCCCTGGCCTGTGGGGCGTCTGAGCACAACCGGCACTCTCCCGCTGGAAGACCTGCCCGGCTGCCTCCAAAGGCCGGTTAACAAGCGCTCCCGCCCACTGTTCCCAGCAGGCGTGCACAATGCTCCCAAGCCCGGGAGAAAAGCGCTTCGGGGTGGTGCTCTCTCCGGGCCCTTGCCCCTGAGCCTGGGGGCAAGCCAGGGGGTCCACACTCCCAGGACAAGGCAGAACCACACGCACACGTCTGATCTGCCCCCTGCACCGGCAGAGAGCTCGGGGGAGCCAGAGTCTGTCAGGCAGCTGCTGGGCTGGCCGCCTGTGTGGGAAGGGGCAGACCCGACCTAGGGGCAAGTTGGGCCTCTTGCTCTCCCTGCTGCCCTGAGGCTGCTGGGCCAAAGAGGTCTTGGGCATCCAGCCCCTTGCTTGTCCCTTCCCTCTGACGAGGCCCTCTGAGCTCCAGCACCTTGCAGTGTTGAGACAGCACCTGCCAGCAATCTCCTCTCCAAGGAGGACTCAACCGAGGCCTAGGCCCAGGGAAAAGGCACCAGCGGGGTTGAGCCAGGGGAGGCGCCCGGGCATGTCTGGACCCTGTCCCCGCAGCCTGCCCCTTGGTGGGGCAGTACCCCCGGAGGCCAGTAAGGTCTGGGCAAGGCTGGCCAGGGGCAGGGGCCCTGCTGGGTCCTGCCCCTGGCCTGTGGGGCCTCTGAGCACAACCGGCCCTTGCCGACTGGAAGACCTCCCCGGCTGCCTCCAAAGGCCGGTTTGCAAGCACTCCCGCCCACTGTTCCCGCCAGGCGCGCACAATGCTCCCAAGCCCGGGAGAAAATCGCTTCGGGGTGGTGGTCTCTCCGGGCCCCTGCCCCTGAGCCTGGGGGCCAGGCAGGGGATCCACAGTCCCAGGCCAAGGCAGAACCACATGCACACGTCTGTTCCTGCCCCCTCCACCGGCAGAGAGCTGGGGGGAGCCAGAGTCTGTCAGGCAGCTGCTGGGCTGGCCGCCTGTGTGGGAAGGGGCAGAGCCGACCTAGGGGCAAGTTGGGCCTCTTGCTCTCCCTGCTGCCCTGAGGCTGCTGGGCCAAAGAGGTCTTGGGCATCCAGCCCCTTGCTGGTCCCTTCCCTCTGACGAGGCCCTCTGAGCTCCAGCACCTTGCAGTGTGGAGACAGCCCCTGCCAGCAACCTCCTCTCCAAGGAGGCCTCAACCGAGGCCTAGGCCCAGGGGAAAGGCACCAGCGGGGATGAGCCAGTGGAGGCGCACGGGCATGTCTGGACCCAGTCCCCGCAGCCTGCCCCTTGGTGGGGCAGTACCCCCGGAGGCCAGGAAGGTCTGGGCAAGGCTGGCCAGGGGCAGGGGCCCTGCTGGGTCCTGCCCCTGGCCTGTGGGGCCTCTGAGCACAACCGGCCCTCTCCCACTGGAAGACCTCCCCGGCTGCCTCCAAAGGCCGGTTTGCAAGCACTCCCGCCCGCTGTTCCCGCCAGGCACGCACAATGCTCCCAAGCCCGGGAGAAAAGCGCTTCGGGGTGTTGACCTCTCCGGGCCCTTGCCCCTGAGCCTGGGGTCCCTGCAGTGGGTCCACACTCCCAGGGCAAGGCAGAACCACATGCACACGTTTGTTCCTGACCCCTGCACCGGCAGAGAGCTCGGGGGAGCCAGAGTCTGTCAGGCAGCTGCTGGGTTGGCTGCCTGTGTGGGAAGGGGCAGAGCCGACCTAGGGGCAAGTTGGGCCTCTTCCTCTCCCTGCTGCCCTGAGGCTGCTGGGCCAAAGAGGTCTTGGGCATCCAGCCCCTTACTGGTCCCTTCCCTCTGACGAGGCCCTCTGAGCTCCAGCACCTTGCAGTGTGGAGACAGCCCCTGCCAGCAACCTCCTCTCCAAGGAGGCCTCAACCGAGGCCTAGGCCCAGGGGAAAGGCACCAGCGGGGATGAGCCAGTCGGGGCGCACGGGCATGTCTGGACCCAGTCCCCGCAGCCTGCCCCTTGGTGGGGCAGTACCCCCGGAGGCCAGGAAGGTCTGGGCAAGGCTGCGAGGGGCAGGGGCCCTGCTGGGTCGTGCCCCTGGCCTGTGGGGCGACTGAGCACAACCGGCACTCTCCCGCTGGAAGACCTCACCGTCTGCCTCCAAAGGCCGGTTTGCAAGCACTCCCGCCCGCTGTTCCCGCCAGGCACGCACAATGCTCCCAAGCCCGGGAGAAAAGCGCTTCGGGGTGGTGCTCTCTCCGGGCCCTTGCCCCTGAGCCTGGGGGCCAGGCAGTTGGAACACACTCCCAGGCCAAGGCAGAACGACATGCACACGTCTGTTCCTGCCCCCTACACCGGCAGAGAGCTTGGGGGAGCCAGAGACTGCCAGGCTGCTGCTGGGCTGGCTGCCTGTGTGGGACGGGGCAGAGCCGACCTAGGGGCAAGTTGGGCCTCTTGCTCTCCCTGCTGCCCTGAGGCTGCTGGGTCAAAGAGGTCTTGGGCATCCAGCCCTTTGCTGGTCCCTTCCCTCTGACGAGGCCCTCTGAGCTTCAGCACCTTGCAGTGTGGAGACAGCCCCTGCCAGCAACCTCCTCTCCAAAGAGGCCTCAACCGAGGCCTACGCCCAGGGGAAAAGCACCAGCGGGGATGAGCCTGGGGAGGCGCCCGGCCATGTCTGGACCCAGTCCGCGCAGCCTGCCCCTTGGTGGGGTAGTAACCCCGGAGGCCAGGAGGGTCTGGGCAAGGCTGCCAGGGGCAGGGACACTGCTGGGTCCTGCCCCTGGCCTGTGGGGCGTCTGAGCAAAACCGGCACTCTCCCGCTGGAAGACCTCCCCGTCTGCCTCCAAAGGCCGGTTTGCAAGCACTCCCGCCCGCTGTTCCCGCAGGCACGCACAATGCTCCCAAGCCCGGGAGAAAAGCGCTTCGGGGTGGTGCTCTCTCCGGGCCCTTGCCCCTGAGCCTGGGGGCCAGGCAGGGGGAACACACTCCCAGGCCAAGGCAGAACGACATGCACACGTCTGTTCCTGCCCCCTACACCGGCAGAGAGATCGGGGGAGCCAGAGACTGCCAGGCTGCTGCTGGGCTGGCTGCCTGTCTGGGACGGGGCAGAGCCGACCTAGGGGCAAGTTGGGCCTCTTTCTCTCCCTGCTGCCCTGAGGCTGCTGGGTCAAAGAGGTCTTGGGCATCCAGCCCCTTACTGGTCCCTTCCCTCTGACGAGGCCCTCTGAGCTCCAGCACCTTGCAGTGTGGAGACAGCCCCTGCCAGCAACCTCCTCTCCAAAGAGGCCTCAACCGAGGCCTAGGCCCAGGGGAAAGGCACCAGCGGGGATGAGCTTGGGGAGGCGCACGGACATGTCTGGACCCAGTCCCCGCAGCCTGCCCCTTGGTGGGGCAGTACCCCCGGAGGCCAGGAAGGTCTGGGCAAGGCTGGCCAGGGGCAGGGGCCCTGCTGGGTCCTGCCCCTGGCCTGTGGGGCCTCTGAGCACAACCGGCCCTCTCCCACTGGAAGACCTCCCCGGCTGCCTCCAAAGGCCGGTTTGCAAGCGCTCCCGCCCACTGTTCCCAGCAGGCGTGCACAATGCTCCCAAACCCGGGAGAAAAGCGCTTCAGGGTGGTGCTCTCTCTGGGCCCTTGCCCCTGAGCCTGGGGCAAGGCAGGGTGTCCACACTCCCAGGCCAAGGCAGAACCACATGCACACGTCTGATCTGCCCCCTGCACCGGCAGAGAGCTCGGGAGAGCCAGAGTCTGTCAGGCAGCTGCTGGGTTGGCCGCCTGTGTGGGAAGGGGCAGAGCCGACCTAGTGGCAAGTTGGGCCTCTTGCTCTCCCTGCTGCCCTGAGGCTGCTGGGCCAAAGAGGTCTTGGCCATCCAGCCCCTTGCTGGTCCCTTCCCTCTGACGAGGCCCTCTGAGCTCCAGCACCTTGCAGTGTGGAGACAGCCCCTGCCAGCAACCTCCTCTCCAAGGAGGCCTCAACCGAGGCCTAGGCCCAGGGGAAAGGCACCAGCGGGGATGAGACTGGGGAGGCGCCCGGGCATGACTGGACCCAGTCCCCGCAGCCTGCCCCTTGGTGGGGCAGTACCCCCGGAGGCCAGGTAGGTCTGGGCAAGGCTGGCCAGGGGCAGGGGCCCTGCTGGGTCCTGCCCCTGTCCTGTGGGGCCTCTGAGCACAACCGGCCCTCTCCCACTGGAAGACCTCCCCGGCTGCCTCCAAAGGCCGGTTTTCCAACACTCCCGCCCGCTGTTCTCGCCAGGCCCGCACAATTCTCCCAAGCCCGGGAGAAAAGCGCTTCGGTGTGTTGCTCTCTCCGGGCCCTTGCCCCTGAGTGTGGGGGCCAGGCAGTGGTTCCACACTCCCAGACCAAGGCAGAACCACATGCACACGTCTGTTCCTGACCCCTGCACCGGCAGAGAGCTCGGGGGAGCCAGAGTCTGTCAGGCAGCTGCTGGGCTGGCCGCCTGTGTGGGAAGGGGCAGAGCCGACCTAGGGGCAAGTTGGGCCTCTTGCTCTCCCTGCTGCCCTGAGGCTGCTGGGCCAAAGAGGTCTTGGGCATCCAGCCCCTTGCTGGTCCCTTCCCTCTGATGAGGCCCTCTGAGCTCCAGCACCTTGCAGTGTGGACACAGCCCCTGCCAGCAACCTCCTCTCCAAGGAGGCCTCAACCGAGGCCTAGGCCCAGGGGAAAGGCACCAGCGGGGATGAGCCAGTGGAGGCACACGGGCATGTCTGGACCCAGTCCCCGCAACCTGCCCCTTGGTGGGGCAGTACCCCCGGAGGCCAGGAAGGTCTGGGCAACGCTGCCAGGGGCAGGGGCCCTGCTGGGTCCTGCCCCTGGCCTGTGGGGCGTCTGAGCACAACCGGCACTCTCCCGCTGGAAGACCTGCCCGGCTGCCTCCAAAGGCCGGTTAACAAGCGCTCCCGCCCACTGTTCCCAGCAGGCGTGCACAATGCTCCCAAGCCCGGGAGAAAAGCGCTTCGGGGTGGTGCTCTCTCCGGGCCCTTGCCCCTGAGCCTGGGGGCAAGGCAGGGGGTCCACACTCCCAGGACAAGGCAGAACCACATGCACACGTCTGATCTGCCCCCTGCACCGGCAGAGAGCTCGGGGGAGCCAGAGTCTGTCAGGCAGCTGCTGGGCTGGCCGCCTGTGTGGGAAGGGGCAGAGCCGACCTAGGGGCAAGTTGGGCCTCTTGCTCTCCCTGCTGCCCTGAGGCTGCTGGGCCAAAGAGGTCTTGGGCATCCAGCCCCTTGCTTGTCCCTTCCCTCTGACGAGGCCCTCTGAGCTCCAGCACCTTGCAGTGTTGAGACAGCACCTGCCAGCAATCTCCTCTCCAAGGAGGCCTCAACCGAGGCCTAGGCCCAGGTAAAAGGCACCAGCGGGGTTGAGCCAGGGGAGGCGCCCGGGCATGTCTGGACCCTGTCCCCGCAGCCTGCCCCTTGGTGGGGCAGTACCCCCGGAGGCCAGTAAGGTCTGGGCAAGGCTGGCCAGGGGCAGGGGCCCTGCTGGGTCCTGCCCCTGGCCTGTGGGGCCTCTGAGCACAACCGGCCCTTGCCCACTGGAAGACCTCCCCGGCTGCCTCCAAAGGCCGGTTTGCAAGCACTCCCGCCCACTGTTCCCGCCAGGCGCGCACAATGCTCCCAAGCCCGGGAGAAAATCGCTTCGGGGTGGTGGTCTCTCCGGGCCCCTGCCCCTGAGCCTGGGGGCCAGGCAGGGGATCCACAGTCCCAGGCCAAGGCAGAACCACATGCACACGTCTGTTCCTGCCCCCTCCACCGGCAGAGAGCTGGGGGGAGCCAGAGTCTGTCAGGCAGCTGCTGGGCTGGCCGCCTGTGTGGGAAGGGGCAGAGCCGACCTAGGGGCAAGTTGGGCCTCTTGCTCTCCCTGCTGCCCTGAGGCTGCTGGGCCAAAGAGGTCTTGGGCATCCAGCCCCTTGCTGGTCCCTTCCCTCTGACGAGGCCCTCTGAGCTCCAGCACCTTGCAGTGTGGAGACAGGCCCTGCCAGCAACCTCCTCTCCAAGGAGGCCTCAACCGAGGCCTAGGCCCAGGGGAAAGGCACCAGCGGGGATGAGCCAGTGGAGGCGCACGGGCATGTCTGGACCCAGTCCCCGCAGCCTGCCCCTTGGTGGGGCAGTACCCCCGGAGGCCAGGAAGGTCTGGGCAAGGCTGGCCAGGGGCAGGGGCCCTGCTGGGTCCTGCCCCTGGCCTGTGGGGCCTCTGAGCACAACCGGCCCTCTCCCACTGGAAGACCTCCCCGGCTGCCTCCAAAGGCCGGTTTGCAAGCACTCCCGCCCGCTGTTCCCGCCAGGCACGCACAATGCTCCCAAGCCCGGGAGAAAAGCGCTTCGGGGTGTTGCCCTCTCCGGGCCCTTGCCCCTGAGCCTGGGGTCCCTGCAGTGGGTCCACACTCCCAGGGCAAGGCAGAACCACATGCACACGTCTGTTCCTGACCCCTGCACCGGCAGAGAGCTCGGGGGAGCCAGAGTCTGTCAGGCAGCTGCTGGGTTGGCTGCCTGTGTGGGAAGGGGCAGAGCCGACCTAGGGGCAAGTTGGGGCTCTTCCTCTCCCTGCTGCCCTGAGGCTGCTGGGCCAAAGAGGTCTTGGGCATCCAGCCCCTTACTGGTCCCTTCCCTCTGACGAGGCCCTCTGAGCTCCAGCACCTTGCAGTGTGGAGACAGCCCCTGCCAGCAACCTCCTCTCCAAGGAGGCCTCAACCGAGGCCTAGGCCCAGGGGAAAGGCACCAGCGGGGATGAGCCAGTGGGGGCGCACGGGCATGTCTGGACCCAGTCCCCGCAGCCTGCCCCTTGGTGGGGCAGTACCCCCGGAGGCCAGGAAGGTCTGGGCAAGGCTGCGAGGGGCAGGGGCCCTGCTGGGTCGTGCCCCTGGCCTGTGGGGCGACTGAGCACAACCGGCACTCTCCCGCTGGAAGACCTCCCCGTCTGCCTCCAAAGGCCGGTTTGCAAGCACTCCCGCCCGCTGTTCCCGCCAGGCACGCACAATGCTCCCAAGCCCGGGAGAAAAGCGCTTCGGGGTGGTGCTCTCTCCGGGCCCTTGCCCCTGAGCCTGGGGGCCAGGCAGTTGGAACACACTCCCAGGCCAAGGCAGAACGACATGCACACGTCTGTTCCTGCCCCCTACACCGGCAGAGAGCTCGGGGGAGCCAGAGACTGCCAGGCTGCTGCTGGGCTGGCTGCCTGTGTGGGACGGGGCAGAGCCGACCTAGGGGCAAGTTGGGCCTCTTGCTCTCCCTGCTGCCCTGAGGCTGCTGGGTCAAAGAGGTCTTGGGCATCCAGCCCTTTGCTGGTCCCTTCCCTCTGACGAGGCCCTCTGAGCTCCAGCACCTTGCAGTGTGGAGACAGCCCCTGCCAGCAACCTCCTCTCCAAAGAGGCCTCAACCGAGGCCTACGCCCAGGGGAAAAGCACCAGCGGGGATGATCCTGGGAAGGCGCACGGACATGTCTGGACCCAGTCCCCGCAGCCTGCCCCTTGGTGGGGCAGTACCCCCGGAGGCCAGGAAGGTCTGGGCAAGGCTGGCCAGGGGCAGGGGCCCTGCTGGGTCCTGCCCCTGGCCTGTGAGGCCTCTGAGCACAACCGGCCCTCTCCCACTGGAAGACCTCCCCAGCTGCCTCCAAAGTCCTGTTTGCAAACACTCCCGCCCGCTGTTCACGCCAGGCTCGCACAATGCTCCCAAGCCCGGGAGAAAATCGCCTCGGGGTGGTGCTCTCTCCGGGCCCTTGCCCCTGAGCCTGGGGGCCAGGCAGTGGGTCCACACTCCCAGACCAAGGCAGAACCACATGCACACGTCTGTTCCTGACCCCTGCACCGGCAGAGAGCTCGGGGGAGCCAGAGTCTGTCAGGCAGGTGCTGGGCTGGCCGCCTGTGTGGGAAGGGGCAGAGCCGACCTAGGGGCAAGTTGGGCCTCTTGCTCTCCCTGCTGCCCTGAGGCTGCTGGGCCAAAGAGGTCTTGGGCATCCAGCCCCTTGCTGGTCCCTTCCCTCTGACGAGGCCCTCTGAGCTCCAGCACCTTGCAGTGTGGAGACAGCCCCTGCCAGCAACCTCCTCTCCAATGAGGCCTCAACCGAGGCCTAGGCCCAGGGGAAAGGCACCAGCGGGGATGAGCCTGGGGAGGCGCCCGGGCATGTCTGGACCCAGTCCCCGCAGCCTGCCCCTTGGTGGGGCAGTACCCCCGGAGGCCAGGAAGGTCTGTGCAAGGCTGCCAGGGGCAGGGACAGCGCTGGGTCCTGCCCCTGGCCTGTGGGACGTCTGAGCACAACCGGCACTCTCCCGCTGGAAGACCTCCCAGTCTGCCTCCAAAGGCCGGTTTGCAAGCACTCCCGCCCGCTGTTCCCGCCAGGCACGCACAATGCTCCCAAGCCCGGGAGAAAAGCGCTTCGGGGTGGTGCTCTCTCCGGGCCCTTGCCCCTAAGCCTGCGGGCCAGGCAGGGGGAAGACACTCCCAGGCCAAGACAGAACGACATGAACACATCTGTTCCTGCCCCCTACAACGGCAGAGAGCTCGGGGGAGCCAGAGTCTCTCAGGCAGGTGCTGGGCTGGCCGCCTGTGTGGGAAGGGGCAGAGCCGACCTAGGGGCAAGTTGGGCCTCTTGCTCTCCCTGCTGCCCTGAGGCTGCTGGGCCAAAGACGTCTTGGGCATCCAGCCCTTTGCTGGTCCCTTCCCTCTGACGAGGCCCTCTGAGCTCCAGCACCTTGCAGTGTGGAGACAGCACCTGCCAGCAATCTCCTCTCCAAGGAGGCCTCAACCGAGGCCTAGGCCCAGGGGAAAGGCACCAGCGGGGATGAGCCTGGGGAGGCGCCCGGGCATGTCTGGACCCAGTCCCCGCAGCCTGCCCCTTGGTGGGGCAGTACCCCTGGAGGCCAGGAAGGTCTGGGCAAGGCTGACCAGGGGCAGGGGACCTGCTGGGTCCTGCCCCTGGCCTGTGGGGCCTCTGAGCACAACCGGCCCTCTCCCACTGGAAGACCTCCCCGGCTCCCTCCAAAGGCCGTTTTGCACGCACTCCCGCCCACTGTTCCCACCAAGCGCGCACAATGCTCCCAAGCCCGGGAGAAAAGCGCTTCGGGGTGGTGCTCTCTCCGGGCCCTTGCCCCTGAGCCTGGGGGCCAGGCAGGGGGTCCACACTCCCAGGGCAAGGCAGAACCACATGCACACGTCTGTTCCTGACCCCTGCACCGGCAGAGAGCTCGGGGGAGCCAGAGTCTGTCAGGCAGCTGCTGGGCTGGCCGCCTTTGTGGGAAGGGGCAGAGCCGACCTAGGGGCAAGTTGGGCCTCTTGCTCTCCCTGCTGCCCTGAGTCTGCTGGGCCAAAGAGGTCTTGGGCATCCAGCCCTTTGCTTGTCCCTTCCCTCTGACGAGGCCCTCTGAGCTCCAGCACCTTGCAGTGTGGAGACAGCCCCTGCCAGCAACCTCCTCTCCAAGGAGGCCTCAACCGAGACCTAGGACCAGGGGAAAGGCACCAGCGGGGATGAGCCTGGGGAGGCGCCCGGGCATGACTGGACCCAGTCCCCGCAGCCTGCCCCTTGGTGGGGCAGTACCCCCGGAGGCCAGAAAGGTCTGGGAAAGGCTGGCCAGGGGCAGGGGACCTGCTGGGTCCTGCCCCTGGCCTGTGGGGCCTCTGAGCACAACCGGCCCTCTCCCACTGGAAGACCTCCCCGGCTGCCTCCAAAGTCCTGTTTGCCAACACTACCACCCGCTGTTCACGCCAGACTTGCACAATGCTCCCAAGCCCGGGAGAAAAGCGTTTCGGGGTGGTGCTCTCTCCGGGCCCTTGCCCCTGAACCTGGGGGCAAGGCATGGGGATCACACTCCCAGGCCAAGGCAGAACCACATGCCCACGTCTGTTCCTGTCCCCTGCACCGGCAGGGAGCTTGGGGGAGCCAGAGTCTGTCAGGCAGCTGCTGGGTTGGCCGCCTGTGTGGGAAGGGGCAGAGCCGCCCTAGGGGCAAGTTGGGCCTCTTGCTCTCCCTGCTGCCCTGAGGCTGCTGGGCCAAAGACGTCTTGGGCATCCAGCCCCTTACTGGTCCCTTCCCTCTGACGAGGCCCTCTGAGCTCCAGCACCTTGCAGTGCGGAGACAGCCCCTGCGAGCAACCTCCTCTCCAAGGAGGCCTCAACCGAGGCCTAGGCCCAGGGGAAAGGCACCAGCGGGGATGAGCCAGGGGAGGCGCCCGAGCATGTCTGGACCCAGTCCCCGCAGCCTGCCCCTTGGTGGGGCAGTACCCCCGGAGGCCAGGAAGGTCTGGGTAAGGCTGGCCAGGGGCAGGGGCCCTGCTGGGTCCTGCCCCTGGCCTGTGGGGCCTCTGAGCACAACCGGCCCTCTCCCACTGGAAGACCTCCCCGGCTGCCTCCAAAGGCGGGTTTGCCAACACTCCCGCCCGCTGTTCCCGCCAGGCACGCACAACGCTCCCAAGGCCAGGAGAAAAGCGCTTCGGGGTGTTGCTCTCTCCGGGCCCTTGCCCCTGAGCTTGGGGTCCAGGCAGTGGGTCCACACTCCCAGACCAAGGCAGAACCACATGCACACGTCTGTTCCTGACCCCTGCACCGGCAGAGAGCTCGGGGGAGCCAGAGTCTGTCAGGCAGCTGCTGGGTTGGCTGCCTGTGTGGGAAAGGGCAGAGCCGACCTAGGGGCAAGTTGGGCCTCTTGCTCTCCCTGCTGCCCTGAGGCTGCTGGGCCAAAGAAGTCTTGGGCATCCAGCCCCTTGCTGGTCCCTTCCCGCTGACGAGGCCCTCTGAGCTCCAGCACCTTGCAGTGTGGAGACAGCCCCTGCCAGCAACCTCCTCTCCAAGGAGGCATCAACCGAGGCCTAGGCCTAGGGGAAAGGCACCAGCGGGGATGAGCCTGGGGAGGCGCCCAGGCATGTCTGGACCCAGTCCCCGCAGCCTGCCCCTTGGTGGGGCAGTACCCCCGGAGGCCAGGAAGGTCTGGGCAAGGCTGGCCAGGGGCAGGGGAACTGCTGGGTCCTGCCCCTGGCCTGTGAGGCCTCTGAGCACAACCGGCCCTCTCCCACTGGAAGACCTCCACGGCTGCCTCCAACGTCCTGTTTGCAAACACTCCCGCCCGCTGTTCACGCCAGGCTCGCACAATGCTCCCAAGCCCGGGAGAAAAGCGCTTCGGGGTGGTGCTCTCTCCGGGCCCTTGCCCCTGAGCCTGGGGGCAGGGCAGTGGGTCCACACTCCCAGACCAAGGCAGAACCACATGCACACGTCTGATCTGCCCCCTGCACCGGCAGAGAGCTCGGGGGAGCCAGAGTCTGTCAGGCAGCTGCTGGGCTGGCCGCCTGTGTGGGAAGGGGCAGAGCCGACCTAGGGGCAAGTTGGGCCTCTTGCTCTCCCTGCTGCCCTGAGGCTGCTGGGCCAAAGAGGTCTTGGGCATCCAGCCCCTTGCTGGTCCCTTCCCTCTGACGAGGCCCTCTGAGCTCCAGCACCTTGCAGTGTGGAGACAGCCCCTGCCAGCAACCTCATCTCCAAGGAGGCCTCAACCGAGGCCTAGGCCCAGGGGAAAGGCACCAGCGGGGATGAGCCTGGGGAGGCGCCCGGGCATGTCTGGACCCAGTCCCCGCAGCCTGCCCCTTGGTGGGGCAGTACCCCCGGAGGCCAGGAAGGTCTGGGCAAGGCTGCCAGGGGCAGGGACACTGCTGGGTCCTGCCCCTCGCCTGTGGGGCGTCTGAGCACAACCGGCACTCTCCCGCTGGAAGACCACCCCGTCTGCCTCGAAAGGCCGGTTTGCAAGCACTCCCGCCCGCTGTTCCCGCCAGGCACGCACAATGCTCCCAAGCCCGGGAGAAAAGCGCTTCGGGGTGTTGCCCTCTCCGGGCCCTTGCCCCTGAGCCTGGTGTCCAGGCAGTGGGTCCACACTCCCAGACCAAGGCAGAACCACATGCACACGTCTGTTCCTGACCCCTGCACCGGCAGAGAGCTCGGGGGAGCCAGAGTCTGTCAGGCAGCTGCTGGGTTGGCTGCCTGTGTGGGAAGGGGCAGAGCCGACCTAGGGGCAAGTTGGGCCTCTTTCTCTCCCTGCTGCCCTGAGGCTGCTGGGCCAAAGACGTCTTGGGCATCCAGCCCCTTACTGGTCCCTTCCCTCTGACGAGGCCCTCTGAGCTCCAGCACCTTGCAGTGTGGAGACAGCCCCTGCCAGCAACCTCATCTCCAAGGAGGCCTCAACCGAGGCCTAGGCCCAGGGGAAAGGCACCAGCGGGGATGAGCCAGTGGAGGCGCACGGGCATGTGTGGACCCAGTCCCCGCAGCCTGCCCCTTGGTGGGGCAGTACCCCCGGAGGCCAGGAAGGTCTGGGCAAGGCTGCGAGGGGCAGGGGCCCTGCTGGGTCGTGCCCCTGGCCTGTGGGGCGTCTCAGCACAACCGGCACTCTCCCGCTGGAAGACCTCCCCGTCTGCCTCCAAAGGCCGGTTTGCAAGCACTCCCGCCCGCTATTCCCGCCAGGCACGCACAATGCTTTCAAGCCCGGGAGAAAAGCGCTTCGGGGTGGTGCTCTCTCCGGGCCCTTGCCCCTGAGCCTGGGGGCCAGGCAGTTGGAGCACACTCCCAGGCCAAGGCAGAACGACATGCACACGTCTGTTCCTGCCCCCTACACCGGCAGAGAGCTCGGGGGAGCCAGAGACTGCCAGGCTGCTGCTGGGCTGGCTGCCTGTGTGGGATGGGGCAGAGCCGACCTAGGGGCAAGTTGGGCCTCTTGCTCTCCCTGCTGCCCTGAGGCTGCTGGGTCAAAGAGGTCTTGGGCATCCAGCCCTTTGCTGGTCCCTTCCCTCTGACGAGGCCCTCTGAGCTCCAGCACCTTGCAGTGTGGAGACAGCCCCTGCCAGCAACCTCCTCTCCAAAGAGGCCTCAACCGAGGCCTACGCCCAGGGGAAAGGCACCAGCGGGGATGATCCTGGGGAGGCGCACGGACATGTCTGGACCCAGTCCCCACAGCCTGCCCCTTGGTGGGGCAGTACCCCCGGAGGCCAGGAAGGTCTGGGCAAGGCTGGCCAGGGGCAGGGGCCCTGCTGGGTCCTGCCCCTGGCCTGTGAGGCCTCTGAGCACAACCGGCCCTCTCCCACTGGAAGACCTCCCCAGCTGCCTCCAAAGTCCTGTTTGCAAACACTCCCGCCCGCTGTTCACGCCAGGCTCGCACAATGCTCCCAAGCCCGGGAGAAAAGCGCTTCGGGGTGGTGCTCTCTCCGGGCCCTTGCCCCTGAGCCTGGGGGCCAGGCAGTGGGTCCACACTCCCAGACCAAGGCAGAACCACATGCACACGTCTGTTCCTGACCCCTGCACCGGCAGAGAGCTCGGGGGAGCCAGAGTCTGTCAGGCAGGTGCTGGGCTGGCCGCCTGTGTGGGAAGGGGCAGAGCCGACCTAGGGGCAAGTTGGGCCTCTTCCTCTCCCTGCTGCCCTGAGGCTGCTGGGCCAAAGAGGTCTTGGGCATCCAGCCCCTTGCTGGTCCCTTCCCTCTGACGAGGCCCTCTGAGCTCCAGCACCTTGCAGTGTGGAGACAGCCCCTGCCAGCAACCTCCTCTCCAATGAGGCCTCAACCGAGGCCTAGGCCCAGGGGAAAGGCACCAGCGGGGATGAGCCTGGGGAGGCGCCCGGGCATGTCTGGACCCAGTCCCCGCAGCCTGCCCCTTGGTGGGGCAGTACCCCCGGAGGCCAGGAAGGTCTGTGCAAGGCTGCCAGGGGCAGGGACAGCGCTGGGTCCTGCCCCTGGCCTGTGGGACGTCTGAGCACAACCGGCACTCTCCCGCTGGAAGACCTCCCCGTCTGCCTCCAAAGGCCGGTTTGCAAGCACTCCCGCCCGCTGTTCCCGCCAGGCACGCACAATGCTCCCAAGCCCGGGAGAAAAGCGCTTCGGGGTGGTGCTCTCTCCGGGCCATTGCCCATAAGCCTGCGGGCCAGGCAGGGGGAACACACTCCCAGGCCAAGACAGAACGACATGAACATGTCTGTTCCTGCCCCCTACACCGGCAGAGAGCTCGGGGGAGCCAGAGTCTCTCAGGCAGGTGCTGGGCTGGCCGCCTGTGTGGGAAGGGGCAGAGCCGACCTAGGGGCAAGTTGGGCCTCTTGCTCTCCCTGCTGCCCTGAGTCTGCTGGGCCAAAGACGTCTTGGGCATCCAGCCCTTTGCTGGTCCCTTCCCTCTGACGAGGCCCTCTGAGCTCCAGCACCTTGCAGTGTGGAGACAGCACCTGCCAGCAATCTCCTCTCCAAGGAGGCCTCAACCGAGGCCTAGGCCCAGGGGAAAGGCACCAGCGGGGATGAGCCTGGTGAGGCGCCCGGGCATGACTGGACCCAGTCCCCGCAGCCTGCCCCTTGGTGGGGCAGTACCCCTGGAGGCCAGGAAGGTCTGGGCAAGGCTGACCAGGGGCAGGGGACCTGCTGGGTCCTGCCCATGGCCTGTGGGGCCTCTGAGCACAACCGGCCCTCTCCCACTGGAAGACCTCCCCGGCTGCCTCCAAAGGCCGTTTTGCATGCACTCCCGCCCACTGTTCCCACCAAGCGCGCACAATGCTCCCAAGCCCGGGAGAAAAGCGCTTCGTGGTGGTGCTCTCTCCGGGCCCTTGCCCCTGAGCCTGGGGGCCAGGCAGGGGGTCCACACTCCCAGGGCAAGGCAGAACCACATGCACACGTCTGTTCCTGACCCCTGCACCGGCAGAGAGCTCGGGGGAGCCAGAGTCTGTCAGGCAGCTGCTGGGCTGGCCGCCTTTGTGGGAAGGGGCAGAGCCGACCTAGGGGCAAGTTGGGCCTCTTGCTCTCCCTGCTGCCCTGAGGCTGCTGGGCCAAAGAGGTCTTGGGCATCCAGCCCTTTGCTTGTCCCTTCCCTCTGACGAGGCCCTCTGAGCTCCAGCACCTTGCAGTGTGGAGACAGCCCCTGCCAGCAACCTCCTCTCCAAGGAGGGCTCAACCGAGACCTAGGCCCAGGGGAAAGGCACCAGCGGGGATGAGCCTGTGGAGGCGCCCGGGCATGTCTGGACCCAGTCCCCGCAGCCTGCCCCTTGGTGGGGCAGTACCCCCAGAGGCCAGGAAGGTCTGGGAAAGGCTGGCCAGGGGCAGGGGACCTGCTGGGTCCTGCCCCTGGCCTGTGGGGCCTCTGAGCACAACCGGCCCTCTCCCACTGGAAGACCTCCCCTGCTGCCTCCAAAGTCCTGTTTGCCAACACTCCTACCCGCTGTTCACGCCAGACTTGCACAATGCTCCCAAGCCCGGGAGAAAATCGCTTCGGGGTGGTGCTCTCTCCGGGCCCTTGCCCCTGAACCTGGGGGCAAGGCATGGGGAACACACTCCCAGGCCAAGGCAGAACCACATGCCCACGTCTGTTCCTGTCCCCTGCACCGGCAGAGAGCTTGGGGGAGCCAGAGTCTGTCAGGCAGCTGCTGGGTTGGCCGCCTGTGTGGGAAGGGGCAGAGCTGCCCTAGGGGCAAGTTGGGCCTCTTGCTCTCCCTGCTGCCCTGAGGCTGCTGGGCCAAAGACGTCTTGGGCATCCAGCCCCTTACTGGTCCCTTCCCTCTGACGAGGCCCTCTGAGCTCCAGCACCTTGCAGTGTGGAGACAGCCCCTGCCAGCAACCTCCTCTCCAAGGAGGCCTCAACCGAGGCCTAGGCCCAGGGGAAAGGCACCAGCGGGGATGAGCCAGGGGAGGCGCCCGAGCATGTCTGGACCCAGTCCCCGCAGCCTGCCCCTTGGTGGGGCAGTACCCCCGGAGGCCAGGAAGGTCTGGGTAAGGCTGGCTAGGGGCAGGCGCGCTGCTGGGTCCTGCCCCTGGCCTGTGGGGCCTCTGAGCACAACCGGCCCTCTCCCACTGGAAGACCTCCCCGGCTGCCTCCAAAGGCCGGTTTGCAAGCACTCCCGCCCACTGTTCCCGCCAGGCGCGCACAATGCTCCCAAGCCCGGGAGAAAAGCGCTTCGGGGTGGTGGTCTCTCCGGGCCCTTGCCCCTGAGCCTGGGGGCCAGGCAGGGGATCCACAGTCCCAGGCCAAGGCACAACAACATGCACACGTCTGTTCCTGCCCCCTCCACTGGCAGAGAGCTGGGGGGAGCCAGAGTCTGTCAGGCAGCTGCTGGGCTGGCCGCCTGTGTGGGAAGGGGCAGAGCCGACCTAGGGGCAAGTTGGGCCTCTTGCTCTCCCTGCTGCCCTGAGGCTGCTGGGCCAAAGAGGTCTTGGGCATCCAGCCCCTTGCTGGTCCCTTCCCTCTGACGAGGCCCTCTGAGCTCCAGCACCTTGCAGTGTGGAGACAGCCCCTGCCAGCAACCTCCTCTCCAAGGAGGCCTCAACCGAGGCCTAGGCCCAGGGGAAAGGCACCAGCGGGGATGAGCCAGGGGAGGCGCACGGGCATATCAGGACCCAGTCCCCGCAGCCTGCCCCTTGGTGGGGCAGTACCCCCGGAGGCCAGGAAGGTCTGGGCAAGGCTGGCCAGGGGCAGGGTCCCTGCTGGGTCCTGCCCCTGGCCTGTGGGGCCTCTGAGCACAACAGGCCCTCTCCCACTGGAAGACCTCCCCGGTTGCCTCCAAAGGCGGGTTTGCCAACACTCCCGCCCGCTGTTCACGCCAGGCACGCACAACGCTCCCAAGGCCAGGAGAAAAGCGCTTCGGGGTGTTGCTCTCTCCGGGCCCTTGCCCCTGAGCCTGGGGGCAAGGCAGGGGGAACACACTCCCAGGCCAAGGCAGAACCACATGCCCACGTCTGTTCCTGTCCCCTGCACCGGCAGAGAGCTCGGGGGAGCCAGAGTCTGTCAGGCAGCTGCTGGGTTGGCCGCCTGTGTGGGAAGGGGCAGAGCCGCCCTAGGGGCAAGTTGGGCCTCTTGCTCTCCCTGCTGCCCTGAGGCTGCTGGGCCAAAGACGTCTTGGGCATCCAGCCCCTTACTGGTCCCTTCCCTCTGACGAGGCCCTCTGAGCTCCAGCACCTTGCAGTGTGGAGACAGCCCCTGCCAGCAACCTCCTCTCCAAGGAGGCCTCAACCGAGGCCTAGGCCCAGGGGAAAGGCACCAGCGGGGATGAGCCTGGGGAGGCGCCCGGGCATGTCTGGACCCAGGCCCCGCAGCCTGCCCCTTGGTGGGGCAGTACCCCCGGAGGCCAGGAAGGTCTGGGCAAGGCTGCCAGGGGCAGGGACACTGCTGGGTCCTGCCTCTGGCCTGTGGGGCGTCTGAGCACAACCGGCACTCTCCCGCTGGAAGACCTCCCCGTCTGCCTCGAAAGTCCGGTTTGCAAGCACTCCCGCCCGCTGTTCCCGCCAGGCACGCACAATGCTCCCAAGCCCGGGAGAAAAGCGCTTCGGAGTGGTGCTCTCACCGGGCCCTTGCCCCTGAGCCTGGGGGCCAGGCAGGGGGAACACACTCCCAGGCCAAGGCAGAACGACATGCACAGGTCTGTTCCTGCCCCCTACACCGGCAGAGAGCTCGGGGGAGCCAGAGACTGCCAGGCTGCTGCTGGGCTGGCCGCCTGTGTGGGACGGGGCAGAGCCGACCTAGGGGCAAGTTGGGCCTCTTGCTCTCCCTGCTGCCCTGAGGCTGCTGGGTCAAAGAGGTCTTGGGCATCCAGCCCTTTGCTGGTCCCTTCCCTCTGACGAGGCCCTCTGATCTCCAGCACCTTGCAGTGTGGAGACAGCCCCTGCCAGCAACCTCCTCTCCAAGGAGGCCTCAACCGAGGCCTAGGCCCAGGGGAAAGGCACCAGCGGGGATGAGCCTGGGGAGGCGCCCGGGCATGTCTGGACCCAGTCCCCGCAGCCTGCCCCTTGGTGGGGCAGTACCCCCGGAGGCCAGGAAGGTCTGGGCAAGGCTGGCCAGGGTCAGGGGCCCTGCTGGGTCCTGCCCCTGGCCTGTGGGGCCTCTGAGCACAACCGGCCCTCTCCCACTGGAAGACCTCCCCGGCTGCCTCCAAAGTCCTGTTTGCAAACACTCCCGCCCGCTGTTCACGCCAGGCTCGCACAATGCTCCCAAGCCCGGGAGAAAAGCGCATTGTGGTGGTTCTCTCTCCGGACCCTTGCCCCTGAGCCTGGGGGCAAGGCACGGGGAACACACTCCCTGGCCAAGGCAGAACCACATGCCCACGTCTGTTCCTGTCCCCTGCACCGGCAGAGAGCTCGGGGGAGCCATAGTCTCTCAGGCAGGTGCTGGGCTGGCCGCCTGTGTGGGAAGGGGCAGAGCCGACCTAGGGGCAAGTTGGGCCTCTTGCTCTCCCTGCTGCCCTGAGGCTGCTGGGCCAAAGAGGTCTTGGGCATCCAGCCCCTAACTGGTCCCTTCCCTCTGACGAGGCCCTCTGAGCTCCAGCACCTTGCAGTGTGGAGACAGCCCCTGCCAGCAACCTCCTCTCCAAGGAGGCCTCAACCGAGGCCTAGGCCCAGGGGAAAGGCACCAGCGGGGATGAGCCTGGGGAGGCGCCCGGGCATGTCTGGACCCAGTCCCCGCAGCCTGCCCCTTGGTGGGGCAGTACCCCCGGAGGCCAGGAAGGTCTGGGCAAGGCTGGCCAGGGGCAGGGGCCCTGCTGGGTCCTGCCCCTGGCCTGTGGGGCCTCTGAGCACAACCGGCCCTCTCCCACTGGAAGAACTCCCCGGCTCCCTCCAAAGGCCAGTTTGCCAACACTCCCGCCCGCTGTTCCCGCCAGGCACGCACAATGCTCCCAAGCCCGGGAGAAAAGCGCTCAAGGGTGGTGCTCTCCTCGGGCCCTTGCCCCTGAGCCTGGGGGCCAGGCAGTTTGTCCACACTCCCAGACCAAGGCAGAACCACATGCACACGTCTGTTCCTGACCCCTGCACCGGCAGAGAGTTCGGGGGAGCCAGAGTCTGTCAGGCAGCTGCTGGGCTGGCCGCCTGTGTGGGAAGGGGCAGAGCCGACCTAGGGGCAAGTTGGGCCTCTTGCTCTCCCTGCTGCCCTGAGGCTGCTGTGCCAAAGAGGTCTTGGGCATCCACCCCCTTGCTGGTCCCTTCCCTCTGACGAGGCCCTCAGAGCTCCAGCACCTTGCAGTGTGGAGACAGCCCCTGCCAGCAATCTCCTCTCCAAGGAGGCCTCAACCGAGGCCTAGGCCCAGGGGAAAGGCACCAGCGGGGTTGAGCCAGGGGAGGCGCCCGTGCATGTCTGGACCCTGTCCCCGCAGCCTGCCCCTTGGTGGGGCAGTACCCCCGGAGGCCAGGAAGGTCTGGGCAAGGCTGGCCAGGGGCAGGGGACCTGCTGGGTCCTGCCCCTGGCCTGTGGGGCCTCTGAGCACAACCGGCCCTCTCCCACTGGAAGACGTCCCCGGCTGCCTCCAAAGGCCGGTTTGCAAGCACTCCCGCCCACTGTTCCTGCCAGGCGCGCACAATGCTCCCAAGCCCGGGAGAAAAGCGCTTCGGGGTGGTGGTCTCTTCGGGCCCTTGCCCTTGAGCCTGGGGGCCAGGCAGGGGATCCACAGTCCCAGGCCAAGGCACAACAACATGCACACGTCTGTTCCTGCCCCCTCCACCGGCAGAGAGCTGGGGGGAGCCAGAGTCTGTCAGGCAGCTGCTGGGCTGGCCGCCTGTGTGGGAAGGGGCAGAGCCGACCTAGGGGCAAGTTGGGCCTCTTGCTCTCCCTGCTGCCCTGAGGCTGCTGTGCCAAAGAGGTCTTGGGCATCCAGCCCCTTGCTGGTCCCTTCCCTCTGACGAGGCCCTCTGAGCTCCAGCACCTTGCAGTGTGGAGACAGACCCTGCCAGCAATCTCCTCTCCAAGGAGGCCTCAACCGAGGCCTAGGCCCAGGGGAAAGGCACCAGCGGGGTTGAGCCAGGGGAGGCGCCCGTGCATGTCTGGACCCTGTCCCCGCAGCCTGCCCCTTGGTGGGGCAGTACCCCCGGAGGCCAGGAAGGTCTGGGCAAGGCTGGCCAGGGGCAGGGGACCTGCTGGGTCCTGCCCCTGGCCTGTGGGGCCTCTGAGCACAACCGGCCCTCTCCCACTGGAAGACGTCCCCGGCTGCCTCCAAAGGCCGGTTTGCAAGCACTCCCGCCCACTGTTCCTGCCAGGCGCGCACAATGCTCCCAAGCCCGGGAGAAAAGCGCTTCGGGGTGGTGGTCTCTTCGGGCCCTTGCCCTTGAGCCTGGGGGCCAGGCAGGGGATCCACAGTCCCAGGCCAAGGCACAACAACATGCACACGTCTGTTCCTGCCCCCTCCACCGGCAGAGAGCTGGGGGGAGCCAGAGTCTGTCAGGCAGCTGCTGGGCTGGCCGCCTGTGTGGGAAGGGGCAGAGCCGACCTAGGGGCAAGTTGGGCCTCTTGCTCTCCCTGCTGCCCTGAGGCTGCTGTGCCAAAGAGGTCTTGGGCATCCAGCCCCTTGCTGGTCCCTTCCCTCTGACGAGGCCCTCTGAGCTCCAGCACCTTGCAGTATGGAGACAGACCCTGCCAGCAACCTCCTCTCCAAGGAGGCCTCAACCGAGGCCTAGGCCCAGGGGAAAGGCACCAGCGGGGATGAGCCAGTGGAGGCGCACGAGCATATCAGGACCCAGTCCCCGCAGCCTGCCCCTTGGTGGGGCAGTACCCCCGGAGGCCAGGAAGGTCTGGGCAAGGCTGGCCAGGGGCAGGGTCCCTGCTGGGTCCTGCCCCTGGCCTGTGGGGCCTCTGAGCACAACCGGCCCTCTCCCACTGGAAGACCTCCCCGGCTGCCTTCAAAGGCGGGTTTGCCAACACTCCCGCCCGCTGTTCCCGCCAGGCACGCACAACGCTCCCAAGGCCAGGAGAAAAGCGCTTCGGGGTGTTGCTCTCTCCGGGCCCTTGCCCCTGAGCCTGGGGTCCAGGCAGTGGGTCCACACTCCCAGACCAAGGCAGAACCACATGCACACGTCTGTTCCTGACCCCTGAACCGGCAGAGAGCTCGGGGGAGCCAGAGTCTATCAGGCAGCTGCTGGGTTGGCTGCCTGTGTGGGAAGGGGCAGAGCCGACCTAGGGGCAAGTTGGGCCTCTTGCTCTCCCTGCTGCCCTGAGGCTGCTGGGCCAAAGAGGTCTTGGGCATCCAGCCCCTTGCTGGTCCCTTCCCGCTGACGAGGCCCTCTGAGCTCCAGCACCTTGCAGTGTGGAGACAGCCCCTGCCAGCAACCTCCTCTCCAAGGAGGCATCAACCGAGGCCTATGCCCAGGGGAAAGGCACCAGCGGGGATGAGCCTGGGGAGGCGCCCAGGCATGTCTGGACCCAGTCCCCGCAGCCTGCCCCTTGGTGGGGCAGTACCCCCGGAGGCCAGGAAGGTCTGGGCAAGGCTGGCCAGGGGCAGGGGACCTGCTGGGTCCTGCCCCTGGCCTGTGTGGCCTCTGAGCACAACCGGCCCTCTCCCACTGGAAGACCTCCACGGCTGTCTCCAAAGTCCTGTTTGCAAACACTCCCGCCCGCTGTTCACGCCAGGCTCGCACAATGCTCCCAAGCCCGGGAGAGGAGCGCTTCGGGGTGGTGCTCTCTCCGGGCCCTTGCCCCTGAGCCTGGGGGCAAGGCAGAGGGAACACACTCCCAGGCCAAGGCAGAACCACATGCCCACGTCTGTTCCTGTCCCCTGCACTGGCAGAGAGCTTGGGGGAGCCAGAGTCTGTCAGGCAGCTGCTGAGTTGGCCGCCTGTGTGGGAAGGGGCAGAGCCGCCCTAGGGGCAAGTTGGGCCTCTTGCTCTCCCTGCTGCCCTGAGGCTGCTGGGCCAAAGACGTCTTGGGCATCCAGCCCCTTACTGGTCCCTTCCCTCTGACGAGGCCCTCTGAGCTCCAGCACCTTGCAGTGTGGAGACAGCCCCTGCCAGCAACCTCCTCTCCAAGGAGGCCTCAACCGAGGCCTAGGCCCAGGGGAAAGGCACCAGCGGGGATGAGCCTGGGGAGGCGCCCGGGCATGTCTGGACCCAGGCCCCGCAGCCTGCCCCTTGGTGGGGCAGTACCCCCGGAGGCCAGGAAGGTCTGGGCAAGGCTGGCCAGGGGCAGGGGCCCTGCTGCGTCCTGCCCCTGGCCTGTGGGGCCTCTGAGCACAACCGGCCCTCTCCCACTGGAAGACCTCCCCGGCTGCCTCCAAAGGCCGGTTTGCAAGCGCTCCCGCCCACTGTTCCCAGCAGGCGTGCACAATGCTCCCAAGCCCGGGAGAAAAGCGCTTCAGGGTGGTGCTCTCTCCGGGCCCTTGCCCCTGAGCCTGGGGCAAGGCAGGATGTCCACACTCCCAGTAAAAGGCAGACCACATGCACACGTCTGATCTGCCCCCTGCACCGGCAGAGAGCTCGGGGGAGCCAGAGTCTGTCAGGCAGCTGCTGGGCTGGCCGCCTGTGTGGGAAGGGGCAGAGCCGACCTAGGGGCAATTTGGGCCTCTTGCTCTCCCTGCTGCCCTGAGGCTGCTGGGCCAAAGAGGTCTTGGGCATCCAGCCCCTTGCTGGTCCCTTCCCTCTGACGAGGCCCTCTGAGCTCCAGCACCTTGCAGTGTGGAGACAGCCCCTGCCAGCAACCTCCTCTCCAAGGAGGCCTCAACTGAGGCCTAGGCCCAGGGGAAAGGCACCAGCGGGGATGAGCCTGGGGAGGCGCCCGGCCATGTCTGGACCCAGTCCCCGCAGCCTGCCCCTTGGTGGGGCAGTACCCCCGGAGCCCAGGAGGGTCTGGGCAAGGCTGCCAGGGGCAGGGACACTGCTGGGTCCTGCCCCTGGCCTGTGGGGCGTCTGAGCACAACCGGCACTCTCCCGCTGGAAGACCTCCCCGGCTGCCTCCAAAGGCCGGTTTGCAAGCACTCCCGCCCGTTGTTCCCGCCAGGCACGCACAATGCTCCCAAGCCCGGGAGAAAAGCGCTTCGGGGTGGTGCTCTCTCCGGGCCCTTGCCCCTGAGCCTGGGGGACAGGCAGGGGGAACACACTCCCAGGCCAAGGCAGAACGACATGCACACGTCTGTTCCTGCCCCCTACACCGGCAGAGAGTTCGGGGGAGCCAGAGACTGCCAGGCTGCTGCTGGGCTGGCTGCCTGTGTGGGACGGGGTAGAGCCGACCTAGGGGCAAGTTGGGCCTCTTGCTCTCCCTGCTGCCCTGAGGCTGCTGGGTCAGAGAGGTCTTGGGCATCCAGCCCTTTGCTGGTCCTTTCCCTCTGACGAGGCCCTCTGAGCTCCAGCACCTTGCAGTGTGCAGACAGCCCCTGCCGGCAACCTCCTCTCCAAGGAGGCCTCAACCGAGGCCTAGGCCCAGGGGAAAGGCACCAGCGGGGATGAGCCTGGGGAGGCGCCCGGGCATGTCTGGACCCAGGCCCCGCAGCCTGCCCCTTGGTGGGGTAGTACCCCCGGAGGCCAGGAAGGTCTGGGCAAGGCTGCCAGAGGCAGGGACACTGCTGGGTCCTGCCCCTGGCCTGTGGGGCCTCTGAGAACAACTGGCACTCTCCCGCTGGAAGACCTCCCCGGCTGCCTCCAAAGGCTGGTTTGCAAGCACTCAATCCCGCTGTTCACGCCAGCTGCGCACAATGCTCCCAAGCCCGGGAGAAAAGCATTTTGGGGTGGTGCTCACTCCGGGCTTTGGAAGACCTCCCCGGCTGCCTCCAAAGGCTGGTTTGCAAGCACTCAATCCCGCTGTTCACGCCACCCGCGCACAATGCTCCCAAGCCCGGGAGAAAAGCGTTTCGGGGTGGTGTTCTCTCTGGACCCAAGAAAGACCTCCCGGGCTGCCCCCAAATGCCGGTTTGCAAGCACTCCCACTCGCTGTTCCCGCCATCCGTGCAAATGCTACAAGCCCAGGAGAAAAGCCCTTCAGGGTGGTGCTCTCTCCCGGCCCTTGGAAGACCTCCCCGGCTGCCTCCAAAGGCTGGATTTCAAGTACTCCCTCCCGCTGTCCCGCCAGCCGCACACAATGCTCCCAATCACGGGAGAAAAGCGCTTCGGGGTGGTGCTCTCTACGGGCCCTTGGAAGACCTCCCCGTTTGTCTCCAAAGGCCGGTTTGCAAGCACTCATGCCCGCTGTTCCCGCCAGCCACGCACAATGCTCCCAAGCCTAGGAGAAAAGCGCTTCGGGGTGGTGCTCTCTCCCGGCCCTTGGAAGACCTCCCCGGCTGCCTCCAAAGGCCGGTTTGCAAGCACTCAATCCCGCTGTTCCCGCCAGCCGCGCACAATGCTCCCAAGCCCGGGAGAAAAGCGCTTCGGGGTGGTGCTCTCTCCCGGCCCTTGGAAGACCTCCCCGGCTGCCTCCAAAGGCTGGTTTTCAAGAACTCCCTCCCGCTGACCCGCCAGCCGCACACAATGCTCCCAAGCCCGGGAGAAAAGCATTTTGAGGTGGTCTCTCTCCGGGCCCTTGGAAGACTCCCCGGCTGCCTCTAAAGGCCGGTTTGCAAGCACTCATGTCCTCTGTTCCCGACAGCCGCGAACAATGCTCCCAATTCCGTGAGAAAAGTGCTTCGGGATGGTGCTCTCTCCGGGCCCTTGGAAGACCTCCCAAGCTGCCTCCAAAGGCCGGTTTGCAAGCACTCCCGCCCGCTGTTCCCGCCAACCTCGCACAATGCTCCCAAGACCGGGAGAAAAGCGCTTCGGGGTGGTGTTCTCTCCGTGCCAATGGAGGACCTCCCTGGCTGCCCCCAAAGGCCGGTTTGCAAGCACTCCCACTCGCTGTTCCCGCCATCCGCGCACAATGCTCCCAAGCCCGGGAGAAAAGCATTTTGGGGTGGTGCTCACACCGGGCCCTGGAAGACCTCCCCGGCTGCCTCCAAAGGACGGTTTTCAAGCACTCCTGCCTGCTGTTCCCGCCACCCGCGCACAATGCTCCCAAGCCCGGGAGAAAAGCATTTTGGGGTGGTGCTCACACCGGGCCCTGGAAGACCTCCCCGGCTGCCTCCAAAGGACGGTTTTCAAGCACTCCTGCCTGCTGTTCCCGCCACCCGCGCAGAATGCTCCCAAGCGGGGGAGAAAAGCGCTTCGGGGTGGTGCTCTCTACAGGCCCTTGGAAGACCTCCCCGGCTGCCTCCAAAGGCCGGTTTGCAAGGACTCCTTCCTGCTGTTCCCGCCATCCGCGCACAATGCTCCCAAGCCCGGGAGAAAAGCATTTTGGGGTGGTGCTCACACCGGGCCCTGGAAGACCTCCCCGGCTGCCTCCAAAGGACGGTTTTCAAGCACTCCTGCCTGCTGTTCCCGCCACCCGCGCAGAATGCTCCCAAGCGCGGGAGAAAAGCGCTTCGGGGTGGTGCTCTCTACAGGCCCTTGGAAGACCTCCCCGGCTGCCTCCAAAGGACGGTTTGCATGGACTCCTTCCTGCTGTTCCCGACAGCCACGCACAATGCTCCCAAGCCCGGGAGAAAAGCATTTTGGGGTGGTGCTCACACCGGGCCCTGGAAGACCTCCCCGGCTGCCTCCAAAGGACGGTTTTCAAGCACTCCTGCCTGCTGTTCCCGCCACCCGCGCAGAATGCTCCCAAGCGCGGGAGAAAAGCGCTTCGGGGTGGTGCTCTCTACAGGCCCTTGGAAGACCTCCCCGGCTGCCTCCAAAGGCCGGTTTGCAAGGACTCCTTCCTGCTGTTCCCGCCAGCCACGCACAATGCTCCCAAGCCCGGGAGAAAAGCATTTTGGGGTGGTGCTCACTCCGGGCCCTTGGAAGATTTCCCCGGCTGCCTCCAGTGGCCAGTTTGCAAGCACTCATGCCCGCTGTTCCCACCAGCCGCGCAGAATGCTCCCAAGCCCGGGAGAAAAGCTTTTTGGGGTGGTGCTCACACCGGGCCCTGGAAGACCTCCCCGGCTGCCTGCAAAGGCCGGTTTTCAAGCACTCCTGCCTGCTGTTCCTGCCACCCGCGCACAATACTCCCAAGCCCGGGAGAAAAGCGCTTCGGGGTGGTGCTCTCTACAGGCCCTTGGAAGACCTCCCCCGCTGCCTCCAAAGGACGGTTTGCAAGGACTCCTTCCTGCTGTTCCCGCCAGCCACGCACAATGCTCCCAAGCCCGGGAGAAAAGTGCTTCGGGGTGGTGATCTCTCCGGGCCCTTGGAAGTCGTCCCCGGCTGCCTCCAAAGGCCGGTTTGCAAGCACTCATGCCCGTTGTTCCCACCAGCCGCGCACAATGCTCCCAAGCCCGGGAGAAAAGCATTTTGGGGTGGTGCTCACTCCGGGCCCTTGGAAGACCTCCCCGGCTGCCTCCAAAGGCCAGTTTGCAAGCAGTCCTGCCTGCTGTTCCCGCCAGCCGCGCACAATGTTCCCAAGCCCGGGAGAAAAGCGCTTCGGGGTGGTGCTCTCTCCGGGCACTTTCAAGACCTCCCCGGCTGCCTCCAAAGGCCGGTTTGTAAGTACTCATTCCCGCTGCTTCCGCCAGCCACGCACAATGCTCCCAAGCCCGGGAGAAAAGCATTTTGGGGTGGTGCTCTCTCCGGGCCCTTGGAAGACCTCCCGGGCTGCCTCCAAAGGCCGGTTTGCAAGCATTCATGTCCGTTGTTCCCGACAGCCGCGCACAATGCTCCCAAGCCCGAGAGAAAAGCATTTTGGGGTGGTGATCAGTCCGGCCCTTGGAAGACCTCCCCGGCTACCTCCAAAGGACAGTTTGCAAGCACTCATGCCCGCTGTTCCCGCCAGCCGCGCACAATGCTCCCAAGACCGTGAGAAAAGCGCTTCGGGGTGGTGTTCTCTCAGGGACCATGGAGGACCTCCCCGGCTGCCCCCAAAGGCCGGTTTGCAAGCATTCCCACTCGCTGTTCCCGCCAGGCACACACAATGTTCCAAAACCCCGGAGAAAAGCGCTTCGGGGTGGTGGTCTCTCCGGGCCCCTGCCCCTGAGCCTGGGGGCCAGGCAGGGGATCCACAATCCCAGGCCAAGGCAGAACCACATGCACACGTCTGTTCCTGCCCCCTCCACCGGCAGAGAGCTCGGGGAACCAGAGTCTGTCAGGCAGCTGCTGGGCTGGCCGCCTGTGTGGGAAGTGGCAGAGCCGACCTAGGGGCAAGTTGGGCCTCTTGCCCTCCCTGCTGCCCTGAGGCTGCTGGGCCAAAGAGGTCTTGGGCATCCAACCCCTTGCTGGTCCCTTCCCTCTGACGAGGCCCTCTGAGCTCCAGCACCTTGCAGTGTGGAGACAGCCCCTGCCAGCAACCTCCTTTCCAAGGAGGCCTAAACCGAGGCCTAGGCACAGGGGAAAGGCACCAGCGTGGATGAGCCTGGGGAGGCGCCCGGGCATGTATGGACCCAGTCCCCGCAGCCTGCCTCTTGGTGGGGCAGTACCCCCGGAGGCGAGGAAGGTCTGGGAAAGGCTGGCCAGGGGCAGGGGACCTGCTGGGTCCTGCCCCTGGCCTGTGGGGCCTCTGAGCACAACCGGCCCTCTCCCACTGGAAGACGTCCCCGGCTGCCTCCAAAGGCCGGTTTGCAAGCACTCCCGCCCACTGTTCCAACCAAGGGCGCACAACGCTCCCAAGCCCGGGAGAAAATCGCCTCGGGGTGGTGCTCTCTCCGGGCCCTTTCCCCTGAGCCTGGGGGCCAGGCAGGGGGTCCACACTCCCAGGCCAAGGCAGAACGACATGCACACGTCTGTTCCTGCCCCATGCACCGGCAGAGAGCTCGGGGGAGCCAGAGTCTGTCAGGCAGCTGCTGGGCTGGCCGCCTGTGTGGGAAGGGGCAGAGCCGACCTAGGGGCAAGTTGGGCCTCTTGCTCTCCCTGCTGCCCTGAGGCTGCTGGGCCAAAGAGATCTTGGGCATCCAGCCCCTTGCTTGTCCCTTCCCTCTGACGAGGCCCTCTGAGCTCCAGCACCTTGCAGTGTGGAGACAGCCCCTGCCAGCAACCTCCTCTCCAAGGAGGCCTCAACCGAGGCCTAGGCCCAGGGGAAAGGCACCAGCGGGGATGAGCCTGGGGAGGCGCCCGGGCATGTCTGGACCCAGTCCCCGCAGCCTGCCCCTTGGTGGGGCAGTACCCCCGGAGGCCAGGAAGGTCTGGGCAAGGCTGGCCACGGGCAGGGGCCCTGCTGGGTCCTGCCCCTGGCCTGTGGGGCCTCTGAGCACAACCGGCCCGCTCCCACTGGAAGACTTCCCCGGCTGCCTCCAAAGGCCGGTTTGCCAACACTCCCGCCCGCTGTTCCCGCCAGGCACGCACAATTCTCCCAAGCCCGGGAGAAAAGCGCTTCGGGGTGGTGCTCTCTCCGGGCACTTGCCCCTGAGCCTGGGGGCGAGGCAGTGGGTCCACACTCCCAGACCAACGCAGAACCACATGCACACGTCTTTTCCTGACCCCTGCACCGGCAGAGAGCTCGGGGGAGCCAGAGTCTGTCAGGCAGCTGCTGGGCTGGCCGCCTGTGTGGGAAGGGGCAGAGCCGACCTAGGGGCAAGTTGGGCCTCTTCCTCTCCCTGCTGCCCTGAGGCTGCTGGGCCAAAGAGGTCTTGGGCATCCAGCCCCTTGCTGGTCCCTTCCCTCTGACGAGGCCCTCTGAGCTCCAGCACCTTGCAGTGTGGAGACAGCCCCTGCCAGCAACCTCCTCTCCAAGGAGGCCTCAACCGAGGCCTAGGCCCAGGGGAAAGGCACCAGCGGGGATGAGCCTGGGGAGGCGCCCGGCCATGTCTGGACCCAGTCCCCGCAGCCTGCCCCTTGGTGGGGCAGTACCCCCGGAGGCCAGGAGGGTCTGGGCAAGGCTGCCAGGGGCAGGGACACTGCTGGGTCCTGCCCTTGGCCTGTGGGGCGTCTGAGCACAACCGGCACTCTCCCGCTGGAAGACCTCCCCGGCTGCCTCCAAAGGCCGGTTTGCAAGCACTCCCGCCCGCTGTTCCCGCCAGGCACGCACAATGCTCCCAAGCCCGGGAGAAAAGCGCTTCGGGGTGGTGCTCTCTCCGGGCCCTTGCCCCTGAGCCTGGGGGACAGGCAGGGGGAACACACTCCCAGGCCAAGGCAGAACGAAATGCACACGTCTGTTCCTGCCCCCTACACCGGCAGAGAGTTCGGGGGAGCCAGAGACTGCAGGCTGCTGCTGGGCTGGCTGCCTGTGTGGGACGGGGTAGAGCCGACCTAGGGGCAAGTTGGGCCTCTTGCTCTCCCTGCTGCCCTGAGGCTGCTGGGTCAAAGAGGTCTTGGGCATCCAGCCCTTTGCTGGTCCTTTCCCTCTGACGAGGCCCTCTGAGCTCCAGCACCTTGCAGTGTGCAGACAGCCCCTGCCGGCAACCTCCTCTCCAAGGAGGCCTCAACCGCGGCCTAGGCCCAGGGGAAAGGCACCAGCGGGGATGAGCCTGGGGAGGCGCCCGGGCATGTCTGGACCCAGGCCCCGCAGCCTGCCCCTTGGTGGGGTAGTACCCCCGGAGGCCAGGAAGGTCTGGGCAAGGCTGCCAGAGGCAGGGACACTGCTGGGTCCTGCCCCTGGCCTGTGGGGCCTCTGAGAACAACTGGCACTCTCCCGCTGGAAGACCTCCCCGGCTGCCTCCAAAGGCTGGTTTGCAAGCACTCAATCCCGCTGTTCACGCCAGCTGCGCACAATGCTCCCAAGCCCGGGAGAAAAGCATTTTGGGGTGGTGCTCACTCCGGGCTTTGGAAGACCTCCCCGGCTGCCTCCAAGGCCGGTTTGCAAGCACTTCTGCCTGCTGTTCCCGCCACCCGCGCACAATGCTCCCAAGCCCGGGAGAAAAGCGTTTCGGGGTGGTGTTCTCTCTGGGCCCAAGAAAGACCTCCCGGGCTGCCCCCAAATGCCGGTTTGCAAGCACTCCCACTCGCTGTTCCCGCCATCCGTGCAAATGCTCCAAGCCCAGGAGAAAAGCCCTTCAGGGTGGTGCTCTCTCCCGGCCCTTGGAAGACCTCCCCGGCTGCCTCCAAAGGCTGGATTTCAAGTACTCCCTCCCGCTGTCCCGCCAGCCGCACACAATGCTCCCAATCACGGGAGAAAAGCGCTTCGGGGTGGTGCTCTCTACGGGCCCTTGGAAGACCTCCCCGTTTGTCTCCAAAGGCCGGTTTGCAAGCACTCATGCCCGCTGTTCCCGCCAGCCGCGCACAATGCTCCCAAGCCTAGGAGAAAAGCGCTTCGGGGTGGTGCTCTCTCCCGGTCCTTGGAAGACCTCCCCGGCTGCCTCCAAAGGCCGGTTTGCAAGCACTCAATCCCGCTGTTCCCGCCAGCCGCGCACAATGCTCCCAAGCCCGGGAGAAAAGCGCTTCGGGGTGGTGCTCTCTCCTGGCCCTTGGAAGACCTCCCCGGCTGCCTCCAAAGGCTGGTTTTCGAGAACTCCCTCCCGCTGACCCGCCAGCCGCACACAATGCTCCCAAGCCCGGGAGAAAAGCATTTTGGGGTGGTCTCTCTCCGGGCCCTTGGAAGACTCCCCGGCTGCCTCTAAAGGCCGGTTTGCAAGCACTCATGTCCTCTGTTCCCGACAGCCGCGAACAATGCTCCCAATTCCGTGAGAAAAGTGCTTCGGGATGGTGCTCTCTCCGGGCCCTTGAAAGACCTCCCAAGCTGCCTCCAAAGGCCGGTTTGCAAGCACTCCCGCCCGCTGTTCCCGCCAGCCTCGCACAATGCTCCCAAGCCCGGGAGAAAAGCATTTTGGGGTGGTGCTCACACCGGGCCCTGGAAGACCTCCCCGGCTGCCTCCAAAGGACGGTTTTCAAGCACTCCTGCCTGCTGTTCCCGCCACCCGCGCACAATGCTCCCAAGCCCGGGAGAAAAGCGCTTCGGGGTGGTGCTCTCTACAGGCCCTTGGAAGACCTCCCCGGCTGCCTCCAAAGGACGGTTTGCAAGGACGCCTTCCTGCTGTTCCCGCCAGCCACGCACAATGCTCCCAAGCCCGGGAGAAAAGCATTTTGGGGTGGTGCTCACACCGGGCCCTGGAAGACCTCCCCGGCTGCCTCCAAAGGATGGTTTTCAAGCACTCCTGCCTGCTGTTCCCGCCACCCGCGCAGAATGCTCCCAAGCGCGGGAGAAAAGCGCTTCGGGGTGGTGCTCTCTACAGGCCCTTGGAAGACCTCCCCGGCTGCCTCCAAAGGCCGGTTTGCAAGGACTCCTTCCTGCTGTTCCCGCCAGCCACGCACAATGCTCCCAAGCCCGGGAGAAAAGCATTTTGGGGTGGTGCTCACTCCGGGCCCTTGGAAGACCTCCCCGGCTGCCTCCAGTGGCCAGTTTGCAAGCACTCATGCCCGCTGTTCCCACCAGCCACGCACAATGCTCCCAAGCCCGGGAGAAAAGCTTTTTGGGGTGGTGCTCACACCGGGCCCTGGAAGACCTCCCCGGCTGCCTGCAAAGGCCGGTTTTCAAGCACTCCTGCCTGCTCTTCCTGCCACCCGCGCACAATACTCCCAAGCCCGGGAGAAAAGCGCTTCGGGGTGGTGCTCTCTACAGGCCCTTGGAAGACCTCCCCCGCTGCCTCCAAAGGCCGGTTTGCAAGGACTCCTTCCTGCTGTTCCCGCCAGCCACGCACAATGCTCCCAAGCCCGGGAGAAAAGTGCTTCGGGGTGGTGATCTCTCCGGGCCCTTGGAAGTCGTCCCCGGCTGCCTCCAAAGGCCGGTTTGCAAGCACTCATGCCCGTTGTTCCCACCAGCCGCGCACAATGCTCCCAAGCCCGGGAGAAAAGCATTTTGGGGTGGTGCTCACTCCGGGCCCTTGGAAGACCTCCCCGGCTGCCTCCAGTGGCCAGTTTGCAAGCACTCATGCCCGCTGTTCCCACCAGCCGCGCACAATGCTCCCAAGCCCGGGAGAAAAGCTTTTTGGGGTGGTGCTCACACCGGGCCCTGGAAGACCTCCCCGGCTGCCTGCAAAGGCCGGTTTTCAAGCACTCCTGCCTGCTGTTCCTGCCACCCGCGCACAATACTCCCAAGCCCGGGAGAAAAGCGCTTCGGGGTGGTGCTCTCTACAGGCCCTTGGAAGACCTCCCCGGCTGCCTCCAAAGGCCGATTTGCAAGGACTCCTTCCTGCTGTTCCCGCCAGCCACGCACAATGCTCCCAAGCCCGGGAGAGAAGCATTTTGCGGTGGTGCTCTCTACAGGCCCTTGGAAGACCTCCCCGGCTGCCTCCAGTGGCCAGTTTGCAAGCACTCATGCCCGCTGTTCCCACCAGCCGCGCACAATGCTCCCAAGCCCGGGAGAAAAGCTTTTTGGGGTGGTGCTCACACCGGGCCCTGGAAGACCTCCCCGGCTGCCTGCAAAGGCCGGTTTTCAAGCACTCCTGCCTGCTGTTCCCGCCACCCGCGCACAATACTCCCAAGCCCGGGAGAGAAGCGCTTCGGGGTGGTGCTCTCTACAGGCCCTTGGAAGACCTCCCGGGCTGCCTCCAAAGGCCGGTTTGCAAGCACTCATGTCCGCTGTTCCCGACAGCCGCGCACAATGCTCCCAAGCTCGGGAGAAAAGCATTTTGGGGTGGTGATCAGTCCGGGCCCTTGGAAGACCTCCCCGGCTGCCTCCAAAGGACAGTTTGCAAGCACTCATACCCGCTGTTCCCGCCAGCCGCGCACAATGCTCCCAAGACCGTGAGAAAAGCGCTTCGGGGTGGTGGTCTCTCCGGGACCATGGAGGACCTCCCCGGCTGCCCCCAAAGGCCAGTTTGCAAGCACTCCCACTCGCTGTTCCCGCCAGCCACACACAATGTTCCAAAACCCCAGAGAAAAGCGCTTCGGGGTGGTGCTCTCTCCGGGCCCTTGGAAGACTTCTCTGGCTGCCTCCAAAGGCCGGTTTGCAAGAATTCCCTCCCGCTGTCCCACCAGCCGCACACAATGCTCCAGAACCCGAGAGAAAAGCACTTCGAGGTGGTGCTCTCTCCGGGCCCTTGGAAGACCTCCCCGGCTGCCTCCAATGGGCGGTATGCAAGCACTCATGCCCGCTGTTCCCACCAGCTATGCACAATGCTCCCAAGCACGGGAGAAAAGCATTTTCTGGTGGTGCTCACTCCTTGCCCTTGGAAGACCTCCGCGCCTGCCTCCAAAGGCCGGTTTGCAAGCACTCCTGCCTGCTGTTCCCGCCACACGCGCACACTGCTCCCAAGCCCGGGAGAAAAGCGCATCGGGGTGGTGTTCTCTCCGGGCCCATGGAGGACCTCCCCGGCTGCCCCCAAAGGCCGGTTTGCAAGCATTCCCACTAGCTGTTCCCGACAGCCACGCAAATGCTCCCAAGCCCGGGAGAAAAACATTTTGGGGTGGTGCTCTCTCCGGGCCCTTGCCCCTGTGCCTCGGGGCCAGGCAGGGGGTCCACACTCCCAGGAAAAGGCAGAACCACATGCACACGTCTGTTCCTGTCCCCTGCACCGGAAGAGAGCTCGGGGAAGCCAGAGTCTGTCAGGCAGCTGCTGGGCTGGCGGCCTGTGTGGGAAGGGGCAGAGCCGACCTAGGGGCAAGTTGGGCCTCTTGCTCTCCCTGCTGCCCTGAGGCTGCTGGGCCAAAGAGGTCTTGGACATCCAGCCCCTTGCTGGTCCCTTCCATCTGAGGAGGCCCTCTGAGCTCCAGCACCTTGCAGTGTGGAGACAGCCCCTGCCAGCAACCTCCTCTCCAAGGAGGCCTCAACCGAGGCCTAGTCCCAGGGAAAGGCACCAGCGGGGATGAACCTGGGGAGGCGCCGGGGAATGTCTGGACCCAGTCCCCGCAGCCTGCCCCTTGGTGGGGCAGTACCCCCGGAGGCCAGGAAGGTCTGGGCAAGGCTGGCCAGGGGCAGGGGCCCTGCTGGGTCCTGCCCCTGGCCTGTAGGGCCTCTGAGCACAACCGGGCCTCTCCCGCTGGAAGACCTCCCCGGCTGCCTCCAAAGGCCAGTTTACCAACACTCCTGCCCGCTGTTCCCGCCAGGCACGCACAATGCTCCCAAGCCCAGGAGAAAAGCGCTTCAGGGTGGTGCTCTCTCCGGGCCCTTGCCCCTGAGCCTGTGGGCAAGGCAGGGGGAACACACTCCCAGACCAAGGCAGAACCACATGCACACGTCTCTTCCTGTCCCCTGCACCGGCAGAGAGCTCGGGGGAGCCAGAGTCTCTCAGGCAGGTGCTGGGCTGGCCGCCTGTGTGGGAAGGGGCAGAGCCGACCTAGGGGCAAGTTGGGCCTCTTGCTCTCCCTGCTGCCCTGAGGCTGCTGGGCCAAAGAGGTCTTGGGCATCCAGCCCCTAACTGGTCCCTTCCCTCTGACGAGGCCCTCTGAGCTCCAGCACCTTGCAGTGTGGAGACAGCACCTGCCAGCAATCTCCTCTCCAAGGAGGCCTCAACTGAGGCCTAGGCCCAGGGAAAAGGCACCAGCGGGGTTGATCCAGGGGAGGCGCCCGGGCATGTCTGGACCCTGTCCCCGCAGCCTGCCCCTTGGTGGGGCAGTACCCCCGGAGGCCAGGAAGGTCTGGGCAAGGCTGGCCAGGGGCAGGGGCCCTGCTGGGTCCTGCCCCTGGTCTGTGGGGCCTCTGAGCACAACCGGCCCTCTCCCACTGGAAGACCTCCCCGGCTGCCTCCAAAGGCCGGTTTGCAAGCACTCCCGCCCACTGTTCCCGCCTGGCGCGCACAATGCTCCCAAGCCCGGGAGAAAAGCGCTTCGGTATGGTGGTCTCTCCGGGCCCCTGCCCCTGAGCCTGGGGGCCAGGCAGGGGATCCACAGTCCCAGGCCAAGGCAGAACCACATGCACACGTCTGTTCCTGCCCCCTCCACCGGCAGAGAGCTGGGGGGAGCCAGAGTCTGTCAGGCAGCTGCTGGGCTGGCCGCCTGTGTGGGAAGGGGCAGAGCCGACCTAGGGGCAAGTTGGGCCTCTTGCTCTCCCTGCTGCCCTGAGGCTGCTGGGCCAAAGAGGTCTTGGGCATCCAGCCCCTTGCTGGTCCCTTCCCTCTGACGAGGCCCTCTGAGCTCCAGCACCTTGCAGTGTGGAGACAACCCCTGCCAGCAACCTCCTCTCCAAGGAGGCCTCAACCGAGGCCTAGGCCCAGGGGAAAGGCACCAGCGGAGATGAGCCAGTGGAGGCGCACGGGCATGTCTGGACCCAGTCCCCGCAGCCTGCCCATTGGTGGGGCAGTACCCCCGGAGGCCAGGAAGGTCTGGGCAAGGCTGGCCAGGGGCAGGGTCCCTGCTGGGTCCTGCCCCTGGCCTGTGGGGCCTCTGAGCACAACAGGCCCTCTCCCACGGGAAGACCTCCCCGGCTGCCTCCAAAGGCCGGTTTGCCAACACTCCCGCCCGCTGTTCCCGCCAGGCACGCATAATGCTCCCAAGCCCGGGAGAAAAGCGCTTCGGGGTGTTGCTCTCTCCGGGCCCTTGCCCCTGAGCCTGGGGTCCAGGCAGTGGGTCCACACTCCCAGACCGAGGCAGAACCACATGCACACGTCTGTTCCTGACCCCTGCACCGGCAGAGAGCTCGGGGGAGCCAGAGTCTGTCAGGCAGCTGCTGGGTTGGCTGCCTGTGTGGGAAGGGGCAGAGCCGACCTAGGGGCAAGTTGGGCCTCTTCCTCTCCCTGCTGCCCTGAGGCTGCTGGGCCAAAGAGGTCTTGGGCATCCAGCCCCTTGCTGGTCCCTTCCCGCTGACGAGGCCCTCTGAGCTCCAGCACCTTGCAGTGTGGAGACAGCCCCTGCCAGCAACCTCCTCTCCAAGGAGGCCTCAACCAAGGCCTAGGCCCAGGGGAAAGGCACCAGCGGGGATGAGCCTGGGGAGGCGCCCGGGCATGTCTGGACCCAGTCCCCGCAGCCTGCCCCTTGGTGGGGTAGTAACCCCGGAGGCCAGGAGGGTCTGGGCAAGGCTGCCAGGGGCAGGGACACTGCTGGGTCCTGCCCCTGGCCTGTGGGGCGTCTGAGCACAACCGGCACTCTCCCGCTGGAAGACCTCCCCGGCTGCCTCCAAAGGCCTGTTTGCAAGCACTCCCGCCCGCTGTTCCCGCCAGGCAGGCACAATGCTCCCAAGCCCGGGAGAAAAGCGCTTCGGGGTGGTGCTCTCTCCGGGCCCTTGCCCCTGAGCCTGGGGGCCAAGCAGTTGGAACACACTCCCAGGCCAAGGCAGAACGACATGCACACGTCTGTTCCTGCCCCCTACACCGGCAGAGAGCTCGGGGGAGCCAGAGACTGCCAGGCTGCTGCTGGGCTGGCTGCCTGTGTGGGACCGGGCAGAGCCGACCTAGGGGCAAGTTGGGCCTCTTGCTCTCCCTGCTGCCCTGAGGCTGCTGGGCCAAAGAGGTCTTGGGCATCCAGCCCCTTGCTGGTCCCTTCCCGCTGACGAGGCCCTCTGAGCTCCAGCACCTTGCAGTGTGGAGACAGGCCCTGCCAGCAACCTCCTCTCCAAGGAGGCATCAACCGAGGCCTATGCCCAGGGGAAAGGCACCAGCGGGGATGAGCCTGGGGAGGCGCCCAGGCATGTCTGGACCCAGTCCCCGCAGCCTGCCCCTTGGTGGGGCAGTACCCCCGGAGGCCAGGAAGGTCTGGGCAAGGCTGGCCAGGGTCAGGGGCCCTGCTGGGTCCTGCCCCTGGCCTGTGGGGCCTCTGAGCACAACCGGCCCTCTCCCACTGGAAGACCTCCCCGGCTGCCTCCAAAGTCCTGTTTGCAAACACTCCCGCCCGCTGTTCACGCCAGGCTCGCACAATGCTCCCAAGCCCGGGAGAAAAGCGCATTGGGGTGGTTCTCTCTCCGGGCCCTTGCCCCTGAGCCTGGGGGCAAGGCACGGGGAACACACTCCCTGGCCAAGGCAGAACCACATGCCCACGTCTGTTCCTGTCCCCTGCACCGGCAGAGAGCTTGGGGGAGCCAGAGTCTGGCAGGCAGCTGCTGGGTTGGCCGCCTGTGTGGGAAGGGGCAGAGCCGCCCTAGGGGCAAGTTGGGCCTCTTGCTCTCCCTGCTTCCCTGAGGCTGCTGGCCCAAAGACGTCTTGGGCATCCAGCCCCTTACTGGTCCCTTCCCTCTGACGAGGCCCTCTGAGCTCCAGCACCTTACAGTGTGGAGACAGCCCCTGCCAGCAACCTCCTCTCCAAGGAGGCCTCAACCGAGGCCTAGGCCCAGGGGAAAGGCACCAGCGGGGATGAGCCAGGGGAGGCGCCCGAGCATGTCTGGACCCAGTCCCCGCAGCCTGCCCCTTGGTGGGGCAGTACCCCCGGAGGCCAGGAAGGTTTGGGCAAGGCTGGCCAGGGGCAGGGGCCCTGCTGCGTCCTGCCCCTGACCTGTGGGGCCTCTGAGCACAACCGGCCCTCTCCCACTGGAAGACCTCCCCGGCTGCCTCCAAAGGCCGGTTTGCAAGCGCTCCCGCCCACTGTTCCCAGCAGGCGTGCACAATGCTCCCAAGCCCGGGAGAAAAGCGCTTCAGGGTGGTGCTCTCTCCGGGCCCTTGCCCCTGAGCCTGGGGTCAAGGCACGGTGTCCACATTCCCAGGCCAATTCAGAACCACATGCACACGTCTGTTCCTGCCCCCTGCACCGGCAGAGAGCTCGGGGGAGCCAGAGTCTGTCAGGCAGCTGCTGGGCTGGCCGCCTGTGTGGGAAGGGGCAGAGCCGACCTAGGGGCAAGTTGGGCCTCTTGCTCTCCCTGCTGCCCTGAGGCTGCTGGGCCAAAGAGGTCTTGGGCATCCATCCCGTTGCTGGTCCCTTCCCTCTGACGAGGCCCTCTGAGCTCCAGCACCTTGCAGTGTGGAGACAGCCCCTGCCAGCAACCTCCTCTCCAAGGAGGCCTCAACCGAGGCCTAGGCCCAGGGGAAAGGCACCAGCGGGGATGAGCCTGGGGAGGCGCCCGGGCATGTCTGGACCCATTCCCCGCAGCCTACCCCTTGGTGGGGCTGTAACCCCGGAGGCCAGGAAGGTCTGGGCAAGGCTGGCCAGGGGCAGGGTCCCTGCTGGGTCCTGCCCCTGGCCTGTGGGGCCTCTGAGCACAACCGGCCCTCTCCCACTGGAAGACCTCCCCGGCTGCCTCCAAAGGCCGGTTTGCAAGCACTCCCGCCCACTGTTCCCACCAAGCACGCACAATTCTCCCAAGCCCGGGAGAAAAGCGCTTCGGGGTGGTGCTCTCTCCAGGCCCTTGCCCCTGAACCTGGGGGCCAGGCAGTTGGTTCACACTCGGAGACCAAGGCAGAACCACATGCACACGTCTGTTCCTGACCCCTGCACCGGCAGAGAGCTCGGGGGAGCCAGAGTCTGTCAGGCAGCTGCTGGGCTGGCCACCTGTGTGGGAAGGGGCAGAGCCGACCTAGGGGCAAGTTGGGCCTCTTGCTCTCCCTGCTGCCCTGAGGCTGCTGGGCCAAAGAGGTCTTGGGCATCCAGCCCCTTGCTGGTCCCTTCCCTCTGATGAGGCCCTCTGAGCTCCAGCACCTTGCAGTGTGGAGACAGCCCCTGCCAGGAACCTCCTCTCCAAGGAGGCCTCAACCGAGGCCTAGGCCTAGGGGAAAGGCACCAGCGGGGATGAGCCTGGGGAGGCGCCCGGCCATGTCTGGACCCAGTCCCCGCAGCCTGCCCCTTGGTGGGGCAGTACCCCCGGAAGCCAGGAAGGTCTCGGCAAGGCTGCCAGGGGCAGGGACACTGCTGGGTCCTGCCCCTGACCTGTTGGGCGTCTGAGCACAACCGGCACTCTCCCGCTGGAAGACCTCCCCGTCTGCCTCCAAAAGACGGTTTGCAAGCACTCCCACCCGCTGTTCCCCCAGGCACGCACAATGCTCCCAAGCCCGGGAGAAAAGCGCTTTGGGGTGGTGCTCTCTCCGGGCCCTTGCCCCTGAGCCTGGGGCCAGGCAAGGGGAACACTCTCCCAGGCCAAGGGAGAACGACATGCACACGTCTGTTCCTGTCCCCTGCACCGGCAGAGAGCTCGGGGGAGCCAGAGTCTCTCAGGCAGGTGCTGGGCTGGCCGCCTGTGTGGGAAGGGGCAGAGCCGACCTAGGGGCAAGTTGGGCCTCTTGCTCTCCCTGCTGCCCTGAGGCTGCTGGGCCAAAGAGGTCTTGGGCATCCAGCCCCTAACTGGTCCCTTCCCTCTGACGAAGCCCTCTGAGCTCCAGCACCTTGCAGTGTGGAGACAGCACCTGCCAGCAATCTCCTCTCCAAGGAGGCCTCAATTGAAGCCTAGGCCCAGGGAAAAGGCACCAGCGGGGTTGATCCAGGGGAGGCGCCCGGGCATGTCTGGACCCTGTCCCCGCAGCCTGCCCCTTGGTGGGGCAGTACCCCCGGAGGCCAGGAAGGTCTGGGCAAGGCTGGCCAGGGGCAGGGGCCCTGCTGGGTCCTGCCCCTGGCCTGTGGGGCCTCTGAGCACAACCGGCCCTCTCCCACTGGAAGACCTCCCCGGCTGCCTCCAAAGGCCGGTTTGCAAGCACTCCCGCCCACTGTTCCCGCCAGGCGCGCACAATGCTCCCAAGCCCGGGAGAAAAGCGCTTCGGGGTGGTGGTCTCTCCGGGCCCCTGCCCCTGAGCCTGGGGGCCAGGCAGGGGATCCACAGTCCCAGGCCAAGGCAGAACCACATGCACACGTCTGTTCCTGCCCCCTCCACCGGCAGAGAGCTGGGGGGAGCCAGAGTCTGTCAGGCAGCTGCTGGGCTGGCCGCCTGTGTGGGAAGGGGCAGAGCCGACCTAGGGGCAAGTTGGGCCTCTTGCTCTCCCTGCTGCCCTGAGGCTGCTGTGCCAAAGAGGTCTTGGGCATCGAGCCCCTTGGTGGTCCCTTCCCTCTGACGAGGCCCTCTGAGCTCCAGCACCTTGCAGTGTGGAGACAACCCCTGCCAGCAACCTCCTCTCCAAGGAGGCCTCAACCGAGGCCTAGGCCCAGGGGAAAGGCACCAGCGGAGATGAGCCAGTGGAGGCGCACGGGCATGTCTGGACCCAGTCCCCGCAGCCTGCCGCTTGGTGGGGCAGTACCCCCGGAGGCCAGGAAGGTCTGGGCAAGGCTGGCCAGGGGCAGGGTCCCTGCTGGGTCCTGCCCCTGGCCTGTGGGGCCTCTGAGCACAACAGGCCCTCTCCCACTGGAAGACCTCCCCGGCTGCCTCCAAAGGCCGGTTTGCCAACACTCCCGCCCGCTGTTCCCGCCAGGCACGCATAATGCTCCCAAGCCCGGGAGAAAAGCGCTTCGGGGTGTTGCTCTCTCCGGGCCCTTGCCCCTGAGCCTGGGGTCCAGGCAGTGGGTCCACACTCCCAGACCGAGGCAGAACCACATGCACACGTCTGTTCCTGACCCCTGCACCGGCAGAGAGCTCGGGGGAGCCAGAGTCTGTCAGGCAGCTGCTGGGTTGGCTGCCTGTGTGGGAAGGGGCAGAGCCGACCTAGGGGCAAGTTGGGCCTCTTCCTCTCCCTGCTGCCCTGAGGCTGCTGGGCCAAAGAGGTCTTGGGCATCCAGCCCCTTGCTGGTCCCTTCCCGCTGACGAGGCCCTCTGAGCTCCAGCACCTTGCAGTGTGGAGACAGCCCATGCCAGCAACCTCCTCTCCAAGGAGGCCTCAACCGAGGCCTAGGCCCAGGGGAAAGGCACCAGCGGGGATGAGCCTGGGGAGGCGCCCGGGCATGTCTAGACCCAGTCCCCGCAGCCTGCCACTTATTGGGGTAGTAACCCCGGAGGCCAGGAGGGTCTGGGCAAGGCTGCCAGGGGCAGGGACACTGCTGGGTCCTGCCCCTGGCCTGTGGGGCGTCTGAGCACAACCGGCACTCTCCCGCTGGAAGACCTCCCCGGCTGCCTCCAAAGGCCTGTTTGCAAGCACTCCCGCCCGCTGTTCCCGCCAGGCAGGCACAATGCTCCCAAGCCCGGGAGAAAAGCACTTCGGGGTGGTGCTCTCTCCGGGCCCTTGCCCCTGAGCCTGGGGGCCAAGCAGTTGGAACACACTCCCAGGCCAAGGCAGAACGACATGCACACGTCTGTTCCTGCCCCCTACACCGGCAGAGAGCTCGGGGGAGCCAGAGACTGCCAGGCTGCTGCTGGGCTGGCTGCCTGTGTGGGACCGGGCAGAGCCGACCTAGGGGCAAGTTGGGCCTCTTGCTCTCCCTGCTGCCCTGAGGCTGCTGGGCCAAAGAGATCTTGGGCATCCAGCCCCTTGCTGGTCCCTTCCCGCTGACGAGGCCCTCTGAGCTCCAGCACCTTGCAGTGTGGAGACAGCCCCTGCCAGCAACCTCCTCTCCAAGGAGGCATCAACCGAGGCCTATGCCCAGGGGAAAGGCACCAGCGGGGATGAGCCTGGGGAGGCGCCCAGGCATGTCTGGACCCAGTCCCCGCAGCCTGCCCCTTGGTGGGGCAGTACCCCCGGAGGCCAGGAAGGTCTGGGCAAGGCTGGCCAGGGGCAGGGGACCTGCTGGGTCCTGCCCCTGGCCTGTGAGGCCTCTGAGCACAACCGGCCCTCTCCCACTGGAAGACCTCCACGGCTGCCTCCAAAGTCCTGTTTGCAAACACTCTCGCCCGCTGTTCACGCCAGGCTCGCACAATGCTCCCAAGCCCGGGAGAAAAGCGCTTCGGGGTGGTGCTCTCTCCGGGCCCTTGCCCCTGAGCCTGGGGGCAAGGCAGGGGGAACACAATCCCAGGCCAAGGCAGAACCACATGCCCACGTCTGTTCCTGTCCCCTGCACCGGCAGAGAGCTTGGGGGAGCCAGAGTCTGTCAGGCAGCTGCTGGGTTGGCCGCCTGTGTGGGAAGGGGCAGAGCCGCCCTAGGGGCAAGTTGGGCCTCTTGCTCTCCCTGCTGCCCTGAGGCTGCTGGGCCAAAGACGTCTTGGGCATCCAGCCCCTTACTGGTCCCTTCCCTCTGACGAGGCCCTCTGATCTCCAGCACCTTGCAGTGTGGAGACAGCCCCTGCCAGCAACCTCCTCTCCAAGGAGGCCTCAACCGAGGCCTAGGCCCAGGGGAAAGGCACCAGCGGGGATGAGCCTGGGGAGGCGCCCGGGCATGTCTGGACCCAGTCCCCGCAGCCTGCCCCTTGGTGGGGCAGTACCCCCGGAGGCCAGGAAGGTCTGGGCAAGGCTGGCCAGGGTCAGGGGCCCTGCTGGGTCCTGCCCCTGGCCTGTGGGGCCTCTGAGCACAACCGGCCCTCTCCCACTGGAAGACCTCCCCGGCTGCCTCCAAAGTCCTGTTTGCAAACACTCCCGCCCGCTGTTCACGCCAGGCTCGCACAATGCTCCCAAGCCCGGGAGAAAAGCGCATTGGGGTGGTTCTCTCTCCGGGCCCTTGCCCCTGAGCCTGGGGGCAAGGCACGGGGAACACACTCCCTGGCCAAGGCAGAACCACATGCCCACGTCTGTTCCTGTCCCCTGCACCGGCAGAGAGCTTGGGGGAGCCAGAGTCTGGCAGGCAGCTGCTGGGTTGGCCGCCTGTGTGGGAAGGGGCAGAGCCGCCCTAGGGGCAAGTTGGGCCTCTTGCTCTCCCTGCTTCCCTGAGGCTGCTGGCCCAAAGACGTCTTGGGCATCCAGCCCCTTACTGGTCCCTTCCCTCTGACGAGGCCCTCTGAGCTCCAGCACCTTGCAGTGTGGAGACAGCCCCTGCCAGCAACCTCCTCTCCAAGGAGGCCTCAACCGAGGCCTAGGCCCAGGGGAAAGGCACCAGCGGGGATGAGCCAGGGGAGGCGCCCGAGCATGTCTGGACCCAGTCCCCGCAGCCTGCCCCTTGGTGGGGCAGTACCCCCGGAGGCCAGGAAGGTCTGGGCAAGGCTGGCCAGGGGCAGGGGCCCTGCTGCGTCCTGCCCCTGACCTGTGGGGCCTCTGAGCACAACCGGCCCTCTCCCACTGGAAGACCTCCCCGGCTGCCTCCAAAGTCCTGTTTGCAAACACTCCCACCCGCTGTTCACGTCAGGCTCGCACAATGCTCCCAAGCCCGGGAGAAAAGCACTTCGGAGTGGTGCTTTCTCCGGGCCCTTGCCCCTGAGCCTGGGGGCAAGGCAGGGGGAACACACGCCCAGGCCAAGGCAGAAACACATGCCCACGTCTGTTCCTGTCCCCTGCACCGGCAGAGAGCTTGGGGGAGCCAGAGTCTGTCAGGCAGGTGCTGGGTTGGCCGCCTGTGTGGGAAGTGGCAGAGCCGACCTAGGGGCAAGTTGGGCCTCTTGCCCTCCCTGCTGCCCTGAGGCTGCTGGGCCAAAGAGGTCTTGGGCATCCAACCCCTTGCTGGTCCCTTCCCTCTGACGAGGCCCTCTGAGCTCCAGCACCTTGCAGTGTGGAGACAGCCCCTGCCAGCAACCTCCTCTCCAAGGAGGCCTAAACCGAGGCCTAGGCACAGGGGAAAGGCACCAGCGGGGATGAGCCTGGGGAGGCGCCCGGGCATGTATGGACCCAGTCCCCGCAGCCTGCCCCTTGGTGGGGCAGTACCCCCGGAGGCGAGGAAGGTCTGGGCAAGGCTGGCCAGGGGCAGGGGACCTGCTGGGTCCTGCCCCTGGCCTGTGGGGCCTCTGAGCACAACCGGCCCTCTCCCACTGGAAGACTTCCCCGGCTGCCTCCAAAGGCCGGTTTGCCAACACTCCCGCCCGCTGTTCCAACCAAGGGCGCACAACGCTCCCAGGCCCGGGAGAAAATCGCCTCGGGGTGGTGCTCTCTCCGGGCCCTTTCCCCTGAGCCTGGGGGCCAGGCAGGGGGTCCACACTCCCAGGCCAAGGCAGAACGACATGCACACGTCTGTTCCTGCCCCATGCACCGGCAGAGAGCTCGGGGGAGCCAGAGTCTGTCAGGCAGCTGCTGGGTTGGCTGCCTGTGTGGGAAGGGGCAGAGCCGACCTAGGGGCAAGTTGGGCCTCTTGCTCTCCCTGCTGCCCTGAGGCTGCTGGGCCAAAGAGGTCTTGGGCATCCAGCCCCTTGCTGGTCCCTTCCCTCTGATGAGGCCCTCTGAGCTCCAGCACCTTGCAGTGTGGAGACAGCCCCTGCCAGGAACCTCCTCTCCAAGGAGGCCTCAACCGAGGCCTAGGCCTAGGGGAAAGGCACCAGCGGGGATGAGCCTGGGGAGGCGCCCGGCCATGTCTGGACCCAGTCCCCGCAGCCTGCCCCTTGGTGGGGCAGTACCCCCGGAAGCCAGGAAGGTCTCGGCAAGGCTGCCAGGGGCAGGGACACTGCTGGGTCCTGCCCCTGACCTGTTGGGCGTCTGAGCACAACCGGCACTCTCCCGCTGGAAGACCTCCCCGTCTGCCTCCAAAAGACGGTTTGCAAGCACTCCCACCCGCTGTTCCCCCAGGCACGCACAATGCTCCCAAGCCCGGGAGAAAAGCGCTTTGGGGTGGTGCTCTCTCCGGGCCCTTGCCCCTGAGCCTGGGGCCAGGCAAGGGGAACACTCTCCCAGGCCAAGGGAGAACGACATGCACACGTCTGTTCCTGTCCCCTGCACCGGCAGAGAGCTCGGGGGAGCCAGAGTCTCTCAGGCAGGTGCTGGGCTGGCCGCCTGTGTGGGAAGGGGCAGAGCCGACCTAGGGGCAAGTTGGGCCTCTTGCTCTCCCTGCTGCCCTGAGGCTGCTGGGCCAAAGAGGTCTTGGGCATCCAGCCCCTAACTGGTCCCTTCCCTCTGACGAAGCCCTCTGAGCTCCAGCACCTTGCAGTGTGGAGACAGCACCTGCCAGCAATCTCCTCTCCAAGGAGGCCTCAATTGAAGCCTAGGCCCAGGGAAAAGGCACCAGCGGGGTTGATCCAGGGGAGGCGCCCGGGCATGTCTGGACCCTGTCCCCGCAGCCTGCCCCTTGGTGGGGCAGTACCCCCGGAGGCCAGGAAGGTCTGGGCAAGGCTGGCCAGGGGCAGGGGCCCTGCTGGGTCCTGCCCCTGGCCTGTGGGGCCTCTGAGCACAACCGGCCCTCTCCCACTGGAAGACCTCCCCGGCTGCCTCCAAAGGCCGGTTTGCAAGCACTCCCGCCCACTGTTCCCGCCAGGCGCGCACAATGCTCCCAAGCCCGGGAGAAAAGCGCTTCGGGGTGGTGGTCTCTCCGGGCCCCTGCCCCTGAGCCTGGGGGCCAGGCAGGGGATCCACAGTCCCAGGCCAAGGCAGAACCACATGCACACGTCTGTTCCTGCCCCCTCCACCGGCAGAGAGCTGGGGGGAGCCAGAGTCTGTCAGGCAGCTGCTGGGCTGGCCGCCTGTGTGGGAAGGGGCAGAGCCGACCTAGGGGCAAGTTGGGCCTCTTGCTCTCCCTGCTGCCCTGAGGCTGCTGTGCCAAAGAGGTCTTGGGCATCGAGCCCCTTGGTGGTCCCTTCCCTCTGACGAGGCCCTCTGAGCTCCAGCACCTTGCAGTGTGGAGACAACCCCTGCCAGCAACCTCCTCTCCAAGGAGGCCTCAACCGAGGCCTAGGCCCAGGGGAAAGGCACCAGCGGAGATGAGCCAGTGGAGGCGCACGGGCATGTCTGGACCCAGTCCCCGCAGCCTGCCGCTTGGTGGGGCAGTACCCCCGGAGGCCAGGAAGGTCTGGGCAAGGCTGGCCAGGGGCAGGGTCCCTGCTGGGTCCTGCCCCTGGCCTGTGGGGCCTCTGAGCACAACAGGCCCTCTCCCACTGGAAGACCTCCCCGGCTGCCTCCAAAGGCCGGTTTGCCAACACTCCCGCCCGCTGTTCCCGCCAGGCACGCATAATGCTCCCAAGCCCGGGAGAAAAGCGCTTCGGGGTGTTGCTCTCTCCGGGCCCTTGCCCCTGAGCCTGGGGTCCAGGCAGTGGGTCCACACTCCCAGACCGAGGCAGAACCACATGCACACGTCTGTTCCTGACCCCTGCACCGGCAGAGAGCTCGGGGGAGCCAGAGTCTGTCAGGCAGCTGCTGGGTTGGCTGCCTGTGTGGGAAGGGGCAGAGCCGACCTAGGGGCAAGTTGGGCCTCTTCCTCTCCCTGCTGCCCTGAGGCTGCTGGGCCAAAGAGGTCTTGGGCATCCAGCCCCTTGCTGGTCCCTTCCCGCTGACGAGGCCCTCTGAGCTCCAGCACCTTGCAGTGTGGAGACAGCCCATGCCAGCAACCTCCTCTCCAAGGAGGCCTCAACCGAGGCCTAGGCCCAGGGGAAAGGCACCAGCGGGGATGAGCCTGGGGAGGCGCCCGGGCATGTCTAGACCCAGTCCCCGCAGCCTGCCACTTATTGGGGTAGTAACCCCGGAGGCCAGGAGGGTCTGGGCAAGGCTGCCAGGGGCAGGGACACTGCTGGGTCCTGCCCCTGGCCTGTGGGGCGTCTGAGCACAACCGGCACTCTCCCGCTGGAAGACCTCCCCGGCTGCCTCCAAAGGCCTGTTTGCAAGCACTCCCGCCCGCTGTTCCCGCCAGGCAGGCACAATGCTCCCAAGCCCGGGAGAAAAGCACTTCGGGGTGGTGCTCTCTCCGGGCCCTTGCCCCTGAGCCTGGGGGCCAAGCAGTTGGAACACACTCCCAGGCCAAGGCAGAACGACATGCACACGTCTGTTCCTGCCCCCTACACCGGCAGAGAGCTCGGGGGAGCCAGAGACTGCCAGGCTGCTGCTGGGCTGGCTGCCTGTGTGGGACCGGGCAGAGCCGACCTAGGGGCAAGTTGGGCCTCTTGCTCTCCCTGCTGCCCTGAGGCTGCTGGGCCAAAGAGATCTTGGGCATCCAGCCCCTTGCTGGTCCCTTCCCGCTGACGAGGCCCTCTGAGCTCCAGCACCTTGCAGTGTGGAGACAGCCCCTGCCAGCAACCTCCTCTCCAAGGAGGCATCAACCGAGGCCTATGCCCAGGGGAAAGGCACCAGCGGGGATGAGCCTGGGGAGGCGCCCAGGCATGTCTGGACCCAGTCCCCGCAGCCTGCCCCTTGGTGGGGCAGTACCCCCGGAGGCCAGGAAGGTCTGGGCAAGGCTGGCCAGGGGCAGGGGACCTGCTGGGTCCTGCCCCTGGCCTGTGAGGCCTCTGAGCACAACCGGCCCTCTCCCACTGGAAGACCTCCACGGCTGCCTCCAAAGTCCTGTTTGCAAACACTCTCGCCCGCTGTTCACGCCAGGCTCGCACAATGCTCCCAAGCCCGGGAGAAAAGCGCTTCGGGGTGGTGCTCTCTCCGGGCCCTTGCCCCTGAGCCTGGGGGCAAGGCAGGGGGAACACAATCCCAGGCCAAGGCAGAACCACATGCCCACGTCTGTTCCTGTCCCCTGCACCGGCAGAGAGCTTGGGGGAGCCAGAGTCTGTCAGGCAGCTGCTGGGTTGGCCGCCTGTGTGGGAAGGGGCAGAGCCGCCCTAGGGGCAAGTTGGGCCTCTTGCTCTCCCTGCTGCCCTGAGGCTGCTGGGCCAAAGACGTCTTGGGCATCCAGCCCCTTACTGGTCCCTTCCCTCTGACGAGGCCCTCTGATCTCCAGCACCTTGCAGTGTGGAGACAGCCCCTGCCAGCAACCTCCTCTCCAAGGAGGCCTCAACCGAGGCCTAGGCCCAGGGGAAAGGCACCAGCGGGGATGAGCCTGGGGAGGCGCCCGGGCATGTCTGGACCCAGTCCCCGCAGCCTGCCCCTTGGTGGGGCAGTACCCCCGGAGGCCAGGAAGGTCTGGGCAAGGCTGGCCAGGGTCAGGGGCCCTGCTGGGTCCTGCCCCTGGCCTGTGGGGCCTCTGAGCACAACCGGCCCTCTCCCACTGGAAGACCTCCCCGGCTGCCTCCAAAGTCCTGTTTGCAAACACTCCCGCCCGCTGTTCACGCCAGGCTCGCACAATGCTCCCAAGCCCGGGAGAAAAGCGCATTGGGGTGGTTCTCTCTCCGGGCCCTTGCCCCTGAGCCTGGGGGCAAGGCACGGGGAACACACTCCCTGGCCAAGGCAGAACCACATGCCCACGTCTGTTCCTGTCCCCTGCACCGGCAGAGAGCTTGGGGGAGCCAGAGTCTGGCAGGCAGCTGCTGGGTTGGCCGCCTGTGTGGGAAGGGGCAGAGCCGCCCTAGGGGCAAGTTGGGCCTCTTGCTCTCCCTGCTTCCCTGAGGCTGCTGGCCCAAAGACGTCTTGGGCATCCAGCCCCTTACTGGTCCCTTCCCTCTGACGAGGCCCTCTGAGCTCCAGCACCTTGCAGTGTGGAGACAGCCCCTGCCAGCAACCTCCTCTCCAAGGAGGCCTCAACCGAGGCCTAGGCCCAGGGGAAAGGCACCAGCGGGGATGAGCCAGGGGAGGCGCCCGAGCATGTCTGGACCCAGTCCCCGCAGCCTGCCCCTTGGTGGGGCAGTACCCCCGGAGGCCAGGAAGGTCTGGGCAAGGCTGGCCAGGGGCAGGGGCCCTGCTGCGTCCTGCCCCTGACCTGTGGGGCCTCTGAGCACAACCGGCCCTCTCCCACTGGAAGACCTCCCCGGCTGCCTCCAAAGTCCTGTTTGCAAACACTCCCACCCGCTGTTCACGTCAGGCTCGCACAATGCTCCCAAGCCCGGGAGAAAAGCACTTCGGAGTGGTGCTTTCTCCGGGCCCTTGCCCCTGAGCCTGGGGGCAAGGCAGGGGGAACACACGCCCAGGCCAAGGCAGAAACACATGCCCACGTCTGTTCCTGTCCCCTGCACCGGCAGAGAGCTTGGGGGAGCCAGAGTCTGTCAGGCAGGTGCTGGGTTGGCCGCCTGTGTGGGAAGTGGCAGAGCCGACCTAGGGGCAAGTTGGGCCTCTTGCCCTCCCTGCTGCCCTGAGGCTGCTGGGCCAAAGAGGTCTTGGGCATCCAACCCCTTGCTGGTCCCTTCCCTCTGACGAGGCCCTCTGAGCTCCAGCACCTTGCAGTGTGGAGACAGCCCCTGCCAGCAACCTCCTCTCCAAGGAGGCCTAAACCGAGGCCTAGGCACAGGGGAAAGGCACCAGCGGGGATGAGCCTGGGGAGGCGCCCGGGCATGTATGGACCCAGTCCCCGCAGCCTGCCCCTTGGTGGGGCAGTACCCCCGGAGGCGAGGAAGGTCTGGGCAAGGCTGGCCAGGGGCAGGGGACCTGCTGGGTCCTGCCCCTGGCCTGTGGGGCCTCTGAGCACAACCGGCCCTCTCCCACTGGAAGACTTCCCCGGCTGCCTCCAAAGGCCGGTTTGCCAACACTCCCGCCCGCTGTTCCAACCAAGGGCGCACAACGCTCCCAGGCCCGGGAGAAAATCGCCTCGGGGTGGTGCTCTCTCCGGGCCCTTTCCCCTGAGCCTGGGGGCCAGGCAGGGGGTCCACACTCCCAGGCCAAGGCAGAACGACATGCACACGTCTGTTCCTGCCCCATGCACCGGCAGAGAGCTCGGGGGAGCCAGAGTCTGTCAGGCAGCTGCTGGGCTGGCCGCCTGTGTGGGAAGGGGCAGAGCCGACCTAGGGGCAAGTTGGGCCTCTTGCTCTCCCTGCTGCCCTGAGGCTGCTGGGCCAAAGAGATCTTGGGCATCCAGCCCCTTGCTTGTCCCTTCCCTCTGACGAGGCCCTCTGAGCTCCAGCACCTTGCAGTGTGGAGACAGCCCCTGCCAGCAACCTCCTCTCCAAGGAGGCCTCAACCGAGGCCTAGGACCAGGGGAAAGGCACCAGCGGGGATGAGCCTGGGGAGGCGCCCGGGCATGTCTGGACCCAGTCCCCGCAGCCTGCCCCTTGGTGGGGCAGTACCCCCGGAGGCCAGGAAGGTCTGGGCAAGGCTGGCCACGGGCAGGGGCCCTGCTGGGTCCTGCCCCTGGCCTGTGGGTCCTCTGAGCACAACCGGCCCTCTCCCACTGGAAGACTTCCCCGGCTGCCTCCAAAGGCCGGTTTGCCAACACTCCCGCCCGCTGTTCCCGCCAGGCACGCACAATTCTCCCAAGCCCGGGAGAAAAGCGCTTCGGGGTGTTGCTCTCTCCGGGCCCTTGCCCCTGAGCGTGGGGGCGAGGCAGTGGGTCCACACTCCCAGACCAACGCAGAACCACATGCACACGTCTGTTCCTGACCCCTGCACCGGCAGAAAGCTCGGGGGAGCCAGAGTCTGTCAGGCAGCTGCTGGGCTGGCCGCCTGTGTGGGAAGGGGCAGAGCCGACCTAGGGGCAAGTTGGGCCTCTTCCTCTCCCTGCTGCCCTGAGGCTGCTGGGCCAAATCGGTCTTGGGCATCCAGCCCCTTGTTGGTCCCTTCCCTCTGACGAGGCCCTCTGAGCTCCAGCACCTTGCAGTGTGGAGACAGCCCCTGCCAGCAACCTCCTCTCCAAGGAGGCCTCAACCGAGGCCTAGGCCCAGGGGAAAGGCACCAGCGGGGATGAGCCTGGGGAGGCGCCCGGGCATGTATGGACCCAGGCCCCGCAGCCTGCCCCTTGGTGGGGCAGTACCCCCGGAAGCCAGGAAGGTCTGGGCAAGGCTGGCCAGGGGCAGGGGCCCTGCTGCGTCCTGCCCCTGACCTGTGGGGCCTCTGAGCACAACCGGCCCTCTCCCACTGGAAGACCTCCCCGGCTGCCTCCAAAGGCCGGTTTGCAAGCGCTCCCGCCCACTGTTCCCAGCAGGCGTGCACAATGCTCCCAAGCCCGGGAGAAAAGCGCTTCAGGGTGGTGCTCTCTCCGGGCTCTTGCCCCTGAGCCTGGGGTCAAGGCACGGTGTCCACACTCCCAGGCCAATTCAGAACCACATGCACACGTCTGTTCCTGCCCCCTGCACCGGCAGAGAGCTCGGGGGAGCCAGAGTCTGTCAGGCAGCTGCTGGGCTGGCCGCCTGTGTGGGAAGGGGCAGAGCCGACCTAGGGGCAAGTTGGGCCTCTTGCTCTCCCTGCTGCCCTGAGGCTGCTGGGCCAAAGAGGTCTTGGGCATCCATCCCGTTGCTGGTCCCTTCCCTCTGACGAGGCCCTCTGAGCTCCAGCACCTTGCAGTGTGGAGACAGCCCCTGCCAGCAACCTCCTCTCCAAGGAGGCCTCAACCGAGGCCTAGGCCCAGGGGAAAGGCACCAGCGGGGATGAGCCTGGGGAGGCGCCCGGGCATGTCTGGACCCATTCCCCGCAGCCTACCCCTTGGTGGGGCTGTAACCCCGGAGGCAGGAAGGTCTGGGCAAGGCTGGCCAGGGGCAGGGGCCCTGCTGGGTCCTGCCCCTGGCCTGTGGGGCCTCTGAGCACAACCGGCCCTCTCCCACTGGAAGACCTCCCCGGCTGCCTCCAAAGGCCGGTTTGCAAGCACTCCCGCCCACTGTTCCCACCAAGCACGCACAATTCTCCCAAGCCCGGGAGAAAAGCGCTTCGGGGTGGTGCTCTCTCCGGGCCCTTGCCCCTGAACCTGGGGGCGAGGCAGTTGGTTCACACTTGGAGACCAAGGCAGAACCACATGCACACGTCTGTTCTTGACCCCTGCACCGGCAGAGAGCTCGGGGGAGCCAGAGTCTGTCAGGCAGCTGCTGGGCTGGCCGCCTGTGTGGGAAGGGGCAGAGCCGACCTAGGGGCAAGTTGGGCCTCTTGCTCTCCCTGCTGCCCTGAGGCTGCTGGGCCAAAGACGTCTTGGGCATCCAGCCCCTTACTGGTCCCTTCCCTCTGACGAGGCCCTCTGATCTCCAGCACCTTGCAGTGTGGAGACAGCCCCTGCCAGCAACCTCCTCTCCAAGGAGGCCTCAACCGAGGCCTAGGCCCAGGGGAAAGGCACCAGCGGGGATGAGCCTGGGGAGGCGCCCGGGCATGTCTGGACCCAGTCCCCGCAGCCTGCCCCTTGGTGGGGCAGTACCCCCGGAGGCCAGGAAGGTCTGGGCAAGGCTGGCCAGGGTCAGGGGCCCTGCTGGGTCCTGCCCCTGGCCTGTGGGGCCTCTGAGCACAACCGGCCCTCTCCCACTGGAAGACCTCCCCGGCTGCCTCCAAAGTCCTGTTTGCAAACACTCCCGCCCGCTGTTCACGCCAGGCTCGCACAATGCTCCCAAGCCCGGGAGAAAAGCGCATTGGGGTGGTTCTCTCTCCGGGCCCTTGCCCCTGAGCCTGGGGGCAAGGCACGGGGAACACACTCCCTGGCCAAGGCAGAACCACATGCCCACGTCTGTTCCTGTCCCCTGCACCGGCAGAGAGCTTGGGGGAGCCAGAGTCTGGCAGGCAGCTGCTGGGTTGGCCGCCTGTGTGGGAAGGGGCAGAGCCGCCCTAGGGGCAAGTTGGGCCTCTTGCTCTCCCTGCTTCCCTGAGGCTGCTGGCCCAAAGACGTCTTGGGCATCCAGCCCCTTACTGGTCCCTTCCCTCTGACGAGGCCCTCTGAGCTCCAGCACCTTGCAGTGTGGAGACAGCCCCTGCCAGCAACCTCCTCTCCAAGGAGGCCTCAACCGAGGCCTAGGCCCAGGGGAAAGGCACCAGCGGGGATGAGCCAGGGGAGGCGCCCGAGCATGTCTGGACCCAGTCCCCGCAGCCTGCCCCTTGGTGGGGCAGTACCCCCGGAGGCCAGGAAGGTCTGGGCAAGGCTGGCCAGGGGCAGGGGCCCTGCTGCGTCCTGCCCCTGACCTGTGGGGCCTCTGAGCACAACCGGCCCTCTCCCACTGGAAGACATCCCCGGCTGCCTCCAAAGTCCTGTTTGCAAACACTCCCGCCCGCTGTTCACGTCAGGCTCGCACAATGCTCCCAAGCCCGGGAGAAAAGCACTTCGGAGTGGTGCTTTCTCCGGGCCCTTGCCCCTGAGCCTGGGGGCAAGGCAGGGGGAACACACTCCCAGGCCAAGGCAGAAACACATGCCCACGTCTGTTCCTGTCCCCTGCACCGGCAGAGAGCTTGGGGGAGCCAGAGTCTGTCAGGCAGGTGCTGGGTTGGCCGCCTGTGTGGGAAGTGGCAGAGCCGACCTAGGGGCAAGTTGGGCCTCTTGCCCTCCCTGCTGCCCTGAGGCTGCTGGGCCAAAGAGGTCTTGGGCATCCAACCCCTTGCTGGTCCCTTCCCTCTGACGAGGCCCTCTGAGCTCCAGCACCTTGCAGTGTGGAGACAGCCCCTGCCAGCAACCTCCTCTCCAAGGAGGCCTAAACCGAGGCCTAGGCACAGGGGAAAGGCACCAGCGGGGATGAGCCTGGGGAGGCGCCCGGGCATGTATGGACCCAGTCCCCGCAGCCTGCCCCTTGGTGGGGCAGTACCCCCGGAGGCGAGGAAGGTCTGGGCAAGGCTGGCCAGGGGCAGGGGACCTGCTGGGTCCTGCCCCTGGCCTGTGGGGCCTCTGAGCACAACCGGCCCTCTCCCACTGGAAGACTTCCCCGGCTGCCTCCAAAGGCCGGTTTGCCAACACTCCCGCCCGCTGTTCCAACCAAGGGCGCACAACGCTCCCAGGCCCGGGAGAAAATCGCCTCGGGGTGGTGCTCTCTCCGGGCCCTTTCCCCTGAGCCTGGGGGCCAGGCAGGGGGTCCACACTCCCAGGCCAAGGCAGAACGACATGCACACGTCTGTTCCTGCCCCATGCACCGGCAGAGAGCTCGGGGGAGCCAGAGTCTGTCAGGCAGCTGCTGGGCTGGCCGCCTGTGTGGGAAGGGGCAGAGCCGACCTAGGGGCAAGTTGGGCCTCTTGCTCTCCCTGCTGCCCTGAGGCTGCTGGGCCAAAGAGATCTTGGGCATCCAGCCCCTTGCTTGTCCCTTCCCTCTGACGAGGCCCTCTGAGCTCCAGCACCTTGCAGTGTGGAGACAGCCCCTGCCAGCAACCTCCTCTCCAAGGAGGCCTCAACCGAGGCCTAGGACCAGGGGAAAGGCACCAGCGGGGATGAGCCTGGGGAGGCGCCCGGGCATGTCTGGACCCAGTCCCCGCAGCCTGCCCCTTGGTGGGGCAGTACCCCCGGAGGCCAGGAAGGTCTGGGCAAGGCTGGCCACGGGCAGGGGCCCTGCTGGGTCCTGCCCCTGGCCTGTGGGTCCTCTGAGCACAACCGGCCCTCTCCCACTGGAAGACTTCCCCGGCTGCCTCCAAAGGCCGGTTTGCCAACACTCCCGCCCGCTGTTCCCGCCAGGCACGCACAATTCTCCCAAGCCCGGGAGAAAAGCGCTTCGGGGTGTTGCTCTCTCCGGGCCCTTGCCCCTGAGCGTGGGGGCGAGGCAGTGGGTCCACACTCCCAGACCAACGCAGAACCACATGCACACGTCTGTTCCTGACCCCTGCACCGGCAGAGAGCTCGGGGGAGCCAGAGTCTGTCAGGCAGCTGCTGGGCTGGCCGCCTGTGTGGGAAGGGGCAGAGCCGACCTAGGGGCAAGTTGGGCCTCTTGCTCTCCCTGCTGCCCTGAGGCTGCTGGGCCAAATCGGTCTTGGGCATCCAGCCCCTTGTTGGTCCCTTCCCTCTGACGAGGCCCTCTGAGCTCCAGCACCTTGCAGTGTGGAGACAGCCCCTGCCAGCAACCTCCTCTCCAAGGAGGCCTCAACCGAGGCCTAGGCCCAGGGGAAAGGCACCAGCGGGGATGAGCCTGGGGAGGCGCCCGGGCATGTATGGACCCAGTCCCCGCAGCCTGCCCCTTGGTGGGGCAGTACCCCCGGAAGCCAGGAAGGTCTGGGCAAGGCTGGCCAGGGGCAGGGGCCCTGCTGCGTCCTGCCCCTGACCTGTGGGGCCTCTGAGCACAACCGGCCCTCTCCCACTGGAAGACCTCCCCGGCTGCCTCCAAAGGCCGGTTTGCAAGCGCTCCCGCCCACTGTTCCCAGCAGGCGTGCACAATGCTCCCAAGCCCGGGAGAAAAGCGCTTCAGGGTGGTGCTCTCTCCGGGCCCTTGCCCCTGAGCCTGGGGTCAAGGCACGGTGTCCACACTCCCAGGCCAATTCAGAACCACATGCACACGTCTGTTCCTGCCCCCTGCACCGGCAGAGAGCTCGGGGGAGCCAGAGTCTGTCAGGCAGCTGCTGGGCTGGCCGCCTGTGTGGGAAGGGGCAGAGCCGACCTAGGGGCAAGTTGGGCCTCTTGCTCTCCCTGCTGCCCTGAGGCTGCTGGGCCAAAGAGGTCTTGGGCATCCATCCCGTTGCTGGTCCCTTCCCTCTGACGAGGCCCTCTGAGCTCCAGCACCTTGCAGTGTGGAGACAGCCCCTGCCAGCAACCTCCTCTCCAAGGAGGCCTCAACCGAGGCCTAGGCCCAGGGGAAAGGCACCAGCGGGGATGAGCCTGGGGAGGCGCCCGGGCATGTCTGGACCCAGTTCCCGCAGCCTGCCCCTTGGTGGGGCAGTACCCCCGGAAGCCAGGAAGGTCTCGGCAAGGCTGCCAGGGGCAGGGACACTGCTGGGTCCTGCCCCTGGCCTGTTGGGCGTCTGAGCACAACCGGCACTCTCCCGCTGGAAGACCTCCCCGTCTGCCTCCAAAAGACGGTTTGCAAGCACTCCCACCCGCTGTTCCCCCAGGCACGCACAATGCTCCCAAGCCCGGGAGAAAAGTGCTTTGGGGTGGTGCTCTCTCCGGGCCCTTGCCCCTGAGCCTGGGGCCAGGCAAGGGGAACACTCTCCCAGGCCAAGGGAGAACGACATGCACACGTCTGTTCCTGCCCCCTACACCGGCAGAGAGCTCGGGGGAGCCAGAGACTGCCAGGCTGCTGCTGGGCTGGCCGCCTGTGTGGGACGGGGCAGAGCCGACCTAGGGGCAAGTTGGGCCTCTTGCTCTCCCTGCTGCCCTGAGGCTGCTGGGTCAAAGAGGTCTTGGGCATCCAGCCCTTTGCTGGTGCCTTCCCTCTGACGAGGCCCTCTGAGCTCCAGCACCTTGCAGTGTGGAGACAGCCCCTGCCAGCAACCTCCTCTCCAAAGAGGCCTCAACCGAGGACTACACCCAGGGGAAAGGCACCAGCGGGGATGATCCTGGGGAGGCGCACGGACATGTCTGGACCCAGTCTCCACAGCCTGCCCCTTGGTGGGGCAGTACCCCCGGAGTCCAGGAAGGTCTGGGCAAGTCTGTCCATGGGAAGGGGCCCTGCTGGGTCCTGACCCTGGCCTGTGGGGCCTCTGAGCACAACCGGCCCTCTCCCACTGGAAGAATTCCCCGGCTGCCTCCAAAGGCCGGTTTGCCAACACTCCCGCCCGCTGTTCCCGCCAGGCGCGCACAATTCTCCCAAGCCCGGGAGAAAAGCGCTTCGGGGTCGTGCTCTCTCCGGGCCCTTGCCCCTGAGCGTGGGGGCGAGGCAGTGGGTCCACACTCCCAGACCAACGCAGAACCACATGCACACGTCTGTTCCTGCCCCCTGCACCGGCAGAAAGCTCGGGGGAGCCAGAGTCTGTCAGGCAGCTGCTGGGCTGGCCGCCTGTGTGGGAAGGGGCAGAGCCGACCTAGGGGCAAGTTGGGCCTCTTCCTCTCCCTGCTGCCCTGAGGCTGCTGGGCCAAAGAGGTCTTGGGCATCCAGCCCCTTGCTGGTCCCTTCCCTCTGATGAGGCCCTCTGAGCTCCAGCACCTTGCAGTGTGGAGACAGCCCCTGCCAGCAACCTCCTCTCCAAGGAGGCCTCAACCCAGGCCTAGGCCTAGGGGAAAGGCACCAGCGGGGATGAGCCTGGGGAGGCGCCCGGGCATGTCTGGACCCAGTCCCCGCAGCCTGCCCCTTGGTGGGGCAGTACCCCCGGAAGCCAGGAAGGTCTCGGCAAGGCTGCCAGGGGCAGGGACACTGCTGGGTCCTGCCCCTGGCCTGTTGGGCGTCTGAGCACAACCGGCACTCTCCCGCTGGAAGACCTCCCCGTCTGCCTCCAAAAGACGGTTTGCAAGCACTCCCACCCGCTGTTCCCCCAGGCACGCACAATGCTCCCAAGCCCGGGAGAAAAGTGCTTTGGGGTGGTGCTCTCTCCGGGCCCTTGCCCCTGAGCCTGGGGCCAGGCAAGGGGAACACTCTCCCAGGCCAAGGGAGAACGACATGCACACGTCTGTTCCTGCCCCCTACACCGGCAGAGAGCTCGGGGGAGCCAGAGACTGCCAGGCTGCTGCTGGGCTGGCTGCCTGTGTGGGACGGGGCAGAGCCGACCTAGGGGCAAGTTGGGCCTCTTGCTCTCCCTGCTGCCCTGAGGCTGCTGGGTCAAAGAGGTCTTGGGCATCCAGCCCTTTGCTGGTGCCTTCCCTCTGACGAGGCCCTCTGAGCTCCAGCACCTTGCAGTGTGGAGACAGCCCCTGCCAGCAACCTCCTCTCCAAAGAGGCCTCAACCGAGGACTACACCCAGGGGAAAGGCACCAGCGGGGATGATCCTGGGGAGGCGCACGGACATGTCTGGACCCAGTCTCCACAGCCTGCCCCTTGGTGGGGCAGTACCCCCGGAGTCCAGGAAGGTCTGGGCAAGTCTGTCCATGGGCAGGGGCCATGCTGGGTCCTGACCCTGGCCTGTGGGGCCTCTGAGCACAACCGGCCCTCTCCCACTGGAAGACCTCCCCGGCTGCCTCCAAAGTCCTGTTTGCAAACACTCCCGCCCGCTGTTCACGTCAGGCTCGCACAATGCTCCCAAGCCCGGGAGAAAAGCACTTCGGAGTGGTGCTCTCTCCGGGCCCTTGCCCCTGAGCCTGGGGGCAAGGCAGGGGGAACACACTCCCAGGCCAAGGCAGAAACACATGCCCACGTCTGTTCCTGTCCCCTGCACCGGCAGAGAGCTTGGGGGAGCCAGAGTCTGTCAGGCAGGTGCTGGGTTGGCCGCCTGTGTGGGAAGGGGCAGAGCCGACCTAGGGGCAAGTTGGGCCTCTTGCTCTCCCTGCTGCCCTGAGGCTGCTGGGCCAAAGACGTCTTGGGCATCCAGCCCCTCGCTGGTCCCTTCACTCTGACGAGGCCCTCTGAGCTCCAGCACCTTGCAGTGTGGAGACAGCCCCTGCCAGCAACCTCCTCTCCAAGGAGGCCTCAACCGAGGCCTAGGCCCAGGGGAAAGGCACCAGCGGGGATGAGCCAGGGGAGGCGCCCGAGCATGTCTGGACCCAGTTCCCGCAGCCTGCCCCTTGGTGGGGCAGTACCCCCGGAGGCCAGGAAGGTCTGGGCAAGGCTGGCCAGGGGCAGGGGCCCTGCTGGGTCCTGCCCCTGGCCTGTGGGGCCTCTGAGCACAACCGGCCCTCTCCCACTGAAAGACCTCCCCGGCTGCCTCCAAAGGCCGGTTTGCAAGCGCTACCGCCCACTGTTCCCAGCAGGCGTGCACAATGCTCCTAAGCCCGGGAGAAAAGCGCTTCAGGGTGGTGCTCTCTCTGGGCCCTTGCCCCTGAGCCTGGGGGCAAGGCAGGGTGTCCACACTCCCAGGCCAAGGCAGAACCACATGCACACGTCTGATCTGCCCCCTGCACCGGCAGAGAGCTGGGGGGAGCCAGAGTCTGTCAGGCAGCTGCTGGGCTGGCCGCCTGTGTGGGAAGTGGCAGAGCCGACCTAGGGGCAAGTTGGGCCTCTTGCCCTCCCTGCTGCCCTGAGGCTGCTGGGCCAAAGAGGTCTTGGGCATTCAACCCCTTGCTGGTCCCTTCCCTCTGACGAGGCCCTCTGAGCTCCAGCACCTTGCAGTGTGGAGACAGCCCCTGCCAGCAACCTCCTCTCCAAGGAGGCCTAAACCGAGGCCTAGGCACAGGGGAAAGGCACCAGCGGGGATGAGCCTGGGGAGGCGCCCGGGCATGTCTGGACCCAGTCCCCGCAGCCTGCCCCTTGGTGGGGCAGTACCCCCGGAGGCGAGGAAGGTCTGGGCAAGGCTGGCCAGGGGCAGGGGACCTGCTGGGTCCTGCCCCTGGCCTGTGGGGCCTCTGAGCACAACCGGCCCTCTCCCGCTGGAAGACCTCCCCGGCTGCCTCCAAAGGCCGGTTTGCCAACACTCCCGCCCGCTGTTCCAACCAAGGGCGCACAATGCTCCCAAGCCCGGGAGAAAATCGCCTCGGGGTGGTGCTCTCTCCGGGCCCTTTCCCCTGAGCCTGGGGGCCAGGCAGGGGGTCCACACTCCCAGGCCAAGGCAGAACCACATGCACACGTGTGTTCCTGACCCCTGCACTGGCAGAGAGCTCGGGGAGCCAGAGTCTGTCAGGCAGCTGCTGGGCTGGCCGCCTGTGTGGGAAGGGGCAGAGCCGACCTAGGGGCAAGTTGGGCCTCTTCCTCTCCCTGCTGCCCTGAGGCTGCTGGACCAAAGAGGTCTTGGGCATCCAGCCCCTTGCTGGTCCCTTCCCTCTGACGAGGCCCTCTGAGCTCCAGCACCTTGCAGTGTGGAGACAGCCCCTGCCAGCAACCTCCTCTCCAAGGAGGCCTAAACCGAGGCCTAGGCACAGGGGAAAGGCACCAGCGGGGATGAGCCTGGGGAGGCGCCCGGCCATGTCTGGACCCAGTCCCCGCAGCCTGCCCCTTGGTGGGGCAGTACCCCCGGAGGCCAGGAGGGTCTGGGCAAGGCTGCCAGGGGCAGGGACACTGCTGGGTCCTGCCCCTGGCCTGTGGGGCGTCTGAGCACAACCGGCACTCTCCCGCTGGTAGACCTCCCCGGCTGCCTCTAAAGGCCGGTTTGCAAGCACTCCCGCCCGCTGTTCCCGCCAGGCACGCACAATGCTCCCAAGCCCGGGAGAAAAGCGCTTCGGGGTGGTGCTCTCTCCGGGCCCTTGCCCCTGAGCCTGGGGGACAGGCAGGGGGAACACACTCCCAGGCCAAGGCAGAACGACATGCACACGTCTGTTCCCGCCCCCTACACCGGCAGAGAGTTCGGGGGAGCCAGAGACTGCCAGGCTGCTGCTGGGCTGGCTGCCTGTGTGGGACGGGGTAGAGCCGACCTAGGGGCAAGTTGGGCCTCTTGCTCTCCCTGCTGCCCTGATGCTGCTGGGTCAAAGAGGTCTTGGGCATCCAGCCCTTTGCTGGTCCTTTCCCTCTGACGAGGCCCTCTGAGCTCCAGCACCTTGCAGTGTGCAGACAGCCCCTGCCGGCAACCTCCTCTCCAAGGAGGCCTCAACCGAGGCTTAGGCCCAGGGGAAAGGCACCAGCGGGGATGAGCCTGGGGAGGCGCCCGGGCATGTGTGGACCCAGGCCCCGCAGCCTGCCCCTTGGTGGGGTAGTACCCCCGGAGGCCAGGAAGGTCTGGGCAAGGCTGCCAGAGGCAGGGACACTGCTGGGTCCTGCCCCTGGCCTGTGGGGCCTCTGAGAACAACTGGCACTCTCCCGCTGGAAGACCTCCCCGGCTGCCTCCAAAGGCTGGTTTGCAAGCACTCAATCCCGCTGTTCACGCCAGCTGCGCACAATGCTCCCAAGCCCGGGAGAAAAGCATTTTGGGGTGGTGCTCACTCCGGGCTTTGGAAGACCTCCCCGGCTGCCTCCAAGGCCGGTTTGCAAGCACTTCTGCCTGCTGTTCCCGCCACCCGCGCACAATGCTCCCAAGCCCGGGAGAAAAGCGTTTCGGGGTGGTGTTCTCTCTGGGCCCAAGAAAGACCTCCCGGGCTGCCCCCAAATGCCGGTTTGCAAGCACTCCCACTCGCTGTTCCCGCCATCCGTGCAAATGCTCCAAGCCCAGGAGAAAAGCCCTTCAGGGTGGTGCTCTCTCCCGGCCCTTGGAAGACCTCCCCGGCTGCCTCCAAAGGCTGGATTTCAAGTACTCCCTCCCGCTGTCCCGCCAGCCGCACACAATGCTCCCAATCACGGGAGAAAAGCGCTTCGGGGTGGTGCTCTCTACGGGCCCTTGGAAGACCTCCCCGTTTGTCTCCAAAGGCCGGTTTGCAAGCACTCATGCCCGCTGTTCCCGCCAGCCGCGCACAATGCTCCCAAGCCTAGGAGAAAAGCGCTTCGGGGTGGTGCTCTCTCCCGGCCCTTGGAAGACCTCCCCGGCTGCCTCCAAAGGCCGGTTTGCAAGCACTCAATCCCGCTGTTCCCGCCAGCCGCGCACAATGCTCCCAAGCCCGGGAGAAAAGCGCTTCGGGGTGGTGCTCTCTCCCGGCCCTTGGAAGACCTCCCCGGCTGCCTCCAAAGGCTGGTTTTCAAGAACTCCCTCCCGCTGACCCGCCAGCCGCACACAATGCTCCCAAGCCCGGGAGAAAAGCATTTTGGGGTGGTCTCTCTCCGGGCCCTTGGAAGACTCCCCGGCTGCCTCTAAAGGCCGGTTTGCAAGCACTCATGTCCTCTGTTCCCGACAGCCGCGAACAATGCTCCCAATTCCGTGAGAAAAGTGCTTCGGGATGGTGCTCTCTCCGGGCCGTTGGAAGACCTCCCAAGCTGCCTCCAAAGGCCGGTTTGCAAGCACTCCAGCCCGCTGTTCCCGCCAGCCTCGCACAATGCTCCCAAGACCGGGAGAAAAGCGCTTTGGGGTGGTGTTCTCTCCGTGCCAATGGAGGACCTCCCTGGCTGCCCCCAAAGGCCGGTTTGCAAGCACTCCCTCTCGCTGTTCCCGCCAGCCACGCACAATCCTCCAAAACCCCGGAGAAAAGCGCTTCGGGGTGGTGTTCTCTCCGTGCCCATGGAAGACCTCCCGGGGTGCCCCCAAAGGCCGGTTTGCAAGCACTCCCACTCGCTGTTCCCGCCATCCGCGTACAATGCTCCCAAGCCAGGGAGAAAAGCATTTTGGGGTGGTGCTCACACCGGGCCCGGGAAGACCTCCCCGGCTGCCTCCAAAGGACGGTTTTCAAGCACTCCTGCCTGCTGTTCCCGCCACCCGCGCACAATGCTCCCAAGCCCGGGAGAAAAGCGCTTCGGGGTGGTGCTCTCTACAGGCCCTTGGAAGACCTCCCCGGCTGCCTCCAAAGGCCGGTTTGCAAGGACTCCTTCCTGCTGTTCCCGCCATCCGCGCACAATGCTCCCAAGCCCGGGAGAAAAGCATTTTGGCGTGGTGCTCACACCGGGCCCTGGAAGACCTCCCCGGCTGCCTCCAAAGGACGGTTTTCAAGCACTCCTGCCTGCTGTTCCCGCCACCCGCGCAGAATGCTCCCAAGCGCGGGAGAAAAGCGCTTCGGGGTGGTGCTCTCTACAGGCCCTTGGAAGACCTCCCCGGCTGCCTCCAAAGGCCGGTTTGCAAGGACTCCTTCCTGCTGTTCCCGCCATCCGCGCACAATGCTCCCAAGCCCGGGAGAAAAGCATTTTGGGGTGGTGCTCACACCGGGCCCTGGAAGACCTCCCCGGCTGCCTCCAAAGGACGGTTTTCAAGCACTCCTGCCTGCTGTTCCCGCCACCCGCGCAGAATGCTCCCAAGCCCGGGAGAAAAGCGCGTCGGGGTGGTGCTCTCTACAGGCCCTTGGAAGACCTCCCCGGCTGCCTCCAAAGGCCGGTTTGCAAGGACTCCTTCCTGCTGTTCCCGCCAGCCGCGCACAATGCTCCCAAGCCCGGGAGAAAAGCGCTTCGGGGTGGTGCTCTCTCCGGGCCCTTGGAAGACGTCCCCGGCTGCCTCCAAAGGCCGGTTTGCAAGCACTCATGCCCGTTGTTCCCACCAGCCGCGCACAATGCTCCCAAGCCCGGGAGAAAAGCGCTTCGGGGTGGTGCTCTCTCCGGGCACTTTCAAGGCCTCCCCGGCTGCCTCCAAAGGCCGGTTTGTAAGTACTCATGCCCGCTGCTTCCGCCAGCCACGCACAATGCTCCCAAGCCCGGGAGAAAAGCATTTTGGGGTGGTGCTCTCTCCGGGCCCTTGGAAGACCTCCCCGGCTGCCTCCAAAAGCCAGTTTGCAAGCAGTCCTGCCTGCTGTTCCCGCCAGCCGCGCACAATGTTCCCAAGCCCGGGAGAAAAGCGCTTCGGGGTGGTGCTCTCTCCGGGCACTTTCAAGACCTCCCCGGCTGCCTCCAAAGGCCGGTTTGTAAGTACTCATTCCCGCTGCTTCCGCCAGCCACGCACAATGCTCCCAAGCCCGGGAGAAAAGCATTTTGGGGTGGTGCTCACTCCGGGCCCTTGGAAGACCTCCCCGGCTGCCTCCAAAAGCCAGTTTGCAAGCAGTCCTGCCTGCTGTTCCCGCCAGCCGCGCACAATGTTCCCAAGCCCGGGAGAAAAGCGCTTCGGGGTGGTGCTCTCTCCGGGCACTTTCAAGACCTCCCCGGCTGCCTCCAAAGGCCGGTTTGTAAGTACTCATGCCCGCTGCTTCCGCCAGCCACGCACAATGCTCCCAAGCCCGGGAGAAAAGCATTTTGGGGTGGTGCTCTCTCCGGGCCCTTGGAAGACCTCCCGGGCTGCCTCCAAAGGCCGGTTTGCAAGCATTCATGTCCGTTGTTCCCGACAGCCGCGCACAATGCTCCCAAGCCCGAGAGAAAAGCATTTTGGGGTGGTGCTCTCTCCGGGCCCTTGGAAGACCTCCCGGGCTGCCTCCAAAGGCCGGTTTGCAAGCATTCATGTCCGTTGTTCCCGACAGCCGCGCACAATGCTCCCAAGCCCGGGAGAAAAGCGCTTCGGGGTGGTGTTCTCTCAGGGACAATGGAGGACCTCCCCGGCTGCCCCCAAAGGCCGGTTTGCAAGCATTCCCACTCGCTGTTCCCGCCAGGCACACACAATGTTCCAAAACCCCGGAGAAAAGCGCTTCGGGGTGGTGGTCTCTCCGGGCCCCTGCCCCTGAGCCTGGGGGCCAGGCAGGGGATCCACAGTCCCAGGCCAAGGCAGAACCACATGCACACGTGTGTTCCTGACCCCTGCACCGGCAGAGAGCTCGGGGGAGCCAGAGTCTCTCAGGCAGGTGCTGGGCTGGCCGCCTGTGTGGGAAGGGGCAGAGCCGACCTAGGGGCAAGTTGGGCCTCTTGCTCTCCCTGCTGTCCTGAGGCTGCTGGGCCAAAGACATCTTGGGCATCCAGCCCTTTGCGGGTCCCTTCCCTCTGACGAGGCCCTCTGAGCTCCAGCACCTTGCAGTGTGGAGACAGCACCTGCCAGCAATCTCCTCTCCAAGGAGGCCTCAACCGAGGCCTAGGCCCAGGGGAAAGGCACCAGCGGGGATGAGCCTGGGGAGGCGCCCGGGCATGTCTGGACCCAGTCCCCGCAGCCTGCCCCTTGGTTGGGCAGTACCCCTGGAGGCCAGGAAGGTCTGGGCAAGTCTGACCAGGGGCAGGGGACCTGCTGGGTCCTGCCCCTGGCCTGTGGGGCCTCTGAGCAAAACCGGCCCTCTCCCACTGGAAGACCTCCCTGGCTGCCTCCAAAGGCCCTTTTGCACGCACTCCCGCCCACTGTTCCCACCAAGCGCGCACAATGCTCCCATCCCGGGAGAAAAGCGCTTCGGGGTGGTGCTCTCTCCGGGCCCTTGCCCCTGAGACTGGGGGCCAGGCAGGGGGTCCACACTCCCAGGCCAAGGCAGAACCACATGCACACGTCTGTTCCTGACCCCTGAACCGGCAGAGAGCTCGGGGGAGCCAGAGTCTGTCAGGCAGCTGCTGGGCTGGCCGCCTTTGTGGGAAGGGGCAGAGCCGACCTAGGGGCAAGTTGGGCCTCTTGCTCTCCCTGCTGCCCTGAGGCTGCTGGGCCAAAGAGGTCTTGGGCATCCAGCCCTTTGCTTGTCCCTTCCCTCTGACGAGGCCCTCTGAGCTCCAGCACCTTGCAGTGTGGAGACAGCCCCTGCCAGCAACCTCCTCTCCAAGGAGGCCTCAACCGAAACCTAGGACCAGGGGAAAGGCACCAGCGGGGATGAGCCTGGGGAGGCGCCCAGGCATGTCTGGACCCAGTCCCCGCAGCCTGCCCCTTGGTGGGGCAGTACCCCCGGAGGCCAGGAAGGTCTGGGAAAGGCTGGCCAGGGGCAGGGGACCTGCTGGGTCCTGCCCCTGGCCTGTGGGGCCTCTGAGCACAACCGGCCCTCTCCCACTGGAAGACCTCCCCGGCTGCCTCCAAAGGCCGGTTTGCAAGCGCTCCCGGCCACTGTTACCAGCAGGCGGGCACAATGCTCCTAAGCCCGGAAGAAAAGCGCTTCAGGGTGGTGCTCTCTCTGGGCCCTTGCCCCTGAGCCTGGGGGCAAGGCAGGGTGTCCACACTCCCAGGCCAAGGCAGAACCACATGCACACGTCTGACCTGCCCCCTGCACCGGCAGAGAGCTCGGGGGAGCCAGAGTCTGTCAGGCAGCTGCTGGGCTGGCCGCCTGTGTGGGAAGTGGCAGAGCCGACCTAGGGGCAAGTTGGGCCTCTTGCTCTCCCTGCTGCCCTGAGGCTGCTGGGCCAAAGAGGTCTTGGGCATCCAGCCCCTTGCTGGTCCCTTCCCTCTGACGAGGCCCTCTGAGCTCCAGCACCTTGCAGTGTGGAGACAGCCCCTGCCAGCAACCTCCTCTCCAAGGAGGCCTCAACCGAGGCCTAGGCCCAGGGGAAAGGCACCAGCGGGGATGAGCCTGGGGAGGCGCCCGGGCATGTCTGGACCCAGTCCCCGCAGCCTGCCCCTTGGTGGGGCAGTACCCCCGGAGGCCAGGAAGGTCTGGGCAAGGCTGGCCAGGGGCAGGGGCACTGCTGGGTCCTGCCCCTGGCCTGTGGGGCCTCTGAGCAAAACCGGCCCTCTCCCACTGGAAGAACTCCCCGGCTGCCTCCAAAGGCCAGTTTGCCAACACTCCCGCCCGCTGTTCCCGCCAGGCACGCACAATGCTCCCAAGCCCGGGAGAAAAGCACTTCGGTGTGGTGCTCTCCTCGGGCCCTTGCCCCTGAGCCTGGGGGCCAGGCAGTTGGTCCACACTCCCAGACCAAGGCAGAACCACATGCACACGTCTGTTCCTGACCCCTGCACTGGCAGAGAGCTCGGGGGAGCCAGAGTCTGTCAGGCAGCTGCTGGGCTGGCCGCCTGTGTGGGAAGGGGCAGAGCCGACCTAGGGGCAAGTTGGGCCTCTTCCTCTCCCTGCTGCCCTGAGGCTGCTGGGCTAAAGAGGTCTTGGGCATCCAGCCCCTTGCTGGTCCCTTCCCTCTGACGAGGCCCTCTGAGCTCCAGCACCTTGCAGTGTGGAGACAGCCCCTGCCAGCAACCTCCTCTCCAATGAGGCCTCAACCGAGGCCTAGGCCCAGGGGAAAGGCACCAGCGGGGATGAGCCTGGGGAGGCGCCCGGGCATGTCTGGACCCAGTCCCCGCAGCCTGCCCCTTGGTGGGGCAGTACCCCCGGCGGCCAGGAAGGTCTGTGCAAGGCTGCCAGGGGCAGGGACAGCGCTGGGTCCTGCCCCTGGCCTGTGGGACGTCTGAGCACAACCGGCACTCTCCCGCTGGAAGACCTCCCCGTCTGCCTCGAAAGGCCGGTTTGCAAGCACTCCCGCCCGCTGTTCCCGCCAGGCACGCACAATGCTCCCAAGCCCGGTAGAAAAGCGCTTCGGGGTGGTGCTCTCTCCGGGCCCTTGCCCCTAAGCCTGCGGGCCAGGCAGGGGGAACACACTCCCAGGCCAAGACAGAACGACATGAACACGTCTGTTCCTGCCCCCTACACCGGCAGAGAGCTCGGGGGAGCCAGAGTCTCTCAGGCAGGTGCTGGGCTGGCCGCCTGTGTGGGAAGCGGCAGAGCCGACCTAGGGGCAAGTTGGGCCTCTTGCTCTCCCTGCTGCCCTGAGGCTGCTGGGCCAAAGACGTCTTGGGCATCCAGCCCTTTGCTGGTCCCTTCCCTCTGACGAGGCACTCTGAGCTCCAGCACCTTGCAGTGTGGAGACAGCACCTGCCAGCAATCTCCTCTCCAAGGAGGCCTCAACCGAGGCCTAGGCCCAGGGGAAAGGCACCAGCGGGGATGAGCCTGGAGAGGCGCCCGGGCATGTCTGGACCCAGTCCCCGCAGCCTGCCCCTTGGTGGGGCAGTACCCCTGGAGGCCAGGAAGGTCTGGGCAAGGCTGACCAGGGGCAGGGGACCTGCTGGGTCCTGCCCCTGGCCTGTGGGGCCTCTGAGCACAACCGGCCCTCTCCCACTGGAAGACCTCCCCGGGTGCCTCCAAAGGCCGTTTTGCACGCACTCCCGCCCACTGTTCCCACCAAGCGCGCACAATGCTCCCATCCCGGGAGAAAAGCGCTTCGGGGTGGTGCTCTCTCCGGGCCCTTGCCCCTGAGACTGGGGGCCAGGCAGGGGGTCCACACTCCCAGGCCAAGGCAGAACCACATGCACACGTCTGTTCCGGACCCCTGCACCGGCAGAGAGCTAGGGGGAGCCAGAGTCTGTCAGGCAGCTGCTGGGTTGGCCGCCTGTGTGGGAAGGGGCAGAGCCGCACTAGGGGCAAGTTGGGCCTCTTGCTCTCCCTGCTTCCCTGAGGCTGCTGGGCCAAAGACGTCTTGGGCATCCAGCCCCTTACTGGTCCCTTCCCTCTGACGAGGCCCTCTGAGCTCCAGCACCTTGCAGTGTGGAGACAGCCCCTGCCAGCAACCTCCTCTCCAAGGAGGCCTCAACCGAGGCCTAGGCCCAGGGGAAAGGCACCAGCGGGGATGAGCCAGGGGAGGCGCCCGAGCATGTCTGGACCCAGTCCCCGCAGCCTGCCCCTTGGTGGGGCAGTACCCCCGGAGGCCAGGAAGGTCTGGGCAAGGCTGGCCAGGGGCAGGGGCCCTGCTGCGTCCAGCCCCTGACCTGTGGGGCCTCTGAGCACAACCGGCCCTCTCCCACTGGAAGACCTCCCCGGCTGCCTCCAAAGGCCGGTTTGCAAGCGCTCCCGCCCACTGTTCCCAGCAGGCGTGCACAATGCTCCCAAGCCCGGGAGAAAAGCGCTTCAGGGTGGTGCTCTCTCCGGGCCCTTGCCCCTGAGCCTGGGGTCAAGGAACGGTGTCCACACTCCCAGGCCAATTCAGAACCACATGCACACGTCTGTTCCTGCCCCCTGCACCGGCAGAGAGCTCGGGGGAGCCAGAGTCTGTCAGGCAGCTGCTGGGCTGGCCGCCTGTGTGGGAAGGGGCAGAGCCGACCTAGGGGCAAGTTGGGCCTCTTGCTCTCCCTGCTGCCCTGAGGCTGCTGGGCCAAAGAGGTCTTGGGCATCCATCCCGTTGCTGGTCCCTTCCCTCTGACGAGGCCCTCTGAGCTCCAGCACCTTGCAGTGTGGAGACAGCCCCTGCCAGCAACCTCCTCTCTAAGGACGCCTCAACCGAGGCCTAGGCCCAGGGGAAAGGCACCAGCGGGGATGAGCCTGGGGAGGCGCCCGGGCATGTCTGGACCCATTCCCCGCAGCCTACCCCTTGGTGGGGCTGTAACCCCGGAGGCAGGAAGGTCTGGGCAAGGCTGGCCAGGGGCAGGGGCCCTGCTGGGTCCTGCCCCTGGCCTGTGGGGCCTCTGAGCACAACCGGCCCTCTCCCACTGGAAGACCTCCCCGGCTGCCTCCAAAGGCCGGTTTGCAAGCACTCCCGCCCACTGTTCCCACCAAGCACGCACAATTCTCCCAAGCCCGGGAGAAAAGCGCTTCGGGGTGGTGCTCTCTCCGGGCCCTTGCCCCTGAACCTGGGGGCCAGGCAGTTGGTTCACACTCGGAGACCAAGGCAGAACCACATGCACACGTCTGTTCCTGACCCCTGCACCGGCAGAGAGCTCGGGGGAGCCAGAGTCTGTCAGGCAGCTGCTGGGCTGGCCGCCTGTGTGGGAAGGGGCAGAGCCGACCTAGGGGCAAGTTGGGCCTCTTCCTCTCCCTGCTGCCCTGAGGCTGCTGGGCCAAAGAGGTCTTGGGCATCCAGCCCCTTGCTGGTCCCTTCCCTCTGATGAGGCCCTCTGAGCTCCAGCACCTTGCAGTGTGGAGACAGCCCCTGCCAGCAACCTCCTCTCCAAGGAGGCCTCAACCGAGGCCTAGGCCTAGGGGAAAGGCACCAGCGGGGATGATCCTGGGGAGGCGCCCGGCCATGTCTGGACCCAGTCCCCGCAGCCTGCCCCTTGGTGGGGCAGTACCCCCGGAAGCCAGGAAGGTCTCGGCAAGGCTGCCAGGGGCAGGGACACTGCTGGGTCCTGCCCCTGGCCTGTTGGGCGTCTGAGCACTACCGGCACTCTCCCGCTGGAAGACCTCCCCGTCTGCCTCCAAAAGACGGTTTGCAAGCACTCCCACCCGCTGTTCCCCCAGGCACGCACAATGCTCCCAAGCCCGGGAGAAAAGCGCTTTGGGGTGGTGCTCTCTCCGGGCCCTTGCCCCTGAGCCTGGGGCCAGGCAAGGGGAACACTCTCCCAGGCCAAGGGAGAACGACATGCACACGTCTGTTCCTGCCCCCTACACCGGCAGAGAGCTCGGGGGAGCCAGAGACTGCCAGGCTGCTGCTGGCAGCAGCAGTGGGACGGGGCAGAGCCGACCTAGGGGCAAGTTGGGCCTCTTGCTCTCCCTGCTGCCCTGAGGCTGCTGGGTCAAAGAGGTCTTGGGCATCCAGCCCTTTGCTGGTGCCTTCCCTCTGACGAGGCCCTCTGAGCTCCAGCACCTTGCAGTGTGGAGACAGCCCCTGCCAGCAACCTCCTCTCCAAAGAGGCCTCAACCGAGGACTACACCCAGGGGAAAGGCACCAGCGGGGATGATCCTGGGGAGGCGCACGGACATGTCTGGACCCAGTCTCCGCAGCCTGCCCCTTGGTGGGGCAGTACCCCCGGAGTCCAGGAAGGTCTGGGCAAGTCTGTCCATGGGCAGGGGCCCTGCTGGGTCCTGACCCTGGCCTCTGGGGCCTCTGAGCACAACCGGCCCTCTCCCACTGGAAGACCTCCCCGGCTGCCTCCAAAGTCCTGTTTGCAAACACTCCCGCCCGCTGTTCACGTCAGGCTCGCACAATGCTCCCAAGCCCGGGAGAAAAGCATTTTGGGGTGGTGCTCACTCCGGGCCCTTGGAAGACCTCCCCGGCTGCCTCCAAAGGCCAGTTTGCAAGCAGTCCTGCCTGCTGTTCCCGCCAGCCGCGCACAATGTTCCCAAGCCCGGGAGAAAAGCGCTTCGGGGTGGTGCTCTCTCCGGGCACTTTCAAGACCTCCCCGGCTGCCTCCAAAGGCCGGTTTGTAAGTACTCATTCCCGCTGCTTCCGCCAGCCACGCACAATGCTCCCAAGCCCGGGAGAAAAGCATTTTGGGGTGGTGCTCTCTCCGGGCCCTTGGAAGACCTCCCGGGCTGCCTCCAAAGGCCGGTTTGCAAGCATTCATGTCCGTTGTTCCCGACAGCCGCGCACAATGCTCCCAAGCCCGAGAGAAAAGCATTTTGGGGTGGTGATCAGTCCGGCCCTTGGAAGACCTCCCCGGCTGCCTCCAAAGGACAGTTTGCAAGCACTCATGCCCGCTGTTCCCGCCAGCCGCGCACAATGCTCCCAAGACCGTGAGAAAAGCGCTTCGGGGTGGTGTTCTCTCAGGGACCATGGAGGACCTCCCCGGCTGCCCCCAAAGGCCGGTTTGCAAGCATTCCCACTCGCTGTTCCCGCCAGGCACACACAATGTTCCAAAACCCCGGAGAAAAGCGCTTCGGGGTGGTGGTCTCTCCGGGCCCCTGCCCCTGAGCCTGGGGGCCAGGCAGGGGATCCACAATCCCAGGCCAAGGCAGAACCACATGCACACGTCTGTTCCTGCCCCCTCCACCGGCAGAGAGCTCGGGGGAGCCAGAGTCTGTCAGGCAGCTGCTGGGCTGGCCGCCTCTGTGGGAAGTGGCAGAGCCGACCTAGGGGCAAGTTGGGCCTCTTGCCCTCCCTGCTGCCCTGAGGCTGCTGGGCCAAAGAGGTCTTGGGCATCCAACCCCTTGCTGGTCCCTTCCCTCTGACGAGGCCCTCTGAGCTCCAGCACCTTGCAGTGTGGAGACAGCCCCTGCCAGCAACCTCCTTTCCAAGGAGGCCTAAACCGAGGCCTAGGCACAGGGGAAAGGCACCAGCGGGGATGAGCCTGGGGAGGCGCCCGGGCATGTATGGACCCAGTCCCCGCAGCCTGCCTCTTTGTGGGGCAGTACCCCCGGAGGCGAGGAAGGTCTGGGAAAGGCTGGCCAGGGGCAGGGGACCTGCTGGGTCCTGCCCCTGGCCTGTGGGGCCTCTGAGCACAACCGGCCCTCTCCCACTGGAAGACGTCCCCGGCTGCCTCCAAAGGCCGGTTTGCAAGCACTCCCGCCCACTGTTCCAACCAAGGGCGCACAACGCTCCCAAGCCCGGGAGAAAATCGCCTCGGGGTGGTGCTCTCTCCGGGCCCTTTCCCCTGAGCCTGGGGGCCAGGCAGGGGGTCCACACTCCCAGGCCAAGGCAGAACGACATGCACACGTCTGTTCCTGCCCCATGCACCGGCAGAGAGCTCGGGGGAGCCAGAGTCTGTCAGGCAGCTGCTGGGCTGGCCGCCTGTGTGGGATGGGGCAGAGCCGACCTAGGGGCAAGTTGGGCCTCTTGCTCTCCCTGCTGCCCTGAGGCTGCTGGGCCAAAGAGATCTTGGGCATCCAGCCCCTTGCTTGTCCCTTCCCTGTGACGAGGCCCTCTGAGCTCCAGCACCTTGCAGTGTGGAGACAGCCCCTGCCAGCAACCTCCTCTCCAAGGAGGCCTCAACCGAGGCCTAGGCACAGGGGAAAGGCACCAGCGGGGATGAGCCTGGGGAGGCGCCCGGGCATGTCTGGACCCAGTCCCCGCAGCCTGCCCCTTGGTGGGGCAGTACCCCCGGAGGCCAGGAAGGTCTGGGCAAGGCTGGCCACGGGCAGGGGCCCTGCTGGGTCCTGCCCCTGGCCTGTGGGGCCTCTGAGCACAACCGGCCCTCTCCCACTGGAAGACTTCCCCGGCTGCCTCCAAAGGCCGGTTTGCCAACACTCCCGCCCGCTTTTCCCGCCAGGCACGCACAATTCTCCCAAGCCCGGGAGAAAAGCGCTTCGGGGTGGTGCTCTCTCCGGGCACTTGCCCCTGAGCCTGGGGGCGAGGCAGTGGGTCCACACTCCCAGACCAACGCAGAACCACATGCACACGTCTGTTCCTGACCCCTGCACCGGCAGAGAGCTCGGGGGAGCCAGAGTCTGTCAGGCAGCTGCTGGGCTGGCCGCCTGTGTGGGAAGGGGCAGAGCCGACCTAGGGGCAAGTTGGGCCTCTTCCTCTCCCTGCTGCCCTGAGGCTGCTGGGCCAAAGAGGTCTTGGGCATCCAGCCCCTTGCTGGTCCCTTCCCTCTGACGAGGCCCTCTGAGCTCCAGCACCTTGCAGTGTGGAGACAGCCCCTGCCAGCAACCTCCTCTCCAAGGAGGCCTCAACCGAGGCCTAGGCCCAGGGGAAAGGCACCAGCGGGGATGAGCCTGGGGAGGCGCCCGGCCATGTCTGGACCCAGTCCCCGCAGCCTGCCCCTTCGTGGGGCAGTACCCCCGGAGGCCAGGAGGGTCTGGGCAAGGCTGCCAGGGGCAGGGACACTGCTGGGTCCTGCCCCTGGCCTGTGGGGCGTCTGAGCACAACCGGCACTCTCCCGCTGGAAGACCTCCCCGGCTGCCTCCAAAGGCCGGTTTGCAAGCACTCCCGCCCGCTGTTCCCGCCAGGCACGCACAATGCTCCCAAGCCCGGGAGAAAAGCGCTTCGGGGTGGTGCTCTCTCCGGTCCCTTGCCCCTGAGCCTGGGGGACAGCCAGGGGGAACACACTCCCAGGCCAAGGCAGAACGAAATGCACACGTCTGTTCCTGCCCCCTACACCGGCAGAGAGTTCGGGGGAGCCAGAGACTGCCAGGCTGCTGCTGGGCTGGCTGCCTGTGTGGGACGGGGTAGAGCCGACCTAGGGGCAAGTTGGGCCTCTTGCTCTCCCTGCTGCCCTGAGGCTGCTGGGTCAAAGAGGTCTTGGGCATCCAGCCCTTTGCTGGTCCTTTCCCTCTGACGAGGCCCTCTGAGCTCCAGCACCTTGCAGTGTGCAGACAGCCCCTGCCGGCAACCTCCTCTCCAAGGAGGCCTCAACCGAGGCCTAGGCCCAGGGGAAAGGCACCAGCGGGGATGAGCCTGGGGAGGCGCCCGGGCATGTCTGGACCCAGGCCCCGCAGCCTGCCCCTTGGTGGGGTAGTACCCCCGGAGGCCAGGAAGGTCTGGGCAAGGCTGCCAGAGGCAGGGACACTGCTGGGTCCTGCCCCTGGCCTGTGGGGCCTCTGAGAACAACTGGCACTCTCCCGCTGGAAGACCTCCCCGGCTGCCTCCAAAGGCTGGTTTGCAAGCACTCAATCCCGCTGTTCACGCCAGCTGCGCACAATGCTCCCAAGCCCGGGAGAAAAGCATTTTGGGGTGGTGCTCACTCCGGGCTTTGGAAGACCTCCCCGGCTGCCTCCAAGGCTGGTTTGCAAGCACTTCTGCCTGCTGTTCCCGCCACCCGCGCACAATGCTCCCAAGCCCGGGAGAAAAGCGTTTCTGGGTGGTGTTCTCTCTGGGCCCAAGAAAGACCTCCCGGGCTGCCCCCAAATGCCGGTTTGCAAGCACTCCCACTCGCTGTTCCCGCCATCCGTGCAAATGCTCCAAGCCCAGGAGAAAAGCCCTTCAGGGTGGTGCTCTCTCCCGGCCCTTGGAAGACCTCCCCGGCTGCCTCCAAAGGCTGGATTTCAAGTACTCCCTCCCGCTGTCCCGCCAGCCGCACACAATGCTCCCAATCACGGGAGAAAAGCGCTTCGGGGTGGTGCTCTCTACGGGCCCTTGGAAGACCTCCCCGTTTGTCTCCAAAGGCCGGTTTGCAAGCACTCATGCCCGCTGTTCCCGCCAGCCGCGCACAATGCTCCCAAGCCTAGGAGAAAAGCGCTTCGGGGTGGTGCTCTCTCCCGGCCCTTGGAAGACCTCCCCGGCTGCCTCCAAAGGCCGGTTTGCAAGCACTCAATCCCGCTGTTCCCGCCAGCCGCGCACAATGCTCCCAAGCCCGGGAGAAAAGCGCTTCGGGGTGGTGCTCTCTCCTGGCCCTTGGAAGACCTCCCCGGCTGCCTCCAAAGGCTGGTTTTCGAGAACTCCCTCCCGCTGACCCGCCAGCCGCACACAATGCTCCCAAGCCCGGGAGAAAAGCATTTTGGGGTGGTCTCTCTCCGGGCCCTTGGAAGACTCCCCGGCTGCCTCTAAAGGCCGGTTTGCAAGCACTCATGTCCTCTGTTCCCGACAGCCGCGAACAATGCTCCCAATTCCGTGAGAAAAGTGCTTCGGGATGGTGCTCTCTCCGGGCCCTTGGAAGACCTCCCAAGCTGCCTCCAAAGGCCGGTTTGCAAGCACTCCCGCCCGCTGTTCCCGCCAGCCTCGCACAATGCTCCCAAGACCGGGAGAAAAGCGCTTCGGGGTGGTGTTCTCTCCGTGCCAATGGAGGACCTCCCTGGCTGCCCCCAAAGGCCGGTTTGCAAGCACTCCCACTCGCTGTTCCCGCCATCCGCGCACAATGCTCCCAAGCCCGGGAGAAAAGCATTTTGGGGTGGTGCTCACACCGGGCCCTGGAAGACCTCCCCGGCTGCCTCCAAAGGACGGTTTTCAAGCACTCCTGCCTGCTGTTCCCGCCACCCGCGCACAATGCTCCCAAGCCCGGGAGAAAAGCGCTTCGGGGTGGTGCTCTCTACAGGCCCTTGGAAGACCTCCCCGGCTGCCTCCAAAGGCCGGTTTGCAAGGACTCCTTCCTGCTGTTCCCGCCATCCGCGCACAATGCTCCCAAGCCCGGGAGAAAAGCATTTTGGGGTGGTGCTCACACCGGGCCCTGGAAGACCTCCCCGGCTGCCTCCAAAGGACGGTTTTCAAGCACTCCTGCCTGCTGTTCCCGCCACCCGCGCAAAATGCTCCCAAGCCCGGGAGAAAAGCGCTTCGGGGTGGTGCTCTCTACAGGCCCTTGGAAGACCTCCCCGGCTGCCTGCAAAGGCCGGTTTGCAAGGACTCCTTCCTGCTGTTCCCGCCAGCCACGCACAATGCTCCCAAGCCCGGGAGAAAAGCATTTTGGGGTGGTGCTCACACCGGGCCCTGGAAGACCTCCCCGGCTGCCTCCAAAGGACGGTTTTCAAGCACTCCTGCCTGCTGTTCCCGCCACCCGCGCAGAATGCTCCCAAGCGCGGGAGAAAAGCGCTTCGGGGTGGTGCTCTCTACAGGCCCTTGGAAGACCTCCCCGGTTGCCTCCAAAGGCCGGTTTGCAAGGACTCCTTCCTGCTGTTCCCGCCAGCCACGCACAATGCTCCCAAGCCCGGGAGAAAAGCATTTTGGGGTGGTGCTCACTCCGGGCCCTTGGAAGACCTCCCCGGCTGCCTCCAGTGGCCAGTTTGCAAGCACTCATGCCCGCTGTTCCCACCAGCCGCGCACAATGCTCCCAAGCCCGGGAGAAAAGCTTTTTGGGGTGGTGCTCACACCGGGCCCTGGAAGACCTCCCCGGCTGCCTGCAAAGGCCGGTTTTCAAGCACTCCTGCCTGCTGTTCCTGCCACCCGCGCACAATACTCCCAAGCCCGGGAGAAAAGCGCTTCGGGGTGGTGCTCTCTACATGCCCTTGGAAGACCTCCCCCGCTGCCTCCAAAGGCCGGTTTGCAAGGACTCCTTCCTGCTGTTCCCGCCAGCCACGCACAATGCTTCCAAGCCCGGGAGAAAAGTGCTTCGGGGTGGTGATCTCTCCGGGCCCTTGGAAGTCGTCCCCGGCTGCCTCCAAAGGCCGGTTTGCAAGCACTCATGCCCGTTGTTCCCACCAGCCGCGCACAATGCTCCCAAGCCCGGGAGAAAAGCATTTTGGGGTGGTGCTCACTCCGGGCCCTTGGAAGACCTCCCCGGCTGCCTCCAAAGGCCAGTTTGCAAGCAGTCCTGCCTGCTGTTCCCGCCAGCCGCGCACAATGTTCCCAAGCCCGGGAGAAAAGCGCTTCGGGGTGGTGCTCTCTCCGGGCACTTTCAAGACCTCCCCGGCTGCCTCCAAAGGCCGGTTTGTAAGTACTCATTCCCGCTGCTTCCGCCAGCCACGCACAATGCTCCCAAGCCCGGGAGAAAAGCATTTTGGGGTGGTGCTCTCTCCGGGCCCTTGGAAGACCTCCCGGGCTGCCTCCAAAGGCCGGTTTGCAAGCATTCATGTCCGTTGTTCCCGACAGCCGCGCACAATGCTCCCAAGCCCGAGAGAAAAGCATTTTGGGGTGGTGATCAGTCCGGCCCTTGGAAGACCTCCCCGGCTGCCTCCAAAGGACAGTTTGCAAGCACTCATGCCCGCTGTTCCCGCCAGCCGCGCACAATGCTCCCAAGACCGTGAGAAAAGCGCTTCGGGGTGGTGTTCTCTCAGGGACCATGGAGGACCTCCCCGGCTGCCCCCAAAGGCCGGTTTGCAAGCATTCCCACTCGCTGTTCCCGCCAGGCACACACAATGTTCCAAAACTCCGGAGAAAAGCGCTTCGGGGTGGTGGTCTCTCCGGGCCCCTGCCCCTGAGCCTGGGGGCCAGGCAGGGGATCCACAATCCCAGGCCAAGGCAGAACCACATGCACACGTCTGTTCCTGCCCCCTGCACCGGCAGAGAGCTCGGGGGAGCCAGAGTCTGTCAGGCAGCTGCTGGGCTGGCCGCCTGTGTGGGAAGGGGCAGAGCCGACCTAAGGGTAAGTTGGGCCTCTTGCCCTCCCTGCTGCCCTGAGGCTGCTGGGCCAAAGAGGTCTTGGGCATCCAACCCCTTGCTGGTCCCTTCCCTCTGACGAGGCCCTCTGAGCTCCAGCACCTTGCAGTGTGGAGACAGCCCCTGCCAGCAACCTCCTCTCCAAGGAGGCCTAAACCGAGGCCTAGGCACAGGGGAAAGGCACCAGCGGGGATGAGCCTGGGGAGGCGCCGGGGCATGTATGGACCCACTCCCCGCAGCCTGCCCCTTGGTGGGGCAGTACCCCCGGAGGCGAGGAAGGTCTGGGAAAGGCTGGCCAGGGGCAGGGGACCTGCTGGGTCCTGCCCCTGGCCTGTGGGGCCTCTGAGCACAACCGGCCCTCTCCCACTGGAAGACGTCCCCGGCTGCCTCCAAAGGCCGGTTTGCCAACACTCCCGCCCGCTGTTCCCGCCAGGCACGCACAATTCTCCCAAGCCCGGGAGAAAAGCGCTTCGGGGTGGTGCTCTCTCCGGGCACTTGCCCCTGAGCCTGGGGGCGAGGCAGTGGGTCCACACTCCCAGACCAACGCAGAACCACATGCACACGTCTGTTCCTGACCCCTGCACCGGCAGAGAGCTCGGGGGAGCCAGAGTCTGTCAGGCAGCTGCTGGGCTGGCCGCCTGTGTGGGAAGGGGCAGAGCCGACCTAGGGGCAAGTTGGGCCTCTTCCTCTCCCTGCTGCCCTGAGGCTGCTGGGCCAAAGAGGTCTTGGGCATCCAGCCCCTTGCTGGTCCCTTCCCTCTGACGAGGCCCTCTGAGCTCCAGCACCTTGCAGTGTGCAGACAGCCCCTGCCGGCAACCTCCTCTCCAAGGAGGCCTCAACCGAGGCCTAGGCCCAGGGAAAAGGCACCAGCGGGGATGAGCCTGGGGAGGCGCCCGGGCATGTCTGGACCCAGGCCCCGCAGCCTGCCCCTTGGTGGGGTAGTACCCCCGGAGGCCAGGAAGGTCTGGGCAAGGCTGCCAGAGGCAGGGACACTGCTGGGTCCTGCCCCTGGCCTGTGGGGCCTCTGAGAACAACTGGCACTTTCCCGCTGGAAGACCTCCCCGGCTGCCTCCAAAGGCTGGTTTGCAAGCACTCAATCCCGCTGTTCACGCCAGCTGCGCACAATGCTCCCAAGCCCGGGAGAAAAGCATTTTGGGGTGGTGCTCACTCCGGGCTTTGGAAGACCTCCCCGGCTGCCTCCAAGGCCGGTTTGCAAGCACTTCTGCCTGCTGTTCCCGCCACCCGCGCACAATGCTCCCAAGCCCGGGAGAAAAGCGTTTCGGGGTGGTGTTCTCTCTGGGCCCAAGAAAGACCTCCCGGGCTGCCCCCAAATGCTGGTTTGCAAGCACTCCCACTCGCTGTTCCCGCCATCCGTGCAAATGCTCCAAGCCCAGGAGAAAAGCCCTTCAGGGTGGTGCTCTCTCCCGGCCCTTGGAAGACCTCCCCGGCTGCCTCCAAAGGCTGGATTTCAAGTACTCCCTCCCGCTGTCCCGCCAGCCGCACACAATGCTCCCAATCACAGGAGAAAAGCGCTTCGGGGTGGTGCTCTCTACGGGCCCTTGGAAGACCTCCCCGTTTGTCTCCAAAGGCCGGTTTGCAAGCACTCATGCCCGCTGTTCCCGCCAGCCGCGCACAATGCTCCCAAGCCTAGGAGAAAAGCGCTTCGGGGTGGTGCTCTCTCCCGGCCCTTGGAAGACCTCCCCGGCTGCCTCCAAAGGCCGGTTTGCAAGCACTCAATCCCGCTGTTCCCGCCAGCCGCGCACAATGCTCCCAAGCCCGGGAGAAAAGCGCTTCGGGGTGGTGCTCTCTCCTGGCCCTTGGAAGACCTCCCCGGCTGCCTCCAAAGGCTGGTTTTCGAGAACTCCCTCCCGCTGACCCGCCAGCCGCACACAATGCTCCCAAGCCCGGGAGAAAAGCATTTTGGGGTGGTCTCTCTCCGGGCCCTTGGAAGACTCCCCGGCTGCCTCTAAAGGCCGGTTTGCAAGCACTCATGTCCTCTGTTCCCGACAGCCGCGAACAATGCTCCCAATTCCGTGAGAAAAGTGCTTCGGGATGGTGCTCTCTCCGGGCCCTTGGAAGACCTCCCAAGCTGCCTCCAAAGGCCGGTTTGCAAGCACACCCGCCCGCTGTTCCCGCCAGCCTCGCACAATGCTCCCAAGACCGGGAGAAAAGCGCTTCGGGGTGGTGTTCTCTCCGTGCCAATGGAGGACCTCCCTGGCTGCCCCCAAAGGCCGGTTTGCAAGCACTCCCACTCGCTGTTCCCGCCAGCCACGCACAATCCTCCAAAACCCCGGAGAAAAGCGCTTCAGGGTGGTGTTCTCTCCGTGCCCATGGAAGACCTCCCGGGGTGCCCCCAAAGGCCGGTTTGGAAGCACTCCCACTCGCTGTTCCCGCCATCCGCGCACAATGCTCCCAAGCCCGGGAGAAAAGCATTTTGGGGTGGTGCTCACACCGGGCCCTGGAAGACCTCCCCGGCTGCCTCCAAAGGACGGTTTTCAAGCACTCCTGCCTGCTGTTCCCGCCACCCGCGCACAATGCTCCCAAGCCCGGGAGAAAAGCGCTTCGGGGTGGTGCTCTCTACAGGCCCTTGGAAGACCTCCCCGGCTGCCTCCAAAGGCCGGTTTGCAAGGACTCCTTCCTGCTGTTCCTGCCATCCGCGCACAATGCTCCCAAGCCCGGGAGAAAAGCATTTTGGGGTGGTGCTCACACCGGGCCCTGGAAGACCTCCCCGGCTGCCTCCAAAGGCCGATTTGCCAACACTCGCGCCCGCTGTTCCCGCCAGGCACGCACAATGCTCCCAAGCCCGAGAAAAAAGCGCTTCGGGGTGGTGCTCTCACCGGGCCCTTGCCCCTGAGCCTGGGGGCAATGCAGGGGGAACACACTCCCAGGACAAGGCAGAACCACATGCACACGTCTGTTCCTGACCCCTGCACCAGCAGAGAGCTCGAGGGAGCCAGAGTATGCCAGGCAGCTGCTGGGCTGGCGGCCTGTGTGGAAAGGGGCCGAGCCGAACTAGGGGCAAGTTGGGCCTCTTGCTCTCCCTGCTGCCCTGAGGCTGCTGGGCCAAAGAGGTCTTGGGCATCCAGCCCCTTGCTGATCCCTTCCCTCTGATGAGGCCCTCTGAGCTCCAGCACCTTGCAGTGTGGAGACAGCCCCTGCCAGGAACCTCCTCTCCAAGGAGGCCTCAACCGAGGCCTAGGCCTAGGGGAAAGACACCAGCGGGGATGAACCAGTGGAGGCGCACGGCCATGTCTGGACCCAGTCCCCGCAGCCTGCCCCTTGGTGGGGCAGTACCCCCGGAGGCCAGGAAGGTCTGGGCAAGGCTGGCCAGGGGCAGGGGCCCTGCTGGGTCCTGCCCCTGGCCTGTAGGGCCTCTGAGCACAACCGGGCCTCTCCCGCTGGAAGACCTCCCCGGCTGCCTCCAAAGGCCAGTTTACCAACACTCCTGCCCGCTGTTCCCGCCAGGCACGCACAATGCTCCCAAGCCCAGGAGAAAAGTGCTTCAGGGTGGTGCTCTCTCCGGGCCCTTGCCCCTGAGCCTGTGGGCAAGGCAGGGGGAACACACTCCCAGACCAAGGCAGAACCACATGCACACGTCTCTTCCTGTCCCCTGCACCGGCAGAGAGCTCGGGGGAGCCAGAGCCTCTCAGGCAGGTGCTGGGCTGGCCGCCTGTGTGGGAAGGGGCAGAGCCGACCTAGGGGCAAGTTGGGCCTCTTGCTCTCCCTGCTGCCCTGAGGCTGCTGGGCCAAAGAGGTCTTGGGCATCCAGCCCCTAACTGGTCCCTTCCCTCTGACGAGGCCCTCTGAGCTCCAGCACCTTGCAGTGTGGAGACAGCACCTGCCAGCAATCTCCTCTCCAAGGAGGCCTCAACTGAGGCCTAGGCCCAGGGAAAAGGCACCAGCGGGGTTGATCCAGGGGAGGCGCCCGTGCATGTCTGGACCCTGTCCCCGCAGCCTGCCCCTTGGTGGGGCAGTACCCCCGGAGGCCAGGAAGGTCTGGGCAAGGCTGGCCAGGGGCAGGGGCCCTGCTGGGTCCTGCCCCTGGCCTGTGGGGCCTCTGAGCACAACCGGCCCTCTCCCACTGGAAGACCTCCCCGGCTGCCTCCAAAGGCCGGTTTGCAAGCACTCCCGCCCACTGTTCCCGCCAGGCGCGCACAATGCTCCCAAGCCCGGGAGAAAAGCGCTTCGGGGTGGTGGTCTCTCCGGGCCCCTGCCCCTGAGCCTGGGGGCCAGGCAGGGGATCCACAGTCCCAGGCCAAGGCAGAACCACATGCACACGTCTGTTCCTGCCCCCTCCACCGGCAGAGAGCTGGGGGGAGCCAGAGTCTGTCAGGCAGCTGCTGGGCTGGCCGCCTGTGTGGGAAGGGGCAGAGCCGACCTAGGGGCAAGTTGGGCCTCTTGCTCTCCCTGCTGCCCTGAGGCTGCTGGGCCAAAGAGGTCTTGGGCATCCAGCCCCTTGTTGGTCCCTTCCCTCTGACGAGGCCCTCTGAGCTCCAGCACCTTGCAGTGTGGAGACAACCCCTGCCAGCAACCTCCTCTCCAAGGAGGCCTCAACCGAGGCCTAGGCCCAGGGGAAAGGCACCAGCGGAGATGAGCAAGTGGAGGCGCACGGGCATGTCTGGACCCAGTCCCCGCAGCCTGCCCCTTGGTGGGGCAGTACCCCCGGAGGCCAGGAAGGTCTGGGCAAGGCTGGCCAGGGGCAGGGTCCCTGCTGGGTCCTGCCCCTGGCCTGTGGGGCCTCTGAGCACAACAGGCCCTCTCCCACTGGAAGACCTCCCCGGCTGCCTCCAAAGGCCGGTTTGCCAACACTCCCGCCCGCTGTTCCCGCCAGGCACGCATAATGCTCCCAAGCCCGGGAGAAAAGCGCTTCGGGGTGTTGCTCTCTCCGGGCCCATGCCCCTGAGCCTGGGGTCCAGGCAGTGGGTCCACACTCCCAGACCGAGGCAGAACCACATGCACACGTCTGTTCCTGACCCCTGCACCGGCAGAGAGCTCGGGGGAGCCAGAGTCTGTCAGGCAGCTGCTGGGTTGGCTGCCTGTGTGGGAAGGGGCAGAGCCGACCTAGGGGCAAGTTGGGCCTCTTCCTCTCCCTGCTGCCCTGAGGCTGCTGGGCCAAAGAGGTCTTGGGCATCCAGCCCCTTGCTGGTCCCTTCCCGCTGACGAGGCCCTCTGAGCTCCAGCACCTTGCAGTGTGGAGACAGCCCCTGCCAGCAACCTCCTCTCCAAGGAGGCCTCAACCGAGGCCTAGGCCCAGGGGAAAGGCACCAGCGGGGATGAGCCTGGGGAGGCGCCCGGGCATGTCTGGACCCAGTCCCCGCAGCCTGCCCCTTGGTGGGGTAGTAACCCCGGAGGCCAGGAGGGTCTGGACAAGGCTGCCAGGGGCAGGGACACTGTTGGGTCCTGCCCCTGGCCTGTGGGGCGTCTGAGCACAACCGGCACTCTCCCGCTGGAAGACCTCCCCGGCTGCCTCCAAAGGCCGGTTTGCAAGCACTCCCGCCCGCTGTTCCCGCCAGGCAGGCACAATGCTCCCAAGCCCGGGAGAAAAGCGCTTCGGGGTGGTGCTCTCTCCGGGCCCTTGCCCCTGAGCCTGGGGGCCAAGCAGTTGGAACACACTCCCAGGCCAAGGCAGAACGACATGCACACGTCTCTTCCTGCCCCCTACACTGGCAGAGAGCTCGGGGGAGCCAGAGACTGCCAGGCTGCTGCTGGGCTGGCTGCCTGTGTGGGACCGGGCAGAGCCGACCTAGGGGCAAGTTGGGCCTCTTGCTCTCCCTGCTGCCCTGAGGCTGCTGGGCCAAAGAGGTCTTGGGCATCCAGCCCCTTGCTGGTCCCTTCCCGCTGACGAGGCCCTCTGAGCTCCAGCACCTTGCAGTGTGGAGACAGCCCCTGCCAGCAACCTCCTCTCCAAGGAGGCCTCAACCGAGGCCTAGGCCCAGGGGAAAGGCACCAGCGGGGATGAGCCTGGGGAGGCGCCCGGGCATGTCTGGACCCAGTCCCCGCAGCCTGCCCCTTGGTGGGGCAGTACCCCCGGAGGCCAGGAAGGTCTGGGCAAGGCTGGCCAGGGTCAGGGGCCCTGCTGGGTCCTGCCCCTGGCCTGTGGGGCCTCTGAGCACAACCGGCCCTCTCCCACTGGAAGACCTCCCCGGCTGCCTCCAAAGTCCTGTTTGCAAACACTCCCGCCCGCTGTTCACGCCAGGCTCGCACAATGCTCCCAAGCCCGGGAGAAAAGCGCATTGGGGTGGTTCTCTCTCCGGGCCCTTGCCCCTGAGCCTGGGGGCAAGGCACGGGGAACACACTCCCTGGCCAAAGCAGAACCACATGTCCACGTCTGTTCCTGTCCCCTGCACCGGCAGAGAGCTTGGGGGAGCCAGAGTCTGGCAGGCAGCTGCGGGGTTGGCCGCCTGTGTGGGAAGGGGCAGAGCCGCCCTAGGGGCAAGTTGGGCCTCTTGCTCTCCCTGCTGCCCTGAGGCTGCTGGGCCAAAGAGGTCTTGGGCATCCATCCCGTTGCTGGTCCCTTCCCTCTGACGAGGCCCTCTGAGCTCCAGCACCTTGCAGTGTGGAGACAGCCCCTGCCAGCAACCTCCTCTCCAAGGAGGCCTCAACCGAGGCCTAGGCCCAGGGGAAAGGCACCAGCGGGGATGAGCCTGGGGAGGCGCCCGGGCATGTCTGGACCCATTCCCCGCAGCCTACCCCTTGGTGGGGCTGTAACCCCGGAGGCAGGAAGGTCTGGGCAAGGCTGGCCAGGGGCAGGGGCCCTGCTGGGTCCTGCCCCTGGCCTGTGGGGCCTCTGAGCACAACCGGCCCTCTCCCACTGGAAGACCTCCCCGGCTGCCTCCAAAGGCCGGTTTGCAAGCACTCCCGCCCACTGTTCCCACCAAGCACGCACAATTCTCCCAAGCCCGGGAGAAAAGCGCTTCGGGGTGGTGCTCTCTCCAGGCCCTTGCCCCTGAACCTGGGGGCCAGGCAGTTGGTTCACACTCGGAGACCAAGGCAGAACCACATGCACACGTCTGTTCCTGACCCCTGCACCGGCAGAGAGCTCGGGGGAGCCAGAGTCTGTCAGGCAGCTGCTGGGCTGGCCGCCTGTGTGGGAAGGGGCAGAGCCGACCTAGGGGCAAGTTGGGCCTCTTGCTCTCCCTGCTGCCCTGAGGCTGCTGGGCCAAAGAGGTCTTGGGCATCCAGCCCCTTGCTGGTCCCTTCCCTCTGATGAGGCCCTCTGAGCTCCAGCACCTTGCAGTGTGGAGACAGCCCCTGCCAGGAACCTCCTCTCCAAGGAGGCCTCAACCGAGGCCTAGGCCTAGGGGAAAGGCACCAGCGGGGATGAGCCTGGGGAGGCGCCCGGCCATGTCTGGACCCAGTCCCCGCAGCCTGCCCCTTGGTGGGGCAGTACCCCCGGAAGCCAGGAAGGTCTCGGCAAGGCTGCCAGGGGCAGGGACACTGCTGGGTCCTGCCCCTGGCCTGTTGGGCGTCTGAGCACAACCGGCACTCTCCCGCTGGAAGACCTCCCCGTCTGCCTCCAAAAGACGGTTTGCAAGCACTCCCACCCGCTGTTCCCCCAGGCACGCACAATGCTCCCAAGCCCGGGAGAAAAGCGCTTTGGGGTGGTGCTCTCTCCGGGCCCTTGCCCCTGAGCCTGGGGCCAGGCAAGGGGAACACTCTCCCAGGCCAAGGGAGAACGACATGCACACGTCTGTTCCTGCCCCCTACACCGGCAGAGAGCTCGGGGGAGCCAGAGACTGCCAGGCTGCTGCTGGGCTGGCTGCCTGTGTGGGACGGGGCAGAGCCGACCTAGGGGCAAGTTGGGCCTCTTGCTCTCCCTGCTGCCCTGAGGCTGCTGGGTCAAAGAGGTCTTGGGCATCCAGCCCTTTGCTGGTGCCTTCCCTCTGACGAGGCCCTCTGAGCTCCAGCACCTTGCAGTGTGGAGACAGCCCCTGCCAGCAACCTCCTCTCCAAAGAGGCCTCAACCGAGGACTACACCCAGGGGAAAGGCACCAGCGGGGATGATCCTGGGGAGGCGCACGGACATGTCTGGACCCAGTCTCCGCAGCCTGCCCCTTGGTGGGGCAGTACCCCCGGAGTCCAGGAAGGTCTGGGCAAGTCTGTCCATGGGCAGGGGCCCTGCTGGGTCCTGACCCTGGCCTGTGGGGCCTCTGAGCACAACCGGCCCTCTCCCACTGGAAGACCTCCCCGGCTGCCTCCAAAGTCCTGTTTGCAAACACTCCCGCCCGCTGTTCACGTCAGGCTCGCACAATGCTCCCAAGCCCGGGAGAAAAGCTCTTCGGAGTGGTGCTCTCTCCGGGCCCTTACCCCTGAGCCTGGGGGCAAGGCAGGGGGAACACACTCCCAGGCCAAGGCAGAAACACATGCCCACGTCTGTTCCTGTCCCCTGCACCGGCAGAGAGCTTGGGGGAGCCAGAGTCTGTCAGGCAGGTGCTGGGTTGGCCGCCTGTGTGGGAAGTGGCAGAGCCGACCTAGGGGCAAGTTGGGCCTCTTGCCCTCCCTGCTGCCCTGAGGCTGCTGGGCCAAAGAGGTCTTGGGCATCCAACCCCTTGCTGGTCCCTTCCCTCTGACGAGGCCCTCTGAGCTCCAGCACCTTGCAGTGTGGAGACAGCCCCTGCCAGCAACCTCCTCTCCAAGGAGGCCTAAACCGAGGCCTAGGCACAGGGGAAAGGCACCAGCGGGGATGAGCCTGGGGAGGCGCCCGGGCATGTATGGACCCAGTCCCCGCAGCCTGCCCCTTGGTGGGGCAGTACCCCCGGAGGCGAGGAAGGTCTGGGCAAGGCTGGCCAGGGGCAGGGGACCTGCTGGGTCCTGCCCCTGGCCTGTGGGGCCTCTGAGCACAACCGGCCCTCTCCCACTGGAAGACTTCCCCGGCTGCCTCCAAAGGCCGGTTTGCCAACACTCCCGCCCGCTGTTCCAACCAAGGGCGCACAACGCTCCCAAGCCCGGGAGAAAATCGCCTCGGGGTGGTGCTCTCTCCGGGCCCTTTCCCCTGAGCCTGGGGGCCAGGCAGGGGGTCCACACTCCCAGGCCAAGGCAGAACGACATGCACACGTCTGTTCCTGCCCCATGCACCGGCAGAGAGCTCGGGGGAGCCAGAGTCTGTCAGGCAGCTGCTGGGCTGGCCGCCTGTGTGGGAAGGGGCAGAGCCGACCTAGGGGCAAGTTGGGCCTCTTGCTCTCCCTGCTGCCCTGAGGCTGCTGGGCCAAAGAGATCTTGGGCATCCAGCCCCTTGCTTGTCCCTTCCCTCTGACGAGGCCCTCTGAGCTCCAGCACCTTGCAGTGTGGAGACAGCCCCTGCCAGCAACCTCCTCTCCAAGGAGGCCTCAACCGAGGCCTAGGACCAGGGGAAAGGCACCAGCGGGGATGAGCCTGGGGAGGCGCCCGGGCATGTCTGGACCCAGTCCCCGCAGCCTGCCCCTTGGTGGGGCAGTACCCCCGGAGGCCAGGAAGGTCTGGGCAAGGCTGGCCACGGGCAGGGGCCCTGCTGGGTCCTGCCCCTGGCCTGTGGGTCCTCTGAGCACAACCGGCCCTCTCCCACTGGAAGACTTCCCCGGCTGCCTCCAAAGGCCGGTTTGCCAACACTCCCGCCCGCTGTTCCCGCCAGGCACGCACAATTCTCCCAAGCCCGGGAGAAAAGCGCTTCGGGGTGTTGCTCTCTCCGGGCCCTTGCCCCTGAGCGTGGGGGCGAGGCAGTGGGTCCACACTCCCAGACCAACGCAGAACCACATGCACACGTCTGTTCCTGACCCCTGCACCGGCAGAGAGCTCGGGGGAGCCAGAGTCTGTCAGGCAGCTGCTGGGCTGGCCGCCTGTGTGGGAAGGGGCAGAGCCGACCTAGGGGCAAGTTGGGCCTCTTCCTCTCCCTGCTGCCCTGAGGCTGCTGGGCCAAATCGGTCTTGGGCATCCAGCCCCTTGCTGGTCCCTTCCCTCTGACGAGGCCCTCTGAGCTCCAGCACCTTGCAGTGTGGAGACAGCCCCTGCCAGCAACCTCCTCTCCAATGAGGCCTCAACCGAGGCCTAGGCCCAGGGGAAAGGCACCAGCGGGGATGAGCCTGGGGAGGCGCCCGGGCATGTCTGGACCCAGTCCCCGCAGCCTGCCCCTTGGTGGGGCAGTACCCCCGGAGGCCAGGAAGGTCTGGGCAAGGCTGGCCAGGGGCAGGGGCCCTGCTGCGTCCTGCCCCTGACCTGTGGGGCCTCTGAGCACAACCGGCCCTCTCCCACTGGAAGACCTCCCCGGCTGCCTCCAAAGGCCGGTTTGCAAGCGCTCCCGCCCACTGTTCCCAGCAGGCGTGCACAATGCTCCCAAGCCCGGGAGAAAAGCGCTTCAGGGTGGTGCTCTCTCCGGGCCCTTGCCCCTGAGCCTGGGGTCAAGGCACGGTGTCCACACTCCCAGGCCAATTCAGAACCACATGCACACGTCTGTTCCTGCCCCCTGTACCGGCAGAGAGCTCGGGGGAGCCAGAGTCTGTCAGGCAGCTGCTGGGCTGGCCGCCTGTGTGGGAAGGGGCAGAGCCGACCTAGGGGCAAGTTGGGCCTCTTGCTCTCCCTGCTGCCCTGAGGCTGCTGGGCCAAAGAGGTCTTGGGCATCCATCCCGTTGCTGGTCCCTTCCCTCTGACGAGGCCCTCTGAGCTCCAGCACCTTGCAGTGTGGAGACAGCCCCTGCCAGCAACCTCCTCTCCAAGGAGGCCTCAACCGAGGCCTAGGCCCAGGGGAAAGGCACCAGCGGGGATGAGCCTGGGGAGGCGCCCGGGCATGTCTGGACCCATTCCCCGCAGCCTACCCCTTGGTGGGGCTGTAACCCCGGAGGCAGGAAGGTCTGGGCAAGGCTGGCCAGGGGCAGGGGCCCTGCTGGGTCCTGCCCCTGGCCTGTGGGGCCTCTGAGCACAACCGGCCCTCTCCCACTGGAAGACCTCCCCGGCTGCCTCCAAAGGCCGGTTTGCAAGCACTCCCGCCCACTGTTCCCACCAAGCACGCACAATTCTCCCAAGCCCGGGAGAAAAGCGCTTCGGGGTGGTGCTCTCTCCGGGCCCTTGCCCCTGAACCTGGGGGCCAGGCAGTTGGTTCACACTCGGAGACCAAGGCATAACCACATGCACACGTCTGTTCCTGACCCCTGCACCGGCAGAGAGCTCGGGGGAGCCAGAGTCTGTCAGGCAGCTGCTGGGCTGGCCGCCTGTGTGGGAAGGGGCAGAGCCGACCTAGGGGCAAGTTGGGCCTCTTCCTCTCCCTGCTGCCCTGAGGCTGCTGGGCCAAAGAGGTCTTGGGCATCCAGCCCCTTGCTGGTCCCTTCCCTCTGATGAGGCCCTCTGAGCTCCAGCACCATGCAGTGTGGAGACAGCCCCTGCCAGCAACCTCCTCTCCAAGGAGGCCTCAACCGAGGCCTAGGCCTAGGGGAAAGGCACCAGCGGGGATGAGCCTGGGGAGGCGCCCGGCCATGTCTGGACCCAGTCCCCGCAGCCTGCCCCTTGGTGGGGCAGTACCCCCGGAAGCCAGGAAGGTCTCGGCAAGGCTGCCAGGGGCAGGGACACTGCTGGGTCCTGCCCCTGGCCTGTTGGGCGTCTGAGCAGAACCGGCCCTCTCCCACTGGAAGACCTCCCCGGCTGCCTCCAAAGTCCTGTTTGCAAACACTCCCGCCCGCTGTTCACGTCAGGCTCGCACAATGCTCCCAAGCCCGGGAGAAAAGCACTTCGGAGTGGTGCTCTCTCCGGGCCCTTGCCCCTGAGCCTGGGGGCAAAGCAGGGGGAACACACTCCCAGGCCAAGGCAGAAACACATGCCCACGTCTGTTCCTGTCCCCTGCACCGGCAGAGAGCTTGGGGGAGCCAGAGTCTGTCAGGCAGGTGCTGGGTTGGCCGCCTGTGTGGGAAGGGGCAGAGCCGACCTAGGGGCAAGTTGGGCCTCTTGCTCTCCCTGCTGCCCTGAGGCTGCTGGGCCAAAGACGTCTTGGGCATCCAGCCCCTCGCTGGTCCCTTCACTCTGACGAGGCCCTCTGAGCTCCAGCACCTTGCAGTGTGGAGACAGCCCCTGCCAGCAACCTCCTCTCCAAGGAGGCCTCAACCGAGGCCTAGGCCCAGGGGAAAGGCACCAGCGGGGATGAGCCAGGGGAGGCGCCCGAGCATGTCTGGACCCAGTTCCCGCAGCCTGCCCCTTGGTGGGGCAGTACCCCCGGAGGCCAGGAAGATCTGGGCAAGGCTGGCCAGGGGCAGGGGCCCTGCTGGGTCCTGCCCCTGGCCTGTGGGGCCTCTGAGCACAACCGGCCCTCTCCCACTGGAAGACCTCCCCGGCTGCCTCCAAAGGCCGGTTTGCAAGCGCTACCGCCCACTGTTCCCAGCAGGCGTGCACAATGCTCCTAAGCCCGGGAGAAAAGCGCTTCAGGGTGGTGCTCTCTCTGGGCCCTTGCCCCTGAGCCTGGGGGCAAGGCAGGGTGTCCACACTCCCAGGCCAAGGCAGAACCACATGCACACGTCTGATCTGCCCCCTGCACCGGCAGAGAGCTCGGGGGAGCCAGAGTCTGTCAGGCAGCTGCTGGGCTGGCCGCCTGTGTGGGAAGTGGCAGAGCCGACCTAGGGGCAAGTTGGGCCTCTTGCCCTCCCTGCTGCCCTGAGGCTGCTGGGCCAAAGAGGTCTTGGGCATCCAACCCCTTGCTGGTCCCTTCCCTCTGACGAGGCCCTCTGAGTTCCAGCACCTTGCAGTGTGGAGACAGCCCCTGCCAGCAACCTCCTCTCCAAGGAGGCCTCAACCGAGGCCTAGGCCCAGGGGAAAGGCACCAGCGGGGATGAGCCTGGGGAGGCGCCCGGGCATGTATGGACCCAGTCCCCGCAGCCTGCCCCTTGGTGGGGCAGTACCCCCGGAGGCGAGGAAGGTCTGGGCAAGGCTGGCCAGGGGCAGGGGACCTGCTGGGTCCTGCCCCTGGCCTGTGGGGCCTCTGAGCACAACCGGCCCTCTCCCACTGGAAGACTTCCCCGGCTGCCTCCAAAGGCCGGTTTGCAAGCGCTACCGCCCACTGTTCCCAGCAGGCGTGCACAATGCTCCCAAGCCCGGGAGAAAATCGCCTCGGGGTGGTGCTCTCTCCGGGCCCTTTCCCCTGAGCCTGGGGGCCAGGCAGGGGGTCCACACTCCCAGGCCAAGGCAGAACGACATGCACACGTCTGTTCCTGCCCCATGCACCGGCAGAGAGCTCGGGGGAGCCAGAGTCTGTCAGGCAGCTGCTGGGCTGGCCGCCTGTGTGGGAAGGGGCAGAGCCGACCTAGGGGCAAGTTGGGCCTCTTGCTCTCCCTGCTGCGCTGAGGCTGCTGGGCCAAAGAGATCTTGGGCATCCAGCCCCTTGCTTGTCCCTTCCCTCTGACGAGGCCCTCTGAGCTCCAGCACCTTGCAGTGTGGAGACAGCCCCTGCCAGCAACCTCCTCTCCAAGGAGGCCTCAACCGAGGCCTAGGACCAGGGGAAAGGCACCAGCGGGGATGAGCCTGGGGAGGCGCCCGGGCATGTCTGGACCCAGGCCCGCAGCCTGCCCCTTGGTGGGGCAGTACCCCCGGAGGCCAGGAAGGTCTGGGCAAGGCTGGCCACGGGCAGGGGCCCTGCTGGGTCCTGCCCCTGGCCTGTGGGGCCTCTGAGCACAACCGGCCCTCTCCCACTGGAAGACTTCCCCGGCTGCCTCCAAAGGCCGGTTTGCCAACACTCCCGCCCGCTGTTCCCGCCAGGCGCATACAATTCTCCCAAGCCCGGGAGAAAAGCGCTTCGGGGTCGTGCTCTCTCCGGGCCCTTGCCCCTGAGCGTGGGGGCGAGGCAGTGGGTCCACACTCCCAGACCAACGCAGAACCACATGCACACGTCTGTTCCTGCCCCCTGCACCGGCAGAAAGCTCGGGGGAGCCAGAGTCTCTCAGGCAGCTGCTGGGCTGGCCGCCTGTGTGGGAAGGGGCAGAGCCGACCTAGGGGCAAGTTGGGCCTCTTCCTCTCCCTGCTGCCCTGAGGCTGCTGGGCCAAAGAGGTCTTGGGCATCCAGCCCCTTGCTGGTCCCTTCCCTCTGATGAGGCCCTCTGAGCTCCAGCACCTTGCAGTGTGGAGACAGCCCCTGCCAGCAACCTCCTCTCCAAGGAGGCCTCAAGCGAGGCCTAGGCCTAGGGGAAAGGCACCAGCGGGGATGAGCCTGGGGAGGCGCCCGGCCATGTCTGGACCCAGTCCCCGCAGCCTGCCCCTTGGTGGGGCAGTACCCCCGGAAGCCAGGAAGGTCTCGGCAAGGCTGCCAGGGGCAGGGACACTGCTGGGTCCTGCCCCTGGCCTGTTGGGCGTCTGAGCACAACCGGCACTCTCCCGCTGGAAGACCTCCCCGTCTGCCTCCAAAAGACGGTTTGCAAGCACTCCCACCCGCTGTTCCCCCAGGCACGCACAATGCTCCCAAGCCCGGGAGAAAAGTGCTTTGGGGTGGTGCTCTCTCCGGGCCCTTGCCCCTGAGCCTGGGGCCAGGCAAGGGGAACACTCTCCCAGGCCAAGGGAGAACGACATGCACACGTCTGTTCCTGCCCCCTACACCGGCAGAGAGCTCGGGGGAGCCAGAGACTGCCAGGCTGCTGCTGGGCTGGCTGCCTGTGTGGGACGGGGCAGAGCCGACCTAGGGGCAAGTTGGGCCTCTTGCTCTCCCTGCTGCCCTGAGGCTGCTGGGTCAAAGAGGTCTTGGGCATCCAGCCCTTTGCTGGTGCCTTCCCTCTGACGAGGCCCTCTGAGCTCCAGCACCTTGCAGTGTGGAGACAGCCCCTGCCAGCAACCTCCTCTCCAAAGAGGCCTCAACCGAGGACTACACCCAGGGGAAAGGCACCAGCGGGGATGAGCCTGGGGAGGCGCACGGACATGTCTGGACCCAGTCTCCACAGCCTGCCCCTTGGTGGGGCAGTACCCCCGGAGGCCAGGAAGGTCTGGGCAAGTCTGGCCAGGGGCAGGGGCCCTGCTGGGTCCTGCCCCTGGCCTGTGGGGCCTCTGAGCACAACCGGCCCTCTCCCAAGATAGAACTCCCCGGCTGCCTCCAAAGTCCTGTTTGCAAACACTCCCGCCCGCTGTTCACGTCAGGCTCGCACAATGCTCCCAAGCCCGGGAGAAAAGGACTTCGGAGTGGTGCTCTCTCCGGGCCCTTGCCCCTGAGCGTGGGGGCAAGGCAGGGGGAACACACTCCCAGGCCAAGGCAGAACCACATGCCCACGTCTGTTCCTGTCCCCTGCACCGGCAGAGAGCTTGGGGGAGCCAGAGTCTGTCAGGCAGGTGCTGGGTTGGCCGCCTCTGTGGGAAGGGGCAGAGCCGACCTAGGGGCAAGTTGGGCCTCTTGCTCTCCCTGCTGCCCTGAGGCTGCTGGGCCAAAGACGTCTTGGGCATCCAGCCCCTCGCTGGTCCCTTCACTCTGACGAGGCCCTCTGAGCTCCAGCACCTTGCAGTGTGGAGACAGCCCCTGCCAGCAACCTCCTCTCCAAGGAGGCCTCAACCGAGGCCTAGGCCCAGGGGAAAGGCACCAGAGGGGATGAGCCAGGGGAGGCGCCCGAGCATGTCTGGACCCAGTTCCCGCAGCCTGCCCCTTGGTGGGGCAGTACCCCCGGAGGCCAGGAAGGGCTGGGCAAGGCTGGCCAGGGGCAGGGGCCCTGCTGGGTCCTGCCCCTGGCCTGTGGGGCCTCTGAGCACAACCGGCCCTCTCCCAAGATAGACCTCCCCGGCTGCCTCCAAAGGCTGGTTTGCAAGCACTCAATCCCGCTGTTCACGCCAGCTGCGGACAATGCTCCCAAGCCCGGGAGAAAAGCATTTTGGGGTGGTGCTCACTCCGGGCTTTGGAAGACCTCCCCGGCTGCCTCCAAGGCCGGTTTGCAAGCACTTCTGCCTGCTGTTCCCGCCACCCGCGCACAATGCTCCCAAGCCCGGGAGAAAAGCGTTTCGGGGTGGTGTTCTCTCTGGACCCAAGAAAGACCTCCCGGGCTGCCCCCAAATGCCGGTTTGCAAGCACTCCCACTCACTGTTCCCACCATCCGTGCAAATGCTCCAAGCCCAGGAGAAAAGCCCTTCAAGGTGGTGCTCTCTCCCTGCCCTTGGAAGACCTCCCCGGCTGCCTCCAAAGGCTGGATTTCAAGTACTCCCTCCCGCTGTCCCGCCAGCCGCACACAATGCTCCCAATCACGGGAGAAAAGCGCTTCGGGGTGGTGCTCTCTACGGGCCCTTGGAAGACCTCCCCGTTTGTCTCCAAAGGCCGGTTTGCAAGCACTCATGCCCGCTGTTCCCGCCAGCCGCGCACAATGCTCCCAAGCCTAGGAGAAAAGCGCTTCGGGGTGGTGCTCTCTCCCGGCCCTTGGAAGACCTCCCCGGCTGCCTCCAAAGGCCGGTTTGCAAGCACTCAATCCCGCTGTTCCCGCCAGCCGCGCACAATGCTCCCAAGCCCGGGAGAAAAGCGCTTCGGGGTGGTGCTCTCTCCCGGCCCTTGGAAGACCTCCCCGGCTGCCTCCAAAGGCTGGTTTTCAAGAACTCCCTCCCGCTGACCCGCCAGCCGCACACAATGCTCCCAAGCCCGGGAGAAAAGCATTTTGAGGTGGTCTCTCTCCGGGCCCTTGGAAGACTCCCCGGCTGCCTCTAAAGGCCGGTTTGCAAGCACTCATGTCCTCTGTTCCCGACAGCCGTGAACAATGCTCCCAATTCCGTGAGAAAAGTGCTTCGGGATGGTGCTCTCTCCGGGCCCTTGGAAGACCTCCCAAGCTGCCTCCAAAGGCCGGTTTGCAAGCACTCCTGCCCGCTGTTCCCGCCAGCCTCGCACAATGCTCCCAAGCCCGGGAGAAAAGCGCTTCGGGGTGGTGTTCTCTCCGTGCCAATGGAGGACCTCCCTGGCTGCCCCCAAAGGCCGGTTTGCAAGCACACCCACTCGCTGTTCCCGCCAGCCACGCACAATCCTCCAAAACCCCGGAGAAATGCGCTTCGGGGTGGTGTTCTCTCCGTGCCCATGGAAGACCTCCCGGGGTGCCCCCAAAGGCCGGTTTGGAAGCACTCCGACTCGCTGTTCCCGCCATCCGCGCACAATGCTCCCAAGCCCGGGAGAAAAGCATTTTGGGGTGGTGCTCACACCGGGCCCTGGAAGACCTCCCCGGCTGCCTCCAAAGGCCGGTTTTCAAGCACTCCTGCCTGCTGTTCCCGCCACCCGCGCACAATGCTCCCAAGCCTGGGAGAAAAGCGCTTCGGGGTGGTGCTCTCTACAGGCCCTTGGAAGACCTCCCCGGCTGCCTCCAAAGGCCGGTTTGCAAGGACTCCTTCCTGCTGTTCCCGCCATCCGCGCACAATGCTCCCAAGCCTGGGAGAAAAGCATTTTGGGGTGGTGCTCACACCGGGCCCTGGAAGACCTCCCCGGCTGCCTCCAAAGGACGGTTTTCAAGCACTCCTGCCTGCTGTTCCCGCCACCCGCGCAAAATGCTCCCAAGCCCGGGAGAAAAGCGCTTCGGGGTGGTGCTCTCTACAGGCCCTTGGAAGACCTCCCCGGCTGCCTCCAAAGGCCGGTTTGCAAGGACTCCTTCCTGCTGTTCCCGCCAGCCACGCACAATGCTCCCAAGCCCGGGTGAAAAGCATTTTGGGGTGGTGCTCACACCGGGCCCTGGAAGACCTCCCCGGCTGCCTCCAAAGGACGGTTTTCAAGCACTCCTGCCTGCTGTTCCCGCCACCCGCGCAGAATGCTCCCAAGCGCGGGAGAAAAGCGCTTCGGGGTGGTGCTCTCTACAGGCCCTTGGAAGACCTCCCCGGCTGCCTCCAAAGGCCGGTTTGCAAGGACTCCTTCCTGCTGTTCCCGCCAGCCACGCACAATGCTCCCAAGCCCGGGAGAAAAGCATTTTGGGGTGGTGCTCACTGCGGGCCCTTGGAAGACCTCCCCGGCTGCCTCCAATGGCCAGTTTGCAAGCACTCATGTCCGCTGTTCCCACCAGCCGCGCACAATGCTCCAAAGCCCGGGAGAAAAGCTTTTTGGGGTGGTGCTCACTCCGGGCCCTGGAAGACCTCCCCGGCTGCCTCCAAAGGCCAGTTTTCAAGCACTCCTGCCTGCTGTTCCCGCCACCTGCGCACAATGCTCCCAAGCCCGGGAGAAAAGCGCTTCGGGGTGGTGCTCTCTACAGGCCCTTGGAAGAACTCCCCGGCTGCCTCCAAAGGCCGGTTTGCAAGGACTCCTTCCTGCTGTTCCAGCCAGCCACGCACAATGCTCCCAAGCCCGGGAGAGAAGCATTTTGGGGTGGTGCTCTCTACAGGCCCTTGGAAGACCTCCCCGGCTGCCTCCAGTGGCCAGTTTGCAAGCACTCATGCCCGCTGTTCCCACCATCCGCGCACAATGCTCCCAAGCCCGGGAGAAAAGCTTTTTGGGGTGGTGCTCACACCGGGCCCTGGAAGACCTCCCCGGCTGCCTGCAAAGGCCGGTTTTCAAGCACTCCTGCCTGCTGTTCCTGCCACCCGCGCACAATACTCCCAAGCCCGGGAGAAAAGCGCTTCGGGGTGGTGCTCTCTACAGGCCCTTGGAAGACCTCCCCCGCTGCCTCCAAAGGCCGGTTTGCAAGGACTCCTTCCTGCTGTTCCCGCCAGCCACGCACAATGCTCCCAAGCCCGGGAGAAAAGTGCTTCGGGGTGGTGATCTCTCCGGGCCCTTGGAAGTCGTCCCCGGCTGCCTCCAAAGGCCGGTTTGCAAGCACTCATGCCCGTTGTTCCCACCAGCCGCGCACAATGCTCCCAAGCCCGGGAGAAAAGCACTTTGGGGTGGTGCTCACTCCGGGCCCTTGGAAGACCTCCCCGGCTGCCTCCAAAGGCTAGTTTGCAAGCAGTCCTGCCTGCTGTTCCCGCCAGCCGCGCACAATGCTCCCAAGCCCGGGAGAAAAGCGCTTCGGGGTGGTGCTCTCTCCGGGCCCTTGGAAGACGTCCCCGGCTGCCTCCAAAGGCCGGTTTGCAAGCACTCATGCCCGTTGTTCCCACCAGCCGCGCACAATGCTCCCAAGCCCGGGAGAAAAGCATTTTGGGGTGGTGCTCACTCCGGGCCCTTGGAAGACCTCCCCGGCTGCCTCCAAAGGCCAGTTTGCAAGCAGTCCTGCCTGCTGTTCCCGCCAGCCGCGCACAATGTTCCCAAGCCCGGGAGAAAAGCGCTTCGGGGTGGTGCTCTCTCCGGGCACTTTCAAGACCTCCCCGGCTGCCTCCAAAGGCCGGTTTGTAAGTACTCATTCCCGCTGCTTCCGCCAGCCACGCACAATGCTCCCAAGCCCGGGAGAAAAGCATTTTGGGGTGGTGCTCTCTCCGGGCCCTTGGAAGACCTCCCGGGCTGCCTCCAAAGGCCGGTTTGCAAGCATTCATGTCCGTTGTTCCCGACAGCCGCGCACAATGCTCCCAAGCCCGAGAGAAAAGCATTTTGGGGTGGTGATCAGTCCGGCCCTTGGAAGACCTCCCCGGCTGCCTCCAAAGGACAGTTTGCAAGCGCTCATGCCCGCTGTTCCCGCCAGCCGCGCACAATGCTCCCAAGACCGTGAGAAAAGCGCTTCGGGGTGGTGTTCTCTCAGGGACCATGGAGGACCTCCCCGGCTGCCCCCAAAGGCCGGTTTGCAAGCACTCCCGCCCGCTGTTCCCGCCAGGCACGCACAATGCTCCCAAGCCCAGGAGAAAAGCGCTTCGGGGTGGTGCTCTCTCCGGGCCCTTGCCCCTGAGCCTGGGGGCCAGGCAGTTGGAACTCACTCCCAGGCCAATGCAGAACGACATGCACACGTCTGTTCCTGCCCCCTACACCGGCAGAGAGCTCGGGGGAGCCAGAGTCTGCCAGGCAGGTGCTGGGCTGGCCGCCTGTGTGGGAAGGGGCAGAGCCGACCTAGGGGCAAGTTGGGCCTCTTGCTCTCCCTGCTGCCCTGAGGCTGCTGGGCCAAAGAGGTCTTGGGCATCCAGCCCCTTGCTGGTCCCTTCCCTCTGATGAGGCCCTCTGAGCTCCAGCACCTTGCAGTGTGGAGACAGCCCCTGCCAGGAACCTCCTCTCCAAGGAGGCCTCAACCGAGGCCTAGGCCTAGGGGAAAGGCACCAGCGGGGATGAGCCTGGGGAGGCGCCCGGCCATGTCTGGACCCAGTCCCCGCAGCCTGCCCCTTGGTGGGGCAGTACCCCCGGAAGCCAGGAAGGTCTCGGCAAGGCTGCCAGGGGCAGGGACACTGCTGGGTCCTGCCCCTGGCCTGTTGGGCGTCTGAGCACAACCGGCACTCTCCCGCTGGAAGACCTCCCCGTCTGCCTCCAAAAGACGGTTTGCAAGCACTCCCACCCGCTGTTCCCCCAGGCACGCACAATGCTCCCAAGCCCGGGAGAAAAGCGCTTTGGGGTGGTGCTCTCTCCGGGCCCTTGCCCCTGAGCCTGGGGCCAGGCAAGGGGAACACTCTCCCAGGCCAAGGGAGAACGACATGCACACGTCTGTTCCTGCCCCCTACACCGGCAGAGAGCTCGGGGGAGCCAGAGACTGCCAGGCTGCTGCTGGGCTGGCTGCCTGTGTGGGACGGGGCAGAGCCGACCTAGGGGCAAGTTGGGCCTCTTGCTCTCCCTGCTGCCCTGAGGCTGCTGGGTCAAAGAGGTCTTGGGCATCCAGCCCTTTGCTGGTGCCTTCCCTCTGACGAGGCCCTCTGAGCTCCAGCACCTTGCAGTGTGGAGACAGAACCTGCCAGCAACCTCCTCTCCAAAGAGGCCTCAACCGAGGACTACACCCAGGGGAAAGGCACCAGCGGGGATGATCCTGGGGAGGCGCACGGACATGTCTGGACCCAGTCTCCGCAGCCTGCCCCTTGGTGGGGCAGTACCCCCGGAGTCCAGGAAGGTCTGGGCAAGTCTGTCCATGGGCAGGGGCCCTGCTGGGTCCTGACCCTGGCCTGTGGGGCCTCTGAGCACAACCGGCCCTCTCCCACTGGAAGACCTCCCCGGCTGCCTCCAAAGTCCTGTTTGCAAACACTCCCGCCCGCTGTTCACGTCAGGCTCGCACAATGCTCCCAAGCCCGGGAGAAAAGCTCTTCGGAGTGGTGCTCTCTCCGGGCCCTTGCCCCTGAGCCTGGGGGCAAGGCAGGGGGAACACACTCCCAGGCCAAGGCAGAAACACATGCCCACGTCTGTTCCTGTCCCCTGCACCGGCAGAGAGCTTGGGGGAGCCAGAGTCTGTCAGGCAGGTGCTGGGTTGGCCGCCTGTGTGGGAAGTGGCAGAGCCGACCTAGGGGCAAGTTGGGCCTCTTGCCCTCCCTGCTGCCCTGAGGCTGCTGGGCCAAAGAGGTCTTGGGCATCCAACCCCTTGCTGGTCCCTTCCCTCTGACGAGGCCCTCTGAGCTCCAGCACCTTGCAGTGTGGAGACAGCCCCTGCCAGCAACCTCCTCTCCAAGGAGGCCTAAACCGAGGCCTAGGCACAGGGGAAAGGCACCAGCGGGGATGAGCCTGGGGAGGCGCCCGGGCATGTATGGACCCAGTCCCCGCAGCCTGCCCCTTGGTGGGGCAGTACCCCCGGAGGCGAGGAAGGTCTGGGCAAGGCTGGCCAGGGGCAGGGGACCTGCTGGGTCCTGCCCCTGGCCTGTGGGGCCTCTGAGCACAACCGGCCCTCTCCCACTGGAAGACTTCCCCGGCTGCCTCCAAAGGCCGGTTTGCCAACACTCCCGCCCGCTGTTCCAACCAAGGGCGCACAACGCTCCCAAGCCCGGGAGAAAATCGCCTCGGGGTGGTGCTCTCTCCGGGCCCTTTCCCCTGAGCCTGGGGGCCAGGCAGGGGGTCCACACTCCCAGGCCAAGGCAGAACGACATGCACACGTCTGTTCCTGCCCCATGCACCGGCAGAGAGCTCGGGGGAGCCAGAGTCTGTCAGGCAGCTGCTGGGCTGTCCGCCTGTGTGGGAAGGGGCAGAGCCGACCTAGGGGCAAGTTGGGCCTCTTGCTCTCCCTGCTGCCCTGAGGCTGCTGGGCCAAAGAGATCTTGGGCATCCAGCCCCTTGCTTGTCCCTTCCCTCTGACGAGGCCCTCTGAGCTCCAGCACCTTGCAGTGTGGAGACAGCCCCTGCCAGCAACCTCCTCTCCAAGGAGGCCTCAACCGAGGCCTAGGACCAGGGGAAAGGCACCAGCGGGGATGAGCCTGGGGAGGCGCCCGGGCATGTCTGGACCCAGTCCCCGCAGCCTGCCCCTTGGTGGGGCAGTACCCCCGGAGGCCAGGAAGGTCTGGGCAAGGCTGGCCACGGGCAGGGGCCCTGCTGGGTCCTGCCCCTGGCCTGTGGGTCCTCTGAGCACAACCGGCCCTCTCCCACTGGAAGACTTCCCCGGCTGCCTCCAAAGGCCGGTTTGCCAACACTCCCGCCCGCTGTTCCCGCCAGGCACGCACAATTCTCCCAAGCCCGGGAGAAAAGCGCTTCGGGGTGTTGCTCTCTCCGGGCCCTTGCCCCTGAGCGTGGGGGCGAGGCAGTGGGTCCACACTCCCAGACCAACGCAGAACCACATGCACACGTCTGTTCCTGACCCCTGCACCGGCAGAGAGCTCGGGGGAGCCAGAGTCTGTCAGGCAGCTGCTGGGCTGGCCGCCTGTGTGGGAAGGGGCAGAGCCGACCTAGGGGCAAGTTGGGCCTCTTCCTCTCCCTGCTGCCCTGAGGCTGCTGGGCCAAATCGGTCTTGGGCATCCAGCCCCTTGCTGGTCCCTTCCCTCTGACGAGGCCCTCTGAGCTCCAGCACCTTGCAGTGTGGAGACAGCCCCTGCCAGCAACCTCCTCTCCAATGAGGCCTCAACCGAGGCCTAGGCCCAGGGGAAAGGCACCAGCGGGGATGAGACTGGGGAGGCGCCCGGGCATGTCTGGACCCAGTCCCCGCAGCCTGCCCCTTGGTGGGGCAGTACCCCCGGAGGCCAGGAAGGTCTGGGCAAGGCTGGCCAGGGGCAGGGGCCCTGCTGCGTCCTGCCCCTGACCTGTGGGGCCTCTGAGCACAACCGGCCCTCTCCCACTGGAAGACCTCCCCGGCTGCCTCCAAAGGCCGGTTTGCAAGCGCTCCCGCCCACTGTTCCCAGCAGGCGTGCACAATGCTCCCAAGCCCGGGAGAAAAGCGCTTCAGGGTGGTGCTCTCTCCGGGCCCTTGCCCCTGAGCCTGGGGTCAAGGCACGGTGTCCACACTCCCAGGCCAATTCAGAACCACATGCACACGTCTGTTCCTGCCCCCTGTACCGGCAGAGAGCTCGGGGGAGCCAGAGTCTGTCAGGCAGCTGCTGGGCTGGCCGCCTGTGTGGGAAGGGGCAGAGCCGACCTAGGGGCAAGTTGGGCCTCTTGCTCTCCCTGCTGCCCTGAGGCTGCTGGGCCAAAGAGGTCTTGGGCATCCATCCCGTTGCTGGTCCCTTCCCTCTGACGAGGCCCTCTGAGCTCCAGCACCTTGCAGTGTGGAGACAGCCCCTGCCAGCAACCTCCTCTCCAAGGAGGCCTCAACCGAGGCCTAGGCCCAGGGGAAAGGCACCAGCGGGGATGAGCCTGGGGAGGCGCCCGGGCATGTCTGGACCCATTCCCCGCAGCCTACCCCTTGGTGGGGCTGTAACCCCGGAGGCAGGAAGGTCTGGGCAAGGCTGGCCAGGGGCAGGGGCCCTGCTGGGTCCTGCCCCTGGCCTGTGGGGCCTCTGAGCACAACCGGCCCTCTCCCACTGGAAGACCTCCCCGGCTGCCTCCAAAGGCCGGTTTGCAAGCACTCCCGCCCACTGTTCCCACCAAGCACGCACAATTCTCCCAAGCCCGGGAGAAAAGCGCTTCGGGGTGGTGCTCTCTCCGGGCCCTTGCCCCTGAACCTGGGGGCCAGGCAGTTGGTTCACACTCGGAGACCAAGGCATAACCACATGCACACGTCTGTTCCTGACCCCTGCACCGGCAGAGAGCTCGGGGGAGCCAGAGTCTGTCAGGCAGCTGCTGGGCTGGCCGCCTGTGTGGGAAGGGGCAGAGCCGACCTAGGGGCAAGTTGGGCCTCTTCCTCTCCCTGCTGCCCTGAGGCTGCTGGGCCAAAGTGGTCTTGGGCATCCAGCCCCTTGCTGGTCCCTTCCCTCTGATGAGGCCCTCTGAGCTCCAGCACCATGCAGTGTGGAGACAGCCCCTGCCAGCAACCTCCTCTCCAAGGAGGCCTCAACCGAGGCCTAGGCCTAGGGGAAAGGCACCAGCGGGGATGAGCCTGGGGAGGCGCTCGGCCATGTCTGGACCCAGTCCCCGCAGCCTGCCCCTTGGTGGGGCAGTACCCCCGGAAGCCAGGAAGGTCTCGGCAAGGCTGCCAGGGGCAGGGACACTGCTGGGTCCTGCCCCTGGCCTGTTGGGCGTCTGAGCACAACCGGCCCTCTCCCACTGGAAGACCTCCCCGGCTGCCTCCAAAGTCCTGTTTGCAAACACTCCCGCCCGCTGTTCACGTCAGGCTCGCACAATGCTCCCAAGCCCGGGAGAAAAGCACTTCGGAGTGGTGCTCTCTCCGGGCCCTTGCCCCTGAGCCTGGGGGCAAGGCAGGGGGAACACACTCCCAGGCCAAGGCAGAAACACATGCCCACGTCTGTTCCTGTCCCCTGCACCGGCAGAGAGCTTGGGGGAGCCAGAGTCTGTCAGGCAGGTGCTGGGTTGGCCGCCTGTGTGGGAAGGGGCAGAGCCGACCTAGGGGCAAGTTGGGCCTCTTGCTCTCCCTGCTGCCCTGAGGCTGCTGGGCCAAAGACGTCTTGGGCATCCAGCCCCTCGCTGGTCCCTTCACTCTGACGAGGCCCTCTGAGCTCCAGCACCTTGCAGTGTGGAGACAGCCCCTGCCAGCAACCTCCTCTCCAAGGAGGCCTCAACCGAGGCCTAGGCCCAGGGGAAAGGCACCAGCGGGGATGAGCCAGGGGAGGCGCCCGAGCATGTCTGGACCCAGTTCCCGCAGCCTGCCCCTTGGTGGGGCAGTACCCCCGGAGGCCAGGAAGGTCTGGGCAAGGCTGGCCAGGGGCAGGGGACCTGCTGGGTCCTGCCCCTGGCCTGTGGGGCCTCTGAGCACAACCGGCCCTCTCCCACTGGAAGACCTCCCCGGCTGCCTCCAAAGGCCGGTTTGCAAGCGCTACCGCCCACTGTTCCCAGCAGGCGTGCACAATGCTCCTAAGCCCGGGAGAAAAGCGCTTCAGGGTGGTGCTCTCTCTGGGCCCTTGCCCCTGAGCCTGGGGGCAAGGCAGGGTGTCCACACTCCCAGGCCAAGGCAGAACCACATGCACACGTCTGATCTGCCCCCTGCACCGGCAGAGAGCTCGGGGGAGCCAGAGTCTGTCAGGCAGCTGCTGGGCTGGCCGCCTGTGTGGGAAGTGGCAGAGCCGACCTAGGGGCAAGTTGGGCCTCTTGCCCTCCCTTCTGCCCTGAGGCTGCTGGGCCAAAGAGGTCTTGGGCATCCAACCCCTTGCTGGTCCCTTCCCTCTGACGAGGCCCTCTGAGCTCCAGCACCTTGCAGTGTGGAGACAGCCCCTGCCAGCAACCTCCTCTCCAAGGAGGCCTCAACCGAGGCCTAGGCCCAGGGGAAAGGCACCAGCGGGGATGAGCCTGGGGAGGCGCCCGGGCATGTATGGACCCAGTCCCCGCAGCCTGCCCCTTGGTGGGGCAGTACCCCCGGAGGCGAGGAAGGTCTGGGCAAGGCTGGCCAGGGGCAGGGGACCTGCTGGGTCCTGCCCCTGGCCTGTGGGGCCTCTGAGCACAACCGGCCCTCTCCCACTGGAAGACTTCCCCGGCTGCCTCCAAAGGCCGGTTTGCCAACACTCCCGCCCGCTGTTCCAACCAAGGGCGCACAATGCTCCCAAGCCCGGGAGAAAATCGCCTCGGGGTGGTGCTCTCTCCGGGCCCTTTCCCCTGAGCCTGGGGGCCAGGCAGGGGGTCCACACTCCCAGGCCAAGGCAGAACGACATGCACACGTCTGTTCCTGCCCCATGCACCGGCAGAGAGCTCGGGGGAGCCAGAGTCTGTCAGGCAGCTGCTGGGCTGGCCGCCTGTGTGGGAAGGGGCAGAGCCGACCTAGGGGCAAGTTGGGCCTCTTGCTCTCCCTGCTGCGCTGAGGCTGCTGGGCCAAAGAGATCTTGGGCATCCAGCCCCTTGCTTGTCCCTTCCCTCTGACGAGGCCCTCTGAGCTCCAGCACCTTGCAGTGTGGAGACAGCCCCTGCCAGCAACCTCCTCTCCAAGGAGGCCTCAACCGAGGCCTAGGACCAGGGGAAAGGCACCAGCGGGGATGAGCCTGGGGAGGCGCCCGGGCATGTCTGGACCCAGGCCCGCAGCCTGCCCCTTGGTGGGGCAGTACCCCCGGAGGCCAGGAAGGTCTGGGCAAGGCTGGCCACGGGCAGGGGCCCTGCTGGGTCCTGCCCCTGGCCTGTGGGGCCTCTGAGCACAACCGGCCCTCTCCCACTGGAAGACTTCCCCGGCTGCCTCCAAAGGCCGGTTTGCCAACACTCCCGCCCGCTGTTCCCGCCAGGCGCATACAATTCTCCCAAGCCCGGGAGAAAAGCGCTTCGGGGTCGTGCTCTCTCCGGGCCCTTGCCCCTGAGCGTGGGGGCGAGGCAGTGGGTCCACACTCCCAGACCAACGCAGAACCACATGCACACGTCTGTTCCTGCCCCCTGCACCGGCAGAAAGCTCGGGGGAGCCAGAGTCTCTCAGGCAGCTGCTGGGCTGGCCGCCTGTGTGGGAAGGGGCAGAGCCGACCTAGGGGCAAGTTGGGCCTCTTCCTCTCCCTGCTGCCCTGAGGCTGCTGGGCCAAAGAGGTCTTGGGCATCCAGCCCCTTGCTGGTCCCTTCCCTCTGATGAGGCCCTCTGAGCTCCAGCACCTTGCAGTGTGGAGACAGCCCCTGCCAGCAACCTCCTCTCCAAGGAGGCCTCAACCGAGGCCTAGGCCTAGGGGAAAGGCACCAGCGGGGATGAGCCTGGGGAGGCGCCCGGGCATGTCTGGACCCAGTCCCCGCAGCCTGCCCCTTGGTGGGGCAGTACCCCCGGAAGCCAGGAAGGTCTCGGCAAGGCTGCCAGGGGCAGGGACACTGCTGGGTCCTGCCCCTGGCCTGTTGGGCGTCTGAGCACAACCGGCACTCTCCCGCTGGAAGACCTCCCCGTCTGCCTCCAAAAGACGGTTTGCAAGCACTCCCACCCGCTGTTCCCCCAGGCACGCACAATGCTCCCAAGCCCGGGAGAAAAGTGCTTTGGGGTGGTGCTCTCTCCGGGCCCTTGCCCCTGAGCCTGGGGCCAGGCAAGGGGAACACTCTCCCAGGCCAAGGGAGAACGACATGCACACGTCTGTTCCTGCCCCCTACACCGGCAGAGAGCTCGGGGGAGCCAGAGACTGCCAGGCTGCTGCTGGGCTGGCTGCCTGTGTGGGACGGGGCAGAGCCGACCTAGGGGCAAGTTGGGCCTCTTGCTCTCCCTGCTGCCCTGAGGCTGCTGGGTCAAAGAGGTCTTGGGCATCCAGCCCTTTGCTGGTGCCTTCCCTCTGACGAGGCCCTCTGAGCTCCAGCACCTTGCAGTGTGGAGACAGCCCCTGCCAGCAACCTCCTCTCCAAAGAGGCCTCAACCGAGGACTACACCCAGGGGAAAGGCACCAGCGGGGATGAGCCTGGGGAGGCGCACGGACATGTCTGGACCCAGTCTCCACAGCCTGCCCCTTGGGGGGGCAGTACCCCCGGAGGCCAGGAAGGTCTGGGCAAGTCTGGCCAGGGGCAGGGGCCCTGCTGGGTCCTGCCCCTGGCCTGTGGGGCCTCTGAGCACAACCGGCCCTCTCCCAAGATAGACCTCCCCGGCTGCCTCCAAAGTCCTGTTTGCAAACACTCCCGCCCGCTGTTCACGTCAGGCTCGCACAATGCTCCCAAGCCCGGGAGAAAAGGACTTCGGAGTGGTGCTCTCTCCGGGCCCTTGCCCCTGAGCCTGGGGGCAAGGCAGGGGGAACACACTCTCAGGCCAAGGCAGAACCACATGCCCACGTCTGTTCCTGTCCCCTGCACCGGCAGAGAGCTTGGGGGAGCCAGAGTCTGTCAGGCAGGTGCTGGGTTGGCCGCCTCTGTGGGAAGGGGCAGAGCCGACCTAGGGGCAAGTTGGGCCTCTTGCTCTCCCTGCTGCCCTGAGGCTGCTGGGCCAAAGACGTCTTGGGCATCCAGCCCCTCGCTGGTCCCTTCACTCTGACGAGGCCCTCTGAGCTCCAGCACCTTGCAGTGTGGAGACAGCCCCTGCCAGCAACCTCCTCTCCAAGGAGGCCTCAACCGAGGCCTAGGCCCAGGGGAAAGGCACCAGAGGGGATGAGCCAGGGGAGGCGCCCGAGCATGTCTGGACCCAGTTCCCGCAGCCTGCCCCTTGGTGGGGCAGTACCCCCGGAGGCCAGGAAGGGCTGGGCAAGGCTTGCCAGGGGCAGGGGCCCTGCTGGGTCCTGCCCCTGGCCTGTGGGGCCTCTGAGCACAACCGGCCCTCTCCCAAGATAGACCTCCCCGGCTGCCTCCAAAGGCTGGTTTGCAAGCACTCAATCCCGCTGTTCACGCCAGCTGCGGACAATGCTCCCAAGCCCGGGAGAAAAGCATTTTGGGGTGGTGCTCACTCCGGGCTTTGGAAGACCTCCCCGGCTGCCTCCAAGGCCGGTTTGCAAGCACTTCTGCCTGCTGTTCCCGCCACCCGCGCACAATGCTCCCAAGCCCGGGAGAAAAGCGTTTCGGGGTGGTGTTCTCTCTGGACCCAAGAAAGACCTCCCGGGCTGCCCCCAAATGCCGGTTTGCAAGCACTCCCACTCACTGTTCCCACCATCCGTGCAAATGCTCCAAGCCCAGGAGAAAAGCCCTTCAAGGTGGTGCTCTCTCCCTGCCCTTGGAAGACCTCCCCGGCTGCCTCCAAAGGCTGGATTTCAAGTACTCCCTCCCGCTGTCCCGCCAGCCGCACACAATGCTCCCAAGCCCGGGAGAAAAGCATTTTGGGGTGGTCTCTCTCCGGGCCCTTGGAAGACTCCCCGGCTGCCTCTAAAGGCCGGTTTGCAAGCACTCATGTCCTCTGTTCCCGACAGCCGCGAACAATGCTCCCAATTCCGTGAGAAAAGTGCTTCGGGATGGTGCTCTCTCCGGGCCCTTGGAAGACCTCCCAAGCTGCCTCCAAAGGCCGGTTTGCAAGCACTCCCGCCCGCTGTTCCCGCCAGCCTCGCACAATGCTCCCAAGCCCGGGAGAAAAGCGCTTCGGGGTGGTGTTCTCTCCGTGCCAATGGAGGACCTCCCTGGCTGCCCCCAAAGGCCGGTTTGCAAGCACACCCACTCGCTGTTCCCGCCAGCCACGCACAATCCTCCAAAACCCCGGAGAAAAGCGCTTCGGGGTGGTGTTCTCTCCGTGCCCATGGAAGACCTCCCGGGGTGCCCCCAAAGGCCGGTTTGCAAGCACTCCCACTCGCTGTTCCCGCCATCCGCGCACAATGCTCCCAAGCCCGGGAGAAAAGCATTTTGGGGTGGTGCTCACACCGGGCCCTGGAAGACCTCCCCGGCTGCCTCCAAAGGACGGTTTTCAAGCACTCCTGCCTGCTGTTCCCGCCACCCGCGCACAATGCTCCCAAGCCTGGGAGAAAAGCGCTTCGGGGTGGTGCTCTCTACAGGCCCTTGGAAGACCTCCCCGGCTGCCTCCAAAGGCCGGTTTGCAAGGACTCCTTCCTGCTGTTCCCGCCATCCGCGCACAATGCTCCCAAGCCCGGGAGAAAAGCATTTTGGGGTGGTGCTCACACCGGGCCCTGGAAGACCTCCCCGGCTGCCTCCAAAGGACGGTTTTCAAGCACTCCCGCCTGCTGTTCCCGCCACCCGTGCAAAATGCTCCCAAGCCCGGGAGAAAAGCGCTTCGGGGTGGTGCTCTCTACAGGCCCTTGGAAGACCTCCCCGGCTGCCTCCAAAGGCCGGTTTGCAAGGACTCCTTCCTGCTGTTCCCGCCAGCCACGCACAATGCTCCCAAACCCGGGTGAAAAGCATTTTGGGGTGGTGCTCACACCGGGCCCTGGAAGACCTCCCCGGCTGCCTCCAAAGGACGGTTTTCAAGCACTCCTGCCTGCTGTTCCCGCCACCCGCGCAGAATGCTCCCAAGCGCGGGAGAAAAGCGCTTCGGGGTGGTGCTCTCTACAGGCCCTTGGAAGACCTCCCCGGCTGCCTCCAAAGGCCGGTTTGCAAGGACTCCTTCCTGCTGTTCCCGCCAGCCACGCACAATGCTCCCAAGCCCGGGAGAAAAGCATTTTGGGGTGGTGCTCACTGCGGGCCCTTGGAAGACCTCCCCGGCTGCCTCCAATGGCCAGTTTGCAAGCACTCATGTCCGCTGTTCCCACCAGCCGCGCACAATGCTCCCAAGCCCGGGAGAAAAGCTTTTTGGGGTGGTGCTCACTCCGGGCCCTGGAAGACCTCCCCGGCTGCCTCCAAAGGCCAGTTTTCAAGCACTCCTGCCTGCTGTTCCCGCCACCTGCGCACAATGCTCCCAAGCCCGGGAGAAAAGCGCTTCGGGGTGGTGCTCTCTACAGGCCCTTGGAAGAACTCCCCGGCTGCCTCCAAAGGCCGGTTTGCAAGGACACCTTCCTGCTGTTCCAGCCAGCCACGCACAATGCTCCCAAGCCCGGGAGAGAAGCATTTTGGGGTGGTGCTCTCTACAGGCCCTTGGAAGACCTCCCCGGCTGCCTCCAGTAGCCAGTTTGCAAGCACTCATGCCCGCTGTTCCCACCAGCCGCGCACAATGCTCCCAAGCCCGGGAGAAAAGCTTTTTGGGGTGGTGCTCACACCGGGCCCTGGAAGACCTCCCCGGCTGCCTGCAAAGGCCGGTTTTCAAGCACTCCTGCCTGCTGTTCCTGCCACCCGCGCACAATACTCCCAAGCCCGGGAGAAAAGCGCTTCGGGGTGGTGCTCTCTACAGGCCCTTGGAAGACCTCCCCCGCTGCCTCCAAAGGCCGGTTTGCAAGGACTCCTTCCTGCTGTTCCCGCCAGCCACGCACAATGCTCCCAAGCCCGGGAGAAAAGTGCTTCGGGGTGGTGATCTCTCCGGGCCCTTGGAAGTCGTCCCCGGCTGCCTCCAAAGGCCGGTTTGCAAGCACTCATGCCCGTTGTTCCCACCAGCCGCGCACAATGCTCCCAAGCCCGGGAGAAAAGCACTTTGGGGTGGTGCTCACTCCGGGCCCTTGGAAGACCTCCCCGGCTGCCTCCAAAGGCTAGTTTGCAAGCAGTCCTGCCTGCTGTTCCCGCCAGCCGCGCACAATGCTCCCAAGCCCGGGAGAAAAGCGCTTCGGGGTGGTGCTCTCTCCGGGCCCTTGGAAGACGTCCCCGGCTGCCTCCAAAGGCCGGTTTGCAAGCACTCATGCCCGTTGTTCCCACCAGCCGCGCACAATGCTCCCAAGCCCGGGAGAAAAGCATTTTGGGGTGGTGCTCACTCCGGGCCCTTGGAAGACCTCCCCGGCTGCCTCCAAAGGCCAGTTTGCAAGCAGTCCTGCCTGCTGTTCCCGCCAGCCGCGCACAATGTTCCCAAGCCCGGGAGAAAAGCGCTTCGGGGTGGTGCTCTCTCCGGGCACTTTCAAGACCTCCCCGGCTGCCTCCAAAGGCCGGTTTGTAAGTACTCATTCCCGCTGCTTCCGCCAGCCACGCACAATGCTCCCAAGCCCGGGAGAAAAGCATTTTGGGGTGGTGCTCTCTCCGGGCCCTTGGAAGACCTCCCGGGCTGCCTCCAAAGGCCGGTTTGCAAGCATTCATGTCCGTTGTTCCCGACAGCCGCGCACAATGCTCCCAAGCCCGAGAGAAAAGCATTTTGGGGTGGTGATCAGTCCGGCCCTTGGAAGACCTCCCCGGCTGCCTCCAAAGGACAGTTTGCAAGCACTCATGCCCGCTGTTCCCGCCAGCCGCGCACAATGCTCCCAAGACCGTGAGAAAAGCGCTTCGGGGTGGTGTTCTCTCAGGGACCATGGAGGACCTCCCCGGCTGCCCCCAAAGGCCGGTTTGCAAGCACTCCCGCCCGCTGTTCCCGCCAGGCACGCACAATGCTCCCAAGCCCAGGAGAAAAGCGCTTCGGGGTGGTGCTCTCTCCGGGCCCTTGCCCCTGAGCCTGGGGGCCAGGCAGTTGGAACACACTCCCAGGCCAATGCAGAACGACATGCACACGTCTGTTCCTGCCCCCTACACCGGCAGAGAGCTCGGGGGAGCCAGAGTCTGCCAGGCAGGTGCTGGGCTGGCCGCCTGTGTGGGACGGGGCAGAGCCGACCTAGGGGCAAGTTGGGCCTCTTGCTCTCCCTGCTGCCCTGAGGCTGCTGGGTCAAAGAGGTCTTGGGCATCCAACCCTTTGCTGGTCCCTTCCCTCTGACGAGGCCCTCTGAGCTCCAGCACCTTGCAGTGTGGAGACAGCCCCTGCCAGCAACCTCCTCTCCAAAGAGGCCTCAACCGAGGCCTACGCCCAGGGGAAAAGCACCAGCGGGGATGATCCTGGGGAGGCGCACGGACATGTCTGGACCCAGTCCCCGCAGCCTGCCCCTTGGTGGGGCAGTACCCCCGGAGGCCAGGAAGGTCTGGGCAAGGCTGGCCAGGGGCAGGGTCCCTGCTGGGTCCTGCCCCTGGCCTGTGAGGCCTCTGAGCACAACCGGCCCTCTCCCACTGGAAGACCTCCCCAGCTGCCTCCAAAGTCCTGTTTGCAAACACTCCCGCCCGCTGTTCACGCCAGGCTCGCACAATGCTCCCAAGCCCGGGAGAAAAGCGCTTCGGGGTGGTGCTCTCTCCGGGCCCTTGCCCCTGAGCCTGGGGGCCAGGCAGTGGGTCCACACTCCCAGACCAAGGCAGAACCACATGCACACGTCTGTTCCTGACCCCTGCACCGGCAGAGAGCTCGGGGGAGCCAGAGTCTGTCAGGCAGGTGCTGGGCTGGCCGCCTGTGTGGGAAGGGGCAGAGCCGACCTAGGGGCAAGTTGGGCCTCTTGCTCTCCCTGCTGCCCTGAGGCTGCTGGGCCAAAGAGGTCTTGGGCATCCAGCCCCTTGCTGGTCCCTTCCCGCTGACGAGGCCCTCTGAGCTCCAGCACCTTGCAGTGTGGAGACAGCCCCTGCCAGCAACCTCCTCTCCAATGAGGCCTCAACCGAGGCCTAGGCCCAGGGGAAAGGCACCAGCGGGGATGAGCCTGGGGAGGCGCCCGGGCATGTCTGGACCCAGTCCCCGCAGCCTGCCCCTTGGTGGGGCAGTACCCCCGGAGGCCAGGAAGGTCTGGGAAAGGCTGTCCAGGGGCAGGGGACCTGCTGGGTCCTGCCCCTGGCCTGTGGGGCCTCTGAGCACAACCGGCCCTCTCCCACTGGAAGACCTCCCCGGCTGCCTCCAAAGTCCTGTTTGCCAACATCCCGCCCGCTGTTCACGCCAGACTTGCACAAAGCTCCCAAGCCCGGGAGAAAAGCGCTTCGGGGTGGTGCTCTCTCCGGGCCCTTGCCCCTGAGCCTGGGGGCAAGGCATGGGGAACACACTCCCAGGCCAAGGCAGAACCACATGCCCACGTCTGTTCCTGTCCCCTGCACCGGCAGAGAGCTTGGGGTAGCCAGAGTCTGTCAGGCAGCTGCTGGGTTGGCCGCCTGTGTGGGAAGGGGCAGAGCCGACCTAGGGGCAAGTTGGGCCTCTTGCTCTCCCTGCTGCCCTGAGGCTGCTGGGCCAAAGACGTCTTGGGCATCCAGCCCCTTACTGGTCCCTTCCCTCTGACGAGGCCCTCTGAGCTCCAGCACCTTGCAGTGTGGAGACAGCCCCTGCCAGCAACCTCCTCTCCAAGGAGGCCTCAACCGAGGCCTAGGTCCAGGGGAAAGGCACCAGCGGGGATGAGCCTGGGGAGGCGCCCGAGCATGTCTGGACCCAGTCCCCGCAGCCTGCCCCTTGGTGGGGCAGTACCCCCGGAGGCCAGGAAGGTCTGGGAAAGGCTGGCCAGGGGCAGGGGACCTGCTGGGTCCTGCCCCTGGCCTGTGGGGCCTCTGAGCACAACCGGCCCTCTCCCACTGGAAGACCTCCCCGGCTGCCTCCAAAGGCCGGTTTGCAAGCACTCCCGGCCACTGTTACCAGCAGGCGGGCACAATGCTCCTAAGCCCGGAAGAAAAGCGCTTCAGGGTGGTGCTCTCTCTGGGCCCTTGCCCCTGAGCCTGGGGGCAAGGCAGGGTGTCCACACTCCCAGGCCAAGGCAGAACCACATGCACACGTCTGACCTGCCCCCTGCACCGGCAGAGAGCTCGGGGGAGCCAGAGTCTGTCAGGCAGCTGCTGGGCTGGCCGCCTGTGTGGGAAGTGGCAGAGCCGACCTAGGGGCAAGTTGGGCCTCTTGCTCTCCCTGCTGCCCTGAGGCTGCTGGGCCAAAGAGGTCTTGGGCATCCAGCCCCTTGCTGGTCCCTTCCCTCTGACGAGGCCCTCTGAGCTCCAGCACCTTGCAGTGTGGAGACAGCCCCTGCCAGCAACCTCCTCTCCAAGGAGGCCTCAACCGAGGCCTAGGCCCAGGGGAAAGGCACCAGCGGGGATGAGCCTGGGGAGGCGCCCGGGCATGTCTGGACCCAGCCCCGCAGCCTGCCCGTTGGTGGGGCAGTACCCCCGGAGGCCAGGAAGGTCTGGGCAAGGCTGGCCAGGGGCAGGGGCCCTGCTGGGTCCTGCCCCTGGCCTGTGGGTCCTCTGAGCACAACCGGCCCTCTCCCACTGGAAGAACTCCCCGGCTCCCTCCAAAGGCCAGTTTGCCAACACTCCCGCCCGCTGTTCCCGCCAGGCACGCACAATGCTCCCAAGCCCGGGAGAAAAGCGCTTCGGGGTGGTGCTCTCCTCGGGCCCTTGCCCCTGAGCCTGGGGGCCAGGCAGTTGGTCCACACTCCCAGACCAAGGCAGAACGACATGCACACGTCTGTTCCTGACACCTGCACCGGCAGATAGCTCGAGGGAGCCAGAGTCTGTCAGGCAGCTGCTGGGCTGGCCGCCTGTGTGGGAAGGGGCAGAGCCGACCTAGGGGCAAGTTGGGCCTCTTCCTCTCCCTGCTGCCCTGAGGCTGCTGGGCCAAAGAGGTCTTGGGCATCCAGCCCCTTGCTGGTCCCTTCCCTCTGACGAGGCCCTCTGAGCTTCAGCACCTTGCAGTGTGGAGACAGCCCCTGCCAGCAACATCCTCTCCAAGGAGGCCTCAACCGAGGCCTAGGCCCTGGGGAAAGGCACCAGCGGGGATGAGCCTGCGGAGGCGCCCGGGCATGTCTGGACCCAGTCCCCGCAGCCTGCCCCTTGGTGGGGCAGTACCCCCGGAGGCCAGGAAGATCTGGGCAAGGCTGGCCAGGGGCAGGGGCCCTGCTGGGTCCTCACCATGGCCTGTGGGGCCTCTGAGCACAACCGGCCCTCTCCCACTGGAAGACCTCCCCGGCTGCCTCCAAAGGCCAGTTTGCCAACACTCCTGCCCGCTCTTCCCGCCAGGCACGCACAATGCTCCCAAGCCCGGGAGAAAAGCGCTTCGGGGTGGTGGTCTCTCCGGGCCCTTGCCCCTGAGCCTGGGGGCCAGGCAGGGGATCCACAGTCCCAGGCCAAGGCACAACAACATGCACACGTCTGTTCCTGCCCCCTCCACCGGCAGAGAGCTGGGGGGAGCCAGAGTCTGTCAGGCAGCTGCTGGGCTGGCCGCCTGTGTGGGAAGGGGCAGAGCCGACCTAGGGGCAAGTTGAGCCTCTTGCTCTCCCTGCTGCCCTGAGGCTGCTGGGCCAAAGAGGTCTTGGGCATCCAGCCCCTTGCTGGTCCCTTCCCTCTGACGAGGCCCTCTGAGCTCCAGCACCTTGCAGTGTGGAGACAGCCCCTGCCAGCAACCTCCTCTCCAAGGAGGCCTCAACCGAGGCCTAGGCCCAGGGGAAAGGCACCAGCGGGGATGAGCCAGTGGAGGCGCACGGGCATATCAGGACCCAGTCCCCGCAGCCTGCCCCTTGGTGGGGCAGTACCCCCGGAGGCCAGGAAGGTCTGGGCAAAGCTGGCCAGGGGCAGGGTCCCTGCTGGGTCCTGCCCCTGGCCTGTGGGGCCTCTGAGCACAACCGGCCCTCTCCCACTGGAAGACCTCCCCGGCTGCCTCCAAAGGCGGGTTTGCCAACACTCCCGCCCGCTGTTCCCGCCAGGCACGCACAACGCTCCCAAGGCCAGGAGAAAAGCGCTTCGGGGTGTTGCTCTCTCCGGGCCCTTGCCCCTGAGCCTGGGGTCCAGGCAGTGGGTCCACACTCCCAGACCAAGGCAGAACCACATGCACACGTCTGTTCCTGACCCCTGCACCGGCAGAGAGCTCGGGGGAGCCAGAGTCTGTCAGGCAGCTGCTGGGTTGGCTGCCTGTGTGGGAAGGGGCAGAGCCGACCTAGGGGCAAGTTGGGCCTCTTGCTCTCCCTGCTGCCCTGAGGCTGCTGGGCCAAAAAGGTCTTGGGCATCCAGCCCCTTGCTGGTCCCTTCCCTCTGACGAGGCCCTCTGAGCTCCAGCACCTTGCAGTGTGGAGACAGCCCCTGCCAGCAACCTCCTCTCCAAGGAGGCATCAACCGAGGCCTATGCCCAGGGGAAAGGCACCAGCGGGGATGAGCCTGGGGAGGCGCCCAGGCATGTCTGGACCCAGTCCCCGCAGCCCGCCCCTTGGTGGGGCAGTACCCCCGGAGGCCAGGAAGGTCTGGGCAAGGCTGGCCAGGGGCAGGGGCCCTGCTGGGTCCTGCCCCTGGCATGTGGGGCCTCTGAGCACAACCGGCCCTCTCCCACTGGAAGAACTCCCCGGCTGAATCCAAAGGCCAGTTTGCCAACACTCCCGCCCGCTGTTCCCGCCAGGCACGCACAATGCTCCCAAGCCCGGGAGAAAAGCACTTCGGGGTGGTGCTCTCCTCGGGCCCTTGCCCCTGAGCCTGGGGGCCAGGCAGTTGGTCCACACTCCCAGACCAAGGCAGAACCACATGCACACGTCTGTTCCTGACCCCTGCACCGGCAGAGAGCTCGGGGGAGCCAGAGTCTGTCAGGCAGCTGCTGGGCTGGCCGCCTGTGTGGGAAGGGGCAGAGCCGACCTAGGGGCAAGTTGGGCCTCTTGCTCTCCCTGCTGCCCTGAGGCTGCTGGGCCAAAGAGGTCTTGGGCATCCAGCCCCTTGCTGGTCCCTTCCCTCTGACGAGGCCCTCTGAGCTCCAGCACCTTGCAGTGTGGAGACAGCCCCTGCCAGCAACCTCCTCTCCAAGGAGGCCTCAACCGAGGCCTAGGCCCAGGGGAAAGGCACCAGAGGGGATGAGCCAGGGGAGGCGCCCGAGCATGTCTGGACCCAGTTCCCGCAGCCTGCCCCTTGGTGGGGCAGTACCCCCGGAGGCCAGGAAGGGCTGGGCAAGGCTGGCCAGGGGCAGGGGCCCTGCTGGGTCCTGCCCCTGGCCTGTGGGGCCTCTGAGCACAACCGGCCCTCTCCCACTGATAGACCTCCCCTGATGCCTCCAAAGGCCGGTTTGCAAGCGCACCCGCCCACTGTTCCCAGCAGGCGTGCACAATGCTCCTAAGCCCGGGAGAAAAGCGCTTCAGGGTGGTGCTCTCTCTGGGCCCTGGCCCCTGAGCCTGGGGGCAAGGCAGGGTGTCCACACTCCCAGGACAAGGCAGAACCACATGCACACGTCTGATCTGCCCCCTGCACCGGCAGAGAGCTCGGGGGAGCCAGAGTCTGTCAGGCAGCTGCTGGGCTGGCCGCCTGTGTGGGAAGGGGCAGAGCCGACCTATGGGCAAGTTGGGCCTCTTGCCCTCCCTGCTGCCCTGAGGCTGCTGGGCCAAAGAGGTCTTCGGCATCCAGCCCCTTGCTGGTCCCTTCCCTCTGACGAAGCCCTCTGAGCTCCAGCACCTTGCAGTGTGGAGACAGCCCCTGCCAGCAACCTCCTCTCCAAGGAGGCCTCAACCGAGGCCTAGGCCCAGGGGAAAGGCACCAGCGGGGATGAGCCTGGGGAGGCGCCCGGGCATGTCTGGACCCAGTCCCCGCAGCCTGCCCCTTGGTGGGGCAGTACCCCCGGAGGCGAGGAAGGTCTGGGAAAGGCTGGCCAGGAGCAGGGGACCTGCTGGGTGTTGCCACTGGCCTGTGGGGCCTCTGAGCACAACCGGCCCTCTCCCACTGGAAGACGTCCCCGGCTGCCTCCAAAGGCCGGTTTGCAAGCACTCCCGCCCACTGTTCCAACCAAGGGCGCACAACGCTCCCAAGCCCGGGAGAAAATCGCCTCGGGGTGGTGCTCTCTCCGGGCCCTTTCCCCTGAGCCTGGGGGCCAGGCAGGGGGTCCACACTCCCAGGCCAAGGCAGAACGACATGCACACGTCTGTTCCTGCCCCATGCACCGGCAGAGAGCTCGGGGGAGCCAGAGTCTGTCAGGCAGCTGCTGGGCTGGCCGCCTGTGTGGGACGGGGCAGAGCCGACCTAGGGGCAAGTTGGGCCTCTTGCTCTCCCTGCTGCCCTGAGGCTGCTGGGCCAAAGAGATCTTGGGCATCCAGCCCCTTGCTTGTCCCTTCCCTCTGACGAGGCCCTCTGAGCTCCAGCACCTTGCAGTGTGGAGACAGCCCCTGCCAGCAACCTCCTCTCTAAGGAGGCCTCAACCGAGGCCTAGGACCAGGGGAAAGGCACCAGCGGGGATGAGCCTGGGGAGGCGCCCGGGCATGTCTGGACCCAGTCCCCACAGCCTGCCCCTTGGTGGGGCAGTACCCCCGGAGGCCAGGAAGGTCTGGGCAAGGCTGACCACGGGCAGGGGCCCTGCTGGGTCCTGCCCCTGGCCTGTGGGGCCTCTGAGCACAACCGGCCCTCTCCCACTGGAAGACTTCCCCGGCTGCCTCCAAATGCCGGTTTGCAAACACTCCCGCCCGCTGTTCCCGCCAGGCACGCACTATTCTCCCAAGCCCGGGAGAAAAGCGCTTCGGGGTGGTGCTCTCTCCGGGCCCTTGCCCCTGAGCGTGGGGGCGAGGCAGTGGGTCTACACTCCCAGACCAACGCAGAACCACATGCACACGTCTGTTCCTGACCCCTGCACCGGCAGAGAGCTCGGGGGAGCCAGAGTCTGTCAGGCAGCTGCTGGGCTGGCCACCTGTGTGGGAAGGGGCAGAGCCGACCTAGGGGCAAGTTGGGCCTCTTCCTCTCCCTGCTGCCCTGAGGCTGCTGGGCCAAAGAGGTCTTGGGCATCCAGCCCCTTGCTGGTCCCTTCCCTCTGACGAGGCCCTCTGAGCTCCAGCACCTTGCAGTGTGGAGACAGCCCCTGCCAGCAACCTCCTCTCCAATGAGGCCTCAACCGAGGCCTAGGCCCAGGGGAAAGGCACCAGCGGGGATGAGCCTGGGGAGGCGCCCGGCCATGTCTGGACCCAGTCCCCGCAGCCTGCCCCTTGGTGGGGCAGTACCCCCGGAGGCCAGGAGGGTCTGGGCAAGGCTGCCAGGGGCAGGGACACTGCTGGGTCCTGCCCCTGGCCTGTGGGGCGTCTGAGCACAACCGGCACTCTCCCGCTGGAAGACCTCCCTGGCTGCCTCCAAAGGCTGGTTTGCAAGCACTCAATCCCGCTGTTCACGCCAGCTGCGCACAATGCTCCCAAGCCCGGGAGAAAAGCATTTTGGGGTGGTGCTCACTCCGGGCTTTGGAAGACCTCCCCGGCTGCCTCCAAGGCCGGTTTGCAAGCACTTCTGCCTGCTGTTCCCGCCACCCGCGCACAATGCTCCCAAGCCCGGGAGAAAAGCGTTTCGGGGTGGAGTTCTCTCTGGACCCAAGAAAGACCTCCCGGGCTGCCCCCAAATGCCGGTTTGCAAGCACTCCCACTCACTGTTCCCGCCATCCGTGCAAATGCTCCAAGCCCAGGAGAAAAGCCCTTCAGGGTGGTGCTCTCTCCTGGCCCTTGGAAGACCTCCCCGGCTGCCTCCAAAGGCTGGATTTCAAGTACTCCCTCCCGCTGTCCCGCCAGCCGCACACAATGCTCCCAATCACGGGAGAAAAGCGCTTCGGGGTGGTGCTCTCTACGGGCCCTTGGAAGACCTCCCCGTTTGTCTCCAAAGGCCGGTTTGCAAGCACTCATGCCCGCTGTTCCCGCCAGCCGCGCACAATGCTCCCAAGCCTAGGAGAAAAGCGCTTCGGGGTGGTGCTCTCTCCCGGCCCTTGGAAGACCTCCCCGGCTGCCTCCAAAGGCCGGTTTGCAAGCACTCAATCCCGCTGTTCCCGCCAGCCGCGCACAATGCTCCCAAGCCCGGGAGAAAAGCGCTTCGGGGTGGTGCTCTCTCCCGGCCCTTGGAAGACCTCCCCGGCTGCCTCCAAAGGCTGGTTTTCAAGAACTCCCTCCCGCTGACCCGCCAGCCGCACACAATGCTCCCAAGCCCGGGAGAAAAGCATTTTGGGGTGGTCTCTCTCCGGGCCCTTGGAAGACTCCCCGGCTGCCTCTAAAGGCCGGTTTGCAAGCACTCATGTCCTCTGTTCCCGACAGCCGCGAACAATGCTCCCAATTCCGTGAGAAAAGTGCTTCGGGATGGTGCTCTCTCCGGGCCCTTGGAAGACCTCCCAAGCTGCCTCCAAAGGCCGGTTTGCAAGCACTCCCGCCCGCTGTTCCCGCCAGCCTCGCACAATGCTCCCAAGCCCGGGAGAAAAGCGCTTCGGGGTGGTGTTCTCTCCGTGCCAATGGAGGACCTCCCTGGCTGCCCCCAAAGGCCGGTTTGCAAGCACTCCCACTCGCTGTTCCCGCCAGCCATGCACAATCCTCCAAAACCCAGGAGAAAAGCGCTTCGGGGTGGTGTTCTCTCCGTGCCCATGGAAGACCTCCCGGGGTGCCCCCAAAGGCCGGTTTGGAAGCACTCCGACTCGCTGTTCCCGCCATCCGCGCACAATGCTCCCAAGCCCGGGAGAAAAGCATTTTGGGGTGGTGCTCACACCGGGCCCTGGAAGACCTCCCCGGCTGCCTCCAAAGGCCGGTTTTCAAGCACTCCTGCCTGCTGTTCCCGCCACCCGCGCACAATGCTCCCAAGCCCGGGAGAAAAGCGCTTCGGGGTGGTGCTCTCTACAGGCCCTTGGAAGACCTCCCCGGCTGCCTCCAAAGGCCGGTTTGCAAGGACTCCTTCCTGCTGTTCCCGCCATCCGCGCACAATGCTCCCAAGCCCGGGAGAAAAGCATTTTGGGGTGGTGCTCACACCGGGCCCTGGAAGACCTCCCCGGCTGCCTCCAAAGGACGGTTTTCAAGCACTCCTGCCTGCTGTTCCCGCCACCCGCGCAGAATGCTCCCAAGCGCGGGAGAAAAGCGCTTCGGAATGGTGCTCTCTACAGGCCCTTGGAAGACCTCCCCGGCTGCCTCCAAAGGCCGGTTTGCAAGGACTCCTTCCTGCTGTTCCCGCCAGCCACGCACAATGCTCCCAAGCCCGGGAGAAAAGCATTTTGGGGTGGTGCTCACTCCGGGCCCTTGGAAGACCTCCCCGGCTGCCTCCAGTGGCCAGTTTGCAAGCACTCATGCCCGCTGTTCCCACCAGCCGCGCACAATGCTCCCAAGCCCGGGAGAAAAGCTTTTTGGGGTGGTGCTCAGACCGGGCCCTGGAAGACCTCCCCAGCTGCCTGCAAAGGCCGGTTTTCAAGCACTCCTGCCTGCTGTTCCTGCCACCCGCGCACAATACTCCCAAGCCCGGGAGAAAAGCGCTTCGGGGTGGTGCTCTCTACAGGCCCTTGGAAGACCTCCCCCGCTGCCTCCAAAGGCCGGTTTGCAAGGACTCCTTCCTGCTGTTCCCGCCAGCCACGCACAATGCTCCCAAGCCCGGGAGAAAAGTGCTTCGGGGTGGTGATCTCTCCGGGCCCTTGGAAGTCGTCCCCGGCTGCCTCCAAAGGCCGGTTTGCAAGCACTCATGCCCGTTGTTCCCACCAGCCGCGCACAATGCTCCCAAGCCCGGGAGAAAAGCATTTTGGGGTGGTGCTCTCTCCGGGCCCTTGGAAGACGTCCCCGGCTGCCTCCAAAGGCCGGTTTGCAAGCACTCATGCCCGTTGTTCCCACCAGCCGCGCACAATGCTCCCAAGCCCGGGAGAAAAGCGCTTCGGGGTGGTGCTCTCTACAGGCCCTTGGAAGACCTCCCCCGCTGCCTCCAAAGGCCGGTTTGCAAGGACTCCTTCCTGCTGTTCCCGCCAGCCACGCACAATGCTCCCAAGCCCGGGAGAAAAGTGCTTCGGGGTGGTGATCTCTCCGGGCCCTTGGAAGTCGTCCCCGGCTGCCTCCAAAGGCCGGTTTGCAAGCACTCATGCCCGTTGTTCCCACCAGCCGCGCACAATGCTCCCAAGCCCGGGAGAAAAGCATTTTGGGGTGGTGCTCACTCCGGGCCCTTGGAAGACCTCCCCGGCTGCCTCCAAAGGCCAGTTTGCAAGCAGTCCTGCCTGCTGTTCCCGCCAGCCGCGCACAATGCTCCCAAGCCCGGGAGAAAAGCGCTTTGGGGTGGTGCTCTCTCCGGGCCCTTGGAAGACGTCCCCGGCTGCCTCCAAAGGCCGGTTTGCAAGCACTCATGCCCGTTGTTCCCACCAGCCGCGCACAATGCTCCCAAGCCAGGGAGAAAAGCATTTTGGGGTGGTGCTCACTCCGCGCCCTTGGAAGACCTCCCCGGCTGCCTCCAAAGGCCAGTTTGCAAGCAGTCCTGCCTGCTGTTCCCGCCAGCCGCGCACAATGTTCCCAAGCCCGGGAGAAAAGCGCTTCGGGGTGGTGCTCTCTCCGGGCACTTTCAAGACCTCCCCGGCTGCCTCCAAAGGCCGGTTTGTAAGTACTCATTCCCGCTGCTTCCGCCAGCCACGCACAATGCTCCCAAGCCCGGGAGAAAAGCATTTTGGGGTGGTGCTCTCTCCGGGCCCTTGGAAGACCTCCCGGGCTGCCTCCAAAGGCCAGTTTGCAAGCATTCATGTCCGTTGTTCCCGACAGCCGCGCACAATGCTCCCAAGCCCGAGAGAAAAGCATTTTGGGGTGGTGATCAGTCCGGCCCTTGGAAGACCTCCCCGGCTGCCTCCAAAGGACAGTTTGCAAGCACTCATGCCCGCTGTTCCCGCCAGCCGCGCACAATGCTCCCAAGACCGTGAGAAAAGCGCTTCGGGGTGGTGTTCTCTCAGGGACCATGGAGGACCTCCCCGGCTGCCCCCAAAGGCCGGTTTGCAAGCATTCCCACTCGCTGTTCCCGCCAGGCACACACAATGTTCCAAAACCCCGGAGAAAAGCGCTTCGGGGTGGTGGTCTCTCCGGGCCCCTGCCCCTGAGCCTGGGGGCCAGGCAGGGGATCCACAGTCCCAGGCCAAGGCAGAACCACATGCACACGTCTGTTCCTGCCCCCTCCACCGGCAGAGAGCTGGGGGGAGCCAGAGTCTGTCAGGCAGCTGCTGGGCTGGCCGCCTGTGTGGGAAGGGGCAGAGCCGACCTAGGGGCAAGTTGGGCCTCTTGCTCTCCCTGCTGCCCTGAGGCTGCTGGGCCAAAGAGGTCTTGGGCATCCAGCCCCTTGCTGGTCCCTTCCCTCTGACGAGGCCCTCTGAGCTCCAGCACCTTGCAGTGTGGAGACAGCCCCTGCCAGCAACCTCCTCTCCAAGGAGGCCTCAACCGAGGCCTAGGCCCAGGGGAAAGGCACCAGCGGAGATGAGCCAGTGGAGGCGCACGGGCATGTCTGGACCCAGTCCCCGCAGCCTGCCCCTTGGTGGGGCAGTACCCCCGGAGGCCAGGAAGGTCTGGGCAAGGCTGCGAGGGGCAGGGGCCCTGCTGGGTCGTGCCCCTGGCCTGTGGGGCGTCTGAGCACAACCGGCACTCTCCCGCTGGAAGACCTCCCCGTCTGCCTCCAAAGGCCGGTTTGCAAGCACTCCCGCCCGCTGTTCCCGCCAGGCACGCACAATGCTCCCAAGCCCGGGAGAAAAGCGCTTCGGGGTGGTGCTCTCTCCGGGCCCTTGCCCCTGAGCCTGGGGGCCAGGCAGTTGGAACACACTCCCAGGCCAATGCAGAACGACATGCACACGTCTGTTCCTGCCCCCTACACCGGCAGAGAGCTCGGGGGAGCCAGAGACTGCCAGGCTGCTGCTGGGCTGGCTGCCTGTGTGGGACGGGGCAGAGCCGACCTAGGGGCAAGTTGGGCCTCTTGCTCTCCCTGCTGCCCTGAGGCTGCTGGGTCAAAGAGGTCTTGGGCATCCAGCCCTTTGCTGGTCCTTTCCCTCTGACGAGGCCCTCTGAGCTCCAGCACCTTGCAGTGTGGAGACAGCCCCTGCCAGCAACCTCCTCTCCAAAGAGGCCTCAACCGAGGCCTACGCCCAGGGGAAAAGCACCAGCGGGGATGATCCTGGGGAGGCGCACGGACATGTCTGGACCCAGTCCCCGCAGCCTGCCCCTTGGTGGGGCAGTACCCCCGGAGGCCAGGAAGGTCTGGGCAAGGCTGGCCAGGGGCAGGGGCCCTGCTGGGTCCTGCCCCTGGCCTGTGAGGCCTCTGAGCACAACCGGCCCTCTCCCACTGGAAGACCTCCCCAGCTGCCTCCAAAGTCCTGTTTGCAAACACTCCCGCCCGCTGTTCACGCCAGGCTCGCACAATGCTCCCAAGCCCGGGAGAAAAGCGCTTCGGGGTGGTGCTCTCTCCGGGCCCTTGCCCCTGAGCCTGGGGGCCAGGCAGTGGGTCCACACTCCCAGACCAAGGCAGAACCACATGCACACGTCTGTTCCTGCCCCCTGCACCGGCAGAGAGCTCTGGGGAGCCAGAGTCTGTCAGGCAGGTGCTGGGCTGGCCGCCTGTGTGGGAAGGGGCAGAGCCGACCTAGGGGCAAGTTGGGCCTCTTCCTCTCCCTGCTGCCATGAGGCTGCTGGGCCAAAGAGGTCTTGGGAATCCAGCCCCTTGCTGGTCCCTTCCCTCTGACGAGGCCCTCTGAGCTCCAGCACCTTGCAGTGTGGAGACAGCCCCTGCCAGCAACCTCCTCTCCAATGAGGCCTCAACCGAGGCCTAGGCCTAGGGGAAAGACACCAGCGGGGATGAGCCTGGGGAGGCGCCCGGGCATGTCTGGACCCAGTCCCCGCAGCCTGCCCCTTGGTGGGGCAGTACCCCCGGAGGCCAGGAAGGTCTGTGCAAGGCTGCCAGGGGCAGGGACAGTGCTGGGTCCTGCCCCTGGCCTGTTGGACGTCTGAGCACAACCGGCACTCTCGCGCTGGAAGACCTCCCCGTCTGCCTCCAAAGGCCGGTTTGCAAGCACTCCCGCCCGCTGTTCCCGCCAGGCACGCACAATGCTCCCAAGCCCGGGAGAAAAGCGCTTCGGGGTGGTGCTCTCTCCGGGCCCTTGCCCCTAAGCCTGCGGGCCAGGCAGGGGGAACACACTCCCAGGCCAAGACAGAACGACATGAACACGTCTGTTCCTGCCCCCTACACCGGCAGAGAGCTCGGGGGAGCCAGAGTCTCTCAGGCAGGTGCTGGGCTGGCCGCCTGTGTGGGAAGGGGCAGAGCCGACCTAGGGGCAAGTTGGGCCTCTTGCTCTCCCTCCTGCCCTGAGGCTGCTGGGCCAAAGACGTCTTGGGCATCCAGCCCTTTGCTGGTCCCTTCCCTCTGACGAGGCCCTCTGAGCTCCAGCACCTTGCAGTGTGGAGACAGCACCTGCCAGCAATCTCCTCTCCAAGGAGGCCTCAACCGAGGCCTAGGCCCAGGGGAAAAGCACCAGCGGGGTTGAGCCTGGGGAGGCGCCCGGGCATGTCTGGACCCCGTCCCCGCAGCCTGCCCCTTGGTGGGGCAGTACCCCCGGAGGCCAGGAAGGTCTGGGAAAGGCTGGCCAGGGGCAGGGGCCCTGCTGGGTCCTGCCCCTGGCCTGTGGGGCCTCTGAGCACAACCGGCCCTCTCCCACTGGAAGACCTCCCCGGCTGCCTCCAAAGTCCTGTTTGCCAACACTCCCACCCGCTGTTCACGCCAGACTTGCACAATGCTCCCAAGCCCGGGAGAAAAGCGCTTCGGGGTGGTGCTCTCTCCGGGCCCTTGCCCCTGAGCCTGGGGGAAAGGCAAGGTGTCCACACTAACAGGCCAAGGCAGAACCACATGCACACGTCTGACCTGCCCCCTGCACCGGCAGAGAGCTCGGGGGAGCCAGAGTCTGTCAGGCAGCTGCTGGGCTGGCCGCCTGTGTGGGAAGTGGCAGAGCCGACCTAGGGGCAAGTTGGGCCTCTTGCTCTCCCTGCTGCCCTGAGGCTGCTGGGCCATAGAGGTCTTGGGCATCCAGCCCCTTGCTGGTCCCTTCCCTCTGACGAGGCCCTCTGAGCTCCAGCACCTTGCAGTGTGGAGACAGCCCCTGCCAGCAACCTCCTCTCCAAGGAGGCCTCAACCGAGGCCTAGGCCCAGGGGAAAGGCACCAGCGGGGATGAGCCTAGGGAGGCGCCCGGGCATGTCTGGACCCAGTCCCCGCAGCCTGCCCCTTGGTGGGGCAGTACCCCTGGAGGCCAGGAAGGTCTGGGCAAGGCTGTCCAGGGGCAGGGGCCCTGCTGGGTCCTGCCCGTGGCCTGTGGGGCCTCTGAGCACAACCGGCCCTCTCCCACTGGAAGAACTCCCCGGCTCCCTCCAAAGGCCAGTTTGCCAACACTCCCGCCCGCTGTTCCCGCCAGGCACGCACAATGCTCCCAAGACCGGGAGAAAAGCGGTTCGGGGTGGTGCTCTCCTCGGGCCCTTGCCCCTGAGCCTGGGGGCCAGGCAGTTGGTCCACACTCCCAGACCAAGGCAGAACCACATGCACACGTCTGTTCCTGACCCCTGCACCGGCAGAGAGTTCGTGGGAGCTAGAGTCTGTCAGGCAGCTGCTGGGCTGGCCGCCTGTGTGGGAAGGGGCAGAGCCGACCTAGGGGCAAGTTGGGCCTCTTGCTCTCCCTGCTGCCCTGAGGCTGCTGGGCCAAAGAGGTCTTGGGCATCCAGCCCCTTGCTGGTCCCTTCCCTCTGACGAGGCCCTCTGAGCTCCAGCACCTTGCAGTGTGGAGACAGCCCCTGCCAGCAACCTCCTCTCCAAGGAGGCCTCAACCGAGGCCTAGGCCCAGGGGAAAGGCACCAGCGGGGATGAGCCTGGGGAGGCGCCCGGGCATGTCTGGACCCAGTCCCCGCAGCCTGCCCCTTGGTGGGGCAGTACCCCCGGAGGCCAGGAAGATCTGGGCAAGGCTGGCCAGGGGCAGGGGCCCTGCTGGGTCCTCCCCATGGCCTGTGGGGCCTCTGAGCACAACCGGCCCTCTCCCACTGGAAGACCTCCCCGGCTGCCTCCAAAGGCCGATTTGCAAGCACTCCCGCCCACTGTTCCCGCCAGGCGCGCACAATGCTCCCAAGCCCGGGAGAAAAGCGCATTGGGGTGGTTCTCTCTCCGGGCCCTTGCCCCTGAGCCTGGGGGCAAGGCACGGGGAACACACTCCCTGGCCAAGGCAGAACCACATGCCCACGTCTGTTCCTGTCCCCTGCACCGGCAGAGAGCTTGGGGGAGCCAGAGTCTGACAGGCAGCTGCTGGGTTGGCCGCCTGTGTGGGAAGGGGCAGAGCCGACCTAGGGGCAAGTTGGGCCTCTTGCTCTCCCTGCTGCCCTGAGGCTGCTGGGCCAAAGACGTCTTGGGCATCCAGCCCCTTACTGGTCCCTTCCCTCTGACGAGGCCCTCTGAGCTCCAGCACCTTGCAGTGTGGAGACAGCCCCTGCCAGCAACCTCCTCTCCAAGGAGGCCTCAACTGAGGCCTAGGCCCAGGGGAAAGGCACCAGCGGGGATGAGCCAGGGGAGGCGCCCGAGCATGTCTGGACCCAGGCCCCGCAGCCTGCCCCTTGGTGGGGCAGTACCCCCGGAGGCCAGGAAGGTCTGGGCAAGGCTGGCCAGGGGCAGGGGCCCTGCTGCGTCCTGCCCCTGGCCTGTGGGGCCTCTGAGAACAACTGGCACTCTCCCGCTGGAAGACCTCCCCGGCTGCCTCCAAAGGCTGGTTTGCAAGCACTCAATCCCGCTGTTCACGCCAGCTGCGCACAATGCTCCCAAGCCCGGGAGAAAAGCATTTTGGGGTGGTGCTCACTCCGGGCTTTGGAAGACCTCCCCGGCTGCCTCCAAGGCCGGTTTGCAAGCACTTCTGCCTGCTGTTCCCGCCACCCGCGCACAATGCTCCCAAGCCCGGGAGAAAAGCGTTTCGGGGTGGTGTTCTCTCTGGGCCCAAGAAAGACCTCCCGGGCTGCCCCCAAATGCCGGTTTGCAAGCACTCCCACTCGCTGTTCCCGCCATCCGTGCAAATGCTCCAAGCCCAGGAGAAAAGCCCTTCAGGGTGGTGCTCTCTCCCGGCCCTTGGAAGACCTCCCCGGCTGCCTCCAAAGGCTGGATTTCAAGTACTCCCTCCCGCTGTCCCGCCAGCCGCACACAATGCTCCCAATCACGGGAGAAAAGCGCTTCGGGGTGGTGCTCTCTACGGGCCCTTGGAAGACCTCCCCGTTTGTCTCCAAAGGCCGGTTTGCAAGCACTCATGCCCGCTGTTCCCGTCAGCCGCGCACAATGCTCCCAAGCCTAGGAGAAAAGCGCTTCGGGGTGGTGCTCTCTCCCGGCCCTTGGAAGACCTCCCCGGCTGCCTCCAAAGGCCGGTTTTCAAGCACTCCTGCCTGCTGTTCCCGCCACCCGCGCACAATGCTCCCAAGCCCGGGAGAAAAGCGCTTCGGGGTGGTGCTCTCTACAGGCCCTTGGAAGACCTCCCCCGCTGCCTCCAAAGGCCGGTTTGCAAGGACTCCTTCCTGCTGTTCCCGCCAGCCACGCACAATGCTCCCAAGCCCGGGAGAAAAGTGCTTCGGGGTGGTGATCTCTCCGGGCCCTTGGAAGTCGTCCCCGGCTGCCTCCAAAGGCCGGTTTGCAAGCACTCATGCCCGTTGTTCCCACCAGCCGCGCACAATGCTCCCAAGCCCGGGAGAAAAGCATTTTGGGGTGGTGCTCACTCCGGGCCCTTGGAAGACCTCCCCGGCTGCCTCCAAAGGCCAGTTTGCAAGCAGTCCTGCCTGCTGTTCCCGCCAGCCGCGCACAATGCTCCCAAGCCCGGGAGAAAAGCGCTTTGGGGTGGTGCTCTCTCCGGGCCCTTGGAAGACGTCCCCGGCTGCCTCCAAAGGCCGGTTTGCAAGCACTCATGCCCGTTGTTCCCACCAGCCGCGCACAATGCTCCCAAGCCCGGGAGAAAAGCATTTTGGGGTGGTGCTCACTCCGCGCCCTTGGAAGACCTCCCCGGCTGCCTCCAAAGGCCAGTTTGCAAGCAGTCCTGCCTGCTGTTCCCGCCAGCCGCGCACAATGTTCCCAAGCCCGGGAGAAAAGCGCTTCGGGGTGGTGCTCTCTCCGGGCACTTTCAAGACCTCCCCGGCTGCCTCCAAAGGCCGGTTTGTAAGTACTCATTCCCGCTGCTTCCGCCAGCCACGCACAATGCTCCCAAGCCCGGGAGAAAAGCATTTTGGGGTGGTGCTCTCTCCGGGCCCTTGGAAGACCTCCCGGGCTGCCTCCAAAGGCCAGTTTGCAAGCATTCATGTCCGTTGTTCCCGACAGCCGCGCACAATGCTCCCAAGCCCGAGAGAAAAGCATTTTGGGGTGGTGATCAGTCCGGCCCTTGGAAGACCTCCCCGGCTGCCTCCAAAGGACAGTTTGCAAGCACTCATGCCCGCTGTTCCCGCCAGCCGCGCACAATGCTCCCAAGACCGTGAGAAAAGCGCTTCGGGGTGGTGTTCTCTCAGGGACCATGGAGGACCTCCCCGGCTGCCCCCAAAGGCCGGTTTGCAAGCATTCCCACTCGCTGTTCCCGCCAGGCACACACAATGTTCCAAAACCCCGGAGAAAAGCGCTTCGGGGTGGTGGTCTCTCCGGGCCCCTGCCCCTGAGCCTGGGGGCCAGGCAGGGGATCCACAGTCCCAGGCCAAGGCAGAACCACATGCACACGTCTGTTCCTGCCCCCTCCACCGGCAGAGAGCTGGGGGGAGCCAGAGTCTGTCAGGCAGCTGCTGGGCTGGCCGCCTGTGTGGGAAGGGGCAGAGCCGACCTAGGGGCAAGTTGGGCCTCTTGCTCTCCCTGCTGCCCTGAGGCTGCTGGGCCAAAGAGGTCTTGGGCATCCAGCCCCTTGCTGGTCCCTTCCCTCTGACGAGGCCCTCTGAGCTCCAGCACCTTGCAGTGTGGAGACAGCCCCTGCCAGCAACCTCCTCTCCAAGGAGGCCTCAACCGAGGCCTAGGCCCAGGGGAAAGGCACCAGCGGAGATGAGCCAGTGGAGGCGCACGGGCATGTCTGGACCCAGTCCCCGCAGCCTGCCCCTTGGTGGGGCAGTACCCCCGGAGGCCAGGAAGGTCTGGGCAAGGCTGCGAGGGGCAGGGGCCCTGCTGGGTCGTGCCCCTGGCCTGTGGGGCGTCTGAGCACAACCGGCACTCTCCCGCTGGAAGACCTCCCCGTCTGCCTCCAAAGGCCGGTTTGCAAGCACTCCCGCCCGCTGTTCCCGCCAGGCACGCACAATGCTCCCAAGCCCGGGAGAAAAGCGCTTCGGGGTGGTGCTCTCTCCGGGCCCTTGCCCCTGAGCCTGGGGGCCAGGCAGTTGGAACACACTCCCAGGCCAATGCATGACGACATGCACACGTCTGTTCCTGCCCCCTACACCGGCAGAGACCTCGGGGGAGCCAGAGACTGCCAGGCTGCTGCTGGGCTGGCTGCCTGTGTGGGATGGGGCAGAGCCGACCTAGGGGCAAGTTGGGCCTCTTGCTCTCCCTGCTGCCCTGAGGCTGCTGGGTCAAAGAGGTCTTGGGCATCCAGCCCTTTGCTGGTCCCTTCCCTCTGACGAGGCCCTCTGAGCTCCAGCACCTTGCAGTGTGGAGACAGCCCCTGCCAGCAACCTCCTCTCCAAAGAGGCCTCAACCGAGGCCTACGCCCAGGGGAAAAGCACCAGCGGGGATGATCCTGGGGAGGCGCACGGACATGTCTGGACCCAGTCCCCGCAGCCTGCCCCTTGGTGGGGCAGTACCCCCGGAGGCCAGGAAGGTCTGGGCAAGGCTGGCCAGGGGCAGGGGCCCTGCTGGGTCCTGCCCATGGCCTGTGAGGCCTCTGAGCACAACCGGCCCTCTCCCACTGGAAGACCTCCCCAGCTGCCTCCAAAGTCCTGTTTGCAAACACTCCCGCCCGCTGTTCACGCCAGGCTCGCACAATGCTCCCAAGCCCGGGAGAAAAGCGCTTCGGGGTGGTGCTCTCTCCGGGCCCTTGCCCCTGAGCCTGGGGGCCAGGCAGTGGGTCCACACTCCCAGACCAAGGCAGAACCACATGCACACGTCTGTTCCTGACCCCTGCACCGGCAGAGAGCTCTGGGGAGCCAGAGTCTGTCAGGCAGGTGCTGGGCTGGCCGCCTGTGTGGGAAGGGGCAGAGCCGACCTAGGGGCAAGTTGGGCCTCTTCCTCTCCCTGCTGCCCTGAGGCTGCTGGGCCAAAGAGGTCTTGGGCATCCAGCCCCTTGCTGGTCCCTTCCCTCTGACGAGGCCCTCTGAGCTCCAGCACCTTGCAGTGTGGAGACAGCCCCTGCCAGCAACCTCCTCTCCAAGGAGGCCTCAACCGAGGCCTAGGCACAGGGGAAAGGCACCAGCGGGGATGAGCCTGGGGAGGCGCCCGGGCATGTCTGGACCCAGTCCCCGCAGCCTGCCCCTTGGTGGGGCAGTACCCCCGGAGGCCAGGAAGGTCTGGGAAAGGCTGGCCAGGGGCAGGGGACCTGCTGGGTCCTGCCCCTGGCCTGTGGGTCCTCTGAGCACAACCGGCCCTCTCCCACTGGAAGACGTCCCCGGCTGCCTCCAAAGGCCGGTTTGCAAGCACTCCCGCCCACTGTTCCAACCAAGGGCGCACAACGCTCCCAAGCCCGGGAGAAAATCGCCTCGGGGTGGTGCTCTCTCCGGGCCCTTTCCCCTGAGCCTGTGGGCCAGGCAGGGTGTCCACACTCCCAGGCCAAGGCAGAACGACATGCACACGTCTGTTCCTGCCCCATGCACCGGCAGAGAGCTCGGGGGAGCCAAAGTCTGTCAGGCAGCTGCTGGGCTGGCCGCCTGTGTGGGAAGGGGCAGAGCTGACCTAGGGGCAAGTTGGGCCTCTTGCTCTCCCTGATGCCCTGAGGCTGCTGGGTCAAAGAGATCTTGGGCATCCAGCCCCTTGCTTGTCCCTTCCCTCTGACGAGGCCCTCTGAGCTCCAGCACCTTGCAGTGTGGAGACAGCCCCTGCCAGCAACCTCCTCTCCAAGGAGGCCTCAACCGAGGCCTAGGCCCAGGGGAAAGGCACCAGCGGGGATGAGCCTGGGGAGGCGCCCGGGCATGTCTGGACCCAGTCCACGCAGCCTGCCCCTTGGTGGGGCAGTACCCCCGGAAGCCAGGAAGGTCTGGGCAAGGCTGGCCACGGGCAGGGGCCCTGCTGGGTCCTGCCCCTGGACTGTGGGGCCTCTGAGCACAACCGGCCCTCTCCCACTGGAAGACTTCCCCGGCTGCCTCCAAAGGCCGGTTTGCCAACACTCCCGCCCGCTGCTTCCGCCAGCCACGCACAATGCTCCCAAGCCCGGGAGAAAAGCATTTTGGGGTGGTGCTCACTCCGGGCCCTTGGAAGACCTCCCCCGCTGCCTCCAAAGGCCGGTTTGCAAGGACTCCTTCCTGCTGTTCCCGCCAGCCACGCACAATGCTCCCAAGCCCGGGAGAAAAGTGCTTCGGGGTGGTGATCTCTCCGGGCCCTTGGAAGTCGTCCCCGGCTGCCTCCAAAGGCCGGTTTGCAAGCACTCATGCCCGTTGTTCCCACCAGCCGCGCACAATGCTCCCAAGCCCGGGAGAAAAGCATTTTGGGGTGGTGCTCACTCCGGGCCCTTGGAAGACCTCCCCGGCTGCCTCCAAAGGCCAGTTTGCAAGCAGTCCTGCCTGCTGTTCCCGCCAGCCGCGCACAATGTTCCCAAGCCCGGGAGAAAAGCGCTTCGGGGTGGTGCTCTCTCCGGGCACTTTCAAGACCTCCCCGGCTGCCTCCAAAGGCCGGTTTGTAAGTACTCATTCCCGCTGCTTCCGCCAGCCACGCACAATGCTCCCAAGCCCGGGAGAAAAGCATTTTGGGGTGGTGCTCTCTCCGGGCCCTTGGAAGACCTCCCGGGCTGCCTCCAAAGGCCAGTTTGCAAGCATTCATGTCCGTTGTTCCCGACAGCCGCGCACAATGCTCCCAAGCCCGAGAGAAAAGCATTTTGGGGTGGTGATCAGTCCGGCCCTTGGAAGACCTCCCCGGCTGCCTCCAAAGGACAGTTTGCAAGCACTCATGCCCGCTGTTCCCGCCAGCCGCGCACAATGCTCCCAAGACCGTGAGAAAAGCGCTTCGGGGTGGTGTTCTCTCAGGGACCATGGAGGACCTCCCCGGCTGCCCCCAAAGGCCGGTTTGCAAGCATTCCCACTCGCTGTTCCCGCCAGGCACACACAATGTTCCAAAACCCCGGAGAAAAGCGCTTCGGGGTGGTGGTCTCTCCGGGCCCCTGCCCCTGAGCCTGGGGGCCAGGCAGGGGATCCACAGTCCCAGGCCAAGGCAGAACCACATGCACACGTCTGTTCCTGCCCCCTCCACCGGCAGAGAGCTGGGGGGAGCCAGAGTCTGTCAGGCAGCTGCTGGGCTGGCCGCCTGTGTGGGAAGGGGCAGAGCCGACCTAGGGGCAAGTTGGGCCTCTTGCTCTCCCTGCTGCCCTGAGGCTGCTGGGCCAAAGAGGTCTTGGGCATCCAGCCCCTTGCTGGTCCCTTCCCTCTGACGAGGCCCTCTGAGCTCCAGCACCTTGCAGTGTGGAGACAGCCCCTGCCAGCAACCTCCTCTCCAAGGAGGCCTCAACCGAGGCCTAGGCCCAGGGGAAAGGCACCAGCGGAGATGAGCCAGTGGAGGCGCACGGGCATGTCTGGACCCAGTCCCCGCAGCCTGCCCCTTGGTGGGGCAGTACCCCCGGAGGCCAGGAAGGTCTGGGCAAGGCTGCGAGGGGCAGGGGCCCTGCTGGGTCGTGCCCCTGGCCTGTGGGGCGTCTGAGCACAACCGGCACTCTCCCGCTGGAAGACCTCCCCGTCTGCCTCCAAAGGCCGGTTTGCAAGCACTCCCGCCCGCTGTTCCCGCCAGGCACGCACAATGCTCCCAAGCCCGGGAGAAAAGCGCTTCGGGGTGGTGCTCTCTCCGGGCCCTTGCCCCTGAGCCTGGGGGCCAGGCAGTTGGAACACACTCCCAGGCCAATGCAGAACGACATGCACACGTCTGTTCCTGCCCCCTACACCGGCAGAGAGCTCGGGGGAGCCAGAGACTGCCAGGCTGCTGCTGGGCTGGCTGCCTGTGTGGGACGGGGCAGAGCCGAATAGGGGCAAGTTGGGCCTCTTGCTCTCCCTGCTGCCCTGAGGCTGCTGGGTCAAAGAGGTCTTGGGCATCCAGCCCTTTGCTGGTCCCTTCCCTCTGACGAGGCCCTCTGAGCTCCAGCACCTTGCAGTGTGGAGACAGCCCCTGCCAGCAACCTCCTCTCCAAAGAGGCCTCAACCGAGGCCTACGCCCAGGGGAAAAGCACCAGCGGGGATGATCCTGGGGAGGCGCACGGACATGTCTGGACCCAGTCCCTGCAGCCTGCCCCTTGGTGGGGCAGTACCCCCGGAGGCCAGGAAGGTCTGGGCAAGGCTGGCCAGGGGCAGGGGCCCTGCTGGGTCCTGCCCCTGGCCTGTGAGGCCTCTGAGCACAACCGGCCCTCTCCCACTGGAAGACCTCCCCAGCTGCCTCCAAAGTCCTGTTTGCAAACACTCCCGCCCGCTGTTCACGCCAGGCTCGCACAATGCTCCCAAGCCCGGGAGAAAAGCGCTTCGGGGTGGTGCTCTCTCCGGGCCCTTGCCCCTGAGCCTGGGGGCCAGGCAGTGGGTCCACACTCCCAGACCAAGGCAGAACCACATGCACACGTCTGTTCCTGACCCCTGCACCGGCAGAGAGCTCTGGGGAGCCAGAGTCTGTCAGGCAGGTGCTGGGCTGGCCGCCTGTGTGGGAAGGGGCAGAGCCGACCTAGGGGCAAGTTGGGCCTCTTTCTCTCCCTGCTGCCCTGAGGCTGCTGGGCCAAAGAGGTCTTGGGCATCCAGCCCCTTGCTGGTCCCTTCCCTCTGACGAGGCCCTCTGAGCTCCAGCACCTTGCAGTGTGGAGACAGCCCCTGCCAGCAACCTCCTCTCCAAGGAGGCCTCAACCGAGGCCTAGGCACAGGGGAAAGGCACCAGCGGGGATGAGCCTGGGGAGGCGCCCGGGCATGTCTGGACCCAGTCCCCGCAGCCTGCCCCTTGGTGGGGCAGTACCCCCGGAGGCCAGGAAGGTCTGGGAAAGGCTGGCCAGGGGCAGGGGCCCTGCTGGTTCCTGCCCCTGGCCTGTGGGGCCTCTGAGCACAACCGGCCCTCTCCCACTGGAAGACGTCCCCGGCTGCCTCCAAAGGCCGGTTTGCAAGCACTCCCGCCCACTGTTCCAACCAAGGGCGCACAACGCTCCCAAGCCCGGGAGAAAATCGCCTCGGGGTGGTGCTCTCTCCGGGCCCTTTCCCCTGAGCCTGTGGGCCAGGCAGGGTGTCCACACTCCCAGGCCAAGGCAGAACGACATGCACACGTCTGTTCCTGCCCCATGCACCGGCAGAGAGCTCGGGGGAGCCAAAGTCTGTCAGGCAGCTGCTGGGCTGGCCGCCTGTGTGGGAAGGGGCAGAGCCGACCTAGGGGCAAGTTGGGCCTCTTGCTCTCCCTGATGCCCTGAGGCTGCTGGGTCAAAGAGATCTTGGGCATCCAGCCCCTTGCTTGTCCCTTCCCTCTGACGAGGCCCTCTGAGCTCCAGCACCTTGCAGTGTGGAGACAGCCCCTGCCAGCAACCTCCTCTCCAAGGAGGCCTCAACCGAGGCCTAGGCCCAGGGGAAAGGCACCAGCGGGGATGAGCCTGGGGAGGCGCCCGGGCATGTCTGGACCCAGTCCCCGCAGCCTGCCCCTTGGTGGGGCAGTACCCCCGGAAGCCAGGAAGGTCTGGGCAAGGCTGGCCACGGGCAGGGGCCCTGCTGGGTCCTGCCCCTGGCCTGTGGGTCCTCTGAGCACAACCGGCCCTCTCCCACTGGAAGACTTCCCCGGCTGCCTCCAAAGGCCGGTTTGCCAACACTCCCGCCCGCTGTTCCCGCCAGGCACGCACAATTCTCCCAAGCCCGGGAGAAAAGCGCTTCGGGGTGGTGCTCTCTCCGGGCCCTTGCCCCTGAGCGTGGGGGCGAAGCAGTGGGTCCACACTCCCAGACCAACGCAGAACCACATGCACACGTCTGTTCCTGACCCCTGCACCGGCAGAGAGCTCGGGGGAGCCAGAGTCTGTCAGGCAGCTGCTGGGCTGGCCGCCTGTGTGGGAAGGGGCAGAGCCGACCTAGGGGCAAGTTGGGCCTCTTCCTCTCCCTGCTGCCCTGAGGCTGCTGGGCCAAAGAGGTCTTGGGCATCCAGCCCCTTGCTGGTCCCTTCCCTCTGACGAGGCCCTCTGAGCTCCAGCACCTTGCAGTGTGGAGACAGCCCCTGCCAGCAACCTCCTCTCCAAGGAGGCCTCAACCGAGGCCTAGGCCCAGGGGAAAGGCACCAGCGGGGATGAGCCAGGGGAGGCGCCCGGCCATGTCTGGACCCAGTCCCCGCAGCCTGCCCCTTGGTGGGGCAGTACCCCCGGAGGCCAGGAGGGTCTGGGCAAGGCTGCCAGGGGCAGGGACACTGCTGGGTCCTGCCCCTGGCCTGTGGGGCGTCTGAGCACAACCGGCACTCTCCCGCTGGAAGACCTCCCCGGCTGCCTCCAAAGGCCGGTTTGCAAGCACTCCCGCCCGCTGTTCCCGCCAGGCACGCACAATGCTCCCAAGCCCGGGAGAAAAGCGCTTCGGGGTGGTGCTCTCTCCGGGCCCTTGCCCCTGAGCCTGGGGGACAGGCAGGGGGAACACACTCCCAGGCCAAGGCAGAACGACATGCACACGTCTGTTCCTGCCCCCTACACCGGCAGAGAGTTCGGGGGAGCCAGAGACTGCCAGGCTGCTGCTGGGCTGGCTGCCTGTGTGGGACGGGGTAGAGCCGACCTAGGGGCAAGTTGGGCCTCTTGCTCTCCCTGCTGCCCTGAGGCTGCTGGGTCAAAGAGGTCTTGGGCATCCAGCCCTTTGCTGGTCCTTTCCCTCTGACGAGGCCCTCTGAGCTCCAGCACCTTGCAGTGTGCAGACAGCCCCTGCCGGCAACCTCCTCTCCAAGGAGGCCTCAACCGAGGCCTAGGCCCAGGGGAAAGGCACCAGCGGGGATGAGCCTGGGGAGGCGCCCGGGCATGTCTGGACCCAGGCCCCGCAGCCTGCCCCTTGGTGGGGTAGTACCCCCGGAGGCCAGGAAGGTCTGGGCAAGGCTGCCAGAGGCAGGGACACTGCTGGGTCCTGCCCCTGGCCTGTGGGGCCTCTGAGAACAACTGGCACTCTCCCGCTGGAAGACCTCCCCGGCTGCCTCCAAAGGCTGGTTTGCAAGCACTCAATCCCGCTGTTCACGCCAGCTGCGCACAATGCTCCCAAGCCCGGGAGAAAAGCATTTTGGGGTGGTGCTCACTCCGGGCTTTGGAAGACCTCCCCGGCTGCCTCCAAGGCCGGTTTGCAAGCACTTCTGCCTGCTGTTCCCGCCACCCGCGCACAATGCTCCCAAGCCCGGGAGAAAAGCGTTTCGGGGTGGTGTTCTCTCTGGGCCCAAGAAAGACCTCCCTGGCTGCCCCCAAATGCCGGTTTGCAAGCACTCCCACTCGCTGTTCCCGCCATCCGTGCAAATGCTCCAAGCCCAGGAGAAAAGCCCTTCAGGGTGGTGCTCTCTCCCGGCCCTTGGAAGACCTCCCCGTTTGTCTCCAAAGGCCGGTTTGCAACCACTCATGCCCGCTGTTCCCGTCAGCCGCGCACAATGCTCCCAAGCCTAGGAGAAAAGCGCTTCGGGGTGGTGCTCTCTCCCGGCCCTTGGAAGACCTCCCCGGCTGCCTCCAAAGGCCGGTTTGCAAGCACTCAATCCCGCTGTTCCCGCCAGCCGCGCACAATGCTCCCAAGCCCGGGAGAAAAGCGCTTCGGGGTGGTGCTCTCTCCTGGCCCTTGGAAGACCTCCCCGGCTGCCTCCAAAGGCTGGTTTTCGAGAACTCCCTCCCGCTGACCCGCCAGCCGCACACAATGCTCCCAAGCCCGGGAGAAAAGCATTTTGGGGTGGTCTCTCTCCGGGCCCTTGGAAGACTCCCCGGCTGCCTCTAAAGGCCGGTTTGCAAGCACTCATGTCCTCTGTTCCCGACAGCCGCGAACAATGCTCCCAATTCCGTGAGAAAAGTGCTTCGGGATGGTGCTCTCTCCGGGCCCTTGGAAGACCTCCCAAGCTGCCTCCAAAGGCCGGTTTGCAAGCACTCCCGCCCGCTGTTCCCGCCAGCCTCGCACAATGCTCCCAAGACCGGGAGAAAAGCGCTTCGGGGTGGTGTTCTCTCCGTGCCAATGGAGGACCTCCCTGGCTGCCCCCAAAGGCCGGTTTGCAAGCACTCCTGCCTGCTGTTCCCGCCACGCGCGCACAATGCTCCCAAGCCCGGAAGAAAAGCATTTTGTGGTAGTGTTCTCTCCGGGCGCTTGGAAGACCTCCCGGGCGGCCTCCAAAGGCCGGTTTGCAAGCACTCATGTCCGCTGTTCCCGACAGCCGCACACAATGCTCCCAAGCCCGGGAGAAAAGCATTTTGGGGTGGTGATCAGTCCGGGCCCTTGGAAGACCTCCCCGGCTGCCTCCAAAGGCCAGTTTGCAAGCAGTCCTGCCTGCTGTTCCCGCCAGCCGCGCACAATGCTCCCAAGCCCGGGAGAAAAGCGCTTCGGGGTGGTGCTCTCTCCGGGCCCTTGGAAGACGTCCCCGGCTGCCTCCAAAGGCCGGTTTGCAAGCACTCATGCCCGTTGTTCCCACCAGCCGCGCACAATGCTCCCAAGCCCGGGAGAAAAGCATTTTGGGGTGGTGCTCACTCCGGGCCCTTGGAAGACCTCCCCGGCTGCCTCCAAAGGCCAGTTTGCAAGCAGTCCTGCCTGCTGTTCCCGCCAGCCGCGCACAATTTTCCCAAGCCCGGGAGAAAAGCGCTTCGGGGTGGTGCTCTCTCCGGGCACTTTCAAGACCTCCCCGGCTGCCCCCAAAGGCCGGTTTGTAAGTACTCATTCCCGCTGCTTCCGCCAGCCACGCACAATGCTCCCAAGCCCGGGAGAAAAGCATTTTGGGGTGGTGCTCTCTCCGGGCCCTTGGAAGACCTCCCGGGCTGCCTCCAAAGGCCGGTTTGCAAGCATTCATGTCCGTTGTTCCCGACAGCCGCGCACAATGCTCCCAAGCCCGAGAGAAAAGCATTTTGGGGTGGTGATCAGTCCGGCCCTTGGAAGACCTCCCCGGCTGCCTCCAAAGGACAGTTTGCAAGCACTCATGCCCGCTGTTCCCGCCAGCCACGCACAATGCTCCCAAGACCGTGAGAAAAGCGCTTCGGGGTGGTGTTCTCTCAGGGACCATGGAGGACCTCACCGGCTGCCCCCAAAGGCCGGTTTGCAAGCATTCCCACTCGCTGTTCCCGCCAGGCACACACAATGTTCCAAAACCCCGGAGAAAAGCGCTTCGGGGTGGTGCTCTCTCCGCGCCCTTGGAAGACTTCTCTGGCTGCCGCCAAATGCCGGTTTGCAAGAATTCCCTCCCGCTGTCCCACCAGCCGCACACAATGCTCCAAAACCTGAGAGAAAAGCGCTTCGAGGTGGTGCTCTCTCCGGGCCCTTGGAAGACCTCCCCGGCTGCCTCCAAAGGCCGGTTTGCAAGCACTCCTGCCTGCTGTTCCCGCCACGCGCGCACAATGCTCCCAAGCCCGGAAGAAAAGCATTTTGGGGTAGTGTTCTCTCCGGGCGCTTGGTAGACCTCCCGGGCGGCCTCCAAAGGCCGGTTTGCAAGCACTCATGTCCGCTGTTCCCGACAGCCGCACACAATGCTCCCAAGCCCGGGAGAAAAGCATTTTGGGGTGGTGATCAGTCCGGGCCCTTGGAAGACCTCCCCGGCTGCCTCCAAAGGACAGTTTGCAAGAACTCATGCCCGCTGTTCCCGCCAGGCACGCACAATGCTCCCAAGCCCGGGAGAAAAGCGCTTCGGGGTGGTGCTCTCACCGGTCCCTTGCCCCTGAGCCTGGGGGCAATGCAGGGGGAACACACTCCCAGGCCAAGGCAGAACCACATGCAAACGTCTGTTCCTGGTCCCTGCACCGGCAGAGAGCTCGGGGGAGCCAGAGTATGCCAGGCAGCTGCTGGGTTGGCGGCCTGTGTGGAAAGGGGCAGAGCCGACCTAGGGGCAAGTTGGGCCTCTTGCTCTCCCTGCTGCCCTAAGGCTGCTGGGCCAAAGAGGTCTTGGGCATCCAGCCCCTTGCTGGTCCCTTCCCTCTGACGAGGCCCTCTGAGCTCCAGCACCTTGCAGAGTGGAGACAGCCCCTGCCAGCAACCTCCTCTCCAAGGAGGCCTCAACCGAGGCCTAGGCCCAGGGGAAAGGCACCAGCGGGGATGAGCCTGGGGAGGCGCCCGGGCATGTCTGGACCCAGTCCCCGCAGCCTGCCCCTTGGTGGGGCAGTACCCCCGGAGGCCAGGAAGGTCTGGGCAAGGCTGCCAGGGGCAGGGACACTGCTGGGTCCTGCCCCTGGCCTGTGGGGCGTCTGAGCACAACCAGCACCCTCCCGCTGGAAGACCTCCCCGTCTGCCTCCAAAGGCCTGTTTGCAAGCACTCCCGCCCGCTGTTCCCGCCAGGCACGCACAATGCTCCCAAGCCCGGGAGAAAAGCGCTTCGGGGTGGTGCTCTCCTCGGGCCCTTGCCCCTGAGCCTGGGGGCCAGGCAGGTGGAACACACTCCCAGGCCAAGGGAGAACGACATGCACACGTCTGTTCCTGCCCCCTACACCGGCAGAGAGCTCGGGGGAGCCAGAGTCTGTCAGGCAGCTGCTGGGCTGGCCGCCTGTGTGGGAAGTGGCAGAGCCGACCTAGGGGCATGTTGGGCCTCTGCTCTCCCTGCTGCCCTGAGGCTGCTGGGCCAAAGAGGTCTTGGGCATCCAGCCCCTTGCTGGTCCCTTCCCTCTGACGAGGCCCTCTGAGCTCCAGCACCTTGCAGTGTGGAGACAGCCCCTGCCAGCAACCTCCTCTCCAAGGAGGCCTCAACCGAGGCCTAGCCCCAGGGGAAAGGCACCAGCTGGGAAGAGCCTGGGGAGGTGCCCGGGCATGTCTGGACCCAGTCCCCGCAGCCTGCCCCTTGGTGAGGCAGTACCCCCGGAGGCCAGGAAGGTCTGGGCAAGGCTGGTCAGGGGCAGGGGCCCTGCTGGGCCCTGCCCCTGGCCTGTGGGGCCTCTGAGCACAACCGGCCCTCTCCCACTGGAAGACCTCCCCGGGTGCCTCCAAAGGCCGGTTTGCCAACACTCCCGCCCGCTGTTCCCGCCAGGCACGCACAATTCTCCCAAGCCCGGGAGAAAAGCGCTTCGGGGTGGTGCTCTCTCCGGGCCCTTGCCCATGAGCCTGGGGGCAAGGCAGGGAGAACACACTCCCAGGCCAAGGCAGAACCACATGCCCACGTCTGTTCCTGTCCCCTGCACCGGCAGAGAGCTTGGGGGAGCCAGAGTCTGTCAGGCAGCTGCTGGGTTGGCCGCCTGTGTGGGAAGGGGCAGAGCCGAATAGGGGCAAGTTGGGCCTCTTGCTCTCCCTGCTGCCCTGAGGCTGCTGGGCCAAAGATGTCTTGGGCATCCAGCCCTTTACTGGTCCCTTCTCTCTGACGAGGCTCTCTGAGCTGCAGCACCTTGCAGTGTGGAGACAGCCCCTGCCAGCAACCTCCTCTCCAAGGAGGCCTCAACCGAGGCCTAGGCCCAGGGGAAAGGCACCAGCGGGGATGAGCCAGGGGAGGCGCCCGAGCATGTCTGGACCCAGTCCCCGCAGCCTGCCCCTTGGTGGGGCAGTACCCCCGGAGGCCAGGAAGGTATGAGCAAGGCTGGCCAGGGGCAGGGGCCCTGCTGGGTCCTGCCCCTGGCCTGTGGGGCCTCTGAGCACAACCGGCCCTCTCCCACTGGAAGACCTCCCCGGCTGCCTCCAAAGGCCGGTTTGCAAGCGCTCCCGCCCACTGTTCCCAGCAGGCGTGCACAATGCTCCTAAGACCGGGAGAAAAGCGCTTCGGGGTGGTGGTCTCTCCGGGCCCTTGCCCCTGAGCCTGGGGGCAAGGCAGGGTGTCCACACTCCCAGGCCAAGGCAGAACCACATGCACACGTCTGATCTGCCCCCTGCACCGGCAGAGAGCTCGGGGGAGCCAGAGTCTGTCAGGCAGCTGCTGGGCTGGCCGCCTGTGTGGGAAGGGGCAGAGCCGACCTAGGGGCAAGTTGGGCCTCTTGCTCTCCCTGCTGCCCTGAGGCTGCTGGGCAAAAGAGGTCTTGGGCATCCAGCCCCTTGCTGGTCCCTTCCCTCTGATGAGGCCTTCTGAGCTCCAGCACCTTGCAGTGTGGAGACAGCCCCTGCCAGCAACCTCCTCTCCAAGGAGGCCTCAACCGAGGCCTAGGCCCAGGGGAAAGGCACCAGCGGGGATGAGCCTGGGGAGGCGCCCGGGCATGACTGGACCCAGGCCCACAGCCTGCCCCTTGGTGGGGCAGTACCCCCGGAGGCCAGGAAGGTCTGGGCAAGGCTGGCCAGGGGCAGGGGCCCTGCTGGGTCCTGCCCCTGGCCTGTGGGTCCTCTGAGCACAACCGGCCCTTGCCCACTGGAAGACCTCCCCGGCTGCCTCCAAAGGCCGGTTTGCAAGCCCTCCCGCCCACTGTTCCCGCCAGGCGCGCACAATGCTCCCAAGCCCGGGAGAAAAGCGCTTCGGGGTGGTGGTCTCTCCGGGCCCCTGCCCCTGAGCCTGGGGGCCAGGCAGGGGATCCACAGTCCCAGGCCAAGGCAGAACCACATGCACTCGTCTGTTCCTGACCCCTGCACCGGCAGAGAGCTCGGGGGAGCCAGAGTCTGTCAGGCAGCTGCTGGGTTGGCTGCCTGTGTGGGAAGGGGCAGAGCCGACCTAGGGGCAAGTTGGGCCTCTTCCTCTCCCTGCTGCCCTGAGGCTGCTGGTCCAAAGACGTCTTGGGCATCCAGCCCCTTACTGGTCCCTTCCCTCTGACGAGGCCCTCTGAGCTCCAGCACCTTGCAGTGTGGAGACAGCCCCTGCCAGCAACCTCCTCTCCAAGGAGGCCTCAACCGAGGCCTAGGCCCAGGGGAAAGGCACCAGCGGGGATGAGCCAGTGGAGGCGCAAGGGCATGTCTGGACCCAGTCCCCGCAGCCTGCCCCTTGGTGGGGCAGTACCCCCGGAGGCCAGGAAGGTCTGGGCAAGGCTGCGAGGGGCAGGGGCCCTGCTGGGTCGTGCCACTGGCCTGTGGGGCGTCTGAGCACAACCGGCACTCTCCCGCTGGAAGACCTCCCCGTCTGCCTCCAAAGGCCGGTTTGCAAGCACTCCCGCCCGCTGTTCCCGCCAGGCAGGCACAATGCTCCCAAGCCCGGGAGAAAAGCGCTTCGGGGTGGTGCTCTCCTCGGGCCCTTGCCCCTGAGCCTGGGGGCCAGGCAGTTGGAACACACTCCCAGGCCAAGGCAGAACGACATGCACACGTCTGTTCCTGCCCCCTAAACCGGCAGAGAGCTCGGGGGAGCCAGAGTCTCTCAGGCAGGTGCTGGGCTGGCCGCCTGTGTGGGAAGGGGCAGAGCCGACCTAGGGGCAAGTTGGGCCTCTTGCTCTCCCTGCTGCCCTGAGGCTGCTGGGCCAAAGACGTCTTGGGCATCCAGCCCTTTGCTGGTCCCTTCCCTCTGACGAGGCCCTCTGAGCTCCAGACCTTGCAGTGTGGAGACAGCACCTGCCAGCAATCTCCTCTCCAAGGAGGCCTCAACCGAGGCCTAGGCCCAGGGGAAAGGCACCAGCAGGGATGAGCCTGGAGAGGCGCCCGGGCATGTCTGGACCCAGTCCCCGCAGCCTGCCCCTTGGTGGGGCAGTACCCCTGGAGGCCAGGAAGGTCTGGGCAAGGCTGACCAGGGGCAGGGGACCTGCTGGGTCCTGCCCCTGGCCTGTGGGGCCTCTGAGCACAACCGGCCCTCTCCCACTGGAAGACCTCCCCGGCTGCCTCCAAAGGCCGTTTTGCACGCACTCCCGCCCACTGTTCCCACCAAGCGCGCACAATGCTCCCATCCCGGGAGAAAAGCGCTTCGGGGTGGTGCTCTCTCCGGGCCCTTGCCCCTGAGACTGGGGGCCAGGCAGGGGGTCCACACTCCCAGGACAAGGCAGAACCACATGCACACGTCTGTTCCTGACCCCTGCACCGGCAGAGAGCTCGGGGGAGCCAGAGTCTGTCAGGCAGCTGCTGGGCTGGCCGCCTTTGTGGGAAGGGGCAGAGCCGACCTAGGGGCAAGTTGGGCCTCTTGCTCTCCCTGCTGCCCTGAGGCTGCTGGGCCAAAGAGGTCTTGGGCATCCAGCCCTTTGCTTGTCCCTTCCCTCTGACGAGGCCCTCTGAGCTCCAGCACCTTGCAGTGTGGAGACAGCCCCTGCCAGCAACCTCCTCTCCAAGGAGGTCTCAACCAAGACCTAGGACCAGGGGAAAGGCACCAGCGGGGATGAGCCTGGGGAGGCGCCCAGGCATGTCTGGACCCAGTCCCCGCAGCCTGCCCCTTGGTGGGGCAGTACCCCCGGAGGCCAGGAAGGTCTGGGAAAGGCTGGCCAGGGGCAGGGGACCTGCTGGGTCCTGCCCCTGGCCTGTGGGGCCTCTGAGCACAACCGGCCCTCTCCCACTGGAAGACCTCCCCGGCTGCCTCCAAAGTCCTGTTTGCCAACACTCCCACCCGCTGTTCACGCCAGACTTGCACAATGCTCCCAAGCCCGGGAGAAAAGCGCTTCGGGGTGGTGCTCTCTCCGGGCCCTTGCCCCTGAGCCTGGGGGCAAGGCATGGGGAACACACTCCCAGGCCAAGGCAGAACCACATGCCCACGTCTGTTCCTGTCTCCTGCACCGGCAGAGAGCTTGGGGGAGCCAGAGTCTGTCAGGCAGCTGCTGGGTTGGCCGCCTGTGTGGGAAGGGGCAGAGCCGCCCTAGGGGCAAGTTGGGCCTCTTGCTCTCCCTGCTGCCCTGAGGCTGCTGGGACAAAGACGTCTTGGGCATCCAGCCCCTTACTGGTCCCTTCCCTCTGACGAGGCCCTCTGAGCTCCAGCACCTTGCAGTGTGGAGACAGCCCCTGCCAGCAACCTCCTCTCCAAGGAGGCCTCAACCGAGGCCTAGGCCCAGGGGAAAGGCACCAGCGGGGATGAGCCAGGGGAGGCGCCCGAGCATGTCTGGACCCAGTCCCCGCAGCCTGCCCCTTGGTGGGGCAGTACCCCCGGAGGCCAGGAAGGTCTGGGCAAGGCTGGCCAGGGGCAGGGGCCCTGCTGGGTCCTGCCCCTGGCCTGTGGGGCCTCTGAGCACAACCGGCCCTCTCCCACTGGAAGACCTCCCCGGCTGCCTCCAAAGGCCGGTTTGCAAGCGCTCCCGGCCACTGTTACCAGCAGGCCGGCACAATGCTCCTAAGCCCGGAAGAAAAGCGCTTCAGGGTGGTGCTCTCTCTGGGCCCTTGCCCCTGAGCCTGGGGGCAAGGCAGGGTGTCCACACTCCCAGGCCAAGGCAGAACCACATGCACACGTCTGACCTGCCCCCTGCACCGGCAGAGAGCTCGGGGGAGCCAGAGTCTGTCAGGCAGCTGCTGGGCTGACCGCCTGTGTGGGAAGTGGCAGAGCCGACCTAGGGGCAAGTTGGGCCTCTTGCTCTCCCTGCTGCCCTGAGGCTGCTGGGACAAAGAGGTCTTGGGCATCCAGCCCCTTGCTGGTCCCTTCCATCTGACGAGGCCCTCTGAGCTCCAGCACCTTGCAATGTGGAGACAGCCCCTGCCAGCAACCTCCTCTCCAAGGAGGCCTCAACCGAGGCCTAGGCCCAGGGGAAAGGCACCAGCGGGGATGAGCCTGGGGAGGCGCCCGGGCATGTCTGGACCCAGTCCCCGCAGCCTGCCCCTTGGTGGGGCAGTACCCCCGGAGGCCAGGAAGGTCTGGGCAAGGCTGGCCAGGGGCAAGGGCCCTGCTGGGTCCTGCCCCTGGCCTGTGGGGCCTCTGAGCACAACCGGCCCTCTCCCACTGGAAGAACTCCCCAGCTGCCTCCAAAGGCCAGTTTGCCAACACTCCCGCCCGCTGTTCCCGCCAGGCACGCACAATGCTCCCAAGCCCGGGAGAAAAGCACTTCGGGGTGGTGCTCTCCTCGGGCCCTTGCCCCTGAGCCTGGGGGCCAGGCAGTTGGTCCACACTCCCAGACCAAGGCAGAACCACATGCACACGTCTGTTCCTGACCCCTGCACCGGCAGAGAGCTCGGGGGAGCCAGAGTCTGTCAGGCAGCTGCTGGGCTGGCCGCCTGTGTGGGAAGGGGCAGAGCCGACCTAGGGGCAAGTTGGGCCTCTTCCTCTCCCTGCTGCCCTGAGGCTGCTGGGCCAAAGAGGTCTTGGGCATCCAGCCCCTTGCTGGTCCCTTCCCTCTGACGAGGCCCTCTGAGCTCTAGCACCTTGCAGTGTGGAGACAGCCCCTGCCAGCAACATCCTCTCCAAGGAGGCCTCAACCGAGGCCTAGGCCCAGGGGAAAGGCACCAGCGGGGATGAGCCTGGGGAGTCGCCCGGGCATGTCTGGACCCAGTCCCCGCAGCCTGCCCCTTGGTGGGGCAGTACCCCTCGAGGCCAGGAAGATCTGGGCAAGGCTGGCCAGGGGCAGGGGCCCTGCTGGGTCCTGCCCCTGGCCTGTGAGGCCTCTGAGCACAACCGGCCCTCTCCCACTGGAAGACCTCCCCAGCTGCCTCCAAAGTCCTGTTTGCAAACACTCCCGCCCGCTGTTCACGCCAGGCTCGCACAATGCTCCCAAGCCCGGGAGAAAAGCGCTTCGGGGTGGTGCTCTCTCCGGGCCCTTGCCCCTGAGCCTGGGGGCCAGGCAGTGGGTCCACACTCCCAGACCAAGGCAGAACCACATGCACACGTCTGTTCCTGACCCCTGCACCGGCAGAGAGCTCTGGGGAGCCAGAGTCTGTCAGGCAGGTGCTGGGCTGGCCGCCTGTGTGGGAAGGGGCAGAGCCGACCTAGGGGCAAGTTGGGCCTCTTGCTCTCCCTGCTGCCCTGAGGCTGCTGGGCCAAAGAGGTCTTGGGCATCCAGCCCCTTGCTGGTCCCTTCCCTCTGACGAGGCCCTCTGAGCTCCAGCACCTTGCAGTGTGGAGACAGCCCCTGCCAGCAACCTCCTCTCCAAGGAGGCCTCAACCGAGGCCTAGGCACAGGGGAAAGGCACCAGCGGGGATGAGCCTGGGGAGGCGCCCGGGCATGTCTGGACCCAGTCCCCGCAGCCTGCCCCTTGGTGGGGCAGTACCCCCGGAGGCCAGGAAGGTCTGGGAAAGGCTGGCCAGGGGCAGGGGACCTGCTGGGTCCTGCCCCTGGCCTGTGGGGCCTCTGAGCACAACCGGCCCTCTCCCACTGGAAGACGTCCCCGGCTGCCTCCAAAGGCCGGTTTGCAAGCACTCCCGCCCACTGTTCCAACCAAGGGCGCACAACGCTCCCAAGCCCGGGAGAAAATCGCCTCGGGGTGGTGCTCTCTCCGGGCCCTTTCCCCTGAGCCTGTGGGCCAGGCAGGGTGTCCACACTCCCAGGCCAAGGCAGAACGACATGCACACGTCTGTTCCTGCCCCATGCACCGGCAGAGAGCTCGGGGGAGCCAAAGTCTGTCAGGCAGCTGCTGGGCTGGCCGCCTGTGTGGGAAGGGGCAGAGCCGACCTAGGGGCAAGTTGGGCCTCTTGCTCTCCCTGATGCCCTGAGGCTGCTGGGTCAAAGAGATCTTGGGCATCCAGCCCCTTGCTTGTCCCTTCCCTCTGACGAGGCCCTCTGAGCTCCAGCACCTTGCAGTGTGGAGACAGCCCCTGCCAGCAACCTCCTCTCCAAGGAGGCCTCAACCGAGGCCTAGGCCCAGGGGAAAGGCACCAGCGGGGATGAGCCTGGGGAGGCGCCCGGGCATGTCTGGACCCAGTCCCCGCAGCCTGCCCCTTGGTGGGGCAGTACCCCCGGAAGCCAGGAAGGTCTGGGCAAGGCTGGCCACGGGCAGGGGCCCTGCTGGGTCCTGCCCCTGGCCTGTGGGGCCTCTGAGCACAACCGGCCCTCTCCCACTGGAAGACTTCCCCGGCTGCCTCCAAAGGCCGGTTTGCCAACACTCCCGCCCGCTGTTCCCGCCAGGCACGCACAATTCTCCCAAGCCCGGGAGAAAAGCGCTTCGGGGTGGTGCTCTCTCCGGGCCCTTGCCCCTGAGCGTGGGGGCGAAGCAGTGGGTCCACACTCCCAGACCAACGCAGAACCACATGCACACGTCTGTTCCTGACCCCTGCACCGGCAGAGAGCTCGGGGGAGCCAGAGTCTGTCAGGCAGCTGCTGGGCTGGCCGCCTGTGTGGGAAGGGGCAGAGCCGACCTAGGGGCAAGTTGGGCCTCTTCCTCTCCCTGCTGCCCTGAGGCTGCTGGGCCAAAGAGGTCTTGGGCATCCAGCCCCTTGCTGGTCCCTTCCCTCTGACGAGGCCCTCTGAGCTCCAGCACCTTGCAGTGTGGAGACAGCCCCTGCCAGCAACCTCCTCTCCAAGGAGGCCTCAACCGAGGCCTAGGCCCAGGGGAAAGGCACCAGCGGGGATGAGCCTGGGGAGGCGCCCGGCCATGTCTGGACCCAGTCCCCGCAGCCTGCCCCTTGGTGGGGCAGTACCCCCGGAGGCCAGGAGGGTCTGGGCAAGGCTGCCAGGGGCAGGGACACTGCTGGGTCCTGCCCCTGGCCTGTGGGGCTTCTGAGCACAACCGGCACTCTCCCGCTGGAAGACCTCCCCGGCTGCCTCCAAAGGCCGGTTTGCAAGCACTCCCGCCCACTGTTCCCGCCAGGCACGCACAATGCTCCCAAGCCCGGGAGAAAAGCGCTTCGGGGTGGTGCTCTCTCCGGGCCCTTGCCCCTGAGCCTGGGGGACAGGCAGGGGGAACACACTCCCAGGCCAAGGCAGAACGACATGCACACGTCTGTTCCTGCCCCCTACACCGGCAGAGAGTTCGGGGGAGCCAGAGACTGCCAGGCTGCTGCTGGGCTGGCTGCCTGTGTGGGACGGGGTAGAGCCGACCTAGGGGCAAGTTGGGCCTCTTGCTCTCCCTGCTGCCCTGAGGCTGCTGGGTCAAAGAGGTCTTGGGCATCCAGCCCTTTGCTGGTCCTTTCCCTCTGACGAGGCCCTCTGAGCTCCAGCACCTTGCAGTGTGCAGACAGCCCCTGCCGGCAACCTCCTCTCCAAGGAGGCCTCAACCGAGGCCTAGGCCCAGGGGAAAGGCACCAGCGGGGATGAGCCTGGGGAGGCGCCCGGGCATGTCTGGACCCAGGCCCCGCAGCCTGCCCCTTGGTGGGGTAGTACCCCCGGAGGCCAGGAAGGTCTGGGCAAGGCTGCCAGAGGCAGGGACACTGCTGGGTCCTGCCCCTGGCCTGTGGGGCCTCTGAGAACAACTGGCACTCTCCCGCCGGAAGACCTCCCCGGCTGCCTCCAAAGGCTGGTTTGCAAGCACTCAATCCCGCTGTTCACGCCAGCTGCGCACAATGCTCCCAAGCCCGGGAGAAAAGCATTTTGGGGTGGTGCTCACTCCGGGCTTTGGAAGACCTCCCCGGCTGCCTCCAAGGCCGGTTTGCAAGCACTTCTGCCTGCTGTTCCCGCCACCCGCGCACAATGCTCCCAAGCCCGGGAGAAAAGCGTTTCGGGGTGGTGTTCTCTCTGGGCCCAAGAAAGACCTCCCGGGCTGCCCCCAAATGCCGGTTTGCAAGCACTCCCACTCGCTGTTCCCGCCATCCGTGCAAATGCTCCAAGCCCAGGAGAAAAGCCCTTCAGGGTGGTGCTCTCTCCCGGCCCTTGGAAGACCTCCCCGTTTGTCTCCAAAGGCCGGTTTGCAAGCACTCATGCCCTCTGTTCCCGTCAGCCGCGCACAATGCTCCCAAGCCTAGGAGAAAAGCGCTTCGGGGTGGTGCTCTCTCCCGGCCCTTGGAAGACCTCCCCGGCTGCCTCCAAAGGCCGGTTTGCAAGCACTCAATCCCGCTGTTCCCGCCAGCCGCGCACAATGCTCCCAAGCCCGGGAGAAAAGCGCTTCGGGGTGGTGCTCTCTCCTGGCCCTTGGAAGACCTCCCCGGCTGCCTCCAAAGGCTGGTTTTCGAGAACTCCCTCCCGCTGACCCGCCAGCCGCACACAATGCTCCCAAGCCCGGGAGAAAAGCATTTTGGGGTGGTCTCTCTCCGGGCCCTTGGAAGACTCCCCGGCTGCCTCTAAAGGCCGGTTTGCAAGCACTCATGTCCTCTGTTCCCGACAGCCGCGAACAATGCTCCCAATTCCGTGAGAAAAGTGCTTCGGGATGGTGCTCTCTCCGGGCCCTTGGAAGACCTCCCAAGCTGCCTCCGAAGGCCGGTTTGCAAGCACTCCCGCCCGCTGTTCCCGCCAGCCTCGCCCAATGCTCCCAAGACCGGGAGAAAAGCGCTTCGGGGTGGTGTTCTCTCCGTGCCAATGGAGGACCTCCCTGGCTGCCCCCAAAGGCCGGTTTGCAAGCACTCCCACTCGCTGTTCCCGCCAGCCACGCACAATCCTCCAAAACCCCGGAGAAAAGCGCTTCGGGGTGGTGTTCTCTCCGTGCCCATGGAAGACCTCCTGGGGTGCCCCCAAAGGCCGGTTTGCAAGCACTCCCACTCGCTGTTCCCGCCATCCGCGCACAATGCTCCCAAGCCCGGGAGAAAAGCATTTTGGGGTGGTGCTCACACCGGGCCCTGGAAGACCTCCCCGGCTGCCTCCAAAGGATGGTTTTCAAGCACTCCTGCCTGCTGTTCCCGCCACCCGCGCAGAATGCTCCCAAGCGCGGGAGAAAAGCGCTTCGGGGTGGTGCTCTCTACAGGCCCTTGGAAGACCTCCCCGGCTGCCTCCAAAGGCCGGTTTGCAAGGACTCCTTCCTGCTGTTCCCGCCAGCCACGCACAATGCTCCCAAGCCCGGGAGAAAAGCATTTTGGGGTGGTGCTCACTCCGGGCCCTTGGAAGACCTCCCCGGCTGCCTCCAATGGCCAGTTTGCAAGCACTCATGTCCGCTGTTCCCACCAGCCGCGCACAATGCTCCCAAGCCCGGGAGAAAAGCTTTTTGGGGTGGTGCTCACACCGGGCCCTGGAAGACCTCCCCGGCTGCCTCCAAAGGCCAGTTTTCAAGCACTCCTGCCTGCTGTTCCCGCCACCTGCGCACAATGCTCCTAAGCCCGGGAGAAAAGCGCTTCGGGTTGGTGCTCTCTACAGGCCCTTGGAAGACCTCCCCGGCTGCCTCCAAAGGCCGGTTTGCAAGGACTCCTTCCTGCTGTTCCCACCAGCCACGCACAATGCTCCCAAGCCCGGGAGAAAAGTGCTTCGGGGTGGTGATCTCTCCGGGCCCTTGGAAGTCGTCCCCGGCTGCCTCCAAAGGCCGGTTTGCAAGCACTCATGCCCGTTGTTCCCACCAGCCGCGCACAATGCTCCCAAGCCCGGGAGAAAAGCATTTTGGGGTGGTGCTCACTCCGGGCCCTTGGAAGACCTCCCCGGCTGCCTCCAAAGGCCAGTTTGCAAGCAGTCCTGCCTGCTGTTCCCGCCAGCCGCGCACAATGCTCCCAAGCCCGGGAGAAAAGCGCTTTGGGGTGGTGCTCTCTCCGGGCCCTTGGAAGACGTCCCCGGCTGCCTCCAAAGGCCGGTTTGCAAGCACTCATGCCCGTTGTTCCCACCAGCCGCGCACAATGCTCCCAAGCCCGGGAGAAAAGCATTTTGGGGTGGTGCTCACTCCGGGCCCTTGGAAGACCTCCCCGGCTGCCTCCAAAGGCCAGTTTGCAAGCACTCATGCCCGCTGTTCCCGCCAGCCGCGCACAATGCTCCCAAGACCGTGAGAAAAGCGCTTCGGGGTGGTGTTCTCTCAGGGACCATGGAGGACCTCCCCGGCTGCCCCCAAAGGCCGGTTTGCAAGCATTCCCACTCGCTGTTCCCGCCAGGCACACACAATGTTCCAAAACCCCGGAGAAAAGCGCTTCGGGGTGGTGGTCTCTCCGGGCCCCTGCCCCTGAGCCTGGGGGCCAGGCAGGGGATCCACAGTCCCAGGCCAAGGCAGAACCACATGCACACGTCTGTTCCTGCCCCCTCCACCGGCAGAGAGCTGGGGGGAGCCAGAGTCTGTCAGGCAGCTGCTGGGCTGGCCGCCTGTGTGGGAAGGGGCAGAGCCGACCTAGGGGCAAGTTGGGCCTCTTGCTCTCCCTGCTGCCCTGAGGCTGCTGGGCCAAAGAGGTCTTGGGCATCCAGCCCCTTGCTGGTCCCTTCCCTCTGACGAGGCCCTCTGAGCTCCAGCACCTTGCAGTGTGGAGACAGCCCCTGCCAGCAACCTCCTCTCCAAGGAGGCCTCAACCGAGGCCTAGGCCCAGGGGAAAGGCACCAGCGGAGATGAGCCAGTGGAGGCGCACGGGCATGTCTGGACCCAGTCCCCGCAGCCTGCCCCTTGGTGGGGCAGTACCCCCGGAGGCCAGGAAGGTCTGGGCAAGGCTGCGAGGGGCAGGGGCCCTGCTGGGTCGTGCCCCTGGCCTGTGGGGCGTCTGAGCACAACCGGCACTCTCCCGCTGGAAGACCTCCCCGTCTGCCTCCAAAGGCCGGTTTGCAAGCACTCCCGCCCGCTGTTCCCGCCAGGCACGCACAATGCTCCCAAGCCCGGGAGAAAAGCGCTTCGGGGTGGTGCTCTCTCCGGGCCCTTGCCCCTGAGCCTGGGGGCCAGGCAGTTGGAACACACTCCCAGGCCAATGCAGAACGACATGCACACGTCTGTTCCTGCCCCCTACACCGGCAGAGAGCTCGGGGGAGCCAGAGACTGCCAGGCTGCTGCTGGGCTGGCTGCCTGTGTGGGACGGGGCAGAGCCGACCTAGGGGCAAGTTGGGCCTCTTGCTCTCCCTGCTGCCCTGAGGCTGCTGGGTCAAAGAGGTCTTGGGCATCCAGCCCTTTGCTGGTCCCTTCCCTCTGACGAGGCCCTCTGAGCTCCAGCACCTTGCAGTGTGGAGACAGCCCCTGCCAGCAACCTCCTCTCCAAAGAGGCCTCAACCGAGGCCTACGCCCAGGGGAAAAGCACCAGCGGGGATGATCCTGGGGAGGCGCACGGACATGTCTGGAACCAGTCCCCGCAGCCTGCCCCTTGGTGGGGCAGTACCCCCGGAGGCCAGGAAGGTCTGGGCAAGGCTGGCCAGGGGCAGGGGCCCTGCTGGGTCCTGCCCCTGGCCTGTGAGGCCTCTGAGCACAACCGGCCCTCTCCCACTGGAAGACCTCCCCAGCTGCCTCCAAAGTCCTGTTTGCAAACACTCCCGCCCGCTGTTCACGCCAGGCTCGCACAATGCTCCCAAGCCCGGGAGAAAAACGCTTCGGGGTGGTGCTCTCTCCGGGCCCTTGCCCCTGAGCCTGGGGGCCAGGCAGTGGGTCCACACTCCCAGACCAAGGCAGAACCACATGCACACGTCTGTTCCTGACCCCTGCACCGGCAGAGAGCTCTGGGGAGCCAGAGTCTGTCAGGCAGGTGCTGGGCTGGCCGCCTGTGTGGGAAGGGGCAGAGCCGACCTAGGGGCATGTTGGGCCTCTTGCTCTCCCTGCTGCCCTGAGGCTGCTGGGCCAAAGAGGTCTTGGGCATCCAGCCCCTTGCTGGTCCCTTCCCTCTGACGAGGCCCTCTGAGCTCCAGCACCTTGCAGTGTGGAGACAGCCCCTGCCAGCAACCTCCTCTCCAAGGAGGCCTCAACCGAGGCCTAGGCACAGGGGAAAGGCACCAGCGGGGATGAGCCTGGGGAGGCGCCCGGGCATGTCTGGACCCAGTCCCCGCAGCCTGCCCCTTGGTGGGGCAGTACCCCCGGAGGCCAGGAGGGTCTGGGCAAGGCTGCCAGGGGCAGGGACACTGCTGGGTCCTGCCCCTGGCCTGTGGGGCGTCTGAGCACAACCGGCACTCTCCCGCTGGAAGACCTCCCCGGCTGCCTCCAAAGGCCGGTTTGCAAGCACTCCCGCCCGCTGTTCCCGCCAGGCACGCACAATGCTCCCAAGCCCGGGAGAAAAGCGCTTCGGGGTGGTGCTCTCTCCGGGCCCTTGCCCCTGAGCCTGGGGGACAGGCAGGGGGAACACACTCCCAGGCCAAGGCAGAACGACATGCACACGTCTGTTCCTGCCCCCTACACCGGCAGAGAGTTCGGGGGAGCCAGAGACTGCCAGGCTGCTGCTGGGCTGGCTGCCTGTGTGGGACGGGGTAGAGCCGACCTAGGGGCAAGTTGGCCTCTTGCTCTCCCTGCTGCCCTGAGGCTGCTGGGTCAAAGAGGTCTTGGGCATCCAGCCCTTTGCTGGTCCTTTCCCTCTGACGAGGCCCTCTGAGCTCCAGCACCTTGCAGTGTGCAGACAGCCCCTGCCGGCAACCTCCTCTCCAAGGAGGCCTCAACCGAGGCCTAGGCCCAGGGGAAAGGCACCAGCGGGGATGAGCCTGGGGAGGCGCCCGGGCATGTCTGGACCCAGTCCCCGCAGCCTGCCCCTTGGTGGGGTAGTACCCCCGGAGGCCAGGAAGGTCTGGGCAAGGCTGCCAGAGGCAGGGACACTGCTGGGTCCTGCCCCTGGCCTGTGGGGCCTCTGAGAACAACTGGCACTCTCCCGCTGGAAGACCTCCCCGGCTGCCTCCAAAGGCTGGTTTGCAAGCACTCAATCCCGCTGTTCACGCCAGCTGCGCACAATGCTCCCAAGCCCGGGAGAAAAGCATTTTGGGGTGGTGCTCACTCCGGGCTTTGGAAGACCTCCCCGGCTGCCTCCAAGGCCGGTTTGCAAGCACTTCTGCCTGCTGTTCCCGCCACCCGCGCACAATGCTCCCAAGCCCGGGAGAAAAGCGTTTCGGGGTGGTGTTCTCTCTGGGCCCAAGAAAGACCTCCCGGGCTGCCCCCAAATGCCGGTTTGCAAGCACTCCCACTCGCTGTTCCCGCCATCCGTGCAAATGCTCCAAGCCCAGGAGAAAAGCCCTTCAGGGTGGTGCTCTCTCCCGGCCCTTGGAAGACCTCCCCGTTTGTCTCCAAAGGCCGGTTTGCAAGCACTCATGCCCGCTGTTCCCGCCAGCCGCGCACAATGCTCCCAAGCCTAGGAGAAAAGCGCTTCGGGGTGGTGCTCTCTCCCGGCCCTTGGAAGACCTCCCCGGCTGCCTCCAAAGGCCGGTTTGCAAGCACTCAATCCCGCTGTTCCCGCCAGCCGCGCACAATGCTCCCAAGCCCGGGAGAAAAGCGCTTCAGGGTGGTGCTCTCTCCTGGCCCTTGGAAGACCTCCCCGGCTGCCTCCAAAGGCTGGTTTTCGAGAACTCCCTCCCGCTGACCCGCCAGCCGCACACAATGCTCCCAAGCCCGGGAGAAAAGCATTTTGGGGTGGTCTCTCTCCGGGCCCTTGGAAGACTCCCCGGCTGCCTCTAAAGGCCGGTTTGCAAGCACTCATGTCCTCTGTTCCCGACAGCCGCGAACAATGCTCCCAATTCCGTGAGAAAAGTGCTTCGGGATGGTGCTCTCTCCGGGCCCTTGGAAGACCTCCCAAGCTGCCTCCAAAGGCCGGTTTGCAAGCACTCCCGCCCGCTGTTCCCGCCAGCCTCGCACAATGCTCCCAAGACCGGGAGAAAAGCGCTTCGGGGTGGTGTTCTCTCCGTGCCAATGGAGGACCTCCCTGGCTGCCCCCAAAGGCCGGTTTGCAAGCACTCCTGCCTGCTGTTCCCGCCACGCGCGCACAATGCTCCCAAGCCCGGAAGAAAAGCATTTTGTGGTAGTGTTCTCTCCGGGCGCTTGGAAGACCTCCCGGGCGGCCTCCAAAGGCCGGTTTGCAAGCACTCATGTCCGCTGTTCCCGACAGCCGCACACAATGCTCCCAAGCCCGGGAGAAAAGCATTTTGGGGTGGTGATCAGTCCGGGCCCTTGGAAGACCTCCCCGGCTGCCTCCAAAGGACAGTTTGCAAGAACTCATGCCCGCTGTTCCCGCCAGGCACGCACAATGCTCCCAAGCCCGGGAGAAAAGCGCTTCGGGGTGGTGCTCTCACCGGTCCCTTGCCCCTGAGCCTGGGGGCAATGCAGGGGGAACACACTCCCAGGCCAAGGCAGAACCACATGCAAACGTCTGTTCCTGGTCCCTGCACCGGCAGAGAGCTCGGGGGAGCCAGAGTATGCCAGGCAGCTGCTGGGTTGGCGGCCTGTGTGGAAAGGGGCAGAGCCGACCTAGGGGCAAGTTGGGCCTCTTGCTCTCCCTGCTGCCCTGAGGCTGCTGGGCCAAAGAGGTCTTGGGCATCCAGCCCCTTGCTGGTCCCTTCCCTCTGATGAGGCCCTCTGAGCTCCAGCACCTTGCAGTGTGGAGACAGCCCCTGCCAGCAACCTCCTCTCCAAGGCGGCCTCAACCGAGGCCTAGGCCCAGGGGAAAGGCACCAGCGGGGATGAGCCTGGGGAGGCGCCCGGGCATGTCTGGACCCAGTCCCCGCAGCCTGCCCCTTGGTAGGGCAGTACCCCCGGAGGCCAGGAAGGTCTGGGCAAGGCTGCCAGGGGCAGGGACACTGCTGGGTCCTGCCCCTGGCCTGTGGGGCGTCTGAGCACAACCAGCACCCTCCCGCTGGAAGACCTCCCCGTCTGCCTCCAAAGGCCTGTTTGCAAGCACTCCCACCCGCTGTTCCCGCCAGGCACGCACAATGCTCCCAAGCCCGGGAGAAAAGCGCTTCAGGGTGGTGCTCTCCTCGGGCCCTTGCCCCTGAGCCTGGGGGCCAGGCAGGTGGAACACACTCCCAGGCCAAGGGAGAACGACATGCACACGTCTGTTCCTGCCCCCTACACCGGCAGAGAGCTCGGGGGAGCCAGAGTCTGTCAGGCAGGTGCTGGGCTGGCCGCCTGTGTGGGAAGTGGCAGAGCCGACCTAGGGGCATGTTGGGCCTCTGCTCTCCCTGCTGCCCTGAGGCTGCTGGGCCAAAGAGGTCTTGGGCATCCAGCCCCTTGCTGGTCCCTTCCCTCTGACGAGGCCCTCTGAGCTCCAGCACCTTGCAGTGTGGAGACAGCCCCTGCCAGCAACCTCCTCTCCAAGGAGGCCTCAACCGAGGCCTAGCCCCAGGGGAAAGGCACCAGCTGGGAAGAGCCTGGGGAGGCGCCCGGGCATGTCTGGACCCAGTCCCCGCAGCCTGCCCCTTGGTGAGGCAGTACCCCCGGAGGCCAGGAAGGTCTGGGCAAGGCTGGTCAGGGGCAGGGGCCCTGCTGGGCCCTGCCCCTGGCCTGTGGGGCCTCTGAGCACAACCGGCCCTCTCCCACTGGAAGACATCCCCGGGTGCCTCCAAAGGCCGGTTTGCCAACACTCCCGCCCGCTGTTCCCGCCAGGCACGCACAATTCTCCCAAGCCCGGGAGAAAAGCGCTTCGGGGTGGTGCTCTCTCCGGGCCCTTGCCCATGAGCCTGGGGGCAAGGCAGGGAGAACACACTCCCAGGCCAAGGCAGAACCACATGCCCACGTCTGTTCCTGTCCCCTGCACCGGCAGAGAGCTTGGGGGAGCCAGAGTCTGTCAGGCAGCTGCTGGGTTGGCCGCCTGTGTGGGAAGGGGCAGAGCCGAATAGGGGCAAGTTGGGCCTCTTGTTCTCCCTGCTGCCCTGAGGCTGCTGGGCCAAAGATGTCTTGGGCATCCAGCCCTTTACTGGTCCCTTCTCTCTGACGAGGCTCTCTGAGCTGCAGCACCTTGCAGTGTGGAGACAGCCCCTGCCAGCAACCTCCTCTCCAAGGAGGCCTCAACCGAGGCCTAGGCCCAGGGGAAAGGCACCAGCGGGGATGAGCCAGGGGAGGCGCCCGAGCATGTCTGGACCCAGTCCCCGCAGCCTGCCCCTTGGTGGGGCAGTACCCCCGGAGGCCAGGAAGGTCTGGGTAAGGCTGGCCAGGGGCAGGGGCCCTGCTGGGTCCTGCCCCTGGCCTGTGGGGCCTCTGAGCACAACCGGCCCTCTCCCACTGGAAGACGTCCCCGGCTGCCTCCAAAGGCCGGTTTGCAAGCGCTCCCGCCCACTGTTCCCAGCAGGCCTGCACAATGCTCCTAAGCCCGGGAGAAAAGCGCTTCGGGGTGGTGCTCTCTCCGGGCCCTTGCCCCTGAGCCTGGGGGCAAGGCAGGGTGTCCACACTCCCAGGCCAAGGCAGAACCACATGCACACGTCTGATCTGCCCCCTGCACCGGCAGAGAGCTCGGGGGAGCCAGAGTCTGTCAGGCAGCTGCTGGGCTCGCCGCCTGTGTGGGAAGGGGCAGAGCCGACCTAGGGGCAAGTTGGGCCTCTTGCTCTCCCTGCTGCCCTGAGGCTGCTGGGCCAAAGAGGTCTTGGGCATCCAGCCCCTTGCTGGTCCCTTCCCTCTGATGAGGCCCTCTGAGCTCCAGCACCTTGCAGTGTGGAGACAGCCCCTGCCAGCAACCTCCTCTCCAAGGAGGCCTCAACCGAGGCCTAGGCCCAGGGGAAAGGCACCAGCGGGGATGAGCCTGGGGAGGCGCCCGGGCATGACTGGACCCAGTCCCGCAGCCTGCCCCTTGGTGGGGCAGTACCCCCGGAGGCCAGGAAGGTCTGGGCAAGGCTGGCCAGGGGCAGGGGCCCTGCTGGGTCCTGTCTCTGGCCTGTAGGGCCTCTGAGCACAACCGGCCCTCTCCCACTGGAAGACCTCCCCGGCTGCCTCCAAAGGCCAGTTTGCCAACACTCCTGCCCGCTATTCCCGCCAGGCACGCACAATGCTCCCAAGCCCAGGAGAAAAGCGCGTCGGGGTGGTGGTCTCTCCGGGCCCCTGCCCGTGAGCCTGGGGGCCAGGCAGGGGATCCACAGTCCCAGGCCAAGGCAGAACCACATGCACACGTCTGTTCCTGCCCCCTCCACCGGCAGAGAGCTGGGGGGAGCCTGAGTCTCTCAGGCAGCTGCTGGGCTGGCCGCCTGTGTGGGAATGGGCAGAGCCGAACTAGGGGCAAGTTGGGCCTCTTGCTCTCCCTGCTGCCCTGAGGCTGCTGGGCCAAAGAGGTCTTGGGCATCCAGCCCCTTGCTGGTCCCTTCCCTCTGACGAGGCCCTCTGAGCTCAAGCACATTGCAGTGTGGAGACAGCCCCTGCCAGCAACCTCCTCTCCAAGGAGGCCTCAACCGAGGCCTAGGCCCAGGGGAAAGGCACCAGCGGGGATGAGCCAGTGGAGGCGCACGGGCATGTCTGGACCCAGTCCCCGCAGCCTGCCCCTTGGTGGGGCAGTACCCCCGGAGGCCAGGAAGGTCTGGGCAAGGCTGGCCAGGGGCAGGGGCCCTGCTGGGTCCTGCCCCTGGCCTGTGGGGCCTCTGAGCACAACCGGCCCTCTCCCACTGGAAGACCTCCCCGGCTGCCTCCAAAGGCCGGTTTGCCAACACTCCCGCCCGCTGTTCCCGCCAGGCACGCACAATGCTCCCAAGCCCGGGAGAAAAGCGCTTCGGGGTGTTGCTCTCTCCGGGCCCTTGCCCCTGAGCCTGGGGTCCAGGCAGTGTGTTCACACTCCCAGACCAAGGCAGAACCACATGCACACGTCTGTTCCTGACCCCTGCACCGGCAGAGCGCTCGGGGGAGCCACAGTCTGTCAGGCAGCTGCTGGGTTGGCTGCCTGTGTGGGAAGGGGCAGAGCCGACCTAGGGGCAAGTTGGGCCTCTTCCTCTCCCTGCTGCCCTGAGGCTGCTGGGCCAAAGAGGTCTTGGGCATCCAGCCCCTTGCTGGTCCCTTCCCGCTGACGAGGCCCTCTGAGCTCCAGCACCTTGCAGTGTGGAGACAGCCCCTGCCAGCAACCTCCTCTCCAAGGAGGCCTCAACCGAGGCCTAGGACCAGGGGAAAGGCACCAGCGGGGATGAGCCTGGGGAGGCGCCCGGGCATGTCTGGACCCAGTCCCCGCAGCCTGCCCCTTGGTGGGATAGTAACCCCGGAGTCCAGGAGGGTCTGGGCAAGGCTGCCAGGGGCAGGGACACTGCTGGGTCCTGCCCCTGGCCTGTGGGGCGTCTGAGCACAACCGGCACTCTCCCGCTGGAAGACCTCCCTGGCTGCCTCCAAAGGCCGGTTTGCAAGCACTCCCGCCCGCTGTTCCCGCCAGGCACGCACAATGCTACCAAGCGCGAGAGAAAAGCGCTTCGAGGTGGTGCTCTCTCCGGACCCTTGCCCCTGAGCCTGGGGGACAGGCAGGGGGAACACACTCCCAGGCCAAGGCAGAACGACATGCACACGTCTGTTCCTGCCCCCTACACAGGCAGAGAGATCGGGGGAGCCAGAGACTGCCAGGCTGCTGCTGGGCTGGCTGCCTGTCTGGGACGGGGCAGAGCCGACCTAGGGGCAAGTTGGGCCTCTTGCTCTCCCTGCTGCCCTGAGGCTGCTGGGTCAAAGAGGTCTTGGGCATCCAGCCCTTTGCTGGTCCCTTCCCTCTGACGAGGCCCTCTGAGCTCCAGCACCTTGCAGTGTGGAGACAGCCCCTGCCAGCAACCTCCTCTCCAAAGAGGCCTCAACCGAGGCCTACGCCCAGGGGAAAGGCACCCGCGGGGATGATCCTGGGGAGGCGCACGGACATGTCTGGACCCAGTCACCGCAGCCTGCCCCTTGGTGGGGCAGTACCCCCGGAGGCCAGGAAGGTCTGGGCAAGGCTGGCCAGGGGCAGGGGCCCTGCTGGGTCCTGCCCCTGGCCTGTGGGGCCTCTGAGCCCAACCGGCCCTCTCCCACTGGAAGACCTCCCCGGCTGCCTCCAAAGGCCGGTTTGCAAGCGCTCCCGCCCACTGTTCCCAGCAGGCGTGGACAATGCTCCCAAGCCCGGGAGAAAAGCGCTTCAGGGTGGTGTTCTCTCTGGGCCCTTGCCCCTGAGCATGGGGGCAAGGCAGGGTGTCCACACTCCCAGGCCAAGGCAGAACCACATGCACACGTCTGATCTGCGCCCTGCACCGGCAGAGAGCTCGGGGGAGCCAGAGTCTGTCAGGCAGCTGCTGGGCTGGCCGCCTGTGTGGGAAGGGGCAGAGCCGACCTAGGGGCAAGTTGGGCCTCTTGCTCTCCCTGCTGCCCTGAGGCTGCTGGGCCAAAGAGGTCTTGGCCATCCAGCCCCTTGCTGGTCCCTTCCCTCTGACGAGGCCCTCTGAGCTCCAGCACCTTGCAGTGTGGAGACAGCCCCTGCCAGCAACCTCCTCTCCAAGGAGGCCTCAACCGAGGCCTAGGCCCAGGGGAAAGGCACCAGCGGGGATGAGCCTGGGGAGGCGCCCGGGCATGACTGGACCCAGGCCCGCAGCCTGCCCCTTGGTGGGGCTGTACCCCCGGAGGCCAGGAAGGTCTGGGCAAGGCTGGCCAGGGGCAGGGGCCCTGCTGGGTCCTGCCCCTGGGCTGTGGGGCCTCTGAGCACAACCGGCCCTCTCCCACTGGAAGACCTCCCCGGCTGCCTCCAAAGGCCGGTTTGCCAACACTCCCGCCCGCTGTTCTCGCCAGGCACGCACAATTCTCCCAAGCCCGGGAGAAAAGCGCTTCGGTGTGTTGCTCTCTCCGGGCCCTTGCCCCTGAGTGTGGGGGCCAGGCAGTGGTTCCACACTCCCAGACCAAGGCAGAACCACATGCACACGTCTGTTCCTGACCCCTGCACCGGCAGAGAGCTCGGGGGAGCCAGAGTCTGTCAGGCAGCTGCTGGGCTGGCCGCCTGTGTGGGAAGGGGCAGAGCCGACCTAGGGGCAAGTTGGGCCTCTTCCTCTCCCTGCTGCCCTGAGGCTGCTGGGCCAAAGAGGTCTTGGGCATCCAGCCCCTTGCTGGTCCCTTCCCTCTGACGAGGCCCTCTGAGCTCCAGCACCTTGCAGTGTGGAGACAGCCCCTGCCAGCAACCTCCTCTCCAAGGAGGCCTCAACCGAGGCCTAGGCCCAGGGGAAAGGCACCAGCGGGGATGAGCCAGTGGAGGCGCAAGGGCATGTCTGGACCCAGTCCCCGCAGCCTGCCCCTTGGTGGGGCAGTACCCCCGGAGGCCAGGAAGGTCTGGGCAAGGCTGCCAGGGGCAGGGACACTGCTGGGTCCTTCCCCTGGCCTGTGGGGCGTCTGAGCACAACCGGCACTCTCCCGCTGGAAGACCTCCCCGTCTGCCTCCAAAGGCCGGTTGACAAGCGCTCCCGACCACTGTTCCCAGCAGGCGTGCACAATGCTCCCAAGCCCGGGAGAAAAGCGCTTCGGGGTGGTGCTCTCTCCGGGCCCTTGCCCCTGAGCCTGGGGGCAAGGCAGGGTGTCCACACTCCCAGGCCAAGGCAGAACCACATGCACACGTCTGATCTGCCCCCTGCACCGGCAGAGAGCTCGGGGGAGCCAGAGTCTGTCAGGCAGCTGCTGGGCTGGCCGCCTGTGTGGGAAGGGGCAGAGCCGACCTAGGGGCAAGTTGGGCCTCTTGCTCTCCCTGCTGCCCTGAGGCTGCTGGGCCAAAGAGGTCTTGGGCATCCAGCCCCTTGCTTGTCCCTTCCCTCTGACGAGGCCCTCTGAGCTCCAGCACCTTGCAGTGTGGAGACAGCACCTGCCAGCAATCTCCTCTCCAAGGAGGCCTCAACCGAGGCCTAGGCCCAGGGAAAAGGCACCAGCGGGGTTGAGCCAGGGGAGGCGCCCGGGCATGTCTGGACCCTGTCCCCGCAGCCTGCCCCTTGGTGGGGCAGTACCCCCGGAGGCCAGGAAGGTCTGGGCAAGGCTGGCCAGGGGCAGGGGCCCTGCTGGGTCCTGCCCCTGGCCTGTGGGGCCTCTGAGCACAACCGGCCCTTGCCCACTGGAAGACCTCCCCGGCTGCCTCCAAAGGCCGGTTTGCAAGCCCTCCCGCCCACTGTTCCCGCCAGGCGCGCACAATGCTCCCAAGCCCGGGAGAAAAGCGCTTCGGGGTGGTGGTCTCTCCGGGCCCCTGCCCCTGAGCCTGGGGGCCAGGCAGGGGATCCACAGTCCCAGGCCAAGGCAGAACCACATGCACACGTCTGTTCCTGCCCCCTCCACCGGCAGAGAGCTGGGGGAGCCAGAGTCTGTCAGGCAGCTGCTGGGCTGGCCGTCTGTGTGGGAAGGGGCAGAGCCGACCTAGGGGCAAGTTGGGCCTCTTGCTCTCCCTGCTGCCCTGAGGCTGCTGGGCCAAAGAGGTCTTGGGCATCCAGCCCCTTGCTGGTCCCTTCCCTCTGACGAGGCCCTCTGAGCTCCAGCACCTTGCAGTGTGGAGACAGCCCCTGCCAGCAACCTCCTCTCCAAGGAGGCCTCAACCGAGGCCTAGGCCCAGGGGAAAGGCACCAGCGGGGATGAGCCAGTGGAGGCGCACGGGCATGTCTGGACCCAGTCCCCGCAGCCTGTCTCTTGGTGAGGCAGTACCCCCGGAGGCCAGGAAGGTCTGGGCAAGGCTGGACAGGGGCAGGGGCCCTGCTGGGTCCTGCCCCTGGGCTGTGGGGCCTCTGAGCACAACCGGCCCTCTCCCACTGGAAGACCTCCCCGGCTGCCTCCAAAGGCCAGTTTGCCAACACTCTCGCCCGCTGTTCCCGCCAGGCACGCACAATGCTCCCAAGCCCGGGAGAAAAGCGCTTCGGGGTGTTGCCCTCTCCGGACCCTTGCCCCTGAGCCTGGGGTCCAGGCAGTGGGGCCACACTCCCAGACCAAGGCAGAACCACATGCACTCGTCTGTTCCTGACCCCTGCACCGACAGAGAGCTCGGGGGAGCCAGAGTCTGTCAGGCAGCTGCTGGGTTGGCTGCCTGTGTGGGAAGGGGCAGAGCCGACCTAGGGGCAAGTTGGGCCTCTTCCTCTCCCTGCTGCCCTGAGGCTGCTGGGCCAAAGACGTCTTGGGCATCCAGCCCCTTACTGGTCCCTTCCCTCTGACGAGGCCCTCTGAGCTCCAGCACCTTGCAGTGTGGAGACAGCCCCTGCCAGCAACCTCCTCTCCAAGGAGGCCTCAACCGAGGCCTAGGCCCAGGGGAAAGGCACCAGCGGGGATGAGCCAGTGGAGGCGCAAGGGCATGTCTGGACCCAGTCCCCGCAGCCTGCCCCTTGGTGGGGCAGTACCCCCGGAGGCCAGGAAGGTCTGGGCAAGGCTGCGAGGGGCAGGGGCCCTGCTGGGTCGTGCCACTGGCCTGTGGGGCGTCTGAGCACAACCGGCACTCTCCCGCTGGAAGACCTCCCCGTCTGCCTCCAAAGGCCGGTTTGCAAGCACTCCCGCCCGCTGTTCCCGCCAGGCAGGCACAATGCTCCCAAGCCCGGGAGAAAAGCGCTTCGGGGTGGTGCTCTCCTCGGGCCCTTGCCCCTGAGCCTGGGGGCCAGGCAGTTGGAACACACTCCCAGGCCAAGGCAGAACGACATGCACACGTCTGTTCCTGCCCCCTAAACCGGCAGAGAGCTCGGGGGAGCCAGAGACTGCCAGGCTGCTGCTGGGCTGGCTGCCTGTGTGGGACGGGGCAGAGCCGACCTAGGGGCAAGTTGGGCCTCTTGCTCTCCCTGCTGCCCTGAGGCTGCTGGGTCAAAGAGGTCTTGGGCATCCAGCCCTTTGCTGGTCCCTTCCCTCTGACGAGGCCCTCTGAGCTCCAGCACCTTGCAGTGTGGAGACAGCCCCTGCCAGCAACCTCCTCTCCAAAGAGGCCTCAACCGAGGCCTACGCCCAGGGGAAAAGCACCAGCGGGGATGATCCTGGGGAGGCGCACGGACATGTCTGGACCCAGTCCCCGCAGCCTGCCCCTTGGTGGGGCAGTACCCCCGGAGGCCAGGAAGGTCTGGGCAAGGCTGGCCAGGGGCAGGGGCCCTGCTGTGTCCTGCCCCTGGCCTGTGGGGCCTCTGAGCACAACCGGCCCTCTCCCACTGGAAGACCTCCCCGGCTGCCTCCAAAGTCCTCTTTGCAAACACTCCCGCCCGCTGTTCACGCCAGGCTCGCACAATGCTCCCAAGCCCGGGAGAAAAGCGCTTCGGGGTGGTGCTCTCTCCGGGCCCTTGCCCCTGAGCCTGGGGGCCAGGCAGTGGGTCCACACTCCCAGATCAAGGCAGAACCACATGCACACGTCTGTTCCTGACCCCTGCACCGGCAGAGAGCTCGGGGGAGCCAGAGTCTGTCAGGCAGGTGCTGGGCTGGCCGCCTGTGTGGGAAGGGGCAGAGCCGACCTAGGGGCAAGTTGGGCCTCTTCCTCTCCCTGCTGCCCTGAGGCTGCTGGGCCAAAGAGGTCTTGGGCATCCAGCCCCTTGCTGGTCCCTTCCCTCTGACGAGGCCCTCTGAGCTCCAGCACCTTGCATTGTGGAGACAGCCCCTGCCAGCAACCTCCTCTCCAATGAGGCCTCAACCGAGGCCTAGGCCCAGGGGAAAGGCACCAGCGGGGATGAGCCTGGGGAGGCACACGGGCATGTCTGGACCCAGTCCCCGCAGCCTGCCCCTTGGTGGGGCAGTACCCCCGGAGGCCAGGAAGGTCTGGGCAAGGCTGCCAGGGGCAGGGACAGCGCTGGGTCCTGCCCCTGGCCTGTGGGACGTCTGAGCACAACCGGCACTCTCCCGCTGGAAGACCTCCCCGTCTGCCTCCAAAGGCCGGTTTGCAAGCACTCCCGCCCGCTGTTCCCGCCAGGCACGCACAATGCTCCCAAGCCCGGTAGAAAAGCGCTTCGGGGTGATGCTCTCTCCGGGCCCTTGCCCCTGAGCCTGGGGGCCAGGCAGGGGATCCACAGTCCCAGGCCAAGGCAGAACCACATGCACACGTCTGTTCCTGCCCCCTCCACCGGCAGAGAGCTGGGGGGAGCCAGAGTCGGTCAGGCAGCTGCTGGGCTGGCCGCCTGTGTGGGAAGGGGCAGAGCCGACCTAGGGGCAAGTTGGGCCTCTTGCTCTCCCTGCTGCCCTGAGGCTGCTGGGCCAAAGAGGTCTTGGGCATCCAGCCCCTTGCTGGTCCCTTCCCTCTGACGAGGCCCTCTGAGCTCCAGCACCTTGCAGTGTGGAGACAGCCCCTGCCAGCAACCTCCTCTCCAAGGAGGCCTCAACCGAGGCCTAGGCCCAGGGGAAAGGCACCAGCGGGGATGAGCCAGTGGAGGCGCACGGGCATGTCTGGACCCAGTCCCCGCAGCCTGCCTCTTGGTGGGGCAGTACCCCCGGAGGCCAGGAAGGTCTGGGCAAGGCTGGACAGGGGCAGGGGCCCTGCTGGGTCCTGCCCCTGGGCTGTGGGGCCTCTGAGCACAACCGGCCCTCTCCCACTGGAAGACCTCCCCGGCTGCCTCCAAAGGCCGGTTTGCCAACACTCCCGCCCGCTGTTCCCGCCAGGCACGCACAATGCTCCCAAGCCCGGGAGAAAAGCGCTTCGGGGTGTTGCCCTCTCCGGACCCTTGCCCCTGAGCCTGGGGTCCAGGCAGTGGGTCCACACTCCCAGACCAAGGCAGAACCACATGCACTCGTCTGTTCCTGACCCCTGCACCGACAGAGAGCTCGGGGGAGCCAGAGTCTGTCAGGCAGCTGCTGGGTTGGCTGCCTGTGTGGGAAGGGGCAGAGCCGACCTAGGGGCAAGTTGGGCCTCTTCCTCTCCCTGCTGCCCTGAGGCTGCTGGGCCAAAGACGTCTTGGGCATCCAGCCCCTTACTGGTCCCTTCCCTCTGACGAGGCCCTCTGAGCTCCAGCACCTTGCAGTGTGGAGACAGCCCCTGCCAGCAACCTCCTCTCCAAGGAGGCCTCAACCGAGGTCTAGGCCCAGGGGAAAGGCACCAGCGGGGATGAGCCAGTGGAGGCGCAAGGGCATGTCTGGACCCAGTCCCCGCAGCCTGCCCCTTGGTGGGGCAGTACCCCCGGAGGCCAGGAAGGTCTGGGCAAGGCTGCGAGGGGCAGGGGCCCTGCTGGGTCGTGCCACTGGCCTGTGGGGCGTCTGAGCACAACCGGCACTCTCCCGCTGGAAGACCTCCCCGTCTGCCTCCAAAGGCCGGTTTGCAAGCACTCCCGCCCGCTGTTCCCGCCAGGCAGGCACAATGCTCCCAAGCCCGGGAGAAAAGCGCTTCGGGGTGGTGCTCTCCTCGGGCCCTTGCCCCTGAGCCTGGGGGCCAGGCAGTTGGAACACACTCCCAGGCCAAGGCAGAACGACATGCACACGTCTGTTCCTGCCCCCTAAACCGGCAGAGAGCTCGGGGGAGCCAGAGACTGCCAGGCTGCTGCTGGGCTGGCTGCCTGTGTGGGACGGGGCAGAGCCGACCTAGGGGCAAGTTGGGCCTCTTGCTCTCCCTGCTGCCCTGAGGCTGCTGGGTCAAAGAGGTCTTGGGCATCCAGCCCTTTGCTGGTCCCTTCCCTCTGACGAGGCCCTCTGAGCTCCAGCACCTTGCAGTGTGGAGACAGCCCCTGCCAGCAACCTCCTCTCCAAAGAGGCCTCAACCGAGGCCTACGCCCAGGGGAAAAGCACCAGCGGGGATGATCCTGGGGAGGCGCACGGACATGTCTGGACCCAGTCCCCGCAGCCTGCCCCTTGGTGGGGCAGTACCCCCGGAGGCCAGGAAGGTCTGGGCAAGGCTGGCCAGGGGCAGGGGCCCTGCTGTGTCCTGCCCCTGGCCTGTGGGGCCTCTGAGCACAACCGGCCCTCTCCCACTGGAAGACCTCCCCGGCTGCCTCCAAAGTCCTCTTTGCAAACACTCCCGCCCGCTGTTCACGCCAGGCTCGCACAATGCTCCCAAGCCCGGGAGAAAAGCGCTTCGGGGTGGTGCTCTCTCCGGGCCCTTGCCCCTGAGCCTGGGGGCCAGGCAGTGGGTCCACACTCCCAGATCAAGGCAGAACCACATGCACACGTCTGTTCCTGACCCCTGCACCGGCAGAGAGCTCGGGGGAGCCAGAGTCTGTCAGGCAGGTGCTGGGCTGGCCGCCTGTGTGGGAAGGGGCAGAGCCGACCTAGGGGCAAGTTGGGCCTCTTCCTCTCCCTGCTGCCCTGAGGCTGCTGGGCCAAAGAGGTCTTGGGCATCCAGCCCCTTGCTGGTCCCTTCCCTCTGACGAGGCCCTCTGAGCTCCAGCACCTTGCATTGTGGAGACAGCCCCTGCCAGCAACCTCCTCTCCAATGAGGCCTCAACCGAGGCCTAGGCCCAGGGGAAAGGCACCAGCGGGGATGAGCCTGGGGAGGCACACGGGCATGTCTGGACCCAGTCCCCGCAGCCTGCCCCTTGGTGGGGCAGTACCCCCGGAGGCCAGGAAGGTCTGGGCAAGGCTGCCAGGGGCAGGGACAGCGCTGGGTCCTGCCCCTGGCCTGTGGGACGTCTGAGCACAACCGGCACTCTCCCGCTGGAAGACCTCCCCGTCTGCCTCCAAAGGCCGGTTTGCAAGCACTCCCGCCCGCTGTTCCCGCCAGGCACGCACAATGCTCCCAAGCCCGGTAGAAAAGCGCTTCGGGGTGATGCTCTCTCCGGGCCCTTGCCCCTGAGCCTGCGGGCCAGGCAGGGGGAACACACTCCCAGGCCAAGACAGAACGACATGAACTCGTCTGTTCCTGCCCCCTACACCGGCAGAGAGCTCGGGGGAGCCAGAGTCTCTCAGGCAGGTGCTGGGCTGGCCGCCTGTGTGGGAAGGGGCAGAGCCGACCTAGGGGCAAGTTGGGCCTCTTGCTCTCCCTGCTGCCCTGAGGTTGCTGGGCCAAAGAGATCTTGGGCATCCAGCCCTTTGCTGGTCCCTTCCCTCTGACGAGGCCCTCTGAGCTCCAGCACCTTGCAGTGTGGAGACAGCACCTGCCAGCAATCTCCTCTCCAAGGAGGCCTCAACCGAGGCCTAGGCCCAGGGGAAAGGCACCAGCGGGGATGAGCCTGGGGAGGCGCCCGGGCATGTCTGGACCCAGTCCCCGCAGCCTGCCCCTTGGTGGGGCAGTACCCCTGGAGGCCAGGAAGGTCTGGGCAAGGCTGACCAGGGGCAGGGGACCTGCTGGGTCCTGCCCCTGGCCTGTGGGGCCTCTGAGCACAACCGGCCCTCTCCCACTGGAAGACCTCCCCGGCTGCCTCCAAAGGCCGTTTTGCACGCACTCCCGCCCACTGTTCCCACCAAGCGCGCACAATGCTCCCATCCCGGGAGAAAAGCGCTTCGGGGTGGTGCTCTCTCCGGGCCCTTGCCCCTGAGACTGGGGGCCAGGCAGGGGGTCCACACTCCCAGGCCAAGGCAGAACCACATGCACACGTCTGTTCCTGCCCCCTCCACCGGCAGAGAGCTCGGGGGAGCCAGAGTCTGTCAGGCAGCTGCTGGGCTGGCCGCCTTTGTGGGAAGGGGCAGAGCCGACCTAGGGGCAAGTTGGGCCTCTTGCTCTCCCTGCTGCCCTGAGGCTGCTGGGCCAAAGAGGTCTTGGGCATCCAGCCCTTTGCTTGTCCCTTCCCTCTGACGAGGCCCTCTGAGCTCCAGCACCTTGCAGTGTGGAGACAGCCCCTGCCAGCAACCTCCTCTCCAAGGAGGCCTCAACCGAGACCTAGGCCCAGGGGAAAGGCACCAGCGGGGATGAGCCTGGGGAGGCGACCAGGCATGTCTGGACCCAGTCCCCGCAGCCTGCCCCTTGGTGGGGCAGTACCCCCGGAGGCCAGGAAGGTCTGGGAAAGGCTGGCCAGGGGCAGGGGACCTGCTGGGTCCTGCCCCTGGCCTGTGGGGCCTCTGAGCACAGCCGGCCCTCTCCCACTGGAAGACCTCCCCGGCTGCCTCCAAAGGCCGGTTTGCAAGCGCTCCCGGCCACTGTTACCAGCAGGCGGGCACAATGCTCCTAAGCCCGGAAGAAAAGCGCTTCAGGGTGGTGCTCTCTCTGGGCCCTTGCCCCTGAGCCTGGGGGCAAGGCAGGGTGTCCACACTCCCAGGCCAAGGCAGAACCACATGCACACGTCTGACCTGCCCCCTGCACCGGCAGAGAGCTCGGGGGAGCCAGAGTCTGTCAGGCAGCTGCTGGGCTGGCCGCCTGTGTGGGAAGTGGCAGAGCCGACCTAGGGGCAAGTTGGGCCTCTTGCTCTCCCTGCTGCCCTGAGGCTGCTGGGCCAAAGAGGTCTTGGGCATCCAGCCCCTTGCTGGTCCCTTCCCTCTGACGAGTCCCTCTGAGCTCCAGCACCTTGCAGTGTGGAGACAGCCCCTGCCAGCAACCTCCTCTCCAAGGAGGCCTCAACCGAGGCCTAGGCCCAGGGGAAAGGCACCAGCGGGGATGAGCCTGGGGAGGCGCCCGGGCATGTCTGGACCCAGTCCCCGCAGCCTGCCCCTTGGTGGGGCAGTACCCCCGGAGGCCAGGAAGGTCTGGGAAAGGCTGGCCAGGGGCAGGGGCCCTGCTGGGTCCTGCCCCTGGCCTGTGGGGCCTCTGAGCACAACCGGCCCTCTCCCACTGGAAGAACTCCCCGGCTGCCTCCAAAGGCCAGTTTGCCAACACTCCCGCCCGCTGTTCCCGCCAGGCACGCACAATGCTCCCAAGCCCGTGAGAAAAGCACTTCGGGGTGGTGCTCTCCTCGGGCCCTTGCCCCTGAGCCTGGGGGCCAGGCAGTTGGTCCACACTCCCAGACCAAGGCAGAACCACATGCACACGTCTGTTCCTGACCCCTGCACCGGCAGAGAGCTCGGGGGAGCCAGAGTCTGTCAGGCAGCTGCTGGGCTGGCCGCCTGTGTGGGAAGGGGCAGAGCCGACCTAGGGGCAAGTTGGGCCTCTTGCTCTCCCTCCTGCCCTGAGGCTGCTGGGCCAAAGAGGTCTTGGGCATCCAGCCCCTTGCTGGTCCCTTCCCTCTGACGAGGCCCTCTGAGCTCCAGCACCTTGCAGTGTGGAGACAGCCCCTGCCAGCAACCTCCTCTCCAAGGAGGCCTCAACCGAGGCCTAGGCCCAGGGGAAAGGCACCAGCGGGGATGAGCCTGGGGAGGCGCCCGGGCATGTCTGGACCCAGTCCCTGCAGCCTGCCCCTTGGTGGGGCAGTACCCCCGGAGGCCAGGAAGGTCTGGGAAAGGCTGGCCAGGGGCAGGGGACCTGGTGGGTCCTGCCCCTGGCCTGTGGGGCCTCTGAGCACAACCGGCCCTCTCCCACTGGAAGACCTCCCCGGCTGCCTCCAAAGTCCTGTTTGCCAACACTCCCACCCGCTGTTCACGCCAGACTTGCACAATGCTCCCAAGCCCGGGAGAAAAGCGCTTCGGGGTGGTGCTCTCTCCGGGCCCTTGCCCCTGAGCCTGGGGGCAAGGCATGGGGAACACACTCCCAGGCCAAGGCAGAACCACATGCCCACGTCTGTTCCTGTCTCCTGCACTGGCAGAGAGCTTGGGGGAGCCAGAGTCTGTCAGGCAGCTGCTGGGTTGGCCGCCTGTGTGGGAAGGGGCAGAGCCGCCCTAAGGGCAAGTTGGGCCTCTTGCTCTCCCTGCTGCCCTGAGGCTGCTGGGCCAAAGACGTCTTGGGCATCCAGCCCCTTACTGGTCCCTTCCCTCTGACGAGGCCCTCTGAGCTCCAGCACCTTGCAGTGTGGAGACAGCCCCTGCCAGCAACCTCCTCTCCAAGGAGGCCTCAACCGAGGCCTAGGCCCAGGGGAAAGGCACCAGCGGGGATGAGCCTGGGGAGGCGCCCGGCCATGTCTGGACCCAGTCCCCGCAGCCTGCCCCTTGGTGGGGCAGTACCCCCGGAGGCCAGGAGGGTCTGGGCAAGGCTGCCAGGGGCAGGGACACTGCTGGGTCCTGCCCCTGGCCTGTGGGGCGTCTGAGCACAACCGGCACTCTCCCACTGGAAGACCTCCCCGGCTGCCTCCAAAGGCCGGTTTGCAAGCACTCCCGCCCGCTGTTCCCGCCAGGCACGCACAATGCTCCCAAGCCCGGGAGAAAAGCGCTTCGGGGTGGTGCTCTCTCCGGGCCCTTGCCCCTGAGCCTGGGGGACAGGCAGGGGGAACACACTCCCAGGCCAAGGCAGAACGACATGCATACGTCTGTTCCTGCCCCCTACACCGGCAGAGAGTTCGGGGGAGCCAGAGACTGCCAGGCTGCTGCTGGGCTGGCTGCCTGTGTGGGACGGGGTAGAGCCGACCTAGGGGCAAGTTGGGCCTCTTGCTCTCCCTGCTGCCCTGAGGCTGCTGGGTCAAAGAGGTCTTGGGCATCCAGCCCTTTGCTGGTCCTTTCCCTCTGACGAGGCCCTCTGAGCTCCAGCACCTTGCAGTGTGCAGACAGCCCCTGCCGGCAACCTCCTCTCGAAGGAGGCCTCAACCGAGGCCTAGGCCCAGGGGAAAGGCACCAGCGGGGATGAGCCTGGGGAGGCGCCCGGGCATGTCTGGACCCAGGCCCCGCAGCCTGCCCCTTGGTGGGGTAGTACCCCCGGAGGCCAGGAAGGTCTGGGCAAGGCTGCCAGAGGCAGGGACACTGCTGGGTCCTGCCCCTGGCCTGTGGGGCCTCTGAGAACAACTGGCACTCTCCCGCTGGAAGACCTCCCCGGCTGCCTCCAAAGGCTGGTTTGCAAGCACTCAATCCCGCTGTTCACGCCAGCTGCGCACAATGCTCCCAAGCCCGGGAGAAAAGCATTTTCGGGTGGTGCTCACTCCGGGCTTTGGAAGACCTCCCCGGCTGCCTCCAAGGCCGGTTTGCAAGCACTTCTGCCTGCTGTTCCCGCCACCCGCGCACAATGCTCCCAAGCCTGGGAGAAAAGCGTTTCGGGGTGGTGTTCTCTCTGGGCCCAAGAAAGACCTCCCGGGCTGCCCCCAAATGCCGGTTTGCAAGCACTCCCACTCGCTGTTCCCGCCATCCGTGCAAATGCTCCAAGCCCAGGAGAAAAGCCCTTCAGGGTGGTGCTCTCTCCCGGCCCTTGGAAGACCTCCCCGGCTGCCTCCAAAGGCTGGATTTCAAGTACTCCCTCCCGCTGTCCCGCCAGCTGCACACAATGCTCCCAATCACGGGAGAAAAGCGCTTCGGGGTGGTGCTCTCTACGGGCCCATGGAAGACCTCCCCGTTTGTCTCCAAAGGCCGGTTTGCAAGCACTCATGCCCGCTGTTCCCGTCAGCCGCGCACAATGCTCCCAAGCCTAGGAGAAAAGCGCTTCGGGGTGGTGCTCTCTCCCGGCCCTTGGAAGACCTCCCCGGCTGCCTCCAAAGGCCGGTTTGCAAGCACTCAATCCCGCTGTTCCCGCCAGCCGCGCACAATGCTCCCAAGCCCGGGAGAAAAGCGCTTCGGGGTGGTGCTCTCTCCTGGCCCTTGGAAGACCTCCCCGGCTGCCTCCAAAGGCTGGTTTTCGAGAACTCCCTCCCGCTGACCCGCCAGCCGCACACAATGCTCCCAAGCCCGGGAGAAAAGCATTTTGGGGTGGTCTCTCTCCGGGCCCTTGGAAGACTCCCCGGCTGCCTCTAAAGGCCGGTTTGCAAGCACTCATGTCCTCTGTTCCCGACAGCCGCGAACAATGCTCCCAATTCCGTGAGAAAAGTGCTTCGGGATGGTGCTCTCTCCGGGCCCTTGGAAGACCTCCCAAGCTGCCTCCAAAGGCCGGTTTGCAAGCACTCCCGCCCGCTGTTCCCGCCAGCCTCGCACAATGCTCCCAAGACCGGGAGAAAAGCGCTTCGGGGTGGTGTTCTCTCCGTGCCAATGGAGGACCTCCCTGGCTGCCCCCAAAGGCCGGTTTGCAAGCACTCCCACTCGCTGTTCCCGCCAGCCACGCACAATCCTCCAAAACCCCGGAGAAAAGCGCTTTGGGGTGGTGTTCTCTCCGTGCCCATGGAAGACCTCCCGGGGTGCCCCCAAAGGCCGGTTTGCAAGCACTCCCACTCGCTGTTCCCGCCATCCGCGCACAATGCTCCCAAGCCCGGGAGAAAAGCATTTTGGGGTGGTGCTCACACCGGGCCCTGGAAGACCTCCCCGGCTGCCTCCAAAGGACGGTTTTCAAGCACTCCTGCCTGCTGTTCCCGCCACCCGCGCACAATGCTCCCAAGCCCGGGAGAAAAGCGCTTCGGGGTGGTGCTCTCTACAGGCCCTTGGAAGACCTCCCCGGGTGCCTCCAAAGGCCGGTTTGCAAGGACTCCTTCCTGCTGTTCCCGCCATCCGCGCACAATGCTCCCAAGCCCGGGAGAAAAGCATTTTGGGGTGGTGCTCACACCGGGCCCTGGAAGACCTCCCCGGCTGCCTCCAAAGGACGGTTTTCAAGCACTCCTGCCTGCTGTTCCCGCCACCTGCGCAGAATGCTCCCAAGCGCGGGAGAAAAGCGCTTCGGGGTGGTGCTCTCTACAGGCCCTTGGAAGACCTCCCCGGCTGCCTCCAAAGGCCGGTTTGCAAGGACTCCTTCCTGCTGTTCCCGCCAGCCACGCACAATGCTCCCAAGCCCGGGAGAAAAGCATTTTGGGGTGGTGCTCACTCCGGGCCCTTGGAAGACCTCCCCGGCTGCCTCCAATGGCCGGTTTGCAAGCACTCATGTCCGCTGTTCCCACCAGCCGCGCACAATGCTCCCAAGCCCGGGAGAAAAGCTTTTTGGGGTGGTGCTCACACCGGGCCCTGGAAGACCTCCCCGGCTGCCTCCAAAGGCCAGTTTTCAAGCACTCCTGCCTGCTGTTCCCGCCACCTGCGCACAATGCTCCTAAGCCCGGGAGAAAAGCGATTCGGGGTGGTGCTCTCTACAGGCCCTTGGAAGACCTCCCCGGCTGCCTCCAAAGGCCGGTTTGCAAGGACTCCTTCCTGCTGTTCCCGCCAGCCACGCACAAAGCTCCCAAGCCCGGGAGAGAAGCATTTTGGGGTGGTGCTCTCTACAGGCCCTTGGAAGACCTCCCCGGCTGCCTCCAGTGGCCAGTTTGCAAGCACTCATGCCCGCTGTTCCCACCAGCCGCGCACAATGCTCCCAAGCCCGGGAGAAAAGCTTTTTGGGGTGGTGCTCACACCGGGCCCTGGAAGACCTCCCCGGCTGCCTGCAAGGCCGGTTTTCAAGCACTCCTGCCTGCTGTTCCCGCCACCCGCGCACAATACTCCCAAGCCCGGGAGAAAAGCGCTTCGGGGTGGTGCTCTCTACAGGCCCTTGGAAGACCTCCCCCGCTGCCTCCAAAGGCCGGTTTGCAAGGACTCCTTCCTGCTGTTCCCGCCAGCCACGCACAATGCTCCCAAGCCCGGGAGAAAAGTGCTTCGGGGTGGTGATCTCTCCGGGCCCTTGGAAGTCGTCCCCGGCTGCCTCCAAAGGCCGGTTTGCAAGCACTCATGCCCGTTGTTCCCACCAGCCACGCACAATGCTCCCAAGCCCGGGAGAAAAGCATTTTGGGGTGGTGCTCACTCCGGGCCCTTGGAAGACCTCCCCGGCTGCCTCCAAAGGCCAGTTTGCAAGCAGTCCTGCCTGCTGTTCCCGCCAGCCACGCACAATGCTCCCAAGCCCGGGAGAAAAGCACTTCGGGGTGGTGATCTCTCCGGGCCCTTGGAAGACGTCCCCGGCTGCCTCCAAAGGCCGGTTTGCAAGCACTCATGCCCGTTGTTCCCACCAGCCGCGCACAATGCTCCCAAGCCCGGGAGAAAAGCATTTTGGGGTGGTGCTCACTCCGGGCCCTTGGAAGACCTCCCCGGCTGCCTCCAAAGGCCAGTTTGCAAGCAGTCCTGCCTGCTGTTCCCGCCAGCCGCGCACAATGTTCCCAAGCCCGGGAGAAAAGCGCTTCGGGGTGGTGCTCTCTCCGGGCACTTTCAAGACCTCCCCGGCTGCCCCCAAAGGCCGGTTTGTAAGTACTCATTCCCGCTGCTTCCGCCAGCCACGCACAATGCTCCCAAGCCCGGGAGAAAAGCATTTTGGGGTGGTGCTCTCTCCGGGCCCTTGGAAGACCTCCCGGGCTGCCTCCAAAGGCCGGTTTGCAAGCATTCATGTCCGTTGTTCCCGACAGCCGCGCACAATGCTCCCAAGCCCGAGAGAAAAGCATTTTGGGGTGGTGATCAGTCCGGCCCTTGGAAGACCTCCCCGGCTGCCTCCAAAGGACAGTTTGCAAGCACTCATGCCCGCTGTTCCCGCCAGCCACGCACAATGCTCCCAAGACCGTGAGAAAAGCGCTTCGGGGTGGTGTTCTCTCAGGGACCATGGAGGACCTCACCGGCTGCCCCCAAAGGCCGGTTTGCAAGCATTCCCACTCGCTGTTCCCGCCAGGCACACACAATGTTCCAAAACCCCGGAGAAAAGCGCTTCGGGGTGGTGCTCTCTCCGCGCCCTTGGAAGACTTCTCTGGCTGCCGCCAAATGCCGGTTTGCAAGAATTCCCTCCCGCTGTCCCACCAGCCGCACACAATGCTCCAAAACCCGAGAGAAAAGCGCTTCGAGGTGGTGCTCTCTCCGGGCCCTTGGAAGACCTCCCCGGCTGCCTCCAAAGGCCGGTTTGCAAGCACTCCTGCATGCTGTTCCCGCCACGCGCGCACAATGCTCCCAAGCCCGGAAGAAAAGCATTTTGGGGTAGTGTTCTCTCCGGGCGCTTGGTAGACCTCCCGGGCGGCCTCCAAAGGCCGGTTTGCAAGCACTCATGTCCGCTGTTCCCGACAGCCGCACACAATGCTCCCAAGCCCGGGAGAAAAGCATTTTGGGGTGGTGATCAGTCCGGGCCCTTGGAAGACCTCCCCGGCTGCCTCCAAAGGACAGTTTGCAAGAACTCATGCCCGCTGTTCCCGCCAGGCACGCACAATGCTCCCAAGCCCGGGAGAAAAGCGCTTCGGGGTGGTGCTCTCACCGGTCCCTTGCCCCTGAGCCTGGGGGCAATGCAGGGGGAACACACTCCCAGGCCAAGGCAGAACCACATGCAAACGTCTGTTCCTGGTCCCTGCACCGGCAGAGAGCTCGGGGGAGCCAGAGTATGCCAGGCAGCTGCTGGGTTGGCGGCCTGTGTGGAAAGGGGCAGAGCCGACCTAGGGGCAAGTTGGGCCTCTTGCTCTCCCTGCTGCCCTGAGGCTGCTGGGCCAAAGAGGTCTTGGGCATCCAGCCCCTTCCTGGTCCCTTCCCTCTGACGAGGCCCTCTGAGCTCCAGCACCTTGCAGTGTGGAGACAGCCCCTGCCAGCAACCTCCTCTCCAAGGAGGCCTCAACCGAGGCCTAGGCCCAGGGGAAAGGCACCAGCGGGGATGAGCCTGGGGAGGCGCCTGGGCATGTCTGGACCCAGTCCCCGCAGCCTGCCCCTTGGTGGGGCAGTACCCCCGGAGGCCAGGAAGGTCTGGGCAAGGCTGCCAGGGGCAGGGACACTGCTGGGCCCTGCCCCTGGCCTGTGGGGCCTCTGAGCACAACCGGCCCTCTCCCACTGGAAGACCTCCCCGGGTGCCTCCAAAGGCCGGTTTGCCAACACTCCCGCCCGCTGTTCCCGCCAGGCACGCACTATTCTCCCAAGCCCGGGAGAAAAGCGCTTCAGGGTGGTGCTCTCTCCGGGCCCTTGCCCCTGAGACTGGGGGCCAGGCAGGGGGTCCACACTCCCAGGACAAGGCAGAACCACATGCACACGTCTGTTCCTGACCCCTGCACCGGCAGAGAGCTCGGGGGAGCCAGAGTCTGTCAGGCAGCTGCTGGGCTGGCCGCCTTTGTGGGAAGGGGCAGAGCCGACCTAGGGGCAAGTTGGGCCTCTTGCTCTCCCTGCTGCCCTGAGGCTGCTGGGCCAAAGAGGTCTTGGGCATCCAGCCCTTTGCTTGTCCCTTCCCTCTGACGAGGCCCTCTGAGCTCCAGCACCTTGCAGTGTGGAGACAGCCCCTGCCAGCAACCTCCTCTCCAAGGAGGTCTCAACCAAGACCTAGGACCAGGGGAAAGGCACCAGCGGGGATGAGCCTGGGGAGGCGCCCAGGCATGTCTGGACCCAGTCCCCGCAGCCTGCCCCTTGGTGGGGCAGTACCCCCGGAGGCCAGGAAGGTCTGGGAAAGGCTGGCCAGGGGCAGGGGACCTGCTGGGTCCTGCCCCTGGCCTGTGGGGCCTCTGAGCACAACCGGCCCTCTCCCACTGGAAGACCTCCCCGGCTGCCTCCAAAGTCCTGTTTGCCAACACTCCCACCCGCTGTTCACGCCAGACTTGCACAATGCTCCCAAGCCAGGGAGAAAAGCGCTTCGGGGTGGTGCTCTCTCCGGGCCCTTGCCCCTGAGCCTGGGGGCAAGGCATGGGGAACACACTCCCAGGCCAAGGCAGAACCACATGCCCACGTCTGTTCCTGTCTCCTGCACCGGCAGAGAGCTTGGGGGAGCCAGAGTCTGTCAGGCAGCTGCTGGGTTGGCCGCCTGTGTGGGAAGGGGCAGAGCCGCCCTAGGGGCAAGTTGGGCCTCTTGCTCTCCCTGCTGCCCTGAGGCTGCTGGGCCAAAGACGTCTTGGGCATCCAGCCCCTTACTGGTCCCTTCCCTCTGACGAGGCCCTCTGAGCTCCAGCACCTTGCAGTGTGGAGACAGCCCCTGCCAGCAACCTCCTCTCCAAGGAGGCCTCAACCGAGGCCTAGGCCCAGGGGAAAGGCACCAGCGGGGATGAGCCAGGGGAGGCGCCCGAGCATGTCTGGACCCAGTCCCCGCAGCCTGCCCCTTGGTGGGGCAGTACCCCCGGAGGCCAGGAAGGTCTGGGTAAGACTGGCCAGGGGCAGGGGCCCTGCTGGGTCCTGCCCCTGGCCTGTGGGGCCTCTGAGCACAACCGGCCCTCTCCCACTGGAAGACCTCCCCGGCTGCCTCCAAAGGCCGGTTTGCAAGCGCTCCCGGCCACTGTTACCAGCAGGCGGGCACAATGCTCCTAAGCCCGGAAGAAAAGCGCTTCAGGGTGGTGCTCTCTCTGGGCCCTTGCCCCTGAGCCTGGGGGCAAGGCAGGGTGTCCACACTCCCAGGCCAAGGCAGAACCACATGCACACGTCTGACCTGCCCCCTGCACCGGCAGAGAGCTCGGGGGAGCCAGAGTCTGTCAGGCAGCTGCTGGGCTGACCGCCTGTGTGGGAAGTGGCAGAGCCGACCTAGGGGCAAGTTGGGCCTCTTGCTCTCCCTGCTGCCCTGAGGCTGCTGGGCCAAAGAGGTCTTGGGCATCCAGCCCCTTGCTGGTCCCTTCCCTCTGACGAGGCCCTCTGAGCTCCAGCACCTTGCAATGTGGAGACAGCCCCTGCCAGCAACCTCCTCTCCAAGGAGGCCTCAACCGAGGCCTAGGCCCAGGGGAAAGGCACCAGCGGGGATGAGCCTGGGGAGGCGCCCGGGCATGTCTGGACCCAGTCCCCGCAGCCTGCCCCTTGGTGGGGCAGTACCCCCGGAGGCCAGGAAGGTCTGGGCAAGGCTGGCCAGGGGCAAGGGCCCTGCTGGGTCCTGCCCCTGGCCTGTGGGGCCTCTGAGCACAACCGGCCCTCTCCCACTGGAAGAACTCCCCAGCTGCCTCCAAAGGCCAGTTTGCCAACACTCCCGCCCGCTGTTCCCGCCAGGCACGCACAATGCTCCCAAGCCCGGGAGAAAAGCACTTCGGGGTGGTGCTCTCCTCGGGCCCTTGCCCCTGAGCCTGGGGGCCAGGCAGTTGGTCCACACTCCCAGACCAAGGCAGAACCACATGCACACGTCTGTTCCTGACCCCTGCACCGGCAGAGAGCTCGGGGGAGCCAGAGTCTGTCAGGCAGCTGCTGGGCTGGCCGCCTGTGTGGGAAGGGGCAGAGCCGACCTAGGGGCAAGTTGGGCCTCTTCCTCTCCCTGCTGCCCTGAGGCTGCTGGGCCAAAGAGGTCTTGGGCATCCAGCCCCTTGCTGGTCCCTTCCCTCTGACGAGGCCCTCTGAGCTCCAGCACCTTGCAGTGTGGAGACAGCCCCTGCCAGCAACATCCTCTCCAAGGAGGCCTCAACCGAGGCCTAGGCCCAGGGGAAAGGCACCAGCGGGGATGAGCCTGGGGAGGCGCCCGGGCATGTCTGGACCCAGTCCCCGCAGCCTGCCCCTTGGTGGGGCAGTACCCCCGGAGGCCAGGAAGATCTGGGCAAGGCTGGCCAGGGGCAGGGGCCCTGCTGGGTCCTCCCCATGGCCTGTGGGGCCTCTGAGCACAACCGGCCCTCTCCCACTGGAAGACCTCCCCGGCTGCCTCCAAAGGCCAGTTTGCCAACACTCCTGCCCGCTCTTCCCGCCAGGCATGCACAATGCTCCCAAGCCCGGGAGAAAAGCGCTTCGGGGTGGTGCTCTCTCCGGGCCCTTGCCCCTGAGCCTGTGGGCAAGGCAGGGGGAACACACTCCCAGACCAAGGCAGAACCACATGCACACGTCTGTTCCTGTCCCCTGCACCGGCAGAGAGCTCGGGGGAGCCAGAGTCTCTCAGGCAGGTGCTGGGCTGGCCGCCTGTGTGGGAAGGGGCAGAGCCGACCTAGGGGCAAGTTGGGCCTCTTGCTCTCTCTGCTGCCCTGAGGCTGCAGGGCCAAAGACGTCTTGGGCATCCAGCCCCTTACTGGTCCCTTCCCTCTGACGAGGCCCTCTGAGCTCCAGCACCTTGCAGTGTGGAGACAGCCCCTGCCAGCAATCTCCTCTCCAAGGAGGCCTCAACCGAGGCCTAGGCCCAGGGGAAAGGCACCAGCGGGGTTGAGCCAGGGGAGGCGCCCGGGCATGTCTGGACCCTGTCCCCGCAGCCTGCCCTTTGGTGGGGCAGTACCCCCGGAGGCCAGGAAGGTCTGGGCAAGGCTGGCCAGGGGCAGGGGCCCTGCTGGGTCCTGCCCCTGGCCTGTGGGGCCTCTGACCACAACCGGCCCTCTCCCACTGGAAGACCTCCCCGGCTGCCTCCAAAGGCCGGTTTGCAAGCACTCCCGCCCACTGTTCCCGCCAGGCGCGCACAATGCTCCCAAGCCCGGGAGAAAAGCGCTTCGGGGTGGTGGTCTCTCCGGGCCCTTGCCCCTGAGCCTGGGGGCCAGGCAGGGGATCCACAGTCCCAGGCCAAGGCAGAACCACATGCACACGTCTGTTCCTGCCCCCTCCACCGGCAGAGAGCTGGGGGGAGCCAGAGTCTGTCAGGCAGCTGCTGGGCTGGCCGCCTGTGTGGGAAGGGGCAGAGCCGACCTAGGGGCAAGTTGGGCCTCTTGCTCTCCCTGCTGCCCTGAGGCTGCTGGGCCAAAGAGGTCTTGGGCATCCAGCCCCTTGCTGGTCCCTTCCCTCTGACGAGGCCCTCTGAGCTCCAGCACCTTGCAGTGTGGAGACAGCCCCTGCCAGCAACCTCCTCTCCAAGGAGGCCTCAACCGAGGCCTAGGCACAGGGGAAATGCACCAGCGGGGATGAGTCAGTGGAGGCGCACGGGCATATCAGGACCCAGTCCCCGCAGCCTGCCCCTTGGTGGGGCAGTACCCCCGGAGGCCAGGAAGGTCTGGGCAAGGCTGGCCAGGGGCAGGGTCCCTGCTGGGTCCTGCCCCTGGCCTGTGGGGCCTCTGAGCACAACCGGCCCTCTCCCACTGGAAGACCTCCCTGGCTGCCTCCAAAGGCGGGTTTGCCAACACTCCCGCCCGCTGTTCCCGCCAGGCACGCACAACGCTCCCAAGGCCAGGAGAAAAGCGCTTCGGGGTGTTGCTCTCTCCGGGCCCTTGCCCCTGAGCCTGGGGTCCAGGCAGTGGGTCCACACTCCCAGACCAAGGCAGAACCACATGCACACGTCTGTTCCTGACCCCTGCACCGGCAGAGAGCTCGGGGGAGCCAGAGTCTGTCAGGCAGCTGCTGGGTTGGCTGCCTGTGTGGGAAGGGGCAGAGGCGACCTAGGGGCAAGTTGGGCCTCTTGCTCTCCCTGCTGCCCTGAGGCTGTTGGGCCAAAGAGGTCTTGGGCATCCAGCCCCTTGCTGGTCCCTTCCCGCTGACGAGGCCCTCTGAGCTCCAGCACCTTGCAGTGTGGAGACAGCCCCTGCCAGCAACCTCCTCTCCAAGGAGGCATCAACCGAGGCCTATGCCCAGGGGAAAGGCACCAGCGGGGATGAGCCTGGGGAGGCGCCCAGGCATGTCTGGACCCAGTCCCCGCAGCCTGCCCCTTGGTGGGGCAGTACCCCCGGAGGCCAGGAAGGTCTGGGCAAGGCTGGCCAGGGGCAGGGGCCCTACTGGGTCCTGCCCCTGGCCTGTGGGGCCTCTGAGCACAACCAGCCCTCTCCCACTCGAAGAACTCCCCGGCTGCCTCCAAAGGCCAGTTTGCCAACACTCCTGCCCGCTCTTCCCGCCAGGCACGCACAATGCTCCCAAGCCCGGGAGAAAAGCGCTTCGGGGTGGTGCTCTCTCCGGGCCCTTGCCCCTGAGCCAGTGGGCAAGGCAGGGGGAACACACTCCCAGGCCAAGGCACAACAACATGCACACGTCTGTTCCTGCCCCCTCCACCGGCAGAGAGCTGGGGGGAGCCAGAGTCTGTCAGGCAGCTGCTGGGCTGGCCGCCTGTGTGGGAAGGGGCAGAGCCGACCTAGGGGCAAGTTGGGCCTCTTGCTCTCCCTGCTGCCCTGAGGCTGCTGGGCCAAAGAGGTCTTGGGCATCCAGCCCCTTGCTGGTCCCTTCCCTCTGACGAGGCCCTCTGAGCTCCAGCACCTTGCAGTGTGGAGACAGCCCCTGCCAGCAACCTCCTCTCCAAGGAGGCCTCAACCGAGGCCTAGGCACAGGGGAAAGGCACCAGCGGGGATGAGCCAGTGGAGGCGCACGGGCATATCAGGACCCAGTCCCTGCAGCCTGCCCCTTGGTGGGGCAGCACCCCCGGAGGCCAGGAAGGTCTGGGCAAGGCTGGCCAGGGGCAGGGTCCCTGCTGGGTCCTGCCCCTGGCCTGTGGGGCCTCTGAGCACAACCGGCCCTCTCCCACTGGAAGACCTCCCCGGCTGCCTCCAAGGCCGGTTTGCAAGCGCTCCCGCCCACTGTTCCCAGCAGGCGTGCACAATGCTCCCAAGCCCGGGAGAAAAGCGCTTCAGGGTGGTGCTCTCTCCGGGCCCTTGCCCCTGAGCCTGGGGGCAAGGCAGGGTGTCCACACTCCCAGGACAAGGCAGAACCATATGCACACGTCTGATCTGCCCCCTGCACCGGCAGAGAGCTCGGGGGAGCCAGAGTCTGTCAGGCAGCTGCTGGGCTGGCCGCCTGTGTGGGAAGGGGCAGAGCCGACCTAGGGGCAAGTTGGGCCTCTTGCTCTCCCTGCTGCCCTGAGGCTGCTGGGCCAAAGAGGTCTTGGGCATCCAGCCCCTTGCTGGTCCCTTCCCTCTGACGAGGCCCTCTGAGCTCCAGCACCTTGCAGTGTGGAGACAGCCCCTGCCAGCAACATCCTCTCCAAGGAGGCCTCAACCGAGGCCTAGGCCCAGGGGAAAGGCACCAGCGGGGATGAGCCTGGGGAGGCGCCCGGGCATGTCTGGACCCAGTCCCCGCAGCCTGCCCCTTGGTGGGGCAGTACCCCCGGAGGCCAGGAAGGTCTGGGCAAGGCTGCCAGGGGCAGGGACACTGCTGGGTCCTGCCCCTGGCCTGTGGGGCGTCTGAGCACAACCGGCACTCTCCCGCTGGAAGACATCCCCGTCTGCCTCGAAAGGCCGGTTTGCAAGCACTCCCTCCCGCTGTTCCCGCCAGGCACGCACAATGCTCCCAAGCCCGGGAGAAAAGCGCTTCGGGGTGGTGCTCTCTCCGGGCCCTTGCCCCTGAGCCTGGGGGCAAGGCATGGGGAACACACTCCCAGGCCAAGGCAGAACCACATGCCCACGTCTGTTCCTGTCCCCTGCACCGGCAGAGAGCTTGGGGGAGCCAGAGTCTGTCAGGCAGCTGCTGGGCTGGCCGCCTGTGTGGGAAGGGGCAGAGCCGCCCTAGGGGCAAGTTGGGCCTCTTGCTCTCCCTGCTGCCCTGAGGCTGCTGGGCCAAAGACGTCTTGGGCATCCAGCCCCTTACTGGTCCCTTCCCTCTGACGAGGCCCTCTGAGCTCCAGCACCTTGCAGTGTGGAGACAGCCCCTGCCAGCAACCTCCTCTCCAAGGAGGCCTCAACCGAGGCCTAGGCCCAGGGGATAGGCACCAGCGGGGATGAGCCAGTGGAGGCGCAAGGGCATGTCTGGACCCAGTCCCCGCAGCCTGCCCCTTGGTGGGGCAGTACCCCCGGAGGCCAGGAAGGTCTGGGCAAGGCTGCGAGGGGCAGGGGCCCTGCTGGGTCGTGCCCCTGGCCTGTGGGGCGTCTGAGCACAACCGGCACTCTCCCGCTGGAAGACCTCCCCGTCTGCCTCCAAAGGCCGGTTTGCAAGCACTCCCGCCCGCTGTTCCCGCCAGGCAGGCACAATGCTCCCAAGCCCGGGAGAAAAGCGCTTCGGGGTGGTGCTCTCCTCGGGCCCTTGCCCCTGAGCCTGGGGGCCAGGCAGTTGGAACACACTCCCAGGCCAAGGCAGAACGACATGCACACGTCTGTTCCTGCCCCCTACACCGGCAGAGAGCTCGGGGGAGCCAGAGACTGGGAGGCTGCTGCTGGGCTGGCTGCCTGTGTGGGACGGGGCAGAGCCAACCTAGGGGCAAGTTGGGCCTCTTGCTCTCCCTGCTGCCCTGAGGCTGCTGGGTCAAAGAGGTCTTGGGCATCCAGCCCTTTGCTGGTCCCTTCCCTCTGACGAGGCCCTCTGAGCTCCAGCACCTTGCAGTGTGGAGACAGCCCCTGCCAGCAACCTCCTCTCCAAAGAGGCCTCAACCGAGGCCTACGCCCAGGGGAAAAGCACCAGCGGGGATGATCCTGGGGAGGCGCACGGACATGTCTGGACCCAGTCCCCGCAGCCTGCCCCTTGGTGGGGCAGTACCCCCGGAGGCCAGGAAGGTCTGGGCAAGGCTGGCCAGGGGCAGGGGACCTGCTGGGTCCTGCCCCTGGCCTGTGAGGCCTCCGAGCACAACCGGCCCTCTCCCACTGGAAGACCTCCCCAGCTGCCTCCAAAGTCCTGTTTGCAAACACTCCCGCCCGCTGTTCACGCCAGGCTCGCACAATGCTCCCAAGCCCGGGAGAAAAGCGCTTCGGGGTGGTGCTCTCTCCGGGCACTTGCCCCTGAGCCTGGGGGCCAGGCAGTGGGTCCACACTCCCAGACCAAGGCAGAACCACATGCACACGTCTGTTCCTGACCCCTGCACCGGCAGAGAGCTCGGGGGAGCCAGAGTCTGTCAGGCAGCTGCTGGGCTGGCCGCCTGTGTGGGAAGGGGCAGAGCCGACCTAGGGGCAAGTTGGGCCTCTTCCTCTCCCTGCTGCCCTGAGGCTGCTGGGCCAAAGAGGTCTTGGGCATCCAGCCCCTTCCTGGTCCCTTCCCTCTGACGAGGCCCTCTGAGCTCCAGCACCTTGCAGTGTGGAGACAGCCCCTGCCAGCAACCTCCTCTCCAATGAGGCCTCAACCGAGGCCTAGGCCCAGGGGAAAGGCACCAGCGGGGATGAGCCTGGGGAGGCGCCCGGGCATGTCTGGACCCAGTCCCCGCAGCCTGGCCCTTGGTGGGGCAGTACCCCCGGAGGCCAGGAAGGTCTGTGCAAGGCTGCCAGGGGCAGGGACAGCGATGGGTCCTGCCCCTGGCCTGTGGGACGTCTGAGCACAACCGGCACTCTCCCGCTGGAAGACCTCCCCGTATGCCTCCAAAGGCCGGTGTGCAAGCACTCCCGCCCGCTGTTCCCGCCAGGCACGCACAATGCTCCCAAGCCCGGGAGAAAAGCGCTTCGGGGTGGTGCTCTCTCCGGGCCCTTGCCCCTAAGCCTGCGGGCCAGGCAGGGGGAACACACTCCCAGGCCAAGACAGAACGACATGAACACGTCTGTTCCTGCCCCCTACACCGGCAGAGAGCTCGGGGGAGCCAGAGTCTCTCAGGCAGGTGCTGGGCTGGCCGCCTGTGTGGGAAGGGGCAGAGCCGACCTAGGGGCAAGTTGGGCCTCTTGCTCTCCCTGCTGCCCTGAGGCTGCTGGGCCAAAGACGTCTTGGGCATCCAGCCCTTTGCTGGTCCCTTCCCTCTGACGAGGCCCTCTGAGCTCCAGCACCTTGCAGTGTGGAGACAGCACCTGCCAGCAATCTCCTCTCCAAGGAGGCCTCAACCGAGGCCTAGGCCCAGGGGAAAGGCACCAGCGGGGATGAGCCTGGGGAGGCGCACGGGCATGTCTGGACCCAGTCCCCGCAGCCTGCCCCTTGGTGGGGCAGTACCACTGGAGGCCAGGAAGGTCTGGGCAAGGCTGACCAGGGGCAGGGGACCTGCTGGGTCCTGCCCCTGGCCTGTGGGGCCTCTGAGCACAACCGGCCCTCTCCCACTGGAAGACCTCCCCGGCTGCCTCCAAAGGCCGTTTTGCACGCACTCCCGCCCACTCTTCCCACCAAGCGCGCACAATGCTCCCAAGCCCGGGAGAAAAGCGCTTCGGGGTGGTGCTCTCTCCGGGCCCTTGCCCCTGAGCCTGGGGGCAAGGCAGGGTGTCCACACTCCCAGGCCAAGGCAGAACCACATGCACACGTCTGACCTGCCCCCTGCACCGGCAGAGAGCTCGGGGGAGCCAGAGTCTGTCAGGCAGCTGCTGGGCTGGCCGCCTGTGTGGGAAGGGGCAGAGCCGACCTAGGGGCAAGTTGGGCCTCTTGCTCTCCCTGCTGCCCTGAGGCTGCTGGGCCAAAGAGGTCTTGGGCATCCATCCCCTTGCTGGTCCCTTCCCTCTGACGAGGCCCTCTGAGCTCCAGCACCTTGCAGTGTGGAGACAGCCCCTGCCAGCAACCTCCTCTCCAAGGAGGCCTCAACCGAGGCCTAGGCCCAGGGGAAACGCACCAGCGGGGATGAGCCTGGGGAGGCGCCCGGGCATGTCTGGACCCAGTCCCCGCAGCCTGCCCCTTGGTGGGGCAGTACCCCCGGAGGCCAGGAAGGTCTGGGCAAGGCTGGCCAGGGGCAGGGGCCCTGCTGGGTCCTGCCCCTGGCCTGTGGGGCCTCTGAGCACAACCGGCCCTCTCCCACTGGAAGAACTCCCCGGCTGCCTCCAAAGGCCAGTTTGCCAACACTCCCGCCCGCTGTTCCCGCCAGGCACGCACAATGCTCCCAAGCCCGGGAGAAAAGCGCTTCGGGGTGGTGCTCTCCTCGGCCCTTGCCCCTGAGCCTGGGGGCCAGGCAGTTGGTCCACACTCCCAGACCAAGGCAGAACCACATGCACACGTCTGTTCCTGACCCCTGCACCGGCAGAGAGCTCGGGGGAGCCAGAATCTGTCAGGCAGCTGCTGGGCTGGCCGCCTGTGTGGGAAGGGGCAGAGCCGACCTAGGGGCAAGTTGGGCCTCTTCCTCTCCCTGCTGCCCTGAGGCTGCTGGGCCAAAGAGGTCTTGGGCATCCAGCCCCTTGCTGGTCCCTTCCCTCTGACGAGGCCCTCTGAGCTCCAGCACCTTGCAGTGTGGAGACAGCCCCTGCCAGCAACATCCTCTCCAAGGAGGCCTCAACCGAGGCCTAGGCCCAGGGGAAAGGCACCAGCGGGGATGAACCTGGGGAGGCGCCCGGGCATGTCTGGACCCAGTCCCCGCAGCCTGCCCCTTGGTGGGGCAGTACCCCCGGAGGCCAGGAAGATCTGGGCAAGGCTGGCCAGGGGCAGGGGCCCTGCTGGGTCCTCCCCATGGCCTGTGGGGCCTCTGAGCACAACCGGCCCTTTCCCACTGGAAGACCTCCCCGGCTGCCTCCAAAGGCCAGTTTGCCAACACTCCTGCCCGCTCTTCCCGCCAGGCACGCACAATGCTCCCAAGCCCGGGAGAAAAGCGCTTCGGTGTGGTGGTCTCTCCGGGCCCTTGCCCCTGAGCCTGGGGGCCAGGCAGGGGATCCACAGTCCCAGGCCAAGGCACAACAACATGCACACGTCTGTTCCTGCCCCCTCCACCGGCAGAGAGCTGGGGGGAGCCAGAGTCTGTCAGGCAGCTGCTGGGCTGGCCGCCTGTGTGGGAAGGGGCAGAGCCGACCTAGGGGCAAGTTGGGCCTCTTGCTCTCCCTGCTGCCCTGAGGCTGCTGGGCCAAAGAGGTCTTGGGCATCCAGCCCCTTGCTGGTCCCTTCCCTCTGACGAGGCCCTCTGAGCTCCAGCACCTTGCAGTGTGGAGACAGCCCCTGCCAGCAACCTCCTCTCCAAGGAGGCCTCAACCTAGGCCTAGGCCCAGGGGAAAGGCACCAGCGGGGATGAGCCAGTGGAGGCGCACGGGCATATCAGGACCCAGTCCCCGCAGCCTGCCCCTTGGTGGGGCAGTACCCCCGGAGGCCAGGAAAGTCTGGGCAAGGCTGGCCAGGGGCAGGGTCCCTGCTGGGTCCTGCCCCTGGCCTGTGGGGCCTCTGAGCACAACCGGCCCTCTCCCACTGGAAGACCTCCCCGGCTGCCTCCAAAGGCGGGTTTGCCAACACTCCCGCCCGCTGTTCCCGCCAGGCACGCAGAACGCTCCCAAGGCCAGGAGAAAAGCTCTTCGGGGTGTTGCTCTCTCCGGGCCCTTGCCCCTGAGCCTGGGGTCCAGGCAGTGGGTCCACACTCCCAGACCAAGGCAGAACCACATGCACACGTCTGTTCCTGACCCCTGCACCGGCAGAGAGCTCGGGGGAGCCAGAGTCTGTCAGGCAGCTGCTGGGTTGGCTGCCTGTGTGGGAAGGGGCAGAGCCGACCTAGGGGCAAGTTGGGCCTCTTGCTCTCCCTGCTGCCCTGAGGCTGCTGGGCCAAAGAGGTCTTGGGCATCCAGCCCCTTGCTGGTCCCTTCCCTCTGACGAGGCCCTCTGAGCTCCAGCACCTTGCAGTGTGGAGACAGCCCCTGCCAGCAACCTCCTCTCCAAGGAGGCATCAACCGAGGCCTATGCCCAGGGGAAAGGCACCAGCGGGGATGAGCCTGGGGAGGTGCCCAGGCATGTCTGGACCCAGTCCCCGCAGCCTGCCCCTTGGTGGGGCAGTACCCCCGGAGGCCAGGAAGGTCTGGGCAAGGCTGGCCAGGGGCAGGGGCCCTGCTGGGTCCTGCCCCTGGCCTGTGGGGCCTCTGAGCACAACCGGCCCTCTCCCACTGGAAGAACTCCCCGGCTGACTCCAAGGGCCAGTTTGCCAACACTCCCGCCCGCTGTTCCCGCCAGGCACGCACAATGCTCCCAAGCCCGGGAGAAAAGCACTTCGGGGTGGTGCTCTCCTCGGGCCCTTGCCCCTGAGCCTGGGGGCCAGGCAGTTGGTCCACACTCCCAGACCAAGGCAGAACCACATGCACACGTCTGTTCCTGACCCCTGCACCGGCAGAGAGCTCGGGGGAGCCAGAGTCTGTCAGGCAGCTGCTGGGCTGGCCGCCTGTGTGGGAAGGGGCAGAGCCGCCCTAGGGGCAAGTTGGGCCTCTTGCTCTCCCTGCTGCCCTGAGGCTGCTGGGCCAAAGACGTCTTGAGCATCCAGCCCCTTACTGGTCCCTTCCCTCTGACGAGGCCCTCTGAGCTCCAGCACCTTGCAGTGTGGAGACAGCCCCTGCCAGCAACCTCCTCTCCAAGGAGGCCTCAACCGAGGCCTAGGCCCAGGGGAAAGGCACCAGCGGGGATGAGCCTGGGGAGGCGCCCGGGCATGTCTGGACCCAGGCCCCGCAGCCTGCCCCTTGGTGGGGCAGTACCCCCGGAGGCCAGGAAGGTCTGGGCAAGGCTGGCCAGGGGCAGGGGCCCTGCTGCGTCCTGCCCCTGGCCTGTGGGGCCTCTGAGCACAACCGGCCCTCTCCCACTGGAAGACCTCCCCGGCTGCCTCCAAAGGCCGGTTTGCAAGCGCTCCCGCCCACTGTTCCCAGCAGGCGTGCACAATGCTCCCAAGCCTGGCAGAAAAGCGCTTCAGGGTGGTGCTCTCTCCGGGCCCTTTCCCCTGAGCCTGGGGGCCAGGCAGGGGGTCCACACTCCCAGGCCAAGGCAGAACGACATGCACACGTCTGTTCCTGCCCCATGCACCGACAGAGAGCTCGGGGGAGCCAAAGTCTGTCAGGCAGCTGCTGGGCTGGCCGCCTGTGTGGGACGGGGCAGAGCCGACCTAGGGGCAAGTTGGGCCTCTTGCTCTCCCTGCTGCCCTGAGGCTGCTGGGCCAAAGAGATCTTGGGCATCCAGCCCCTTGCTTGTCCCTTCCCTCTGACGAGGCCCTCTGAGCTCCAGCACCTTGCAGTGTGGAGACAGCCCCTGACAGCAACCTCCTCTTCAAGGAGGCCTCAACCGAGGCCTAGGACCAGGGGAAAGGCACCAGCGGGGATGAGCCTGGGGAGGCGCCCGGGCATGTCTGGACCCAGTCCCCACAGCCTGCCCCTTGGTGGGGCAGTACCCCCGGAGGCCAGGAATGTCTGGGCAAGGCTGGCCACGGGCAGGGGCCCTGCTGGGTCCTGCCCCTGGCCTGTGGGGCCTCTGAGCACAACCGGCCCTCTCCCACTGGAAGACTTCCCCGGCTGCCTCCAAAGGCCGGTTTGCCAACACTCCCGCCCGCTGTTCCCGCCAGGCACGCACTATTCTCCCAAGCCAGGGAGAAAAGCGCTTCGGGGTGTTGCTCTCTCCGGGCGCTTGCCCCTGAGCGTGGGGGCGAGGCAGTGGGTCTACACTCCCAGACCAACGCAGAACCACATGCACACGTCTGTTCCTGACCCCTGCACCGCAGAGAGCTCGGGGTAGCCAGAGTCTGTCAGGCAGCTGCTGGGCTGGCCGCCTGTGTGGGAAGGGGCAGAGCCGACCTAGGGGCAAGTTGGGCCTCTTCCTCTCCCGGCTGCCCTGAGGCTGCTGGGCCAAAGAGGTCTTGGGCATCCAGCCCCTTGCTGGTCCCTTCCCTCTGACGAGGCCCTCTGAGCTCCAGCACCTTGCAGTGTGGAGACAGCCCCTGCCAGCAACCTCCTCTCCAAGGAGGCCTCAACCGAGGCCTAGGCCCACGGGAAAGGCACCAGCGGGGATGAGCCTGGGGAGGCGCCCGGGCATGTCTGGACCCAGTCCCCGCAGCCTGCCCCTTGGTGGGGCAGTACCCCCGGAGGCCAGGAGGGTCTGGGCAAGGCTGCCAGGGGCAGGGACACTGCTGGGTCCTGCCCCTGGCCTGTGGGGCGTCTGAGCACAACCGGCCCTCTCACGCTGGAAGACCTCCCCGGCTGCCTCCAAAGGCCGGTTTGCAAGCACTCCCGCCCGCTGTTCCCGCCAGGCACGCACAATGCTCCCAAGCCCGGGAGAAAAGCGCTTCGGGGTGGTGCTCTCTCCGGGCCCTTGCCCCTGAGCCTGGGGGACAGGCAGGGGGAACACACTCCCAGGCCAAGGCAGAACGACATGCACACGTCTGTTCCTGCCCCCTACACCGGCAGAGAGTTCGGGGGAGCCAGAGACTGCCAGGCTGCTGCTGGGCTGGCTGCCTGTGTGGGACGGGGTAGAGCCGACCTAGGGGCAAGTTGGGCCTCTTGCTCTCCTGCTGCCCTGAGGCTGCTGGGTCAAAAAGGTCTTGGGCATCCAGCCCTTTGCTGGTCCTTTCCCTCTGACGAGGCCCTCTGAGCTCTAGCACCTTGCAGTGTGCAGACAGCCCCTGCCGGCAACCTCCTCTCCAAGGAGGCCTCAACCGAGGCCTAGGCCCAGGGGAAAGGCACCAGCGGGGATGAGCCTGGGGAGGCGCCCGGGCATGTCTGGACCCAGGCCCCGCAGCCTGCCCCTTGGTGGGGCAGTACCCCCGGAGGCCAGGAAGGTCTGGGCAAGGCTGCCAGAGGCAGGGACACTGCTGGGTCCTGCCCCTGGCCTGTGGGGCCTCTGAGAACAACTGGCACTCTCCCGCTGTAAGACCTCCCCGGCTGCCTCGAAAGGCTGGTTTGCAAGCACTCAATCCCGCTGTTCACGCCAGCTGCGCACAATGCTCCCAAGCCCGGGAGAAAAGCATTTTGGGGTGGTGCTCACTCCGGGCTTTGGAAGACCTCCCCGGCTGCCTCCAAGGCCGGTTTGCAAGCACTTCTGCCTGCTGTTCCCGCCACCCGCGCACAATGCTCCCAAGCCCGGGAGAAAAGCGTTTCGGGGTGGTGTTCTCTCTGGACCCAAGAAAGACCTCCCGGGCTGCCCCCAAATGCCGGTTTGCAAGCACTCCCACTCACTGTTCCCGCCATCCGTGCAAATGCTCCAAGCCCAGGAGAAAAGCCTTTCAGGGTGGTGCTCTCTCCCGGCCCTTGGAAGACCTCCCCGGCTGCCTCCAAAGGCTAGATTTCAAGTACTCCCTCCCGCTGTCCCGCCAGCCGCACACAATGCTCCCAATCACGGGAGAAAAGCGCTTCGGGGTGGTGCTCTCTATGGGCCCTTGGAAGACCTCCCCGTTTGTCTCCAAAGGCCGGTTTGCAAGCACTCATGCCCGCTGTTCCCGCCAGCCGCGCACAATGCTCCCAAGCCTAGGAGAAAAGCGCTTCGGGGTGGTGCTCTCTCCCGGCCCTTGGAAGACCTCCCCGGCTGCCTCCAAAGGCCAGTTTGCAAGCACTCAATCCCGCTGTTCCCGCCAGCCGCACACAATGCTCCCAAGCCCGGGAGAAAAGCGCTTCGGGGTGGTGCTCTCTCCCGGCCCTTGGAAGACCTCCCCGGCTGCCTCCAAAGGCTGGTTTTCAAGAACTCCCTCCCGCTGACCCGCCAGCCGCACACAATGCTCCCAAGCCCGGGAGAAAAGCATTTTGAGGTGGTCTCTCTCCGGGCCGTTGGAAGACTCCCCGGCTGCCTCTAAAGGCCGGTTTGCAAGCACTCATGTCCTCTGTTCCCGACAGCCGCGAACAATGCTCCCAATTCCGTGAGAAAAGTGCTTCGGGATGGTGCTCTCTCCGGGCCCTTGGAAGACCTCCCAAGCTGCCTCCAAAGGCCGGTTTGCAAGCACTCCCGCCCGCTGTTCCCGCCAGCCTCGCACAATGCTCCCAAGCCCGGGAGAAAAGCGCTTCGGGGTGGTGTTCTCTCCGTGCCAATGGAGGACCTCCCTGGCTGCCCCCAAAGGCCGGTTTGCAAGCACTCCCACTCGCTGTTCCCGCCAGCCACGCACAATCCTCCAAAACCCCGGAGAAAAGCGCTTCGGGGTGGTGTTCTCTCCGTGCCCATGGAAGACCTCCCGGGGTGCCCCCAAAGGCCGGTTTGGAAGCACTCCGACTCGCTGTTCCCGCCATCCGCGCACAATGCTCCCAAGCCCGGGAGAAAAGCATTTTGGGGTGGTGCTCACACCGGGCCCTGGAAGACCTCCCCGGCTGCCTCCAAAGGACGGTTTTCAAGCACTCCTGCCTGCTGTTCCCGCCACCCGCGCACAATGCTCCCAAGCCCGGGAGAAAAGCGCTTCGGGGTGGTGCTCTCTACAGGCCCTTGGAAGACCTCCCCGGCTGCCTCCAAAGGCCGGTTTGCAAGGACTCCTTCCTGCTGTTCCAGCCATCCACGCACAATGCTCCCAAGCCCGGGAGAAAAGCATTTTGGGGTGGTGCTCACACCGGGCCCTGGAAGACCTCCCCGGCTGCCTCCAAAGGACGGTTTTCAAGCACTCCTGCCTGCTGTTCCCGCCACCCGCGCAAAATGCTCCCAAGCCCGGGAGAAAAGCGCTTCGGGGTGGTGCTCTCTACAGGCCCTTGGAAGAAATCCCCGGCTGCCTCCAAAGGCCGGTTTGCAAGGACTCCTTCCTGCTGTTCCCGCCAGCCACGCACAATGCTCCCAAGCCCGGGAGAAAAGCATTTTGGGGTGGTGCTCACACCGGGCCCTGGAAGACCTCCCCGGCTGCCTCCAAAGGACGGTTTTCAAGCACTCCTGCCTGCTGTTCCCGCCACCCGCGCAGAATGCTCCCAAGCGCGGGAGAAAAGCGCTTCGGGGTGGTGCTCTCTACAGGCCCTTGGAAGACCTCCCCGGCTGCCTCCAAAGGCCGGTTTGCAAGGACTCCTTCCTGCTGTTCCCGCCAGCCACGCACAATGCTCCCAAGCCTGGGAGAAAAGCATTTTGGGGTGGTGCTCACTCCGGGCCCTTGGAAGACCTCCCCGGCTGCCTCCAATGGCCAGTTTGCAAGCACTCATGTCCGCTGTTCCCACCAGCCGCGCACAATGCTCCCAAGCCCGGGAGAAAAGCTTTTTGGGGTGGTGCTCACACCGGGCCCTGGAAGACCTCCCCGGCTGCTTCCAAAGGCCAGTTTTCAAGCACTCCTGCCTGCTGTTCCCGCCACCTGCGCACAATGCTCCCAAGCCCGGGAGAAAAGCGCTTCGGGGTGGTGCTCTCTACAGGCCCTTGGAAGACCTCCCCGGCTGCCTCCAAAGGCCGGTTTGCAAGGACTCCTTCCTGCTGTTCCCGCCAACCACGCACAATGCTCCCAAGCCCGGGAGAGAAGCATTTTGGGGTGGTGCTCTCTACAGGCCCTTGGAAGACCTCCCCGGCTGCCTCCAGTGGCCAGTTTGCAAGCACTCATGCCCGCTGTTCCCACCAGCCGCGCACAATGCTCCCAAGCCCGGGAGAAAAGCTTTTTGGGGTGGTGCTCACACCGGCCCTGGATGACCTCCCCGGCTGCCTGCAAAGGCCGGTTTTCAAGCACTCCTGCCTGCTGTTCCTGCCACCCGCGCACAATACTCCCAAGCCCGGGAGAAAAGCGCTTCGGGGTGGTGCTCTCTACAGGCCCTTGGAAGACCTCCCCCGCTGCCTCCAAAGGCCGGTTTGCAAGGACTCCTTCCTGCTGTTCCCGCCAGCCACGCACAACGCTCCCAAGCCCGGGAGAAAAGTGCTTCGGGGTGGTGATCTCTCCGGGCCCTTGGAAGTCGTCCCCGGCTGCCTCCAAAGGCCGGTTTGCAAGCACTCATGCCCGTTGTTCCCACCAGCCGCGCACAATGCTCCCAAGCCCGGGAGAAAAGCATTTTGGGGTGGTGCTCACTCCGGGCCCTTGGAAGACCTCCCCGGCTGCCTCCAAAGGCCACTTTGCAAGCAGTCCTGCCTGCTGTTCCCGCCAGCCGCGCACAATGCTCCCAAGCCCGGGAGAAAAGCGCTTCGGGGTGGTGCTCTCTCCGGGCCCTTGGAAGACGTCCCCGGCTGCCTCCAAAGGCCGGTTTGCAAGCACTCATGCCCGTTGTTCCCACCAGCCGCGCACAATGCTCCCAAGCCCGGGAGAAAAGCATTTTGGGGTGGTGCTCACTCCGGGCCCTTGGAAGACCTCCCCGGCTGCCTCCAAAGGCCAGTTTGCAAGCAGTCCTGCCTGCTGTTCCCGCCAGCCGCGCACAATGTTCCCAAGCCCGGGAGAAAAGCGCTTCGGGGTGGTGCTCTCTCCGGGCACTTTCAAGACCTCCCCGGCTGCCTCCAAAGGCCGGTTTGTAAGTACTCATTCCCGCTGCTTCCGCCAGCCACGCACAATGCTCCCAAGCCCGGGAGAAAAGCATTTTGGGGTGGTGCTCTCTCCGGGCCCTTGGAAGACCTCCCGGGCTGCCTCCAAAGGCCGGTTTGCAAGCATTCATGTCCGTTGTTCCCGACAGCCGTGCACAATGCTCCCAAGCCCGAGAGAAAAGCATTTTGGGGTGGTGATCAGTCCGGCCCTTGGAAGACCTCCCCGGCTGCCTCCAAAGGACAGTTTGCAAGCACTCATGCCCGCTGTTCCCGCCAGCCGCGCACAATGCTCCCAAGACCGTGAGAAAAGCGCTTCGGGGTGGTGTTCTCTCAGGGACCATGGAGGACCTCCCCGGCTGCCCCCAAAGGCCGGTTTGCAAGCATTCCCACTCGCTGTTCCCGCCAGGCACACACAATGTTCCAAAACCCCGGAGAAAAGCGCTTCGGGGTGGTGGTCTCTCCGGGCCCCTGCCCCTGAGCCTGGGGGCCAGGCAGGGGATCCACAGTCCCAGGCCAAGGCAGAACCACATGCACACGTCTGTTCCTGCCCCCTCCACCGGCAGAGAGCTGGGGGGAGCCAGAGTCTGTCAGGCAGCTGCTGGGCTGGCCGCCTGTGTGGGAAGGGGCAGAGCCGACCTAGGGGCAAGTTGGGCCTCTTGCTCTCCCTGCTGCCCTGAGGCTGCTGGGCCAAAGAGGTCTTGGGCATCCAGCCCCTTGCTGGTCCCTTCCCTCTGACGAGGCCCTCTGAGCTCCAGCACCTTGCAGTGTGGAGACAGCCCCTGCCAGCAACCTCCTCGCCAAGGAGGCCTCAACCGAGGCCTAGGCCCAGGGGAAAGGCACCAGCGGAGATGAGCCAGTGGAGGCGCCTGGGCATGTCTGGACCCAGTCCCCGCAGCCTGCCCCTTGGTGGGGCAGTACCCCCGGAGGCCAGGAAGGTCTGGGCAAGGCTGCGAGGGGCAGGGGCCCTGCTAGGTCGTGCCCCTGGCCTGTGGGGCGTCTGAGCACAACCGGCACTCTCCCGCTGGAAGACCTCCCCGTCTGCCTCCAAAGGCCGGTTTGCAAGCACTCCCGCCCGCTGTTCCCGCCAGGCACGCACAATGCTCCCAAGCCCGGGAGAAAAGCGCTTCGGGGTGGTGCTCTCTCCGGGCCCTTGCCCCTGAGCCTGGGGGCCAGGCAGTTGGAACACACTCCCAGGCCAATGCAGAACGACATGCACACGTCTGTTCCTGCCCCCTACACCGGCAGAGAGCTGGGGGGAGCCAGAGTCTGTCAGGCAGCTGCTGGGCTGGCCGCCTGTGTGGGAAGGGGCAGAGCCGACCTAGGGGCAAGTTGGGCCTCTTGCTCTCCCTGCTGCCCTGAGGCTGCTTGGCCAAAGAGGTCTTGGGCATCCAGCCCCTTGCTGGTCCCTTCCCTCTGACGAGGCCCTCTGAGCTCCAGCACCTTGCAGTGTGGAGACAGCCCCTGCCAGCAACCTCCTCTCCAAGGAGGCCTCAACCTAGGCCTAGGCCCAGGGGAAAGGCACCAGCGGGGATGAGCCAGTGGAGGCGCACGGGCATATCAGGACCCAGTCCCCGCAGCCTGCCCCTTGGTGGGGCAGTACCCCCGGAGGCCAGGAAAGTCTGGGCAAGGCTGGCCAGGGGCAGGGTCCCTGCTGGGTCCTGCCCCTGGCCTGTGGGGCCTCTGAGCACAACCGGCCCTCTCCCACTGGAAGACCTCCCCGGCTGCCTCCAAAGGCGGGTTTGCCAACACTCCCGCCCGCTGTTCCCGCCAGGCACGCAGAACGCTCCCAAGGCCAGGAGAAAAGCTCTTCGGGGTGTTGCTCTCTCCGGGCCCTTGCCCCTGAGCCTGGGGTCCAGGCAGTGGGTCCACACTCCCAGACCAAGGCAGAACCACATGCACACGTCTGTTCCTGACCCCTGCACCGGCAGAGAGCTCGGGGGAGCCAGAGTCTGTCAGGCAGCTGCTGGGTTGGCTGCCTGTGTGGGAAGGGGCAGAGCCGACCTAGGGGCAAGTTGGGCCTCTTGCTCTCCCTGCTGCCCTGAGGCTGCTGGGCCAAAGAGGTCTTGGGCATCCAGCCCCTTGCTGGTCCCTTCCCTCTGACGAGGCCCATGAGCTCCAGCACCTTGCAGTGTGGAGACAGCCCCTGCCAGCAACCTCCTCTCCAAGGAGGCATCAACCCACGCCTATGCCCAGGGGAAAGGCACCAGCGGGGATGAGCCTGGGGAGGTGCCCAGGCATGTCTGGACCCAGTCCCCACAGCCTGCCCCTTGGTGGGGCAGTACCCCCGGAGGCCAGGAAGGTCTGGGCAAGGCTGGCCAGGGGCAGGGGCCCTGCTGGGTCCTGCCCCTGGCCTGTGGGGCCTCTGAGCACAACCGGCCCTCTCCCACTGGAAGAACTCCCCGGCTGACTCCAAGGGCCAGTTTGCCAACACTCCCGCCCGCTGTTCCCGCCAGGCACGCACAATGCTCCCAAGCCCGGGAGAAAAGCACTTCGGGGTGGTGCTCTCCTCGGGCCCTTGCCCCTGAGCCTGGGGGCCAGGCAGTTGGTCCACACTCCCAGACCAAGGCAGAACCACATGCACACGTCTGTTCCTGACCCCTGCACCGGCAGAGAGCTCGGGGGAGCCAGAGTCTGTCAGGCAGCTGCTGGGCTGGCCGCCTGTGTGGGAAGGGGCAGAGCCGACCTAGGGGCAAGTTGGGCCTCTTGCTCTCCCTGCTGCCCTGAGGCTGCTGGGCCAAAGACGTCTTGGGCATCCAGCCCCTTACTGGTCCCTTCCCTCTGACGAGGCCCTCTGAGCTCCAGCACCTTGCAGTGTGGAGACAGCCCCTGCCAGCAACCTCCTCTCCAAGGAGGCCTCAACCGAGGCCTAGGCCCAGGGGAAAGGCACCAGCGGGGATGAGCCTGGGGAGGCGCCCGGGCATGTCTGGACCCAGGCCCCGCAGCCTGCCCCTTGGTGGGGCAGTACCCCCGGAGGCCAGGAAGGTCTGGGCAATGCTGGCCAGGGGCAGGGGCCCTGCTGCGTCCTGCCCCTGGCCTGTGGGGCCTCTGAGCACAACCGGCCCTCTCCCACTGGAAGACCTCCCCGGCTGCCTCCAAAGGCCGGTTTGCAAGCGCTCCCGCCCACTGTTCCCAGCAGGCGTGCACAATGCTCCCAAGCCTGGGAGAAAAGCGCTTCAGGGTGGTGCTCTCTCCGGGCCCTTTCCCCTGAGCCTGGGGGCCAGGCAGGGGGTCCACACTCCCAGGCCAAGGCAGAACGACATGCACACGTCTGTTCCTGCCCCATGCACCGACAGAGAGCTCGGGGGAGCCAAAGTCTGTCAGGCAGCTGCTGGGCTGGCCGCCTGTGTGGGACGGGGCAGAGCCGACCTAGGGGCAAGTTGGGCCTCTTGCTCTCCGTGCTGCCCTGAGGCTGCTGGGCCAAAGAGATCTTGGGCATCCAGCCCCTTGCTTGTCCCTTCCCTCTGACGAGGCCCTCTGAGCTCCAGCACCTTGCAGTGTGGAGACAGCCCCTGACAGCAACCTCCTCTTCAAGGAGGCCTCAACCGAGGCCTAGGACCAGGGGAAAGGCACCAGCGGGGATGAGCCTGGGGAGGCGCCCGGGCATGTCTGGACCCAGTCCCCACAGCCTGCCCCTTGGTGGGGCAGTACCCCCGGAGGCCAGGAATGTCTGGGCAAGGCTGGCCACGGGCAGGGGCCCTGCTGGGTCCTGCCCCTGGCCTGTGGGGCCTCTGAGCACAACCGGCCCTCTCCCACTGGAAGACTTCCCCGGCTGCCTCCAAAGGCCGGTTTGCCAACACTCCCGCCCGCTGTTCCCGCCAGGCACGCACTATTCTCCCAAGCCCGGGAGAAAAGCGCTTCGGGGTGTTGCTCTCTCCGGGCCCTTGCCCCTGAGCGTGGGGGCGAGGCAGTGGGTCTACACTCCCAGACCAACGCAGAACCACATGCACACGTCTGTTCCTGACCCCTGCACCGCAGAGAGCTCGGGGGAGCCAGAGTCTGTCAGGCAGCTGCTGGGCTGGCCGCCTGTGTGGGAAGGGGCAGAGCCGACCTAGGGGCAAGTTGGGCCTCTTCCTCTCCCGGCTGCCCTGAGGCTGCTGGGCCAAAGAGGTCTTGGGCATCCAGCCCCTTGCTGGTCCCTTCCCTCTGACGAGGCCCTCTGAGCTCCAGCACCTTGCAGTGTGGAGACAGCCCCTGCCAGCAACCTCCTCTCCAAGGAGGCCTCAACCGAGGCCTAGGCCCACGGGAAAGGCACCAGCGGGGATGAGCCTGGGGAGGCGCCCGGGCATGTCTGGACCCAGTCCCCGCAGCCTGCCCCTTGGTGGGGCAGTACCCCCGGAGGCCAGGAGGGTCTGGGCAAGGCTGCCAGGGGCAGGGACACTGCTGGGTCCTGCCCCTGGCCTGTGGGGCGTCTGAGCACAACCGGCCCTCTCACGCTGGAAGACCTCCCCGGCTGCCTCCAAAGGCCGGTTTGCAAGCACTCCCGCCCGCTGTTCCCGCCAGGCACGCACAATGCTCCCAAGCCCGGGAGAAAAGCGCTTCGGGGTGGTGCTCTCTCCGGGCCCTTGCCCCTGAGCCTGGGGGACAGGCAGGGGGAACACACTCCCAGGCCAAGGCAGAACGACATGCACACGTCTGTTCCTGCCCCCTACACCGGCAGAGAGTTCGGGGGAGCCAGAGACTGCCAGGCTGCTGCTGGGCTGGCTGCCTGTGTGGGACGGGGTAGAGCCGACCTAGGGGCAAGTTGGGCCTCTTGCTCTCCTGCTGCCCTGAGGCTGCTGGGTCAAAAAGGTCTTGGGCATCCAGCCCTTTGCTGGTCCTTTCCCTCTGACGAGGCCCTCTGAGCTCTAGCACCTTGCAGTGTGCAGACAGCCCCTGCCGGCAACCTCCTCTCCAAGGAGGCCTCAACCGAGGCCTAGGCCCAGGGGAAAGGCACCAGCGGGGATGAGCCTGGGGAGGCGCCCGGGCATGTCTGGACCCAGGCCCCGCAGCCTGCCCCTTGGTGGGGCAGTACCCCCGGAGGCCAGGAAGGTCTGGGCAAGGCTGCCAGAGGCAGGGACACTGCTGGGTCCTGCCCCTGGCCTGTGGGGCCTCTGAGAACAACTGGCACTCTCCCGCTGTAAGACCTCCCCGGCTGCCTCGAAAGGCTGGTTTGCAAGCACTCACTCCCGCTGTTCACGCCAGCTGCGCACAATGCTCCCAAGCCCGGGAGAAAAGCATTTTGGGGTGGTGCTCACTCCGGGCTTTGGAAGACCTCCCCGGCTGCCTCCAAGGCCGGTTTGCAAGCACTTCTGCCTGCTGTTCCCGCCACCCGCGCACAATGCTCCCAAGCCCGGGAGAAAAGCGTTTCGGGGTGGTGTTCTCTCTGGACCCAAGAAAGACCTCCCGGGCTGCCCCCAAATGCCGGTTTGCAAGCACTCCCACTCACTGTTCCCGCCATCCGTGCAAATGCTCCAAGCCCAGGAGAAAAGCCCTTCAGGGTGGTGCTCTCTCCCGGCCCTTGGAAGACCTCCCCGGCTGCCTCCAAAGGCTAGATTTCAAGTACTCCCTCCCGCTGTCCCGCCAGCCGCACACAATGCTCCCAATCACGGGAGAAAAGCGCTTCGGGGTGGTGCTCTCTACGGGCCCTTGGAAGACCTCCCCGTTTGTCTCCAAAGGCCGGTTTGCAAGCACTCATGCCCGCTGTTCCCGCCAGCCGCGCACAATGCTCCCAAGCCTAGGAGAAAAGCGCTTCGGGGTGGTGCTCTCTCCCGGCCCTTGGAAGACCTCCCCGGCTGCCTCCAAAGGCCGGTTTGCAAGCACTCAATCCCGCTGTTCCCGCCAGCCGCGCACAATGCTCCCAAGCCCGGGAGAAAAGCGCTTCGGGGTGGTGCTCTCTCCCGGCCCTTGGAAGACCTCCCCGGCTGCCTCCAAAGGCTGGTTTTCAAGAACTCCCTCCCGCTGACCCGCCAGCCGCACACAATGCTCCCAAGCCCGGGAGAAAAGCATTTTGAGGTGGTCTCTCTCCGGGCCCTTGGAAGACTCCCCGGCTGCCTCTAAAGGCCGGTTTGCAAGCACTCATGTCCTCTGTTCCCGACAGCCGCGAACAATGCTCCCAATTCCGTGAGAAAAGTGCTTCGGGATGGTGCTCTCTCCGGGCCCTTGGAAGACCTCCCAAGCTGCCTCCAAAGGCCGGTTTGCAAGCACTCCCGCCCGCTGTTCCCGCCAGCCTCGCACAATGCTCCCAAGCCCGGGAGAAAAGCGCTTCGGGGTGGTGTTCTCTCCGTGCCAATGGAGGACCTCCCTGGCTGCCCCCAAAGGCCGGTTTGCAAGCACTCCCACTCGCTGTTCCCGCCAGCCACGCACAATCCTCCAAAACCCCGGAGAAAAGCGCTTCGGGGTGGTGTTCTCTCCGTGCCCATGGAAGACCTCCCGGGGTGCCCCCAAAGGCCGGTTTGGAAGCACTCCGACTCGCTGTTCCCGCCATCCGCGCACAATGCTCCCAAGCCCGGGAGAAAAGCATTTTGGGGTGGTGCTCACACCGGGCCCTGGAAGACCTCCCCGGCTGCCTCCAAAGGACGGTTTTCAAGCACTCCTGCCTGCTGTTCCCGCCACCCGCGCACAATGCTCCCAAGCCCGGGAGAAAAGCGCTTCGGGGTGGTGCTCTCTACAGGCCCTTGGAAGACCTCCCCGGCTGCCTCCAAAGGCCGGTTTGCAAGGACTCCTTCCTGCTGTTCCAGCCATCCACGCACAATGCTCCCAAGCCCGGGAGAAAAGCATTTTGGGGTGGTGCTCACACCGGGCCCTGGAAGACCTCCCCGGCTGCCTCCAAAGGACGGTTTTCAAGCACTCCTGCCTGCTGTTCCCGCCACCCGCGCAAAATGCTCCCAAGCCCGGGAGAAAAGCGCTTCGGGGTGGTGCTCTCTACAGGCCCTTGGAAGAAATCCCCGGCTGCCTCCAAAGGCCGGTTTGCAAGGACTCCTTCCTGCTGTTCCCGCCAGCCACGCACAATGCTCCCAAGCCCGGGAGAAAAGCATTTTGGGGTGGTGCTCACACCGGGCCCTGGAAGACCTCCCCGGCTGCCTCCAAAGGACGGTTTTCAAGCACTCCTGCCTGCTGTTCCCGCCACCCGCGCAGAATGCTCCCAAGCGCGGGAGAAAAGCGCTTCGGGGTGGTGCTCTCTACAGGCCCTTGGAAGACCTCCCCGGCTGCCTCCAAAGGCCGGTTTGCAAGGACTCCTTCCTGCTGTTCCCGCCAGCCACGCACAATGCTCCCAAGCCTGGGAGAAAAGCATTTTGGGGTGGTGCTCACTCCGGGCCCTTGGAAGACCTCCCCGGCTGCTTCCAAAGGCCAGTTTTCAAGCACTCCTGCCTGCTGTTCCTGCCACCTGCGCACAATGCTCCCAAGCCCGGGAGAGAAGCATTTTGGGGTGGTGCTCTCTACAGGCCCTTGGAAGACCTCCCCGGCTGCCTCCAGTGGCCAGTTTGCAAGCACTCATGCCCGCTGTTCCCACCAGCCGCGCACAATGCTCCCAAGCCCGGGAGGAAAGCTTTTTGGGGTGGTGCTCACACCGGGCCCTGGAAGACCTCCCCGGCTGCCTGCAAAGGCCGGTTTTCAAGCACTCCTGCCTGCTGTTCCTGCCACCCGCGCACAATACTCCCAAGCCCGGGAGAAAAGCGCTTCGGGGTGGTGCTCTCTACAGGCCCTTGGAAGACCTCCCCCGCTGCCTCCAAAGGCCGGTTTGCAAGGACTCCTTCCTGCTGTTCCCGCCAGCCACGCACAATGCTCCCAAGCCCGGGAGAAAAGTGCTTCGGGGTGGTGATCTCTCCGGGCCCTTGGAAGTCGTCCCCGGCTGCCTCCAAAGGCCGGTTTGCAAGCACTCATGCCCGTTGTTCCCACCAGCCGCGCACAATGCTCCCAAGCCCGGGAGAAAAGCATTTTGGGGTGGTGCTCACTCCGGGCCCTTGGAAGACCTCCCCGGCTGCCTCCAAAGGCCACTTTGCAAGCAGTCCTGCCTGCTGTTCCCGCCAGCCGCGCACAATGCTCCCAAGCCCGGGAGAAAAGCGCTTCGGGGTGGTGCTCTCTCCGGGCCCTTGGAAGACGTCCCCGGCTGCCTCCAAAGGCCGGTTTGCAAGCACTCATGCCCGTTGTTCCCACCAGCAGCGCACAATGCTCCCAAGCCCGGGAGAAAAGCATTTTGGGGTGGTGCTCACTCCGGGCCCTTGGAAGACCTCCCCGGCTGCCTCCAAAGGCCAGTTTGCAAGCAGTCCTGCCTGCTGTTCCCGCCAGCCGCGCACAATGTTCCCAAGCCCGGGAGAAAAGCGCTTCGGGGTGGTGCTCTCTCCGGGCACTTTCAAGACCTCCCCGGCTGCCTCCAAAGGCCGGTTTGTAAGTACTCATTCCCGCTGCTTCCGCCAGCCACGCACAATGCTCCCAAGCCCGGGAGAAAAGCATTTTGGGGTGGTGCTCTCTCCGGGCCCTTGGAAGACCTCCCGGGCTGCCTCCAAAGGCCGGTTTGCAAGCATTCATGTCCGTTGTTCCCGACAGCCGTGCACAATGCTCCCAAGCCCGAGAGAAAAGCATTTTGGGGTGGTGATCAGTCCGGCCCTTGGAAGACCTCCCCGGCTGCCTCCAAAGGACAGTTTGCAAGCACTCATGCCCGCTGTTCCCGCCAGCCGCGCACAATGCTCCCAAGACCATGAGAAAAGCGCTTCGGGGTGGTGTTCTCTCAGGGACCATGGAGGACCTCCCCGGCTGCCCCCAAAGGCCGGTTTGCAAGCATTCCCACTCGCTGTTCCCGCCAGGCACACACAATGTTCCAAAACCCCGGAGAAAAGCGCTTCGGGGTGGTGGTCTCTCCGGGCCCCTGCCCCTGAGCCTGGGGGCCAGGCAGGGGATCCACAGTCCCAGGCCAAGGCAGAACCACATGCACACGTCTGTTCCTGCCCCCTCCACCGGCAGAGAGCTGGGGGGAGCCAGAGTCTGTCAGGCAGCTGCTGGGATGGCCGCCTGTGTGGGAAGGGGCAGAGCCGACCTAGGGGCAAGTTGGGCCTCTTGCTCTCCCTGCTGCCCTGAGGCTGCTGGGCCAAAGAGGTCTTGGGCATCCAGCCCCTTGCTGGTCCCTTCCCTCTGACGAGGCCCTCTGAGCTCCAGCACCTTGCAGTGTGGAGACAGCCCCTGCCAGCAACCTCCTCTCCAAGGAGGCCTCAACCGAGGCCTAGGCCCAGGGGAAAGGCACCAGCGGAGATGAGCCAGTGGAGGCGCCTGGGCATGTCTGGACCCAGTCCCCGCAGCCTGCCCCTTGGTGGGGCAGTACCCCCGGAGGCCAGGAAGGTCTGGGCAAGGCTGCGAGGGGCAGGGGCCCTGCTAGGTCGTGCCCCTGGCCTGTGGGGCGTCTGAGCACAACCGGCACTCTCCCGCTGGAAGACCTCCCCGTCTGCCTCCAAAGGCCGGTTTGCAAGCACTCCCGCCCGCTGTTCCCGCCAGGCACGCACAATGCTCCCAAGCCCGGGAGAAAAGCGCTTCGGGGTGGTGCTCTCTCCGGGCCCTTGCCCCTGAGCCTGGGGGCCAGGCAGTTGGAACACACTCCCAGGCCAATGCAGAACGACATGCACACGTCTGTTCCTGCCCCCTACACCGGCAGAGAGCTCGGGGGAGCCAGAGTCTCTCAGGCAGGTGCTGGGCTGGCCGCCTGTGTGGGAAGGGGCAGAGCCGACCTAGGGGCAAGTTGGGCCTCTTCCTCTCCCTGCTGCCCTGAGGCTGCTGGGCCAAAGACGTCTTGGGCATCCAGCCCTTTGCTGGTCCCTTCCCTCTGACGAGGCCCTCTGAGCTCCAGCACCTTGCAGTGTGGAGACAGCACCTGCCAGCAATCTCCTCTCCAAGGAGGCCTCAACCGAGGCCTAGGCCCAGGGGAAAGGCACCAGCGGGGATGAGCCTGGGGAGGCGCCCGGGCATGTCTGGACCCAGTCCCCGCAGCCTGCCCCTTGGTGGGGCAGTACCCCTGGAGGCCAGGAAGGTCTGGGCAAGGCTGACCAGGGGCAGGGGACCTGCTGGGTCCTGCCCCTGGCCTGTGGGGCCTCTGAGCACAACCGGCCCTCTCCCACTGGAAGACCTCCCCGGCTGCCTCCAAAGGCCGTTTTGCACGCACTCCCGCCCACTGTTCCCACCAAGCGCGCACAATGCTCCCAAGCCCGGGAGAAAAGCGCTTCGGGGTGGTGCTCTCTCCGGGCCCTTGCCCCTGAGCCTGGGGGCAATGCATGGGGAACACACTCCCAGGCCAAGACAGAACGACATGAACACGTCTGTTCCTGTCCCCTGCACCGGCAGAGAGCTTGGGGGAGCCAGAGTCTGTCAGGCAGCTGCGGGGTTGGCCGCCTGTGTGGGAAGGGGCAGAGCCACCCTAGGGGCAAGTTGGGCCTCTTGCTCTCCCTGCTGCCCTGAGGCTGCTGGGCCAAAGACGTCTTGGGCATCCAGCCCCTTACTGGTCCGTTCCCTCTGACGAGGCCCTCTGAGCTCCAGCACCTTGCAGTGTGGAGACAGCCCCTGCCAGCAACCTCCTCTCCAAGGAGGCCTCAACCGAGGCCTAGGCCCAGGGGAAAGGCACCAGCGGGGATGAGCCAGGGGAGGCGCCCGAGCATGTCTGGACCCAGTCCCCGCAGCCTGCCCCTTGGTGGGGCAGTACCCCCGGAGGCCAGGAAGGTCTGGGCAAGGCTGGCCAGGGGCAGGGGCCCTGCTGGGTCCTGCCCCTGGCCTGTGGGGCCTCTGAGCACAACCGGCCCTCTCCCACTGGAAGACCTCCCCGGCTGCCTCCAAAGGCCGGTTTGCAAGCGCTCCCGGCCACTGTTACCAGCAGGCGGGCACAATGCTCCTAAGCCCGGAAGAAAAGCGCTTCAGGGTGGTGCTCTCTCTGGGCCCTTGCCCCTGAGCCTGGGGGCAAGGCAGGGTGTCCACACTCCCAGGCCAAGGCAGAACCACATGCACACGTCTGATCTGCCCCCTGCACCGGCAGAGAGCTCGGGGGAGCCAGAGTCTGTCAGGCAGCTGCTGGGCTGGCCGCCTGTGTGGGAAGTGGCAGAGCCGACCTTGGGGCAAGTTGGGCCTCTTGCTCTCCCTGCTGCCCTGAGGCTGCTGGGCCATAGAGGTCTTGGGCATCCAGCCCCTTGCTGGTCCCTTCCCTCTGACGAGGGCCTCTGCGCTCCAGCACCTTGCAGTGTGGAGACAGCCCCTGCCAGCAACCTCCTCTCCAAGGAGGCCTCAACCGAGGCCTAGGCCCAGGGGAAAGGCACCAGCGGGGATGAGCCTGGGGAGGCGCCCGGGCATGTCTGGACCCAGTCCCCGCAGCCTGCCCCTTGGTGGGGCAGTACCCCCGGAGGCCAGGAAGGTCTGGGCAAGGCTGGCCAGGGGCAGGGGCCCTGCTGGGTCCTGCCCCTGGCCTGTGGGGCCTCTGAGCACAACCGGCCCTCTCCCACTGGAAGACCTCCCCGGCTGCCTTCAAAGGCGGGTTTGCCAACACTCCCGCCCGCTGTTCCCGCCAGGCACGCACAACGCTCCCAAGGCCAGGAGAAAAGCGCTTCGGGGTGTTGCTCTCTCCGGGCCCTTGCCCCTGAGCCTGGGGTCCAGGCAGTGGGTCCACACTCCCAGACAAAGGCAGAACCACATGCACACGTCTGTTCCTGACCCCTGAACCGGCAGAGAGCTCGGGGGAGCCAGAGTCTATCAGGCAGCTGCTGGGTTGGCTGCCTGTGTGGGAAGGGGCAGAGCCGACCTAGGGGCAAGTTGGGCCTCTTGCTCTCCCTGCTGCCCTGAGGCTGCTGGGCCAAAGAGGTCTTGGGCATCCAGCCCCTTGCTGGTCCCTTCCCGCTGACGAGGCCCTCTGAGCTCCAGCACCTTGCAGTGTGGAGACAGCCCCTGCCAGCAACCTCCTCTCCAAGGAGGCATCAACCGAGGCCTATGCCCAGGGGAAAGGCACCAGCGGGGATGAGCCTGGGGAGGCACCCAGGCATGTCTGGACCCAGTCCCCGCAGCCTGCCCCTTGGTGGGGCAGTACCCCCGGAGGCCAGGAAGGTCTGGGCAAGGCTGGCCAGGGGCAGGGGACCTGCTGGGTCCTGCCCCTGGCCTGTGAGGCCTCTGAGCACAACCGGCCCTCTCCCACTGGAAGACCTCCACGGCTGCCTCCAAAGTCCTGTTTGCAAACACTCCCGCCCGCTGTTCACGCCAGGCTCGCACAATGCTCCCAAGCCCGGGAGAAAAGCGCTTCGGGGTGGTGCTCTCTCCGGGCCCTTGCCCCTGAGCCTGGGGGCCAGGCAGTGGGTCCACACTCCCAGACCAAGGCAGAACCACATGCACACGTCTGTTCCTGACCCCTGCACCGGCAGAGAGCTCTGGGGAGCCAGAGTCTGTCAGGCAGGTGCTGGGCTGGCCGCCTGTGTGGGAAGGGGCAGAGCCGACCTAGGGGCAAGTTGGGCCTCTTCCTCTCCCTGCTGCCCTGAGGCTGCTGGGCCATAGAGGTCTTGGGCATCCAGCCCCTTGCTGGTCCCTTCCCTCTGACGAGGCCCTCTGAGCTCCAGCACCTTGCAGTGTGGAGACAGCCCCTGCCAGCAACCTCCTCTCCAATGAGGCCTCAACCGAGGCCTAGGCCCAGGGGAAAGGCACCAGCGGGGATGAGCCTGGGGAGGCGCCCGGGCATGTCTGGACCCAGTCCCCGCAGCCTGCCCCTTGGTCGGGCAGTACCCCCGGAGGCCAGGAAGGTCTGTGCAAGGCTGCCAGGGGCAGGGACAGCGCTGGGTCCTGCCCCTGGCCTGTGGGACGTCTGAGCACAACCGGCACTCTCCCGCTGGAAGACCTCCCCGTCTGCCTCCAAAGGCCGGTTTGCAAGCACTCCCGCCTGCTGTTCCCGCCAGGCACGCACAATGCTCCCAAGCCCGGGAGAAAAGCGCTTCGGGGTGGTGCTCTCTCCGGGCCCTTGCCCCTAAGCCTGCGGGCCAGGCAGGGGGAACACACTCCCAGGCCAAGACAGAACGACATGAACACGTCTGTTCCTGCCCCCTACACCGGCAGAGAGCTCGGGGGAGCCAGAGTCTCTCAGGCAGGTGCTGGGCTGGCCGCCTGTGTGGGAAGGGGCAGAGCCGACCTAGGGGCAAGTTGGGCCTCTTGCTCTCCCTGCTGCCCTGAGGCTGCTGGGCCAAAGACGTCTTGGGCATCCAGCCCTTTGCTGGTCCCTTCCCTCTGACGAGGCCCTCTGAGATCCAGCACCTTGCAGTGTGGAGACAGCACCTGCCAGCAATCTCCTCTCCAAGGAGGCCTCAACCGAGGCCTAGGCCCAGGGGAAAGGCACCAGCGGGGATGAGCCTGGGGAGGCGCCCGGGCATGTCTGGACCCAGTCCCCGCAGCCTGCCCCTTGGTGGGGCAGTACCTCTGGAGGCCAGGAAGGTCTGGGCAAGGCTGACCAGGGGCAGGGGACCTGCTGGGTCCTGCCCCTGGCCTGCGGGGCCTCTGAGCACAACCGGCCCTCTCCCACTGGAAGACCTCCCCGGCTGCCTCCAAAGGGCGTTTTGCACGCACTCCCGCCCACTGTTCCCACCAAGCGCGCACAATGCTCCCAAGCCCGGGAGAAAAGCGCTTCGGGGTGGTGCTCTCTCCGGGCCCTTGCCCCTGAGCCTGGGGGCCAGGCAGGGGGTCCACACTCCCAGGCCAAGGCAGAACCACATGCACACGTCTGTTCCTGACCCCTGCACCGGCAGAGAGCTCGGGGGAGCCAGAGTCTGTCAGGCAGCTGCTGGGCTGGCCGCCTTTGTGGAAAGGGGCAGAGAAGACCTAGGGGCAAGTTGGGCCTCTTGCTCTCCCTGCTGCCCTGAGGCTGCTGGGCCAAAGAGGTCTTGGGCATCCAGCCCTTTGCTTGTCCCTTCCCTCTGACGAGGCCCTCTGAGCTCCAGCACCTTGCAGTGTGGAGACAGCCCCTGCCAGCAACCTCCTCTCCAAGGAGGCCTCAACCGAGACCTAGGACCAGGGGAAAGGCACCAGCGGGGATGAGCCTGGGGAGGCGCCCGGGCATGTCTGGACCCAGTCCCCGCAGCCTGCCCCTTGGTGGGGCAGTACCCCCGGAGGCCAGGAAGGTCTGGGAAAGGCTGGCCAGGGGTAGGGGACCTGCTGGGTCCTGCCCCTGGCCTGTGGGGCCTCTGAGCACAACCGGCCCTCTCCCACTGGAAGACCTCCCCGGCTGCCTCCAAAGTCCGGTTTGCAAGCGCTCCCGGCCACTGTTACCAGCAGGCGGGCACAATGCTCCTAAGCCCGGAAGAAAAGCGCTTCAGGGTGGTGCTCTCTCTGGGCCCTTGCCCCTGAGCCTGGGGGCAAGGCAGGGTGTCCACACTCCCAGGCCAAGGCAGAACCACATGCACACGTCTGATCTGCCCCCTGCCCCGGCAGAGAGCTCGGGGGAGCCAGAGTCTGTCAGGCAGCTGCTTGGCTGGCCGCCTGTGTGGGAAGTGGCAGAGCCGACCTAGGGGCAAGTTGGGCCTCTTGCTCTCCCTGCTGCCCTGAGGCTGCTGGGCCATAGAGGTCTTGGGCATCCAGCCCCTTGCTGGTCCCTTCCCTCTGACGAGGCCCTCTGAGCTCCAGCACCTTGCAGTGTGGAGACAGCCCCTGCCAGCAACCTCCTCTCCAAGGAGGCCTCAACCGAGGCCTAGGCCCAGGGGAAAGGCACCAGCGGGGATGAGCCTGGGGAGGCGCCCGGGCATGTCTGGACCCAGTCCCCGCAGCCTGCCCCTTGGTGGGGCAGTACCCCCGGAGGCCAGGAAGGTCTGGGCAAGGCTGGCCAGGGGCAGGGGCCCTGCTGGGTCCTGCCCCTGGCCTGTGGGGCCTCTGAGTACAACCGGCCCTCTCCCACTGGAAGAACTCCCCGGCTCCCTCCAAAGGCCAGTTTGCCAACACTCCCGCCCGCTGTTCCCGCCAGGCACGCACAATGCTCCCAAGCCCGGGAGAAAAGCGGTTCGGGGTGGTGCTCTCCTCGGGCCCTTGCCCCTGAGCCTGGGGTCCAGGCAGTTGGTCCACACTCCCAGACCAAGGCAGAACCACATGCACACGTCTGTTCCTGACCCCTGCACCGGCAGAGAGCTCGGGGGAGCCAGAGTCTGTCAGGCATCTGCTGGGCTGGCCGCCTGTGTGGGAAGGGGCAGAGCCGACCTAGGGGCAAGTTGGGCCTCTTCCTCTCCCTGCTGCCCTGAGGCTGCTGGGCCAAAGAGGTCTTGGGCATCCAGCCCCTTGCTGGTCCCTTCCCTCTGAGGAGGCCCTCTGAGCTCCAGCACCTTGCAGTGTGGAGACAGCCCCTGCCAGCAACATCCTCTCCAAGGAGGCCTCAACCGAGGCCTAGGCCCAGGGGAAAGGCACCAGCGGGGATGAGCCTGGGGAGGCGCCCGGGCATGTCTGGACCCAGTCCCCGCAGCCTGCCCCTTGGTGGGGCAGTACCCCCGGAGGCCAGGAAGATCTGGGCAAGGCTGGCCAGGGGCAGGGGCCCTGCAGGGTCCTCCCCATGGCCTGTGGGGCCTCTGAGCACAACCGGCCCTCTCCCACTGGAAGACCTCCCCGGCTGCCTCCAAAGGCCGGTTTGCAAGCACTCCTGCCCACTGTTCCCGCCAGGCGCGCACAATGCTCCCAAGCCCGGGAGAAAAGCGCTTCGGGGTGGTGCTCTCTCCGGGCCCTTGCCCCTGAGCCTGTGGGCAAGGCAGGGGGAACACACTCCCAGACCAAGGCAGAAACACATGCACACGTCTGTTCCTGTCCCCTGCACCGGCAGAGAGCTCGGGGGAGCCAGAGTCTCTCAGGCAGGTGCTGGGCTGGCCGCCTGTGTGGGAAGGGGCAGAGCCGACCTAGGGGCAAGTTGGGCCTCTTGCTCTCCCTGCTGCCCTGAGGCTGCAGGGCCAAAGAAGTCTTGGGCATCCAGCCCCTTACTGGTCCCTTCCCTCTGACGAGGCCCTCTGAGCTCCAGCACCTTGCAGTGTGGAGACAGCCCCTGCCAGCAATCTCCTCTCCAAGGAGGCCTCAACCGAGGCCTAGGCCCAGGGGAAAGGCACCAGCGGGGTTGAGCCAGGGGAGGCGCCCGGGCATGTCTGGACCCTGTCCCCGCAGCCTGCCCCTTGGTGGGGCAGTACCCCCGGAGGCCAGGTAGGTCTGGGCAAGGCTGGCCAGGGGCAGGGGCCCTGCTGGGTCCTGCCCCTGGCCTGTGGGGCCTCTGAGCACAACCGGCCCTCTCCCACTGGAAGACCTCCCCGGCTGCCTCCAAAGGCCGGTTTGCAAGCACTCCCGCCCACTGTTCCCGCCAGGCGCGCACAATGCTCCCAAGCCCGGGAGAAAAGCGCTTCGGGGTGGTGCTCACACCGGGCCCTGGAAGACCTCCCCGGCTGCCTCCAAAGGACGGTTTTCAAGCACTCCTGCCTGCTGTTCCCGCCACCCGCGCAAAATGCTCCCAAGCCCGGGAGAAAAGCGTTTCGGGGTGGTGCTCTCTACAGGCCCTTGGATGACCTCCCCGGCTGCCTCCAAAGGCCGGTTTGCAAGGACTCCTTCCTGCTGTTCCCGCCAGCCACGCACAATGCTCCCAAGCCCGGGAGAAAAGCATTTTGGGGTGGTGCTCACACCGGGCCCTGGAAGACCTCCCCGGCTGCCTCCAAAGGACGGTTTTCAAGCACTCCTGCCTGCTGTTCCCGCCACCCGCGCAGAATGCTCCCAAGCGCGGGAGAAAACCGCTTCGGGGTGGTGCTCTCTACAGGCCCTTGGAAGACCTCCCCGGCTGCCTCCAAAGGCCGGTTTGCAAGGACTCCTTCCTGCTGTTCCCGCCAGCCACGCACAATGCTCCCAAGCCCGGGAGAAAAGCATTTTGGGGTGGTGCTCACTCCGGGCCCTTGGAAGACCTCCCCGGCTGCCTCCAATGGCCAGTTTGCAAGCACTCATGTCCGCTGTTCCCACCAGCCGCGCACAATGCTCCCAAGCCCGGGAGAAAAGCTTTTTGGGGTGGTGCTCACACCGGGCCCTGGAAGACCTCGCCGGCTGCCTCCAAAGGCCAGTTTTCAAGCACTCCTGCCTGCTGTTCCCGCCACCTGCGCACAATGCTCCCAAGCCCGGGAGAAAAGCGCTTCGGGGTGGTGCTCTCTACAGGCCCTTGGAAGACCTCCCCGGCTGCCTCCAAAGGCCGGTTTGCAAGGACTCCTTCCTGCTGTTCCCGCCAGCCACGCACAATGCTCCCAAGCCCGGGAGAGAAGCATTTTGGGGTGGTGCTCTCTACAGGCCCTTGGAAGACCTCCCCGGCTGCCTCCAGTGGCCAGTTTGCAAGCACTCATGCCCGCTGTTCCCACCAGCCGCGCACAATGCTCCCAAGCCCGGGAGAAAAGCATTTTGGGGTGGTGCTCTCTCCGGGCCCTTGGAAGACCTCCCCGGCTGCCTCCAAAGGCCAGTTTGCAAGCAGTCCTGCCTGCTGTTCCCGCCAGCCGCGCACAATGCTCCCAAGCCCGGGAGAAAAGCGCTTCGGGGTGGTGCTCTCTCCGGGCCCTTGGAAGACGTCCCCGGCTGCCTCCAAAGGCCGGTTTGCAAGCACTCATGCCCGTTGTTCCCACCAGCCGCGCACAATGCTCCCAAGCCCGGGAGAAAAGCATTTTGGGGTGGTGCTCACTCCGGGCCCTTGGAAGACCTCCCCGGCTGCCTCCAAAGGCCAGTTTGCAAGCAGTCCTGCCTGCTGTTCCCGCCAGCCGCGCACAATGTTCCCAAGCCCGGGAGAAAAGCGCTTCGGGGTGGTGCTCTCTCCGGGCACTTTCAAGACCTCCCCGGCTGCCTCCAAAGGCCGGTTTGTAAGTACTCATTTCCGCTGCTTCCGCCAGCCACGCACAATGCTCCCAAGCCCGGGAGAAAAGCATTTTGGGGTGGTGCTCTCTCCGGGCCCTTGGAAGACCTCCCGGGCTGCCTCCAAAGGCCGGTTTGCAAGCATTCATGTCCGTTGTTCCCGACAGCCGCGCACAATGCTCCCAAGCCCGAGAGAAAAGCATTTTGGGGTGGTGATCAGTCCGGCCCTTGGAAGACCTCCCCGGCTGCCTCCAAAGGACAGTTTGCAAGCACTCATGCCCGCTGTTCCCGCCAGCCGCGCACAATGCTCCCAAGACCGTGAGAAAAGCGCTTCGGGGTGGTGTTCTCTCAGGGACCATGGAGGACCTCCCCGGCTGCCCCCAAAGGCCGGTTTGCAAGCATTCCCACTCGCTGTTCCCGCCAGGCACACACAATGTTCCAAAACCCCGGAGAAAAGCGCTTCGGGGTGGTGGTCTCTCCGGGCCCCTGCCCCTGAGCCTGGGGGCCAGGCAGGGGATCCACAGTCCCAGGCCAAGGCAGAACCACATGCACACGTCTGTTCCTGCCCCATCCACCGGCAGAGAGCTGGGGGGAGCCAGAGTCTGTCAGGCAGCTGCTGGGCTGGCCGCCTGTGTGGGAAGGGGCAGAGCCGACCTAGGGGCAAGTTGGGCCTCTTGCTCTCCCTGCTGCCCTGAGGCTGCTGGGCCAAAGAGGTCTTGGGCATCCAGCCCCTTGCTGGTCCCTTCCCTCTGACGAGGCCCTCTGAGCTCCAGCACCTTGCAGTGTGGAGACAGCCCCTGCCAGCAACCTCCTCTCCAAGGAGGCCTCAACCGAGGCCTAGGCCCAGGGGAAAGGCACCAGCGGAGATGAGCCAGTGGAGGCACACGGGCATGTCTGGACGCAGTCCCCGCAGCCTGCCCCTTGGTGGGGCAGTACCCCCGGAGGCCAGGAAGGTCTGGGCAAGGCTGCGAGGGGCAGGGGCCCTGCTGGGTCGTGCCCCTGGCCTGTGGGGCGTCTGAGCACAACCGGCCCTCTCCCACTGGAAGACCTCCCCGTCTGCCTCCAAAGGCGGGTTTGCCAACACTCCCGCCCGCTGTTCCCGCCAGGCACGCACAACGCTCCCAAGGCCAGGAGAAAAGCGCTTCGGGGTGTTGCTCTCTCCGGGCCCTTGCCCCTGAGACTGGGGTCCAGGCAGTGGGTCCACACTCCCAGACCAAGGCAGAACCACATGCACACGTCTGTTCCTGACCCCTGAACCGGCAGAGAGCTCGGGGGAGCCAGAGTCTATCAGGCAGCTGCTGGGTTGGCTGCCTGTGTGGGAAGGGGCAGAGCCGACCTAGGGGCAAGTTGGGCCTCTTGCTCTCCCTGCTGCCCTGAGGCTGCTGGGCCAAAGAGGTCTTGGGCATCCAGCCCCTTGCTGGTCCCTTCCCGCTGACGAGGCCCTCTGAGCTCCAGCACCTTGCAGTGTGGAGACAGCCCCTGCCAGCAACCTCCTCTCCAAGGAGGCATCAACCGAGGCCTATGCCCAGGGGAAAGGCACCAGCGGGGATGAGCCTGGGGAGGCGCCCAGGCATGTCTGGACCCAGTCCCCGCAGCCTGCCCCTTGGTGGGGCAGTACCCCCGGAGGCCAGGAAGGTCTGGGCAAGGCTGGCCAGGGGCAGGGGACCTGCTGGGTCCTGCCCCTGGCCTGTGAGGCCTCTGAGCACAACCGGCCCTCTCCCACTGGAAGACCTCCACGGCTGCCTCCAAAGTCCTGTTTGCAAACACTCCCGCACGCTGTTCACGCCAGGCTCGCACACTGCTCCCAAGCCCGGGAGAAAAGGGCTTCGGGGTGGTGCTCTCTCCGGGCCCTTGCCCCTGAGCCTGGGGGCAAGGCAGGGGGAGCACACTCCCAGGCCAAGGCAGAACCACATGCCCACGTCTGTTCCTGTCCCCTGCACCGGCAGAGAGCTTGGGGGAGCCAGAGTCTGTCAGGCAGCTGCTGAGTTGGCCGCCTGTGTGGGAAGGGGCAGAGCCGCCCTAGGGGCAAGTTGGGCCTCTTGCTCTCCCTACTGCCCTGAGGCTGCTGGGCCAAAGACGTCTTGGGCATCCAGCACCTTACTGGTCCCTTCCCTCTGACGAGGCCCTCTGAGCTCCAGCACCTTGCAGTGTGGAGACAGCCCCTGCCAGCAACCTCCTCTCCAAGGAGGCCTCAACCGAGGCCTAGGCCCAGGGGAAAGGCACCAGCGGGGATGAGCCTGGGGAGGCGCCCGGGCATGTCTGGACACAGGCCCCGCAGCCTGCCCCTTGGTGGGGCAGTACCCCCGGAGGCCAGGAAGGTCTGGGCAAGGCTGGCCAGGGGCAGGGGCCCTGCTGCGTCCTGCCCCTGGCCTGTGGGGCCTCTGAGCACAACCGGCCCTCTCCCACTGGAAGACCTCCCCGGCTGCCTCCAAAGGCCGGTTTGCAAGCGCTCCCACCCACTGTTCCCAGCAGGCGTGCACAATGCTCCCAAGCCCGGGAGAAAAGCGCTTCAGGGTGGTGCTCTCTCCGGGCCCTTGCCCCTGAGCCTGGGGGCAAGGCAGGGTGTCCACACTCCCAGGACAAGGCAGAACCACATGCACACGTCTGATCTGCCCCCTGCACCGGCAGAGAGCTCGGGGGAGCCAGAGTCTGTCAGGCAGCTGCTGGGCTGGCCGCCTGTGTGGGAAGGGGCAGAGCCGACCTAGGGGCAAGTTGGGCCTCTTGCTCTCCCTGCTGCCCTGAGGCTGCTGGGCCAAAGAGGTCTTGGGCATCCAGCCCCTTGCTGGTCCCTTCCCTCGGACGAGGCCCTCTGAGCTCCAGCACCTTGCAGTGTGGAGACAGCCCCTGCCAGCAACCTCCTCTCCAAGGAGTCCTCAACCGAGGCCTAGGCCCAGGGGAAAGGCACCAGCGGGGATGAGCCTGGGGAGGCGCCCGGGCATGTCTGGACCCAGTCCCCGCAGCCTGCCCCTTGGTGGGGCAGTACCCCCGGAGGCCAGGAAGGTCTGGGCAAGGCTGCCAGGGGCAGGGACACTGCTGGGTCCTGCCCCTGGCCTGTGGGGCGTCTGAGCACAACCGGCACTCTCCCGCTGGAAGACCTCCCCGTCTGCCTCGAAAGGCCGGTTTGCAAGCACTCCCGCCCGCTGTTCCCGCCAGGCACGCACAATGCTCCCAAGCCCGGGCGAAAAGCGCTTCGGGGTGGTGCTCTCACCGGGCCCTTGCCCCTGAGCCTGGGGGCCAGGCAGGGGGAACACACTCCCAGGCCAAGGCAGAACGACATGCACACGTCTGTTCCTGCCCCCTACACCGGCAGAGAGCTCGGGGGAGCCAGAGACTGCCAGGCTGCTGCTGGGCTGGCCGCCTGTGTGGGACGGGGCAGAGCCGACCTAGGGGCAAGTTGGGCCTCTTGCTCTCCCTGCTGCCCTGAGGCTGCTGGGTCAAAGAGGTCTTGGGCATCCAGCCCTTTGCTGGTCCCTTCCCTCTGACGAGGCCCTCTGATCTCCAGCACCTTGCAGTGTGGAGACAGCCCCTGCCAGCAACCTCCTCTCCAAGGAGGCCTCAACCGAGGCCTAGGCCCAGGGGAAAGGCACCAGCGGGGATGAGCCTGGGGAGGCGCCCGGGGATGTCTGGACCCAGTCCCCGCAGCCTGCCCCTTGGTGGGGCAGTTCCCCCGGAGGCCAGGAAGGTCTGGGAAAGGCTGGCCAGGGTCAGGGGCCCTGCTGGGTCCTGCCCATGGCCTGTGGGGCCTCTGAGCACAACCGACCCTCTCCCACTGGAAGACCTCCCCGGCTGCCTCCAAAGTCCTGTTTGCTAATACTCCCGCCCGCTGTTCACGCCAGGCTCGCACAATGCTCCCAAGCCCGGGAGAAAAGCGCATTGGGGTGGTTCTCTCTCCGGGCCCTTGCCCCTGAGCCTGGGGGCAAGGCACGGGGAACACACTCCCTGGCCAAGGCAGAACCACATGCCCACGTCTGTTCCTGTCCCCTGCACCGGCAGAGAGCTTGGGGGAGCCAGAGTCTGGCAGGCAGCTGCTGGGTTGGCCGCCTGTGTGGGAAGGGGCAAAGCCGACCTAGGGGCAAGTTGGGCCTCTTGCTCTCCCTTCTGCCCTGAGGCTGCTGGGCCAAAGACGTCTTGGGCATCCAGCCCCTTACTGGTCCCTTCCCTCTGACGAGGCCTTCTGAGCTCCAGCACCTTGCAGTGTGGAGACAGCCCCTGCCAGCAACCTCCTCTCCAAGGAGGCCTCAACCGAGGCCTAGGCCCAGGGGAAAGGCACCAGCGGGGATGAGCCAGGGGAGGCGCCCGAGCATGTCTGGACCCAGTCCCCGCAGCCTGCCCCTTGGTGGGGCAGTACCCCCGGAGGCCAGGAAGGTCTGGGCAAGGCTGGCCAGGGGCAGGGGCCCTGCTGCGTCCTGCCCCTGGCCTGTGGGGCCTCTGAGCACAACCGGCCCTCTCCCACTGGAAGACCTCCCCGGCTGCCTCCAAAGGCCGGTTTGCAAGCGCTCCCGCACACTGTTCCCAGCAGGCGTGCACAATGCTCCCAAGCCCGGGAGAAAAGCGCTTCAGGGTGGTGCTCTCTCCGGGCCCTTGCCCCTGAGCCTGGGGTCAAGGCACGGTGTCCACACTCCCAGGCCAAGTCAGAACCACATGCACACGTCTGTTCCTGCCCCCTGCACCGGCAGAGAGCTCGGGGGAGCCAGAGTCTGTCAGGCAGCTGTTGGGCTGGCCGCCTGTGTGGGAAGTGGCATAGCCGACCTAGGTGCAAGTTGGGCCTCTTGCCCTCCCTGCTGCCCTGAGGCTGCTGGGCCAAAGAGGTCTTGGGCATCCAACCCCTTGCTGGTCCCTTCCCTCTGACGAGGCCCTCTGAGCTCCAGCACATTGCAGTGTGGAGACAGCCCCTGCCAGCAACCTCCTCTCCAAGGAGGCCTAAACCGAGGCCTAGGCACAGGGGAAAGGCACCAGCGGGGATGAGCCTGGGGAGGCGCCCGGGCATGTATGGACCCAGTCCCCGCAGCCTGCCCCTTGGTGGGGCAGTACCCCCGGAGGCGAGGAAGTTCTGGGAAAGGCTGGCCAGGTGCAGGGGACCTGCTGGGTCCTGCCCCTGGCCTGTGGGGCCTCTGAGCACAACCGGCCCTCTCCCACTGGAAGACGTCCCCGGCTGCCTCCAAAGGCCGGTTTGCAAGCACTCCCGCCCACTGTTCCAACCAAGGGCGCACAACGCTCCCAAGCCCGGGAGAAAATCGCCTCGGGGTGGTGCTCTCTCCGGGCCCTTTCCCCTGAGCCTGGGGGCCAGGCAGGGTGTCCACACTCCCAGGCCAAGGCAGAACGACATGCACACGTCTGTTCCTGCCCCATGCACCGGCAGAGAGCTCGGGGGAGCCAAAGTCTGTCAGGCAGCTGCTGGGCTGGCCGCCTGTGTGGGAAGGGGCAGAGCCGACCTAGGGGCAAGTTGGGCCTCTTGCTCTCCCTGCTGCCCTGAGGCTGCTGGGCCAAAGAGATCTTGGGCATCCAGCCCCTTGCTGGTCCCTTCCCTCTGACGAGGCCCTCTGAGCTCCAGCACCTTGCAGTGTGGAGACAGCCCCTGCCAGCAACCTCCTCTCCAAGGAGGCCTCAACCGAGGCCTAGGCCCAGGGGAAAGGCACCAGCGGGGATGAGCCTGGGGAGGCGCCCGGGCATGTCTGGACCCAGTCCCCGCAGCCTGCCCCTTGGTGGGGCAGTACCCCCGGAGGCCAGGAAGGTCTGGGCAAGGCTGGCCAGGGGCAGGGGCCCTGCTGTGTCCTGCCCCTGGCCTGTGGGGCCTCTGAGCACAACCGGCCCTCTCCCACTGGAAGACTTCCCCGGCTGCCTCCAAAGGCCGGTTTGCCAACACTCCCGCCCGCTGTTCCCGCCAGGCACGCACAATTCTCCCAAGCCCAGGAGAAAAGCGCTTCGGGGTGGTGCTCTCTCCGGGCCCTTGCCCCTGAGCGTGGGGGCGAGGCAGTGGGTCCACACTCCCAGACCAACGCAGAACCACATGCACACGTCTGTTCCTGACCCCTGCACCGGCAGAGAGCTCGGGGGAGCCAGAGTCTGTCAGGCAGCTGCTGGGCTGGCCGCCTGTGTGGGAAGGGGCAGAGCCGACCTAGGGGCAAGTTGGGCCTCTTCCTCTCCCTGCTGCCCTGAGGCTGCTGGGCCAAAGAGGTCTTGGGCATCCAGCCCCTTGCTGGTCCCTTCCCTCTGACGAGGCCCTCTGAGCTCCAGCACCTTGCAGTGTGGAGACAGCCCCTGCCAGCAACCTCCTCTCCAAGGAGGCCTCAACTGAGGCCTAGGCCCAGGGGAAAGGCACCAGCGGGGATGAGCCTGGGGAGGCGCCCGGCCATGTCTGGACCCAGTCCCCGCAGCCTGCCCCTTGGTGGGGCAGTACCCCCGGAGGCCAGGAGGGTCTGGGCAAGGCTGCCAGGGGCAGGGGACCTGCTGGGTCCTGCCCCTGGCCTGTGGGGCGTCTGAGCACAACCGGCACTCTCCCGCTGGAAGACCTCCCCGGCTGCCTCCAAAGGCCGGTTTGCAAGCACTCCCGCCCGCTGTTCCCGCCAGGCACGCACAATGCTCCCAAGCCCGGGAGAAAAGCGCTTCGGGGTGGTACTCTCTCCGGGCCCTTGCCCCTGAGCCTGGGGGACAGGCAGGGGGAACACACTCCCAGGCCAAGGCAGAACGACATGCACACGTCTGTTCCTGCCCCCTACACCGGCAGAGAGTTCGGGGGAGCCAGAGACTGCCAGGCTGCTGCTGGGCTGGCTGCCTGTGTGGGACGGGGTAGAGCCGACCTAGGGGCAAGTTGGGCCTCTTGCTCTCCCTGCTGCCCTGAGGCTGCTGGGTCAAAGAGGTCTTGGGCATCCAGCCCTTTGCTGGTCCTTTCCCTCTGACGAGGCCCTCTGAGCTCCAGCACCTTGCAGTGTGCAGACAGCCCCTGCCGGCAACCTCCTCTCCAAGGAGGCCTCAACCGAGGCCTAGGCCCAGGGGAAAGGCACCAGCGGGGATGAGCCTGGGGAGGCGCCCGGGCATGTCTGGACCCAGGCCCCGCAGCCTGCCCCTTGGTGGGGTAGTACCCCCGGAGGCCAGGAAGGTCTGGGCAAGGCTGCCAGAGGCAGGGACACTGCTGGGTCCTGCCCCTGGCCTGTGGGGCCTCTGAGAACAACTGGCACTCTCCCGCTGGAAGACCTCCCCGGCTGCCTCCAAAGGCTGGTTTGCAAGCACTCAATCCCGCTGTTCACGCCAGCTGCGCACAATGCTCCCAAGCCCGGGAGAAAAGCATTTTGGGGTGGTGCTCACTCCGGGCTTTGGAAGACCTCCCCGGCTGCCTCCAAGGCCGGTTTGCAAGCACTTCTGCCTGCTGTTCCCGCCACCCGCGCACAATGCTCCCAAGCCCGGGAGAAAAGCGTTTCGGGGTGGTGTTCTCTCTGGGCCCAAGAAAGACCTCCCGGGCTGCCCCCAAATGCCGGTTTGCAAGCACTCCCACTCGCTGTTCCCACCATCCGTGCTAATGCTCCAAGCCCAGGAGAAAAGCCCTTCAGGGTGGTGCTCTCTCCCGGCCCTTGGAAGACCTCCCCGGCTGCCTCCAAAGGCTGGATTTCAAGTACTCCCTCCCGCTGTCCCGCCAGCTGCACACAATGCTCCCAATCACGGGAGAAAAGCGCTTCGGGGTGGTGCTCTCTACGGGCCCTTGGAAGACCTCCCCGTTTGTCTCCAAAGGCCGGTTTGCAAGCACTCATGCCCGCTGTTCCCGCCAGCCGCGCACAATGCTCCCAAGCCTAGGAGAAAAGCGCTTCGGGGTGGTGCTCTCTCCCGGCCCTTGGAAGACCTCCCCGGCTGCCTCCAAAGGCCAGTTTGCAAGCACTCAATCCCGCTGTTCCCGCCAGCCGCACACAATGCTCCCAAGCCCGGGAGAAAAGCGCTTCGGGGTGGTGCTCTCTCCTGGCCCTTGGAAGACCTCCCCGGCTGCCTCCAAAGGCTGGTTTTCGAGAACTCCCTCCCGCTGACCCGCCAGCCGCACACAATGCTCCCAAGCCCGGGAGAAAAGCATTTTGGGGTGGTCTCTCTCCGGGCCCTTGGAAGACTCCCCGGCTGCCTCTAAAGGCCGGTTTGCAAGCACTCATGTCCTCTGTTCCCGACAGCCGCGAACAATGCTCCCAATTCCGTGAGAAAAGTGCTTCGGGATGGTGCTCTCTCCGGGCCCTTGGAAGACCTCCCAAGCTGCCTCCAAAGGCCGGTTTGCAAGCACTCCCGCCCGCTGTTCCCGCCAGCCTCGCCCAATGCTCCCAAGACCGGGAGAAAAGCGCTTCGGGGTGGTGTTCTCTCCGTGCCAATGGAGGACCTCCCTGGCTGCCCCCAAAGGCCGGTTTGCAAGCACTCCCACTCGCTGTTCCCGCCAGCCACGCACAATCCTCCAAAACCCCGGAGAAAAGCGCTTCGGGGTGGTGTTCTCTCCGTGCCCATGGAAGACCTCCCGGGGTGCCCCCAAAGGCCGGTTTGCAAGCACTCCCACTCGCTGTTCCCGCCATCCGCGCACAATGCTCCCAAGCCCGGGAGAAAAGCATTTTGGGGTGGTGCTCACTCCGGGCCCTTGGAAGACCTCCCCGGCTGCCTCCAAAGGCCAGTTTGCAAGCAGTCCTGCCTGCTGTTCCCGCCAGCCGCGCACAATGTTCCCAAGCCCGGGAGAAAAGCGCTTCGGGGTGGTGCTCTCTCCGGGCACTTTCAAGACCTCCCCAGCTGCCTCCAAAGGCCGGTTTGTAAGTACTCATTCCCGCTGCTTCCGCCAGCCACGCACAATGCTCCCAAGCCCGGGAGAAAAGCATTTTGGGGTGGTGCTCTCTCCGGGCCCTTGGAAGACCTCCCGGGCTGCCTCCAAAGGCCGGTTTGCAAGCATTCATGTCCGTTGTTGCCGACAGCCGCGCACAATGCTCCCAAGCCCGAGAGAAAAGCATTTTGGGGTGGTGATCAGTCCGGCCCTTGGAAGACCTCCCCGGCTGCCTCCAAAGGACAGTTTGCAAGCACTCATGCCCGCTGTTCCCGCCAGCCGCGCACAATGCTCCCAAGACCGTGAGAAAAGCGCTTCGGGGTGGTGTTCTCTCAGGGACCATGCAGGACCTCCCCGGCTGCCCCCAAAGGCCGGTTTGCAAGCATTCCCACTCGCTGTTCCCGCCAGGCACACACAATGTTCCAAAACCCCGGAGAAAAGCGCTTCGGGGTGGTGGTCTCTCCGGGCCCCTGCCCCTGAGCCTGGGGGCCAGGCAGGGGATCCACAGTCCCAGGCCAAGGCAGAACCACATGCACACGTCTGTTCCTGCCCCCTCCACCGGCAGAGAGCTGGGGGGAGCCAGAGTCTGTCAGGCAGCTGCTGGGCTGCCCGCCTGTGTGGGAAGGGGCAGAGCCGACCTAGGGGCAAGTTGGGCCTCTTGCTCTCCCTGCTGCCCTGAGGCTGCTGGGCGAAAGAGGTCTTGGGCATCCAGCCCCTTGCTGGTCCCTTCCCTCTGACGAGGCCCTCTGAGCTCCAGCACCTTGCAGTGTGGAGACAGCCCCTGCCAGCAACCTCCTCTCCAAGGAGGCCTCAACCGAGGCCTAGGCCCAGGGGAAAGGCACCAGCGGAGATGAGCCAGTGGAGGCGCACGGGCATGTCTGGACCCAGTCCCCGCAGCCTGCCCCTTGGTGGGGCAGTACCCCCGGAGGCCAGGAAGGTCTGGGCAAGGCTGCGAGGGGCAGGGGCCCTGCTGGGTCGTGCCCCTGGCCTGTGGGGCGTCTGAGCACAACCGGCACTCTCCCGCTGGAAGACCTCCCCGTCTGCCTCCAAAGGCCGGTTTGCAAGCACTCCCGCCCGCTGTTCCCGCCAGGCACGCACAATGCTCCCAAGCCCGGGAGAAAAGCGCTTCGGGGTGGTGCTCTCTCCGGGCCCTTGCCCCTGAGCCTGGGGGACAGGCAGTTGGAACACACTCCCAGGTCAATGCAGAACGACATGCACACGTCTGTTCCTGCCCCCCACACCGGCAGAGAGCTCGGGGGAGCCAGAGACTGCCAGGCTGCTGCTGGGCTGGCTGCCTGTGTGGGACGGGGCAGAGCCGACCTAGGGGCAAGTTGGGCCTCTTGCTCTCCCTGCTGCCCTGAGGCTGCAGGGCCAAAGACGTCTTGGGCATCCAGCCCCTTGCTGGTCCCTTCCCTCTGACGAGGCCCTCTGAGCTCCAGCACCTTGCAGTGTGGAGACATCCCCTGCCAGCAATCTCCTCTCCAAGGAGGCCTCAACCGAGGACTAGGCCCAGGGGAAAGGCACCAGCGGGGTTGAGCCAGGGGAGGCGCCCGGGCATGTCTGGACCCTGTCCCCGCAGCCTGCCCCTTGGTGGGGCAGTACCCCCGGAGGCCAGGAAGGTCTGGGCAAGGCTGGCCAGGGGCAGGGGCCCTGCTGGGTCCTGCCCCTGGCCTGTGGGGCCTCTGAGCACAACCGGCCCTCTCCCACTGGAAGACCTCCCCGGCTGCCTCCAAAGGCCGGTTTGCAAGCACTCCCGCCCACTGTTCCCGCCAGGCGCGCACAATGCTCCCAAGCCCGGGAGAAAAGCGCTTCGGGGTGGTGGTCTCTCCGGGCCCTTGCCCCTGAGCCTGGGGGCCAGGCAGGGGATCTACAGTCCCAGGCCAAGGCACAACAACATGCACACGTCTGTTCCTGCCCCCTCCACCGGCAGAGAGCTGGGGGGAGCCAGAGTCTGTCAGGCAGCTGCTGGGCTGGCCGCCTGTGTGGGAAGGGGCAGAGCCGACCTAGGGGCAAGTTGGGCCTCTTGCTCTCCCTGCTGCCCTGAGGCTGCTGGGCCAAAGAGGTCTTGGGCATCCAGCCCCTTGCTGGTCCCTTCCCTCTGACGAGGCCCTCTGAGCTCCAGCACCTTGCAGTGTGGAGACAGACCCTGCCAGCAACCTCCTCTCCAAGGAGGCCTCAACCGAGGCCTAGGCCCAGGGGAAAGGCACCAGCGGGGATGAGCCAGTGGAGGGGCCCGGGCATGTCTGGACCCAGTCCCCGCAGCCTGCCCCTTGGTGGGGCAGTACCCCCGGAGGCCAGGAAGGTCTGGGCAAGGCTGGCCAGGGGCAGGGGCCCTGCTGGGTCCTGCCCCTGGCCTGTGGGGCCTCTGAGCACAACCGGCCCTCTCCCACTGGAAGACCTCCCCGGCTGCCTTCAAAGGCGGGTTTGCCAACACTCCCGCCCGCTGTTCCCGCCAGGCACGCACAACGCTCCCAAGGCCAGGAGAAAAGCGCTTCGGGGTGTTGCTCTCTCCGGGCCCTTGCCCCTGAGCCTGGGGTCCAGGCAGTGGGTCCACACTCCCAGACCAAGGCAGAACCACATGCACACGTCTGTTCCTGACCCCTGAACCGGCAGAGAGCTCGGGGGAGCCACAGTCTATCAGGCAGCTGCTGGGTTGGCTGCCTGTGTGGGAAGGGGCAGAGCCGACCTAGGGGCAAGATGGGCCTCTTGCTCTCCCTGCTGCCCTGAGGCTGCTGGGCCAAAGAGGTCTTGGGCATCCAGCCCCTTGCTGGTCCCTTCCCGCTGACGAGGCCCTCTGAGCTCCAGCACCTTGCAGTGTGGAGACAGCCCCTGCCAGCAACCTCCTCTCCAAGGAGGCATCAACCGAGGCCTATGCCCAGGGGAAAGGCACCAGCGGGGATGAGCCTGGGGAGGCGCCCAGGCATGTCTGGACCCAGTCCCCGCAGCCTGCCCCTTGGTGGGGCAGTACCCCCGGAGGCCAGGAAGGTCTGGGCAAGGCTGGCCAGGGGCAGGGGACCTGCTGGGTCCTGCCCCTGGCCTGTGAGGCCTCTGAGCACAACCGGCCCTCTCCCACTGGAAGACCTCCACGGCTGCCTCCAAAGTCCTGTTTGCAAACACTCCCGCCCGCGGTTCACGCCAGGCTCGCACAATGCTCCCAAGCCCGGGAGAAATGCGCTTCGGGGTGGTGCTCTCTCCGGGCCCTTGCCCCTGAGCCTGGGGGCAAGGCAGGGGGAACACACTCCCAGGCCAAGGCAGAACCACATGCCCACGTCTGTTCCTGTCCCCTGCACCGGCAGAGAGCTTGGGGGAGCCAGAGTCTGTCAGGCAGCTGCTGAGTTGGCCGCCTGTGTGGGAAGGGGTAGAGCCGCCCTAGGGGCAAGTTGGGCCTCTTGCTCTCCCTGCTGCCCTGAGGCTGCTGGGCCAAAGACGTCTTGGGCATCCAGCCCCTTACTGGTCCCTTCCCTCTGACGAGGCCCTCTGAGCTCCAGCACCTTGCAGTGTGGAGACAGCCCCTGCCAGCAACCACCTCTCCAAGGAGGCCTCAACCGAGGCCTAGGCCCAGGGGAAAGGCACCAGCGGGGATGAGCCTGGGGAGGCGCCCGGGCATGTCTGGACCCAGTCCCCGCAGCCTGCCCCTTGGTGGGGCAGTACCCCCGGAGGCCAGGAAGGTCTGGGCAAGGCTGGCCAGGGGCAGGGGCCCTGCTGCGTCCTGCCCCTGGCCTGTGGGGCCTCTGAGCACAACCGGCCCTCTCCCACTGGAAGACCTCCCCGGCTGCCTCCAAAGGCCGGTTTGCAAGCGCTCCCGCCCACTGTTCCCAGCAGGCGTGCACAATGCTCCCAAGCCCGGGAGAAAAGCGCTTCAGGGTGGTGCTCTCTCCGGGCCCTTGCCCCTGAGCCTGGGGGCAAGGCAGGGTGTCCACACTCCCAGGACAAGGCAGAACCACATGCACACGTCTGATCTGCCCCCTGCACCGGCAGAGAGCTCGGGGGAGCCAGAGTCTGTCAGGCAGCTGCTGGGCTGGCCGCCTGTGTGGGAAGGGGCAGAGCCGACCTAGGGGCGAGTTGGGCCTCTTGCTCTCCCTGCTGCCCTGAGGCTGCTGGTCCAAAGAGGTCTTGGGCATCCAGCCCCTTGCTGGTCCCTTCCCTCGGACGAGGCCCTCTGAGCTCCAGCACCTTGCAGTGTGGAGACAGCCCCTGCCAGCAACCTCCTCTCCAAGGAGTCCTCAACCGAGGCCTAGGCCCAGGGGAAAGGCACCAGCGGGGATGAGCCTGGGGAGGCGCCCGGGCATGTCTGGACCCAGTCCCCGCAGCCTGCCCCTTGGTGGGGCAGTACCCCCGGAGGCCAGGAAGGTCTGGGCAAGGCTGCCAGGGGCAGGGACACTGCTGGGTCCTGCCCCTGGCCTGTGGGGCGTCTGAGCACAACCGGCACTCTCCCGCTGGAAGACCTCCCCGTCTGCCTCGAAAGGCCGGTTTGCAAGCACTCCCGCCCGCTGTTCCCGCCAGGCACGCACAATGCTCCCAAGCCCAGGAGAAAAGCGCTTCGGGGTGGTGCTCTCACCGGGCCCTTGCCCCTGAGCCTGGGGGCCAGGCAGGGGGAACACACTCCCAGGCCAAGGCAGAACGACATGCACACGTCTGTTCCTGCCCCCTATACCGGCAGAGAGCTCGGGGGAGCCAGAGACTGCCAGGCTGCTGCTGGGCTGGCCGCCTGTGTGGGACGGGGCAGAGCCGACCTAGGGGCAAGTTGGGCCTCTTGCTCTCCCTGCTGCCCTGAGGCTGCTGGGTCAAAGAGGTCTTGGGCATCCAGCCCTTTGCTGGTCCCTTCCCTCTGACGAGGCCCTCTGATCTCCAGCACCTTGCAGTGTGGAGACAGCCCCTGCCAGCAACCTCCTCTCCAAGGAGGCCTCAACCGAGGCCTAGGCCCAGGGGAAAGGCACCAGCGGGGATGAGCCTGGGGAGGCGCCCGGGGATGTCTGGACCCAGTCCCCGCAGCCTGCCCCTTGGTGGGGCAGTACCCCCGGAGGCCAGGAAGGTCTGGGCAAGGCTGGCCAGGGTCAGGGGCCCTGCTGGGTCCTGCCCCTGGCCTGTGGGGCTTCTGAGCACAACCGGCCCTCTCCCACTGGAAGACCTCCCCGGCTGCCTCCAAAGTCCTGTTTGCTAACACTCCCGCCCGCTGTTCACGCCAGGCTCGCACAATGCTCCCAAGCCCGGGAGAAAAGCGCATTGGGGTGGTTCTCTATCCGGGCCCTTGCCCCTGAGCCTGGGGGCAAGGCACGGGGAACACACTCCCTGGCCAAGGCAGAACCACATGCCCACGTCTGTTCCTGTTCCCTGCACCGGCAGAGAGCTTGGGGGAGCCAGAGTCTGGCAGGCAGCTGCTGGGTTGGCCGCCTGTGTGGGAAGGGGCAGAGCCGACCGAGGGGCAAGTTGGGCCTCTTGCTCTCCCTGCTGCCCTGAGGCTGCTGGGCCAAAGACGTCTTGGGCATCCAGCCCCTTACTGGTCCCTTCCCTCTGACGAGGCCCTCTGAGCTCGAGCACCTTGTAGTGTGGAGACATCCCCTGCCAGCAACCTCCTCTCCAAGGAGGCCTCAACCGAGGCCTAGGCCCAGGGGAAAGGCACCAGCGGGGATGAGCCAGGGGAGGCGCCCGAGCATGTCTGGACCCAGTCCCCGCAGCCTGCCCCTTGGTGGGGCAGTACCCCCGGAGGCCAGGAAGGTCTGGGCAAGGCTGGCCAGGGGCAGGGGCCCTGCTGCGTCCTGCCCCTGGCCTGTGGGGCCTCTGAGCACAACCGGCCCTCTCCCACTGGAAGACCTCCCCGGCTGCCTCCAAAGGCCGGTTTGCAAGCGCTCCCGCCCACTGTTCCCAGCAGGCATGCACAATGCTCCCAAGCCCGGGAGAAAAGCGCTTCAGGGTGGTGCTCTCTCCGGGCCCTTGCCCCTGAGCCTGGGGTCAAGGCACGGTGTCCACACTCCCAGGCCAAGTCAGAACCACATGCACACGTCTGTTCCTGCCCCCTGCACCGGCAGAGAGCTCAGGGGAGCCAGAGTCTGTCAGGCAGCTGCTGGGCTGGCCGCCTGTGTGGGAAGTGGCAGAGCCGACCTAGGGGCAAGTTGGGCCTCTTGCCCTCCCTGCTGCCCTCAGGCTGCTGGGCCAAAGAGGTCTTGGGCATCCAACCCCTTGCTGGTCCCTTCCCTCTGACGAGGCCCTCTGAGCTCCAGCACCTTGCAGTGTGCAGACAGCCCCTGCCGGCAACCTCCTCTCCAAGGAGGCCTCAACCGAGGCCTAGGCCCAGGGGAAAGGCACCAGCGGGGATGAGCCTGGGGAGGCGCCCGGGCATGTCTGGACCCAGGCCCCGCAGCCTGCCCCTTGGTGGGGTAGTACCCCCGGAGGCCAGGAAGGTCTGGGCAAGGCTGCCAGAGGCAGGGACACTGCTGGGTCCTGCCCCTGGCCTGTGGGGCCTCTGAGAACAACTGGCACTCTCCCGCTGGAAGACCTCCCCGGCTGCCTCCAAAGGCTGGTTTGCAAGCACTCAATCCCGCTGTTCACGCCAGCTGCGCACAATGCTCCCAAGCCCGGGAGAAAAGCATTTTGGGGTGGTGCTCACTCCGGGCTTTGGAAGACCTCCCCGGCTGCCTCCAAGGCCGGTTTGCAAGCACTTCTGCCTGCTGTTCCCGCCACCTGCGCACAATGCTCCCAAGCCCGGGAGAAAAGCGTTTCGGGGTGGTGTTCTCTCTGGGCCCAAGAAAGACCTCCCGGGCTGCCCCCAAATGCCGGTTTGCAAGCACTCCCACTCGCTGTTCCCGCCATCCGTGCAAATGCTCCAAGCCCAGGAGAAAAGCCCTTCAGGGTGGTGCTCTCTCCCGGCCCTTGGAAGACCTCCCCGGCTGCCTCCAAAGGCTGGATTTCAAGTACTCCCTCCCGCTCTCCCGCCAGCCGCACACAATGCTCCCAATCACGGGAGAAAAGCGCTTCGGGGTGGTGCTCTCTACGGGCCCTTGGAAGACCTCCCCGTTTGTCTCCAAAGGCCGGTTTGCAAGCACTCATGCCCGCTGTTCCCGCCAGCCGCGCACAATGCTCCCAAGCCTAGGAGAAAAGCGCTTCGGGGTGGTGCTCTCTCCCGGCCCTTGGAAGACCTCCCCGGCTGCCTCCAAAGTCCAGTTTGCAAGCACTCAATCCCGCTGTTCCCGCCAGCCGCGCACAATGCTCCCAAGCCCGGGAGAAAAGCGCTTCGGGGTGGTGCTCTCTCCTGGCCCTTGGAAGACCTCCCCGGCTGCCTCCAAAGGCTGGTTTTCGAGAACTCCCTCCCGCTGACCCGCCAGCCGCACACAATGCTCCCAAGCCCGGAAGAAAAGCATTTTGGGGTGGTCTCTCTCCGGGCCCTTGGAAGACTCCCCGGCTGCCTCTAAAGGCCGGTTTGCAAGCACTCATGTCCTCTGTTCCCGACAGCCGCGAACAATGCTCCCAATTCCGTGAGAAAAGTGCTTCGGGATGGTGCTCTCTCCGGGCCCTTGGAAGACCTCCCAAGCTGCCTCCAAAGGCCGGTTTGCAAGCACTCCCGCCCGCTGTTCCCGCCAGCCTCGCACAATGCTCCCAAGACCGGGAGAAAAGCGCTTCGGGGTGGTGTTCTCTCCGTGCCCATGGAGGACCTCCCTGGCTGCCCCCAAAGGCCGGTTTGCAAGCACTCCCACTCGCTGTTCCCGCCAGCCACGCACAATCCTCCAAAACCCCGGAGAAAAGCGCTTCGGGGTGGTGTTCTCTCCGTGCCCATGGAAGACCTCCCGGGGTGCCCCCAAAGGCCGGTTTGCAAGCACTCCCACTCGCTGTTCCCGCCATCCGCGCACAATGCTCCCAATCCCGGGAGAAAAGCGCTTCGGGGTGGTGCTCTCTACAGGCCCTTGGAAGACCTCCCCGGCTGCCTCCAAAGGCCGGTTTGCAAGGACTCCTTCCTGCTGTTTCCGCCAGCCACGCACAATGCTCCCAAGCCCGGGAGAAAAGCATTTTGGGGTGGTGCTCACTCCGGGCCCTTGGAAGACCTCCCCGGCTGCCTCCAAAGGCCAGTTTGCAAGCACTCATGTCCGCTGTTCCCACCAGCCGCGCACAATGCTCCCAAGCCCGGGAGAAAAGCTTTTTGGGGTGGTGCTCACACCGGGACCTGGAAGACCTCCCCGGCTGCCTCCAAAGGCCAGTTTTCAAGCACTCCTGCCTGCTGTTCCCGCCACCTGCGCACAATGCTCCTAAGCCCGGGAGAAAAGCGCTTCGGGGTGGTGCTCTCTACAGGCCCTTGGAAGACCTCCCCGGCTGCCTCCAAAGGCCGGTTTGCAAGGACTCCTTCCTGCTGTTCCCGCCAGCCACGCACAATGCTCCCAAGCCCGGGAGAGAAGCATTTTGGGGTGGTGCTCTCTACAGGCCCTTGGAAGACCTCCCCGGCTGCCTCCAAAGGCCAGTTTGCAAGCAGTCCTGCCTGCTGTTCCCGCCAGCCGCGCACAATGCTCCCAAGCCCGGGAGAAGAGCGCTTCGGGGTGGTGCTCTCTCCGGGCCCTTGGAAGACGTCCCCGGCTGCCTCCAAAGGCCGGTTTGCAAGCACTCATGCCCGTTGTTCCCACCAGCCGCGCACAATGCTCCCAAGCCCGGGAGAAAAGCATTTTGGGGTGGTGCTCACTCCGGGCCCTTGGAAGACCTCCCCGGCTGCCTCCAAAGGCCAGTTTGCAAGCAGTCCTGCCTGCTGTTCCCGCCAGCCGCGCACAATGTTCCCAAGCCCGGGAGAAAAGCGCTTCGGGGTGGTGCTCTCTCCGGGCACTTTCAAGACCTCCCCAGCTGCCCCCAAAGGCCGGTTTGTAAGTACTCATTCCCGCTGCTTCCGCCATCCACGCACAATGCTCCCAAGCCCGGGAGAAAAGCATTTTGGGGTGGTGCTCTCTCCGGGCCCTTGGAAGACCTCCCGGGCTGCCTCCAAAGGCCGGTTTGCAAGCATTCATGTCCGTTGTTCCCGACAGCCGCGCACAATGCTCCCAAGCCCGAGAGAAAAGCATTTTGGGGTGGTGATCAGTCCGGCCCTTGGAAGACCTCCCCGGCTGCCTCCAAAGGACAGTTTGCAAGCACTCATGCCCGCTGTTCCCGCCAGCCACGCACAATGCTCCCAAGACCGTGAGAAAAGCGCTTCGGGGTGGTGTTCTCTCAGGGACCATGGAGGACCTCCCCGGCTGCCCCCAAAGGCCGGTTTGCAAGCATTCCCACTCGCTGTTCCCGCCAGGCACACACAATGTTCCAAAACCCCGGAGAAAAGCGCTTCGGGGTGGTGCTCTCTCCGCGCCCTTGGAAGACTTCTCTGGCTGCCGCCAAAGGCCGGTTTGCAAGAATTCCCTCCCGCTGTCCCACCAGCCGCACACAATGCTCCAAAACCCGAGAGAAAAGCGCTTCGAGGTGGTGCTCTCTCCAGGCCCTTGGAAGACCTCCCCGGCTGCCTCTAAAGGCCGGTTTGCAAGCACTCATGTCCGCTGTCCCGCCACGCACGCACAATGCTCCCAAGCCCGGAAGAAAAGCATTTTGGGGTAGTGCTCTCTCCGGGCCCTTGGAAGACCTCCCGGGCTGCCTCCAAAGGCCGGTTTGCAAGCACTCATGTCCGCTGTTCCCGACAGCCGCGCACAATGCTCCCAAGCCCGGGAGAAGAGCATTTTGGGGTGGTGATCAGTCCGGGCCCTTGGAAGACCTCCCCGGCTGCCTCCAAAGGACAGTTTGCAAGAACTCATGCCTGCTGTTCCCGCCAGGCACGCACAATGCTCCCAAGCCCGGGAGAAAAGCGCTTCGGGGTGGTGCTCTCACCGGGCCCTTGCCCCTGAGCCTGGGGGCAATGCAGGGGGAACACACTCCCAGGCCAAGGCAGAACCACATGCAAACGTCTGTTCCTGGTCCCTGCACCGGCAGAGAGCTCGGGGGAGCCAGAGTATGCCAGGCAGCTGCTGGGTTGGCGGCCTGTGTGGAAAGGGGCAGAGCCGACCTAGGGGCAAGTTGGGCCTCTTGCTCTCCCTGCTGCCCTGAGGCTGCTGGGCCAAAGAGGTCTTGGGCATCCAGCCCCTTGCTGGTCCCTTCCTTCTGACGAGGCCCTCTGAGCTCCAGCACCTTGCAGTGTGGAGACAGCCCCTGCCAGCAACCTCCTCTCCAAGGAGGCCTCAACCGAGGCCTAGGCCCAGGGGAAAGGCACCAGCGGGGATGAGCCTGGGGAGGCTCCCGGGCATGTCTGGACCCAGTCCCCGCAGCCTGCCCCTTGGTGGGGCAGTACCCCCGGAGGCCAGGAAGGTCTAGGCAAGGCTGCCAGGGGCAGGGACAGCGCTGGGTCCTGCCCCTGGCCTGTGGGGCGTCTGAGCACTACCAGCACCCTCCTGCTGGAAGACCTCCCCGTCTGCCTCCAAAGGCCTGTTTGCAAGCACTCCCACCCGCTGTTCCCGCCAGGCACGCACAATGCTCCCAAGCCCGGGAGAAAAGTGCTTCGGGGTGGTGCTCTCCTCGGGCCCTTGCCCCTGAGCCTGGGGGCCAGGCAGGTGGAACACACTCCCAGGCCAAGGGAGAACGACATGCACACGTCTGTTCCTGCCCCCTACACCGGCAGAGAGCTCGGGGGAACCAGAGTCTCTCAGGCAGCTGCTGGGCTGGCCGTCTGTGTGGGAAGTGGCAGAGCCGACCTAGGGGCATGTTGGGCCTCTGCTCTCCCTGCTGCCCTGAGGCTGCTGGGCCAAAGAGGTCTTGGGCATCCAGCCCCTTGCTGGTCCCTTCCCTCTGACGAGGCCCTCTGAGCTCCAGCACCTTGCAGTGTGGAGACAGCCCCTGCCAGCAACCTCCTCTCCAAGGAGGCCTCAACCGAGGCCTAGCCCCAGGGGAAAGGCACCAGCGGGGAAGAGCCTGGGGAGGCGCCCGGGCATGTCTGGACCCAGTCCCCGCAGCCTGCCCCTTGGTGGGGCAGTACCCCCGGAGGCCAGGAAGGTCTGGGCTAGGCTGGCCAGGGGCAGGGGCCCTGCTGGGTCCTGCCCCTGGCCTGTGGGGCCTCTGAGCACAACCGGCCCTCTCCCACTGGAAGACCTCCCCGGCTGCCTCCAAAGGCGGGTTTGCCAACACTCCCGCCCGCTGTTCCCGCCAGGCACGCACAATGCTCCCAAGCCCGGGAGAAAAGCGCTTTGGGGTGTTGCTCTCTCCGGGCCCTTGCCCCTGAGCGTGGGGGCCAGGCAGTGGGTCCACACTCCCAGACCAAGGCAGAACCACATGCCCACGTCTGTTCCTGTCCCCTGCACCGGCAGAGAGCTCGGAGGAGCCAGAGTCTGTCAGGCAGCTGCTGGGCTGGCCGCCTGTGTGGGAAGGGGCAGAGCCGACCTAGGGGCAAGTTGGGCCTCTTCCTCTCCCTGCTGCCCTGAGGCTGCTGGGCCAAAGAGGTCTTCGGCATCCAGCACCTTGCTGGTCCCTTCCCTCTGACGAGGCCCTCTGAGCTCCAGCACCTTGCAGTGTGGAGACAGCCCCTGCCAGCAACCTCCTCTCCAAGGAGGCCTCAACCGAGGCCTAGGCCCAGGGGAAAGGCACCAGCGGGGATGAGCCTGGGGAGGCGCCCGGGCATGTCTGGACCCAGTCCCCGCAGCCTGCCCCTTGGTGGGGCTGTAACCCCGGAGGCAGGAAGGTCTGGGCAAGGCTGGCCAGGGGCAGGGGCCCTGCTGGGCCCTTCCCCTGGCCTGTGGGGCCTCTGAGCACAACCGGCCCTCTCCCACTGGAAGACCTCCCCGGCTGCCTCCAAAGGCCGGTTTGCAAGCACTCCCGCCCACTGTTCCCACCAAGCGCGTACAATGCTCCCAAGCCCGGGAGAAAAGCGCTTCGGGGTGGTGCTCTCTCCGGGCCCTTGCCCCTGAGCCTGGGGGCCAGGCAGGGGGTCCACACTCCCAGGCCAAGGCAGAACCACATGCACACGTCTGTTCCTGACCCCTGCACCGGCAGAGAGCTCGGGGGAGCCAGAGTCTGTCAGGCAGCTGCTGGGCTGGCCGCCTGTGTGGGAAGGGGCAGAGCCGACCTAGGGGCAAGTTGGGCCTCTTCCTCTCCCTGCTGCCCTGAGGCTGCTGGGCCATAGAGGTCTTGGGCATCCAGCCCCTTGCTGCTCCCTTCCCTCTGACGAGGCCCTCTGAGCTCCAGCACCTTGCAGTGTGGAGACAGCCCCTGCCAGCAACCTCCTCTCCAAGGAGGCCTCAACCGAGGCCTAGGCCCAGGGGAAAGGCACCAGCGGGGCTGAGCCAGTGGAGGCGCACGGGCATGTCTGGACCCAGTCCCCGCAGCCTGCCCCTTGGTGGGGCAGTACCCCCGGAGGCCAGGAAGGTCTGGGCAAGGCTGCCAGGGGCAGGGACACTGCTGGGTCCTGCCCCTGGCCTGTGGGGCGTCTGAGCACAACCGGCACTCTCCCACTGGAAGACCTGCCCGGCTGCCTCCAAAGGCCGGTTTGCAAGCGCTCCCGCCCACTGTTCCCAGCAGGCGTGTACAATGCTCCCAAGCCCGGGAGAAAAGCGCTTCGGGGTGGTGCTCTCTCCGGGCCCTTGCTCCTGAGCCTGGGGGCAAGGCACGGTGTCCACAATCCCAGGCCAAGTCAGAAACACATGCACACCTCTGATCTGCCCCCTGCACCGGCAAAGAGCTCGGGGAAGCCAGAGTATGTCAGGCAGCTGCTGGGCTAGCCGCCTGTGTGGGAAGGGGCAGAGCCGACCTAGGGGCAAGTTGTGCCTCTTGCTCTCCCTGCTGCCTTGTGGCTGCTGGGCCAAAGAGGTCTTGGGCGTCCAGCCCCTTGCTGGTCCCTTCCCTCTGACGAGGCCCTCTGAGCTCCAGCACCTTGCAGTGTGGAGACAGCCCCTGCCAGCAACCTCCTCTCCAAGAGGCCTAAACCGAGGCCTAGGCCCAGGGGAAAGGCACCAGTGGGGATGAGCCTGGGGAAGCGCAGGGCATGTCTGGACCCAGTCCCCGCAGCCTGCCCCTTGGTGGGGCAGTACCCCTGAGGCCAGGAAGGTCTGGGAAAGGCTGGCCAGGGGCAGGGGACCTGCTGGGTCCTGCCCCTGGCCTGTGGGGCCTCTGAGCACAACCGGCCCTCTCCCAATGGAAGACCTCCCCGGCTGCCTCCAAAGGCCGGTTTGCAAGCACTCCCGCCCACTGTTCCCACAAAGCACGCACAATGCTCCCAAGCCCGGGAGAAAAGCGCTTCGGGGTGTTGCTCTCTCCGGGCCCTTGCCCCTGAGCCTGGGGTCCAGGCAGTGGGTCCACACTCCCAGACCAAGGCAGAACCACATGCACACGTGTGTTCCTGCCCCCTACACCGGCAGAGAGCTCGGGGGAGCCAGAGACTGCCAGGCTGCTGCTGGGCTGGCTGCCTGTGTGGTACGGGGCGAGCCGACCTAGGGGCATGTTGGGCCTCTTGCTCTCCCTGCTGCCCTGAGGCTGCTGGGTCAAAGAGGTCTTGGGCATCCAGCGCTTTGCTGGTGCCTTCCCTCTGACGAGGCCCTCTGAGCTCCAGCACCTTGCAGTGTGGAGACAGCCCCTGTCAGCAACCTCCTCTCCAAAGAGTCCTCAACCGAGGCCTACAACCAGGGGAAAGGCACCAGCGGGGATGATCCTGGGGAGGCGCACAGACATGTCTGGACCCAGTCTCCTCAGCCTGCCCCTTGGTGGGGCAGTACCCCCGGAGGCCAGGAAGGTCTGGGCAAGTCTGGCCAGGGGCAGGGGCCCTGCTGGGTCCTGACCCTGGCCTGTGGGGCCTCTGAGCACAACCGGCCCTCTCCCACTGGAAGACCTCCCCAGCTGCCTCCAAAGTCCTGTTTGCAACACTCCCCCCCGCTGTTCACGTCAGGAATGCACAATGCTCCCAAGCCCGGGAGAAAAGCGCTTCGGGGTGGTGGTCTCTCCGGGCCCTTGCCCCTGAGCCTGGGGGCCAGGCAGGGGATCCACACTCCCAGGCCAAGGCACAACAACATGCACACGTCTGTTCCTGCCCCCTCCACCGGCAGAGAGCTGGGGGGAGCCAGAGTCTGTCAGGCAGCTGCTGGGCTGGCCGCCTGTGTGGGAAGGGGCAGAGCCGACCTAGGGGCAAGTTGGGCCTCTTGCTCTCCCTGCTGCCCTGAGGCTGCTGGGCCAAAGAGGTCTTGGGCATCCAGCCCCTTGCTGGTCCCTTCCCTCTGACGAGGCCCTCTGAGCTCCAGCACCTTGCAGTGTGGAGACAGCCCCTGCCAGCAACCTCCTCTCCAAGGAGGCCTCAACCGAGGCCTAGGACCAGGGGAAAGGCACCAGCGGGGATGAGCCAGTGGAGGCGCACGGGCATATCAGGACCCAGTCCCCGCAGCCTGCCCCTTGGTGGGGCAGTACCCCCGGAGGCCAGGAAGGTCTGGGCAAGGCTGGCCAGGGGCAGGGTCCCTGCTGGGTCCTGCTCCTGGCCTGTGGGGCCTCTGAGCACAACCGGCCCTCTCCCACTGGAAGACCTCCCCGGCTGCCTCCAAAGGCGGGTTTGCCAACACTCCCGCCCGCTGTTCCCGCCAGGCACGCACAACGCTCCCAAGGCCAGGAGAAAAGCGCTTCGGTGTGGTGCTCTCTCCGGGCCCTTGCCCCTGAGCCTGGGGGCAAGGCAGGGGGAACACACTCCCAGGCCAAGGCAGAACCACATGCCCACGTCTGTTCCTGTCCCCTGCACCGGCAGAGAGCTTGGGGGAGCCAGAGTCTGTCAGGCAGCTGCTGGGTTGGCCGCCTGTGTGGGAAGGGGCAGAGCCGCCCTAGGGGCAAGTTGGGCCTCTTGCTCTCCCTGCTGCCCTGAGGCTGCTGGGCCAAAGACGTCTTGGGCATCCAGCCCCTTACTGGTCCCTTCCCTCTGACGAGGCCCTCTGAGCTCCAGCACCTTGCAGTGTGGAGACAGCCCCTGCCAGCAACCTCCTCTCCAAGGAGGCCTCAACCGAGGCCTAGGCCCAGGGGAAAGGCACCAGCGGAGATGAGCCAGTGGAGGCGCACGGGCATGTCTGGACCCAGTCCCCGCAGCCTGCCCCTTGGTGGGGCAGTACCCCCGGAGGCCAGGAAGGTCTGGGCAAGGCTGCGAGGGGCAGGGGCCCTGCTGGGTCGTGCCCCTGGCCTGTGGGGCGTCTGAGCACAACCGGCACTCTCCCGCTGGAAGACCTCCCCGTCTGCCTCCAAAGGCCGGTTTGCAAGCACTCCCGCCCGCTGTTCCCGCCAGGCACGCACAATGCTCCCAAGCCCGGGAGAAAAGCGCTTCGGGGTGGTGCTCTCTCCGGGCCCTTGCTCCTGAGCCTGGGGGACAGGCAGTTGGAACACACTCCCAGGTCAATGCAGAACGACATGCACACGTCTGTTCCTGCCCCCTACACCGGCAGAGAGCTCGGGGGAGCCAGAGACTGCCAGGATGCTGCTGGGCTGGCTGCCTGTGTGGGACGGGGCAGAGCCGACCTAGGGGCAAGTTGGGCCTCTTGCTCTCCCTGCTGCCCTGAGGCTGCAGGGCCAAAGACGTCTTGGGCATCCAGCCCCTTGCTGGTCCCTTCCCTCTGACGAGGCCCTCTGAGCTCCAGCACCTTGCAGTGTGGAGACATCCCCTGCCAGCAATCTCCTCTCCAAGGAGGCCTCAACCGAGGACTAGGCCCAGGGGAAAGGCACCAGCGGGGTTGAGCCAGGGGAGGCGCCCGGGCATGTCTGGACCCTGTCCCCGCAGCCTGCCCCTTGGTGGGGCAGTACCCCCGGAGGCCAGGAAGGTCTGGGCAAGGCTGGCCAGGGGCAGGGGCCCTGCTGGGTCCTGCCCCTGGCCTGTGGGGCCTCTGAGCACAACCGGCCCTCTCCCACTGGAAGACCTCCCCGGCTGCCTCCAAAGGCCGGTTTGCAAGCACTCCCGCCCACTGTTCCCGCCAGGCGCGCACAATGCTCCCAAGCCCGGGAGAAAAGCGCTTCGGGGTGGTGGTCTCTCCGGGCCCTTGCCCCTGAGCCTGGGGGCCAGGCAGGGGATCCACAGTCCCAGGCCAAGGCACAACAACATGCACACGTCTGTTCCTGCCCCCTCCACCGGCAGAGAGCTGGGGGGAGCCAGAGTCTGTCAGGCAGCTGCTGGGCTGGCCGCCTGTGTGGGAAGGGGCAGAGCCGACCTAGGGGCAAGTTGGGCCTCTTGCTCTCCCTGCTGCCCTGAGGCTGCTGGGCCAAAGAGGTCTTGGGCATCCAGCCCCTTGCTGGTCCCTTCCCTCTGACGAGGCCCTCTGAGCTCCAGCACCTTGCAGTGTGGAGACAGACCCTGCCAGCAACCTCCTCTCCAAGGAGGCCTCAACCGAGGCCTAGGCCCAGGGGAAAGGCACCAGCGGGGATGAGCCAGTGGAGGGGCCCGGGCATGTCTGGACCCAGTCCCCGCAGCCTGCCCCTTGGTGGGGCAGTACCCCCGGAGGCCAGGAAGGTCTGGGCAAGGCTGGCCAGGGGCAGGGTCCCTGCTGGGTCCTGCCCCTGGCCTGTGGGGCCTCTGAGCACAACCGGCCCTCTCCCACTGGAAGACCTCCCCGGCTGCCTTCAAAGGCGGGTTTGCCAACACTCCCGCCCGCTGTTCCCGCCAGGCACGCACAACGCTCCCAAGGCCAGGAGAAAAGCGCTTCGGGGTGTTGCTCTCTCCGGGCCCTTGCCCCTGAGCCTGGGGTCCAGGCAGTGGGTCCACACTCCCAGACCAAGGCAGAACCACATGCACACGTCTGTTCCTGACCCCTTAACCGGCAGAGAGCTCGGGGGAGCCACAGTCTATCAGGCAGCTGCTGGGTTGGCTGCCTGTGTGGGAAGGGGCAGAGCCGACCTAGGGGCAAGATGGGCCTCTTGCTCTCCCTGCTGCCCTGAGGCTGCTGGGCCAAAGAGGTCTTGGGCATCCAGCCCCTTGCTGGTCCCTTCCCGCTGACGAGGCCCTCTGAGCTCCAGCACCTTGCAGTGTGGAGACAGCCCCTGCCAGCAACCTCCTCTCCAAGGAGGCATCAACCGAGGCCTATGCCCAGGGGAAAGGCACCAGCGGGGATGAGCCTGGGGAGGCGCCCAGGCATGTCTGGACCCAGTCCCCGCAGCCTGCCCCTTGGTGGGGCAGTACCCCCGGAGGCCAGGAAGGTCTGGGCAAGGCTGGCCAGGGGCAGGGGACCTGCTGGGTCCTGCCCCTGGCCTGTGAGGCCTCTGAGCACAACCGGCCCTCTCCCACTGGAAGACCTCCACGGCTGCCTCCAAAGTCCTGTTTGCAAACACTCCCGCCCTTGGTTCACGCCAGGCTCGCACAATGCTCCCAAGCCCGGGAGAAATGCGCTTCGGGGTGGTGCTCTCTCCGGGCCCTTGCCCCTGAGCCTGGGGGCAAGGCAGGGGGAACACACTCCCAGGCCAAGGCAGAACCACATGCCCACGTCTGTTCCTGTCCCCTGCACCGGCAGAGAGCTTGGGGGAGCCAGAGTCTGTCAGGCAGCTGCTGAGTTGGCCGCCTGTGTGGGAAGGGGTAGAGCCGCCCTAGGGGCAAGTTGGGCCTCTTGCTCTCCCTGCTGCCCTGAGGCTGCTGGGCCAAAGACGTCTTGGGCATCCAGCCCCTTACTGGTCCCTTCCCTCTGACGAGGCCCTCTGAGCTCCAGCACCTTGCAGTGTGGAGACAGCCCCTGCCAGCAACCACCTCTCCAAGGAGGCCTCAACCGAGGCCTAGGCCCAGGGGAAAGGCACCAGCGGGGATGAGCCTGGGGAGGCGCCCGGGCATGTCTGGACCCAGTCCCCGCAGCCTGCCCCTTGGTGGGGCAGTACCCCCGGAGGCCAGGAAGGTCTGGGCAAGGCTGGCCAGGGGCAGGGGCCCTGCTGCGTCCTGCCCCTGGCCTGTGGGGCCTCTGAGCACAACCGGCCCTCTCCCACTGGAAGACCTCCCCGGCTGCCTCCAAAGGCCGGTTTGCAAGCGCTCCCGCCCACTGTTCCCAGCAGGCGTGCACAATGCTCCCAAGCCCGGGAGAAAAGCGCTTCAGGGTGGTGCTCTCTCCGGGCCCTTGCCCCTGAGCCTGGGGGCAAGGCAGGGTGTCCACACTCCCAGGACAAGGCAGAACCACATGCACACGTCTGATCTGCCCCCTGCACCGGCAGAGAGCTCGGGGGAGCCAGAGTCTGTCAGGCAGCTGCTGGGCTGGCCGCCTGTGTGGGAAGGGGCAGAGCCGACCTAGGGGCGAGTTGGGCCTCTTGCTCTCCCTGCTGCCCTGAGGCTGCTGGTCCAAAGAGGTCTTGGGCATCCAGCCCCTTGCTGGTCCCTTCCCTCGGACGAGGCCCTCTGAGCTCCAGCACCTTGCAGTGTGGAGACAGCCCCTGCCAGCAACCTCCTCTCCAAGGAGTCCTCAACCGAGGCCTAGGCCCAGGGGAAAGGCACCAGCGGGGATGAGCCTGGGGAGGCGCCCGGGCATGTCTGGACCCAGTCCCCGCAGCCTGCCCCTTGGTGGGGCAGTACCCCCGGAGGCCAGGAAGGTCTGGGCAAGGCTGCCAGGGGCAGGGACACTGCTGGGTCCTGCCCCTGGCCTGTGGGGCGTCTGAGCACAACCGGCACTCTCCCGCTGGAAGACCTCCCCGTCTGCCTCGAAAGGCCGGTTTGCAAGCACTCCCGCCCGCTGTTCCCGCCAGGCACGCACAATGCTCCCAAGCCCGGGAGAAAAGCGCTTCGGGGTGGTGCTCTCACCGGGCCCTTGCCCCTGAGCCTGGGGGCCAGGCAGGGGGAACACACTCCCAGGCCAAGGCAGAACGACATGCACACGTCTGTTCCTGCCCCCTATACCGGCAGAGAGCTCGGGGGAGCCAGAGACTGCCAGGCTGCTGCTGGGCTGGCCGCCTGTGTGGGACGGGGCAGAGCCGACCTAGGGGCAAGTTGGGCCTCTTGCTCTCCCTGCTGCCCTGAGGCTGCTGGGTCAAAGAGGTCTTGGGCATCCAGCCCTTTGCTGGTCCCTTCCCTCTGACGAGGCCCTCTGATCTCCAGCACCTTGCAGTGTGGAGACAGCCCCTGCCAGCAACCTCCTCTCCAAGGAGGCCTCAACCGAGGCCTAGGCCCAGGGGAAAGGCACCAGCGGGGATGAGCCTGGGGAGGCGCCCGGGGATGTCTGGACCCAGTCCCCGCAGCCTGCCCCTTGGTGGGGCAGTACCCCCGGAGGCCAGGAAGGTCTGGGCAAGGCTGGCCAGGGTCAGGGGCCCTGCTGGGTCCTGCCCCTGGCCTGTGGGGCTTCTGAGCACAACCGGCCCTCTCCCACTGGAAGACCTCCCCGGCTGCCTCCAAAGTCCTGTTTGCTAACACTCCCGCCCGCTGTTCACGCCAGGCTCGCACAATGCTCCCAAGCCCGGGAGAAAAGCGCATTGGGGTGGTTCTCTATCCGGGCCCTTGCCCCTGAGCCTGGGGGCAAGGCACGGGGAACACACTCCCTGGCCAAGGCAGAACCACATGCCCACGTCTGTTCCTGTCCCCTGCACCGGCAGAGAGCTTGGGGGAGCCAGAGTCTGGCAGGCAGCTGCTGGGTTGGCCGCCTGTGTGGGAAGGGGCAGAGCCGACCGAGGGGCAAGTTGGGCCTCTTGCTCTCCCTGCTGCCCTGAGGCTGCTGGGCCAAAGACGTCTTGGGCATCCAGCCCCTTACTGGTCCCTTCCCTCTGACGAGGCCCTCTGAGCTCGAGCACCTTGTAGTGTGGAGACATCCCCTGCCAGCAACCTCCTCTCCAAGGAGGCCTCAACCGAGGCCTAGGCCCAGGGGAAAGGCACCAGCGGGGATGAGCCAGGGGAGGCGCCCGAGCATGTCTGGACCCAGTCCCCGCAGCCTGCCCCTTGGTGGGGCAGTACCCCCGGAGGCCAGGAAGGTCTGGGCAAGGCTGGCCAGGGGCAGGGGCCCTGCTGCGTCCTGCCCCTGGCCTGTGGGGCCTCTGAGCACAACCGGCCCTCTCCCACTGGAAGACCTCCCCGGCTGCCTCCAAAGGCCGGTTTGCAAGCGCTCCCGCCCACTGTTCCCAGCAGGCATGCACAATGCTCCCAAGCCCGGGAGAAAAGCGCTTCAGGGTGGTGCTCTCTCCGGGCCCTTGCCCCTGAGCCTGGGGTCAAGGCACGGTGTCCACACTCCCAGGCCAAGTCAGAACCACATGCACACGTCTGTTCCTGCCCCCTGCACCGGCAGAGAGCTCAGGGGAGCCAGAGTCTGTCAGGCAGCTGCTGGGCTGGCCGCCTGTGTGGGAAGTGGCAGAGCCGACCTAGGGGCAAGTTGGGCCTCTTGCCCTCCCTGCTGCCCTCAGGCTGCTGGGCCAAAGAGGTCTTGGGCATCCAACCCCTTGCTGGTCCCTTCCCTCTGACGAGGCCCTCTGAGCTCCAGCACCTTGCAGTGTGCAGACAGCCCCTGCCGGCAACCTCCTCTCCAAGGAGGCCTCAACCGAGGCCTAGGCCCAGGGGAAAGGCACCAGCGGGGATGAGCCTGGGGAGGCGCCCGGGCATGTCTGGACCCAGGCCCCGCAGCCTGCCCCTTGGTGGGGTAGTACCCCCGGAGGCCAGGAAGGTCTGGGCAAGGCTGCCAGAGGCAGGGACACTGCTGGGTCCTGCCCCTGGCCTGTGGGGCCTCTGAGAACAACTGGCACTCTCCCGCTGGAAGACCTCCCCGGCTGCCTCCAAAGGCTGGTTTGCAAGCACTCAATCCCGCTGTTCACGCCAGCTGCGCACAATGCTCCCAAGCCCGGGAGAAAAGCATTTTGGGGTGGTGCTCACTCCGGGCTTTGGAAGACCTCCCCGGCTGCCTCCAAGGCCGGTTTGCAAGCACTTCTGCCTGCTGTTCCCGCCACCTGCGCACAATGCTCCCAAGCCCGGGAGAAAAGCGTTTCGGGGTGGTGTTCTCTCTGGGCCCAAGAAAGACCTCCCGGGCTGCCCCCAAATGCCGGTTTGCAAGCACTCCCACTCGCTGTTCCCGCCATCCGTGCAAATGCTCCAAGCCCAGGAGAAAAGCCCTTCAGGGTGGTGCTCTCTCCCGGCCCTTGGAAGACCTCCCCGGCTGCCTCCAAAGGCTGGATTTCAAGTACTCCCTCCCGCTCTCCCGCCAGCCGCACACAATGCTCCCAATCACGGGAGAAAAGCGCTTCGGGGTGGTGCTCTCTACGGGCCCTTGGAAGACCTCCCCGTTTGTCTCCAAAGGCCGGTTTGCAAGCACTCATGCCCGCTGTTCCCGCCAGCCGCGCACAATGCTCCCAAGCCTAGGAGAAAAGCGCTTCGGGGTGGTGCTCTCTCCCGGCCCTTGGAAGACCTCCCCGGCTGCCTCCAAAGTCCAGTTTGCAAGCACTCAATCCCGCTGTTCCCGCCAGCCGCGCACAATGCTCCCAAGCCCGGGAGAAAAGCGCTTCGGGGTGGTGCTCTCTCCTGGCCCTTGGAAGACCTCCCCGGCTGCCTCCAAAGGCTGGTTTTCGAGAACTCCCTCCCGCTGACCCGCCAGCCGCACACAATGCTCCCAAGCCCGGAAGAAAAGCATTTTGGGGTGGTCTCTCTCCGGGCCCTTGGAAGACTCCCCGGCTGCCTCTAAAGGCCGGTTTGCAAGCACTCATGTCCTCTGTTCCCGACAGCCGCGAACAATGCTCCCAATTCCGTGAGAAAAGTGCTTCGGGATGGTGCTCTCTCCGGGCCCTTGGAAGACCTCCCAAGCTGCCTCCAAAGGCCGGTTTGCAAGCACTCCCGCCCGCTGTTCCCGCCAGCCTCGCACAATGCTCCCAAGACCGGGAGAAAAGCGCTTCGGGGTGGTGTTCTCTCCGTGCCCATGGAGGACCTCCCTGGCTGCCCCCAAAGGCCGGTTTGCAAGCACTCCCACTCGCTGTTCCCGCCAGCCACGCACAATCCTCCAAAACCCCGGAGAAAAGCGCTTCGGGGTGGTGTTCTCTCCGTGCCCATGGAAGACCTCCCGGGGTGCCCCCAAAGGCCGGTTTGCAAGCACTCCCACTCGCTGTTCCCGCCATCCGCGCACAATGCTCCCAATCCCGGGAGAAAAGCGCTTCGGGGTGGTGCTCTCTACAGGCCCTTGGAAGACCTCCCCGGCTGCCTCCAAAGGCCGGTTTGCAAGGACTCCTTCCTGCTGTTCCCGCCAGCCACGCACAATGCTCCCAAGCCCGGGAGAAAAGCATTTTGGGGTGGTGCTCACTCCGGGCCCTTGAAAGACCTCCCCGGCTGCCTCCAATGGCCAGTTTGCAAGCACTCATGTCCGCTGTTCCCACCAGCCGCGCACAATGCTCCCAAGCCCGGGAGAAAAGCTTTTTGGGGTGGTGCTCACACCGGGACCTGGAAGACCTCCCCGGCTGCCTCCAAAGGCCAGTTTTCAAGCACTCCTGCCTGCTGTTCCCGCCACCTGCGCACAATGCTCCTAAGCCCGGGAGAAAAGCGCTTCGGGGTGGTGCTCTCTACAGGCCCTTGGAAGACCTCCCCGGCTGCCTCCAAAGGCCGGTTTGCAAGGACTCCTTCCTGCTGTTCCCGCCAGCCACGCACAATGCTCCCAAGCCCGGGAGAGAAGCATTTTGGGGTGGTGCTCTCTACAGGCCCTTGGAAGACCTCCCCGGCTGCCTCCAAAGGCCAGTTTGCAAGCAGTCCTGCCTGCTGTTCCCGCCAGCCGCGCACAATGCTCCCAAGCCCGGGAGAAGAGCGCTTCGGGGTGGTGCTCTCTCCGGGCCCTTGGAAGACGTCCCCGGCTGCCTCCAAAGGCCGGTTTGCAAGCACTCATGCCCGTTGTTCCCACCAGCCGCGCACAATGCTCCCAAGCCCGGGAGAAAAGCATTTTGGGGTGGTGCTCACTCCGGGCCCTTGGAAGACCTCCCCGGCTGCCTCCAAAGGCCAGTTTGCAAGCAGTCCTGCCTGCTGTTCCCGCCAGCCGCGCACAATGTTCCCAAGCCCGGGAGAAAAGCGCTTCGGGGTGGTGCTCTCTCCGGGCACTTTCAAGACCTCCCCAGCTGCCCCCAAAGGCCGGTTTGTAAGTACTCATTCCCGCTGCTTCCGCCATCCACGCACAATGCTCCCAAGCCCGGGAGAAAAGCATTTTGGGGTGGTGCTCTCTCCGGGCCCTTGGAAGACCTCCCGGGCTGCCTCCAAAGGCCGGTTTGCAAGCATTCATGTCCGTTGTTCCCGACAGCCGCGCACAATGCTCCCAAGCCCGAGAGAAAAGCATTTTGGGGTGGTGATCAGTCCGGCCCTTGGAAGACCTCCCCGGCTGCCTCCAAAGGACAGTTTGCAAGCACTCATGCCCGCTGTTCCCGCCAGCCACGCACAATGCTCCCAAGACCGTGAGAAAAGCGCTTCGGGGTGGTGTTCTCTCAGGGACCATGGAGGACCTCCCCGGCTGCCCCCAAAGGCCGGTTTGCAAGCATTCCCACTCGCTGTTCCCGCCAGGCACACACAATGTTCCAAAACCCCGGAGAAAAGCGCTTCGGGGTGGTGCTCTCTCCGCGCCCTTGGAAGACTTCTCTGGCTGCCGCCAAAGGCCGGTTTGCAAGAATTCCCTCCCGCTGTCCCACCAGCCGCACACAATGCTCCAAAACCCGAGAGAAAAGCGCTTCGAGGTGGTGCTCTCTCCAGGCCCTTGGAAGACCTCCCCGGCTGCCTCTAAAGGCCGGTTTGCAAGCACTCATGTCCGCTGTCCCGCCACGCGCGCACAATGCTCCCAAGCCCGGAAGAAAAGCATTTTGGGGTAGTGCTCTCTCCGGGCCCTTGGAAGACCTCCCGGGCTGCCTCCAAAGGCCGGTTTGCAAGCACTCATGTCCGCTGTTCCCGACAGCCGCGCACAATGCTCCCAAGCCCGGGAGAAGAGCATTTTGGGGTGGTGATCAGTCCGGGCCCTTGGAAGACCTCCCCGGCTGCCTCCAAAGGACAGTTTGCAAGAACTCATGCCTGCTGTTCCCGCCAGGCACGCACAATGCTCCCAAGCCCGGGAGAAAAGCGCTTCGGGGTGGTGCTCTCACCGGGCCCTTGCCCCTGAGCCTGGGGGCAATGCAGGGGGAACACACTCCCAGGCCAAGGCAGAACCACATGCAAACGTCTGTTCCTGGTCCCTGCACCGGCAGAGAGCTCGGGGGAGCCAGAGTATGCCAGGCAGCTGCTGGGTTGGCGGCCTGTGTGGAAAGGGGCAGAGCCGACCTAGGGGCAAGTTGGGCCTCTTGCTCTCCCTGCTGCCCTGAGGCTGCTGGGCCAAAGAGGTCTTGGGCATCCAGCCCCTTGCTGGTCCCTTCCTTCTGACGAGGCCCTCTGAGCTCCAGCACCTTGCAGTGTGGAGACAGCCCCTGCCAGCAACCTCCTCTCCAAGGAGGCCTCAACCGAGGCCTAGGCCCAGGGGAAAGGCACCAGCGGGGATGAGCCTGGGGAGGCTCCCGGGCATGTCTGGACCCAGTCCCCGCAGCCTGCCCCTTGGTGGGGCAGTACCCCCGGAGGCCAGGAAGGTCTAGGCAAGGCTGCCAGGGGCAGGGACAGCGCTGGGTCCTGCCCCTGGCCTGTGGGGCGTCTGAGCACTACCAGCACCCTCCTGCTGGAAGACCTCCCCGTCTGCCTCCAAAGGCCTGTTTGCAAGCACTCCCACCCGCTGTTCCCGCCAGGCACGCACAATGCTCCCAAGCCCGGGAGAAAAGTGCTTCGGGGTGGTGCTCTCCTCGGGCCCTTGCCCCTGAGCCTGGGGGCCAGGCAGGTGGAACACACTCCCAGGCCAAGGGAGAACGACATGCACACGTCTGTTCCTGCCCCCTACACCGGCAGAGAGCTCGGGGGAGCCAGAGTCTCTCAGGCAGCTGCTGGGCTGGCCGTCTGTGTGGGAAGTGGCAGAGCCGACCTAGGGGCATGTTGGGCCTCTGCTCTCCCTGCTGCCCTGAGGCTGCTGGGCCAAAGAGGTCTTGGGCATCCAGCCCCTTGCTGGTCCCTTCCCTCTGACGAGGCCCTCTGAGCTCCAGCACCTTGCAGTGTGGAGACTGCCCCTGCCAGCAACCTCCTCTCCAAGGAGGCCTCAACCGAGGCCTAGCCCCAGGGGAAAGGCACCAGCGGGGAAGAGCCTGGGGAGGCGCCCGGGCATGTCTGGACCCAGTCCCCGCAGCCTGCCCCTTGGTGGGGCAGTACCCCCGGAGGCCAGGAAGGTCTGGGCTAGGCTGGCCAGGGGCAGGGGCCCTGCTGGGTCCTGCCCCTGGCCTGTGGGGCCTCTGAGCACAACCGGCCCTCTCCCACTGGAAGACCTCCCCGGCTGCCTCCAAAGGCGGGTTTGCCAACACTCCCGCCCGCTGTTCCCGCCAGGCACGCACAATGCTCCCAAGCCCGGGAGAAAAGCGCTTTGGGGTGTTGCTCTCTCCGGGCCCTTGCCCCTGAGCGTGGGGGCCAGGCAGTGGGTCCACACTCCCAGACCAAGGCAGAACCACATGCCCACGTCTGTTCCTGTCCCCTGCACCGGCAGAGAGCTCGGAGGAGCCAGAGTCTGTCAGGCAGCTGCTGGGCTGGCCGCCTGTGTGGGAAGGGGCAGAGCCGACCTAGGGGCAAGTTGGGCCTCTTCCTCTCCCTGCTGCCCTGAGGCTGCTGGGCCAAAGAGGTCTTCGGCATCCAGCACCTTGCTGGTCCCTTCCCTCTGACGAGGCCCTCTGAGCTCCAGCACCTTGCAGTGTGGAGACAGCCCCTGCCAGCAACCTCCTCTCCAAGGAGGCCTCAACCGAGGCCTAGGCCCAGGGGAAAGGCACCAGCGGGGATGAGCCTGGGGAGGCGCCCGGGCATGTCTGGACCCAGTCCCCGCAGCCTGCCCCTTGGTGGGGCTGTAACCCCGGAGGCAGGAAGGTCTGGGCAAGGCTGGCCAGGGGCAGGGGCCCTGCTGGGCCCTTCCCCTGGCCTGTGGGGCCTCTGAGCACAACCGGCCCTCTCCCACTGGAAGACCTCCCCGGCTGCCTCCAAAGGCCGGTTTGCAAGCACTCCCGCCCACTGTTCCCACCAAGCGCGTACAATGCTCCCAAGCCCGGGAGAAAAGCGCTTCGGGGTGGTGCTCTCTCCGGGCCCTTGCCCCTGAGCCTGGGGGCCAGGCAGGGGGTCCACACTCCCAGGCCAAGGCAGAACCACATGCACACGTCTGTTCCTGACCCCTGCACCGGCAGAGAGCTCGGGGGAGCCAGAGTCTGTCAGGCAGCTGCTGGGCTGGCCGCCTGTGTGGGAAGGGGCAGAGCCGACCTAGGGGCAAGTTGGGCCTCTTCCTCTCCCTGCTGCCCTGAGGCTGCTGGGCCATAGAGGTCTTGGGCATCCAGCCCCTTGCTGCTCCCTTCCCTCTGACGAGGCCCTCTGAGCTCCAGCACCTTGCAGTGTGGAGACAGCCCCTGCCAGCAACCTCCTCTCCAAGGAGGCCTCAACCGAGGCCTAGGCCCAGGGGAAAGGCACCAGCGGGGCTGAGCCAGTGGAGGCGCACGGGCATGTCTGGACCCAGTCCCCGCAGCCTGCCCCTTGGTGGGGCAGTACCCCCGGAGGCCAGGAAGGTCTGGGCAAGGCTGCCAGGGGCAGGGACACTGCTGGGTCCTGCCCCTGGCCTGTGGGGCGTCTGAGCACAACCGGCACTCTCCCACTGGAAGACCTGCCCGACTGCCTCCAAAGGCCGGTTTGCAAGCGCTCCCGCCCACTGTTCCCAGCAGGCGTGTACAATGCTCCCAAGCCCGGGAGAAAAGCGCTTCGGGGTGGTGCTCTCTCCGGGCCCTTGCTCCTGAGCCTGGGGGCAAGGCACGGTGTCCACAATCCCAGGCCAAGTCAGAAACACATGCACACCTCTGATCTGCCCCCTGCACCGGCAAAGAGCTCGGGGGAGCCAGAGTATGTCAGGCAGCTGCTGGGCTAGCCGCCTGTGTGGGAAGGGGCAGAGCCGACCTAGGGGCAAGTTGTGCCTCTTGCTCTCCCTGCTGCCCTGTGGCTGCTGGGCCAAAGAGGTCTTGGGCGTCCAGCCCCTTGCTGGTCCCTTCCCTCTGACGAGGCCCTCTGAGCTCCAGCACCTTGCAGTGTGGAGACAGCCCCTGCCAGCAACCTCCTCTCCAAGAGGCCTAAACCGAGGCCTAGGCCCAGGGGAAAGGCACCAGTGGGGATGAGCCTGGGGAAGCGCAGGGCATGTCTGGACCCAGTCCCCGCAGCCTGCGCCTTGGTGGGGCAGTACCCCTGAGGCCAGGAAGGTCTGGGAAAGGCTGGCCAGGGGCAGGGGACCTGCTGGGTCCTGCCCCTGGCCTGTGGGGCCTCTGAGCACAACCGGCCCTCTCCCAATGGAAGACCTCCCCGGCTGCCTCCAAAGGCCGGTTTGCAAGCACTCCCGCCCACTGTTCCCACAAAGCACGCACAATGCTCCCAAGCCCGGGAGAAAAGCGCTTCGGGGTGTTGCTCTCTCCGGGCCCTTGCCCCTGAGCCTGGGGTCCAGGCAGTGGGTCCACACTCCCAGACCAAGGCAGAACCACATGCACACGTGTGTTCCTGCCCCCTACACCGGCAGAGAGCTCGGGGGAGCCAGAGACTGCCAGGCTGCTGCTGGGCTGGCTGCCTGTGTGGTACGGGGCGAGCCGACCTAGGGGCATGTTGGGCCTCTTGCTCTCCCTGCTGCCCTGAGGCTGCTGGGTCAAAGAGGTCTTGGGCATCCAGCGCTTTGCTGGTGCCTTCCCTCTGACGAGGCCCTCTGAGCTCCAGCACCTTGCAGTGTGGAGACAGCCCCTGTCAGCAACCTCCTCTCCAAAGAGTCCTCAACCGAGGCCTACAACCAGGGGAAAGGCACCAGCGGGGATGATCCTGGGGAGGCGCACAGACATGTCTGGACCCAGTCTCCTCAGCCTGCCCCTTGGTGGGGCAGTACCCCCGGAGGCCAGGAAGGTCTGGGCAAGTCTGGCCAGGGGCAGGGGCCCTGCTGGGTCCTGACCCTGGCCTGTGGGGCCTCTGAGCACAACCGGCCCTCTCCCACTGGAAGACCTCCCCAGCTGCCTCCAAAGTCCTGTTTGCAACACTCCCCCCCGCTGTTCACGTCAGGAATGCACAATGCTCCCAAGCCCGGGAGAAAAGCGCTTCGGGGTGGTGGTCTCTCCGGGCCCTTGCCCCTGAGCCTGGGGGCCAGGCAGGGGATCCACACTCCCAGGCCAAGGCACAACAACATGCACACGTCTGTTCCTGCCCCCTCCACCGGCAGAGAGCTGGGGGGAGCCAGAGTCTGTCAGGCAGCTGCTGGGCTGGCCGCCTGTGTGGGAAGGGGCAGAGCCGACCTAGGGGCAAGTTGGGCCTCTTGCTCTCCCTGCTGCCCTGAGGCTGCTGGGCCAAAGAGGTCTTGGGCATCCAGCCCCTTGCTGGTCCCTTCCCTCTGACGAGGCCCTCTGAGCTCCAGCACCTTGCAGTGTGGAGACAGCCCCTGCCAGCAACCTCCTCTCCAAGGAGGCCTCAACCGAGGCCTAGGACCAGGGGAAAGGCACCAGCGGGGATGAGCCAGTGGAGGCGCACGGGCATATCAGGACCCAGTCCCCGCAGCCTGCCCCTTGGTGGGGCAGTACCCCCGGAGGCCAGGAAGGTCTGGGCAAGGCTGGCCAGGGGCAGGGTCCCTGCTGGGTCCTGCTCCTGGCCTGTGGGGCCTCTGAGCACAACCGGCCCTCTCCCACTGGAAGACCTCCCCGGCTGCCTCCAAAGGCGGGTTTGCCAACACTCCCGCCCGCTGTTCCCGCCAGGCACGCACAACGCTCCCAAGGCCAGGAGAAAAGCGCTTCGGTGTGGTGCTCTCTCCGGGCCCTTGCCCCTGAGCCTGGGGGCAAGGCAGGGGGAACACACTCCCAGGCCAAGGCAGAACCACATGCCCACGTCTGTTCCTGTCCCCTGCACCGGCAGAGAGCTTGGGGGAGCCAGAGTCTGTCAGGCAGCTGCTGGGTTGGCCGCCTGTGTGGGAAGGGGCAGAGCCGCCCTAGGGGCAAGTTGGGCCTCTTGCTCTCCCTGCTGCCCTGAGGCTGCTGGGCCAAAGACGTCTTGGGCATCCAGCCCCTTACTGGTCCCTTCCCTCTGACGAGGCCCTCTGAGCTCCAGCACCTTGCAGTGTGGAGACAGCCCCTGCCAGCAACCTCCTCTCCAAGGAGGCCTCAACCGAGGCCTAGGCCCAGGGGAAAGGCACCAGAGGGGATGAGCCAGGGGAGGCGCCCGAGCATGTCTGGACCCAGTCCCCGCAGCCTGCCCCTTGGTGGGGCAGTACCCCCGGAGGCCAGGAAGGTCTGGGTAAGGCTGGCCAGGGGCAGGGGCCCTGCTGGGTCCTGCCCCTGGCCTGTGGGGCCTCTGAGCACAACCGGCCCTCTCCCACTGGAAGACCTCCCCGGCTGCCTCCAAGGGCCGGTTTGCAAGCGCTCCCGGCCACTGTTACCAGCAGGCAGGCACAATGCTCCTAAGCCCGGAAGAAAAGCGCTTCAGGGTGGTGCTCTCTCTGGGCCCTTGCCCCTGAGCCTGGGGGCAAGGCAGGGTGTCCACACTCCCAGGCCAAGGCAGATCCACATGCACACGTCTGACCTGCCCCCTGCACCGGCAGAGAGCTCGGGCGAGCCAGAGTCTGTCAGGCAGCTGCTGGGCTGGCCGCCTGTGTGGGAAGTGGCAGAGCCGATCTAGGGGCAAGTTGGGCCTCTTGCTCTCCCTGCTGCCCTGAGGCTGCTGGGCCAAAGAGGTCTTGGGCATCCAGCCCCTTGCTGGTCCCTTCCCTCTGACGAGGCCCTCTGAGCTCCAGCACCTTGCAGTGTGGAGACAGCCCCTGCCAGCAACCTCCTCTCCAAGGAGGCCTCAACCGAGGCCTAGGCCCAGGGGAAAGGCACCAGCGGGGATGAGCCTGGGGAGGCGCCCGGGCATGTCTGGACCCAGTCCCCGCAGCCTGCCCCTTGGTGGGGCAGTACCCCCGGAGGCCAGGAAGGTCTGGGCAAGGCTGGCCAGGGTCAGGGGCCCTGCTGGGTCCTGCCCCTGGCTTGTGGGGCCTCTGAGCACAACCGGCCCTCTCCCACTGGAAGACCTCCCCGGCTGCCTCCAAAGTCCTGTTTGCAAACACTCCCGCCCGCTGTTCACGCCAGGCTCGCACAATGCTCCCAAGCCCGGGAGAAAAGCGCATTGGGGTGGTTCTCTCTCCGGGCCCTTGCCCCTGAGCCTGGGGGCAAGGCACGGGGAACACACTCCCTGGCCAAGGCAGAACCACATGCCCACGTCTGTTCCTGTCCCCTGCACCGGCAGAGACCTTGGGGGAGCCAGAGTCTGGCAGGCAGCTGCTGGGTTGGCCGCCTGTGTGGGAAGGGGCAGAGCCGCCCTAGGGGCAAGTTGGGCCTCTTGCTCTCCCTGCTGCCCTGAGGCTGCTGGGCCAAAGAGGTCTTGGGCATCCATCCCGTTGCTGGTCCCTTACCTCTGACGAGGCCCTCTGAGCTCCAGCACCTTGCAGTGTGGAGACAATCCCTGCCAGCAACCTCCTCTCCAAGGAGGCCTCAACCGAGGCCTAGGCCCAGGGGAAAGGCACCAGCGGGGATGAGCCTGGGGAGGCGCCCGGGCATGTCTGGACCCATTCCCCGCAGCCTACCCCTTTGTGGGGCTGTAACCCCGGAGGCAGGAAGGTCTGGGCAAGGCTGGCCAGGGGCAGGGGCCCTGCTGGGTCCTGCCCCTGGCCTGTGGGGCGTCTGAGCACAACCGGCCCTCTCCCACTGGAAGACCTCCCCGGCTGCCTCCAAAGGCCGGTTTTCAAGCACTCCCGCCCACTGTTCCCACCAAGCCCGCACAATTCTCCCAAGCCCGGGAGAAAAGCGCTTCGGGGTGGTGCTCTCTCCGGGCCCTTGCCCCTGAACCTGGGGGCCAGGCAGTTGGTCCACACTCGGAGACCAAGGCAGAACCACATGCACACGTCTGTTCCTGACCCCTGCACCGGCAGAGAGCTCGGGGGAGCCAGAGTCTGTCAGGCAGCTTCTGGGCTGGCCGCCTGTGTGGGAAGGGGCAGAGCCGACCTAGGGGCAAGTTGGGCCTCTTCCTCTCCCTGCTGCCCTGAGGCTGCTGGGCCAAAGAGGTCTTGGGCATCCAGCCCCTTGCTGGTCCCTTCCCTCTGATGAGGCCCTCTGAGCTCCAGCACCTTGCAGTGTGGAGACAGCCCCTGCCAGCAACCTCCTCTCCAAGGAGGCCTCAACCGAGGCCTAGGCCTAGGGGAAAGGCACCAGCGGGGATGAGCCTGGGGAGGCGCCCGGCCATGTCTGGACCCAGTCCCCGCAGCCTGCCCCTTGGTGGGGCAGTACCCCCGGAAGCCAGGAAGGTCTCGGCAAGGCTGCCAGGGGCAGGGACACTGCTGGGTCCTGCCCCTGGCCTGTTGGGCGTCTGAACACAACCGGCACTCTCCCGCTGGAAGACCTCCCCGTCTGCCTCCAAAAGACGGTTTGCAAGCACTCCCACCCGCTGTTCCCCCAGGCACGCACAATGCTCCCAAGCCCGGGAGAAAAGCGCTTCGGGGTGGTGCTCTCTCCGGGCCCTTGCCCCTGAGCCTGGGGCCAGGCAGGGGGAACACACTCCCAGGCCAAGGGAGAACGACATGCACACGTCTGTTCCTGCCCCCTACACCGGCAGAGAGCTCGGGGGAGCCAGAGACTGCCAGGCTGCTGCTGGGCTGGCTGCCTGTGTGGGACGGGGCAGAGCCGACCTAGGGGCAAGTTGGGCCTCTTGCTCTCCCTGCTGCCCTGAGGCTGCTGGGCCAAAGAGGTCTTGGGCATCCAGCCCTTTGCTGGTGCCTTCCCTCTGACGAGGCCCTCTGCGCTCCAGCACCTTGCAGTGTGGAGACAGCCCCTGCCAGCAACCTCCTCTCCAAAGAGGCCTCAACCGAGGACTACACCCAGGGGAAAGGCACCAGCGGGGATGATCCTGGGGAGGCGCACGGACATGTCTGGACCCAGTCTCCGCTGCCTGCCCCTTGGTGGGGCAGTACCCCCGGAGTCCAGGAAGGTCTGGGCAAGTCTGGCCGGGGGCAGGGGCCCTGCTGGGTCCTGACCCTGGCCTGTGGGGCCTCTGAGCACAACCGGCCCTCTCCCACTGGAAGACCTCCCCGGCTGCCTCCAAAGTCCTGTTTGCAAACACTCCCGCCCGCTGTTCACGTCAGGCTCGCACAATGCTCCCAAGCCCGGGAGAAAAGCACTTCGGAGTGGTGCTCTCTCCGGGCCCTTGCCCCTGAGCCTGGGGGCAAGGCAGGGGGAACACACTCCCAGGCCAAGGCAGAAACACATGCACACGTCTGTTCCTGTCCCCTGCACCGGCAGAGAGCTTGGGGGAGCCAGAGTCTGTCAGGCAGGTGCTGGGTTGGCCGCCTGTGTGGGAAGGGGCAGAGCCGACCTAGGGGCAAGTTGGGCCTCTTGCTCTCCCTGCTGCCCTGAGGCTGCTGGGCCAAAGAGGTCTTGGGCATCCAGCCCTTTGCTGGTCCTTTCCCTCTGACGAGGCCCTCTGAGCTCCAGCACCTTGCAGTGTGCAGACAGCCCCTGCCGGCAACCTCCTCTCCAAGGAGGCCTCAACCGAGGCCTAGGCCCAGGGGAAAGGCACCAGCGGGGATGAGCCTGGGGAGGCGCCCGGGCATGTCTGGACCTAGGCCCCGCAGCCTGCCCCTTGGTGGGGCAGTACCCCCGGAGGCCAGGAAGGTCTGGGCAAGGCTGGCCAGGGGCAGGGGCCCTGCGGGGTCCTGCCCCTGGCCTGTGAGGCCTCTGAGCACAACTGGCACTCTCCCGCTGGAAGACCTCCCCGGCTGCCTCCAAAGGCTGGTTTGCAAGCACTCAATCCCGCTGTTCACGCCAGCTGCGCACAATGCTCCCAAGCCCGGGAGAAAAGCATTTTGGGGTGGTGCTCACTCCGGGCTTTGGAAGACCTCCCCGGCTGCCTCCAAGGCCGGTTTGCAAGCACTTCTGCCTGCTGTTCCCGCCACCCGCGCACAATGCTCCCAAGCCCGGGAGAAAAGCGTTTCGGGGTGGTGTTCTCTCTGGGCCCAAGAAAGACCTCCCGGGCTGCCCCCAAATGCCGGTTTGCAAGCACTCCCACTCGCTGTTCCCGCCATCCGTGCAAATGCTCCAAGCCCAGGAGAAAAGCCCTTCAGGGTGGTGCTCTCTCCCGGCCCTTGGAAGACCTCCCCGGCTGCCTCCAAAGGCTGGATTTCAAGTACTCCCTCCCGCTGTCCCGCCAGCCGCACACAATGCTCCCAATCACGGGAGAAAAGCGCTTCGGGGTGGTGCTCTCTACGGGCCCTTGGAAGACCTCCCCGTTTGTCTCCAAAGGCCGGTTTGCAAGCACTCATGCCCGCTGTTCCCGCCAGCCGCGCACAATGCTCCCAAGCCTAGGAGAAAAGCGCTTCGGGGTGGTGCTCTCTCCCGGCCCTTGGAAGACCTCCCCGGCTGCCTCCAAAGGCCGGTTTGCAAGCACTCAATCCCGCTGTTCCCGCCAGCCGCGCACAATGCTCCCAAGCCCGGGAGAAAAGCGCTTCGGGGTGGTGCTCTCTCCCGGCCCTTGGAAGACCTCCCCGGCTGCCTCCAAAGGCTGGTTTTCAAGAACTCCCTCCCGCTGACCCGCCAGCCGCACACAATGCTCCCAAGCCCGGGAGAAAAGCATTTTGGGGTGGTCTCTCTCGGGCCCTTGGAAGACTCCCCGGCTGCCTCTAAAGGCCGGTTTGCAAGCACTCATGTCCTCTGTTCCCGACAGCCGCGAACAATGCTCCCAATTCCGTGAGAAAAGTGCTTCGGGATGGTGCTCTCTCCGGGCCCTTGGAAGACCTCCCAAGCTGCCTCCAAAGGCCGGTTTGCAAGCACTCCCGCCCGCTGTTCCCGCCAGCCTCGCACAATGCTCCCAAGACCGGGAGAAAAGCGCTTCGGGGTGGTGTTCTCTCCGTGCCAATGGAGGACCTCCCTGGCTGCCCCCAAAGGCCGGTTTGCAAGCACTCCCACTCGCTGTTCCCGCCAGCCATGCACAATCCTCCAAAACCCCGGAGAAAAGCGCTTCGGGGTGGTGTTCTCTCCGTGCCCATGGAAGACCTCCCGGGGTGCCCCCAAAGGCCGGTTTGCAAGCACTCCCACTCGCTGTTCCCGCCATCCGCGCACAATGCTCCCAAGCCCGGGAGAAAAGCATTTTGGGGTGGTGCTCACACCGGGCCCTGGAAGACCTCCCCGGCTGCCTCCAAAGGACGGTTTTCAAGCACTCCTGCCTGCTGTTCCCGCCACCCGCGCACAATGCTCCCAAGCCCGGGAGAAAAGCGCTTCGGGGTGGTGCTCTCTACAGGCCCTTGGAAGACCTCCCCGGCTGCCTCCAAAGGCCGGTTTGCAAGGACTCCTTCCTGCTGTTCCCGCCATCCGCGCACAATGCTCCCAAGCCCGGGAGAAAAGCATTTTGGGGTGGTGCTCACACCGGGCCCTGGAAGACCTCCCCGGCTGCCTCCAAAGGACGGTTTTCAAGCACTCCTGCCTGCTGTTCCCGCCACCCGCGCAGAATGCTCCCAAGCGCGGGAGAAAAGCGCTTCGGGGTGGTGCTCTCTACAGGCCCTTGGAAGACCTCCCCGGCTGCCTCCAAAGGCCGGTTTGCAAGCACTCCCGCCCGCTGTTCCCGCCAGGCACGCACAATGCTCCCAAGCCCGGGAGAAAAGCGCTTTGGGGTGGTGCTCTCTCCGGGCCCTTGCCCCTGAGCCTGGGGGCCAGGCAGTTGGAACACACTCCCAGGCCAAGGCAGAACGACATGCACACGTCTGTTCCTGCCCCCTACACCGGCAGAGAGCTCGGGGGAGCCAGAGACTGCCAGGTTGCTGCTGGGCTGGCTGCCTGTGTGGGATGGGGCAGAGCCGATCTAGGGGCAAGTTGGGCCTCTTGCTCTAACTGCTGGCCTGAGGCTGCTGGGTCAAAGAGGTCTTGGGCATCCAGCCCTTTGCTGGTCCCTTCCCTCTGACGAGGCCCTCTGAGCTCCAGCACCTTGCAGTGTGGAGACAGCCCCTGCCAGCAACCTCCTCTCCAAAGAGGCCTCAACCGAGGCCTACGCCCAGGGGAAAAGCACCAGCGGGGATGATCCTGGGGCGGCGCACGGACATGTCTGGACCCAGTCCCCGCAGCCTGCCCCTTGGTGGGGCAGTACCCCCGGAGGCCAGGAAGGTCTGGGCAAGGCTGGCCAGGGGCAGGGGCCCTGCTGGGTCCTGCCACTGGCCTGTGAGGCCTCTGAGCACAACCGGCCCTCTCCCACTGGAAGACCTCCCCAGCTGCCTCCAAAGTCCTGTTTGCAAACACTCCCGCCCGCTGTTCACGCCAGGCTCGCACAATGCTCCCAAGCCCGGGAGAAAAGCGCTTCGGGGTGGTGCTCTCTCCGGGCCCTTGCCCCTGAGCCTGGGGGCCAGGCAGTGGGTCCACACTCCCAGACCAAGGCAGAACCACATGCACACGTCTGTTCCTGACCCCTGCACCGGCAGAGAGCTCGGGGGAGCCAGAGTCTCTCAGGCAGGTGCTGGGCTGGCCGCCTGTGTGGGAAGGGGCAGAGCCGACCTAGGGGCAAGTTGGGCCTCTTCCTCTCCCTGCTGCCCTGAGGCTGCAGGGCCAAAGACGTCTTGGGCATCCAGCCCCTTGCTGGTCCCTTCCCTCTGACGAGGCCCTCTGAGCTCCAGCACCTTGCAGTGTGGAGACAGCCCCTGCCAGCAACCTCCTCTCCAAGGAGGCCTCAACCGAGGCCTAGGCCCAGGGGAAAGGCACCAGCGGGGATGAGCCTGGGGAGGCGCCCGGGCATGTCTGGACCCAGTCCCCGCAGCCTGCCCCTTGGTGGGGCAGTACCCCCGGAGGCCAGGAAGGTCTGTGCAAGGCTGACAGGGGCAGGGACAGCGCTGGGTCCTGCCCCTGGCCTGTGGGACGTCTGAGCACAACCGGCACTCTCCCGCTGGAAGACCTCCCCGTCTGCCTCGAAAGGCCGGTTTGCAAGCACTCCCGCCCGCTGTTCCCGCCAGGCACGCACAATGCTCCCAAGCCCGGGAGAAAAGCGCTTCGGGGTGGTGCTCTCTCCGGGCCCTTGCCCCTAAGCCTGCGGGCCAGGCAGGGGGAACACACTCCCAGGCCAAGACAGAACGACATGAACACGTCTGTTCCTGCCCCCTACACCGGCAGAGAGCTTGGGGGAGCCAGAGTCTGTCAGGCAGCTGCTGGGTTGGCCGCCTGTGTGGGAAGGGGCAGAGCCGCCCTAGGGGCAAGTTGGGCCTCTTGCTCTCCCTGCTGCCCTGAGGCTGCTGGGCCAAAGACGTCTTGGGCATCCAGCCCCTTAATGGTCCCTTCCCTCTGACGAGGCCCTCTGAGCTCCAGCACCTTGCAGTGTGGAGACAGCCCCTGCCAGCAACCTCCTCTCCAAGGAGGCCTCAACCGAGGCCTAGGCCCAGGGGAAAGGCACCAGCGGGGATGAGCCAGGGGAGGCGCCCGAGCATGTCTGGACCCAGTCCCCGCAGCCTGCCCCTTGGTGGGGCAGTACCCCCGGAGGCCAGGAAGGTCTGGGTAAGGCTGGCCAGGGGCAGGGGCCCTGCTGGGTCCTGCCCCTGGCCGGTGGGGCCTCTGAGCACAACCGGCCCTCTCCCACTGGAAGACCTCCCCGGCTGCCTCCAAAGGCCGGTTTGCAAGCGTTCCCGGCCACTGTTACCAGCAGGCGGGCACAATGCTCCTAAGCCCGGAAGAAAAGCGCTTCAGGGTGGTGCTCTCTCTGGGCCCTTGCCCCTGAGCCTGGGGGCAAGGCAGGGTGTCCACACTCCCAGGCCAAGGCAGAACCACATGCACACGTCTGATCTGCCCCCTGCACCGGCAGAGAGCTCGGGGGAGCCAGAGTCTGTCAGGCAGCTGCTGGGCTGGCCGCCTGTGTGGGAAGTGGCAGAGCCGACCTAGGGGCAAGTTGGGCCTCTTGCTCTCCCTGCTGCCCTGAGGCTGCTGGGCCAAAGAGGTCTTGGGCATCCAGCCCCTTGCTGGTCCCTTCCCTCTGACGAGGCCCTCTGAGCTCCAGCACCTTGCAGTGTGGAGACAGCCCCTGCCAGCAACCTCCTCTCCAAGGAGGCCTCAACCGAGGCCTAGGCCCAGGGGAAAGGCACCAGCGGGGATGAGCCTGGGGAGGCGCCCGGGCATGTCTGGACCCAGTCCCCGCAGCCTGCCCCTTGGTGGGGCAGTACCCCCGGAGGCCAGGAAGGTCTGGGCAAGGCTGGCCAGGGGCAGGGGCCCTGCTGGGTCCTGCCCCTGGCCTGTAGGGCCTCTGAGCACAACCGGCCCTCTCCCACTGGAAGAACTCCCCGGCTGCCTCCAAAGGCCAGTTTGCCAACACTCCCGCCCGCTGTTCCCGCCAGGCAAGCACAATGCTCCCAAGCCCGGGAGAAAAGCGCTTCGGGGTGGTGCTCCCCTCGGGCCCTTGCCCCTGAGCCTGGGGGCCAGGCAGTTGGTCCACACTCCCAGACCAAGGCAGAACCACATGCACACGTCTGTTCCTGACCCCTGCACCGGCAGAGAGCTCGGGGGAGCCAGAGTCTGTCAGGCAGCTGCTGGGCTGGCCGCCTGTGTGGGAAGGGGCAGAGCCGACCTAGGGGCAAGTTGGGCCTCTTCCTCTCCCTGCTGCCCTGAGGCTGCTGGGCCAAAGAGGTCTTGGGCATCCAGCCCCTTGCTGGTCCCTTCCCTCTGACGAGGCCCTTTGAGCTCCAGCACCTTGCAGTGTGGAGACAGCCCCTGCCAGCAACATCCTCTCCAAGGAGGCCTCAAACGAGGCCTAGGCCCAGGGGAAAGGCACCAGCGGGGATGAGCCTGGGGAGGCGCCCGGGCATGTCTGGACCCAGTCCCCGCAGCCTGCCCCTTGGTGGGGCAGTACCCCCGGAGGCCAGGAAGATCTGGGCAAGGCTGGCCAGGGGCAGGGGCCCTGCTGGGTCCTCCCCATGGCCTGTGGGGCCTCTGAGCACAACCGGCCCTCTCCCACTGGAAGACCTCCCCGGCTGCCTCCAAAGGCCAGTTTGCCAACACTCCTGCCCGCTCTTCCCGCCAGGCACGCACAATGCTCCCAAGCCCGGGAGAAAAGCGCTTCGGGGTGGTGCTCTCTCCGGGCCCTTGCCCCTGAGCCTGTGGGCAAGGCAGGGGGAACACACTCCCAGACCAAGGCAGAAACACATGCACACGTCTGGTCCTGTCCCCGGCACCGGCAGAGAGCTCGGGGGAGCCAGAGTCTCTCAGGCAGGTGCTGGGCTGGCCGCCTGTGTGGGAAGGGGCAGAGCCGACCTAGGGGCAAGTTGGGCCTCTTGCTCTCCCTGCTGCCCTGAGGCTGCAGGGCCAAAGACGTCTTGGGCATCCAGCCCCTTACTGGTCCCTTCCCTCTGACGAGGCCCTCTGAGCTCCAGCACCTTGCAGTGTGGAGACAGCCCCTGCCAGCAATCTCCTCTTCAAGGAGGCCTCAACCGAGGCCTAGGCCCAGGGGAAAGGCACCAGCGGGGTTGAGCCAGGGGAGGCGCCCGGGCATGTCTGGACCCTGTCCCCGCAGCCTGCCCCTTGGTGGGGCAGTACCCCCGGAGGCCAGGAAGGTCTGGGCAAGGCTGGCCAGGGGCAGGGGCCCTGCTGGGTCCTGCCCCTGGCCTGTGGGGCCTCTGAGCACAACTGGCCCTCTCCCACTGGAAGAACTCCCCGGCTGCCTCCAAAGGCCAGTTTGCAAGCACTCCCGCCCACTGTTCCCGCCAGGCGCGCACAATGCTCCCAAGCCCGGGAGAAAAGCGCTTCGGGGTGGTGCTCTCTCCGGGCCCTTGCCCCTGAGCCTGGGGGCCAGGCAGGGGGTCCACACTCCCAGGCCAAGGCAGAACCACATGCACACGTCTGTTCCTGACCCCTGCACCGGCAGAGAGCTCGGGGGAGCCAGAGTCTGTCAGGCAGCTGCTGGGCTGGCCGCCTGTGTGGGAAGGGGCAGAGCCGACCTAGGGGCAAGTTGGGCCTCTTCCTCTCCCTGCTGCCCTGAGGCTGCTGGGCCATAGAGGTCTTGGGCATCCAGCCCCTTGCTGCTCCCTTCCCTCTGACGAGGCCCTCTGAGCTCCAGCACCTTGCAGTGTGGAGACAGCCCCTGCCAGCAACCTCCTCTCCAAGGAGGCCTCAACCGAGGCCTAGGCCCAGGGGAAAGGCACCAGCGGGGCTGAGCCAGTGGAGGCGCACGGGCATGTCTGGACCCAGTCCCCGCAGCCTGCCCCTTGGTGGGGCAGTACCCCCGGAGGCCAGGAAGGTCTGGGCAAGGCTGCCAGGGGCAGGGACACTGCTGGGTCCTGCCCCTGGCCTGTGGGGCGTCTGAGCACAACCGGCACTCTCCCACTGGAAGACCTGCCCGACTGCCTCCAAAGGCCGGTTTGCAAGCGCTCCCGCCCACTGTTCCCAGCAGGCGTGTACAATGCTCCCAAGCCCGGGAGAAAAGCGCTTCGGGGTGGTGCTCTCTCCGGGCCCTTGCTCCTGAGCCTGGGGGCAAGGCACGGTGTCCACAATCCCAGGCCAAGTCAGAAACACATGCACACCTCTGATCTGCCCCCTGCACCGGCAAAGAGCTCGGGGGAGCCAGAGTATGTCAGGCAGCTGCTGGGCTAGCCGCCTGTGTGGGAAGGGGCAGAGCCGACCTAGGGGCAAGTTGTGCCTCTTGCTCTCCCTGCTGCCCTGTGGCTGCTGGGCCAAAGAGGTCTTGGGCGTCCAGCCCCTTGCTGGTCCCTTCCCTCTGACGAGGCCCTCTGAGCTCCAGCACCTTGCAGTGTGGAGACAGCCCCTGCCAGCAACCTCCTCTCCAAGAGGCCTAAACCGAGGCCTAGGCCCAGGGGAAAGGCACCAGTGGGGATGAGCCTGGGGAAGCGCAGGGCATGTCTGGACCCAGTCCCCGCAGCCTGCGCCTTGGTGGGGCAGTACCCCTGAGGCCAGGAAGGTCTGGGAAAGGCTGGCCAGGGGCAGGGGACCTGCTGGGTCCTGCCCCTGGCCTGTGGGGCCTCTGAGCACAACCGGCCCTCTCCCAATGGAAGACCTCCCCGGCTGCCTCCAAAGGCCGGTTTGCAAGCACTCCCGCCCACTGTTCCCACAAAGCACGCACAATGCTCCCAAGCCCGGGAGAAAAGCGCTTCGGGGTGTTGCTCTCTCCGGGCCCTTGCCCCTGAGCCTGGGGTCCAGGCAGTGGGTCCACACTCCCAGACCAAGGCAGAACCACATGCACACGTGTGTTCCTGCCCCCTACACCGGCAGAGAGCTCGGGGGAGCCAGAGACTGCCAGGCTGCTGCTGGGCTGGCTGCCTGTGTGGTACGGGGCGAGCCGACCTAGGGGCATGTTGGGCCTCTTGCTCTCCCTGCTGCCCTGAGGCTGCTGGGTCAAAGAGGTCTTGGGCATCCAGCGCTTTGCTGGTGCCTTCCCTCTGACGAGGCCCTCTGAGCTCCAGCACCTTGCAGTGTGGAGACAGCCCCTGTCAGCAACCTCCTCTCCAAAGAGTCCTCAACCGAGGCCTACAACCAGGGGAAAGGCACCAGCGGGGATGATCCTGGGGAGGCGCACAGACATGTCTGGACCCAGTCTCCTCAGCCTGCCCCTTGGTGGGGCAGTACCCCCGGAGGCCAGGAAGGTCTGGGCAAGTCTGGCCAGGGGCAGGGGCCCTGCTGGGTCCTGACCCTGGCCTGTGGGGCCTCTGAGCACAACCGGCCCTCTCCCACTGGAAGACCTCCCCAGCTGCCTCCAAAGTCCTGTTTGCAACACTCCCCCCCGCTGTTCACGTCAGGAATGCACAATGCTCCCAAGCCCGGGAGAAAAGCGCTTCGGGGTGGTGGTCTTTCCGGGCCCTTGCCCCTGAGCCTGGGGGCCAGGCAGGGGATCCACACTCCCAGGCCAAGGCACAACAACATGCACACGTCTGTTCCTGCCCCCTCCACCGGCAGAGAGCTGGGGGGAGCCAGAGTCTGTCAGGCAGCTGCTGGGCTGGCCGCCTGTGTGGGAAGGGGCAGAGCCGACCTAGGGGCAAGTTGGGCCTCTTGCTCTCCCTGCTGCCCTGAGGCTGCTGGGCCAAAGAGGTCTTGGGCATCCAGCCCCTTGCTGGTCCCTTCCCTCTGACGAGGCCCTCTGAGCTCCAGCACCTTGCAGTGTGGAGACAGCCCCTGCCAGCAACCTCCTCTCCAAGGAGGCCTCAACCGAGGCCTAGGACCAGGGGAAAGGCACCAGCGGGGATGAGCCAGTGGAGGCGCACGGGCATATCAGGACCCAGTCCCCGCAGCCTGCCCCTTGGTGGGGCAGTACCCCCGGAGGCCAGGAAGGTCTGGGCAAGGCTGGCCAGGGGCAGGGTCCCTGCTGGGTCCTGCTCCTGGCCTGTGGGGCCTCTGAGCACAACCGGCCCTCTCCCACTGGAAGACCTCCCCGGCTGCCTCCAAAGGCGGGTTTGCCAACACTCCCGCCCGCTGTTCCCGCCAGGCACGCACAACGCTCCCAAGGCCAGGAGAAAAGCGCTTCGGTGTGGTGCTCTCTCCGGGCCCTTGCCCCTGAGCCTGGGGGCAAGGCAGGGGGAACACACTCCCAGGCCAAGGCAGAACCACATGCCCACGTCTGTTCCTGTCCCCTGCACCGGCAGAGAGCTTGGGGGAGCCAGAGTCTGTCAGGCAGCTGCTGGGTTGGCCGCCTGTGTGGGAAGGGGCAGAGCCGCCCTAGGGGCAAGTTGGGCCTCTTGCTCTCCCTGCTGCCCTGAGGCTGCTGGGCCAAAGACGTCTTGGGCATCCAGCCCCTTACTGGTCCCTTCCCTCTGACGAGGCCCTCTGAGCTCCAGCACCTTGCAGTGTGGAGACAGCCCCTGCCAGCAACCTCCTCTCCAAGGAGGCCTCAACCGAGGCCTAGGCCCAGGGGAAAGGCACCAGAGGGGATGAGCCAGGGGAGGCGCCCGAGCATGTCTGGACCCAGTCCCCGCAGCCTGCCCCTTGGTGGGGCAGTACCCCCGGAGGCCAGGAAGGTCTGGGTAAGGCTGGCCAGGGGCAGGGGCCCTGCTGGGTCCTGCCCCTGGCCTGTGGGGCCTCTGAGCACAACCGGCCCTCTCCCACTGGAAGACCTCCCCGGCTGCCTCCAAGGGCCGGTTTGCAAGCGCTCCCGGCCACTGTTACCAGCAGGCGGGCACAATGCTCCTAAGCCCGGAAGAAAAGCGCTTCAGGGTGGTGCTCTCTCTGGGCCCTTGCCCCTGAGCCTGGGGGCAAGGCAGGGTGTCCACACTCCCAGGCCAAGGCAGATCCACATGCACACGTCTGACCTGCCCCCTGCACCGGCAGAGAGCTCGGGCGAGCCAGAGTCTGTCAGGCAGCTGCTGGGCTGGCCGCCTGTGTGGGAAGTGGCAGAGCCGACCTAGGGGCAAGTTGGGCCTCTTGCTCTCCCTGCTGCCCTGAGGCTGCTGGGCCAAAGAGGTCTTGGGCATCCAGCCCCTTGCTGGTCCCTTCCCTCTGACGAGGCCCTCTGAGCTCCAGCACCTTGCAGTGTGGAGACAGCCCCTGCCAGCAACCTCCTCTCCAAGGAGGCCTCAACCGAGGCCTAGGCCCAGGGGAAAGGCACCAGCGGGGATGAGCCTGGGGAGGCGCCCGGGCATGTCTGGACCCAGTCCCCGCAGCCTGCCCCTTGGTGGGGCAGTACCCCCGGAGGCCAGGAAGGTCTGGGCAAGGCTGGCCAGGGTCAGGGGCCCTGCTGGGTCCTGCCCCTGGCTTGTGGGGCCTCTGAGCACAACCGGCCCTCTCCCACTGGAAGACCTCCCCGGCTGCCTCCAAAGTCCTGTTTGCAAACACTCCCGCCCGCTGTTCACGCCAGGCTCGCACAATGCTCCCAAGCCCGGGAGAAAAGCGCATTGGGGTGGTTCTCTCTCCGGGCCCTTGCCCCTGAGCCTGGGGGCAAGGCACGGGGAACACACTCCCTGGCCAAGGCAGAACCACATGCCCACGTCTGTTCCTGTCCCCTGCACCGGCAGAGACCTTGGGGGAGCCAGAGTCTGGCAGGCAGCTGCTGGGTTGGCCGCCTGTGTGGGAAGGGGCAGAGCCGCCCTAGGGGCAAGTTGGGCCTCTTGCTCTCCCTGCTGCCCTGAGGCTGCTGGGCCAAAGAGGTCTTGGGCATCCATCCCGTTGCTGGTCCCTTACCTCTGACGAGGCCCTCTGAGCTCCAGCACCTTGCAGTGTGGAGACAATCCCTGCCAGCAACCTCCTCTCCAAGGAGGCCTCAACCGAGGCCTAGGCCCAGGGGAAAGGCACCAGCGGGGATGAGCCTGGGGAGGCGCCCGGGCATGTCTGGACCCATTCCCCGCAGCCTACCCCTTTGTGGGGCTGTAACCCCGGAGGCAGGAAGGTCTGGGCAAGGCTGGCCAGGGGCAGGGGCCCTGCTGGGTCCTGCCCCTGGCCTGTGGGGCGTCTGAGCACAACCGGCCCTCTCCCACTGGAAGACCTCCCCGGCTGCCTCCAAAGGCCGGTTTTCAAGCACTCCCGCCCACTGTTCCCACCAAGCCCGCACAATTCTCCCAAGCCCGGGAGAAAAGCGCTTCGGGGTGGTGCTCTCTCCGGGCCCTTGCCCCTGAACCTGGGGGCCAGGCAGTTGGTCCACACTCGGAGACCAAGGCAGAACCACATGCACACGTCTGTTCCTGACCCCTGCACCGGCAGAGAGCTCGGGGGAGCCAGAGTCTGTCAGGCAGCTTCTGGGCTGGCCGCCTGTGTGGGAAGGGGCAGAGCCGACCTAGGGGCAAGTTGGGCCTCTTCCTCTCCCTGCTGCCCTGAGGCTGCTGGGCCAAAGAGGTCTTGGGCATCCAGCCCCTTGCTGGTCCCTTCCCTCTGATGAGGCCCTCTGAGCTCCAGCACCTTGCAGTGTGGAGACAGCCCCTGCCAGCAACCTCCTCTCCAAGGAGGCCTCAACCGAGGCCTAGGCCTAGGGGAAAGGCACCAGCGGGGATGAGCCTGGGGAGGCGCCCGGCCATGTCTGGACCCAGTCCCCGCAGCCTGCCCCTTGGTGGGGCAGTACCCCCGGAAGCCAGGAAGGTCTCGGCAAGGCTGCCAGGGGCAGGGACACTGCTGGGTCCTGCCCCTGGCCTGTTGGGCGTCTGAACACAACCGGCACTCTCCCGCTGGAAGACCTCCCCGTCTGCCTCCAAAAGACGGTTTGCAAGCACTCCCACCCGCTGTTCCCCCAGGCACGCACAATGCTCCCAAGCCCGGGAGAAAAGCGCTTCGGGGTGGTGCTCTCTCCGGGCCCTTGCCCCTGAGCCTGGGGCCAGGCAGGGGGAACACACTCCCAGGCCAAGGGAGAACGACATGCACACGTCTGTTCCTGCCCCCTACACCGGCAGAGAGCTCGGGGGAGCCAGAGACTGCCAGGCTGCTGCTGGGCTGGCTGCCTGTGTGGGACGGGGCAGAGCCGACCTAGGGGCAAGTTGGGCCTCTTGCTCTCCCTGCTGCCCTGAGGCTGCTGGGCCAAAGAGGTCTTGGGCATCCAGCCCTTTGCTGGTGCCTTCCCTCTGACGAGGCCCTCTGAGCTCCAGCACCTTGCAGTGTGGAGACAGCCCCTGCCAGCAACCTCCTCTCCAAAGAGGCCTCAACCGAGGACTACACCCAGGGGAAAGGCACCAGCGGGGATGATCCTGGGGAGGCGCACGGACATGTCTGGACCCAGTCTCCGCTGCCTGCCCCTTGGTGGGGCAGTACCCCCGGAGTCCAGGAAGGTCTGGGCAAGTCTGGCCGGGGGCAGGGGCCCTGCTGGGTCCTGACCCTGGCCTGTGGGGCCTCTGAGCACAACCGGCCCTCTCCCACTGGAAGACCTCCCCGGCTGCCTCCAAAGTCCTGTTTGCAAACACTCCCGCCCGCTGTTCACGTCAGGCTCGCACAATGCTCCCAAGCCCGGGAGAAAAGCACTTCGGAGTGGTGCTCTCTCCGGGCCCTTGCCCCTGAGCCTGGGGGCAAGGCAGGGGGAACACACTCCCAGGCCAAGGCAGAAACACATGCACACGTCTGTTCCTGTCCCCTGCACCGGCAGAGAGCTTGGGGGAGCCAGAGTCTGTCAGGCAGGTGCTGGGTTGGCCGCCTGTGTGGGAAGGGGCAGAGCCGACCTAGGGGCAAGTTGGGCCTCTTGCTCTCCCTGCTGCCCTGAGGCTGCTGGGCCAAAGAGGTCTTGGGCATCCAGCCCTTTGCTGGTCCTTTCCCTCTGACGAGGCCCTCTGAGCTCCAGCACCTTGCAGTGTGCAGACAGCCCCTGCCGGCAACCTCCTCTCCAAGGAGGCCTCAACCGAGGCCTAGGCCCAGGGGAAAGGCACCAGCGGGGATGAGCCTGGGGAGGCGCCCGGGCATGTCTGGACCTAGGCCCCGCAGCCTGCCCCTTGGTGGGGCAGTACCCCCGGAGGCCAGGAAGGTCTGGGCAAGGCTGGCCAGGGGCAGGGGCCCTGCGGGGTCCTGCCCCTGGCCTGTGAGGCCTCTGAGCACAACTGGCACTCTCCCGCTGGAAGACCTCCCCGGCTGCCTCCAAAGGCTGGTTTGCAAGCACTCAATCCCGCTGTTCACGCCAGCTGCGCACAATGCTCCCAAGCCCGGGAGAAAAGCATTTTGGGGTGGTGCTCACTCCGGGCTTTGGAAGACCTCCCCGGCTGCCTCCAAGGCCGGTTTGCAAGCACTTCTGCCTGCTGTTCCCGCCACCCGCGCACAATGCTCCCAAGCCCGGGAGAAAAGCGTTTCGGGGTGGTGTTCTCTCTGGGCCCAAGAAAGACCTCCCGGGCTGCCCCCAAATGCCGGTTTGCAAGCACTCCCACTCGCTGTTCCCGCCATCCGTGCAAATGCTCCAAGCCCAGGAGAAAAGCCCTTCAGGGTGGTGCTCTCTCCCGGCCCTTGGAAGACCTCCCCGGCTGCCTCCAAAGGCTGGATTTCAAGTACTCCCTCCCGCTGTCCCGCCAGCCGCACACAATGCTCCCAAGCCCGGGAGAAAAGCATTTTGGGGTGGTGCTCACACCGGGCCCTGGAAGACCTCCCCGGCTGCCTCCAAAGGACGGTTTTCAAGCACTCCTGCCTGCTGTTCCCGCCACCCGCGCACAATGCTCCCAAGCCCGGGAGAAAAGCGCTTCGGGGTGGTGCTCTCTACAGGCCCTTGGAAGACCTCCCCGGCTGCCTCCAAAGGCCGGTTTGCAAGGACTCCTTCCTGCTGTTCCCGCCATCCGCGCACAATGCTCCCAAGCCCGGGAGAAAAGCATTTTGGGGTGGTGCTCACACCGGGCCCTGGAAGACCTCCCCGGCTGCCTCCAAAGGACGGTTTTCAAGCACTCCTGCCTGCTGTTCCCGCCACCCGCGCAGAATGCTCCCAAGCGCGGGAGAAAAGCGCTTCGGGGTGGTGCTCTCTACAGGCCCTTGGAAGACCTCCCCGGCTGCCTCCAAAGGCCGGTTTGCAAGCACTCCCGCCCGCTGTTCCCGCCAGGCACGCACAATGCTCCCAAGCCCGGGAGAAAAGCGCTTTGGGGTGGTGCTCTCTCCGGGCCCTTGCCCCTGAGCCTGGGGGCCAGGCAGTTGGAACACACTCCCAGGCCAAGGCAGAACGACATGCACACGTCTGTTCCTGCCCCCTACACCGGCAGAGAGCTCGGGGGAGCCAGAGACTGCCAGGTTGCTGCTGGGCTGGCTGCCTGTGTGGGATGGGGCAGAGCCGATCTAGGGGCAAGTTGGGCCTCTTGCTCTAACTGCTGGCCTGAGGCTGCTGGGTCAAAGAGGTCTTGGGCATCCAGCCCTTTGCTGGTCCCTTCCCTCTGACGAGGCCCTCTGAGCTCCAGCACCTTGCAGTGTGGAGACAGCCCCTGCCAGCAACCTCCTCTCCAAAGAGGCCTCAACCGAGGCCTACGCCCAGGGGAAAAGCACCAGCGGGGATGATCCTGGGGCGGCGCACGGACATGTCTGGACCCAGTCCCCGCAGCCTGCCCCTTGGTGGGGCAGTACCCCCGGAGGCCAGGAAGGTCTGGGCAAGGCTGGCCAGGGGCAGGGGCCCTGCTGGGTCCTGCCACTGGCCTGTGAGGCCTCTGAGCACAACCGGCCCTCTCCCACTGGAAGACCTCCCCAGCTGCCTCCAAAGTCCTGTTTGCAAACACTCCCGCCCGCTGTTCACGCCAGGCTCGCACAATGCTCCCAAGCCCGGGAGAAAAGCGCTTCGGGGTGGTGCTCTCTCCGGGCCCTTGCCCCTGAGCCTGGGGGCCAGGCAGTGGGTCCACACTCCCAGACCAAGGCAGAACCACATGCACACGTCTGTTCCTGACCCCTGCACCGGCAGAGAGCTCGGGGGAGCCAGAGTCTCTCAGGCAGGTGCTGGGCTGGCCGCCTGTGTGGGAAGGGGCAGAGCCGACCTAGGGGCAAGTTGGGCCTCTTCCTCTCCCTGCTGCCCTGAGGCTGCAGGGCCAAAGACGTCTTGGGCATCCAGCCCCTTGCTGGTCCCTTCCCTCTGACGAGGCCCTCTGAGCTCCAGCACCTTGCAGTGTGGAGACAGCCCCTGCCAGCAACCTCCTCTCCAAGGAGGCCTCAACCGAGGCCTAGGCCCAGGGGAAAGGCACCAGCGGGGATGAGCCTGGGGAGGCGCCCGGGCATGTCTGGACCCAGTCCCCGCAGCCTGCCCCTTGGTGGGGCAGTACCCCCGGAGGCCAGGAAGGTCTGTGCAAGGCTGACAGGGGCAGGGACAGCGCTGGGTCCTGCCCCTGGCCTGTGGGACGTCTGAGCACAACCGGCACTCTCCCGCTGGAAGACCTCCCCGTCTGCCTCGAAAGGCCGGTTTGCAAGCACTCCCGCCCGCTGTTCCCGCCAGGCACGCACAATGCTCCCAAGCCCGGGAGAAAAGCGCTTCGGGGTGGTGCTCTCTCCGGGCCCTTGCCCCTAAGCCTGCGGGCCAGGCAGGGGGAACACACTCCCAGGCCAAGACAGAACGACATGAACACGTCTGTTCCTGCCCCCTACACCGGCAGAGAGCTTGGGGGAGCCAGAGTCTGTCAGGCAGCTGCTGGGTTGGCCGCCTGTGTGGGAAGGGGCAGAGCCGCCCTAGGGGCAAGTTGGGCCTCTTGCTCTCCCTGCTGCCCTGAGGCTGCTGGGCCAAAGACGTCTTGGGCATCCAGCCCCTTAATGGTCCCTTCCCTCTGACGAGGCCCTCTGAGCTCCAGCACCTTGCAGTGTGGAGACAGCCCCTGCCAGCAACCTCCTCTCCAAGGAGGCCTCAACCGAGGCCTAGGCCCAGGGGAAAGGCACCAGCGGGGATGAGCCAGGGGAGGCGCCCGAGCATGTCTGGACCCAGTCCCCGCAGCCTGCCCCTTGGTGGGGCAGTACCCCCGGAGGCCAGGAAGGTCTGGGTAAGGCTGGCCAGGGGCAGGGGCCCTGCTGGGTCCTGCCCCTGGCCGGTGGGGCCTCTGAGCACAACCGGCCCTCTCCCACTGGAAGACCTCCCCGGCTGCCTCCAAAGGCCGGTTTGCAAGCGTTCCCGGCCACTGTTACCAGCAGGCGGGCACAATGCTCCTAAGCCCGGAAGAAAAGCGCTTCAGGGTGGTGCTCTCTCTGGGCCCTTGCCCCTGAGCCTGGGGGCAAGGCAGGGTGTCCACACTCCCAGGCCAAGGCAGAACCACATGCACACGTCTGATCTGCCCCCTGCACCGGCAGAGAGCTCGGGGGAGCCAGAGTCTGTCAGGCAGCTGCTGGGCTGGCCGCCTGTGTGGGAAGTGGCAGAGCCGACCTAGGGGCAAGTTGGGCCTCTTGCTCTCCCTGCTGCCCTGAGGCTGCTGGGCCAAAGAGGTCTTGGGCATCCAGCCCCTTGCTGGTCCCTTCCCTCTGACGAGGCCCTCTGAGCTCCAGCACCTTGCAGTGTGGAGACAGCCCCTGCCAGCAACCTCCTCTCCAAGGAGGCCTCAACCGAGGCCTAGGCCCAGGGGAAAGGCACCAGCGGGGATGAGCCTGGGGAGGCGCCCGGGCATGTCTGGACCCAGTCCCCGCAGCCTGCCCCTTGGTGGGGCAGTACCCCCGGAGGCCAGGAAGGTCTGGGCAAGGCTGGCCAGGGGCAGGGGCCCTGCTGGGTCCTGCCCCTGGCCTGTAGGGCCTCTGAGCACAACCGGCCCTCTCCCACTGGAAGAACTCCCCGGCTGCCTCCAAAGGCCAGTTTGCCAACACTCCCGCCCGCTGTTCCCGCCAGGCAAGCACAATGCTCCCAAGCCCGGGAGAAAAGCGCTTCGGGGTGGTGCTCCCCTCGGGCCCTTGCCCCTGAGCCTGGGGGCCAGGCAGTTGGTCCACACTCCCAGACCAAGGCAGAACCACATGCACACGTCTGTTCCTGACCCCTGCACCGGCAGAGAGCTCGGGGGAGCCAGAGTCTGTCAGGCAGCTGCTGGGCTGGCCGCCTGTGTGGGAAGGGGCAGAGCCGACCTAGGGGCAAGTTGGGCCTCTTCCTCTCCCTGCTGCCCTGAGGCTGCTGGGCCAAAGAGGTCTTGGGCATCCAGCCCCTTGCTGGTCCCTTCCCTCTGACGAGGCCCTTTGAGCTCCAGCACCTTGCAGTGTGGAGACAGCCCCTGCCAGCAACATCCTCTCCAAGGAGGCCTCAAACGAGGCCTAGGCCCAGGGGAAAGGCACCAGCGGGGATGAGCCTGGGGAGGCGCCCGGGCATGTCTGGACCCAGTCCCCGCAGCCTGCCCCTTGGTGGGGCAGTACCCCCGGAGGCCAGGAAGATCTGGGCAAGGCTGGCCAGGGGCAGGGGCCCTGCTGGGTCCTCCCCATGGCCTGTGGGGCCTCTGAGCACAACCGGCCCTCTCCCACTGGAAGACCTCCCCGGCTGCCTCCAAAGGCCAGTTTGCCAACACTCCTGCCCGCTCTTCCCGCCAGGCACGCACAATGCTCCCAAGCCCGGGAGAAAAGCGCTTCGGGGTGGTGCTCTCTCCGGGCCCTTGCCCCTGAGCCTGTGGGCAAGGCAGGGGGAACACACTCCCAGACCAAGGCAGAAACACATGCACACGTCTGGTCCTGTCCCCGGCACCGGCAGAGAGCTCGGGGGAGCCAGAGTCTCTCAGGCAGGTGCTGGGCTGGCCGCCTGTGTGGGAAGGGGCAGAGCCGACCTAGGGGCAAGTTGGGCCTCTTGCTCTCCCTGCTGCCCTGAGGCTGCAGGGCCAAAGACGTCTTGGGCATCCAGCCCCTTACTGGTCCCTTCCCTCTGACGAGGCCCTCTGAGCTCCAGCACCTTGCAGTGTGGAGACAGCCCCTGCCAGCAATCTCCTCTTCAAGGAGGCCTCAACCGAGGCCTAGGCCCAGGGGAAAGGCACCAGCGGGGTTGAGCCAGGGGAGGCGCCCGGGCATGTCTGGACCCTGTCCCCGCAGCCTGCCCCTTGGTGGGGCAGTACCCCCGGAGGCCAGGAAGGTCTGGGCAAGGCTGGCCAGGGGCAGGGGCCCTGCTGGGTCCTGCCCCTGGCCTGTGGGGCCTCTGAGCACAACTGGCCCTCTCCCACTGGAAGAACTCCCCGGCTGCCTCCAAAGGCCAGTTTGCAAGCACTCCCGCCCACTGTTCCCGCCAGGCGCGCACAATGCTCCCAAGCCCGGGAGAAAAGCGCTTCGGGGTGGTGGTCTCTCCGGGCCCTTGCCCCTGAGCCTGGGGGTCAGGCAGGGGATCCACAGTCCCAGGCCAAGGCACAACAACATGCACACGTCTGTTCCTGCCCCCTCCACCGGCAGAGAGCTGGGGGGAGCCAGAGTCTGTCAGGCAGCTGCTGGGCTGGCCGCCTGTGTGGGAAGGGGCAGAGCCGACCTAGGGGCAAGTTGGGCCTCTTGCTCTCCTTGCTGCCCTGAGGCTGCTGGGCCAAAGAGGTCTTGGGCATCCAGCCCCTTGCTGGTCCCTTCCCTCTGACGAGGCCCTCTGAGCTCCAGCACCTTGCAGTGTGGAGACAGCCCCTGCCAGCAACCTCCTCTCCAAGGAGGCCTCAACCGAGGCCTAGGCCCAGGGGAAAGGCACCAGCGGGGATGAGCCAGTGGAGGCGCACGGGCATATCAGGACCCAGTCCCCGCATCCTGCCCCTTGGTGGGGCAGTACCCCCGGAGGCCAGGAAGGTCTGGGCAAGGCTGACCAGGGGCAGGGTCCCTGCTGGGTCCTGCCCCTGGCCTGTGGGGCCTCTGAGCACAACCGGCCCTCTCCCACTGGAAGACCTCCCCGGCTGCCTCCAAAGGCGGGTTTGCCAACACTCCCGCCCGCTGTTCCCGCCAGGCACGCACAACGCTCCCAAGGCCAGGAGAAAAGCGCTTCGGGGTGTTGCTCTCTCCGGGCCCTTGCCCCTGAGCCTGGGGGCAAGGCAGGGGGAACACACTCCCAGGCCAAGGCAGAACCACATGCCCACGTCTGTTCCTGTCCCCTGCACCGGCAGAGAGCTTGGGGGAGCCAGAGTCTGTCAGGCAGCTGCTGGGTTGGCCGCCTGTGTGGGAAGGGGCAGAGCCGCCCTAGGGGCAAGTTGGGCCTCTTGCTCTCCCTGCTGCCCTGAGGCTGCTGGGCCAAAGACGTCTTGGGCATCCAGCCCCTTACTGGTCCCTTCCCTCTGACGAGGCCCTCTGAGCTCCAGCACCTTGCAGTGTGGAGACAGCCCCTGCCAGCAACCTCCTCTCCAAGGAGGCCTCAACCGAGGCCTAGGCCCAGGGGAAAGGCACCAGCGGGGATGAGCCTGGGGAGGCGCCCGGGCATGTCTGGACCCAGTCCCCGCAGCCTGCCCCTTGGTGGGGCAGTACCCCCGGAGGCCAGGAAGGTCTGGGCAAGGCTGGCCAGGGGCAGGGGCCCTGCTGCGTCCTGCCCCTGGCCTGTGGGGCCTCTGAGCACAACCGGCCCTCTCCCACTGGAAGACCTCCCCGGCTGCCTCCAAAGGCCGGTTTGCAAGCGCTCCCGCCCACTGTTCCCAGCAGGCGTGCACAATGCTCCCAAGCCCGGGAGAAAAGCGCTTCAGGGTGGTGCTCTCTCCGGGCCCTTGCCCCTGAGCCTGGGGGCAAGGCAGGTTGTCCACACTCCCAGGACAAGGCAGAACCACATGCACACGTCTGATCTGCCCCCTGCACCGGCAGAGATCTCGGGGGAGCCAGAGTCTGTCAGGCAGCTGCTGGGCTGGCCGCCTGTGTGGGAAGGGGCAGAGCCGACCTAGGGGCAAGTTGGGCCTCTTGCTCTCCCTGCTGCCCTGAGGCTGCAGGGCCAAAGACGTCTTGGGCATCCAGCCCCTTGCTGGTCCCTTCCCTCTGACGAGGCCCTCTGAGCTCCAGTACCTTGCAGTGTGGAGACAGCCCCTGCCAGCAACCTCCTCTCCAAGAACGCCTAAACCGAGGCCTAGGCCCAGGGGAAAGGCACCAGCGGGGATGAGCCTGGGGAGGCGCCCGGGCATGTCTGGACCCAGTCCCCGCAGCCTGCCCCTTGGTGGGGCAGTACCCCCGGAGGCCAGGAAGGTCTGGGCAAGGCTGCCAGGGGCAGGGACACTGCTGGGTCCTGCCCCTGGCCTGTGGGGCGTCTGAGCACAACCGGCACTCTCCCGCTGGAAGACCTCCCCGGCTGCCTCCAAAGGCCGGTTTGCAAGCACTCCCGCCCGCTGTTCCCGCCAGGCACGCACAATGCTCGCAAGCCCGGGAGAAAAGCGCTTCGGGGTGGTGCTCTCACCGGGCCCTTGCCCCTGAGCCTGGGGGCCAGGCAGGGGGAACACACTCCCAGGCCAAGGCAGAACGACATGCACACGTCTGTTCCTGCCCGCTACACCGGCAGAGAGCTCGGGGGAGCCAGAGACTGCCAGGCTGCTGCTGGGCTGGCCGCCTGTGTGGGACGGGGCAGAGCCGACCTAGGGGCAAGTTGGGCCTCTTGCTCTCCCTGCTGCCCTGAGGCTGCTGGGTCAAAGAGGTCTTGGGCATCCAGCCCTTTGCTGGTCCCTTCCCTCTGACGAGGCCCTCTGATCTCCAGCACCTTGCAGTGTGGAGACAGCCCCTGCCAGCAACCTCCTCTCCAAGGAGGCCTCAACCGAGGCCTAGGCCCAGGGGAAAGGCACCAGCGGGGATGAGCCTGGGGAGGCGCCCGGGGATGTCTGGACCCAGTCCCCGCAGCCTGCCCCTTGGTGGGGCAGTACCCCTGGAGGCCAGGAAGGTCTGGGCAAGGCTGGCCAGGGTCAGGGGCCCTGCTGGGTCCTGCCCCTGGCCTGTGGGGCCTCTGAGCACAACGGGCCCTCTCCCACTGGAAGACCTCCCCGGCTGCCTCCAAAGTCCTGTTTGCAAACACTCCCGCCCGCTGTTCACGCCAGGCTCGCACAATGCTCCCAAGCCCGGGAGAAAAGCGCATTGGGGTGGGTCTCTCTCCGGGCCCTTGCCCCTGAGCCTGGGGGCAAGGCACGGGGAACACACTCCCTGGCTTAGGCAGAACCACATGCCCACGTCTGTTCCTGTCCCCTGCACCGGCCGAGAGCTTGGGGGAGCCAGAGTCTGGCAGGCAGCTGCTGGGTTGGCCGCCTGTGTGGGAAGGGGCAGAGCCGACCTAGGGGCAAGTTGGTCCTCTTGCTCTCCCTGCTGCCCTGAGGCTGCTGGGCCAAAGACGACTTGGGCATCCAGCCCCTTACTGGTCCCTTCCCTCTGACGAGGCCCTCTGAGCTCCAGCACCTTGCAGTGTGGAGACAGCCCCTGCCAGCAACCTCCTCTCCAAGGAGGCCTCAACCGAGGCCTAGGCCCAGGGGAAAGGCACCAGCGGGGATGAGCCAGGGGAGGCGCCCGGGCATGTCTGGACCCAGTCCCCGCAGACTGCCCCTTGGTGGGGCAGTACCCCCGGAGGCCAGGAAGGTCGGGGCAAGGCTGGCCATGGGCAGGGGCCCTGCTGGGTCCTGCCCCTGCCCTGTGAGGCCTCTGAGCACAACCGGCCCTCTCCCACTGGAAGACCTCCCCAGCTGCCTCCAAAGTCCTGTTTGCAAACACTCCCGCCCGCTGTTCACGCCAGGCTCGCACAATGCTCCCAAGCCCGGGAGAAAAGCGCTTCGGGGTGGTGCTCTCTCCGGGCCCTTGCCCCTGAGCCTGGGGGCCAGGCAGTGGGTCCACACTCCCAGACCAAGGCAGAACCACATGCACACGTCTGTTCCTGACCCCTGCACCGGCAGAGAGCTCGGGGGAGCCAGAGTCTGTCAGGCAGGTGCTGGGCTGGCCGCCTGTGTGGGAAGAAACAGAGCCGACCTAGGGGCAAGTTGGGCCTCTTCCTCTCCCTGCTGCCCTGAGGCTGCTGGGCCAAAGACGTCTTGGGCATCCAGCCCCTTGCTGGTCCCTTCCCTCTGACGAGGCCCTCTGAGCTCCAGCACCTTGCAGTGTGGAGACAGCCCCTGCCAGCAACCTCCTCTCCAATGAGGCCTCAACTGAGGCCTAGGCCCAGGGGAAAGGCACCAGCGGGGATGAGCCTGGGGAGGCGCCCGGGCATGTCTGGACCCAGTCCCCGCAGCCTGCCCCTTGGTGGGGCAGTACCCCCGGAGGCCAGGAAGGTCTGTGCAAGACTGCCAGGGGCAGGGACAGCGCTGGGTCCTGCCCCTGGCCTGTGGGACGTCTGAGCACAACCGGCACTCTCCCGCTGGAAGACCTCCCCGTCTGCCTCGAAAGGCCGGTTTGCAAGCACTCCCGCCCGCTGTTCCCGCCAGGCACGCACAATGCTCCCAAGCCCGGTAGAAAAGCGCTTCGGGGTGGTGCTCTCTCCGGGCCCTTGCCCCTAAGCCTGCGGGCCAGGCAGGGGGAACACACTCCCAGGCCAAGACAGAACGACATGAACACGTCTGTTCCTGCCCCCTACACCGGCAGAGAGCTCGGGGGAGCCAGAGTCTCTCAGGCAGGTGCTGGGCTGGCCGCCTGTGTGGGAAGGGGCAGAGCCGACCTAGGGGCAAGTTGGGCCTCTTGCTCTCCCTGCTGCCCTGAGGCTGCTGGGCCAAAGACGTCTTGGGCATCCAGCCCTTTGCTGGTCCCTTCCCTCTGCCGAGGCCCTCTGAGCTCCAGCACCTTGCAGTGTGGAGACAGCACCTGCCAGCAATCTCCTCTCCAAGGAGGCCTCAACCGAGGCCTAGGCCCAGGGGAAAGGCACCAGCGGGGATGAGCCTGGGGAGGCGCCCGGGCATGTCTGGACCCAGTCCCCGCAGCCTGCCACTTGGTGGGGCAGTACCCCTGGAGGCCAGGAAAGTCTGGGCAAGGCTGACCAGGGGCAGGGGACCTGCTGCGTCCTGCCCATGGCCTGTGGGGCCTCTGAGCACAACCGGCCCTCTCCCACTGGAAGACCTCCCCGGCTGACTCCAAAGGCCGGTTTGCAAGCGTTCCCGGCCACTGTTACCAGCAGGCGGGCACAATGCTCCTAAGCCCGGAAGAAAAGCGCTTCAGGGTGGTGCTCTCTCTGGGCCCTTGCCCCTGAGCCTGGGGGCAAGGCAGGGTGTCCACACTCCCAGGCCAAGGCAGAACCACAGGCACACGTCTGATCTGCCCCCTGCACCGGCAGAGAGCTCGGGGGAGCCAGAGTCTGTCAGGCAGCTGCTGGGCTGGCCGCCTGTGTGGGAAGTGGCAGAGCCGACCTAGGGGCAAGTTGGGCCTCTTGCTCTCCCTGCTGCCCTGAGGCTGCTGGGCCAAAGAGGTCTTGGGCATCCAGCCGCTTGCTGGTCCCTTCCCTCTGACGAGGCCCTCTGAGCTCCAGCCCCTTGCAGTGTGGAGACAGCCCCTGCCAGCAACCTCCTCTCCAAGGAGGCCTCAACCGAGGCCTAGGCCCAGGGGAAAGGCACCAGCGGGGATGAGCCTGGGGAGGCGCCCGGGCATGTCTGGACCCAGTCCCCGCAGCCTGCCCCTTGGTGGGGCAGTACCCCCGGAGGCCAGGAAGGTCTGGGCAAGGCTGGCCAGGGGCAGGGGCCCTGCTGGGTCCTGCCCTTGGCCTGTGGGGCCTCTGAGCACAACCGGCCCTCTCCCACTGGAAGAACTCCCCGGCTGCCTCCAAAGGCCAGTTTGCCAACACTCCCGCCCGCTGTTCCCGCGAGGCAAGCACAATGCTCCCAAGCCCGGGAGAAAAGCGCTTCGGGGTGGTGCTCTCCTCGGGCCCTTGCCCCTGAGCCTGGGGGCCAGGCAGTTGGTCCACACTCCCAGACCAAGGCAGAACCACATGCACACGTCTGTTCCTGACCCCTGCACCGGCAGAGAGCTCGGGGGAGCCAGAGTCTGTCAGGCAGCTGCTGGGCTGGCCGCCTGTGTGGGAAGGGGCAGAGCCGACCTAGGGGCAAGTTGGGCCTCTTCCTCTCCCTGCTGCCCTGAGGCTGCTGGGCCAAAGAGGTCTTGGGCATCCAGCCCCTTGCTGGTCCCTTCCCTCTGACGAGGCCCTCTGAGCTCCAGCAACTTGCAGTGTGGAGACAGCCCCTGCCAGCAACATCCTCTCCAAGGAGGCCTCAACCGAGGCCTAGGCCCAGGGGAAAGGCACCAGCGGGGATGATCCTGGGGAGGCGCCCGGGCATGTCTGGACCCAGTCCCCGCAGCCTGCCCCTTGGTGGGGCAGTACCCCCGGAGGCCAGGAAGATCTGGGCAAGTCTGGCCAGGGGCAGGGGCCCTGCTGGGTCCTCCCCATGGCCTGTGGGGCCTCTGAGCACAACCGGCCCTCTCCCACTGGAAGACCTCCCCGGCTGCCTCCAAAGGCCGGTTTGCCAACACTCCTGCCCGCTCTTCCCGCCAGGCACGCACAATGCTCCCAAGCCCGGGAGAAAAGCGCTTCGGGGTGGTGCTCTCTCCGGGCCCTTGCCCCTGAGCCTGTGGGCAAGGCAGGGGGAACACACTCCCAGACCAAGGCAGAAACACATGCACACGTCTGGTCCTGTCCCCGGCACCGGCAGAGAGCTCGGGGGAGCCAGAGTCTCTCAGGCAGGTGCTGAGCTGGCCGCCTGTGTGGGAAGGGGCAGAGCCGATCTAGGGGCAAGTTGGGCCTCTTGCTCTCCCTGCTGCCCTGAGGCTGCAGGGCCAAAGACGTCTTGGGCATCCAGCCCCTTACTGGTCCCTTCCCTCTGACGAGGCCCTCTGAGCTCCAGCACCTTGCAGTGTGGAGACAGCCCCTGCCAGCAATCTCCTCTCCAAGGAGGCCTCAACCGAGGCCTAGGCCTAGGGGAAAGGCACCAGCGGGGATGAGCCTGGGGAGGCGCCCGGCCATGTCTGGACCCAGTCCCCGCAGCCTGCCCTTTGGTGGGGCAGTACCCCCGGAAGCCAGGAAGGTCTCGGCAAGGCTGCCAGGGGCAAGGACACTGCTGGGTCCTGCCCCTGGCCTGTTGGGCGTCTGAGCACAACCGGCACTCTCCCGCTGGAAGACCTCCCCGTCTGCCTCCAAAAGACGGTTTGCAAGCACTCCCACCCGCTGTTCCCCCAGGCACGCACAATGCTCCCAAGCCCGGGAGAAAAGCGCTTCGGGGTGGTGCTCTCTCCGGGCCCTTGCCCCTGAGCCTGGGGCCAGGCAGGGGGAACACACTCCCAGGCCAAGGGAGAACGACATGCACACGTCTGTTCCTGCCCCCTACACCGGCAGAGAGCTCGGGGGAGCCAGAGACTGCCAGGCTGCTGCTGGGCTGGCTGCCTGTGTGGGACGGGGCAGAGCCGACCTAGGGGCAAGTTGGGCCTCTTGCTCTCCCTGCTGCCCTGAGGCTGCTGGGTCAAAGAGGTCTTGGGCATCCAGCCCTTTGCTGGTGCCTTCCCTCTGACGAGGCCCTCTGAGCTCCAGCACCTTGCAGTGTGGAGACAGCCCCTGCCAGCAACCTCCTCTCCAAAGAGGCCTCAACCGAGGACTACACCCAGGGGAAAGGCACCAGCGGGGATGATCCTGGGGAGGCGCACGGACATGTCTGGACCCAGTCTCCGCAGCCTGCCCCTTGGTGGGGCAGTACCCCCGGAGTCCAGGAAGGTCTGGGCAAGTCTGGCCAGGTGCAGGGGCCCTGCTGGGTCCTGACCCTGGCCTGTGGGGCCTCTGAGCACAACCGGCCCTCTCCCACTGGAAGACCTCCCCGGCTGCCTCCAAAGTCCTGTTTGCAAACACTCCCGCCCGCTGTTCACGTCAGGCTCGCACAATGCTCCCAAGCCCGGGAGAAAAGCACTTCGGAGTGGTGCTCTCTCCGGGCCCTTGCCCCTGAGCCTGGGGGCAAGGCAGGGGGAACACACTCCCAGGCCAAGGCAGAAACACATGCCCACGTCTGTTCCTGTCCCCTGCACCGGCAGAGAGCTTGGGGGAGCCAGAGTCTGTCAGGCAGGTGCTGGGTTGGCCGCCTGTGTGGGAAGGGGCAGAGCCGACCTAGGGGCAAGTTGGGCCTCTTGCTCTCCCTGCTGCCCTGAGGCTGCTGGGCCAAAGAGGTCTTGGGCATCCAGCCCCTTGCTGGTCCCTTCCCTCTGACGAGGCCCTCTGAGCTCCAGCACCTTGCAGTGTGGAGACAGCCCCTGCCAGCAACCTCCTCTCCAAGGAGGCCTCAACCGAGGCCTAGGCCCAGGGGAAAGGCACCAGCGGGGATGAGCCTGGGGAGGCGCCCGGCCATGTCTGGACCCAGTCCCCGCAGCCTGCCCCTTGGTGGGGCAGTACCCCCGGAGGCCAGGAGGGTCTGGGCAAGGCTGCCAGGGGCAGGGACACTGCTGGGTCCTGCCCCTGGCCTGTGGGGCGTCTGAGCACAACCGGCACTCTCCCGCTGGAAGACCTCCCCGGCTGCCTCCAAAGGCCGGTTTGCAAGCACTCCCGCCCGCTGTTCCCGCCAGGCACGCACAATGCTCCCAAGCCCGGGAGAAAAGCGCTTCGGGGTGGTGCTCTCTCCGGGCCCTTGCCCCTGAGCCTGGGGGACAGGCAGGGGGAACACACTCCCAGGCCAAGGCAGAACCACATGCACACGTCTGTTCCTGCCCCCTACACCGGCAGAGAGTTCGGGGGAGCCAGAGACTGCCAGGCTGCTGCTGGGCTGGCTGCCTGTGTGGGACGGGGTAGAGCCGACCTAGGGGCAGGTTGGGCCTCTTGCTCTCCCTGCTGCCCTGAGGCTGCTGGGTCAAAGAGGTCTTGGGCATCCAGCCCTTTGCTGGTCCTTTCCCTCTGACGAGGCCCTCTGAGCTCCAGCACCTTGCAGTGTGCAGACAGCCCCTGCCGGCAACCTCCTCTCCAAGGAGGCCTCAACCGAGGCCTAGGCCCAGGGGAAAGGCACCAGCGGGGATGAGCCTGGGGAGGCGCCCGGGCATGTCTGGACCCAGTCCCCGCAGCCTGCCCCTTGGTGGGGTAGTACCCCTGGAGGCCAGGAAGGTCTGGGCAAGTCTGCCAGAGGCAGGGACACTGCTGGGTCCTGCCCCTGGCCTGTGGGGCCTCTGAGAACAACTGGCACTCTCCCGCTGGAAGACCTCCCCGGCTGCCTCCAAAGGCTGGTTTGCAAGCACTCAATCCCGCTGTTCACGCCAGCTGCGCACAATGCTCCCAAGCCCGGGAGAAAAGCATTTTGGGGTGGTGCTCACTCCGGGCTTTGGAAGACCTCCCCGGCTGCCTCCAAGGCCGGTTTGCAAGCACTTCTGCCTGCTGTTCCCCCACCCGCGCACAATGCTCCCAAGCCCGGGAGAAAAGCGTTTCGGGGTGGTGTTCTCTCTGGGCCCAAGAAAGACCTCCCGGGCTGCCCCCAAATGCCGGTTTGCAAGCACTCCCACTCGCTGTTCCCGCCATCCGTGCAAATGCTCCAAGCCCAGGAGAAAAGCCCTTCAGGGTGGTGCTCTCTCCCGGCCCTTGGAAGACCTCCCCGGCTGCCTCCAAAGGCTGGATTTCAAGTACTCCCTCCCGCTGTCCCGCCAGCCGCACACAATGCTCCCAATCACGGGAGAAAAGCGCTTCGGGGTGGTGCTCTCTACGGGCCCTTGGAAGACCTCCCCGGCTGCCTCCAAAGGCCGGTTTGCAAGCACTCATGCCCGCTGTTCCCGCCAGCCGCGCACAATGCTCCCAAGCCCGGGAGAAAAGCGCTTCGGGGTGGTGCTCTCTCCCGGCCCTTGGAAGACCTCCCCGGCTGCCTCCAAAGGCTGGTTTTCAAGAACTCCCTCCCGCTGACCCGCCAGCCTCGCACAATGCTCCCAAGACCGGGAGAAAAGCGCTTCGGGGTGGTGTTCTCTCCGTGCCAATGGAGGACCTCCCTGGCTGCCCCCAAAGGCTGGTTTGCAAGCACTCCCACTCGCTGTTCCCGCCAGCCACGCACAATCCTCCAAAACCCCGGAGAAAAGCGCTTTGGGGTGGTGTTCTCTCCGTGCCCATGGAAGACCTCCCGGGGTGCCCCCAAAGGCCGGTTTGGAAGCACTTCCACTCGCTGTTCCCGCCATCCGCGCACAATGCTCCCAAGCCCGGGAGAAAAGCATTTTGGGGTGGTGCTCACACCGGGCCCTGGAAGACCTCCCCGGCTGCCTCCAAAGGACGGTTTTCAAGCACTCCTGCCTGCTGTTCCCGCCACCCGCGCACAATGCTCCCAAGCCCGGGAGAAAAGCGCTTCGGGGTGGTGCTCTCTACAGGCCCTTGGAAGACCTCCCCGGCTGCCTCCAAAGGCCGGTTTGCAAGGATTCCTTCCTGCTGTTCCCGCCATCCGCGCACAATGCTCCCAAGCCCGGGAGAAAAGCATTTTGGGGTGGTGCTCACACCGGGCCCTGGAAGACCTCCCCGGCTGCCTCCAAAGGACGGTTTTCAAGCACTCCTGCCTGCTGTTCCCGCCACCCGCGCAGAATGCTCCCAAGCGCGGGAGAAAAGCGCTTCGGGGTGGTGCTCTCTACAGGCCCTTGGAAGACCTCCCCGGCTGCCTCCAAAGGCCAGTTTGCAAGGACTCCTTCCTGCTGTTCCCGCCAGCCATGCACAATGCTCCCAAGCCCAGGAGAAAAGCATTTTGGGGTGGTGCTCACTCCGGGCCCTTGGAAGACCTCCCCGGCTGCCTCCAGTGGCCAGTTTGCAAGCACTCATGCCCGCTGTTCCCACCAGCCGCGCACAATGCTCCCAAACCCGGGAGAAAAGCTTTTTGGGGTGGTGCTCACACCGGGTCCTGGAAGACCTCCCCGGCTGCCTGCAAAGGCCGGTTTTCAAGCACTCCTGCCTGCTGTTCCCGCCAGCCGCGCACAATACTCCCAAGCCCGGGAGAAAAGCGCTTCGGGGTGGTGCTCTCTACAGGCCCTTGGAAGACCTCCCCCGCTGCCTCCAAAGGCCGGTTTGCAAGGACTCCTTCCTGCTGTTCCCGCCAGCCACGCACAATGCTCCCAAGCCCGGGAGAAAAGTGCTTCGGGGTGGTGATCTCTCCGGGCCCTTGGAAGTCGTCCCCGGCTGCCTCCAAAGGCCGGTTTGCAAGCACTCATGCCCGTTGTTCCCACCAGCCGCGCACAATGCTCCCAAGCCCGGGAGAAAAGCATTTTGGGGTGGTGCTCACTCCGGGCCCTTGGAAGACCTCCCCGGCTGCCTCCAAAGGCCAGTTTGCAAGCAGTCCTGCCTGCTGTTCCCGCCAGCCGCGCACAATGCTCCCAAGCGCGGGAGAAAAGCGCTTCGGGGTGGTGCTCTCTCCGGGCCCTTGGAAGACGTCCCCGGCTGCCTCCAAAGGCCGGTTTGCAAGCACTCATGCCCGTTGTTCCCACGAGCCGCGCACAATGCTCCCAAGCCCGGGAGAAAAGCATTTTGGGGTGGTGCTCACCCCGGGCCCTTGGAAGACCTCCCCGGCTGCCTCCAAAGGCCAGTTTGCAAGCAGTCCTGCCTGCTGTTCCCGCCAGCCGCGCACAATGTTCCCAAGCCCGGGAGAAAAGCGCTTCGGGGTGGTGCTCTCTCCGGGCCCTTTCAAGACCTCCCCGGCTGCCTCCAAAGGCCGGTTTGTAAGTACTCATTCCCGCTGCTTCCGCCAGCCACGCACAATGCTCCCAAGCCCGGGAGAAAAGCATTTTGGGGTGGTGCTCTCTCCGGGCCCTTGGAAGACCTCCCGGGCTGCCTCCAAAGGCCGGTTTGCAAGCATTCATGTCCGTTGTTCCCGACAGCCGCGCACAATGCTCCCAAGCCCGAGAGAAAAGCATTTTGGGGTGGTGATCACTCCGGCCCTTGGAAGACCTCCCCGGCTGCCTCCAAAGGACAGTTTGCAAGCACTCATGCCCGCTGTTCCCGCCAGCCGCGCACAATGCTCCCAAGACCGTGAGAAAAGCGCTTCGGGGTGGTGTTCTCTCAGGGACCATGGAGGACCTCCCCGGCTGCCCCCAAAGGCCGGTTTGCAAGCATTCCCACTCGCTGTTCCCGCCAGGCACACACAATGTTCCAAAACCCCGGAGAAAAGCGCTTCGGGGTGGTGCTCTCTCCGCGCCCTTGGAAGACTTCTCTGGCTGCCGCCAAAGGCCGGTTTGCAAGAATTCCCTCCCGCTGTCCCACCAGCCGCACACAATGCTCCAAAACCCGAGAGAAAAGCGCTTCGAGGTGGTGCTCTCTCCAGGCCCTTGGAAGACCTCCCCGGCTGCCTCCAAAGGCCGGTTTGCAAGCACTCCTGCCTGCTGTTCCCGCCACGCGCGCACAATGCTCCCAAGCCCGGAAGAAAAGCATTTTGGGGTAGTGCTCTCTCCGGGCCCTTGGAAGACCTCCCGGGCTGCCTCCAAAGGCCGGTTTGCAAGCACTCATGTCCGCTGTTCCCGACAGCCGCGCACAATGCTCCCAAGCCCGGGAGAAAAGCATTTTGGGGTGGTGATCAGTCCGGGTCCTTGGAAGACCTCCCCGGCTGCCTCCAAAGGACAGTTTGCAAGAACTCATGCCCGCTGTTCCCGCCAGGCACGCACAATGCTCCCAAGCCCGGGAGAAAAGCGCTTCGGGGTGGTGGTCTCTCCGGGCCCTTGCCCCTGAGCCTGGGGGCCAGGCAGGGTATCCACAGTCCCAGGCCAAGGCACAACAACATGCACACGTCTGTTCCTGCCCCCTCCACCGGCAGAGAGCTGGGGGGAGCCAGAGTCTGTCAGGCAGCTGCTGGGCTGGCCGCCTGTGTGGGAAGGGGCAGAGCCGCCCTAGGGGCAAGTTGGGCCTCTTGCTCTCCCTGCTGCCCTGAGGCTGCTGTGCCAAAGAGGTCTTGGGCATCCAGCCCCTTGCTGGTCCCTTCCCTCTGACGAGGCCCTCTGAGCTCCAGCACTTTGCAGTGTGGAGACAGACCCTGCCAGCAACCTCCTCTCCAAGGAGGCCTCAACCGAGGCCTAGGCCCAGGGGAAAGGCACCAGCGGGGATGAGGCAGTGGAGGCGCACGGGCATATCAGGACCCAGTCCCCGCAGCCTGCCCCTTGGTGGGGCAGTACCCCCGGAGTCCAGGAAGGTCTGGGCAAGGCTGGCCAGGGGCAGGGTCCCTGCTGGGTCCTGCCCCTGGCCTGTGGGGCCTCTGAGCACAACCGGCCCACTCCCACTGGAAGACCTCCCCGGCTGCCTTCAAAGGCGGGTTTGCCAACACTTCCGCCCGCTGTTCCCGCCAGGCACGCACAACGCTCCCAAGGCCAGGAGAAAAGCGCTTCGGGGTGTTGCTGTCTCCGGGCCCTTGCCCCTGAGCGTGGGGTCCAGGCAGTGGGTCCACACTCCCAGACCAAGGCAGAACCACATGCACTCGTCTGTTCCTGACCCCTGAACCGGCAGAGAGCTCGGGGGAGCCAGAGTCTATCAGGCAGCTGCTGGGTTGGCTGCCTGTGTGGGAAGGGGCAGAGCTGACCTAGGGGCAAGTTGGGCCTCTTGCTCTCCCTGCTGCCCTGAGGCTGCTGGGCCAAAGAGGTCTTGGGCATCCAGCCCCTTGCTGGTCCCTTCCCGCTGACGAGGCCCTCTGAGCTCCAGCACCTTGCAGTGTGGAGACAGCCCCTGCCAGCAACCTCCTCTCCAAGGAGGCATCAACCGAGGCCTATGCCCAGGGGAAAGGCACCAGCGGGGATGAGCCAGGGGAGGCGCCCAGGCATGTCTGGACCCAGTCCCCGCAGCCTGCCCCTTGGTGGGGCAGTACCCCCGGAGGCCAGGAACGTCTGGGCAAGGCTGGCCAGGGGCAGGGGACATGCTGGGTCCTGCCCCTGGCCTGTGAGGCCTCTGAGCACAACCGGCCCTCTCCCACTGGAAAACCTCCACGGCTGCCTCCAAAGTCCTGTTTGCAAACACTCCCGCCCACTGTTCCCAGCAGGCTCGCACAATGCTCCCAAGCCCGGGAGAAAAGCGCTTCGGGGTGGTGCTCTCTCCGGGCCCTTGCCCCTGAGCCTGGGGGCAAGGCAGGGGGAACACACTCCCAGGCCAAGGCAGAACCACATGCCCACGTCTGTTCCTGTCCCCTGCACCGGCAGAGAGCTTGGGGGAGCCAGAGTCTGTCAGGCAGCTCCTGAGTTGGCCGCCTGTGTGGGAAGGGGCAGAGCCGCCCTAGGGGCAAGTTGGGCCTCTTGCTCTCCCTGCTGCCCTGAGGCTGCTGGGCCAAAGAGGTCTTGGGCATCCAGCCCCTTGCTGGTCCCTTCCCTCTGACGAGGCCCTCTGAGCTCCAGCACCTTGCAGTGTGGAGACAGCCCCTGCCAGCAACCTCCTCTCCAAGGAGGCCTCAACCGAGGCCTAGGCCCAGGGGAAAGGCACCAGCGGGGATGAGCCTGGGGAGGCGCCCGGGCATGTCTGGACCCAGGCCCCGCAGCCTGCCCCTTGGTGGGGCAGTACCCCCGGAGGCCAGGAAGGTCTGGGCAAGGCTGGCCAGGGGCAGGGGCCCTGCTGCGTCCTGCCCCTGGCCTGTGGGGCCTCTGAGCACAACCGGCCCTCTCCCACTGGAAGACCTCCCCGGCTGCCTCCAAAGGCCGGTTTGCAAGCGCTCCCGCCCACTGTTCCCAGCAGGCGTGCACAATGCTCCCAAGCCCGGGAGAAAAGCGCTTCAGGGTGGTGCTCTTTCCGGGCCCTTGCCCCTGAGCCTGGGGGCAAGGCAGGGTGTCCACACTCCCAGGACAAGGCAGAACCACATGCACACGTCTGATCTGCCCCCTGCACCGGCAGAGAGCTCGGGGGAGCCAGAGTCTGTCAGGCAGCTGCTGGGCTGGCCGCCTGTGTGGGAAGGGGCAGAGCCGACCTAGGGGCAAGTTGGGCCTCTTGCTCTCCCTGCTGCCCTGAGGCTGCTGGGCCAAAGAGGTCTTGGGCATCCAGCCCCTTGCTGGTCCCTTCCCTCTGACGAGGCCCTCTGAGCTCCAGCACCTTGCAGTGTGGAGACAGCCCCTGCCAGCAACCTCCTCTCCAAGGAGGCCTCAACTGAGGCCTAGGCCCAGGGGAAAGGCACCAGCGGGGATGAGCCTGGGGAGGCGCCCGGCCATGTCTGGACCCAGTCCCCGCAGCCTGCCCCTTGGTGGGGCAGTACCCCCGGAGGCCAGGAGGGTCTGGGCAAGGCTGCCAGGGGCAGGGACACTGCTGGGTCCTGCCCCTGGCCTGTGGGGCGTCTGAGCACAACCGGCACTCTCCCGCTGGAAGACCTCCCCGGCTGCCTCCAAAGGCCGGTTTGCAAGCACTCCCGCCCGCTGTTCCCGCCAGGCACGCACAATGCTCCCAAGCCCGGGAGAAAAGCGCTTCGGGGTGGTGCTCTCTCCGGGCCCTTGCCCCTGAGCCTGGGGGACAGGCAGGGGGAACACACTCCCAGGCCAAGGCAGAACCACATGCACACGTCTGTTCCTGCCCCCTACACCGGCAGAGAGTTCGGGGGAGCCAGAGACTGCCAGGCTGCTGCTGGGCTGGCTGCCTGTGTGGGACGGGGTAGAGCCGACCTAGGGGCAAGTTGGGCCTCTTGCTCTCCCTGCTGCCCTGAGGCTGCTGGGTCAAAGAGGTCTTGGGCATCCAGCCCTTTGCTGGTCCTTTCCCTCTGACGAGGCCCTCTGAGCTCCAGCACCTTGCAGTTGCAGACAGCCCCTGCCGGCAACCTCCTCTCCAAGGAGGCCTCAACCGAGGCCTAGGCCCAGGGGAAAGGCACCAGCGGGGATGAGCCTGGGGAGGCGCCCGGGCATGTCTGGATCCAGTCCCCGCAGCCTGCCCCTTGGTGGGGTAGTACCCCCGGAGGCCAGGAAGGTCTGGGCAAGGCTGCCAGAGGCAGGGACACTGCTGGGTCCTGCCCCTGGCCTGTGGGGCCTCTGAGAACAACTGGCACTCTCCCGCTGGAAGACCTCCCCGGCTGCCTCCAAAGGCTGGTTTGCAAGCACTCAATCCTGCTGTTCACGCCAGCTGCGCACAATGCTCCCAAGCCCGGGAGAAAAGCATTTTGGGGTGGTGCTCACTCCGGGCTTTGGAAGACCTCCCCGGCTGCCTCCAAGGCCGGTTTGCAAGCACTTCTGCCTGCTGTTCCCGCCACCCGCGCACAATGCTCCCAAGCCCGGGAGAAAAGCGTTTCGGGGTGGTGTTCTCTCTGGACCCAAGAAAGACCTCCCGGGCTGCCCCCAAATGCCGGTTTGCAAGGACTCCCACTCACTGTTCCCGCCATCCGTGCAAATGCTCCAAGCCCAGGAGAAAAGCCCTTCAGGGTGGTGCTCTCTCCCGGCCCTTGGAAGACCTCCCCGGCTGCCTCCAAAGGCTGGATTTCAAGTACTCCCTCCCGCTCTCCCGCCAGCCGCACACAATGCTCCCAATCACGGGAGAAAAGCGCTTCGGGGTGGTGCTCTCTACGGGCCCTTGGAAGACCTCCCCGTTTGTCTCCAAAGGCCGGTTTGCAAGCACTCATGCCCGCGGTTCCCGCCAGCCGCGCACAATGCTCCCAAGCCTAGGAGAAAAGCGCTTCGGGGTGGTGCTCTCTCCCGGCCCTTGGAAGACCTCCCCGGCTGCCTCCAAAGGCCGGTTTGCAAGCACTCAATCCCGCTGTTCCCGCCAGCCGCGCACAATGCTCCCAAGCCCGGGAGAAAAGCGCTTCGGGGTGGTGCTCTCTCCCGGCCCTTGGAAGACCTCCCCGGCTGCCTCCAAAGGCTGGTTTTCAAGAACTCCCTCCCGCTGACCCGCCAGCCGCACACAATGCTCCCAAGCCCGGGAGAAAAGCATTTTGAGGTGGTCTCTCTCCGGGCCCTTGGAAGACTCCCCGGCTGCCTCTAAAGGCCGGTTTGCAAGCACTCATGTCCTCTGTTCCCGACAGCCGCGAACAAGGCTCCCAATTCCGTGAGAAAAGTGCTTCGGGATGGTGCTCTCTCCGGGCCCTTGGAAGACCTCCCAAGCTGCCTCCAAAGGCCGGTTTGCAAGCACTCCCGCCCGCTGTTCCCGCCACGCGCGCACAATGCTCCCAAGCCCGGAAGAAAAGCATTTTGGGGTAGTGCTCTCTCCGGGCCCTTGGAAGACCTCCCGGGCTGCCTCCAAAGGCCGGTTTGCAAGCACTCATGTCCGCTGTTCCCGACAGCCGCGCACAATGCTCCCAAGCCCGGGAGAAAAGCATTTTGGGGTGGTGATCAGTCCGGGTCCTTGGAAGACCTCCCCGGCTGCCTCCAAAGGACAGTTTGCAAGAACTCATGCCCGCTGTTCCCGCCAGGCACGCACAATGCTCCCAAGCCCGGGAGAAAAGCGCTTCGGGGTGGTGGTCTCTCCGGGCCCTTGCCCCTGAGCCTGGGGGCCAGGCAGGGTATCCACAGTCCCAGGCCAAGGCACAACAACATGCACACGTCTGTTCCTGCCCCCTCCACCGGCAGAGAGCTGGGGGGAGCCAGAGTCTGTCAGGCAGCTGCTGGGCTGGCCGCCTGTGTGGGAAGGGGCAGAGCCGCCCTAGGGGCAAGTTGGGCCTCTTGCTCTCCCTGCTGCCCTGAGGCTGCTGTGCCAAAGAGGTCTTGGGCATCCAGCCCCTTGCTGGTCCCTTCCCTCTGACGAGGCCCTCTGAGCTCCAGCACTTTGCAGTGTGGAGACAGACCCTGCCAGCAACCTCCTCTCCAAGGAGGCCTCAACCGAGGCCTAGGCCCAGGGGAAAGGCACCAGCGGGGATGAGGCAGTGGAGGCGCACGGGCATATCAGGACCCAGTCCCCGCAGCCTGCCCCTTGGTGGGGCAGTACCCCCGGAGTCCAGGAAGGTCTGGGCAAGGCTGGCCAGGGGCAGGGTCCCTGCTGGGTCCTGCCCCTGGCCTGTGGGGCCTCTGAGCACAACCGGCCCACTCCCACTGGAAGACCTCCCCGGCTGCCTTCAAAGGCGGGTTTGCCAACACTCCCGCCCGCTGTTCCCGCCAGGCACGCACAACGCTCCCAAGGCCAGGAGAAAAGCGCTTCGGGGTGTTGCTGTCTCCGGGCCCTTGCCCCTGAGCGTGGGGTCCAGGCAGTGGGTCCACACTCCCAGACCAAGGCAGAACCACATGCACACGTCTGTTCCTGACCCCTGAACCGGCAGAGAGCTCGGGGGAGCCAGAGTCTATCAGGCAGCTGCTGGGTTGGCTGCCTGTGTGGGAAGGGGCAGAGCTGACCTAGGGGCAAGTTGGGCCTCTTGCTCTCCCTGCTGCCCTGAGGCTGCTGCGCCAAAGAGGTCTTGGGCATCCAGCCCCTTGCTGGTCCCTTCCCGCTGACGAGGCCCTCTGAGCTCCAGCACCTTGCAGTGTGGAGACAGCCCCTGCCAGCAACCTCCTCTCCAAGGAGGCATCAACCGAGGCCTATGCCCAGGGGAAAGGCACCAGCGGGGATGAGCCAGGGGAGGCGCCCAGGCATGTCTGGACCCAGTCCCCGCAGCCTGCCCCTTGGTGGGGCAGTACCCCCGGAGGCCAGGAACGTCTGGGCAAGGCTGGCCAGGGGCAGGGGACATGCTGGGTCCTGCCCCTGGCCTGTGAGGCCTCTGAGCACAACCGGCCCTCTCCCACTGGAAAACCTCCACGGCTGCCTCCAAAGTCCTGTTTGCAAACACTCCCGCCCACTGTTCCCAGCAGGCTCGCACAATGCTCCCAAGCCCGGGAGAAAAGCGCTTCGGGGTGGTGCTCTCTCCGGGCCCTTGCCCCTGAGCCTGGGGGCAAGGCAGGGGGAACACACTCCCAGGCCAAGGCAGAACCACATGCCCACGTCTGTTCCTGTCCCCTGCACCGGCAGAGAGCTTGGGGGAGCCAGAGTCTGTCAGGCAGCTCCTGAGTTGGCCGCCTGTGTGGGAAGGGGCAGAGCCGCCCTAGGGGCAAGTTGGGCCTCTTGCTCTCCCTGCTGCCCTGAGGCTGCTGGGCCAAAGAGGTCTTGGGCATCCAGCCCCTTGCTGGTCCCTTCCCTCTGACGAGGCCCTCTGAGCTCCAGCACCTTGCAGTGTGGAGACAGCCCCTGCCAGCAACCTCCTCTCCAAGGAGGCCTCAACCGAGGCCTAGGCCCAGGGGAAAGGCACCAGCGGGGATGAGCCTGGGGAGGCGCCCGGGCATGTCTGGACCCAGGCCCCGCAGCCTGCCCCTTGGTGGGGCAGTACCCCCGGAGGCCAGGAAGGTCTGGGCAAGGCTGGCCAGGGGCAGGGGCCCTGCTGCGTCCTGCCCCTGGCCTGTGGGGCCTCTGAGCACAACCGGCCCTCTCCCACTGGAAGACCTCCCCGGCTGCCTCCAAAGGCCGGTTTGCAAGCGCTCCCGCCCACTGTTCCCAGCAGGCGTGCACAATGCTCCCAAGCCCGGGAGAAAAGCGCTTCAGGGTGGTGCTCTTTCCGGGCCCTTGCCCCTGAGCCTGGGGGCAAGGCAGGGTGTCCACACTCCCAGGACAAGGCAGAACCACATGCACACGTCTGATCTGCCCCCTGCACCGGCAGAGAGCTCGGGGGAGCCAGAGTCTGTCAGGCAGCTGCTGGGCTGGCCGCCTGTGTGGGAAGGGGCAGAGCCGACCTAGGGGCAAGTTGGGCCTCTTGCTCTCCCTGCTGCCCTGAGGCTGCTGGGCCAAAGAGGTCTTGGGCATCCAGCCCCTTGCTGGTCCCTTCCCTCTGACGAGGCCCTCTGAGCTCCAGCACCTTGCAGTGTGGAGACAGCCCCTGCCAGCAACCTCCTCTCCAAGGAGGCCTCAACTGAGGCCTAGGCCCAGGGGAAAGGCACCAGCGGGGATGAGCCTGGGGAGGCGCCCGGCCATGTCTGGACCCAGTCCCCGCAGCCTGCCCCTTGGTGGGGCAGTACCCCCGGAGGCCAGGAGGGTCTGGGCAAGGCTGCCAGGGGCAGGGACACTGCTGGGTCCTGCCCCTGGCCTGTGGGGCGTCTGAGCACAACCGGCACTCTCCCGCTGGAAGACCTCCCCGGCTGCCTCCAAAGGCCGGTTTGCAAGCACTCCCGCCCGCTGTTCCCGCCAGGCACGCACAATGCTCCCAAGCCCGGGAGAAAAGCGCTTCGGGGTGGTGCTCTCTCCGGGCCCTTGCCCCTGAGCCTGGGGGACAGGCAGGGGGAACACACTCCCAGGCCAAGGCAGAACCACATGCACACGTCTGTTCCTGCCCCCTACACCGGCAGAGAGTTCGGGGGAGCCAGAGACTGCCAGGCTGCTGCTGGGCTGGCTGCCTGTGTGGGACGGGGTAGAGCCGACCTAGGGGCAAGTTGGGCCTCTTGCTCTCCCTGCTGCCCTGAGGCTGCTGGGTCAAAGAGGTCTTGGGCATCCAGCCCTTTGCTGGTCCTTTCCCTCTGACGAGGCCCTCTGAGCTCCAGCACCTTGCAGTTGCAGACAGCCCCTGCCGGCAACCTCCTCTCCAAGGAGGCCTCAACCGAGGCCTAGGCCCAGGGGAAAGGCACCAGCGGGGATGAGCCTGGGGAGGCGCCCGGGCATGTCTGGATCCAGTCCCCGCAGCCTGCCCCTTGGTGGGGTAGTACCCCCGGAGGCCAGGAAGGTCTGGGCAAGGCTGCCAGAGGCAGGGACACTGCTGGGTCCTGCCCCTGGCCTGTGGGGCCTCTGAGAACAACTGGCACTCTCCCGCTGGAAGACCTCCCCGGCTGCCTCCAAAGGCTGGTTTGCAAGCACTCAATCCTGCTGTTCACGCCAGCTGCGCACAATGCTCCCAAGCCCGGGAGAAAAGCATTTTGGGGTGGTGCTCACTCCGGGCTTTGGAAGACCTCCCCGGCTGCCTCCAAGGCCGGTTTGCAAGCACTTCTGCCTGCTGTTCCCGCCACCCGCGCACAATGCTCCCAAGCCCGGGAGAAAAGCGTTTCGGGGTGGTGTTCTCTCTGGACCCAAGAAAGACCTCCCGGGCTGCCCCCAAATGCCGGTTTGCAAGGACTCCCACTCACTGTTCCCGCCATCCGTGCAAATGCTCCAAGCCCAGGAGAAAAGCCCTTCAGGGTGGTGCTCTCTCCCGGCCCTTGGAAGACCTCCCCGGCTGCCTCCAAAGGCTGGATTTCAAGTACTCCCTCCCGCTCTCCCGCCAGCCGCACACAATGCTCCCAATCACGGGAGAAAAGCGCTTCGGGGTGGTGCTCTCTACGGGCCCTTGGAAGACCTCCCCGTTTGTCTCCAAAGGCCGGTTTGCAAGCACTCATGCCCGCGGTTCCCGCCAGCCGCGCACAATGCTCCCAAGCCTAGGAGAAAAGCGCTTCGGGGTGGTGCTCTCTCCCGGCCCTTGGAAGACCTCCCCGGCTGCCTCCAAAGGCCGGTTTGCAAGCACTCAATCCCGCTGTTCCCGCCAGCCGCGCACAATGCTCCCAAGCCCGGGAGAAAAGCATTTTGAGGTGGTCTCTCTCCGGGCCCTTGGAAGACTCCCCGGCTGCCTCTAAAGGCCGGTTTGCAAGCACTCATGTCCTCTGTTCCCGACAGCCGCGAACAAGGCTCCCAATTCCGTGAGAAAAGTGCTTCGGGATGGTGCTCTCTCCGGGCCCTTGGAAGACCTCCCAAGCTGCCTCCAAAGGCCGGTTTGCAAGCACTCCCGCCCGCTGTTCCCGCCAGCCTCGCACAATGCTCCCAAGACCGGGAGAAAAGCGCTTCGGGGTGGTGTTCTCTCCGTGCCAATGGAGGACCTCCTTGGCTGCCCCCAAAGGCCGGTTTGCAAGCACTCCCACTCGCTGTTCCCGCCAGCCACGCACAATCCTCCAAAACCCCGGAGAAAAGCGCTTCGGGGTGGTGTTCTCTCCGTGCCCATGGAAGACATCCCGGGGTGCCCCCAAAGGCCGGTTTGCAAGCACTCCCACTCGCTGTTCCCGCCATCCGCGCACAATGCTCCCAAGCCCGGGAGAAAAGCATTTTGGGGTGGTGCTCACACCGGGCCCTGGAAGACCTCCCCGGCTGCCTCCAAAGGACGGTTTTCAAGCACTCCTGCCTGCTCTTCCCGCCACCCGCGCACAATAATCCCAAGCCCGGGAGAAAAGCGCTTCGGGGTGGTGCTCTCTACAGGCCCTTGGAAGACCTCCCGGGCTGCCTCCAAAGGCCGGTTTGCAAGGACTCCTTCCTGCTGTTCCCGCCATCCGCGCACAATGCTCCCAAGCCCGGGAGAAAAGCATTTTGGGGTGGTGCTCACACCGGGCCCTGGAAGACCTCCCCGGCTGCCTCCAAAGGACGGTTTTCAAGCACTCCTGCCTGCTGTTCCCGCCACCCGCACACAATGCTCCCAAGCCCGGGAGAAAAGCGCTTCGGGGTGGTGCTCTCTACAGGCCCTTGGAAGACCTCCCCGGCTGCCTCCAAAGGCCGGTTTGCAAGGACTCCTTCCTGCTGTTCCCGCCAGCCACGCACAATGCTCCCAAGCCCGGGAGAGAAGCATTTTGGGGTGGTGCTCACCCCGGGCCCTGGAAGACCTCCCCGGCTGCCTCCAAAGGACGGTTTTCAAGCACTCCTGCCTGCTGTTCCCGCCACCCGCGCAGAATGCTCCCAAGCGCGGGAGAAAAGCGCTTCGGGGTGGTGCTCTCTACAGGCCCTTGGAAGACCTCCCCGGCTGCCTCCAAAGGCCGGTTTGCAAGGACTCCTTCCTGCTGTTCCCGCCAGCCACGCACAATGCTCCCAAGCCCGGGAGAAAAGCATTTTGGGGTGGTGCTCACTCCGGGCCCTTGGAAGACCTCCCCGGCTGCCTCCAATGGCCAGTTTGCAAGCACTCATGTCCGCTGTTCCCACCAGCCGCGCACAATGCTCCCAAGCCCGGGAGAAAAGCTTTTTGGGGTGGTGCTCACACCGGGCCCTGGAAGACCTCCCCGGCTGCCTCCAAAGGCCAGTTTTCAAGCACTCCTGCCTGCTGTTCCCGCCACCTGCGCACAATGCTCCCAAGCCCGGGAGAAAAGCGCTTCGGGGTGGTGCTCTCTACAGGCCCTTGGAAGACCTCCCCGGCTGCCTCCAAAGGCCGGTTTGCAAGGACTCCTTCCTGCTGTTCCCGCCAGCCACGCACAATGCTCCCAAGCCCGGGAGACAAGCATTTTGGGGTGGTGCTCTCTACAGGCCCTTGGAAGACCTCCCCGGCTGCCTCCAGTGGCCAGTTTGCAAGCACTCATGCCCGCTGTTCCCACCAGCCGCGCACAATGCTCCCAAGCCCGGGAGAAAAGCTTTTTGGGGTGGTGCTCACACCGGGCCCTGGAAGACCTCCCCGGCTGCCTGCAAAGGCCGGTTTTCCAGCACTCCTGCCTGCTGTTCCTGCCACACGCGCACAATACTCCCAAGCCCGGGAGAAAAGCGCTTCGGGGTGGTGCTCTCTACAGGCCCTTGGAAGACCTCCCCCGCTGCCTCCAAAGGCCGGTTTGCAAGGACTCCTTCCTGCTGTTCCCGCCAGCCACGCACAATGCTCCCAAGCCCGGGAGAAAAGTGCTTCGGGGTGGTGATCTCTCCGGGCCCTTGGAAGTCGTCCCCGGCTGCCTCCAAAGGCCGGTTTGCAAGCACTCATGCCCGTTGTTCCCACCAGCCGCGCACAATGCTCCCAAGCCCGGGAGAAAAGCATTTTGGGGTGGTGCTCACTCCGGGCCCTTGGAAGACCTCCCCGGCTGCCTCCAAAGGCCAGTTTGCAAGCAGTCCTGCCTGCTGTTCCCGCCAGCCGCGCACAATGCTCCCAAGCCCGGGAGAAAAGCGCTTCGGGGTGGTGCTCTCTCCGGGCCCTTGGAAGACGTCCCCGGCTGCCTCCAAAGGCCGGTTTGCAAGCACTCATGCCCGTTGTTCCCACCAGCCGCGCACAATGCTCCCAAGCCCGGGAGAAAAGCATTTTGGGGTGGTGCTCACTCCGGGCCCTTGGAAGACCTCCCCGGCTGCCTCCCAAGGCCAGTTTGCAAGCAGTCCTGCCTGCTGTTCCCGCCAGCCGCGCACAATGTTCCCAAGCCCGGGAGAAAAGCGCTTCGGGGTGGTGCTCTCTCCGGGCACTTTCAAGACCTCCCCGGCTGCCTCCAAAGGCCGGTTTGTAAGTACTCATTCCCGCTGCTTCCGCCAGCCACGCACAATGCTCCCAAGCCCGGGAGAAAAGCATTTTGGGGTGGTGCTCTCTCCGGGCCCTTGGAAGACCTCCCGGGCTGCCTCCAAAGGCCGGTTTGCAAGCATTCATGTCCGTTGTTCCCGACAGCCGCGCACAATGCTCCCAAGCCCGAGAGAAAAGCATTTTGGGGTGGTGATCAGTCCGGCCCTTGGAAGATCTCCCCGGCTGCCTCCAAAGGACAGTTTGCAAGCACTCATGCCTGCTGTTCCCGCCAGCCGCGCACAATGCTCCCAAGACCGTGAGAAAAGCGCTTCGGGGTGGTGTTCTCTCAGGGACCAAGGAGGACTTCCCCGGCTGCCCCCAAAGGCCGGTTTGCAAGCATTCCCACTCGCTGTTCCCGCCAGGCACACACAATGTTCCAAAACCCCGGAGAAAAGCGCTTCGGGGTGGTGGTCTCTCCGGGCCCCTGCCCCTGAGCCTGGGGGCCAGGCAGGGGATCCACAGTCCCAGGCCAAGGCAGAACCACATGCACACGTCTGTTCCTGCCCCATCCACCGGCAGAGAGCTGGGGGGAGCCAGAGTCTGTCAGGCAGCTGCTGGGCTGGCCGCCTGTGTGGGAAGGGGCAGAGCCGACCTAGGGGCAAGTTGGGCCTCTTGCTCTCCCTGCTGCCCTGAGGCTGCTGGGCCAAAGAGGTCTTGGGCATCCAGCCCCTTGCTGGTCCCTTCCCTCTGACGAGGCCCTCTGAGCTCCAGCACCTTGCAGTGTGGAGACAGCCCCTGCCAGCAACCTCCTCTCCAAGGAGTCCTCAACCGAGGCCTAGGCCCAGGGGAAAGGCACCAGCGGAGATGAGCCAGTGGAGGCGCACGGGCATGTCTGGACGCAGTCCCCGCAGCCTGCCCCTTGGTGGGGCAGTACCCCCGGAGGCCAGGAAGGTCTGGGCAAGGCTGCGAGGGGCAGGGGCCCTGCTGGGTCGTGCCCCTGGCCTGTGGGGCGTCTGAGCACAACCGGCACTCTCCCGCTGGAAGACCTCCCCGTCTGCCTCCAAAGGCCGGTTTGCAAGTACTCCCGCCCGCTGTTCCCGCCAGGCTCGCACAATGCTCCCAAGCCCGGGAGAAAAGCGCTTCGGGGTGGTGCTCTTTCCGGGCCCTTGCCCCTGAGCCTGGGGGCCAGGCAGTTGGAACACACTCCCAGGCCAATGCAGAACGACATGCACACGTCTGTTCCTGCCCCATACACCGGCAGAGAGCTCGGGGGAGCCAGAGACTGCCAGGCTGCTGCTGGGCTGGCTGCCTGTGTGGGACGGGGCAGAGCCGACCTAGGGGCAAGTTGGGCCTCTTGCTCTCCCTGCTGCCCAGAGGCTGCAGGGCCAAAGACGTCTTGGGCATCCAGCCCTTTGCTGGTCCCTTCCCTCTGACGAGGCCCTCTGATCTCCAGCACCTTGAAGTGTGGAGACAGCCCCTGCCAGCAACCTCCTCTCCAAGGAGGCCTCAACCGAGGCCTACGCCCAGGGGAAAAGCACCAGCGGGGATGATCCTGGGGAGGCGCACGGACATGTCTGGACCCAGTCCCCGCAGCCTGCCCCTTGGTGGGGCAGTACCCCCGGAGGCCAGGAAGGTCTGGGCAAGGCTGCCAGATGCAGGGACACTGCTGGGTCCTGCCCCTGGCCTGTGGGGCCTCTGAGAACAACCGGCCCTCTCCCACTGGAAGACCTCCCCGGCTGACTCCAAAGGCCAGTTTGCAAGCAGTCCTGCCTGCTGTTCCCGCCAGCCGCGCACAATGTTCCCAAGCCCGGGAGAAAAGCGCTTCGGGGTGGTGCTCTCTCCGGGCACTTTCAAGACCTCCCCGGCTGCCTCAAAAGGCCGGTTTGTAAGTACTCATTTCCGCTGCTTCCACCAGCCACGCACAATGCTCCCAAGCCCGGGAGAAAAGCATTTTGGGGTGGTGCTCTCTCCGGGCCCTTGGAAGACCTCCCGGGCTGCCTCCAAAGGCCGGTTTGCAAGCATTCATGTCCGTTGTTCCCGACAGCCGCGCACAATGCTCCCAAGCCCGAGAGAAAAGCATTTTGGGGTGGTGATCAGTCCGGCCCTTGGAAGACCTCCCCGGCTGCCTCCAAAGGACAGTTTGCAAGCACTCATGCCCGCTGTTCCCGCCAGCCGCGCACAATGCTCCCAAGACCGTGAGAAAAGCGCTTCGGGGTGGTGTTCTCTCAGGGACCATGGAGGACCTCCCCGGCTGCCCCCAAAGGCCGGTTTGCAAACATTCCCACTCGCTGTTCCCGCCAGGCACACACAATGTTCCAAAACCCCGGAGAAAAGCGCTTCGGGGTGGTGTTCTCTCAGGGACCATGGAGGACCTCCCCGGCTGCCTACAAAGGCCGGTTTGCAAGCACTCCCGCCCACTGTTCCAACAAAGGGCGCACAACGCTCCCAAGCCCGGGAGAAAATCACCTCGGGGTGGTGCTCTCTCCGGGCCCTTTCCCCTGAGCCTGGGGGCCAGGCAGGTTGTCCACACTCCCAGGCCAAGGCAGAACGACATGCACACGTCTGTTCCTGCCCCATGCACCGGCAGAGAGCTCGGCGGAGCCAAAGTCTGTCAGGCAGCTGCTGGGCTGGCCGCCTGTGTGGGAAGGGGCAGAGCCGACCTAGGGGCAAGTTGGGCCTCTTGCTCTTCCTGCTGCCATGAGGCTGCTGGGCCAAAGAGATCTTGGGCATCCAGCCCCTTGCTTGTCCCTTCCCTCTGACGAGGCCCTCTGAGCTCCAGCACCTTGCAGTGTGGAGACAGCCCCTGCCAGCAACCTCCTCTCCAAGGAGGCCTCAACCGAGGCCTAGGCCCAGGGGAAAGGCACCAGCGGGGATGAGCCTGGGGAGGCGCCCGGGCATGTCTGGACCCAGTCCCCGCAGCCTGCCCCTTGGTGGGGCAGTACCCCCGGAAGCCAGGAAGGTCTGGGCAAGGCTGGCCACGGGCAGGGGCCCTGCTGGGTCCTGCCCCTGGCCTGTGGGGCCTCTGAGCACAACCGGCCCTCTCCCACTGGAAGACTTCCCCGGCTGCCTCCAAAGGCCGGTTTGCCAACACTCCCGCCCGCTGTTCCCGCCAGGCACGCACAATTCTCCCAATCCCGGGAGAAAAGCGCTTCGGGGTGGTGCTCTCTCCGGGCCCTTGCCCCTGAGCCTGGGGGCGAGGCAGTGGGTCCACACTCCCAGACCAACGCAGAACCACATGCACACATCTGTTCCTGACCCCTGCACCGGCAGAGAGCTCGGGGGAGCCAGAGTCTGTCAGGCAGCTGCTGGGCTGGCCGCCTGTGTGGGAAGGGGCAGAGCCGACCTTGGGGCAAGTTGGGCCTCTTGCTCTCCCTGCTGCCCTGAGGCTGCTGGGCCAAAGACGTCTTGGGCATCCAGCCCCTTACTGGTCCCTTCCCTCTGACGAGGCCCTCTGAGCTCCAGCACCTTGCAGTGTGGAGACAGCCCCTGCCAGCAACCTCCTCTCCAAGGAGGCCTCAACCGAGGCCTAGGCCCAGGGGAAAGGCACCAGCGGGGATGAGCCTGGGGAGGCACCCGGCCATGTCTGGACCCAGTCCCCGCAGCCTGCCCCTTGGTGGGGCAGTACCCCCGGAGGCCAGGAGGGTCTGGGCAAGGCTGCCAGGGGCAGGGACACTGCTGGGTCCTGCCCCTGGCCTGTGGGGCGTCTGAGCACAACCGGCACTCTCCCGCTGGAAGACCTCCCCGGCTGCCTCCAAAGGCCGGTTTGCAAGCACTCCCGCCCGCTGTTCCCGCCAGGCACGCACAATGCTCCCAAGCCCGGGAGAAAAGCGCTTCGGGGTGGTGCTCTCTCCGGGCCCTTGCCCCTGAGCCTGGGGGACAGGCAGGGGGAACACACTCCCAGGCCAAGGCAGAACGACATGCACACGTCTGTTCCTGCCCCCTACACCGGCAGAGAGTTCGGGGGAGCCAGAGACTGCCAGGCTGCTGCTGGGCTGGCTGCCTGTGTGGGACGGGGTAGAGCCGACCTAGGGGCAAGTTGGGCCTCTTGCTCTCCCTGCTGCCCTGAGGCTGCTGGGTCAAAGAGGTCTTGGGCATCCAGCCCTTTGCTGGTCCTTTCCCTCTGACGAGGCCCTCTGAGCTCCAGCACCTTGCAGTGTGCAGACAGCCCCTGCCGGCAACCTCCTCTCCAAGGAGGCCTCAACCGAGGCCTAGGCCCAGGGGAAAGGCACCAGCGGGGATGAGCCTGGGGAGGCGCCCGGGCATGTCTGGACCCAGGCCCCGCAGCCTGCCCCTTGGTGGGGCAGTACCCCCGGAGGCCAGGAAGGTCTGGGCAAGGCTGCCAGATGCAGGGACACTGCTGGGTCCTGCCCCTGGCCTGTGGGGCCTCTGAGAACAACTGGCACTCTCCCGCTGGAAGACCTCCCCGGCTGCCTCCAAAGGCTTGATTGCAAGCACTCAATCCCGCTGTTCACGCCAGCTGCGCACAATGCTCCCAAGCCCGGGAGAAAAGCATTTTGGGGTGGTGCTCACTCCGGGCTTTGGAAGACCTCCCCGGCTGCCTCCAAGGCCGGTTTGCAAGCACTTCTGCCTGCTGTTCCCGCCACCCGCGCACAATGCTCCCAAGCCCGGGAGAAAAGCGTTTCGGGGTGGTGTTCTCTCTGGGCCCAAGAAAGACCTCCCGGGCTGCCCCCAAATGCCGGTTTGCAAGCACTCCCACTCGCTGTTCCCGCCATCCGTGCAAATGCTCCAAGCCCAGGAGAAAAGCCCTTCAGGGTGGTGCTCTCTCCCGGCCCTTGGAAGACCTCCCCGGCTGCCTCCAAAGGCTGGATTTCAAGTACTCCCTCCCGCTGTCCCGCCAGCCGCACACAATGCTCCCAATCACGGGAGAAAAGCGCTTCGGGGTGGTGCTCTCTACGGGCCCTTGGAAGACCTCCCCGTTTGTCTCCAAAGGCCGGTTTGCAAGCACTCATGCCCGCTGTTCCCGCCAGCCGCGCACAATGCTCCCAAGCCTAGGAGAAAAGCGCTTCGGGGTGGTGCTCTCTCCCGGCCCTTGGAAGACCTCCCCGGCTGCCTCCAAAGGCCGGTTTGCAAGCACTCAATCCCGCTGTTCCCGCCAGCCGCGCACAATGCTCCCAAGCCCGGGAGAAAAGCGCTTCGGGGTGGTGCTCTCTCCTGGCCCTTGGAAGACCTCCCCTGCTGCCTCCAAAGGCTGGTTTTCGAGAACTCCCTCCCGCTGACCCGCCAGCCGCACACAATGCTCCCAAGCCCGGGAGAAAAGCATTTTGGGGTGGTCTCTCTCCGGGCCCTTGGAAGACTCCCCGGCTGCCTCTAAAGGCCGGTTTGCAAGCACTCATGTCCTCTGTTCCCGACAGCCGCGAACAATGCTCCCAATTCCGTGAGAAAAGTGCTTCGGGATGGTGCTCTCTCCGGGCCCTTGGAAGACCTCCCAAGCTGCCTCCAAAGGCCGGTTTGCAAGCACTCCCGCCCGCTGTTCCCGCCAGCCTCGCACAATGCTCCCAAGACCGGGAGAAAAGCGCTTCGGGGTGGTGTTCTCTCCGTGCCAATGGAGGACCTCCCTGGCTGCCCCCAAAGGCCGGTTTGCAAGCACTCCCACTCGCTGTTCCCGCCAGCCACGCACAATCCTCCAAAACCCCGGAGAAAAGCGCTTCGGGGTGGTGTTCTCTCCGTGCCCATGGAAGACCTCCCGGGGTGCCCCCAAAGGCCGGTTTGCAAGCACTCCCACTCGCTGTTCCCGCCATCCGCGCACAATGCTCCCAAGCCCGGGAGAAAAGCATTTTGGGGTGGTGCTCACACCGGGCCCTGGAAGACCTCCCCAGCTGCCTCCAAAGGACGGTTTTCAAGCACTCCTGCCTGCTGTTCCCGCCACCCGCGCAGAATGTTCCCAAGCGCGGGAGAAAAGCGCTTCGGGGTGGTGCTCTCTACAGGCCCTTGGAAGACCTCCCCGGCTGCCTCCAAAGGCCGGTTTGCAAGGACTCCTTCCTGCTGTTCCCGCCAGCCACGCACAATGCTCCCAAGCCCGGGAGAGAAGCATTTTGGGTTGGTGCTCACTCCGGGCCCTTGGAAGACCTCCCCGGCTGTCTCCAGTGGCCAGTTTGCAAGCACTCATGTCCGCTGTTCCCACCAGCCGCGCACAATGCTCCCAAGCCCGGGAGAAAAGCTTTTTGGGGTGGTGCTCACACCGGGCCCTGGAAGATCTCCCCGGCTGCCTCCAAAGGCCAGTTTTCAAGCACTCCTGCCTGCTGTTCCCGCCACCCGCGCAGAATGCTCCCAAGCGCGGGAGAAAAGCGCTTCGGGGTGGTGCTCTCTACAGGCCCTTGGAAGACCTCCCCGGCTGCCTCCAAAGGCCGGTTTGCAAGGACTCCTTCCTGCTGTTCCCGCCAGCCACGCACAATGCTCCCAAGCCCGGGAGAGAAGCATTTTGGGTTGGTGCTCACTCCGGGCCCTTGGAAGACCTCCCCGGCTGTCTCCAGTGGCCAGTTTGCAAGCACTCATGTCCGCTGTTCCCACCAGCCGCGCACAATGCTCCCAAGCCCGGGAGAAAAGCTTTTTGGGGTGGTGCTCACACCGGGCCCTGGAAGACCTCCCCGGCTGCCTCCAAAGGCCAGTTTTCAAGCACTCCTGCCTGCTGTTCCCGCCACCTGCGCACAATGCTCCTAAGCCCGGGAGAAAAGCGCTTCGGGGTGGTGTTCTCTACAGGCCCTTGGAAGACCTCCCCGGCTGCCTCCAAAGGCCGGTTTGCAAGGACTCCTTCCTGCTGTTCCCGCCAGCCACGCACAATGCTCCCAAGCCCGGGAGAAAAGCTTTTTGGGGTGGTGCTCACACCGGGCCCTGGAAGACCTCCCCGGCTGCCTGCAAAGGACGGTTTTCAAGCACTCCTGCCTGCTGTTCCCGCCTCCCGCGCACAATACTCCCAAGCCCGGGAGAAAAGCGCTTCGGGGTGGTGCTCTCTACAGGCCCTTGGAAGACCTCCCCCGCTGCCTCCAAAGGCCGGTTTGCAAGGACTCCTTCCTGCTGTTCCCGCCAGCCATGCACAATGCTCCCAAGCCCGGGAGAAAAGTGCTTCGGGGTGGTGATCTCTCCGGGCCCTTGGAAGTCGTCCCCGGCTGCCTCCAAAGGCCGGTTTGCAAGCACTCATGCCCGTTGTTCCCACCAGCCGCGCACAATGCTCCCAAGCCCGGGAGAAAAGCATTTTGGGGTGGTGCTCACTCCGGGCCCTTGGAAGACCTCCCCGGCTGCCTCCAAAGGCCAGTTTGCAAGCAGTCCTGCCTGCTGTTCCCGCCAGCCGCGCACAATGCTCCCAAGCCCGGGAGAAGAGCGCTTCGGGGTGGTGCTCTCTCCGGGCCCTTGGAAGACGTCCCCGGCTGCCTCCAAAGGCCGGTTTGCAAGCACTCATGCCCGTTGTTCCCACCAGCCGCGCACAATGCTCCCAAGCCCGGGAGAAAAGCATTTTGGGGTGGTGCTCACTCCGGGCCCTTGGAAGACCTCCCCGGCTGCCTCCAAAGGCCAGTTTGCAAGCAGTCCTGCCTGCTGTTCCCGCCAGCCGCGCACAATGTTCCCAAGCCCGGGAGAAAAGCGCTTCGGGGTGGTGCTCTCTCCGGGCACTTTCAAGACCTCCCCGGCTGCCCCCAAAGGCCGGTTTGTAAGTACTCATTCCCGCTGCTTCCGCCATCCACGCACAATGCTCCCAAGCCCGGGAGAAAAGCATTTTGGGGTGGTGCTCTCTCCGGGCCCTTGGAAGACCTCCCGGGCTGCCTCCAAAGGCCGGTTTGCAAGCATTCATGTCCGTTGTTCCCGACAGCCGCGCACAATGCTCCCAAGCCCGAGAGAAAAGCATTTTGGGGTGGTGATCAGTCCGGCCCTTGGAAGACCTCCCCGGCTGCCTCCAAAGAACAGTTTGCAAGCACTCATGCCCGCTGTTCCCGCCAGCCACGCACAATGCTCCCAAGACCGTGAGAAAAGCGCTTCGGGGTGGTGTTCTCTCAGGGACCATGGAGGACCTCCCCGGCTGCCCCCAAAGGCCGGTTTGCAAGCATTCCCACTCGCTGTTCCCGCCAGGCACACACAATGTTCCAAAACCCCGGAGAAAAGCGCTTCGGGGTGGTGCTCTCTCCGCGCCCTTGGAAGACTTCTCTGGCTGCCGCCAAAGGCCGGTTTGCAAGAATTCCCTCCCGCTGTCCCACCAGCCGCACACAATGCTCCAAAACCCGAGAGAAAAGCGCTTCGAGGTGGTGCTCTCTCCAGGACCTTGGAAGACCTCCCCGGCTGCCTCCAAAGGCCGGTTTGCAAGCACTCCTGCCTGCTGTTCCCGCCACGCGCGCACAATGCTCCCAAGCCCGGAAGAAAAGCATTTTGGGGTAGTGCTCTCTCCGGGCCCTTGGAAGACCTCCCGGGCTGCCTCCAAAGGCCGGTTTGCAAGCACTCATGTCCGCTGTTCCCGACAGCCGCGCACAATGCTCCCAAGCCCGGGAGAAAAGCATTTTGGGGTGGTGATCAGTCCGGGCCCTTGGAAGACCTCCCCGGCTGCCTCCAAAGGACAGTTTGCAAGAACTCATGCCCGCTGTTCCCGCCAGGCACGCACAATGCTCCCAAGCCCGGGAGAAAAGCGCTTCGGGGTGTTGCTGTCTCCGGGCCCTTGCCCCTGAGCCTGGGGTCCAGGCAGTGGGTCCACACTCCCAGACCAAGGCAGAACCACATGCACACGTCTGTTCCTGACCCCTGCACCGGCAGAGAGCTCGGGGGAGCCAGAGTCTGTCAGGCAGCTGCTGGGCTGGCCGCCTGTGTGGGAAGGGGCAGAGCCGACCTAGGGGCAAGTTGGGCCTCTTCCTCTCCCTGCTGCCCTGAGGCTGCTGGGCCATAGAGGTCTTGGGCATCCAGCCCCTTGCTCGTCCCTTCCCTCTGACGAGGCCCTCTGAGCTCCAGCACCTTGCAGTGTGGAGACAGCCCCTGCCAGCAACCTCCTCTCCAAGGAGGCCTCAACCGAGGCCTAGGCCCAGGGGAAAGGCACCAGCGGGGATGAGCCAGTGGAGGCGCACTGGCATGTCTGGACCCAGTCCCCGCAGCCTGCCCCTTGGTGGGGCAGTACCCCCGGAGGCCAGGAAGGTCTGGGCAAAGCTGCCAGGGGTAGGGACACTGCTGGGTCCTGCCCCTGGCCTGTGGGGCCTCTGAGCACAACCGGCACTCTCCCACTGGAAGACCTGCCCGGCTGCCTCCAATGGCCGGTTTGCAAGCGCTCCCGCCCACTGTTCCCAGCAGGCGTGTACAATGCTCCCAAGCCCGGGAGAAAAGCGCTTCGGGGTGGTGCTCTCTCCGGGCCCTTGCTCCTGAGCCTGGGGGCAAGGCACGGTGTCCACAATCCCAGGCCAAGTCAGAACCACATGCACACCTCTGATCTGCCCCCTGCACCGGCAAAGAGCTCGGGGGAGCAAGAGTATGTCAGGCAGCTGCTGGGCTAGCCGCCTGTGTGGGAAGGGGCAGAGCCGACCTAGGGGCAAGTTGTGCCTCTTGCTCTCCCTGCTGCCCTGAGGCTGCTGGGCCAAAGAGGTCTTGGGCGTCCAGCCCCTTGCTGGTCCCTTCCCTCTGACGAGGCCCTCTGATCTCCAGCACCTTGCAGTGTGGAGACAGCCCCTGCCAGCAACCTCCTCTCCAAGAGGCCTAAACCGAGGCCTAGGCCCAGGGGAAAGGCACCAGTGGGGATGAGCCTGGGGAAGCGCCCGGGCATGTCTGGACCCAGTCCCCGCAGCCTGCCCCTTGGTGGGGCAGTACCCCTGAGGCCAGGAAGGTCTGGGAAAGGCTGGCCAGGGGCAGGGGACCTGCTGGGTCCTGCCCCTGGCCTGTGGGGCCTCTGAGCACAACCGGCCCTCTCCCAATGGAAGACCTCCCCGGCTGCCTCCAAAGGCCGGTTTGCAAGCACTCCCGCCCACTGTTCCCACAAAGCACGCACAATGCTCCCAAGCCCGGGAGAAAAGCGCTTCGGGGTGTTGCTCTCTCCGGGCCCTTGCCCCTGAGCCTGGGGTCCAGGCAGTGGGTCCACACTCCCAGACCAAGGCAGAACCACATGCACACGTGTGTTCCTGCCCCCTACACCGGCAGAGAGCTCGGGGGAGCCAGAGACTGCCAGGCTGCTGCTGGGCTGGCTGCCTGTGTGGTACGGGGCAGAGCCGACCTAGGGGCATGTTGGGCCTCTTGCTCTCCCTGCTGCCCTGAGGCTGCTGGGTCAAAGAGGTCTTGGGCATCCAGCGCTTTGCTGGTGCCTTCCCTCTGACGAGGCCCTCTGAGCTCCAGCACCTTGCAGTGTGGAGACAGCCCCTGTCAGCAACCTCCTCTCCAAAGAGTCCTCAACCGAGGCCTACAACCAGGGGAAAGGCACCAGCGGGGATGATCCTGGGGAGGCGCACAGACATGTCTGGACCCAGTCTCCTCAGCCTGCCCCTTGGTGGGGCAGTACCCCCGGAGGCCAGGAAGGTCTGGGCAACTCTGGCCAGGGGCAGGGGCCCTGCTGGGTCCTGACCCTGGCCTGTGGGGCCTCTGAGCACAACCGGCCCTCTCCCACTGGAAGACCTCCCCGGCTGCCTCCAAAGTCCTGTTTGCAACACTCCCGCCCGCTGTTCACGTCAGGAATGCACAAAGCTCCCAAGCCGGGGAGAAAAGCGCTTCGGTGTGGTGCTCTCTCCGGGCCCTTGCCCATGAGCCTGGGGGCAAGGCAGGGAGAACACACTCCCAGGCCAAGGCAGAACCACATGCCCACATCTGTTCCTGTCCCCTGCACCGGCAGAGAGCTTGGGGGAGCCAGAGTCTGTCAGGCAGCTGCTGGGTTGGCCGCCTGTGTGGGAAGGGGCAGAGCCGCCCTAGGGGCAAGTTGGGCCTCTTGCTCTCCCTGCTGCCCTGAGGCTGCTGGGCCAAAGATGTCTTGGGCATCCAGCCCTTTACTGGTCCCTTCTCTCTGACGAGGCTCTCTGAGCTGCAGCACCTTGCAGTGTGGAGACAGCCCCTGCCAGCAACCTCCTCTCCAAGGAGGCCTCAACCGAGGCCTAGGCCCAGGGGAAAGGCACCAGCGGGGATGAGCCAGGGGAGGCGCCCGAGCATGTCTGGACCCAGCCCCGCAGGCTGCCCCTGGTGGGGCAGTACCCCCGGAGGCCAGGAAGGTCTGGGCAAGGCTGGCCAGGGGCAGGGGCCCTGTTGCGTCCTGCCCTTGGCCTGTGGGGCCTCTGAGCACAACCGGCCCTCTCCCACTGGAAGACCTCCCCGGCTGCCTCCAAAGGCCGGTTTGCAAGCGCTCCCGCCCACTGTTCCCAGCAGGCGTGCACAATGCTCCTAAGCCCGGGAGAAAAGCGCTTCGGGGTGGTGCTCTCTCCGGGCCCTTGCCCCTGAGCCTGGGGGCAAGGCAGGGTGTCCACACTCCCAGGCCAAGGCAGAACCACATGCACACGACTGATCTGCCCCCTGCACCGGCAGAGAGCTCGGGGGAGCCAGAGTCTGTCAGGCAGCTGCTGGGCTGGCCGCCTGTGTGGGAAGGGGCAGAGCCGACCTAGGGGCAAGTTGGGCCTCTTGCTCTCCCTGCTGCCCTGAGGCTGCTGGGCCAAAGAGGTCTTGGGCATCCAGCCCCTTGCTGGTCCCTTCCCTCTGACAAGGCCCTCTGAGCTCCAGCACCTTGCAGTGTGGAGACAGCCCCTGCCAGCAACCTCCTCTCCAAGGAGGCCTCAACCGAGGCCTAGGCCCAGGGGAAAGGCACCAGCGGGGATGAGCCTGGGGAGGCGCCCGGGCATGTCTGGACCCAGTCCCCGCAGCCTGCCCCTTGGTGGGGCAGTACCCCCGGAGGCCAGGAAGGTCTGGGCAAGGCTGGCCAGGGGCAGGGGCCCTGCTGGGTCCTGCCCCTGGCCTGTAGGGCCTCTGAGCACAACCGACCCTCTCCCGCTGGAAGACCTCCCCGGCTGCCTCCAAAGGCCAGTTTGCCAACACTCCTGCCCGCTGTTCCCGCCAGGCACGCACAATGCTCCCAAGCCCAGGAGAAAAGCGCTTCGGGGTGGTGGTCTCTCCGGGCCCCTGCCCCTGAGCCTGGGGGCCAGGCAGGGGATCCACAGTCCCAGGCCAAGGCAGAACCACATGCACACGTCTGTTCCTGCCCCCTCTACCGGCAGAGAGCTGGGGGGAGCCAGAGTCTGTCAGGCAGCTGCTGGGCTGGCCGCCTGTGTGGGAAGGGGCAGAGCCGACCTAGGGGCAAGTTGGGCCTCTTGCTCTCCCTGCTGCCCTGAGGCTGCTGGGCCAAAGAGGTCTTGGGCATCCAGCCCCTTGCTGGTCCCTTCCCTCTGACGAGGCCCTCTGAGCTCCAGCACCTTGCAGTGTGGAGACAGCCCCTGCCAGCAACCTCCTCTCCAAGGAGGCCTCAACCGAGGCCTAGGCCCAGGGGAAAGGCACCAGCGGGGATGAGCCTGGGGAGGCGCCCGGGCATGTCTGGACCCAGTCCCCGCAGCCTGCCCCTTGGTGGGGTAGTAACGCCGGAGGCCAGGAGGGTCTGGGCAAGGCTGCCAGGGGCAGGGACACTGCTGGGTCCTGCCCCTGGCCTCTGGGGCGTCTGAGCACAACCGGCACTCTCCCGCTGGAAGACCTCTCTGGCTGCCTCCAAAGGCCGGTTTGCAAGCACTCCCGCCCGCTGTTCCCGCCAGGCACGCACAATGCTACCAAGCCCGGGAGAAAAGTGCTTCGGGGTGGTGCTCTCTCCGGGCCCTTGCCCCTGAGCCTGGGGGCCAGGCAGGGGGAACACACTCCCAGGCCAAGGCAGAACGACATGCACACGTCTGTTCCTGCCCCCTACACCGGCAGAGAGCTCGGGGGAGCCAGAGACTGCCAGGCTGCTGCTGGGCTGGCTGCCTGTGTGGGACGGGGCAGAGCCGACCTAGGGGCAAGTTGGGCCTCTTGCTCTCCCTGCTGCCCTGAGGCTGCTGGGCCAAAGACGTCTTGGGCATCCAGCCCCTTACTGGTCTCTTCCCTCTGACGAGGCCCTCTGAGCTCCAGCACCTTGCACTGTGGAGACAGCCCCTGCCAGCAACCTCCTCTCCAAGGAGGCCTCAAGGGAGGCCTAGGCCCAGGGGAAAGGCACCAGCGGTGATGAGCCAGGGGAGGCGCCCGAGCATGTCTGGACCCAGTCCCCGCAGCCTGCCCCTTGGTGGGGCAGTACCCCCGGAGGCCAGGAAGGTCTGGGCAAGGCTGGCCAGGGGCAGGGGCCCTGCTGGGTCCCGCCCCTGGCCTGTGGGGCCTCTGAGCCCAACCGGCCCTCTCCCACTGGAAGACCTCCCCGGCTGCCTCCAAAGGCCGGTTTGCAAGCGCTCCCGCCCACTGTTCCCAGCAGGCGTGCACAATGCTCCCAAGCCCTGGAGAAAAGCGCTTCAGGGTTGTGCTCTCTCTGGGCCCTTGCCCCTGAGCCTGGGGGCAAGGCAGGGTGTCCACACTCCCAGGCCAAGGCAGAACCACATGCACACGTCTGATCTGCCCCCTGCACCGGCAGAGAGCTCGGGGGAGCCAGAGTCTGTCAGGCAGCTGCTGGGCTGGCCGCCTGTGTGGGAAGGGGCAGAGCCGTCCTAGGGGCAAGATGGGCCTCTTGCTCTCCCTGCTGCCCTGAGGCTGCTGGGCCAAAGAGGTCTTGGCCATCCAGCCCCTTGCTGGTCCCTTCCCTCTGACGAGGCCCTCTGAGCTCCAGCACCTTGCAGTGTGGAGACAGCCCCTGCCAGCAACCTCCTCTCCAAGGAGGCCTCAACCGAGGCCTAGGCCCAGGGGAAAGGCACCAGCGGGGATGAGCCTGGGGAGGCGCCCGGGCATGACTGGACCCAGTCCCCGCAGCCTGCCCCTTGGTGGGGCAGTACCCCCGGAGGCCAGGAAGGTCTGGGCAAGGCTGGCCAGGGGCAGGGGCCCTGCTGGGTCCTGCCCCTGGCCTGTGGGGCCTCTGAGCACAACCGGCCCTCTCCCACTGGAAGACCTCCCCGGCTGCCTCCAAAGGCCGGTTTGCCAACACTCCCACCCGCTGTTCTCGCCAGGCACGCACAATTCTTCCAAGCCCGGGAGAAAAGCGCTTCGGTGTGTTGCTCTCTCCGGGCCCTTGCCCCTGACTGTGGGGGCCAGGCAGTGGTTCCACACTCCCAGACCAAGGCAGAACCACATGCACACGTCTGATCTGCCCCCTGCACCGGCAGAGAGCTCGGGGGAGCCAGAGTCTCTCAGGCAGGTGCTGGGCTGGACGCCTGTGTGGGAAGGGGCAGAGCCGACCTAGGGGCAAGTTGGGCCTCTTGCTCTCCCTGCTGCCCTGAGGCTGTTGGGCCAAAGACGTCTTGGGCATCCAGCCCCTTACTGGTCCCTTCCCTCTGACGAGGCCCTCTGAGCTCCAGCACCTTGCAGTGTGGAGACAGCCCCTGCCAGCAACCTCCTCTCCAAGGAGGCCTCAACCGAGGCCTAGGCCCAGGGGAAAGGCACCAGCGGGGTTGAGCCAGGGGAGGCGCCCGGGCATGTCTGGACCCTGTCCCCGCAGCCTGCCCCTTGGTGGGGCAGTACCCCCGGAGGCCAGGAAGGTCTGGGCAATGCTGGCCAGGGGCAGGGGCCCTGCTGGGTCCTGTCCCTGGCCTGTGGGGCCTCTGAGCACAACCGGCCCTCTCCCACTGGAAGACCTCCCCGGCTGCCTCCAAAGGCCGGTTTGCAAGCACTCCCGCCCACTGTTCCCGCCAGGCGCGCACATGCTCCCAAGCCCGGGAGAAAAGCGCTTCGGGGTGGTGGTCTCTCCGGGCCCTTGCCCCTGAGCCTGGGGGCCAGGCAGGGGATCCACAGTCCCAGGCCAAGGCACAACAACATGCACACGTCTGTTCCTGCCCCCTCCACCGGCAGAGAGCTGGGGGGAGCCAGAGTCTGTCAGGCAGCTGCTGGGTTGGCCGCCTGTGTGGGAAGGGGCAGAGCCGACCTAGGGGCAAGTTGTGCCTCTTGCTCTCCCTGCTGCCCTGAGGCTGCTGGGCCAAAGAGGTCTTGGGCATCCAGCCCCTTGCTGGTCCCTTCCCTCTGACGAGGCCCTCTGAGCTCCAGCACCTTGCAGTGTGGAGACAGCCCCTGCCAGCAACCTCCTCTCCAAAGAGGCCTCAACCGAGGCCTAGGCCCAGGGGAAAGGCACCAGCGGGGATGAGCCAGTGGAGGCGCACGGGCATATCAGGACCCAGTCCCCGCAGCCTGCCCCTTGGTGGGGCAGTACCCCCGGAGGCCAGGAAGGTCTGGGCAAGGCTGTCCAGGGGCAGGGTCCCTGCTGGGTCCTGCTCCTGGCCTGTGGGGCCTCTGAGCACAACGGCCCTCTCCCACTGGAAGACCTCCCCGGCTGCCTCCAAAGGCGGGTTTGCCAACACTCCCGCCCGCTGTTCCCGCCAGGCACGCACAACGCTCCCAAGGCCAGGAGAAAAGCGCTTCGGTGTGGTGCTCTCTCCGGGCCCTTGCCCCTGAGCCTGGGGGCAAGGCAGGGGGAACACACTCCCAGGCCAAGGCAGAACCACATGCCCACGTCTGTTCCTGTCCCCTGCACCGGCAGAGAGCTTGGGGGAACCAGAGTCTGTCAGGCAGCTGCTGGGTTGGCCGCCTGTGTGGGAAGGGGCAGAGCCGCCCTAGGGGCAAGTTGGGCCTCTTGCTCTCCCTGCTGCCCTGAGGCTGCTGGGCCAAAGACGTCTTGGGCATCCAGCCCCTTACTGGTCCCTTCCCTCTGACGAGGCCCTCTGAGCTCCAGCACCTTGCAGTGTGGAGACAGCCCCTGCCAGCAACCTCCTCTCCAAGGAGGCCTCAACCGAGGCCTAGGCCCAGGGGAAAGGCACCAGCGGGGATGAGCCAGGGGAGGCGCCCGAGCATGTCTGGACCCAGTCCCCGCAGCCTGCCCCTTGGTGGGGCAGTACCCCCGGAGGCCAGGAAGGTCTGGGTAAGGCTGGCCAGGGGCAGGGGCCCTGCTGGGTCCTGCCCCTGGCCTGTGGGGCGTCTGAGCACAACCGGCCCTCTCCCACTGGAAGACCTCCCCGGCTGCCTCCAAAGGCCGGTTTGCAAGCGCTCCCGGCCACAGTTACCAGCAGGCGGGCACAATGCTCCTAAGCCCGGAAGAAAAGCGCTTCAGGGTTGTGCTCTCTCTGGGCCCTTGCCCCTGAGCCTGGGGGCAAGGCAGGGTGTCCACACTCCCAGGCCAAGGCAGATCCACATGCACACGTCTGACCTGCCCCCTGCACCGGCAGAGAGCTCGGGCGAGCCAGAGTCTGTCAGGCAGCTGCTGGGCTGGCCGCCTGTGTGGGAAGTGGCAGAGCCGACCTAGGGGCAAGTTGGGCCTCTTGCTCTCCCTGCTGCCCTGAGGCTGCTGGGCCAAAGAGGTCTTGGGCATCCAGCCCCTTGCTGGTCCCTTCCCTCTGACGAGGCCCTCTGAGCTCCAGCACCTTGCAGTGTGGAGACAGCCCCTGCCAGCAACCTCCTCTCCAAGGAGGCCTCAACCGAGGCCTAGGCCCAGGGGAAAGGCACCAGCGGGGATGAGCCTGGGGAGGCGCCCGGGCATGTCTGGACCCAGTCCCCGCAGCCTGCCCCTTGGTGGGGCAGTACCCCCGGAGGCCAGGAAGGTCTAGGCAAGGCTGCCAGGGGCAGGGACACTGCTGGGTCCTGCCCCTGGCCTGTGGGGCGTCTGAGCACAACCAGCACCCTCCCGCTGGAAGACCTCCCCGTCTGCCTCCAAAGGCCTGTTTGCAAGCACTCCCACCCGCTGTTCCCGCCAGGCACGCACAATGCTCCCAAGCCCGGGAGAAAAGTGCTTCGGGGTGGTGCTCTCTCCGGGCCCTTGCCCCTGAACCTGGGGGCCAGTCAGTTGGTCCACACTCGGAGACCAAGGCAGAACCACATGCACACGTCTGTTCCTGACCCCTGCACCGGCAGAGAGCTCGGGGGAGCCAGAGTCTGTCAGGCAGCTGCTGGGCTGGCCGCCTGTGTGGGAAGGGGCAGAGCCGACCTAGGGGCAAGTTGGGCCTCTTGCTCTCCCTGCTGCCCTGAGGCTGCTGGGACCAAAGAGATCTTGGGCATCCAGCCCCTTGCTTGTCCCTTCCCTCTGACGAGGCCCTCTGAGCTCCAGCACCTTGCAGTGTGGAGACAACCCCTGCCAGCAACCTCCTCTCCAAGGAGGCCTCAACCGAGGCCTAGGCCCAGGGGAAAGGCACCAGCGGGGATGAGCCTGGGGAGGCGCCCGGGCATGTCTGGACCCAGTTCCCGCAGCCTGCCCCTTGGTGGGGCAGTACCCCCGGAGGCCAGGAAGGTCTGCGCAAGGCTGGCCACGGGCAGGGGCCCTGCTGGGTCCTGCCCCTGGCCTGTGGGGCCTCTGAGCAAAACCGGCCCTCTCCCACTGGAAGACTTCCCCGGCTGCCTCCAAAGGCCGGTTTGCCAACACTCCCGCCCGCTGTTCCCGCCAGGCACGCACAATTCTCCCAAGCCCGGGAGAAAAGCGCTTCGGGGTGTTGCTCTCTCCGGGCCCTTGCCCCTGAGCGTGGGGGCGAGGCAGTGGGTCCACACTCCCAGACCAACGCAGAACCACATGCACACGTCTGTTCCTGACCCCTGCACCGGCAGAGAGCTTGGGGGAGCCAGAGTCTGTCAGGCAGCTGCTGGGCTGGCCGCCTGTGTGGGAAGGGGCAGAGCCGACCTAGGGGCAAGTTGGGCCTCTTGCTCTCCCTGCTGCCCTGAGGCTGCTGGGCCAAAGAGGTCTTGGGCATCCAGCCCCTTGCTGGTCCCTTCCCTCTGACGAGGCCCTCTGAGCTCCAGCACCTTGCAGTGTGGAGACAGCCCCTGCCAGCAACCTCCTCTCCAAGGAGGCCTCAACCGAGGCCTAGGCCCAGGGGAAAGGCACCAGCGGGGATGAGCCTGGGGAGGCGCCCGGCCATGTCTGGACCCAGTCCCCGCAGCCTGCCCCTTGGTGGGGCAGTACCCCCGGAGGCCAGGAGGGTCTGGGCAAGGCTGCCAGGGGCAGGGACACTGCTGGGTCCTGCCCCTGGCCTGTGGGGCGTCTGAGCACAACCGGCACTCTCCCGCTGGAAGACCTCCCCGGCTGCCTCCAAAGGCCGGTTTGCAAGCACTCCCGCCCGCTGTTCCCGCCAGGCACGCACAATGCTCCCAAGCCCGGGAGAAAAGCGCTTCGGGGTGGTGCTCTCTCCGGGCCCTTGCCCCTGAGCCTGGGGGACAGGCAGGGGGAACACACTCCCAGGCCAAGGCAGAACGACATGCACACGTCTGTTCCTGCCCCCTACACCGGCAGAGAGTTCGGGGGAGCCAGACACTGCCAGGCTGCTGCTGGGCTGGCTGCCTGTGTGGGACGGGGTAGAGCCGACCTAGGGGCAAGTTGGGCCTCTTGCTCTCCCTGCTGCCCTGAGGCTGCTGGGTCAAAGAGGTCTTGGGCATCCAGCCCTTTGCTGGTCCTTTCCCTCTGACGAGGCCCTCTGAGCTCCAGCACCTTGCAGTGTGCAGACAGCCCCTGCCGGCAACCTCCTCTCCAAGGAGGCCTCAACCGAGGCCTAGGCACAGGGGAAAGGCACGAGCGGGGATGAGCCCGGGGAGGCGCCCGGGCATGTCTGGACCCAGTCCCCGCAGCCTGCCCCTTGGTGGGGTAGTACCCCCGGAGGCCAGGAAGGTCTGGGCAAGGCTGCCAGAGGCAGGGACACTGCTGGGTCCTGCCCCTGGCCTGTGGGGCCTCTGAGAACAACTGGCACTCTCCCGCTGGAAGACCTCCCCGGCTGCCTCCAAAGGCTGGTTTGCAAGCACTCAATCCCGCTGTTCACGCCAGCTGCGCACAATGCTCCCAAGCCCGGGAGAAAAGCATTTTGGGGTGGTGCTCACTCCGGGCTTTGGAAGACCTCCCCGGCTGCCTCCAAGGCCGGTTTGCAAGCACTTCTGCCTGCTGTTCCCGCCACCCGCGCACAATGCTCCCAAGCCCGGGAGAAAAGCGTTTCGGGGTGGTGTTCTCTCTGGGCCCAAGAAAGACCTCCCTGGCTGCCCCCAAATGCCGGTTTGCAAGCACTCCCACTCGCTGTTCCCGCCATCCGTGCAAATGCTCCAAGCCCAGGAGAAAAGCCCTTCAGGGTGGTGCTCTCTCCCGGCCCTTGGAAGACCTCCCCGGCTGCCTCCAAAGGCTGGATTTCAAGTACTCCCTCCCGCTGTCCCGCCAGCCGCACACAATGCTCCCAATCACGGGAGAAAAGCGCTTCGGGGTGGTGCTCTCTACGGGCCCTTGGAAGACCTCCCCGTTTGTCTCCAAAGGCCGGTTTGCAAGCACTCATGCCCGCTGTTCCCGCCAGCCGCGCACAATGCTCCCAAGCCTAGGAGAAAAGCGCTTCGGGGTGGTGCTCTCTCCCGGCCCTTGGAAGACCTCCCCGGCTGCCTCCAAAGGCCGGTTTGCAAGCACTCAATCCCGCTGTTCCCGCCAGCCGCGCACAATGCTCCCAAGCCCGGGAGAAAAGCATTTTGGGGTGGTCTCTCTCCGGGCCCTTGGAAGACTCCCCGGCTGCCTCTAAAGGCCGGTTTGCAAGCACTCATGTCCTCTGTTCCCGACAGCCGCGAACAATGCTCCCAATTCCGTGAGAAAAGTGCTTCGGGATGGTGCTCTCTCCGGGCCCTTGGAAGACCTCCCAAGCTGCCTCCAAAGGCCGGTTTGCAAGCACTCCCGCCCGCTGTTCCCGCCAGCCTCGCACAATGCTCCCAAGACCGGGAGAAAAGCGCTTCGGGGTGGTGTTCTCTCCGTGCCAATGGAGGACCTCCCTGGCTGCCCCCAAAGGCTGGTTTGCAAGCACTCCCACTCGCTGTTCCCGCCAGCCACGCACAATCCTCCAAAACCCCGGAGAAAAGCGCTTCGGGGTGGTGTTCTCTCCGAGCCCATGGAAGACCTCCCGGGGTGCCCCCAAAGGCCGGTTTGGAAGCACTTCCACTCGCTGTTCCCGCCATCCGCGCACAATGCTCCCAAGCCCGGGAGAAAAGCATTTTGGGGTGGTGCTCACACCGGGCCCTGGAAGACCTCCCCGGCTGCCTCCAAAGGACGGTTTTCAAGCACTCCTGCCTGCTGTTCCCGCCACCCGCGCACAATGCTCCCAAGCGCGGGAGAAAAGCGCTTCGGGGTGGTGCTCTCTACAGGCCCTTGGAAGACCTCCCCGGCTGCCTCCAATGGCCAGTTTGCAAGGATTCCTTCCTGCTGTTCCCACCATCCGCGCACAATGCTCCCAAGCCCGGGAGAAAAGCATTTTGGGGTGGTGCTCACACCGGGCCCTGGAAGACCTCCCCGGCTGCCTCCAAAGGACGGTTTTCAAGCACTCCTGCCTGCTGTTCCCGCCACCCGCGCAGAATGCTCCCAAGCGCGGGAGAAAAGCGCTTCGGGGTGGTGCTCTCTACAGGCCCTTGGAAGACCTCCCCGGCTGCCTCCAAAGGCCGGTTTGCAAGGACTCCTTCCTGCTGTTCCCGCCAGCCATGCACAATGCTCCCAAGCCCGGGAGAAAAGCATTTTGGGGTGGTGCTCACTCCGGGCCCTTGGAAGACCTCCCCGGCTGCCTCCAGTGGCCAGTTTGCAAGCACTCATGCCCGCTGTTCCCACCAGCCGCGCACAATGCTCCCAAACCCGGGAGAAAGGCTTTTTGGGGTGGTGCTCACACCGGGCCCTGGAAGACCTCCCCGGCTGCCTGCAAAGGCCGGTTTTCAAGCACTCCTGCCTGCTGTTCCCGCCAGCCGCGCACAATACTCCCAAGCCCGGGAGAAAAGCGCTTCGGGGTGGTGCTCTCTACAGGCCCTTGGAAGACCTCCCCCGCTGCCTCCAAAGGCCGGTTTGCAAGGACTCCTTCCTGCTGTTCCCGCCAGCCACGCACAATGCTCCCAAGCCCGGGAGAAAAGTGCTTCGGGGTGGTGATCTCTCCGGGCCCTTGGAAGTCGTCCCCGGCTGCCTCCAAAGGCCGGTTTGCAAGCACTCATGCCCGTTGTTCCCACCAGCCGCGCACAATGCTCCCAAGCCCGGGAGAAAAGCATTTTGGGGTGGTGCTCACTCCGGGCCCTTGGAAGACCTCCCCGGCTGCCTCCAAAGGCCAGTTTGCAAGCAGTCCTGCCTGCTGTTCCCGCCAGCCGCGCACAATGCTCCCAAGCCCGGGAGAAAAGCGCTTCGGGGTGGTGCTCTCTCCGGGCCCTTGGAAGACGTCCCCGGCTGCCTCCAAAGGCCGTTTGCAAGCACTCATGCCCGTTGTTCCCACCAGCCGCGCACAATGCTCCCAAGCCCGGGAGAAAAGCATTTTGGGGTGGTGCTCACTCCGGGCCCTTGGAAGACCTCCCCGGCTGCCTCCAAAGGCCAGTTTGCAAGCAGTCCTGCCTGCTGTTCCCGCCAGCCGCGCACAATGTTCCCAAGCCCGGGAGAAAAGCGCTTCGGGGTGGTGCTCTCTCCGGGCCCTTTCAAGACCTCCCCGGCTGCCTCCAAAGGCCGGTTTGTAAGTACTCATTCCCGCTGCTTCCGCCAGCCACGCACAATGCTCCCAAGCCCGGGAGAAAAGCATTTTGGGGTGGTGCTCTCTCCGGGCCCTTGGAAGACCTCCCTGGCTGCCTCCAAAGGCCGGTTTGCAAGCACTCCTGCCTGCTGTTCCCGCCAGCCGCGCACAATGCTCCCAAGACCGTGAGAAAAGCGCTTCGGGGTGGTGTTCTCTCAGGGACCAAGGAGGACCTCCCCGGCTGCCCCCAAAGGCCGGTTTGCAAGCATTCCCACTCGCTGTTCCCGCCAGGCACACACAATGTTCCAAAACCCCGGAGAAAAGCGCTTCGGGGTGGTGCTCTCTCCGCGCCCTTGGAAGACTTCTCTGGCTGCCGCCAAAGGCCGGTTTGCAAGAATTCCCTCCCGCTGTCCCACCAGCCGCACACAATGCTCCAAAACCCGAGAGAAAAGCGCTTCGAGGTGGTGCTCTCTCCGGGCCGTTGGAAGACCTCCCCGGCTGCCTCCAAAGGCCGGTTTGCAAGCACTCCTGCCTGCTGTTCCCGCCACGCGCGCACAATGCTCCCAAGCCCGGAAGAAAAGCATTTTGGGGTAGTGCTCTCTCCGGGCCCTTGGAAGACCTCCCGGGCTGCCTCCAAAGGCCGGTTTGCAAGCACTCATGTCCGCTGTTCCCGACAGCCGCGCACAATGCTCCCAAGCCCGGGAGAAAAGCATTTTCGGGTGGTGATCAGTCCGGGCCCTTGGAAGACCTCCCCGGCTGCCTCCAAAGGACAGTTTGCAAGAACTCATGCCCGCTGTTCCCGCCAGGCACGCACAATGCTCCCAAGCCCGGGAGAAAAGCGCTTCGGGGTGGTGCTCTCACCGTGCCCTTGCCCCTGAGCCTGGGGGCAATGCAGGGGGAACACACTCCCAGGCCAAGGCAGAACCACATGCAAACGTCTGTTCCTGGTCCCTGCACCGGCAGAGAGCTCGGGGGAGCCAGAGTATGCCAGGCAGCTGCTGGGTTGGCGGCCTGTGTGGAAAGGGGCAGAGCCGACCTAGGGGCAAGTTGGGCCTCTTGCTCTCCCTGCTGCCCTGAGGCTGCTGGGTCAAAGAGGTCTTGGGCATCCAGCACTTTGCTGGTCCCTTCCCTCTGACGAGGCCCTCTGAGCTCCAGCACCTTGCAGTGTGGAGACAGCCCCTGCCAGCATCCTCCTCTCCAAAGAGGCCTCAACCGAGGCCTACGCCCAGGGAAAAAGCACCAGCGGGGATGATCCTGGGGAGGCGCACGGACATGTCTGGACCCAGTCCCTGCAGCCTGCCCCTTGGTGGGGCAGTACCCCCGGAGGCCAGGAAGGTCTGGGCAAGGCTGGCCAGGGGCAGGGGCCCTGCTGGGTCCTGCCCATGGCCTGTGAGGCCTCTGAGCACAACCGGCCCTCTCCCACTGGAAGACCTCCCCGGCTGCCTCCAAAGTCCTGTTTGTAAACACTCCCGCCCGCTGTTCACGCCAGGCTTGCACAATGCTCCCAAGCCCGGGAGAAAAGCGCTTCGGTGTGGTGCTCTCTCCGGGCCCTTGCCCCTGAGCCTGTGGGCAAGGCAGGGGGAACACACTCCCAGACCAAGGCAGAACCACATGCACACGTCTGTTCCTGTCCCCTGCACCGGCAGAGAGCTCGGGGGAGCCAGAGTCTCTCAGGCAGGTGCTGGGCTGGCCGCCTGTGTGGGAAGGGGCAGAGCCGATCTAGGGGCAATTTGGGCCTCTTGCTCTCCCTGCTGCCCTGAGGCTGCTGGGCCAAAGACGTCTTGGGCATCCAGCCTCTTACTGGTCCCTTCCCTCTGACGAGGCCCTCTGAGCTCCAGCACCTTGCAGTGTGGAGACAGCACCTGCCAGCAATCTCCTCTCCAAGGAGGCCTCAACCGAGGCCTAGGCCCAGGGGAAAGGCACCAGCGGGGATGAGCCAGGGGAGGCGCCCGGGCATGTCTGGACCCTGTCCCCGCAGCCTGCTCCATGGTGGGGCAGTACCCCCGGAGGCCAGGAAGGTCTGGGCAAGGCTGTCCAGGGGCAGGGGCCCTGCTGGGTCCTGCCCCTGGCCTGTGGGGCCTCTGAGCACAACCGGCCCTCTCCCACTGGAAGACCTCCCCGGCTGCCTCCAAAGGCCGGTTTGCAAGCACTCCCGCCCACTGTTCCCACCAAGCGCGCACAATGCTCCCAAGCCCGGGAGAAAAGCGCTTCGGGTTGGTGCTCTCTCCGGGCCCTTGCCCCTGAGCCTGGGGGCCAGGCAGGGGGTCCACACTCCCAGGCCAAGGCAGAACCACATGCACACGTCTGTTCCTGCCCCCTGCACCGGCAGAGAGCTGCGGGGAGCCAGAGTCTGTCAGGCAGCTGCTGGGCTGGCCGCCTGTGTGGGAAGGGGCAGAGCCGACCTAGGGGCAAGTTGGGCCTCTTGCTCTCCCTGCTGCCCTGAGGCTGCTGGGCCAAAGAGGTCTTGGGCATCCAGCCCCTTGCTGGTCCCTTCCCTCTGACGAGGCCCTCTGAGCTCCAGCACCTTGCAGTGTGGAGACAGCCCCTGCTAGCAACCTCCTCTCCAAGGAGGCCTAAACCGAGGCCTAGGCCCAGGGGAAAGGCACCAGCGGGGATGAGCCTGGGGAGGGGCACGGACATTTCTGGACCCAGTCCCTGCAGCCTGCCCCTTGGTAGGGCAGTACCCCCGGAGGCCAGGAAGGTCTGGGCAAGGCTGGCCAGGGGCAGGGGCCCTGCTGGGTCCTGCCCCTGGCCTGTTAGGCCTCTGAGCACAACCGGCCCTCTCCCACTGGAAGACCTCCCCGGCTGCCTCCAAAGGCCGGTTTGCAAGCACTCCCACCCGCTGTTCACGCCATGCTTGCACAATGCTCCCAAGCCCGGGAGAAAAGCGCTTCGGGGTGGTGCTCTCTACAGGCCCTTGGAAGACCTCCCCCGCTGCCTCCAAAGGCCGGTTTGCAAGGACTCCTTCCTGCTGTTCCCGCCAGCCACGCACAATGCTCCCAAGCCCGGGAGAAAAGTGCTTCGGGGTGGTGATCTCTCCGGGCCCTTGGAAGTCGTCCCCGGCTGCCTCCAAAGGCCGGTTTGCAAGGACTCCTTCCTGCTGTTCCCGCCAGCCACGCACAATGCTCCCAAGCCCGGGAGAAAAGTGCTTCGGGGTGGTGATCTCTCCGGGCCCTTGGAAGACGTCCCCGGCTGCCTCCAAAGGCCGTTTGCAAGCACTCATGCCCGTTGTTCCCACCAGCCGCGCACAATGCTCCCAAGCCCGGGAGAAAAGCATTTTGGGGTGGTGCTCACTCCGGGCCCTTGGAAGACCTCCCCGGCTGCCTCCAAAGGCCAGTTTGCAAGCAGTCCTGCCTGCTGTTCCCGCCAGCCGCGCACAATGCTCCCAAGCCCGGGAGAAAAGCGCTTCGGGGTGGTGCTCTCTCCGGGCCCTTGGAAGACGTCCCCGGCTGCCTCCAAAGGCCGTTTGCAAGCACTCATGCCCGTTGTTCCCACCAGCCGCGCACAATGTTCCCAAGCCCGGGAGAAAAGCGCTTCGGGGTGGTGCTCTCTCCGGGCCCTTTCAAGACCTCCCCGGCTGCCTCCAAAGGCCGGTTTGTAAGTACTCATTCCCGCTGCTTCCGCCAGCCACGCACAATGCTCCCAAGCCCGGGAGAAAAGCATTTTGGGGTGGTGCTCTCTCCGGGCCCTTGGAAGACCTCCCTGGCTGCCTCCAAAGGCCGGTTTGCAAGCACTCCTGCCTGCTGTTCCCGCCAGCCGCGCACAATGCTCCCAAGACCGTGAGAAAAGCGCTTCGGGGTGGTGTTCTCTCAGGGACCATGGAGGACCTCCCCGGCTGCCCCCAAAGGCCGGTTTGCAAGCATTCCCACTCGCTGTTCCCGCCAGGCACACACAATGTTCCAAAACCCCGGAGAAAAGCGCTTCGGGGTGGTGCTCTCTCCGCGCCCTTGGAAGACTTCTCTGGCTGCCGCCAAAGGCCGGTTTGCAAGAATTCCCTCCCGCTGTCCCACCAGCCGCACACAATGCTCCAAAACCCGAGAGAAAAGCGCTTCGAGGTGGTGCTCTCTCCGGGCCGTTGGAAGACCTCCCCGGCTGCCTCCAAAGGCCGGTTTGCAAGCACTCCTGCCTGCTGTTCCCGCCACGCGCGCACAATGCTCCCAAGCCCGGAAGAAAAGCATTTTGGGGTAGTGCTCTCTCCGGGCCCTTGGAAGACCTCCCGGGCTGCCTCCAAAGGCCGGTTTGCAAGCACTCATGTCCGCTGTTCCCGACAGCCGCGCACAATGCTCCCAAGCCCGGGAGAAAAGCATTTTCGGGTGGTGATCAGTCCGGGCCCTTGGAAGACCTCCCCGGCTGCCTCCAAAGGACAGTTTGCAAGAACTCATGCCCGCTGTTCCCGCCAGGCACGCACAATGCTCCCAAGCCCGGGAGAAAAGCGCTTCGGGGTGGTGCTCTCACCGGGCCCTTGCCCCTGAGCCTGGGGGCAATGCAGGGGGAACACACTCCCAGGCCAAGGCAGAACCACATGCAAACGTCTGTTCCTGGTCCCTGCACCGGCAGAGAGCTCGGGGGAGCCAGAGTATGCCAGGCAGCTGCTGGGTTGGCGGCCTGTGTGGAAAGGGGCAGAGCCGACCTAGGGGCAAGTTGGGCCTCTTGCTCTCCCTGCTGCCCTGAGGCTGCTGGGTCAAAGAGGTCTTGGGCATCCAGCACTTTGCTGGTCCCTTCCCTCTGACGAGGCCCTCTGAGCTCCAGCACCTTGCAGTGTGGAGACAGCCCCTGCCAGCATCCTCCTCTCCAAAGAGGCCTCAACCGAGGCCTACGCCCAGGGAAAAAGCACCAGCGGGGATGATCCTGGGGAGGCGCACGGACATGTCTGGACCCAGTCCCTGCAGCCTGCCCCTTGGTGGGGCAGTACCCCCGGAGGCCAGGAAGGTCTGGGCAAGGCTGGCCAGGGGCAGGGGCCCTGCTGGGTCCTGCCCATGGCCTGTGAGGCCTCTGAGCACAACCGGCCCTCTCCCACTGGAAGACCTCCCCGGCTGCCTCCAAAATCCTGTTTGCAAACACTCCCGCCCGCTGTTCACGCCAGGCTTGCACAATGCTCCCAAGCCCGGGAGAAAAGCGCTTCGGTGTGGTGCTCTCTCCGGGCCCTTGCCCCTGAGCCTGTGGGCAAGGCAGGGGGAACACACTCCCAGACCAAGGCAGAACCACATGCACACGTCTGTTCCTGTCCCCTGCACCGGCAGAGAGCTCGGGGGAGCCAGAGTCTCTCAGGCAGGTGCTGGGCTGGCCGCCTGTGTGGGAAGGGGCAGAGCCGATCTAGGGGCAATTTGGGCCTCTTGCTCTCCCTGCTGCCCTGAGGCTGCTGGGCCAAAGACGTCTTGGGCATCCAGCCTCTTACTGGTCCCTTCACTCTGACGAGGCCCTCTGAGCTCCAGCACCTTGCAGTGTGGAGACAGCACCTGCCAGCAATCTCCTCTCCAAGGAGGCCTCAACCGAGGCCTAGGCCCAGGGGAAAGGCACCAGCGGGGATGAGCCAGGGGAGGCGCCCGGGCATGTCTGGACCCTGTCCCCGCAGCCTGCTCCATGGTGGGGCAGTACCCCCGGAGGCCAGGAAGGTCTGGGCAAGGCTGTCCAGGGGCAGGGGCCCTGCTGGGTCCTGCCCCTGGCCTGTGGGGCCTCTGAGCACAACCGGCCCTCTCCCACTGGAAGACCTCCCCGGCTGCCTCCAAAGGCCGGTTTGCAAGCACTCCCGCCCACTGTTCCCACCAAGCGCGCACAATGCTCCCAAGCCCGGGAGAAAAGCGCTTCGGGTTGGTGCTCTCTCCAGGCCCTTGCCCCTGAGCCTGGGGGCCAGGCAGGGGGTCCACACTCCCAGGCCAAGGCAGAACCACATGCACACGTCTGTTCCTGCCCCCTGCACCGGCAGAGAGCTGCGGGGAGCCAGAGTCTGTCAGGCAGCTGCTGGGCTGGCCGCCTGTGTGGGAAGGGGCAGAGCCGACCTAGGGGCAAGTTGGGCCTCTTGCTCTCCCTGCTGCCCTGAGGCTGCTGGGCCAAAGAGGTCTTGGGCATCCAGCCCCTTGCTGGTCCCTTCCCTCTGACGAGGCCCTCTGAGCTCCAGCACCTTGCAGTGTGGAGACAGCTCCTGCTAGCAACCTCCTCTCCAAGGAGGCCTAAACCGAGGCCTAGGCCCAGGGGAAAGGCACCAGCGGGGATGAGCCTGGGGAGGGGCACGGACATTTCTGGACCCAGTCCCTGCAGCCTGCCCCTTGGTAGGGCAGTACCCCCGGAGGCCAGGAAGGTCTGGGCAAGGCTGGCCAGGGGCAGGGGCCCTGCTGGGTCCTGCCCCTGGCCTGTTAGGCCTCTGAGCACAACCGGCCCTCTCCCACTGGAAGACCTCCCCGGCTGCCTCCAAAGGCCGGTTTGCAAGCACTCCCACCCGCTGTTCACGCCATGCTTGCACAATGCTCCCAAGCCCGGGAGAAAAGCGCTTCGGGGTGGTGCTCTCTCCGGGCCCTTGCCCCTGAGCCTGGGGGCAAGGCATGGGGAACACACTCCCAGGCCAAGGCAGAACCACATGCACACGTCTGTTCCTGTCCCCTGCACGGGCAGAGAGCTTGGGGGAGCCAGAGTCTGTCAGGCAGCTGCTGGGTTGGCCACCTGTGTGGGAAGGGGCAGAGCCGCCCTAGGGGCAAGTTGGGCCTCTTGCTCTCCCTGCTGCCCTGAGGCTGCTGGGCCAAAGAGGTCTTGGGCATCCAGCCCCTTGCTGGTCCCTTCCCGCTGACGAGGCCCTCTGAGCTCCAGCACCTTGCAGTGTGGAGACAGCTCCTGCCAGCAACCTCCTCTCCAAGGAGGCCTCAACCGAGACCTAGGCCCAGGGGAAAGGCACCAGCGGGGATGAGCCTGGGGAGGCACCCGGGCATGTCTGGACCCAGTCCCCGCAGCCTGCCCCTTGGTGGGCTAGTACCCCCGAGGGCCAGGAAGGTCTGGGCAAGGCTGCCAGGGGCAGGGACACTGCTGGGTCCTGCCCCTGGCCTGTGGGGCGTCTGAGCACAACCGGCACTCTCCCGCTGGAAGACCTCCCCGTCTGCCTCCAAAGGCTGGTTTGCAAGCACTCCCGCCCGCCTTCCCGCCAGGCACGCACAATGCTCCCAAGCCAGGAGAAAAGCGCTTCGGGGTGGTGCTCTCTCCGGGCCCTTTCCCCTGAGCCTGTGGGCCAGGCAGGGGGAACACACTCCCTGGCCAAGGCAGAACGACATGCACACGTCTGTTCCTGCCCCCTACACCTGCAGAGAGATCGGGGGAGCCAGAGACTGCCAGGCTGCTGCTGGGCTGGCTGCCTGTGTGGGACGGGGCAGAGCCGACCTAGGGGCAAGTTGGGCCTCTTGCTCTCCCTGCTGCCCTGAGGCTGCTGGGTCAAAGAGGTCTTGGGAATCCAGCCCTTTGCTGGTCCCTTCCCTCTGACGAGGCCCTCTGAGCTACAGCACCTTGCAGTGTGGAGACAGCCCCTGCCAGCAACCTCCTCTCCAAAGAGGCCTCAACCGAGGCCTACGCCCAGGGAAAAAGCACCAGCGGGGATGAGCCAGTGGAGGCGCCCGGGCATGTCTGGACCCAGTCCCCGCAGCCTGCCCCTTGGTGGGGCTGTAACCCCGGAGGCAGGAAGGTCTGGGCAAGGCTGGCCAGGGGCAGGGGCCCTGCTGGGTCCTGCCCCTGGCCTGTAGGGCCTCTGAGCACAACCGGCCCTCTCCCGCTGGAACACCTCCCCAGCTGCCTACAAAGGCCAGTTTGCCAACACTCCTGCCCGCTGTTCCCGCCAGGCACGCACAATGCTCCCAAGCCCGGGAGAAAAGCGCTTCGGGGTAGTGCTCTCTCCGGGCCCTTGCCCCTGAGCCTGTGGGCAAGGCAGGGGGAACACACTCCCAGACCAAGGCAGAACCACATGCACACATCTGTTCCTGCCCCCTGCACCGGCAGAGAGCTCGGGGGAGCCAGAGTCTCTAAGGCAGGTGCTGGGCTGGCCGCCTGTGTGGGAAGGGGCAGAGCCGACCTAGGGGCAAGTTGTGCCTCTTGCTCTCCCTGCTGCCCTGAGGCTGCTGGGCCAAAGACGTCTTGGGCATCCAGCCCCTTACTGGTCCCTTCCCTCTGACGAGGCCCTCTGAGCTCCAGCACCTTGCAGTGTGGAGACAGCACCTGCCAGCAATCTCCTCTCTAAGGAGGCCTCAACCGAGGCCTAGGCCCAGCGGAAAGGCACCAGCGGGGATGAGCCAGGGGAGGCTCCCGGGCATGTCTGGACCCTGTCCCCGCAGCCTGCCCGTTGGTGGGGCAGTACCCCCGGAGGCCAGGAAGGTCTGGGCAAGGCTGGCCAGGGGCAGGAGCCCTGCTGGGTCCTGCCCCTGGCCTGTGGGGCCTCTGAGCACAACCGGCCCTCTCCCACTGGAAGACCTCCCCGGCTGCCTCCAAAGGCCGGTTTGCAAGCACTCCCGCCCACTGTTCCCGCCAGGCACGCACAATGCTCCCAAGCCCGGGAGAAAAGCGCTTGGGGTGGTGGTCTCTCCGGGCCCTTGCCCCTGAGCCTGGGGGCCAGGCAGGGGATCCACAGTCCCAGGCCAAGGCAGAACCACATGCACACGTCTGTTCCTGCCCCCTCCACCGGCAGAGAGATGGGGGGAGCCAGAGTCTGTCAGGCAGCTGCTGGGCTAGCCGCCTGTGTGGGAAGGGGCAGAGCCGACCTAGGGGCAAGTTGGGCCTCTTGCTCTCCCTGCTGCCCTGAGGCTGCTGGGCCAAAGAGGTCTTGGGCATCCAGCCCCTTGCTGGTCCCTTCCCTCTGACGAGGGCCTCTGAGCTCCAGCACCTTGCAGTGTGGAGACAGCCCCTGCCAGCAACCTCCTCTCCAAGGAGGCCTCAACCGAGGCCTAGGCCCAGGGGAAAGGCACCAGCGGGGATGAGCCAGTGGAGGCGCACGGGCATGTCTGGACCCAGTCCCCGCAGCCTGCCCCTTGGTGGGGCAGTACCCCCGGAGGCCAGGAAGGTCTGGGCAAGGCTGGCCAGGGGCAGGGGCCCTGCTGGGTCCTGCCCCTGGCCTGTGAGGCCTCTGAGCACAACCGGCCCTCTCCCACTGGAAGACCTCCCCGGCTGCCTCCAAAGGCCGGTTTGCCAACACTCCCGCCCGCAGTTCCCGCCAGGCACGCACAATGCTCCCAAGACCGGGAGAAAAGCGCTTCGGGGTGTTGCTCTCTCCGGGCCCTTGTCCCTGAGCCTGGGGTCCAGGCAGTGGGTCCACAATCCCAGACCAAGGCAAAACCACATGCACACGTCTGTTCCTGACCCCTGCACCGGCAGAGAGCTCGGGGGAGCCAGAGTCTGTCAGGCAGCTGCTGGGTTGTCTGCCTGTGTGGGAAGGGGCAGAGCCGACCTAGGGGCAAGTTGGGCCTCTTCCTCTCCCTGCTGCCCTGAGGCTGCTGGGCCAAAGAGGTCTTGGGCATCCAGCCCCTTGCTGGTCCCTTCCCTCTGACGAGGCCCTCTGAGCTCCAGCACCTTGCAGTGTGGAGACAGCCCCTGCCAGCAACCTCCTCTCCAAAGAGGCCTCAACCGAGGCCTAGGCCCAGGGGAAAGGCACCAGCGGGGATGATCCTGGGGAGGCGCACGGACATGTCTGGACCCAGTACCCGCAGCCTGCCCCTTGGTGGGGCAGTACCCCCGGAGGCAGGAAGGGCTGGGCTGGCTGGCCAGGGGCAGGGGCCCTGCTGGGTCCTGCCGCTGGCCTGTAAGGCCTCTGAGCACAACCGGCCCTCTCCCGCTGGAAGACCTCCCCAGCTGCCTCCAAAGCCAGTTTGCCAACACTCCTGCCCGCTGTTCCCGCCAGGCACGCACAATGCTCCCAAGCCCGGGAGAAAAGCGCTTCGGGGTGGTGCTCTCTCCGGGCCCTTGCCCCTGAGCCTGGGGGCAAGGCGGGGGGAACACACTCCCAGGCCAAGGCAGAACCACATGCCCACGTCTGTTCCTGTTCCCTGTTCCGGCAGAAAGCTCGGGGGAGCCAGAGTCTCTCAGGCAGGTGCTGGGCTGGCCGCCTGTGTGGGAAGGGGCAGAGCCGACCTAGGGGCAAGTTGGGCCTCTTGCTCTCCCTGCTGCCCTGAGGCTGTTGGGCCAAAGAGGTCTTGGGCATCCAGCCCCTTACTGGTCCCTTCCCTCTGACGAGGCCCTCTGAGCTCCAGCACCTTGCAGTGTGGAGACAGCACCTGCCAGCAATCTGCTCTCCAAGGAGGCCTCAACCGAGGCCTACGCCCAGGGGAAAAGCACCAACGTGGATGATCCTGGGGAGGCGCACGGACATGTCTGGACCCAGTCCCCGCAGCCTGCCCCTTGGTGGGGCAGTACCCCCGGAGGCCAGGAAGGTCTGTGCAAGGCTGCCAGGGGCAGGGACAGCGCTGGGTCCTGCCCCTGGCCTGTGGGACGTCTGAGCACAACCGGCACTCTCCCGCTGGAAGACCTCCCCGTCTGCCTCGAAAGGCCGGTTTGCAAGCACTCCCGCCCGCTGTTCCGGCCAGGCACGCACAATGCTCCCAAGCCCGGGAGAAAAGCGCTTCGGGGTGGTGCTCTTTCCGGGCCCTTGCCCCTAAGCCTGCGGGCCAGGCAGGGGGAACACACTCCCAGGCCAAGACAGAACGACATGAACACGTCTGTTCCTGCCCCCTACACCGGCAGAGAGCTCGGGGGAGCCAGAGTCTCTCAGGCAGGTGCTGGGCTGGCCGCCTGTGTGGGAAGGGGCAGAGCCGACCTAGGGGCAAGTTGGGCCTCTTGCTCTCCCTGCTGCCCTGAGGCTGCTGGGCCAAAGACGTCTTGGGCATCCAGCCCTTTGCTGGTCCCTTCCCTCTGACGAGGCCCTCTGAGCTCCAGCACCTTGCAGTGTGGAGACAGCACCTGCCAGCAATCTCCTCTCCAAGGAGGCCTCAACCGAGGCCTAGGCCCAGGGGAAAGGCACCAGCGGGGATGAGCCTGGGGAGGCGCCCGGGCATGTCTGGACCCAGTCCCCGCAGCCTGCCCCTTGGTGGGGCAGTACCCCTGGAGGCCAGGAAGGTCTGGGCAAGGCTGACCAGGGGCAGGGGACCTGCTGGGTCCTGCCCATGGCCTGTGGGGCCTCTGAGCACAACCGGCCCTCTCCCACTGGAAGACCTCCCCGGCTGCCTCCAAAGGCCGTTTTGCACGCACTCCCGCCCACTGTACCCACCAAGCGCGCACAATGCTCCCAAGCCCGGGAGAAAAGCGCTTCGGGGTGGTGCTCTCTCCGGGCCCTTGCCCCTGAGCCTGGGGGCCAGGCAGGGGGTCCACACTCCCAGGCCAAGACAGAACCACATGCACACGTCTGTTCCTGACCCCTGCACCGGCAGAGAGCTCGGGGAAGCCAGAGTCTGTCAGGCAGCTGCTGGGCTGGCCGCCTTTGTGGGAAGGGGCAGAGCCGACCTAGGGGCAAGTTGGGCCTCTTGCTCTCCCTGATGCCCTGAGGCTGCTGGGCCAAAGAGGTCTTGGGCATCCAGCCCTTTGCTTGTCCCTTCCCTCTGACGAGGCCCTCTGAGCTCCAGCACCTTGCAGTGTGGAGACAGCCCCTGCCAGCAACCTCCTCTCCAAGGAGGCCTCAACCGAGACCTAGGACCAGGGGAAAGGCACCAGCGGGGATGAGCCTGGGGAGGCGCCCGGGCATGTCTGGACCCAGTCCCCGCAGCCTGCCCCTTGGTGGGGCAGTACCCCCGGAGGCCAGGAAGGTCTGGGAAAGGCTGGCCAGGGGCAGGGGACCTGCTGGGTCCTGCCCCTGGCCTGTGGGGCCTCTGAGCACACCCGGCCCTCTCCCACTGGAAGACCTCCCCGGCTGCCTCCAAAGTCCTGTTTGCCAACACTCCCACCCGCTGTTCACGCCAGACTTGCACAATGCTCCCAAGCCCGGGAGAAAAGCGCTCTGGGGTGGTGCTCTCTCCGGGCCCTTGCCCCTGAGCCTGGGGGCAAGGCATGGGGAACACACTCCCAGGCCAAGGCAGAACCACATGCCCACGTCTGTTCCTGTCCCCTGCACCGGCAGAGAGCTTGGGGGAGCCAGAGTCTGTCAGGCAGCTGCTGGGTTGGCCGCCTGTGTGGGAAGGGGCAGAGCCGCCCTAGGGGCAAGTTGGGCCTCTTGCTCTCCCTGCTTCCCTGAGGCTGCTGGGCCAAAGACGTCTTGGGCATCCAGCCCCTTACTGGTCCCTTCCCTCTGACGAGGCCCTCTGAGCTCCAGCACCTTGCAGTGTGGAGACAGCCCCTGCCAGAAACCTCCTCTCCAAGGAGGCCTCAACCGAGGGCTAGGCCCAGGGGAAAGGCACCAGCGGGGATGAGCTAGGGGAGGCGCCCGAGCATGTCTGGACCCAGTCCCCGCAGCCTGCCCCTTGGTGGGGCAGTACCCCCGGAGGCCAGGAAGGTCTGGGTAAGGCTGGCCAGGGGCAGGGGCCCTGCTGGGTCCTGCCCCTGGCCGGTGGGGCCTCTGAGCACAACCGGCCCTCTCCCACTGGAAGACCTCCCCGGCTGCCTCCAAAGGCCGGTTTGCAAGCGTTCCCGGCCACTGTTACCAGCAGGCGGGCACAATGCTCCTAAGCCCGGAAGAAAAGCGCTTCAGGGTGGTGCTCTCTCTGGGCCCTTGCCCCTTAGCCTGGGGGCAAGGCAGGGTGTCCACACTCCCAGGCCAAGGCAGAACCACATGCACACGTCTGATCTGCCCCCTGCACCGGCAGAGAGCTCGGGGGAGCCAGAGTCTGTCAGGCAGCTGCTGGGCTGGCCGCCTGTGTGGGAAGTGGCAGAGCCGACCTAGGGGCAAGTTGGGCCTCTTGCTCTCCCTGCTGCCCTGAGGCTGCTGGGCCAAAGAGGTCTTGGGCATCCAGCCCCTTGCTGGTCCCTTCCCTCTGACGAGGCCCTCTGAGCTCCAGCACCTTGCAGTGTGGAGACAGCCCCTGCCAGCAACCTCCTCTCCAAGGAGGCCTCAACCGAGGCCTAGGCCCAGGGGAAAGGCACCAGCGGGGATGAGCCTGGGGAGGGGCACGGACATTTCTGGACCCAGTCCCTGCAGCCTGCCCCTTGGTAGGGCAGTACCCCCGGAGGCCAGGAAGGTCTGGGCAAGGCTGGCCAGGGGCAGGGGCCCTGCTGGGTCCTGCCCCTGGCCTGTTAGGCCTCTGAGCACAACCGGCCCTCTCCCACTGGAAGACCTCCCCGGCTGCCTCCAAAGGCCGGTTTGCAAGCACTCCCACCCGCTGTTCACGCCATGCTTGCACAATGCTCCCAAGCCCGGGAGAAAAGCGCTTCGGGGTGGTGCTCTCTACAGGCCCTTGGAAGACCTCCCCCGCTGCCTCCAAAGGCCAGTTTGCAAGCAGTCCTGCCTGCTGTTCCCGCCAGCCGCGCACAATGCTCCCAAGCCCGGGAGAAAAGCGCTTCGGGGTGGTGCTCTCTCCGGGCCCTTGGAAGACGTCCCCGGCTGCCTCCAAAGGCCGTTTGCAAGCACTCATGCCCGTTGTTCCCACCAGCCGCGCACAATGCTCCCAAGCCCGGGAGAAAAGCATTTTGGGGTGGTGCTCACTCCGGGCCCTTGGAAGACCTCCCCGGCTGCCTCCAAAGGCCAGTTTGCAAGCAGTCCTGCCTGCTGTTCCCGCCAGCCGCGCACAATGCTCCCAAGCCCGGGAGAAAAGCGCTTCGGGGTGGTGCTCTCTCCGGGCCCTTGGAAGACGTCCCCGGCTGCCTCCAAAGGCCGTTTGCAAGCACTCATGCCCGTTGTTCCCACCAGCCGCGCACAATGTTCCCAAGCCCGGGAGAAAAGCGCTTCGGGGTGGTGCTCTCTCCGGGCCCTTTCAAGACCTCCCCGGCTGCCTCCAAAGGCCGGTTTGTAAGTACTCATTCCCGCTGCTTCCGCCAGCCACGCACAATGCTCCCAAGCCCGGGAGAAAAGCATTTTGGGGTGGTGCTCTCTCCGGGCCCTTGGAAGACCTCCCTGGCTGCCTCCAAAGGCCGGTTTGCAAGCACTCCTGCCTGCTGTTCCCGCCAGCCGCGCACAATGCTCCCAAGACCGTGAGAAAAGCGCTTCGGGGTGGTGTTCTCTCAGGGACCATGGAGGACCTCCCCGGCTGCCCCCAAAGGCCGGTTTGCAAGCATTCCCACTCGCTGTTCCCGCCAGGCACACACAATGTTCCAAAACCCCGGAGAAAAGCGCTTCGGGGTGGTGCTCTCTCCGCGCCCTTGGAAGACTTCTCTGGCTGCCGCCAAAGGCCGGTTTGCAAGAATTCCCTCCCGCTGTCCCACCAGCCGCACACAATGCTCCAAAACCCGAGAGAAAAGCGCTTCGAGGTGGTGCTCTCTCCGGGCCGTTGGAAGACCTCCCCGGCTGCCTCCAAAGGCCGGTTTGCAAGCACTCCTGCCTGCTGTTCCCGCCACGCGCGCACAATGCTCCCAAGCCCGGAAGAAAAGCATTTTGGGGTAGTGCTCTCTCCGGGCCCTTGGAAGACCTCCCGGGCTGCCTCCAAAGGCCGGTTTGCAAGCACTCATGTCCGCTGTTCCCGACAGCCGCGCACAATGCTCCCAAGCCCGGGAGAAAAGCATTTTCGGGTGGTGATCAGTCCGGGCCCTTGGAAGACCTCCCCGGCTGCCTCCAAAGGACAGTTTGCAAGAACTCATGCCCGCTGTTCCCGCCAGGCACGCACAATGCTCCCAAGCCCGGGAGAAAAGCGCTTCGGGGTGGTGCTCTCACCGGGCCCTTGCCCCTGAGCCTGGGGGCAATGCAGGGGGAACACACTCCCAGGCCAAGGCAGAACCACATGCAAACGTCTGTTCCTGGTCCCTGCACCGGCAGAGAGCTCGGGGGAGCCAGAGTATGCCAGGCAGCTGCTGGGTTGGCGGCCTGTGTGGAAAGGGGCAGAGCCGACCTAGGGGCAAGTTGGGCCTCTTGCTCTCCCTGCTGCCCTGAGGCTGCTGGGTCAAAGAGGTCTTGGGCATCCAGCACTTTGCTGGTCCCTTCCCTCTGACGAGGCCCTCTGAGCTCCAGCACCTTGCAGTGTGGAGACAGCCCCTGCCAGCATCCTCCTCTCCAAAGAGGCCTCAACCGAGGCCTACGCCCAGGGAAAAAGCACCAGCGGGGATGATCCTGGGGAGGCGCACGGACATGTCTGGACCCAGTCCCTGCAGCCTGCCCCTTGGTGGGGCAGTACCCCCGGAGGCCAGGAAGGTCTGGGCAAGGCTGGCCAGGGGCAGGGGCCCTGCTGGGTCCTGCCCATGGCCTGTGAGGCCTCTGAGCACAACCGGCCCTCTCCCACTGGAAGACCTCCCCGGCTGCCTCCAAAGTCCTGTTTGCAAACACTCCCGCCCGCTGTTCACGCCAGGCTTGCACAATGCTCCCAAGCCCGGGAGAAAAGCGCTTCGGTGTGGTGCTCTCTCCGGGCCCTTGCCCCTGAGCCTGTGGGCAAGGCAGGGGGAACACACTCCCAGACCAAGGCAGAACCACATGCACACGTCTGTTCCTGTCCCCTGCACCGGCAGAGAGCTCGGGGGAGCCAGAGTCTCTCAGGCAGGTGCTGGGCTGGCCGCCTGTGTGGGAAGGGGCAGAGCCGATCTAGGGGCAATTTGGGCCTCTTGCTCTCCCTGCTGCCCTGAGGCTGCTGGGCCAAAGACGTCTTGGGCATCCAGCCTCTTACTGGTCCCTTCCCTCTGACGAGGCCCTCTGAGCTCCAGCACCTTGCAGTGTGGAGACAGCACCTGCCAGCAATCTCCTCTCCAAGGAGGCCTCAACCGAGGCCTAGGCCCAGGGGAAAGGCACCAGCGGGGATGAGCCAGGGGAGGCGCCCGGGCATGTCTGGACCCTGTCCCCGCAGCCTGCTCCATGGTGGGGCAGTACCCCCGGAGGCCAGGAAGGTCTGGGCAAGGCTGTCCAGGGGCAGGGGCCCTGCTGGGTCCTGCCCCTGGCCTGTGGGGCCTCTGAGCACAACCGGCCCTCTCCCACTGGAAGACCTCCCCGGCTGCCTCCAAAGGCCGGTTTGCAAGCACTCCCGCCCACTGTTCCCACCAAGCGCGCACAATGCTCCCAAGCCCGGGAGAAAAGCGCTTCGGGTTGGTGCTCTCTCCGGGCCCTTGCCCCTGAGCCTGGGGGCCAGGCAGGGGGTCCACACTCCCAGGCCAAGGCAGAACCACATGCACACGTCTGTTCCTGCCCCCTGCACCGGCAGAGAGCTGCGGGGAGCCAGAGTCTGTCAGGCAGCTGCTGGGCTGGCCGCCTGTGTGGGAAGGGGCAGAGCCGACCTAGGGGCAAGTTGGGCCTCTTGCTCTCCCTGCTGCCCTGAGGCTGCTGGGCCAAAGAGGTCTTGGGCATCCAGCCCCTTGCTGGTCCCTTCCCTCTGACGAGGCCCTCTGAGCTCCAGCACCTTGCAGTGTGGAGACAGCTCCTGCTAGCAACCTCCTCTCCAAGGAGGCCTAAACCGAGGCCTAGGCCCAGGGGAAAGGCACCAGCGGGGATGAGCCTGGGGAGGGGCACGGACATTTCTGGACCCAGTCCCTGCAGCCTGCCCCTTGGTAGGGCAGTACCCCCGGAGGCCAGGAAGGTCTGGGCAAGGCTGGCCAGGGGCAGGGGCCCTGCTGGGTCCTGCCCCTGGCCTGTTAGGCCTCTGAGCACAACCGGCCCTCTCCCACTGGAAGACCTCCCCGGCTGCCTCCAAAGGCCGGTTTGCAAGCACTCCCACCCGCTGTTCACGCCATGCTTGCACAATGCTCCCAAGCCCGGGAGAAAAGCGCTTCGGGGTGGTGCTCTCTCCGGGCCCTTGCCCCTGAGCCTGGGGGCAAGGCATGGGGAACACACTCCCAGGCCAAGGCAGAACCACATGCACACGTCTGTTCCTGTCCCCTGCACGGGCAGAGAGCTTGGGGGAGCCAGAGTCTGTCAGGCAGCTGCTGGGTTGGCCACCTGTGTGGGAAGGGGCAGAGCCGCCCTAGGGGCAAGTTGGGCCTCTTGCTCTCCCTGCTGCCCTGAGGCTGCTGGGCCAAAGAGGTCTTGGGCATCCAGCCCCTTGCTGGTCCCTTCCCGCTGACGAGGCCCTCTGAGCTCCAGCACCTTGCAGTGTGGAGACAGCTCCTGCCAGCAACCTCCTCTCCAAGGAGGCCTCAACCGAGACCTAGGCCCAGGGGAAAGGCACCAGCGGGGATGAGCCTGGGGAGGCACCCGGGCATGTCTGGACCCAGTCCCCGCAGCCTGCCCCTTGGTGGGCTAGTACCCCCGAGGGCCAGGAAGGTCTGGGCAAGGCTGCCAGGGGCAGGGACACTGCTGGGTCCTGCCCCTGGCCTGTGGGGCGTCTGAGCACAACCGGCACTCTCCCGCTGGAAGACCTCCCCGTCTGCCTCCAAAGGCTGGTTTGCAAGCACTCCCGCCCGCCTTCCCGCCAGGCACGCACAATGCTCCCAAGCCCGGGAGAAAAGCGCTTCGGGGTGGTGCTCTCTCCGGGCCCTTTCCCCTGAGCATGTGGGCCAGGCAGGGGGAACACACTCCCTGGCCAAGGCAGAACGACATGCACACGTCTGTTCCTGCCCCCTACACCTGCAGAGAGATCGGGGGAGCCAGAGACTGCCAGGCTGCTGCTGGGCTGGCTGCCTGTGTGGGACGGGGCAGAGCCGACCTAGGGGCAAGTTGGGCCTCTTGCTCTCCCTGCTGCCCTGAGGCTGCTGGGTCAAAGAGGTCTTGGGAATCCAGCCCTTTGCTGGTCCCTTCCCTCTGACGAGGCCCTCTGAGCTACAGCACCTTGCAGTGTGGAGACAGCCCCTGCCAGCAACCTCCTCTCCAAAGAGGCCTCAACCGAGGCCTACGCCCAGGGAAAAAGCACCAGCGGGGATGAGCCAGTGGAGGCGCCCGGGCATGTCTGGACCCAGTCCCCGCAGCCTGCCCCTTGGTGGGGCTGTAACCCCGGAGGCAGGAAGGTCTGGGCAAGGCTGGCCAGGGGCAGGGGCCCTGCTGGGTCCTGCCCCTGGCCTGTAGGGCCTCTGAGCACAACCGGCCCTCTCCCGCTGGAAGACCTCCCCAGCTGCCTACAAAGGCCAGTTTGCCAACACTCCTGCCCGCTGTTCCCGCCAGGCACGCACAATGCTCCCAAGCCCGGGAGAAAAGCGCTTCGGGGTAGTGCTCTCTCCGGGCCCTTGCCCCTGAGCCTGTGGGCAAGGCAGGGGGAACACACTCCCAGACCAAGGCAGAACCACATGCACACATCTGTTCCTGCCCCCTGCACCGGCAGAGAGCTCGGGGGAGCCAGAGTCTCTAAGGCAGGTGCTGGGCTGGCCGCCTGTGTGGGAAGGGGCAGAGCCGACCTAGGGGCAAGTTGTGCCTCTTGCTCTCCCTGCTGCCCTGAGGCTGCTGGGCCAAAGACGTCTTGGGCATCCAGCCCCTTACTGGTCCCTTCCCTCTGACGAGGCCCTCTGAGCTCCAGCACCTTGCAGTGTGGAGACAGCACCTGCCAGCAATCTCCTCTCTAAGGAGGCCTCAACCGAGGCCTAGGCCCAGCGGAAAGGCACCAGCGGGGATGAGCCAGGGGAGGCTCCCGGGCATGTCTGGACCCTGTCCCCGCAGCCTGCCCGTTGGTGGGGCAGTACCCCCGGAGGCCAGGAAGGTCTGGGCAAGGCTGGCCAGGGGCAGGAGCCCTGCTGGGTCCTGCCCCTGGCCTGTGGGGCCTCTGAGCACAACCGGCCCTCTCCCACTGGAAGACCTCCCCGGCTGCCTCCAAAGGCCGGTTTGCAAGCACTCCCGCCCACTGTTCCCGCCAGGCACGCACAATGCTCCCAAGCCCGGGAGAAAAGCGCTTGGGGTGGTGGTCTCTCCGGGCCCTTGCCCCTGAGCCTGGGGGCCAGGCAGGGGATCCACAGTCCCAGGCCAAGGCAGAACCACATGCACACGTCTGTTCCTGCCCCCTCCACCGGCAGAGAGATGGGGGGAGCCAGAGTCTGTCAGGCAGCTGCTGGGCTAGCCGCCTGTGTGGGAAGGGGCAGAGCCGACCTAGGGGCAAGTTGGGCCTCTTGCTCTCCCTGCTGCCCTGAGGCTGCTGGGCCAAAGAGGTCTTGGGCATCCAGCCCCTTGCTGGTCCCTTCCCTCTGACGAGGGCCTCTGAGCTCCAGCACCTTGCAGTGTGGAGACAGCCCCTGCCAGCAACCTCCTCTCCAAGGAGGCCTCAACCGAGGCCTAGGCCCAGGGGAAAGGCACCAGCGGGGATGAGCCAGTGGAGGCGCACGGGCATGTCTGGACCCAGTCCCCGCAGCCTGCCCCTTGGTGGGGCAGTACCCCCGGAGGCCAGGAAGGTCTGGGCAAGGCTGGCCAGGGGCAGGGGCCCTGCTGGGTCCTGCCCCTGGCCTGTGAGGCCTCTGAGCACAACCGGCCCTCTCCCACTGGAAGACCTCCCCGGCTGCCTCCAAAGGCCGGTTTGCCAACACTCCCGCCCGCAGTTCCCGCCAGGCACGCACAATGCTCCCAAGACCGGGAGAAAAGCGCTTCGGGGTGTTGCTCTCTCCGGGCCCTTGTCCCTGAGCCTGGGGTCCAGGCAGTGGGTCCACAATCCCAGACCAAGGCAAAACCACATGCACACGTCTGTTCCTGACCCCTGCACCGGCAGAGAGCTCGGGGGAGCCAGAGTCTGTCAGGCAGCTGCTGGGTTGTCTGCCTGTGTGGGAAGGGGCAGAGCCGACCTAGGGGCAAGTTGGGCCTCTTCCTCTCCCTGCTGCCCTGAGGCTGCTGGGCCAAAGAGGTCTTGGGCATCCAGCCCCTTGCTGGTCCCTTCCCTCTGACGAGGCCCTCTGAGCTCCAGCACCTTGCAGTGTGGAGACAGCCCCTGCCAGCAACCTCCTCTCCAAAGAGGCCTCAACCGAGGCCTAGGCCCAGGGGAAAGGCACCAGCGGGGATGATCCTGGGGAGGCGCACGGACATGTCTGGACCCAGTACCCGCAGCCTGCCCCTTGGTGGGGCAGTACCCCCGGAGGCAGGAAGGGCTGGGCTGGCTGGCCAGGGGCAGGGGCCCTGCTGGGTCCTGCCGCTGGCCTGTAAGGCCTCTGAGCACAACCGGCCCTCTCCCGCTGGAAGACCTCCCCAGCTGCCTCCAAAGCCAGTTTGCCAACACTCCTGCCCGCTGTTCCCGCCAGGCACGCACAATGCTCCCAAGCCCGGGAGAAAAGCGCTTCGGGGTGGTGCTCTCTCCGGGCCCTTGCCCCTGAGCCTGGGGGCAAGGCGGGGGGAACACACTCCCAGGCCAAGGCAGAACCACATGCCCACGTCTGTTCCTGTTCCCTGTTCCGGCAGAAAGCTCGGGGGAGCCAGAGTCTCTCAGGCAGGTGCTGGGCTGGCCGCCTGTGTGGGAAGGGGCAGAGCCGACCTAGGGGCAAGTTGGGCCTCTTGCTCTCCCTGCTGCCCTGAGGCTGTTGGGCCAAAGAGGTCTTGGGCATCCAGCCCCTTACTGGTCCCTTCCCTCTGACGAGGCCCTCTGAGCTCCAGCACCTTGCAGTGTGGAGACAGCACCTGCCAGCAATCTGCTCTCCAAGGAGGCCTCAACCGAGGCCTACGCCCAGGGGAAAAGCACCAACGTGGATGATCCTGGGGAGGCGCACGGACATGTCTGGACCCAGTCCCCGCAGCCTGCCCCTTGGTGGGGCAGTACCCCCGGAGGCCAGGAAGGTCTGTGCAAGGCTGCCAGGGGCAGGGACAGCGCTGGGTCCTGCCCCTGGCCTGTGGGACGTCTGAGCACAACCGGCACTCTCCCGCTGGAAGACCTCCCCGTCTGCCTCGAAAGGCCGGTTTGCAAGCACTCCCGCCCGCTGTTCCGGCCAGGCACGCACAATGCTCCCAAGCCCGGGAGAAAAGCGCTTCGGGGTGGTGCTCTTTCCGGGCCCTTGCCCCTAAGCCTGCGGGCCAGGCAGGGGGAACACACTCCCAGGCCAAGACAGAACGACATGAACACGTCTGTTCCTGCCCCCTACACCGGCAGAGAGCTCGGGGGAGCCAGAGTCTCTCAGGCAGGTGCTGGGCTGGCCGCCTGTGTGGGAAGGGGCAGAGCCGACCTAGGGGCAAGTTGGGCCTCTTGCTCTCCCTGCTGCCCTGAGGCTGCTGGGCCAAAGACGTCTTGGGCATCCAGCCCTTTGCTGGTCCCTTCCCTCTGACGAGGCCCTCTGAGCTCCAGCACCTTGCAGTGTGGAGACAGAACCTGCCAGCAATCTCCTCTCCAAGGAGGCCTCAACCGAGGCCTAGGCCCAGGGGAAAGGCACCAGCGGGGATGAGCCTGGGGAGGCGCCCGGGCATGTCTGGACCCAGTCCCCGCAGCCTGCCCCTTGGTGGGGCAGTACCCCTGGAGGCCAGGAAGGTCTGGGCAAGGCTGACCAGGGGCAGGGGACCTGCTGGGTCCTGCCCATGGCCTGTGGGGCCTCTGAGCACACCCGGCCCTCTCCCACTGGAAGACCTCCCCGGCTGCCTCCAAAGTCCTGTTTGCCAACACTCCCACCCGCTGTTCACGCCAGACTTGCACAATGCTCCCAAGCCCGGGAGAAAAGCGCTCTGGGGTGGTGCTCTCTCCGGGCCCTTGCCCCTGAGCCTGGGGGCAAGGCATGGGGAACACACTCCCAGGCCAAGGCAGAACCACATGCCCACGTCTGTTCCTGTCCCCTGCACCGGCAGAGAGCTTGGGGGAGCCAGAGTCTGTCAGGCAGCTGCTGGGTTGGCCGCCTGTGTGGGAAGGGGCAGAGCCGCCCTAGGGGCAAGTTGGGCCTCTTGCTCTCCCTGCTTTCCTGAGGCTGCTGGGCCAAAGACGTCTTGGGCATCCAGCCCCTTACTGGTCCCTTCCCTCTGACGAGGCCCTCTGAGCTCCAGCACCTTGCAGTGTGGAGACAGCCCCTGCCAGAAACCTCCTCTCCAAGGAGGCCTCAACCGAGGGCTAGGCCCAGGGGAAAGGCACCAGCGGGGATGAGCTAGGGGAGGCGCCCGAGCATGTCTGGACCCAGTCCCCGCAGCCTGCCCCTTGGTGGGGCAGTACCCCCGGAGGCCAGGAAGGTCTGGGTAAGGCTGGCCAGGGGCAGGGGCCCTGCTGGGTCCTGCCCCTGGCCGGTGGGGCCTCTGAGCACAACCGGCCCTCTCCCACTGGAAGACCTCCCCGGCTGCCTCCAAAGGCCGGTTTGCAAGCGTTCCCGGCCACTGTTACCAGCAGGCGGGCACAATGCTCCTAAGCCCGGAAGAAAAGCGCTTCAGGGTGGTGCTCTCTCTGGGCCCTTGCCCCTTAGCCTGGGGGCAAGGCAGGGTGTCCACACTCCCAGGCCAAGGCAGAACCACATGCACACGTCTGATCTGCCCCCTGCACCGGCAGAGAGCTCGGGGGAGCCAGAGTCTGTCAGGCAGCTGCTGGGCTGGCCGCCTGTGTGGGAAGTGGCAGAGCCGACCTAGGGGCAAGTTGGGCCTCTTGCTCTCCCTGCTGCCCTGAGGCTGCTGGGCCAAAGAGGTCTTGGGCATCCAGCCCCTTGCTGGTCCCTTCCCTCTGACGAGGCCCTCTGAGCTCCAGCACCTTGCAGTGTGGAGACAGCCCCTGCCAGCAACCTCCTCTCCAAGGAGGCCTCAACCGAGGCCTAGGCCCAGGGGAAAGGCACCAGCGGGGATGAGCCTGGGGAGGCGCCCGGGCATGTCTGGACCCAGTCCCCGCAGCCTGCCCCTTGGTGGGGCAGTACCCCCGGAGGCCAGGAAGGTCTGGGCAAGGCTGGCCAGGGGCAGGGGCCCTGCTGGGTCCTGCCCCTGGCCTGTGGGGCCTCTGAGCACAACCGGCCCTCTCCCACTGGAAGAACTCCCCGGCTGCCTCCAAAGGCCAGTTTGCCAACACTCCCGCCCGCTGTTCCCGCCAGGCAAGCACAATGCTCCCAAGCCCGGGAGAAAAGCGCTTCGGGGTGGTGCTCTCTCCGGGCCCTTGCCCCTGAGCCTGTGGGCAAGGCAGGGGGAACACACTCCCAGACCAAGGCAGAAACACATGCACACGTCTGGTCCTGTCCCCGGCACCGGCAGAGAGCTCGGGGGAGCCAGAGTCTCTCAGGCAGGTGCTGGGCTGGCCGCCTGTGTGGGAAGGGGCAGAGCCGACCTAGGGGCAAGTTGGGCCTCTTGCTCTCCCTGCTGCCCTGAGGCTGCAGGGCCAAAGATGTCTTGGGCATCCAGCCCCTTACTGGTCCCTTCCCTCTGACGAGGCCCTCTGAGCTCCAGCACCTTGCAGTGTGGAGACAGCCCCTGCCAGCAATCTCCTCTCCAAGGAGGCCTCAACCGAGGCCTAGGCCCAGGGGAAAGGCACCAGCGGGGTTGAGCCAGGGGAGGCGCCCGGGCATGTCTGGACCCTGTCCCCGCAGCCTGCCCCTTGGTGGGGCAGTACCCCCGGAGGCCAGGAAGGTCTGGGCAAGGCTGGCCAGGGGCAGGGGCCCTGCTGGGTCCTGCCCCTGGCCTGTGGGGCCTCTGAGCACAACCGGCCCTCTCCCACTGGAAGAACTCCCCGGCTGCCTCCAAAGGCCGGTTTGCAAGCATTCCCGCCCACTGTTCCCGCCTGGCGCGCACAATGCTCCCAAGCCCGGGAGAAAAGCGCTTCGGGGTGGTGGTCTCTCCGGGCCCTTGCCCCTGAGCCTGGGGGTCAGGCAGGGGATCCACAGTCCCAGGCCAAGGCACAACAACATGCACACGTCTGTTCCTGCCCCCTCCACCGGCAGAGAGCTCGGGGGAGCCAGAGTCTGTCAGGCAGCTGCTGGGCTGGCCGCCTGTGTGGGAAGGGGCAGAGCCGACCTAGGGGCAAGTTGGGCCTCTTGCTCTCCTTGCTGCCCTGAGGCTGCTGGGCCAAAGAGGTCTTGGGCATCCAGGCCCTTGCTGGTCCCTTCCCTCTGACGAGGCCCTCTGAGCTCCAGCACCTTGCAGTGTGGAGACAGCCCCTGCCAGCAACCTCCTCTCCAAGGAGGCCTCAACCGCGGCCTAGGCCCAGGGGAAAGGCACCAGCGGGGATTAGCCAGTGGAGGCGCACGGGCAGATCAGGACCCAGTCCCCGCAGCCTGCCCCTTGGTGGGGCAGTACCCCCGGAGGCCAGGAAGGTCTGGGCAAGTCTGACCAGGGGCAGGGTCCCTGCTGGGTCCTGCCCGTGGCCTGTGGGGCCTCTGAGCACAACCGGCCCTCTCTCACTGGAAGACCTCCCCGGCTGCCTCCAAAGGCGGGTTTGCCAACACTCCCGCCCGCTGTTCCCGCCAGGCACGCACAACGCTCCCAAGGCCAGGAGAAAAGCGCTTCGGGGTGTTGCTCTCTCCGGGCCCTTGCCCCTGAGCCTGGGGGCAAGGCAGGGGGAACACACTCCCAGGCCAAGGCAGAACCACATGCCCACGTCTGTTCCTGTCCCCTGCACCGGCAGAGAGCTTGGGGGAGCCAGAGTCTGTCAGGCAGCTGCTGGGTTGGCCGCCTGTGTGGGAAGGGGCAGAGCCGCCCTAGGGGCAAGTTGGGCCTCTTGCTCTCCCTGCTGCCCTGAGGCTGCTGGGCCAAAGACGTCTTGGGCATCCAGCCCCTTACTGGTCCCTTCCCTCTGACGAGGCCCTCTGAGCTCCAGCACCTTGCAGTGTGGAGACAGCCCCTGCCAGCAACCTCCTCTCCAAGGAGGCCTCAACCGCGGCCTAGGCCCAGGGGAAAGGCACCAGCGGGGATTAGCCAGTGGAGGCGCACGGGCATATCAGGACCCAGTCCCCGCAGCCTGCCCCTTGGTGGGGCAGTACCCCCGGAGGCCAGGAAGGTCTGGGCAAGTCTGACCAGGGGCAGGGTCCCTGCTGGGTCCTGCCCGTGGCCTGTGGGGCCTCTGAGCACAACCGGCCCTCTCTCACTGGAAGACCTCCCCGGCTGCCTCCAAAGGCGGGTTTGCCAACACTCCCGCCCGCTGTTCCCGCCAGGCACGCACAACGCTCCCAAGGCCAGGAGAAAAGCGCTTCGGGGTGTTGCTCTCTCCGGGCCCTTGCCCCTGAGCCTGGGGGCAAGGCAGGGGGAACACACTCCCAGGCCAAGGCAGAACCACATGCCCACGTCTGTTCCTGTCCCCTGCACCGGCAGAGAGCTTGGGGGAGCCAGAGTCTGTCAGGCAGCTGCTGGGTTGGCCGCCTGTGTGGGAAGGGGCAGAGCCGCCCTAGGGGCAAGTTGGGCCTCTTGCTCTCCCTGCTGCCCTGAGGCTGCTGGGCCAAAGACGTCTTGGGCATCCAGCCCCTTACTGGTCCCTTCCCTCTGACGAGGCCCTCTGAGCTCCAGCACCTTGCAGTGTGGAGACAGCCCCTGCCAGCAACCTCCTCTCCAAGGAGGCCTCAACCGAGGCCTAGGCCCAGGGGAAAGGCACCAGCGGGGATGAGCCTGGGGAGGCGCCCGGGCATGTCTGGACCCAGGCCCCGCAGCCTGCCCCTTGGTGGGGCAGTACCCCCGGAGGCCAGGAAGGTCTGGGCAAGGCTGGCCAGGGGCAGGGGCCCTGCTGCGTCCTGCCCCTGGCCTGTGGGGCCTCTGAGCACAACCGGCCCTCTCCCACTGGAAGACCTCCCCGGCTGCCTCCAAAGGCCGGTTTGCAAGCGCTCCCGCCCACTGTTCCCAGCAGGCGTGCACAATGCTCCCAAGACCGGGAGAAAAGCGCTTCAGGGTGGTGCTCTCTCCGGGCCCATGCCCCTGAGCCTGGGGGCAAGGCAGGGTGTCCACACTCCCAGGACAAGGCAGAACCACATGCACACGTCTGATCTGCCCCCTGCACCGGCAGAGATCTCGGGGGAGCCAGAGTCTGTCAGGCAGCTGCTGGGCGGGCCGCCTGTGTGGGAAGGGGCAGAGCCGACCTAGGGGCAAGTTGGGCCTCTTGCTCTCCCTGCTGCCCTGAGGCTGCAGGGCCAAAGACGTCTTGGGCATCCAGCCCCTTGCTGGTCCCTTCCCTCTGACGAGGCCCTCTGAGCTCCAGTACCTTGCAGTGTGGAGACAGCCCCTGCCAGCAACCTCCTCTCCAAGGACGCCTCAACCGAGGCCTAGGCCCAGGGGAAAGGCACCAGCGGGGATGAGCCTGGGGAGGCGCCCGGGCATGTCTGGACCCAGTCCCCGCAGCCTGCCCCTTGGTGGGGCAGTACCCCCGGAGGCCAGGAAGGTCTGGGCAAGGCTGGCCAGGGTCAGGGGCCCTGCTGGGTCCTGCCCCTGGCCTGTGGGGCCTCTGAGCACAACCGGCCCTCTCCCACTGGAAGACCTCCCCGGCTGCCTCCAAAGTCCTGTTTGCAAACACTCCCGCCCGCTGTTCACGCCAGGCTCGCACAATGCTCCCAAGCCCGGGAGAAAAGCGCATTGGGGTGGGTCTCTCTCCGGGCCCTTGCCCCTGAGCCTGGGGGCAAGGCACGGGGAACACACTCCCTGGCTTAGGCAGAACCACATGCCCACGTCTGTTCCTGTCCCCTGCACCGGCAGAGAGCTTGGGGGAGCCAGAGTCTGGCAGGCAGCTGCTGGGTTGTCCGCCTGTGTGGGAAGGGGCAGAGCCGACCTAGGGGCAAGTTGGGCCTCTTGCTCTCCCTGCTGCCCTGAGGCTGCTGGGCCAAAGACGTCTTGGGCATCCAGCCCCTTACTGGTCCCTTCCCTCTGACGAGGCCCTCTGAGCTCCAGCACCTTGCAGTGTGGAGACAGCCCCTGCCAGCAACCTCCTCTCCAAGGAGGCCTCAACCGAGGCCTAGGCCCAGGGGAAAGGCACCAGCGTGGATGAGCCAGGGGAGGCGCCCGGGCATGTCTGGACCCAGTCCCCGCAGCCTGCCCCTTGGTGGGACAGTACCCCCGGAGGCCAGGAAGGTCTGGGCAAGGCTGGCCAGGGGCAGGGGCCCTGCTGGGTCCTGCCCCTGCCCTGTGAGGCCTCTGAGCACAACCGGCCCTCTCCCACTGGAAGACCTCCCCAGCTGCCTCCAAAGTCCTGTTTGCAAACACTCCCGCCCGCTGTTCACGCCAGGCTCGCACAATGCTCCCAAGCCCGGGAGAAAAGCGCTTCGGGGTGGTGCTCTCTCCGGGCCCTTGCCCCTGAGCCTGGGGGCCAGGCAGTGGGTCCACACTCCCAGACCAAGGCAGAACCACATGCACACGTCTGTTCCTGACCCCTGCACCGGCAGAGAGCTCGGGGGAGCCAGAGTCTGTCAGGCAGGTGCTGGGCTGGCCGCCTGTGTGGGAAGAAGCAGAGCCGACCTAGGGGCAAGTTGGGCCTCTTCCTCTCCCTGCTGCCCTGAGGCTGCTGGGCCAAAGACGTCTTGGGCATCCAGCCCCTTGCTGGTCCCTTCCCTCTGACGAGGCCCTCTGAGCTCCAGCACCTTGCAGTGTGGAGACAGCCCCTGCCAGCAACCTCCTCTCCAATGAGGCCTCAACCGAGGCCTAGGCCCAGGGGAAAGGCACCAGCGGGGATGAGCCTGGGGAGGCGCCCGGGCATGTCTGGACCCAGTCCCCGCAGCCTGCCCCTTGGTGGGGCAGTACCCCCGGAGGCCAGGAAGGTCTGTGCAAGGCTGCCAGGGGCAGGGACAGCGCTGGGTCCTGCCCCTGGCCTGTGGGACGTCTGAGCACAACCGGCACTCTCCCGCTGGAAGACCTCCCCGTCTGCCTCGAAAGGCCGGTTTGCAAGCACTCCCGCCCGCTGTTCCCGCCAGGCACGCACAATGCTCCCAAGCCCGGGAGAAAAGCGCTTCGGGGTGGTGCTCTCTCCGGGCCCTTGCCCCTGAGCCTGCGGGCCAGGCAGGGGGAACACACTCCCAGGCCAAGACAGAACGACATGAACACGTCTGTTCCTGCCCCCTACACCGGCAGAGAGCTCGGGGGAGCCAGAGTCTCTCAGGCAGGTGCTGGGCTGGCCGCCTGTGTGGGAAGGGGCAGAGCCGACCTAGGGGCAAGTTGGGCCTCTTGCTCTCCCTGCTGCCCTGAGGCTGCTGGGCCAAAGACGTCTTGGGCATCCAGCCCTTTGCTGGTCCCTTCCCTCTGACGAGGCCCTCTGAGCTCCAGCACCTTGCAGTGTGGAGACAGCACCTGCCAGCAATCTCCTCTCCAAGGAGGCCTCAACCGAGGCCTAGGCCCAGGGGAAAGGCACCAGCGGGGATGAGCCTGGGGAGGCGCCCGGGCATGTCTGGACCCAGTCCCCGCAGCCTGCCACTTGGTGGGGCAGTACCCCTGGAGGCCAGGAAGGTCTGGGCAAGGCTGACCAGGGGCAGGGGACCTGCTGCGTCCTGCCCATGGCCTGTGGGGCCTCTGAGCACAACCGGCCCTCTCCCACTGGAAGACCTCCCCGGCTGCCTCCAAAGGCCGTTTTGCACGCACTCCTGCCCACTGTTCCCACCAAGCGCGCACAATGCTCCCAAGCCCGGGAGAAAAGCGCTTCGGGGTGGTGCTCTCTCCGGGCCCTTGCCCCTGAGCCTGGGGGCAAGGCATGGGGAACACACTCCCAGGCCAAGGCAGAACCACATGCCCACGTCTGTTCCTGTCCCCTGCACCGGCAGAGAGCTTGGGGGAGCCAGAGTCTGTCAGGCCGCTGCTGGGTTGGCCGCCTGTGTGGGAAGGGGCAGAGCCGCCCTAGGGGCAAGTTGGGCCTCTTGCTCTCCCTGCTGCCCTGAAGCTGCTGGGCCAAAGACGTCTTGGGCATCCAGCCCCTTACTGGTCCCTTCCCTCTGACGAGGCCCTCTGAGCTCCAGCACCTTGCAGTGTGGAGACAGCCCCTGCCAGCAACCTCCTCTCCAAGGAGGCCTCAACCGAGGCCTAGGCCCAGGGGAAAGGCACCAGCGGGCATGAGCCAGGGGAGGCGCCCGAGCATGTCTGGACCCAGTCCCCGCAGCCTGCTTCTTGGTGGGGCAGTACCCCCGGAGGCCAGGAAGGTCTGGGTAAGGCTGGCCAGGGGCAGGGGCCCTGCTGGGTCCTGCCCCTGGCCGGTGGGGCCTCTGAGCACAACCGGCCTTCTCCCACTGGAAGACCTCCCCGGCTGCCTCCAAAGGCCGGTTTGCAAGCGTTCCCGGCCACTGTTACCAGCAGGCGGGCACAATGCTCCTAAGCCCGGAAGAAAAGCGCTTCAGGGTGGTGCTCTCTCTGGGCCCTTGCCCCTGAGCCTGGGGGCAAGGCAGGGTGTCCACACTCCCAGGCCAAGGCAGAACCACATGCACACGTCTGATCTGCCCCCTGCACCGGCAGAGAGCTCGGGGGAGCCAGAGTCTGTCAGGCAGCTGCTGGGCTGGCCGCCTGTGTGGGAAGTGGCAGAGCCGACCTAGGGGCAAGTTGGGCCTCTTGCTCTCCCTGCTGCCCTGAGGCTGCTGGGCCAAAGAGGTCTTGGGCATCCAGCCGCTTGCTGGTCCCTTCCCTCTGACGAGGCCCTCTGAGCTCCAGCACCTTGCAGTGTGGAGACAGCCCCTGCCAGCAACCTCCTCTCCAAGGAGGCCTCAACCGAGGCCTAGGCCCAGGGGAAAGGCACCAGCGGGGATGAGCCTGGGGAGGCGCCCGGGCATGTCTGGACCCAGTCCCCGCAGCCTGCCCCTTGGTGGGGCAGTACCCCCGGAGGCCAGGAAGGTCTGGGCAAGGCTGGCCAGGGGCAGGGGCCCTGCTGGGTCCTGCCCCTGGCCTGTGGGGCCTCTGAGCACAACCGGCCCTCTCCCACTGGAAGAACTCCCCGGCTGCCTCCAAAGGCCAGTTTGCCAACACTCCCGCCCGCTGTTCCCGCCAGGCAAGCACAATGCTCCCAAGCCCGGGAGAAAAGCGCTTCGGGGTGGTGCTCTCCTCGGGCCCTTGCCCCTGAGCCTGGGGCCAGGCAGTTGGTCCACACTCCCAGACCAAGGCAGAACCACATGCACACGTCTGTTCCTGACCCCTGCACCGGCAGAGAGCTCGGGGGAGCCAGAGTCTGTCAGGCAGCTGCTGGGCTGGCCGCCTGTGTGGGAAGGGGCAGAGCCGACCTAGGGGCAAGTTGGCCTCTTCCTCTCCCTGCTGCCCTGAGGCTGCTGGGCCAAAGAGGTCTTGGGCATCCAGCCCCTTGCTGGTCCCTTCCCTCTGACGAGGCCCTTTGAGCTCCAGCACCTTGCAGTGTGGAGACAGCCCCTGCCAGCAACATCCTCTCCAAGGAGGCCTCAACCGAGGCCTAGGCCCAGGGGAAAAGCACCAGCGGGGATGAGCCTGGGGAGGCGCCCGGGCATGTCTGGACCCAGTCCCCGCAGCCTGCCCCTTGGTGGGGCAGTACCCCCGGAGGCCAGGAAGATCTGGGCAAGGCTGGCCAGGGGCAGGGGCCCTGCTGGGTCCTCCCCATGGCCTGTGGGGCCTCTGAGCACAACCGGCCCTCTCCCACTGGAAGACCTCCCCGGCTGCCTCCAAAGGCCAGTTTGCCAACACTCCTGCCCGCTCTTCCCGCCAGGCACGCACAATGCACCCAAGCCCGGGAGAAAAGCGCTTCGGGGTGGTGCTCTCTCCGGGCCCTTGCCCCTGAGCCTGTGGGCAAGGCAGGGGGAACACACTCCCAGACCAAGGCAGAAACACATGCACACGTCTGGTCCTGTCCCCGGCACCGGCAGAGAGCTCGGGGGAGCCAGAGTCTCTCAGGCAGGTGCTGGGCTGGCCGCCTGTGTGGGAAGGGGCAGAGCCGACCTAGGGGCAAGTTGGGCCTCTTGCTCTCCCTGCTGCCCTGAGGCTGCTGGGCCAAAGACGTCTTGGGCATCCAGCCCCTTACTGGTCCCTTCCCTCTGACGAGGCCCTCTGAGCTCCAGCACCTTGCAGTGTGGAGACAGCCCCTGCCAGCAACCTCCTCTCCAAGGAGGCCTCAACCGAGGCCTAGGCCCAGGGGAAAGGCACCAGCGGGGATGAGCCAGGGGAGGCGCCCGGGCATGTCTGGACCCAGTCCCCGCAGCCTGCCCCTTGGTGGGGCAGTACCCCCGGAGGCCAGGAAGGTCTGGGCAAGGCTGGCCAGGGGCAGGGGCCCTGCTGCGTCCTGCCCCTGGCCTGTGGGGCCTCTGAGCACAACCGGCCCTCTCCCACTGGAAGACCTCCCCGGCTGCCTCCAAAGGCCGGTTTGCAAGCGCTCCCGCCCACTGTTCCCCGCAGGCGTGCACAATGCTCCCAAGCCCGGGAGAAAAGCGCTTCAGGGTGGTGCTCTCTCCGGGCCCTTGCCCATGAGCCTGGGGTCAAGGCACGGTGTCCACACTCCCAGGCCAAGTCAGAACCACATGCACACGTCTGTTCCTGCCCCCTGCACCGGCAGAGAGCTCGGGGGAGCCAGAGTCTGTCAGGCAGCTGCTGGGCTGGCCGCCTGTGTGGGAAGGGGCAGAGCCGACCTAGGGGCAAGTTGGGCCTCTTGCTCTCCCTGCTGCCCTGAGGCTGCTGGGCCAAAGAGGTCTTGGGCATCCATCCCGTTACTGGTCCCTTCCCTCTGACGAGGCCCTCTGAGCTCCAGCACCTTGCAGTGTGGAGACAGCCCCTGCCAGCAACCTCCTCTCCAAGGAGGCCTCAACCGAGCCCTAGGCCCAGGGGAAAGGCACCAGCGGGGATGAGCCTGGGGAGGCGCCCGGGCATGTCTGGAGCCATTCCCCGCAGCCTACCCCTTGGTGGGGCTGTAACCCCGGAGGCAGGAAGGTCTGGGCAAGGCTGGCCAGGGGCAGGGGCCCTGCTGGGTCCTGCCCCTGGCCTGTGGGGCCTCTGAGCACAACCGGCCCTCTCCCACTGGAAGACCTCCCCGGCTGCCTCCAAAGGCCGGTTTGCAAGCACTCCCGCCCACTGTTCCCACCAAGCGCGCACAATTCTCCCAAGCCTGGGAGAAAAGCGCTTCGGGGTGGTGCTCTCTCCGGGCCCTTGCCCCTGAACCTGGACGCCAGGCAGTTGGTCCACACTCGGAGACCAAGGCAGAACCACATGCACACGTCTGTTCCTGACCCCTGCACCGGCAGAGAGCTCGGGGGAGCCAGAGTCTGTCAGGCAGCTGCTGGGCTGGCCGCCTGTGTGGGAAGGGGCAGAGCCGACCTAGGGGCAAGTTGGGCCTCTTCCTCTCCCTGCTGCCCTGAGGCTGCTGGGCCAAAGAGGTCTTGGGCATCCAGCCCCTTGCTGGTCCCTTCCCTCTGATGAGGCCCTCTGAGCTCCAGCACCTTGCAGTGTGGAGACAGCCCCTGCCAGCAACCTCCTCTCCAAGGAGGCCTCAACCGAGGCCTAGGCCTAGGGGAAAGTCACCAGCGGGGATGAGCCTGGGGAGGCGCCCGGCCATGTCTGGACCCAGTCCCCGCAGCCTGCCCCTTGGTGGGGCAGTACCCCCGGAAGCCAGGAAGGTCTCGGCAAGGCTGCCAGGGGCAAGGACACTGCTGGGTCCTGCCCCTGGCCTGTTGGGCGTCTGAGCACAACCGGCATTCTCCCGCTGGAAGACCTCCCCGTCTGCCTCCAAAAGACGGTTTGCAAGCACTCCCACCCGCTGTTCCCCCAGGCACGCACAATGCTCCCAAGCCCGGGAGAAAAGCGCTTCGGGGTGGTGCTCTCTCCGGGCCCTTGCCCCTGAGCCTGGGGCCAGGCAGGGGGAACACACTCCCAGGCCAAGGGAGAACGACATGCACACGTCTGTTCCTGCCCCCTACACCGGCAGAGAGCTCGGGGGAGCCAGAGACTGCCAGGCTGCTGCTGGGCTGGCTGCCTGTGTGGGACGGGGCAGAGCCGACCTAGGGGCAAGTTGGGCCTCTTGCTCTCCCTGCTGCCCTGAGGCTGCTGGGTCAAAGAGGTCTTGGGCATCCAGCCCTTTGCTGGTGCCTTCCCTCTGACAAGGCCCTCTGAGCTCCAGCACCTTGCAGTGTGGAGACAGCCCCTGCCAGCAACCTCCTCTCCATAGAGGCCTCAACCGAGGACTACACCCAGGGGAAAGGCACCAGCGGGGATGATCCTGGGGAGGCGCACGGACATGTCTGGACCCAGTCTCCGCAGCCTGCCCCTTGGTGGGGCAGTACCCCCGGAGTCCAGGAAGGTCTGGGCAAGTCTGGCCAGGGGCAGGGGCCCTGCTGGGTCCTCACCCTGGCCTGTGGGGCCTCTGAGCACAACCGGCCCTCTCCCACTGGAAGACCTCCCCGGCTGCCTCCAAAGTCCTGTTTGCAAACACTCCCGCCCGCTGTTCACGTCAGGCTCGCACAATGCTCCCAAGCCCGGGAGAAAAGCACTTCGGAGTGGTGCTCTCTCCGGGCCCTTGCCCCTGAGCCTGGGGGCAAGGCAGGGGGAACACACTCCCAGGCCAAGGCAGAAACACATGCCCACGTCTGTTCCTGTCCCCTGCACCGGCAGAGAGCTTGGGGGAGCCAGAGTCTGTCAGGCAGGTGCTGGGTTGGCCGCCTGTGTGGGAAGGGGCAGAGCCGACCTAGGGGCAAGTTGGGCCTCTTGCTCTCCCTGCTGCCCTGAGGATGCTGGGCCAAAGAGGTCTTGGGAATCCAGCCCCTCACTGGTCCCTTCACTCTGACGAGGCCCTCTGAGCTCCAGCACCTTGCAGTGTGGAGACAGCCCCTGCCAGCAACCTCCTCTCCAAGGAGGCCTCAACCGAGGCCTAGGCCCAGGGGAAAGGCACCAGCGGGGATGAGCCAGGGGAGGCGCCCGAGCATGTCTGGACCCAGTTCCCGCAGCCTGCCCCTTGGTGGGGCAGTACCCCCGGAGGCCAGGAAGGTATGGGCAAGGCTGGCCAGGGGCAGGGGCCCTGCTGGGTGCTGCCCCTGGCCTGTGGGGCCTCTGAGCACAACCGGCCCTCTCCCCCTGAAAGACCTCCCCGGCTGCCTCCAAAGGCCGGTTTGCAAGCGCTACCGCCCACTGTTCCCAGCAGGCGTGCACAATGCTCCTAAGCCCGGGAGAAAAGCGCTTCAGGGTGGTGCACTCTCTGGGCCCTTCCCCCTGAGCCTGGGGGCAAGGCAGGGTGTCCACACTCCCAGGCCAAGGCAGAACCACATGCACACGTCTGATCTGCCCCCTGCACCGGCAGAGAGCTCGGGGGAGCCAGAGTCTGTCAGGCAGCTGCTGGGCTGGCCGCCTGTGTGGGAAGTGGCAGAGCCGACCTAGGGGCAAGTTGGGCCTCTTGCTCTCCCTGCTGCCCTGAGGATGCTGGGCCAAAGAGGTCTTGGGCATCCAACCCCTTGCTGGTCCCTTCCCTCTGACGAGGCCCTCTGAGCTCCAGCACCTTGCAGTGTGGAGACAGCCCCTGCCAGCAACCTCCTCTCCAAGGAGGCCTAAACCGAGGCCTAGGCCCAGGGGAAAGGCACCAGCGGGGATGAGCCTGGGGAGGCGCCCGGGCATGTATGGACCCAGTCCCCGCAGCCTGCCCCTTGGTGGGGCAGTACCCCCGGAGGCCAGGAAGGTCTGGGAAAGGCTGGCCAGGGGCAGGGGCCCTGCTGGGTCCTGCCCCTGGCCTGTGGGGCCTCTGAGCACAACCGGCCCTCTCCCACTGGAAGACGTCCCCGGCTGCCTCCAAAGGCCGGTTTGCAAGCACTCCCGCCCACTGTTGCAACCAAGGGCGCACAACGCTCTCAAGCCCGGGAGAAAATCGCCTCGGGGTGGTGCTCTCTCCGGGCCTTTTCCCCTGAGCCTGGGGGCAAGGCAGGGGGTCCACAATCCCAGGCCAAGGCAGAACGACATGCACACGTCTGTTCCTGCCCCATGCACCGGCAGAGAGCTCGGGGGAGCCAGAGTCTGTCAGGCAGCTGCTGGGCTGGCCGCCTGTGTGGGAAGGGGCAGAGGCGACCTAGGGGCAAGTTGGGCCTCTTGCTCTCCCTGCTGCCCTGAGGCTGCTGGGACCAAAGAGATCTTGGGCATCCAGCCCCTTGCTTGTCCCTTCCCTCTGACGAGGCCCTCTGAGCTCCAGCACCTTGCAGTGTGGAGACAGCCCCTGCCAGCAACCTCCTCTCCAAGGAGGCCTCAACCGAGGCCTAGGCCCAGGGGAAAGGCACCAGCGGGGATGAGCCTGGGGAGGCGCCCGGGCATGTCTGGACCCAGTCCCCGCAGCCTGCCCCTTGGTGGGGCAGTAACCCCGGAGGCCAGGAAGGTCTGGGCAAGGCTGGCCACGGGCAGGGGCCCTGCTGGGTCCTGCCCCTGGCCTGTGGGGCCTCTGAGCACAACCGGCCCTCTCCCACTGGAAGACTTCCCCGGCTGCCTCCAAAGGCCGGTTTGCCAACACTCCCGCCCGCTGTTCCCGCCAGGCACGCACAATTCTCCCAAGCCCGGGAGAAAAGCGCTTCGGGGTGTTGCTCTCTCCGGGCACTTGCCCCTGAGCGTGGGGGCGAGGCAGTGGGTCCACACTCCCAGACCAACGCAGAACCACATGCACACGTCTGTTCCTGACCCCTGCACCGGCAGAGAGCTCGGGGGAGCCAGAGTCTGTCAGGCAGCTGCTGGGCTGGCCGCCTGTGTGGGAAGGGGCAGAGCCGACCTAGGGGCAAGTTGGGCCTCTTGCTCTCCCTGCTGCCCTGAGGCTGCTGGGCCAAAGAGGTCTTGGGCATCCAGCCCCTTGCTGGTCCCTTCCCTCTGACGAGGCCCTCTGAGCTCCAGCACTTTGCAGTGTGGAGACAGCCCCTGCCAGCAACCTCCTCTCCAAGGAGGCCTCAACCGAGGCCTAGGCCCAGGGGAAAGGCACCAGCGGGGATGAGCCTGGGGAGGCGCCCGGCCATGTCTGGACCCAGTCCCCGCAGCCTGCCCCTTGGTGGGGCAGTACCCCCGGAGGCCAGGAGGGTCTGGGCAAGGCTGCCAGGGGCAGGGACACTGCTGGGTCCTGCCCCTGGCCTGTGGGGCATCTGAGCACAACCGGCACTCTCCCGCTGGAAGACCTCCCCGGCTGCCTCCAAAGGCCGGTTTGCAAGCACTCCCGCCCGCTGTTCCCGCCAGGCACGCACAATGCTCCCAAGCCCGGGAGAAAAGCGCTTCGGGGTGGTGCTCTCTCCGGGCCCTTGCCCCTGAGCCTGGGGGACAGGCAGGGGGAACACACTCCCAGGCCAAGGCAGAACGACATGCACACGTCTGTTCCTGCCCCCTACACCGGCAGAGAGTTCGGGGGAGCCAGAGACTGCCAGGCTGCTGCTGGGCTGGCTGCCTGTGTGGGACGGGGTAGAGCCGACCTAGGGGCAAGTTGGGCCTCTTGCTCTCCCTGCTGCCCTGAGGCTGCTGGGTCAAAGAGGTCTTGGGCATCCAGCCCTTTGCTGGTCCTTTCCCTCTGACGAGGCCCTCTGAGCTCCAGCACCTTGCAGTGTGCAGACAACCCCTGCCGGCAACCTCCTCTCCAAGGAGGCCTCAACCGAGGCCTAGGCCCAGGGGAAAGGCACGAGCGGGGATGAGCCTGGGGAGGCGCCCGGGCATGTCTGGACCCAGTCCCCGCAGCCTGCCCCTTGGTGGGGTAGTACCCCCGGAGGCCAGGAAGGTCTGGGCAAGGCTGCCAGAGGCAGGGACACTGCTGGGTCCTGCCCCTGGCCTGTGGGGCCTCTGAGAACAACTGGCACTCTCCCGCTGGAAGACCTCCCCGGCTGCCTCCAAAGGCTGGTTTGCAAGCACTCAATCCCGCTGTTCACGCCAGCTGCGCACAATGCTCCCAAGCCCGGGAGAAAAGCATTTTGGGGTGGTGCTCACTCCGGGCTTTGGAAGACCTCCCCGGCTGCCTCCAAGGCCGGTTTGCAAGCACTTCTGCCTGCTGTTCCCGCCACCCGCGCACAATGCTCCCAAGCCCGGGAGAAAAGCGTTTCGGGGTGGTGTTCTCTCTGGGCCCAAGAAAGACCTCCCTGGCTGCCCCCAAATGCCGGTTTGCAAGCACTCCCACTCGCTGTTCCCGCCATCCGTGCAAATGCTCCAAGCCCAGGAGAAAAGCCCTTCAGGGTGGTGCTCTCTCCCGGCCCTTGGAAGACCTCCCCGGCTGCCTCCAAAGGCTGGATTTCAAGTACTCCCTCCCGCTGTCCCGCCAGCCGCACACAATGCTCCCAATCACGGGAGAAAAGCGCTTCGGGGTGGTGCTCTCTACGGGCCCTTGGAAGACCTCCCCGTTTGTCTCCAAAGGCCGGTTTGCAAGCACTCATGCCCGCTGTTCCCGCCAGCCGCGCACAATGCTCCCAAGCCTAGGAGAAAAGCGCTTCGGGGTGGTGCTCTCTCCCGGCCCTTGGAAGACCTCCCCGGCTGCCTCCAAAGGCCGGTTTGCAAGCACTCAATCCCGCTGTTCCCGCCAGCCGCGCACAATGCTCCCAAGCCCGGGAGAAAAGCGCTTCGGGGTGGTGCTCTCTCCCGGCCCTTGGAAGACCTCCCAGGCTGCCTCCAAAGGCTGGTTTTCAAGAACTCCCTCCCGCTGACCCGCCAGCCGCACACAATGCTCCCAAGCCCGGGAGAAAAGCATTTTGGGGTGGTCTCTCTCCGGGCCCTTGGAAGACTCCCCGGCTGCCTCTAAAGGCCGGTTTGCAAGCACTCATGTCCTCTGTTCCCGACAGCCGCGAACAATGCTCCCAATTCCGTGAGAAAAGTGCTTCGGGATGGTGCTCTCTCCGGGCCCTTGGAAGACCTCCCAAGCTGCCTCCAAAGGCCGGTTTGCAAGCACTCCCACCCGCTGTTCCCGCCAGCCTCGCACAATGCTCCCAAGACCGGGAGAAAAGCGCTTCGGGGTGGTGTTCTCTCCGTGCCAATGGAGGACCTCCCTGGCTGCCCCCAAAGGCTGGTTTGCAAGCACTCCCACTCGCTGTTCCCGCCAGCCACGCACAATCCTCCAAAACCCCGGAGAAAAGCACTTCGGGGTGGTGTTCTCTCCGTGCCCATGGAAGACCTCCCGGGGTGCCCCCAAAGGCCGGTTTGGAAGCACTTCCACTCGCTGTTCCCGCCATCCGCGCACAATGCTCCCAAGCCCGGGAGAAAAGCATTTTGGGGTGGTGCTCACACCGGGCCCTGGAAGACCTCCCCGGCTGCCTCCAAAGGACGGTTTTCAAGCACTCCTGCCTGCTGTTCCCGCCACCCGCGCACAATGCTCCCAAGCCCGGGAGAAAAGCGCTTCGGGGTGGTGCTCTCTACAGGCCCTTGGAAGACCTCCCCGGCTGCCTCCAAAGGCCGGTTTGCAAGGATTCCTTCCTGCTGTTCCCGCCATCCGCGCACAATGCTCCCAAGCCCGGGAGAAAAGCATTTTGGGGTGGTGCTCACACCGGGCCCTGGAAGACCTCCCCGGCTGCCTCCAAAGGACGGTTTTCAAGCACTCCTGCCTGCTGTTCCCGCCACCCGCGCAGAATGCTCCCAAGCGCGGGAGAAAAGCGCTTCGGGGTGGTGCTCTCTACAGGCCCTTGGAAGACCTCCCCGGCTGCCTCCAAAGGCCGGTTTGCAAGGACTCCTTCCTGCTGTTGCCGCCAGCCATGCACAATGCTCCCAAGCCCGGGAGAAAAGCATTTTGGGGTGGTGCTCACTCCGGGCCCTTGGAAGACCTCCCCGGCTGCCTCCAGTGGCCAGTTTGCAAGCACTCATGCCCGCTGTTCCCGACAGCCGCGCACAATGCTCCCAAGCCCGGGAGAAAAGCATTTTGGGGTGGTGATCAGTCCGGGCCCTTGGAAGACCTCCCCGGCTGCCTCCAAAGACAGTTTGCAAGAACTCATGCCCGCTGTTCCCGCCAGGCACGCACAATGCTCCCAAGCCCGGGAGAAAAGCGCTTCGGGGTGGTGCTCTCACCGGGCCCTTGCCCCTGAGCCTGGGGGCAATGCAGGGGGAACACACTCCCAGGCCAAGGCAGAACCACATGCAAACGTCTGTTCCTGGTCCCTGCACCGGCAGAGAGCTCGGGGGAGCCAGAGTATGCCAGGCAGCTGCTGGGTTGGCGGCCTGTGTGGAAAGGGGCAGAGCCGACCTAGGGGCAAGTTGGGCCTCTTGCTCTCCCTGCTGCCCTGAGGCTGCTGGGTCAAAGAGGTCTTGGGCATCCAGCACTTTGCTGGTCCCTTCCCTCTGACGAGGCCCTCTGAGCTCCAGCACCTTGCAGTGTGGAGACAGCTCCTGCCAGCATCCTCCTCTCCAAAGAGGCCTCAACCGAGGCCTACGCCCAGGGAAAAAGCACAAGCGGGGATGATCCTGGGGAGGCGCACGGACATGTCTGGACCCAGGCCCCGCAGCCTGCCCCTTGGTGGGGCAGTACCCCCGGAGGCCAGGAAGGTCTGGGCAAGGCTGGCCAGGGGCAGGGGCCCTGCTGGGTCTTGCCCATGGCCTGTGAGGCCTCTGAGCACAACCGGCCCTCTCCCACTGGAAGACCTCCCCGGCTGCCTCCAAAGTCCTGTTTGCAAACACTCCCGCCCGCTGTTCCCGCCAGGCACGCACAATGCTTCCAAGCCCGGGAGAAAAGCATTTTGGGGTGGTGCTCACTCCGGGCCCTTGGAAGACCTCCCCGGCTGCCTCCAAAGGCCGGTTTGCCAACAGTCCCGCCCGCTGTTCCCGCCAGGCACGCACAATGCTCCCAAGCCCGGGAGAAAAGCGCTTCGGGGTGTTCCTCTCTCCGGGCCCTTGCCCCTGAGCCTGGGGGCCAGGCAGTGGGTCCACACTCCCAGACCAAGGCAGAACCACATGCACACGTCTGTTCCTGACCCCTGCACCGGCAGAGAGCTCGGGGGAGCCAGAGTCTGTCAAGCAGCTGCTGGGTTGGCTGCCTGTGTGGGAAGGGGCCGAGCCGACCTAGGGGCAAGTTGGGCCTCTTGCTCTCCCTGCTGCCCTGAGGCTGCTGGGCCAAAGACGTCTTGGGCATCCAGCCCCTTGCTGGTCCCTTCCCGCTGACGAGGCCCTCTGGGCTCCAGCACCTTGCAGTGTGGAGACAGCCCCTGCCAGCAACCTCGTTTCCAAGGAGGCCTCAACCGAGGCCTAGGCCCAGGGGAAAGGCACCAGCGGGGATGAGCCAGGGGAGGCGCCCGGGCATGTCTGGACCCAGTCCCCGCAGCCTGCCCCTTGCTGGGGCAGTACCCCCGGAGGCCAGGAAGATCTGGGAAAGGCTGGCCAGGGGCAGGGGCCCTGCTGGGGCCTGCCCCTGGCCTGTGGGGCCTCTGAGCACAACCGGCCCTCTCCCGCTGGAAGACCTCCCCGGCTGCCTCCAAAGGCCGGTTTGCATGCACTCATTTCCGCTGTTCCCGACAGCCGCACACAATGCTCCCAATTCCGGGAGAAAAGTGCTTCGGGATGCTGCTCTCTCCGGGCTTTTGGAAGACCTCCCCGGCTGCCTCCAAAGGCCGGTTTGCAAGCACTCCTGCCCGCTGTTCCCGCCAGCCTCGCACAATGCTCCCAAGATCGGGAGAAAAGCGCTTCGGGGTGGTGTTCTCTCCGTGCCCATGGAGGACCTCCCTGGCTGCCCCCAAAGGCCGGTTTGCAAGCACTCCCACTCGCTGTTCCCGCCAGCCATGCACAATCCTCCAAAACCCCAGAGAAAAGCGCTTCGGGGTGCTGTTCTCTCCGTGCCCATGGAAGACCTCCCGGGTTGCCCCCAAAGGCCGGTTTGGAAGCACTCCGACTCGCTGTTCCAGCCATCTGCGCAAATGTTCCAAGCCCGGGAGAAAAGCGCTTCTGGGTGGTGCTCTTTCCTGGCCCTTGGAAGACCTCCCCGGCTGCCTCCAAAGGCCGGTTTGCAAGCACTCCCGCCCGCTGTTCCCGCCAGCCGCGCACAATGCTCCCAATCACGGGAGAAAAGCGCTTCGGGGTGGTGCTCTCTCCGGGCCCTTGGAAGACCTCCCCGTCTGCCTCCAATTGCCAGTTTGCAAGCACTCATGCCCGCTGTTCCCACCAGCCGCGCACAATGCTCCCAAGCCCGGGAGAAAAGCTTTTTGGGGTGGTGCTCACACCGGGCCGTGGAAGACCTCCCCGGCTGCCTCCAAAGGCCGGTTTTAAGGCACTCCTGCCTGCTGTTCCCGCCACCCGCGCACAATGCTCCCAAGCCCGGGAGAAAAGCGCTTCGGGGTGGTGCTCTCTACAGGCCCTTGGAAGACCTCCCCGGCTGCCTCCAAAGGCCGGTTTGCAAGGACTCCTTCCTGCTGTTCCCGCCAGCCACTCACAATGCTCCCAAGCCCAGGAGAAAAGTGCTTCGGGGTGGTGCTCTCTCCGGGCCCTTGGAAGACGTCCCCGGCTGCCTCCAAAGGCCGGTTTGCAAGCACTCATGTCCGCTGTTCCCGACAGCCGCGCACAATGCTCCCAATTCCGGGAGAAAAGTGCTTCGGGATGGTGCTCTCTGTGGGCCATTGGAAGACCTCCCAAGCTGCCTCCAAAGGCCGGTTTGCAAGCACTCCCGCCCGCTGTTCCTGCCAGCCTCACACAATGCTCCCAAGACCGGGAGAAAAGCGCTTCGGGGTGGTGTTGTCTCCGTGCCAATGGAGGACCTCCCTGGCTGCCCCCAAAGGCCGGTTTGCAAGCACTCCCACTCGCTGTTCCCGCCAGCCACGCACAATCCTCCAAAACCCCGGAGAAAAGCGCTTCGGGGTGGTGTTCTGTCCGTGCCCATGGAAGACCTCCCGTGGTGCCCCCAAAGGCCGGTTTGGAAGCACTCCCACTCGCTGTTCCCGCCATCCGCGCAAATGTTCCAAGCCCGGGAGAAATGCGCTTCTGGGTGGTGCTCTCTCCTGGCCCTTGGAAGACCTCCCAGGCTGCCTCCAAAGGCCGGTTTGCAAGCACTCCTTCCTGCTGTTCCCGCCAGCCACGCACAATGCTCCCAAGCCCGGGAGAAAAGCATTTTGGGGTGGTGCTCACTCCGGGCCCTTGGAAGACCTCCCCGGCTGCCTCCAATGGCCAGTTTGCAAGCACTCATGGCCGCTGTTCCCACCAGCCGCGCACAATGCTCCCAAGCCCGGGAGAAAAGCGCTTCGGGGTGGTGCTCTCACCGGACCCTTGCCCCTGAGCCTGGGGGCAATGCAGGGGGAACACACTCCCAGGCCAAGGCAGAACCACATGCACACGTCTGTTCCTGCCCCCTGCACCGGCAGAGAGCTCAGGGGAGCCAGAGTCTGTCAGGCAGCTGCTGGGCTGGCCGCCTGTGTGGGAAGGGGCAGAGCCGACCTAGGGGCAAGTTGGGCCTCTTGCTCTCCCTGCTGCCCTGAGGCTGCGGGCCAAAGAGGTCTTGGGCATCCAGCCCCTTGCTGGTCCCTTCCCTCTGACGAGGCCCTCTGAGCTCCAGCACCTTGCAGTCTGGAGACAGCCCCTGCCAGCAACCTCCTCTCCAAGGAGGCCTCAACCGAGGCCTAGGCCCAGGGGAAAGGCACCAGCGGGGATGAGCCTGGGGAGGCGCCCGGGCATGTCTGGACCCAGTCCCCGCAGCCTGCCCCTGGGTGGGGCTGTAACCCCGGAGGCAGGAAGGTCTGGGCAAGGCTGGCCAGGGGCAGGGGCCCTGCTGGGTCCTGCCCCTGGCCTGTAGGGCCTCTGAGCACAACCGGCCCTCTCCCGCTGGAAGACCTCCCCAGCTGCCTCCAAAAGCCAGTTTGCCAACACTCCTGCCCGCTGTTCCCGCCAGGCACGCACAATGCTCCCAAGCCCGGGAGAAAAGCGCTTCGGGGTGGTGCTCTCACCGGACCCTTGCCCCTGAGCCTGGGGGCAATGCAGGGGGAACACACTCCCAGGCCAAGGCAGAACCACATGCACACGTCTGTTCCTGCCCGCTGCACCGGCAGAGAGCTCAGGGGAGGAAGAGTCTGTCAGGCAGCTGCTGGGCTGGCCGCCTGTGTGGGAAGGGGCAGAGCCGACCTAGGGGCAAGTTGGGCCTCTTGCTCTCCCTGCTGCCCTGAGGCTGCGGGCCAAAGAGGTCTTGGGCATCCAGCCCCTTGCTGGTCCCTTCCCTCTGACGAGGCCCTCTGAGCTCCAGCACAATGCAGTGTGGAGACAGCCCCTGCCAGCAACCTCCTCTCCAAGGAGGCCTCAACCGAGGCCTAGGCCCAGGGGAAAGGCACCAGCGGGGATGAGCCTGAGGAGGCGCCCGGGCATGTCTGGACCCTGTCCCCGCAGCCTGCCCCTTGGTGGGGCTGTAACCGCGGAGGCAGGAAGGTCTGGGCAAGGCTGGCCAGGGGCAGGGGCCCTGCTGGGTCCTGCCCCTGGCCTGTGGGGCCTCTGAGCACAACCGGCCCTCTCCCACTGGAAGACCTCCCCGGCTGCCTCCAAAGGCCGGTTTGCCAACACTCGCGCCCGCTGTTCCCGCCAGGCACGCCCAATGCTCCCAAGCCCGGGAGACAAGCGCTTCGGGGTGGTGCTCTCTCCGGACCCTTGCCCCTGAGCCTTGGGGCCAGGCAGGGGATCCACACTCCCAGGCCAAGGCAGAACCTCATGCACACGTCTGTTTCTGCCCCCTGCACTGGCAGAGAGCTGGGGGGAGCCAGAGTCTGTCAGGCAGCTTTTGGGCTGGCGCCTGTGTGGGAAGGGGCAGAGCCGACCTAGGGGCAAGTTGGGCCTCTTGCTCTCCCTGCTGCCCTGAGGCTGCTGGGCCAAAGAGGTCTTGGGCATCCAGCCCCTTGCTGGTCCCTTCCCTCTGACGAGGCCCTCTGAGCTCCAGCACCTTGCAGTGTGGAGACAGCCCATGCCAGCAATCTCCTCTCCAAGGAGGCCTCAACCGAGGCCTAGGCCCAGGGGAAAGGCACCAGCGGGGATGAGCCTGGGGAGGCGCCCGGGCATGTGTGGACCCAGTCCCCGCAGCCTGCCCCTTGGTGGGGCAGTACCCCCAGAGGCCAGGAAGGTCTGGGCAAGGCTGGTCAGGGGCAGGGGCCCTGCTGGGTCCTGCCCCTTGCCTGTGGGGCCTCTGAGCACAACCGGCCCTCTCCCGCTGGAAGACCTCCCCGGCTGCCTCCAAAGGCTGGTTTGCAAGCACTCCCGCCCGCTGATCCCGCCAGGCACACACAATGCTCCCAAGCCCGGGAGAAAAGCGCTTCTGGGTGGTGCTCTATCCGTGCCCTTTCCCCTGAGCCTGGGGTCCAGGAAAGTGTTCCACACTCCCAGGCCAAGTCAGAACCACATGCACACGTCTGTTCCTGCCCCCTGCACCTGCAGAGAGCTCGGTGGAGCCAGAGACTGCCAGGCAGCTGCTGGGCTGGCGGCCTGTGTGGGAAGGGGCAGAGCCCACCTAGGGGCAAGTTGGGCCTCTTGCTCTCCCTGCTGCCCTGAGGCTGCTGGGCCAAAGAGGTCTTGGGCATCCAGCCCCTTGCAGGTCCCTTCCCTCTGACGAGGCCCTCTGAGCTCCAGCACCTTGCAATGTGGAGACAGCCCCTGCCAGCAATCTCCTCTCCAAGGAGGCCTAAACCGAGGCCTAGGCCCAGGGAAAGGCACCAGCTGGGATGAGCCAGGGGAGGCACCCGGGCATGTCTGGACTCAGTCCCCGCAGCCGGACCCTTGGTGGGGCAGTACCCCCGGAGGCCAGGAAATTCTGGGCAAGGCTGGCCAGGGGCAGGGGCCCTGCTGGGTCCTGCCCCTGGCCTGTGGGGCCTCTGAGCACAACCGGCCCTCTCCCGCTGTAAGACCTCCCCGGCTGCCACCAAGGCCGGATTGCAAACACTCCCGCCCGCTGTTCCCGCCAGGCATGCACAATGCTCCCAAGCCCGGGAGAAAAGCGCTTCGGGGTGGTTCTCTCTTCGGGCCCTTGCCCCTGAGCCTGGGGGACAGGCAGGGGGTCCACACTCCCAGGCCAAGGCAGAACCACATGCACACGTCTGTTCCTGCCCCCTGCACCGGCAGAGAGCTCGGGGGAGCCAGAGTCTGTCAGGCAGCTGCTGGGCTGGCCGCCTGTGTGGGAAGGGGCAGAGCCGACCTAGGGGCAAGTTGGGCCTCTTCCTCTCCCTGCTGCCCTGAGGCTGCTGGGCCAAAGAGGTCTTGGGCATCCAGCCCCTTGCTGGTCCCTTCCCTCTGACGAGGCCCTCTGAGCTCCAGCACCTTGCAGTGTGGAGACAGCCCCTGCCAGCAACCTCCTCTCCAAGGAGGCCTCAACCGAGGCCTAGGCCCAGGGGAAAGGCACCAGCGGGGATGAGCCTGGGGAGGCGCCCGGGCATGTCTGGACCCAGTCCCCGCAGCCTGCCCCTTGGTGGGGCAGTACCCCCCGAGGCCAGGAAGGTCTCGGAAAGGCTGGCCAGGGGCAGGGGCCCTGCTGGGTCCTGCCCCTGGCCTGTAGAGCCTCTGAGCACAACCGGCCCTCTCCCGCTGGAAGACCTCCACGACTGCCTCCAAAGGCCGGTTTGCCAACACCCGCGCCCGCTGTTCCCGCCAGGCACGCACAATGCTCCCAAGCCCGGGAGACAAGCGCTTCGTGGTGGTTCTCTCTCCGGGCCCATGCCCCTGAGCCTGGGGGCAATGCAGGGGGAACACACTCAAAGGCCAAGGCAGAACCACATGCACACGTCTGTTCCTGCCCCCTGCACCAGCAGAGAGCTCGGGGGGGCCAGAGTCTGTCAGGCAGCTGCTGGGCTGGCGGCCTGTGTGGGAAGGGGCAGAGCCGACCTAGGGCCAAGTTGGGCCTCTTCCTCTCCCTGCTGCCCTGAGGCTGCTGGGCCAAAGAGGTCTTGGGCATCCAGCCCCTTGCTGGTCCCTTCCCTCTGACGAGGCCCTCTGAGCTCCAGCACCTTGCAGTGTGGAGACAGCCCATGCCAGCAATCTCCTCTCCAAGGAGGCCTCAACAGAGGCCTAGGCCCAGGGGAAAGGCACCAGCGGGGATGAGCCTGGGTAGGCGCCCGGGCATGTGTGGACCCAGTCCCCGCAGCCTGCCCCTTGGTGGGGCAGTACCCCCAGAGGCCAGGAAGGTCTGGGCAAGGCTGGTCAGGGGCAGGGGCCCTGCTGGGTCCTGCCCCTTGCCTGTGGGGCCTCTGAGCACAACCGGCCCTCTCCCGCTGGAAGACCTCCCCGGCTGCCTCCAAAGGCTGGTTTGCAAGCACTCCCGCCCGCTGATCCCGCCAGGCACACACAATGCTCCCAAGCCCGGGAGAAAAGCGCTTCTGGGTGGTGCTCTCTCCGGGCCCTTTCCCCTGAGCCTGGGGGCCAGGCAAGTGTTCCACACTCCCAGGCCAAGTCAGAACCACATGCACACGTCTGTTCCTGCCCCCTGCACCTGCAGAGAGCTCGGTGGAGCCAGAGACTGCCAGGCAGCTGCTGGGCTGGCGGCCTGTGTGGGAAGGGGCAGAGCCGACCTAGGGGCAAGTTGGGCCTCTTGCTCTCCCTGCTGCCCTGAGGCTGCTGGGCCAAAGATGTCTTGGCCATCCAGCCCCTTGCTGGTCCCTTCCCTCTGACGAGGCCCTCTGAGCTCCAGCACCTTGCAATGTGGAGACAGCCCCTGCCAGCAATCTCCTCTCCAAGGAGGCCTAAACCGAGGCCTAGGCCCAGGGAAAGGCACCAGCTGGGATGAGCCAGGGGAGGCACCCGGGCATGTCTGGACTCAGTCCCCGCAGCCGGACCCTTGGTGGGGCAGTACCACCGGAGGCCAGGAAATTCTGGGCAAGGCTGGCCAGGGGCAGGGGCCCTGCTGGGTCCTGTCCCTGGCCTGTGGGGCCTCTGAGCACAACCGGCCCTCTCCCGCTGGAAGACCTCCCCGGCTGCCACCAAAGGCCGGATTGCAAACACTCCCGCCCGCTGTTCCCGCCAGGCATGCACAATGCTCCCAAGCCCGGGAGAAAAGCGCTTCGGGGTGGTTCTCTCTTCGGGCCCTTGCCCCTGAGCCTGGGGTACAGGCAGGGGGTCCACACTCCCAGGCCAAGGCAGAACCACATGCACACGTCTGTTCCTGCCCCCTGCACCGGCAGAGAGCTCGGGGGAGCCAGAGTCTGTCAGGTAGCTGCTGGGCTGGCGGCCTGTGTGGGAAGGGGCAGAGCCGACCTAGGGGCAAGTTGGGCCTCTTGCTCTCCCTGCTGCCCTGAGGCTGCTGGGCCAAAGAGGTCTTGGGAATCCAGCCCCTTGCTGGTCCCTTCCCTCTGACGAGGCCCTCTGAGCTCCAGCAACTTGCAGTGTGGAGACAGCACCTGCCAGCAACCTCCTCTCCAAGGAGGCCTCAACCGAGGCCTAGGCCCAGGGGAAAGGCACCAGCGGGGATGAGACGGGGGAGGCGCCCGGGCATGTCTGGACCCAGTCCCCGCAGCCTGCCCCTTGGTGGGGCAGTACCCCCCGAGGCCAGGAAGGTTTGGGAAAGGCTGGCCAGGGGCAGGGGCCCTGCTGGGTCCTGCCCCTGGCCTGTAGGGCCTCTGAGCACAACCGGCCCTCTCCCGCTGGAAGACCTCCCTGGCTGCCTCCAAAGACCGGTTTGCCAACACTCCCGCCCGCTGTTCCCGCCAGGCACGCACAATGCTCCGAAGCCCGGGAGACAAGCGCTTCGTGGTGGTGCTCTCACCGGGCCCATGCCCCTGAGCCTGGGGGCAATGCAGGGGGAACACACTCAAAGGCCAAGGCAGAACCACATGCACACGTCTGTTCCTGCCCCCTGCACCAGCAGAGAGCTCGGGGGAGCCAGAGTCTGTCAGGCAGCTGCTGGGCTGGCGGCCTGTGTGGGAAGGGGCAGAGCCGACCTAGGGGCAAGTTGGGCCTCTTGCTCTCCCTGCTGCCCTGAGGCTGCTGGGCCAAAGAGGTCTTGGGCATCCAGCCCCGTGCTGGTCCCTTCCCTCTGACGAGGCCCTCTGAGCTCCAGCACCTTGCAGTGTGGAGACAGCCCCTGCCAGCAATCTCCTCTCCAAGGAGGCCTCAACAGAGGCCTAGGCCCAGGGGAAAGGCACCAGCGGGGATGAGCCAGGGGATGCGTCCGGGCATGTCTGGACCCTGTCCCCGCAGACTGCCCCTTGGTGGGGCAGTAACCCCGGAGGCCAGGAAAGTCTGGGCAAGGCTGGCCAGGGGCAGGGGCCCTGCTGGGTCCTGCCCCTGGCCTGTGGGGCCTCTGAGCACAACCGGCCCTCTCCCACTGGAAGACCTCCCAGGCTGCCTCCAAAGGCCGGTTTGCAAGCACTCTCGCCCACTGTTCCCGCCAGGCGCGCACAATGCTCCCAAGCCCGGGAGAAAAGCGTTTCGGGGTGGTGCTCTCTCCGGGCCGTTGCCCCTGAGCCTGGGGGCCAGGCAGGGGTCCACACTCCCAGGCCAAGGCAGAACCACATGCACACGTCTGTTCCTGCCCCCTGTACTGGCACAGAGCTCGGGGGAACCAGAGTCTGCCAGGCAGCTGCTGGGCTGGCCGTCTGTGTGGGGAGAGGCAGAGCCGACCTAGGGGCAAGTTGGGCCTCTTGCTCTCCCTGCTGCCCTGAGGCTGCTGGGCCAAAGAGGTCTTGGGCATGCAGCCCCTTGCTGGTCCCTTCCCTCTGACGAGGCCCTCTGAGCTCCCGCTCCTTTCAGTGTGGAGAAAGACCCTGCCAGCAACCTCCTCTCCAAGGAGGCCTCAACCGAGGCCTAGGCCCAGGGGAAAGGCACCAGCGGGGATGAGACTGGGGAGGCGCCCGGGCATGTCTGGACCCAGTCCCCGCAGCCTGCCCCTTCGTGGGGCAGTACCCCCGGAGGCCAGGAAGGTCTGGGAAAGGCGGGTCAGCGGTAGGGGCCCTTCTGGGTCCTGCCCCTGGCCTGTGGGGCCTCTGAGCACAACCGGTCCTCTCCCACTGGAAGACCTCCCCGGCTGCCTCCAAAGGCCGGTTTGCCAACACTCCCGCCCGCTGTTCCCGCCAGGAACGCACAATGCTCCCAAGCCCGGAGACAAGCGCTTCGGGGTGGTGCTCTCTCCGTGCCCTTTCCCCTGAGCCTGGGGGCCAGGCAGGGGTTCCACACTCCCAGGCCTAGTCAGAACCACATGCACACGTCTGTTCCTGCCCCCTTCACCGGCAGAGAGCTCGGGGGAGCCAGAGTCGGCCAGGCAGCTGCTGGGCTGGCCGCCTGTGTGGGAAGGGGCAGAGCCGACCTAGGGGCAAGTTGGGCCTCTTGCTCTCCCTGCTGCCCTGAGGCTGCTGGGCCAAAGAGGTCTTGGGCATCCAGCCCCTTGCTGGTCCCTTCCCTCTGACGAGGCCCTCTGAGCTCCAGCACCTTGCAGTGTGGAGACAGCCCCTGCCAGCAATCTCCTCTCCAAGGAGGCCTCAACAGAGGCCTAGGCCCAGGGGAAAGGCACCAGCGGGGATAAGCCAGGGGATGCGCCCGGGCATGTCTGGACCCTGTCCCCACAGACTGCCCCTTGGTGGGGCAGTACCCCCGGAGGCCAGGAAGGTCTGGGCAAGGCTGGCCAGGGGCAGGGGCCCTGCTGGGTCCTGCCCCTGGCCTGTGGGGCCTCTGAGCACAACCGGCCCTCTCCCACTGGAAGACCTCCCAGGCTGCCTCCAAAGGTCGGTTTGCAAGCACTCCCGCCCACTGTTCCCGCCAGGCGCGCACAATGCTCCCAAGCCCGGGAGAAAAGCGTTTCGGGGTGGTGCTCTCTCCGGGCCCTTGCCCCTGAGCCTGGGGGCCAGGCAAGGGTCCACACTCCCAGGCCAAGGCAGAACCACATGCACACGTCTGTTCCTGCCCCCTGTACTGGCAGAGAGCTCGGGGGAACCAGAGTCTGCCAGGCAGCTGCTGGGCTGGCGGCCTGTGTGGGAAGGGGCAGAGCCGACCTAGGGGCAAGTTGGGCCTCTTGCTCTCCCTGCTGCCCTGAGGCTGCTGGGCCAAAGAGGTCTTGGGCATCCAGCCCCTTGCTGGTCCCTTCCCTCTGACGAGGCCCTCTGAGCTCACGCTCCTTTCAGTGTGGAGACAGCCCCTGCCAGCAACCTCCTCTCCAAGGAGGCCTCAACCGAGGCCTAGGTCCAGGGGAAAGGCACCAGCGAGGGTGAGACTGGGGAGGCGCCCGGGCATGTCTGGACCCAGTCCCCGCAGCCTGCCCATTCGTGGGGCAGTACCCACGGAGGCCAGGAAGGTCTGGGCAAGGCTGGTCAGGGGTAGGGGCCCTTCTGGGTCCTGCCCCTGGCCTGTGGGGCCTCTGAGCACAACCGGCCCTCTCCCACTGGAAGACCTCCCCGGCTGCCTCCAAAGGCCGGTTTGCAAGCACTCCCGCCCGCTGTTCCCGCCAGGCACGCACAATGCTCCCAAGCCCGGGAGACAAGCGCTTCGGGGTGGTGCTCTCTCCGTGCCCTTTCCCCTGAGCTTGGGGGCCAGGCAGGGGTTCCACACTCCCAGGCCAAGTCAGAACCACATGCACACGTCTGTTCCTGCCCCGTGCACCGGCAGAGAGCTCGGGGGAGCCAGAGTCTGTCAGGCAGCTGCTGGGCTGGCGGCCTGTGTGGGAAGGGGCAGAGCCGACCTAGGGGCAAGTTGGGCCTCTTGCTCTCCCTGCTGCCCTGAGGCTGCTGGGCCAAAGATGTCTTGGGCATCCAGCCCCTTGCTGGTCCCTTCCCTCTGACGAGGCCCTCTGAGCTCCAGCACCTTGCAATGTGGAGACAGCCCCTGCCAGCAATCTCCTCTCCAAGGAGGCCTAAACCGAGGCCTAGGCCCAGGGAAAGGCACCAGCTGGGATGAGCCAGGGGAGGCACCCGGGCATGTCTGGACTCAGTCCCCGCAGCCGGACCCTTGGTGGGGCAGTACCCCCGGAGGCCAGGAAATTCTGGGCAAGGCTGGCCAGGGGCAGGGGCCCTGCTGGGTCCTGCCCCTGGCCTGTGGGGCCTCTGAGCACAACCGGCCCTCTCCCGCTGGAAGACCTCCCCGGCTGCCACCAAAGGTCGGATTGCAAACACTCCCGCCCGCTGTTCCCGCCAGGCATGCACAATGCTCCCAAGCCCGGGAGAAAAGCGCTTCGGGGTGGTGCTCTCTTCGGGCCCTTGCCCCTGAGCCTGGGGGACAGGCAGGGGGTCCACACTCCCAGGCCAAGGCAGAACCACATGCACACGTCTGTTCCTGCCCCCTGCACCGGCAGAGAGCTCGGAGGAGCCAGAGTCTGTCAGGCAGCTGCTGGGCTGGCCGCCTGTGTGGGAAGGGGCAGAGCCGACCTAGGGGCAAGTTGGGCCTCTTCCTCTCCCTGCTGCCCTGAGGCTGCTGGGCCAAAAAGGTCTTGGGAATCCAGCCCCTTGCTGGTCCCTTCCCTCTGACGAGGCCCTCTGAGCTCCAGCAACTTGCAGTGTGGAGACAGCACCTGCCAGCAACCTCCTCTCCAAGGAGGCCTCAACCGAGGCCTAGGCCCAGGGGAAAGGCACCAGCGGGGATGAGACTGGGGAGGCGCCCGGGCATGTCTGGACCCAGTCCCCGCAGCCTGCCCCTTGGTGGGGCAGTACCCCCCGAGGCCAGGAAGGTTTGGGAAAGGCTGGCCAGGGGCAGGGGCCCTGCTGGGTCCTGCCCCTGGCCTGTAGGGCCTCTGAGCACAACCGGCCCTCTCCCGCTGGAAGACCTCCCTGGCTGCCTCCAAAGGCCGGTTTGCCAACACTCCCGCCCGCTGTTCACGCCAGGCACGCACAATGCTCCGAAGCCCGGGAGACAAGCGCTTCGTGGTGGTGCTCTCACCGGGCCCATGCCCTTGAGCCTGGGGGCAATGCAGGGGGAACACACTCAAAGGCCAAGGCAGAACCACATGCACACGTCTGTTCCTGCCCCCTGCACCAGCAGAGAGCTCGGGGGAGCCAGAGTCTGTCAGGCAGCTGCTGGGCTGGCGGCCTGTGTGGGAAGGGGCAGAGCCGACCTAGGGGCAAGTTGGGCCTCTTGCTCTCCCTGCTGCCCTGAGGCTGCTGGGCCAAAGAGGTCTTGGGCATCCAGCCCCGTGCTGGTCCCTTCCCTCTGACGAGGCCCTCTGAGCTCCAGCACCTTGCAGTGTGGAGACAGCCCCTGCCAGCAATCTCCTCTCCAAGGAGGCCTCAACAGAGGCCTAGGCCCAGGGGAAAGGCACCAGCGGGGATGAGCCAGGGGATGCGTCCGGGCATGTCTGGACCCTGTCCCCGCAGACTGCCCCTTGGTGGGGCAGTAACCCCGGAGGCCAGGAAAGTCTGGGCAAGGCTGGCCAGGGGCAGGGGCCCTGCTGGGTCCTGCCCCTGGCCTGTGGGGCCCCTGAGCACAACCGGCCCTCTCCCACTGGAAGACCTCCCAGGCTGCCTCCAAAGGCCGGTTTGCAAGCACTCTCGCCCACTGTTCCCGCCAGGCGCGCACAATGCTCCCAAGCCCGGGAGAAAAGCGTTTCGGGGTGGTGCTCTCTCCGGGCCGTTGCCCCTGAGCCTGGGGGCCAGGCAGGGGTCCACACTCCCAGGCCAAGGCAGAACCACATGCACACGTCTGTTCCTGACCCCTGTACTGGCAGAGAGCTCGGGGGAACCAGAGTCTGCCAGGCAGCTGCTGGGCTGGCCGCATGTGTGGGGAGGGGCAGAGCCGACCTAGGGGCAAGTTGGGCCTCTTGCTCTCCCTGCTGCCCTGAGGCTGCTGGGCCAAAGAGGTCTTGGGCATGCAGCCCCTTGCTGGTCCCTTCCCTCTGACGAGGCCCTCTGAGCTCCCGCTCCTTTCAGTGTGGAGAAAGACCCTGACAGCAACCTCCTCTCCAAGGAGGCCTCAACCGAGGCCTAGGCCCAGGGGAAAGGCACCAGCGGGGATGAGACTGGGGAGGCGCCCGGGCATGTCTGGACCCAGTCCCCGCAGCCTGCCCCTTCGTGGGGCAGTACCCCCGGAGGCCAGGAAGGTCTGGGCAAGGCGGGTCAGGGGTAGGGGCCCTTCTGGGTCCTGCCCCTGGCCTGTGGGGCCTCTGAGCACAACCGGCCCTCTCCCACTGGAAGACCTCCCCGGCTGCCTCCAAAGGCCGGTTTGCCAACACTCCCGCCCGCTGTTCCCGCCAGGCACGCACAATGCTCCCAAGCCCGGGAGACAAGCGCTTCGGGGTGGTGCTCTCTCCGTGCCCTTTCCCCTGAGCCTGGGGGCCAGGCAGGGGTTCCACACTCCCAGGCCTAGTCAGAACCACATGCACACGTCTGTTCCTGCCCCCTGCACCGGCAGAGAGCTCGGGGGAGCCAGAGTCTGCCAGGCAGCTGCTGGGCTGGCGGCCTGTGTGGGAAGGGGCAGAGCCGACCTACGGGCAAGTTGGGCCTCTTGCTCTCCCTGTTGCCCTGAGGCTGCTGGGCCAAAGAGGTCTTGGGCATCCAGCCCCTTGCTGGTCTCTTCCCTCTGACGAGGTCCTCTGAGCTCCAGCACCTTGCAGTGTGGAGACAGCCCCTGCCAGCAACCTCCTCTCCACGGAGGCCTCAACCGAGGCCTAGGCCCAGGGGAAAGGCACCAGCGGGGATGAGCCTGGGGAGGCGCCCGGGCATGTCTGGACCCAGTCCCCGCAGCCTGCCCCTTGGTGGGGCAGTACCCCCCGAGGCCAGGAAGGTTTGGGAAAGGCTGGCCAGGGGCAGGGGCCCTGCTGGGTCCTGCCCCTGGCCTGTAGGGCCTCTGAGCACAACCGGCCCTCTCCCGCTGGAAGACCTCCCTGGCTGCCTCCAAAGGCCGGTTTGCCAACACTCCCGCCCGCTGTTCCCGACAGGCACGCACAATGCTCCCAAGCCCGGGAGACAAGCGCTTCGTGGTGGTGCTCTCACCGGGCCCATGCCCCTGAGCCTGGGGGCAATGCAGGGGGAACACACACAAAGGCCAAGGCAGAACCACATGCACACGTCTGTTCCTGCTCCCTGCACCCGCAGAGAGCTCGGGGGAGCCAGAGTCTGTCAGGCAGCTGCTGGGCTGGCGGCCTGTGTGGGAAGGGGCAGAGCCGACCTAGGGGCAAGTTGGGCCTCTTGCTCTCCCTGCTGCCCTGAGGCTGCTGGGCCAAAGAGGTCTTGGGCATCCAGCCCCTTGCTGGTCCCTTCCCTCTGACGAGGCCCTCTGAGCTCCAGCACCTTGCAGTGTGGAGACAGCCCCTGCCAGCAATCTCCTCTCCAAGGAGGCCTCAACCGAGGCCTAGGCCCAGGGGAAAGGCACCAGCGGGGATGAGCCAGGGGATGCGCCCGGGCATGTCTGGACCCTGTCCCCGCAGACTGCCCCTTGGTGGGGCAGTACCCCCGGAGGCCAGGAAGGTCTGGGCAAGGCTGGCCAGGGGCAGGGGCCCTGCTGGGTCCTGCCCCTGGCCTGTGGGGCCTCTGAGCACAACCGGCCCTCTCCCACTGGAAGACCTCCCAGGCTGCCTCCAAAGGCCGGTTTGCAAGCACTCCCGCCCACTGTTCCCGCCAGGCACGCACAATGCTCCCAAGCCCGGGAGACAAGCGCTTCGGGGTGGTGCTCTCTCCGTGCCCTTTCCCCTGAGCCTGGGGGCCAGGCAGGGGTTCCACACTCCCAGGCCAAGGCAGAACCACATGCACACGTCTGTTCCTGCCCCATGCACCGGCAGAGAGCTCGGGGGAGCCAGAGTCTGCCAGGCAGCTGCTGGGCTGGCGGCCTGTGTGGGAAGGGGCAGAGCCGACCTAGGGGCAAGTTGGGCCTCTTGCTCTCCCTGCTGCCCTGAGGCTGCTGGGCCAAAGATGTCTTGGGCATCCAGCCCCTTGCTGGTCCCTTCCCTCTGACGAGGCCCTCTGAGCTCCAGCACCTTGCAATGTGGAGACAGCCCCTGCCAGCAATCTCCTCTCCAAGGAGGCCTAAACCGAGGCCTAGGCCCAGGGAAAGGAACCAGCTGGGATGAGCCAGGGGAGGCACCCGGGCATGTCTGGACTCAGTCCCCGCAGCCGGACCCTTGGTGGGGCAGTACCCCCGGAGGCCAGGAAATTCTGGGCAAGGCTGGCCAGGGGCAGGGGCCCTGCTGGGTCCTGCCCCTGGCCTGTGGGGCCTCTGAGCACAACCGGCCCTCTCCCGCTGGAAGACCTCCCCGGCTGCCACCAAAGGTCGGATTGCAAACACTCCCGCCCGCTGTTCCCGCCAGGCATGCACAATGCTCCCAAGCCCGGGAGAAAAGCGCTTCGGGGTGGTGCTCTCTTCGGGCCCTTGCCCCTGAGCCTGGGGGACAGGCAGGGGGTCCACACTCCCAGGCCAAGGCAGAACCACATGCACACGTCTGTTCCTGCCCCCTGCACCGGCAGAGAGCTCGGGGGAGCCAGAGTCTGTCAGGCAGCTGCTGGGCTGGCCGCCTGTGTGGGAAGGGGCAGAGCCGACCTAGGGGCAAGTTGGGCCTCTTCCTCTCCCTGCTGCCCTGAGGCTGCTGGGCCAAAGAGGTCTTGGGAATCCAGCCCCTTGCTGGTCCCTTCCCTCTGACGAGGCCCACTGAGCTCCAGCAACTTGCAGTGTGGAGACAGCACCTGCCAGCAACCTCCTCTCCAAGGAGGCCTAGGCCCAGGGAAAGGCACCAGCTGGGATGAGCCAGGGGAGGCACCCGGGCATGTCTGGACTCAGTCCCCGCAGCCGGACCCTTGGTGGGGCAGTACCACCGGAGGCCAGGAAATTCTGGGCAAGGCTGGCCAGGGGCAGGGGCCCTGCTGGGTCCTGCCCCTGGCCTGTGGGGCCTCTGAGCACAATCGGCCCTCTCCCGCTGGAAGACCTCCCCGGCTGCCACCAAAGGCCGGATTGCAAACACTCCCGCCCGCTGTTCCCGCCAGGCATGCACAATGCTCCCAAGCCCGGGAGAAAAGCGCTTCGGGGTGGTTCTCTCTTCGGGCCCTTGCCCCTGAGCCTGGGGTACAGGCAGGGGGTCCACACTCCCAGGCCAAGGCAGAACCACATGCACACGTCTGTTCCTGCCCCCTGCACCGGCAGAGAGCTCGGGGGAGCCAGAGTCTGTCAGGCAGCTGCTGGGCTGGCCGCCTGTGTGGGAAGGGGCAGAGCCGACCTAGGGGCAAGTTGGGCCTCTTCCTCTCCCTGCTGCCCTGAGGCTGCTGGGCCAAAGAGGTCTTGGGAATCCAGCCCCTTGCTGGTCCCTTCCCTCTGACGAGGCCCTCTGAGCTCCAGCAACTTGCAGTGTGGAGACAGCACCTGCCAGCAACCTCCTCTCCAAGGAGGCCTCAACCGAGGCCTAGGCCCAGGGGAAAGGCACCAGCGGGGATGAGACTGGGGAGGCGCCCGGGCATGTCTGGACCCAGTCCCCGCAGCCTGCCCCTTGGTGGGGCAGTACCCCCCGAGGCCAGGAAGGTTTGGGAAAGGCTGGCCAGGGGCAGGGGCCCTGCTGGGTCCTGCCCCTGGCCTGTAGGGCCTCTGAGCACAACCGGCCCTCTCCCGCTGGAAGACCTCCCTGGCTGCCTCCAAAGGCCGGTTTGCCAACACTCCCGCCCGCTGTTCCCGCCAGGCACGCACAATGCTCCCAAGCCCGGGAGACAAGCGCTTCTGGGTGGTGCTCTCACCGGGCCCATGCCCCTGAGCCTGGGGGCAATGCAGGGGGAACACACTCAAAGGCCAAGGCAGAACCACATGCACACGTCTGTTCCTGCCCCCTGCACCAGCAGAGAGCTCGGGGGAGCCAGAATCTGTCAGGCAGCTGCTGGGCTGGCGGCCTGTGTGGGAAGGGGCAGAGCCGACCTAGGGGCAAGTTGGGCCTCTTGCTCTCCCTGCTGCCCTGAGGCTGCTGGGCCAAAGATGTCTTGGGCATCCAGCCCCTTGCTGGTCCCTTCCCTCTGACGAGGCCCTCTGAGCTCCAGCACCTTGCAGTGTGGAGACAGCCCCTGCCAGCAATCTCCTCTCCAAGGAGGCCTCAACAGAGGCCTAGGCCCAGGGGAAAGGCACCAGCGGGGATAAGCCAGGGGATGCGCCCGGGCATGTCTGGACCCTGTCCCCGCAGACTGCCCCTTGGTGGGGCAGTACCCCCGGAGGCCAGGAAGGTCTGGGCAAGGCTGGCCAGGGGCAGGGGCCCTGCTGGGTCCTGCCCCTGGCCTGTGGGGCCTCTGAGCACAACCGGCCCTCTCCCACTGGAAGACCTCCCAGGCTGCCTCCAAAGGCCGGTTTGCAAGCACTCCCGCCCACTGTTCCCGCCAGGCGCGCACAATGATCCCAAGCCCGGGAGAAAAGCGTTTCGGGGTGGTGCTCTCTCCGGGCCCTTGCCCCTGAGCCTGGGGGCCAGGCAAGGGTCCACACTCCCAGGCCAAGGCAGAACCACATGCACACGTCTGTTCCTGCCCCCTGTACTGGCAGAGAGCTCGGGGGAACCAGAGTCTGCCAGGCAGCTGCTGGGCTGGCGGCCTGTGTGGGAAGGGGCAGAGCCGACCTAGGGGCAAGTTGGGCCTCTTGCTCTCCCTGCTGCCCTGAGGCTGCTGGGCCAAAGAGGTCTTGGGCATCCAGCCCCTTGCTGGTCCCTTCCCTCTAAAGAGGCCCTCTGAGCTCCCGCTCCTTTCAGTGTGGAGACAGCCCCTGCCAGCAACCTCCTCTCCAAGGAGGCCTCAACCGAGGCCTAGGCCCAGGGGAAAGGCACCAGCGGGGGTGAGACTGGGGAGGCGCCCGGGCATGTCTGGACCCAGTCCCCGCAGCCTGCCCCTTCGTGGGGCAGTACCCACGGAGGCCAGGAAGATCTGGGCAAGGCTGGTCAGGGGTAGGGGCCCTTCTGGGTCCTGCCCCTGGCCTGTGGGGCCTCTGAGCACAACCGGCCCTCTCCCACTGGAAGACCTCCCCGGCTGCCTCCAAAGGCCGGTTTGCAAGCACTCCCGCCCGCTGTTCCCGCCAGGCACGCACAATGCTCCCAAGCCCGGGAGACAAGCGCTTCGGGGTGGTGCTCTCTCCGGGCCCTTTCCCCTGAGCTTGGGGGCCAGGCAGGGGTTCCACACTCCCAGGCCAATTCAGAACCACATGCACACGTCTATTCCTGCCCCGTGCACCGGCAGAGAGCTCGGGGGAGCCAGAGTCTGCCAGGCAGCTGCTGGGCTGGCGGCCTGTGTGGGAAGGGGCAGAGCCGACCTAGGGGCAAGTTGGGCCTCTTGCTCTCCCTGCTGCCCTGAGGCTGCTGGGCCAAAGAGGTCTTGGCCATCCAGCCCCTTGCTGGTCCCTTCCCTCTGACGAGGCCCTCTGAGCTCCAGCACCTTGCAATGTGGAGACAGCCCCGGCCAGCAATCTCCATTCCAAGGAGGCCTAAACCGAGGCCTAGGCCCAGGGAAAGGCACCAGCTGGGATGAGCCAGGGGAGGCACCCGGGCATGTCTGGACTCAGTCCCCGCAGCCGGACCCTTGGTGGGGCAGTACCCCCGGAGGCCAGGAAATTCTGGGCAAGGCTGGCCAGGGGCAGGGGCCCTGCTGGGTCCTGCCCCTGGCCTGTGGGGCCTCTGAGCACAACCGGCCCTCTCCCGCTGTAAGACCTCCCCGGCTGCCACCAAAGGTCGGATTGCAAACACTCCCGCCCGCTGTTCCCGCCAGGCATGCACAATGCTCCCAAGCCCGGGAGAAAAGCGCTTCGGGGTGGTGCTCTCTTCGGGCCCTTGCCCCTGAGCCTGGGGGACAGGCAGGGGGTCCACACTCCCAGGCCAAGGCAGAACCACATGCACACGTCTGTTCCTGCCCCCTGCACCGGCAGAGAGCTCGGGGGAGCCAGAGTCTGTCAGGCAGCTGCTGGGCTGGCCGCCTGTGTGGGAAGGGGCAGAGCCGACCTAGGGGCAAGTTGGGCCTCTTCCTCTCCCTGCTGCCCTGAGGCTGCTGGGCCAAAGAGGTCTTGGGAATCCAGCCCCTTGCTGGTCCCTTCCCTCTGACGAGGCCCTCTGAGCTCCAGCAACTTGCAGTGTGGAGACAGCACCTGCCAGCAACCTCCTCTCCAAGGAGGCCTCAACCGAGGCCTAGGCCCAGGGGAAAGGCACCAGCGGGGATGAGACTGGGGAGGCGCCCGGGCATGTCTGGACCCAGTCCCCGCAGCCTGCCCCTTGGTGGGGCAGTACCCCCCGAGGCCAGGAAGGTTTGGGAAAGGCTGGCCAGGGGCAGGGGCCCTGCTGGGTCCTGCCCCTGGCCTGTAGGGCCTCTGAGCACAACCGGCCCTCTCCCGCTGGAAGACCTCCCTGGCTGCCTCCAAACGCCGGTTTGCCAACACTCCCGCCCGCTGTTCCCGCCAGGCACGCACAATGCTCCGAAGCCCGGGAGACAAGCGCTTCGTGGTGGTGCTCTCACCGGGCCCATGCCCCTGAGCCTGGGGGCAATGCAGGGGGAACACACTCAAAGGCCAAGGCAGAACCACATGCACACGTCTGTTCCTGCCCCCTGCACCAGCAGAGAGCTCGGGGGAGCCAGAGTCTGTCAGGCAGCTGCTGGGCTGGCGGCCTGTGTGGGAAGGGGCAGAGCCGACCTAGGGGCAAGTTGGGCCTCTTGCTCTCCCTGCTGCCCTGAGGCTGCTGGGCCAAAGAGGTCTTGGGCATCCAGCCCCGTGCTGGTCCCTTCCCTCTGACGAGGCCCTCTGAGCTCCAGCACCTTGCAGTGTGGAGACAGCCCCTGCCAGCAATCTCCTCTCCAAGGAGGCCTCAACAGAGGCCTAGGCCCAGGGGAAAGGCACCAGCGGGGATGAGCCAGGGGATGCGTCCGGGCATGTCTGGACCCTGTCCCCGCAGACTGCCCCTTGGTGGGGCAGTAACCCCGGAGGCCAGGAAAGTCTGGGCAAGGCTGGCCAGGGGCAGGGGCCCTGCTGGGTCCTGCCCCTGGCCTGTGGGGCCCCTGAGCACAACCGGCCCTCTCCCACTGGAAGACCTCCCAGGCTGCCTCCAAAGGCCGGTTTGCAAGCACTCTCGCCCACTGTTCCCGCCAGGCGCGCACAATGCTCCCAAGCCCGGGAGAAAAGCGTTTCGGGGTGGTGCTCTCTCCGGGCCGTTGCCCCTGAGCCTGGGGGCCAGGCAGGGGTCCACACTCCCAGGCCAAGGCAGAACCACATGCACACGTCTGTTCCTGCCCCCTGTACTGGCAGAGAGCTCGGGGGAACCAGAGTCTGCCAGGCAGCTGCTGGGCTGGCCGCCTGTGTGGGGAGGGGCAGAGCCGACCTAGGGGCAAGTTGGGCCTCTTGCTCTCCCTGCTGCCCTGAGGCTGCTGGGCCAAAGAGGTCTTGGGCATGCAGCCCCTTGCTGGTCCCTTCCCTCTGACGAGGCCCTCTGAGCTCCCGCTCCTTTCAGTGTGGAGAAAGACCCTGCCAGCAACCTCCTCTCCAAGGAGGCCTCAACCGAGGCCTAGGCCCAGGGGAAAGGCACCAGCGGGGATGAGACTGGGGAGGCGCCCGGGCATGTCTGGACCCAGTCCCCGCAGCCTGCCCCTTCGTGGGGCAGTACCCCCGGAGGCCAGGAAGGTCTGGGCAAGGTGGGTCAGGGGTAGGGGCCCTTCTGGGTCCTGCCCCTGGCCTGTGGGGGCTCTGAGCACAACCGGCCCTCTCCCACTGGAAGACCTCCCCGGCTGCCTCCAAAGGCCGGTTTGCCAACACTCCCGCCCGCTGTTCCCGCCAGGCACGCACAATGCTCCCAAGCCCGGGAGACAAGCGCTTCGGGGTGGTGCTCTCTCCGTGCCCTTTCCCCTGAGCCTGGGGGCCAGGCAGGGGTTCCACACTCCCAGGCCTAGTCAGAACCACATGCACACGTCTGTTCCTGCCCCCTGCACCGGCAGAGAGCTCGGGGGAGCCAGAGGCTGCCAGGCAGCTGCTGGGCTGGCGGCCTGTGTGGGAAGGGGCAGAGCCGACCTACGAGCAAGTTGGGCCTCTTGCTCTCCCTGTTGCCCTGAGGCTGCTGGGCCAAAGAGGTCTTGGGCATCCAGCCCCTTGCTGGTCCCTTCCCTCTGACGAGGTACTCTGAGCTCCAGCACCTTGCAGTGTGGAGACAGCCCCTGCCAGCAACCTCCTCTCCACGGAGGCCTCAACCGAGGCCTAGGCCCAGGGGAAAGGCACCAGCGGGGATGAGCCTGGGGAGGCGCCCGGGCATGTCTGGACCCAGTCCCCGCAGCCTGCCCCTTGGTGGGGCAGTACCCCCCGAGGCCAGGAAGGTTTGGGAAAGGCTGGCCAGGGGCAGGGGCCCTGCTGGGTCCTGCCCCTGGCCTGTAGGGCCTCTGAGCACAACCGGCCCTCTCCCGCTGGAAGACCTCCCTGGCTGCCTCCAAAGGCCGGTTTGCCAACACTCCCGCCCGCTGTTCCCGACAGGCACGCACAATGCTCCCAAGCCCGGGAGACAAGCGCTTCGTGGTGGTGCTCTCACCGGGCCCATGCCCCTGAGCCTGGGGGCAATGCAGGGGGAACACACTCAAAGGCCAAGGCAGAACCACATGCACACGTCTGTTCCTGCCCCATGCACCGGCAGAGAGCTCGGGGGAGCCAGAGTCTGCCAGGCAGCTGCTGGGCTGGCGGCCTGTGTGGGAAGGGGCAGAGCCGACCTAGGGGCAAGTTGGGCCTCTTGCTCTCCCTGCTGCCCTGAGGCTGCTGGGCCAAAGATGTCTTGGGCATCCAGCCCCTTGCTGGTCCCTTCCCTCTGACGAGGCCCTCTGAGCTCCAGCACCTTGCAATGTGGAGACAGCCCCTGCCAGCAATCTCCTCTCCAAGGAGGCCTAAACCGAGGCCTAGGCCCAGGGAAAGGCACCAGCTGGGATGAGCCAGGGGAGGCACCCGGGCATGTCTGGACTCAGTCCCCGCAGCCGGACCCTTGGTGGGGCAGTACCCCCTAGGCCAGGAAATTCTGGGCAAGGCTGGCGAGGGGCAGGGGCACTGCTGGGTCCTGCCCCTGGCCTGTGGGGCCTCTGAGCACAACCGGCCCTCTCCCGCTGTAAGACCTCCCCGGCTGCCACCAAAGGTCGGATTGCAAACACTCCCGCCCGCTGTTCCCGCCAGGCATGCACAATGCTCCCAAGCCCGGGAGAAAAGCGCTTCGGGGTGGTGCTCTCTTCGGGCCCTTGCCCCTGAGCCTGGGGGACAGGCAGGGGGTCCACACTCCCAGGCCAAGGCAGAACCACATGCACACGTCTGTTCCTGCCCCCTGCACCGGCAGAGAGCTCGGGGGAGCCAGAGTCTGTCAGGCAGCTGCTGGGCTGGCCGCCTGTGTGGGAAGGGGCAGAGCCGACCTAGGGGCAAGTTGGGCCTCTTCCTCTCCCTGCTGCCCTGAGGCTGCTGGGCCAAAGAGGTCTTGGGAATCCAGCCCCTTGCTGGTCCCTTCCCTCTGACGAGGCCCTCTGAGCTCCAGCAACTTGCAGTGTGGAGACAGCACCTGCCAGCAACCTCCTCTCCAAGGAGGCCTCAACCGAGGCCTAGGCCCAGGGGAAAGGCACCAGCGGGGATGAGACTGGGGAGGCGCCCGGGCATGTCTGGACCCAGTCCCCGCAGCCTGCCCCTTGGTGGGGCAGTACCCCCCGAGGCCAGGAAGGTTTGGGAAAGGCTGGCCAGGGGCAGGGGCCCTGCTGGGTCCTGCCCCTGGCCTGTAGGGCCTCTGAGCACAACCGGCCCTCTCCCGCTGGAAGACCTCCCTGGCTGCCTCCAAAGGCCGGTTTGCCAACACTCCCGCCCGCTGTTCCCGCCAGGCACGCACAATGCTCCGAAGCCCGGGAGACAAGCGCTTCGTGGTGGTGCTCTCACCGGGCCCATGCCCCTGAGCCTGGGGGCAATGCAGGGGGAACACACTCAAAGGCCAAGGCAGAACCACATGCACACGTCTGTTCCTGCCCCCTGCACCAGCAGAGAGCTCGGGGGAGCCAGAGTCTGTCAGGCAGCTGCTGGGCTGGCGGCCTGTGTGGGAAGGGGCAGAGCCGACCTAGGGGCAAGTTGGGCCTCTTGCTCTCCCTGCTGCCCTGAGGCTGCTGGGCCAAAGAGGTCTTGGGCATCCAGCCCCGTGCTGGTCCCTTCCCTCTGACGAGGCCCTCTGAGCTCCAGCACCTTGCAGTGTGGAGACAGCCCCTGCCAGCAATCTCCTCTCCAAGGAGGCCTCAACAGAGGCCTAGGCCCAGGGGAAAGGCACCAGCGGGGATGAGCCAGGGGATGCGTCCGGGCATGTCTGGACCCTGTCCCCGCAGACTGCCCCTTGGTGGGGCAGTAACCCCGGAGGCCAGGAAAGTCTGGGCAAGGCTGGCCAGGGGCAGGGGCCCTGCTGGGTCCTGCCCCTGGCCTGTGGGGCCTCTGAGCACAACCGGCCCTCTCCCACTGGAAGACCTCCCAGGCTGCCTCCAAAGGCCGGTTTGCAAGCACTCTCGCCCACTGTTCCCGCCAGGCGCGCACAATGCTCCCAAGCCCGGGAGAAAAGCGTTTCGGGGTGGTGCTCTCTCCGGGCCGTTGCCCCTGAGCCTGGGAGCCAGGCAGGGGTCCACACTCCCAGGCCAAGGCAGAACCACATGCACACGTCTGTTCCTGCCCCCTGTACTGGCAGAGAGCTCGGGGGAACCAGAGTCTGCCAGGCAGCTGCTGGGCTGGCCGCCTGTGTGGGGAGAGGCAGAGCCGACCTAGGGGCAAGTTGGGCCTCTTGCTCTCCCTGCTGCCCTGAGGCTGCTGGGCCAAAGAGGTCTTGGGCATGCAGCCCCTTGCTGGTCCCTTCCCTCTGACGAGGCCCTCTGAGCTCCCGCTCCTTTCAGTGTGGAGAAAGACCCTGCCAGCAACCTCCTCTCCAAGGAGGCCTCAACCGAGGCCTAGGCCCAGGGGAAAGGCACCAGCGGGGATGAGACTGGGGAGGCGCCCGGGCATGTCTGGACCCAGTCCCCGCAGCCTGCCCCTTCGTGGGGCAGTACCCCCGGAGGCCAGGAAGGTCTGGGCAAGGCGGGTCAGGGGTAGGGGCCCTTCGGGGTCCTGCCCCTGGCCTGTGGGGCCTCTGAGCACAACCGGCCCTCTCAAACTGGAAGACCTCCCCGGCTGCCTCCAAAGGCCGGTTTGCCAACACTCCCGCCCGCTGTTCCCGCCAGGCACGCACAATGCTCCCAAGCCCGGAGACAAGCGCTTCGGGGTGGTGCTCTCTCCGTGCCCTTTCCCCTGAGCCTGGGGGCCAGGCAGGGGTTCCACACTCCCAGGCCTAGTCAGAACCACATGCACACGTCTGTTCCTGCCCCCTGCACCGGCAGAGAGCTCGGGGGAGCCAGAGTCTGCCAGGCAGCTGCTGGGCTTGCGGCCTGTGTGGGAAGGGGCAGAGCCGACCTACGGGCAAGTTGGGCCTCTTGCTCTCCCTGCTGCCCTGAGGCTGCTGGGCCAAAGAGGTCTTGGGCATCCAGCCCCTTGCTGGTCCCTTCCCTCTGACGAGGTCCTCTGAGCTCCAGCAACTTGCAGTGTGGAGACAGCCCCTGCCAGCAACCTCCTCTCCACGGAGGCCTCAACCGAGGCCTAGGCCCAGGGGAAAGGCACCAGCGGGGATGAGCCTGGGGAGGCGCCCGGGCATGTCTGGACCCAGTCCCCGCAGCCTGCCCCTTGGTGGGGCAGTACCCCCCGAGGCCAGGAAGGTTTGGGAAAGGCTGGCCAGGGGCAGGGGCCCTGCTGGGTCCTGCCCCTGGCCTGTAGGGCCTCTGAGCACAACCGGCCCTCTCCCGCTGGAAGACCTCCCTGGCTGCCTCCAAAGGCCGGTTTGCCAACACTCCCGCCCGCTGTTCCCGCCAGGCACGCACAATGCTCCCAAGCCCGGGAGACAAGCGCTTCGTGGTGGTGCTCTCACCGGGCCCATGCCCCTGAGCCTGGGGGCAATGCAGGGGGAACACACTCAAAGGCCAAGGCAGAACCACATGCACACGTCTGTTCCTGCTCCCTGCACCAGCAGAGAGCTCGGGGGAGCCAGAGTCTGTCAGGCAGCTGCTGGGCTGGCGGCCTGTGTGGGAAGGGGCAGAGCCGACCTAGGGGCAAGTTGGGCCTCTTGCTCTCCCTGCTGCCCTGAGGCTGCTGGGCCAAAGAGGTCTTGGGCATCCAGCCCCTTGCTGGTCCCTTCCCTCTGACGAGGCCCTCTGAGCTCCAGCACCTTGCAGTGTGGAGACAGCCCCTGCCAGCAACCTCCTCTCCAAGGAGGCCTCAACCGAGGCCTAGGCCCAGGGGAAAGGCACCAGCGGGGATGAGCCAGGGGATGCGCCCGGGCATGTCTGGACCCTGTCCCCGCAGACTGCCCCTTGGTGGGGCAGTACCCCCGGAGGCCAGGAAGGTCTGGGCAAGGCTGGCCAGGGGCAGGGGCCCTGCTGGGTCCTGCCCCTGGCCTGTGGGGCCTCTGAGCACAACCGGCCCTCTCCCACTGGAAGACCTCCCAGGCTGCCTCCAAAGGCCGGTTTGCAAGCACTCCCGCCCACTGTTCCCGCCAGGCGCGCACAATGCTCCCAAACCCGGGAGAAAAGCGTTTCGGGGTGGTGCTCTCTCCGGGCCCTTGCCCCTGAGCCTGGGGGCCAGGCAGGGGTCCACACTCCCAGGCCAAGGCAGAACCACATGCACACGTCTGTTCCTGCCCCCTGTACTGGTAGAGAGCTCGGGGGAACCAGAGTCTGCTAGGCAGCTGCTGGGCTGGCGGCCTGTGTGGGAAGGGGCAGAGCCGACCTAGGGGCAAGTTGGGCCTCTTGCTCTCCCTGCTGCCCTGAGGCTGCTGGGCCAAAGAGGTCTTGGGCATCCAGCCCCTTGCTGGTCCCTTCCCTCTGACGAGGCCCTCTGAGCTCCCGCTCCTTTCAGTGTGGAGAAAGCCCCTGCCAGCAACCTCCTCTCCAAGGAGGCCTCAACCGAGCCCTAGGCCCAGGGGAAAGGCACCAGCGGGGATGAGACTGGGGAGGCGCCCGGGCATGTCTGGACCCAGTCCCCGCAGCCTGCCCCTTGGTGGGGCAGTACCCCCGGAGGCCAGGAAGGTCTGGGCAAGGCTGGTCAGGGGTAGGGGCCCTTCTGGGTCCTGCCCCTGGCCTGTGGGGCCTCTGAGCACAACCGGCCCTCTCCCACTGTAAGACCTCCCCGGCTGCCTCCAAAGGCCGGTTTGCAAGCACTCCCGCCCGCTGTTCCCGCCAGGCACGCACAATGCTCCGAAGCCCGGGAGACAAGCGCATCGGGGTGGTGCTCTCTCCGTGCCCTTTCCCCTGAGCCTGGGGGCCAGGCAGGGGTTCCACACTCCCAGGCCAAGTCAGAACCACATGCACACGTCTGTTCCTGCCCCCTGCACCGGCAGAGAGCTCGGGGGAGCCAGAGTCTGTCAGGCAGCTGCTGGGCTGGCGGCCTGTGTGGGAAGGGGCAGAGCCGACCTAGGGGCAAGTTGGGCCTCTTGCTCTCCCTGCTGCCCTGAGGCTGCTGGGCCAAAGAGGTCTTGGGCATCCAGCCCCTTGCTGGTCCCTTCCCTCTGACGAGGCCCTCTGAGCTCGAGCACCTCGCAGTGTGGAGACAGACCCTTAGAGCAACCTCCTCTCCAAGGAGGCCTCAACCGAGGCCTAGGCCCAGGGGAAAGGCACCAGCGGGGATGAGCCTGGGGAGGCGCCCGGGCATGTGTGGACCCAGTCCCCGCAGCCTGCCCCTTGGTGGGGCAGTACCCCCGGAGGCCAGGAAGGTCTGGGCAAGGCTGGTCAGGGCCAGGGGCCCTGCTGGGTCCTGCCCCTTGCCTGTGGGGCCTCTGAGCACAACCGGCCCTCTCCCGCTGGAAGACCTCCGCGGCTGCCTCCAAAGGCCGGTTTGCAAGCACTCCCGCCCGCTGATCCCGCCAGGCACACACAATGCTCCCAAGCCCGGGAGAAAAGCGCTTCGGGGTGGTGCTCTCTCCGTGCCCTTTCCCCTGAGCCTGGGGGCCAGGCAAGTGTTCCACACTCCCAGGCCAAGTCAGAACCACATGCACACGTCTGCTCCTGCCCCCTGCACCCGCAGAGAGCTCGGGGGAGCCAGAGTCTGCCAGGCAGCTGCTGGGCTGGCGGCCTGTGTGGGAAGGGCCAGAGCCGACCTACGGGCAAGTTGGGCCTCTTGCTCTCCCTGCTGCCCTGAGGCTGCTGGGCCAATGATGTCTTGTGCATTCAGCCCCTTGCTGGTCCCTTCCCTCTGACGAGGCCCTCTGAGCTCCAGCACCTTGCAGTGTGGAGACAGCCCCTGCCAGCAATCTCCTCTCCAAGGAGGCCTCAACCGAGGCCTAGGCCCAGGGGAAAAGCACCAGCGGGGATGAGCCAGGGGAGGCACCCGGGCATGTCTGGACCCTGTCCCCGCAGACTGCCCCTTGGTGGGGCAGTAACCCCGGAGGCCAGGAAGGTCTGGGCAAGGCTGGCCAGGGGCAGGGGCCATGATGGGTCCTGCCCCTGGCCAGTAGGGCCTCTGAGCACAACCGGCCCTCTCCCACTCGAAGACCTCCCAGGCTACCTCCAAAGGCCGGTTTGCAAGCACTCCCGCCCTCTGTTCCCGCCAGGCGCGCACAATGCTCCCAAGCCCGGGAGAAAAGCGTTTTGGGGTGGTGCTCTCTCCGGGCCCTTGCCCCTGAGCCTGGGGGCCAGGCAGGGTGTCCACACTCCCAGGCCAAGGCAGAACCACATGCACACGTCTGTTCCTGCCCCCTGTACTGGCAGAGAGCTCGGGGGAACCAGAGTCTGCCAGGCAGATGCTGGGCTGGCCGCCTGTGTGGGAAGGGGCAGAGCTGACCTAGGGGCAAGTTGGGCCTCTTGCTCTCCCTGCTGCCCTGAGGCTGCTGGGCCAAAGAGGTCTTGGGCATCCAGCCCCTTGCTGGTCCCTTCCCTCTGACGAGGCCCTCTGAGCTCCCGCTCCTTGCAGTGTGGAGAAAGCCCCTGAAAGCAGCCTCCTCTCCAAGGAGGCCTAAACCCAGGCCTAGGCCCAGGGGAAAGGCACCAGCGGGGATGAGCCAGGGGAAGCGCCCGGGCATGTCTGGACCCTGTCCCCGCAGACTGCCCCTTGGTGGGGCAGTACCCCCGGAGGCCAGGAAGGTCTGGGCAAGGCTGGCCAGGGGCAGGGGCCCTGCTGGGTCCTGCCCCTGGCCTGTGGGGCCCCTGAGCACAACCGGCCCTCTCCCACTGGAAGACCTCCCAGGCTGCCTCCAAAGGCCGGTTTGCCAACACTCCCGCCCGCTGTTCCCGCCAGGCACGCACAATGCTCCCAAGCCCGGAGACAAGCGCTTCGGGGTGGTGCTCTCACCGGGCCCATGCCCCTGAGCCTGGGGGCAATGCAGGGGGAACACACTCAAAGGCCAAGGCAGAACCACATGCACACGTCTGTTCCTGCCCCCTGCACCAGCAGAGAGCTCGGGGGAGCCAGAGTCTGTCAGGCAGCTGCTGGGCTGGCGGCCTGTGTGGGAAGGGGCAGAGCCGACCTAGGGGCAAGTTGGGCCTCTTGCTCTCCCTGCTGCCCTGAGGCTGCTGGGCCAAAGAGGTCTTGGGCATCCAGCCCCGTGCTGGTCCCTTCCCTCTGACGAGGCCCTCTGAGCTCCAGCACCTTGCAGTGTGGAGACAGCCCCTGCCAGCAATCTCCTCTCCAAGGAGGCCTCAACAGAGGCCTAGGCCCAGGGGAAAGGCACCAGCGGGGATGAGCCAGGGGATGCGTCCGGGCATGTCTGGACCCTGTCCCCGCAGACTGCCCCTTGGTGGGGCAGTAACCCCGGAGGCCAGGAAAGTCTGGGCAAGGCTGGCCAGGGGCAGGGGCCCTGCTGGGTCCTGCCCCTGGCCTGTGGGGCCCCTGAGCACAACCGGCCCTCTCCCACTGGAAGACCTCCCAGGCTGCCTCCAAAGGCCGGTTTGCAAGCACTCTCGCCCACTGTTCCCGCCAGGCGCGCACAATGCTCCCAAGCCCGGGAGAAAAGCGTTTCGGGGTGGTGCTCTCTCCGGGCCGTTGCCCCTGAGCCTGGGGGCCAGGCAGGGGTCCACACTCCCAGGCCAAGGCAGAACCACATGCACACGTCTGTTCCTGACCCCTGTACTGGCAGAGAGCTCGGGGGAACCAGAGTCTGCCAGGCAGCTGCTGGGCTGGCCGCATGTGTGGGGAGGGGCAGAGCCGACCTAGGGGCAAGTTGGGCCTCTTGCTCTCCCTGCTGCCCTGAGGCTGCTGGGCCAAAGAGGTCTTGGGCATGCAGCCCCTTGCTGGTCCCTTCCCTCTGACGAGGCCCTCTGAGCTCCCGCTCCTTTCAGTGTGGAGAAAGACCCTGACAGCAACCTCCTCTCCAAGGAGGCCTCAACCGAGGCCTAGGCCCAGGGGAAAGGCACCAGCGGGGATGAGACTGGGGAGGCGCCCGGGCATGTCTGGACCCAGTCCCCGCAGCCTGCCCCTTCGTGGGGCAGTACCCCCGGAGGCCAGGAAGGTCTGGGCAAGGCGGGTCAGGGGTAGGGGCCCTTCTGGGTCCTGCCCCTGGCCTGTGGGGCCTCTGAGCACAACCGGCCCTCTCCCACTGGAAGACCTCCCCGGCTGCCTCCAAAGGCCGGTTTGCCAACACTCCCGCCCGCTGTTCCCGCCAGGCACGCACAATGCTCCCAAGCCCGGGAGACAAGCGCTTCGGGGTGGTGCTCTCTCCGTGCCCTTTCCCCTGAGCCTGGGGGCCAGGCAGGGGTTCCACACTCCCAGGCCTAGTCAGAACCACATGCACACGTCTGTTCCTGCCCCCTGCACCGGCAGAGAGCTCGGGGGAGCCAGAGTCTGCCAGGCAGCTGCTGGGCTGGCGGCCTGTGTGGGAAGGGGCAGAGCCGACCTACGGGCAAGTTGGGCCTCTTGCTCTCCCTGTTGCCCTGAGGCTGCTGGGCCAAAGAGGTCTTGGGCATCCAGCCCCTTGCTGGTCTCTTCCCTCTGACGAGGTCCTCTGAGCTCCAGCACCTTGCAGTGTGGAGACAGCCCCTGCCAGCAACCTCCTCTCCACGGAGGCCTCAACCGAGGCCTAGGCCCAGGGGAAAGGCACCAGCGGGGATGAGCCTGGGGAGGCGCCCGGGCATGTCTGGACCCAGTCCCCGCAGCCTGCCCCTTGGTGGGGCAGTACCCCCCGAGGCCAGGAAGGTTTGGGAAAGGCTGGCCAGGGGCAGGGGCCCTGCTGGGTCCTGCCCCTGGCCTGTAGGGCCTCTGAGCACAACCGGCCCTCTCCCGCTGGAAGACCTCCCTGGCTGCCTCCAAAGGCCGGTTTGCCAACACTCCCGCCCGCTGTTCCCGACAGGCACGCACAATGCTCCCAAGCCCGGGAGACAAGCGCTTCGTGGTGGTGCTCTCACCGGGCCCATGCCCCTGAGCCTGGGGGCAATGCAGGGGGAACACACACAAAGGCCAAGGCAGAACCACATGCACACGTCTGTTCCTGCTCCCTGCACCCGCAGAGAGCTCGGGGGAGCCAGAGTCTGTCAGGCAGCTGCTGGGCTGGCGGCCTGTGTGGGAAGGGGCAGAGCCGACCTAGGGGCAAGTTGGGCCTCTTGCTCTCCCTGCTGCCCTGAGGCTGCTGGGCCAAAGAGGTCTTGGGCATCCAGCCCCTTGCTGGTCCCTTCCCTCTGACGAGGCCCTCTGAGCTCCAGCACCTTGCAGTGTGGAGACAGCCCCTGCCAGCAATCTCCTCTCCAAGGAGGCCTCAACCGAGGCCTAGGCCCAGGGGAAAGGCACCAGCGGGGATGAGCCAGGGGATGCGCCCGGGCATGTCTGGACCCTGTCCCCGCAGACTGCCCCTTGGTGGGGCAGTACCCCCGGAGGCCAGGAAGGTCTGGGCAAGGCTGGCCAGGGGCAGGGGCCCTGCTGGGTCCTGCCCCTGGCCTGTGGGGCCTCTGAGCACAACCGGCCCTCTCCCACTGGAAGACCTCCCAGGCTGCCTCCAAAGGCCGGTTTGCAAGCACTCCCGCCCACTGTTCCCGCCAGGCACGCACAATGCTCCCAAGCCCGGGAGACAAGCGCTTCGGGGTGGTGCTCTCTCCGTGCCCTTTCCCCTGAGCCTGGGGGCCAGGCAGGGGTTCCACACTCCCAGGCCAAGGCAGAACCACATGCACACGTCTGTTCCTGCCCCATGCACCGGCAGAGAGCTCGGGGGAGCCAGAGTCTGCCAGGCAGCTGCTGGGCTGGCGGCCTGTGTGGGAAGGGGCAGAGCCGACCTAGGGGCAAGTTGGGCCTCTTGCTCTCCCTGCTGCCCTGAGGCTGCTGGGCCAAAGATGTCTTGGGCATCCAGCCCCTTGCTGGTCCCTTCCCTCTGACGAGGCCCTCTGAGCTCCAGCACCTTGCAATGTGGAGACAGCCCCTGCCAGCAATCTCCTCTCCAAGGAGGCCTAAACCGAGGCCTAGGCCCAGGGAAAGGAACCAGCTGGGATGAGCCAGGGGAGGCACCCGGGCATGTCTGGACTCAGTCCCCGCAGCCGGACCCTTGGTGGGGCAGTACCCCCGGAGGCCAGGAAATTCTGGGCAAGGCTGGCCAGGGGCAGGGGCCCTGCTGGGTCCTGCCCCTGGCCTGTGGGGCCTCTGAGCACAACCGGCCCTCTCCCGCTGGAAGACCTCCCCGGCTGCCACCAAAGGTCGGATTGCAAACACTCCCGCCCGCTGTTCCCGCCAGGCATGCACAATGCTCCCAAGCCCGGGAGAAAAGCGCTTCGGGGTGGTGCTCTCTTCGGGCCCTTGCCCCTGAGCCTGGGGGACAGGCAGGGGGTCCACACTCCCAGGCCAAGGCAGAACCACATGCACACGTCTGTTCCTGCCCCCTGCACCGGCAGAGAGCTCGGGGGAGCCAGAGTCTGTCAGGCAGCTGCTGGGCTGGCCGCCTGTGTGGGAAGGGGCAGAGCCGACCTAGGGGCAAGTTGGGCCTCTTCCTCTCCCTGCTGCCCTGAGGCTGCTGGGCCAAAGAGGTCTTGGGAATCCAGCCCCTTGCTGGTCCCTTCCCTCTGACGAGGCCCACTGAGCTCCAGCAACTTGCAGTGTGGAGACAGCACCTGCCAGCAACCTCCTCTCCAAGGAGGCCTAGGCCCAGGGAAAGGCACCAGCTGGGATGAGCCAGGGGAGGCACCCGGGCATGTCTGGACTCAGTCCCCGCAGCCGGACCCTTGGTGGGGCAGTACCACCGGAGGCCAGGAAATTCTGGGCAAGGCTGGCCAGGGGCAGGGGCCCTGCTGGGTCCTGCCCCTGGCCTGTGGGGCCTCTGAGCACAATCGGCCCTCTCCCGCTGGAAGACCTCCCCGGCTGCCACCAAAGGCCGGATTGCAAACACTCCCGCCCGCTGTTCCCGCCAGGCATGCACAATGCTCCCAAGCCCGGGAGAAAAGCGCTTCGGGGTGGTTCTCTCTTCGGGCCCTTGCCCCTGAGCCTGGGGTACAGGCAGGGGGTCCACACTCCCAGGCCAAGGCAGAACCACATGCACACGTCTGTTCCTGCCCCCTGCACCGGCAGAGAGCTCGGGGGAGCCAGAGTCTGTCAGGCAGCTGCTGGGCTGGCCGCCTGTGTGGGAAGGGGCAGAGCCGACCTAGGGGCAAGTTGGGCCTCTTCCTCTCCCTGCTGCCCTGAGGCTGCTGGGCCAAAGAGGTCTTGGGAATCCAGCCCCTTGCTGGTCCCTTCCCTCTGACGAGGCCCTCTGAGCTCCAGCAACTTGCAGTGTGGAGACAGCACCTGCCAGCAACCTCCTCTCCAAGGAGGCCTCAACCGAGGCCTAGGCCCAGGGGAAAGGCACCAGCGGGGATGAGACTGGGGAGGCGCCCGGGCATGTCTGGACCCAGTCCCCGCAGCCTGCCCCTTGGTGGGGCAGTACCCCCCGAGGCCAGGAAGGTTTGGGAAAGGCTGGCCAGGGGCAGGGGCCCTGCTGGGTCCTGCCCCTGGCCTGTAGGGCCTCTGAGCACAACCGGCCCTCTCCCGCTGGAAGACCTCCCTGGCTGCCTCCAAAGGCCGGTTTGCCAACACTCCCGCCCGCTGTTCCCGCCAGGCACGCACAATGCTCCCAAGCCCGGGAGACAAGCGCTTCTGGGTGGTGCTCTCACCGGGCCCATGCCCCTGAGCCTGGGGGCAATGCAGGGGGAACACACTCAAAGGCCAAGGCAGAACCACATGCACACGTCTGTTCCTGCCCCCTGCACCAGCAGAGAGCTCGGGGGAGCCAGAGTCTGTCAGGCAGCTGCTGGGCTGGCGGCCTGTGTGGGAAGGGGCAGAGCCGACCTAGGGGCAAGTTGGGCCTCTTGCTCTCCCTGCTGCCCTGAGGCTGCTGGGCCAAAGATGTCTTGGGCATCCAGCCCCTTGCTGGTCCCTTCCCTCTGACGAGGCCCTCTGAGCTCCAGCACCTTGCAGTGTGGAGACAGCCCCTGCCAGCAATCTCCTCTCCAAGGAGGCCTCAACAGAGGCCTAGGCCCAGGGGAAAGGCACCAGCGGGGATAAGCCAGGGGATGCGCCCGGGCATGTCTGGACCCTGTCCCCGCAGACTGCCCCTTGGTGGGGCAGTACCCCCGGAGGCCAGGAAGGTCTGGGCAAGGCTGGCCAGGGGCAGGGGCCCTGCTGGGTCCTGCCCCTGGCCTGTGGGGCCTCTGAGCACAACCGGCCCTCTCCCACTGGAAGACCTCCCAGGCTGCCTCCAAAGGCCGGTTTGCAAGCACTCCCGCCCACTGTTCCCGCCAGGCGCGCACAATGATCCCAAGCCCGGGAGAAAAGCGTTTCGGGGTGGTGCTCTCTCCGGGCCCTTGCCCCTGAGCCTGGGGGCCAGGCAAGGGTCCACACTCCCAGGCCAAGGCAGAACCACATGCACACGTCTGTTCCTGCCCCCTGTACTGGCAGAGAGCTCGGGGGAACCAGAGTCTGCCAGGCAGCTGCTGGGCTGGCGGCCTGTGTGGGAAGGGGCAGAGCCGACCTAGGGGCAAGTTGGGCCTCTTGCTCTCCCTGCTGCCCTGAGGCTGCTGGGCCAAAGAGGTCTTGGGCATCCAGCCCCTTGCTGGTCCCTTCCCTCTAAAGAGGCCCTCTGAGCTCCCGCTCCTTTCAGTGTGGAGACAGCCCCTGCCAGCAACCTCCTCTCCAAGGAGGCCTCAACCGAGGCCTAGGCCCAGGGGAAAGGCACCAGCGGGGGTGAGACTGGGGAGGCGCCCGGGCATGTCTGGACCCAGTCCCCGCAGCCTGCCCCTTCGTGGGGCAGTACCCACGGAGGCCAGGAAGATCTGGGCAAGGCTGGTCAGGGGTAGGGGCCCTTCTGGGTCCTGCCCCTGGCCTGTGGGGCCTCTGAGCACAACCGGCCCTCTCCCACTGGAAGACCTCCCCGGCTGCCTCCAAAGGCCGGTTTGCAAGCACTCCCGCCCGCTGTTCCCGCCAGGCACGCACAATGCTCCCAAGCCCGGGAGACAAGCGCTTCGGGGTGGTGCTCTCTCCGGGCCCTTTCCCCTGAGCTTGGGGGCCAGGCAGGGGTTCCACACTCCCAGGCCAATTCAGAACCACATGCACACGTCTATTCCTGCCCCGTGCACCGGCAGAGAGCTCGGGGGAGCCAGAGTCTGCCAGGCAGCTGCTGGGCTGGCGGCCTGTGTGGGAAGGGGCAGAGCCGACCTAGGGGCAAGTTGGGCCTCTTGCTCTCCCTGCTGCCCTGAGGCTGCTGGGCCAAAGAGGTCTTGGCCATCCAGCCCCTTGCTGGTCCCTTCCCTCTGACGAGGCCCTCTGAGCTCCAGCACCTTGCAATGTGGAGACAGCCCCTGCCAGCAATCTCCATTCCAAGGAGGCCTAAACCGAGGCCTAGGCCCAGGGAAAGGCACCAGCTGGGATGAGCCAGGGGAGGCACCCGGGCATGTCTGGACTCAGTCCCCGCAGCCGGACCCTTGGTGGGGCAGTACCCCCGGAGGCCAGGAAATTCTGGGCAAGGCTGGCCAGGGGCAGGGGCCCTGCTGGGTCCTGCCCCTGGCCTGTGGGGCCTCTGAGCACAACCGGCCCTCTCCCGCTGTAAGACCTCCCCGGCTGCCACCAAAGGTCGGATTGCAAACACTCCCGCCCGCTGTTCCCGCCAGGCATGCACAATGCTCCCAAGCCCGGGAGAAAAGCGCTTCGGGGTGGTGCTCTCTTCGGGCCCTTGCCCCTGAGCCTGGGGGACAGGCAGGGGGTCCACACTCCCAGGCCAAGGCAGAACCACATGCACACGTCTGTTCCTGCCCCCTGCACCGGCAGAGAGCTCGGGGGAGCCAGAGTCTGTCAGGCAGCTGCTGGGCTGGCCGCCTGTGTGGGAAGGGGCAGAGCCGACCTAGGGGCAAGTTGGGCCTCTTCCTCTCCCTGCTGCCCTGAGGCTGCTGGGCCAAAGAGGTCTTGGGAATCCAGCCCCTTGCTGGTCCCTTCCCTCTGACGAGGCCCTCTGAGCTCCAGCAACTTGCAGTGTGGAGACAGCACCTGCCAGCAACCTCCTCTCCAAGGAGGCCTCAACCGAGGCCTAGGCCCAGGGGAAAGGCACCAGCGGGGATGAGACTGGGGAGGCGCCCGGGCATGTCTGGACCCAGTCCCCGCAGCCTGCCCCTTGGTGGGGCAGTACCCCCCGAGGCCAGGAAGGTTTGGGAAAGGCTGGCCAGGGGCAGGGGCCCTGCTGGGTCCTGCCCCTGGCCTGTAGGGCCTCTGAGCACAACCGGCCCTCTCCCGCTGGAAGACCTCCCTGGCTGCCTCCAAACGCCGGTTTGCCAACACTCCCGCCCGCTGTTCCCGCCAGGCACGCACAATGCTCCGAAGCCCGGGAGACAAGCGCTTCGTGGTGGTGCTCTCACCGGGCCCATGCCCCTGAGCCTGGGGGCAATGCAGGGGGAACACACTCAAAGGCCAAGGCAGAACCACATGCACACGTCTGTTCCTGCCCCCTGCACCAGCAGAGAGCTCGGGGGAGCCAGAGTCTGTCAGGCAGCTGCTGGGCTGGCGGCCTGTGTGGGAAGGGGCAGAGCCGACCTAGGGGCAAGTTGGGCCTCTTGCTCTCCCTGCTGCCCTGAGGCTGCTGGGCCAAAGAGGTCTTGGGCATCCAGCCCCGTGCTGGTCCCTTCCCTCTGACGAGGCCCTCTGAGCTCCAGCACCTTGCAGTGTGGAGACAGCCCCTGCCAGCAATCTCCTCTCCAAGGAGGCCTCAACAGAGGCCTAGGCCCAGGGGAAAGGCACCAGCGGGGATGAGCCAGGGGATGCGTCCGGGCATGTCTGGACCCTGTCCCCGCAGACTGCCCCTTGGTGGGGCAGTAACCCCGGAGGCCAGGAAAGTCTGGGCAAGGCTGGCCAGGGGCAGGGGCCCTGCTGGGTCCTGCCCCTGGCCTGTGGGGCCCCTGAGCACAACCGGCCCTCTCCCACTGGAAGACCTCCCAGGCTGCCTCCAAAGGCCGGTTTGCAAGCACTCTCGCCCACTGTTCCCGCCAGGCGCGCACAATGCTCCCAAGCCCGGGAGAAAAGCGTTTCGGGGTGGTGCTCTCTCCGGGCCGTTGCCCCTGAGCCTGGGGGCCAGGCAGGGGTCCACACTCCCAGGCCAAGGCAGAACCACATGCACACGTCTGTTCCTGCCCCCTGTACTGGCAGAGAGCTCGGGGGAACCAGAGTCTGCCAGGCAGCTGCTGGGCTGGCCGCCTGTGTGGGGAGGGGCAGAGCCGACCTAGGGGCAAGTTGGGCCTCTTGCTCTCCCTGCTGCCCTGAGGCTGCTGGGCCAAAGAGGTCTTGGGCATGCAGCCCCTTGCTGGTCCCTTCCCTCTGACGAGGCCCTCTGAGCTCCCGCTCCTTTCAGTGTGGAGAAAGACCCTGCCAGCAACCTCCTCTCCAAGGAGGCCTCAACCGAGGCCTAGGCCCAGGGGAAAGGCACCAGCGGGGATGAGACTGGGGAGGCGCCCGGGCATGTCTGGACCCAGTCCCCGCAGCCTGCCCCTTCGTGGGGCAGTACCCCCGGAGGCCAGGAAGGTCTGGGCAAGGTGGGTCAGGGGTAGGGGCCCTTCTGGGTCCTGCCCCTGGCCTGTGGGGGCTCTGAGCACAACCGGCCCTCTCCCACTGGAAGACCTCCCCGGCTGCCTCCAAAGGCCGGTTTGCCAACACTCCCGCCCGCTGTTCCCGCCAGGCACGCACAATGCTCCCAAGCCCGGGAGACAAGCGCTTCGGGGTGGTGCTCTCTCCGTGCCCTTTCCCCTGAGCCTGGGGGCCAGGCAGGGGTTCCACACTCCCAGGCCTAGTCAGAACCACATGCACACGTCTGTTCCTGCCCCCTGCACCGGCAGAGAGCTCGGGGGAGCCAGAGGCTGCCAGGCAGCTGCTGGGCTGGCGGCCTGTGTGGGAAGGGGCAGAGCCGACCTACGAGCAAGTTGGGCCTCTTGCTCTCCCTGTTGCCCTGAGGCTGCTGGGCCAAAGAGGTCTTGGGCATCCAGCCCCTTGCTGGTCCCTTCCCTCTGACGAGGTCCTCTGAGCTCCAGCACCTTGCAGTGTGGAGACAGCCCCTGCCAGCAACCTCCTCTCCACGGAGGCCTCAACCGAGGCCTAGGCCCAGGGGAAAGGCACCAGCGGGGATGAGCCTGGGGAGGCGCCCGGGCATGTCTGGACCCAGTCCCCGCAGCCTGCCCCTTGGTGGGGCAGTACCCCCCGAGGCCAGGAAGGTTTGGGAAAGGCTGGCCAGGGGCAGGGGCCCTGCTGGGTCCTGCCCCTGGCCTGTAGGGCCTCTGAGCACAACCGGCCCTCTCCCGCTGGAAGACCTCCCTGGCTGCCTCCAAAGGCCGGTTTGCCAACACTCCCGCCCGCTGTTCCCGACAGGCACGCACAATGCTCCCAAGCCCGGGAGACAAGCGCTTCGTGGTGGTGCTCTCACCGGGCCCATGCCCCTGAGCCTGGGGGCAATGCAGGGGGAACACACTCAAAGGCCAAGGCAGAACCACATGCACACGTCTGTTCCTGCCCCATGCACCGGCAGAGAGCTCGGGGGAGCCAGAGTCTGCCAGGCAGCTGCTGGGCTGGCGGCCTGTGTGGGAAGGGGCAGAGCCGACCTAGGGGCAAGTTGGGCCTCTTGCTCTCCCTGCTGCCCTGAGGCTGCTGGGCCAAAGATGTCTTGGGCATCCAGCCCCTTGCTGGTCCCTTCCCTCTGACGAGGCCCTCTGAGCTCCAGCACCTTGCAATGTGGAGACAGCCCCTGCCAGCAATCTCCTCTCCAAGGAGGCCTAAACCGAGGCCTAGGCCCAGGGAAAGGCACCAGCTGGGATGAGCCAGGGGAGGCACCCGGGCATGTCTGGACTCAGTCCCCGCAGCCGGACCCTTGGTGGGGCAGTACCCCCGGAGGCCAGGAAATTCTGGGCAAGGCTGGCCAGGGGCAGGGGCACTGCTGGGTCCTGCCCCTGGCCTGTGGGGCCTCTGAGCACAACCGGCCCTCTCCCGCTGTAAGACCTCCCCGGCTGCCACCAAAGGTCGGATTGCAAACACTCCCGCCCGCTGTTCCCGCCAGGCATGCACAATGCTCCCAAGCCCGGGAGAAAAGCGCTTCGGGGTGGTGCTCTCTTCGGGCCCTTGCCCCTGAGCCTGGGGGACAGGCAGGGGGTCCACACTCCCAGGCCAAGGCAGAACCACATGCACACGTCTGTTCCTGCCCCCTGCACCGGCAGAGAGCTCGGGGGAGCCAGAGTCTGTCAGGCAGCTGCTGGGCTGGCCGCCTGTGTGGGAAGGGGCAGAGCCGACCTAGGGGCAAGTTGGGCCTCTTCCTCTCCCTGCTGCCCTGAGGCTGCTGGGCCAAAGAGGTCTTGGGAATCCAGCCCCTTGCTGGTCCCTTCCCTCTGACGAGGCCCTCTGAGCTCCAGCAACTTGCAGTGTGGAGACAGCACCTGCCAGCAACCTCCTCTCCAAGGAGGCCTCAACCGAGGCCTAGGCCCAGGGGAAAGGCACCAGCGGGGATGAGACTGGGGAGGCGCCCGGGCATGTCTGGACCCAGTCCCCGCAGCCTGCCCCTTGGTGGGGCAGTACCCCCCGAGGCCAGGAAGGTTTGGGAAAGGCTGGCCAGGGGCAGGGGCCCTGCTGGGTCCTGCCCCTGGCCTGTAGGGCCTCTGAGCACAACCGGCCCTCTCCCGCTGGAAGACCTCCCTGGCTGCCTCCAAAGGCCGGTTTGCCAACACTCCCGCCCGCTGTTCCCGCCAGGCACGCACAATGCTCCGAAGCCCGGGAGACAAGCGCTTCGTGGTGGTGCTCTCACCGGGCCCATGCCCCTGAGCCTGGGGGCAATGCAGGGGGAACACACTCAAAGGCCAAGGCAGAACCACATGCACACGTCTGTTCCTGCCCCCTGCACCAGCAGAGAGCTCGGGGGAGCCAGAGTCTGTCAGGCAGCTGCTGGGCTGGCGGCCTGTGTGGGAAGGGGCAGAGCCGACCTAGGGGCAAGTTGGGCCTCTTGCTCTCCCTGCTGCCCTGAGGCTGCTGGGCCAAAGAGGTCTTGGGCATCCAGCCCCGTGCTGGTCCCTTCCCTCTGACGAGGCCCTCTGAGCTCCAGCACCTTGCAGTGTGGAGACAGCCCCTGCCAGCAATCTCCTCTCCAAGGAGGCCTCAACAGAGGCCTAGGCCCAGGGGAAAGGCACCAGCGGGGATGAGCCAGGGGATGCGTCCGGGCATGTCTGGACCCTGTCCCCGCAGACTGCCCCTTGGTGGGGCAGTAACCCCGGAGGCCAGGAAAGTCTGGGCAAGGCTGGCCAGGGGCAGGGGCCCTGCTGGGTCCTGCCCCTGGCCTGTGGGGCCTCTGAGCACAACCGGCCCTCTCCCACTGGAAGACCTCCCAGGCTGCCTCCAAAGGCCGGTTTGCAAGCACTCTCGCCCACTGTTCCCGCCAGGCGCGCACAATGCTCCCAAGCCCGGGAGAAAAGCGTTTCGGGGTGGTGCTCTCTCCGGGCCGTTGCCCCTGAGCCTGGGAGCCAGGCAGGGGTCCACACTCCCAGGCCAAGGCAGAACCACATGCACACGTCTGTTCCTGCCCCCTGTACTGGCAGAGAGCTCGGGGGAACCAGAGTCTGCCAGGCAGCTGCTGGGCTGGCCGCCTGTGTGGGGAGAGGCAGAGCCGACCTAGGGGCAAGTTGGGCCTCTTGCTCTCCCTGCTGCCCTGAGGCTGCTGGGCCAAAGAGGTCTTGGGCATGCAGCCCCTTGCTGGTCCCTTCCCTCTGACGAGGCCCTCTGAGCTCCCGCTCCTTTCAGTGTGGAGAAAGACCCTGCCAGCAACCTCCTCTCCAAGGAGGCCTCAACCGAGGCCTAGGCCCAGGGGAAAGGCACCAGCGGGGATGAGACTGGGGAGGCGCCCGGGCATGTCTGGACCCAGTCCCGCAGCCTGCCCCTTCGTGGGGCAGTACCCCCGGAGGCCAGGAAGGTCTGGGCAAGGCGGGTCAGGGGTAGGGGCCCTTCGGGGTCCTGCCCCTGGCCTGTGGGGCCTCTGAGCACAACCGGCCCTCTCAAACTGGAAGACCTCCCCGGCTGCCTCCAAAGGCCGGTTTGCCAACACTCCCGCCCGCTGTTCCCGCCAGGCACGCACAATGCTCCCAAGCCCGGAGACAAGCGCTTCGGGGTGGTGCTCTCTCCGTGCCCTTTCCCCTGAGCCTGGGGGCCAGGCAGGGGTTCCACACTCCCAGGCCTAGTCAGAACCACATGCACACGTCTGTTCCTGCCCCCTGCACCGGCAGAGAGCTCGGGGGAGCCAGAGTCTGCCAGGCAGCTGCTGGGCTTGCGGCCTGTGTGGGAAGGGGCAGAGCCGACCTACGGGCAAGTTGGGCCTCTTGCTCTCCCTGCTGCCCTGAGGCTGCTGGGCCAAAGAGGTCTTGGGCATCCAGCCCCTTGCTGGTCCCTTCCCTCTGACGAGGTCCTCTGAGCTCCAGCAACTTGCAGTGTGGAGACAGCCCCTGCCAGCAACCTCCTCTCCACGGAGGCCTCAACCGAGGCCTAGGCCCAGGGGAAAGGCACCAGCGGGGATGAGCCTGGGGAGGCGCCCGGGCATGTCTGGACCCAGTCCCCGCAGCCTGCCCCTTGGTGGGGCAGTACCCCCCGAGGCCAGGAAGGTTTGGGAAAGGCTGGCCAGGGGCAGGGGCCCTGCTGGGTCCTGCCCCTGGCCTGTAGGGCCTCTGAGCACAACCGGCCCTCTCCCGCTGGAAGACCTCCCTGGCTGCCTCCAAAGGCCGGTTTGCCAACACTCCCGCCCGCTGTTCCCGCCAGGCACGCACAATGCTCCCAAGCCCGGGAGACAAGCGCTTCGTGGTGGTGCTCTCACCGGGCCCATGCCCCTGAGCCTGGGGGCAATGCAGGGGGAACACACTCAAAGGCCAAGGCAGAACCACATGCACACGTCTGTTCCTGCTCCCTGCACCAGCAGAGAGCTCGGGGGAGCCAGAGTCTGTCAGGCAGCTGCTGGGCTGGCGGCCTGTGTGGGAAGGGGCAGAGCCGACCTAGGGGCAAGTTGGGCCTCTTGCTCTCCCTGCTGCCCTGAGGCTGCTGGGCCAAAGAGGTCTTGGGCATCCAGCCCCTTGCTGGTCCCTTCCCTCTGACGAGGCCCTCTGAGCTCCAGCACCTTGCAGTGTGGAGACAGCCCCTGCCAGCAACCTCCTCTCCAAGGAGGCCTCAACCGAGGCCTAGGCCCAGGGGAAAGGCACCAGCGGGGATGAGCCAGGGGATGCGCCCGGGCATGTCTGGACCCTGTCCCCGCAGACTGCCCCTTGGTGGGGCAGTACCCCCGGAGGCCAGGAAGGTCTGGGCAAGGCTGGCCAGGGGCAGGGGCCCTGCTGGGTCCTGCCCCTGGCCTGTGGGGCCTCTGAGCACAACCGGCCCTCTCCCACTGGAAGACCTCCCAGGCTGCCTCCAAAGGCCGGTTTGCAAGCACTCCCGCCCACTGTTCCCGCCAGGCGCGCACAATGCTCCCAAACCCGGGAGAAAAGCGTTTCGGGGTGGTGCTCTCTCCGGGCCCTTGCCCCTGAGCCTGGGGGCCAGGCAGGGGTCCACACTCCCAGGCCAAGGCAGAACCACATGCACACGTCTGTTCCTGCCCCCTGTACTGGTAGAGAGCTCGGGGGAACCAGAGTCTGCTAGGCAGCTGCTGGGCTGGCGGCCTGTGTGGGAAGGGGCAGAGCCGACCTAGGGGCAAGTTGGGCCTCTTGCTCTCCCTGCTGCCCTGAGGCTGCTGGGCCAAAGAGGTCTTGGGCATCCAGCCCCTTGCTGGTCCCTTCCCTCTGACGAGGCCCTCTGAGCTCCCGCTCCTTTCAGTGTGGAGAAAGCCCCTGCCAGCAACCTCCTCTCCAAGGAGGCCTCAACCGAGCCCTAGGCCCAGGGGAAAGGCACCAGCGGGGATGAGACTGGGGAGGCGCCCGGGCATGTCTGGACCCAGTCCCCGCAGCCTGCCCCTTGGTGGGGCAGTACCCCCGGAGGCCAGGAAGGTCTGGGCAAGGCTGGTCAGGGGTAGGGGCCCTTCTGGGTCCTGCCCCTGGCCTGTGGGGCCTCTGAGCACAACCGGCCCTCTCCCACTGTAAGACCTCCCCGGCTGCCTCCAAAGGCCGGTTTGCAAGCACTCCCGCCCGCTGTTCCCGCCAGGCACGCACAATGCTCCGAAGCCCGGGAGACAAGCGCATCGGGGTGGTGCTCTCTCCGTGCCCTTTCCCCTGAGCCTGGGGGCCAGGCAGGGGTTCCACACTCCCAGGCCAAGTCAGAACCACATGCACACGTCTGTTCCTGCCCCCTGCACCGGCAGAGAGCTCGGGGGAGCCAGAGTCTGTCAGGCAGCTGCTGGGCTGGCGGCCTGTGTGGGAAGGGGCAGAGCCGACCTAGGGGCAAGTTGGGCCTCTTGCTCTCCCTGCTGCCCTGAGGCTGCTGGGCCAAAGAGGTCTTGGGCATCCAGCCCCTTGCTGGTCCCTTCCCTCTGACGAGGCCCTCTGAGCTCGAGCACCTCGCAGTGTGGAGACAGACCCTTAGAGCAACCTCCTCTCCAAGGAGGCCTCAACCGAGGCCTAGGCCCAGGGGAAAGGCACCAGCGGGGATGAGCCTGGGGAGGCGCCCGGGCATGTGTGGACCCAGTCCCCGCAGCCTGCCCCTTGGTGGGGCAGTACCCCCGGAGGCCAGGAAGGTCTGGGCAAGGCTGGTCAGGGCCAGGGGCCCTGCTGGGTCCTGCCCCTTGCCTGTGGGGCCTCTGAGCACAACCGGCCCTCTCCCGCTGGAAGACCTCCGCGGCTGCCTCCAAAGGCCGGTTTGCAAGCACTCCCGCCCGCTGATCCCGCCAGGCACACACAATGCTCCCAAGCCCGGGAGAAAAGCGCTTCGGGGTGGTGCTCTCTCCGTGCCCTTTCCCCTGAGCCTGGGGGCCAGGCAAGTGTTCCACACTCCCAGGCCAAGTCAGAACCACATGCACACGTCTGCTCCTGCCCCCTGCACCCGCAGAGAGCTCGGGGGAGCCAGAGTCTGCCAGGCAGCTGCTGGGCTGGCGGCCTGTGTGGGAAGGGCCAGAGCCGACCTACGGGCAAGTTGGGCCTCTTGCTCTCCCTGCTGCCCTGAGGCTGCTGGGCCAATGATGTCTTGTGCATTCAGCCCCTTGCTGGTCCCTTCCCTCTGACGAGGCCCTCTGAGCTCCAGCACCTTGCAGTGTGGAGACAGCCCCTGCCAGCAATCTCCTCTCCAAGGAGGCCTCAACCGAGGCCTAGGCCCAGGGGAAAAGCACCAGCGGGGATGAGCCAGGGGAGGCACCCGGGCATGTCTGGACCCTGTCCCCGCAGACTGCCCCTTGGTGGGGCAGTAACCCCGGAGGCCAGGAAGGTCTGGGCAAGGCTGGCCAGGGGCAGGGGCCATGATGGGTCCTGCCCCTGGCCAGTAGGGCCTCTGAGCACAACCGGCCCTCTCCCACTGGAAGACCTCCCAGGCTACCTCCAAAGGCCGGTTTGCAAGCACTCCCGCCCTCTGTTCCCGCCAGGCGCGCACAATGCTCCCAAGCCCGGGAGAAAAGCGTTTTGGGGTGGTGCTCTCTCCGGGCCCTTGCCCCTGAGCCTGGGGGCCAGGCAGGGTGTCCACACTCCCAGGCCAAGGCAGAACCACATGCACACGTCTGTTCCTGCCCCCTGTACTGGCAGAGAGCTCGGGGGAACCAGAGTCTGCCAGGCAGATGCTGGGCTGGCCGCCTGTGTGGGAAGGGGCAGAGCTGACCTAGGGGCAAGTTGGGCCTCTTGCTCTCCCTGCTGCCCTGAGGCTGCTGGGCCAAAGAGGTCTTGGGCATCCAGCCCCTTGCTGGTCCCTTCCCTCTGACGAGGCCCTCTGAGCTCCCGCTCCTTGCAGTGTGGAGAAAGCCCCTGAAAGCAGCCTCCTCTCCAAGGAGGCCTAAACCCAGGCCTAGGCCCAGGGGAAAGGCACCAGCGGGGATGAGCCAGGGGAAGCGCCCGGGCATGTCTGGACCCTGTCCCCGCAGACTGCCCCTTGGTGGGGCAGTACCCCCGGAGGCCAGGAAGGTCTGGGCAAGGCTGGCCAGGGGCAGGGGCCCTGCTGGGTCCTGCTCCTGGCCTGTGGGGCCGCTGAGCACAACCGGCCCTCTCCCACTGGAAGACCTCCCAGGCTGCCTCCAAAGGCCGGTTTGCAAGCACTCCCGCCCACTGTTCCCGCCAGGCGCGCACAATGCTCCCAAGCCCGGGAGAAAAGCGTTTCGGGGTGGTGCTCTCTCCGGGCCCTTGCCCCTGAGCCTGGGGGCCAGGCAGGGGTCCACACTCCCAGGCCAAGGCAGAACCACATGCACACGTCTGTTCCTGCCCCCTGTACTGGCAGAGAGCTCGGGGGAACCAGAGTCTGCCAGGCAGCTGCTGGGCTGGCGGCCTGTGTGGGAAGGGGCAGAGCCGACCTAGGGGCAAGTTGGGCCTCTTGCTCTCCCTGCTGCCCTGAGGCTGCTGGGCCAAAGAGGTCTTGGGCATCCAGCCCCTTGCTGGTCCCTTCCCTCTGACGAGGCCCTCTGAGCTCCCGCTCCTTTCAGTGTGGAGAAAGCCTCTGCCAGCAACCTCCTCTCCAAGGAGGCCTCAACCGAGGCCTAGGCCCAGGGGAAAGGCACCAGCGGGGGTGAGACTGGGGAGGCGCCCGGGCATGTCTGGACCCAGTCCCCGCAGCCTGCCCCTTCGTGGGGCAGTACCCCCGGAGGCCAGGAAGGTCTGGGCAAGGCTGGTCAGGGGTAGGGGCCCTTCTGGGTCCTGCCCCTGGCCGGTGGGGCCTCTGAGCACAACCGGCCCTCTCCCACTGGAAGACCTCCCCGGCTGCCTCCAAAGGCCGGTTTGCAAGCACTCCCGCCCGCTGTTCCCGCCAGGCACGCACAATGCTCCCAAGCCCGGGAGACAAGCGCTTCGGGGTGGTGCTCTCTCCGTGCCCTTTCCCCTGAGCCTGGGGGCCAGGCAGGGGTTCCACACTCCCAGGCCAAGTCAGAACCACATGCACACGTCTGTTCCTGCCCCCTGCACCGGCAGAGAGCTCGGGGGAGCCAGAGTCTGCCAGGCAGCTGCTGGGCTGACGGCCTGTGTGGGAAGGGGCAGAGCCGACCTAGGGGCAAGTTGGGCCTCTTGCTCTCCCTGCTGCCCTGAGGCTGCTGGGACAAAGAGGTCTTGGGAATCCAGCCCCTTGCTGGTCCCTTCCCTCTGACGAGGCCCTCTGAGCTCCAGCAACTTGCAGTGTGGAGACAGCACCTGCCAGCAACCTCCTCTCCAAGGAGGCCTCAACTGAGGCCTAGGCCCAGGGGAAAGTCACCAGCGGTGATGAGACTGGGGAGGCGCCCGGGCATGTCTGGACCCAGTCCCCGCAGCCTGCCCCTTGGTGGGGCAGTACCCCCCGAGGCCAGGAAGGTTTGGAAACGCTGGCCAGGGGCTGGGGCCCTGCTGGGTCCTGCCCCTGGCCTGTAGGGCCTCTGAGCACAACCGGCCCTCTCCCGCTGGAAGACCTCCCTGGCTGCCTCCAAAGGCCGGTTTGCCAACACTCCCGCCCGCTGTTCCCGCCAGGCACGCACAATGCTCCGAAGCCCGGGAGACAAGCGCTTCGTGGTGGTGCTCTCACCGGGCCCATGCCCCTGAGCCTGGGGGCAATGCAGGGGGAACACACTCAAAGGCCAAGGCAGAACCACATGCACACGTCTGTTCCTGCCCCCTGCACCAGCAGAGAGCTCGGGGGAGCCAGAGTCTGTCAGGCAGCTGCTGGGCTGGCGGCCTGTGTGGGAAGGGGCAGAGCCGACCTAGGGGCAAGTTGGGCCTCTTGCTCTCCCTGCTGCCCTGAGGCTGCTGGGCCAAAGAGGTCTTGGGCATCCAGCCCCTTGCTGGTCCCTTCCCTCTGACGAGGCCCTCTGAGCTCCAGCACCTTGCAGTGTGGAGACAGCCCCTGCCAGCAATCTCCTCTCCAAGAAGGCCTCAACAGAGGCCTAGGCCCAGGGGAAAGGCACCAGCGGGGATGAGCCAGGGGATGCGCCCGGGCATGTCTGGACCCTGTTCCCGCAGACTGCCCCTTGGTGGGGCAGTAACCCCGGAGGCCAGGAAAGTCTGGGCAAGGCTGGCCAGGGGCAGGGGCCCTGCTGGGTCCTGCCCCTGGCCTGTGGGGCCTCTGAGCACAACTGGCCCTCTCCCACTGGAAGACCTCCCAGGCTGCCTCCAAAGGCCGGTTTGCAAGCACTCTCGGCCACTGTTCCCGACAGGCACGCACAATGCTCCCAAGCCCGGGAGAAAAGCACTTCGGGGTGGTGCTCTCTCCGGGCCCTTGGAAGAACTCCCCGGCTGCCTCCAATGGCCGGTTTACAAGCCCTCATGCCCGCTGTTCCCACCAGCCGCGCACAATGCTCCCAAGCCTGGGAGAAAAGCGCTTCGTGGTGGTACTCTCTCCGGGCCCTTGCAAGAACTCCCCGGCTGCCTCCAATGGCCGGTTTGCAAGCCCTCATGCCCGCTGTTCACACCAGCCGCGCACAATGCTCCCAAGCCCGGGAAAAAGCATTTTTGGGTGGTGCTCACTCCGGGCCCTTGGAAGACCTCCCCGCCTGCCTCCAAGGCCGGTTTGCAAGCACTTCTGCCTGCTGTTCCCGCCACCCACGCACAATGCTCCCAAGCCCGGGAGAAAAGCGTTTCGGGGTGGTGTTCTCTCCGGGCCCAAGAAAGACCTCCCGGGCTGCCCCCAAAGGCCGGTTTGCAAGCACTCCCACTCGTTGTTCCCGCCATCCGTGCAAATGCTCCAAGCCCGGGAGAAAAGCGCTTCGGGGTGGTGCTCTCTCCTGGCCCTTGGAAGACCTCCCCGGCTGCCTCCAAAGGCTGGTTTTCAAGAACTCCCTCCCGCTGTCCCGCCAGCCGCACACAATGCTCCCAATCACGGGAGAAAAGCGCTTCGGGGTGGTGCTCTCTCCGGGCCCTTGGAAGACCTCCCCGGCTGCCTCCAAAGGCCAGTTTGCAAGCACTCATGCCCGCTGTTCCCACCAGCCGCGCACAATGCTCCCAAGCCCGGGAGAAAAGCATTTTGTGGTGGTGCTCACACCGGGCCCTGGAAGACCTCCCCGGCTGCCTCCAAAGGCCGGTTTTCAAGCACTCCTGCCTGCTGTTCCCGCCACCGACGCACAATGCTCCCAAGCCCGGGAGAAAAGCGCTTCGGGGTGGTGCTCTCTACAGGACCTTGGAAGACCTCCCCGGCTGCCTCCAAAGGCCGGTTTGCCAACACTCCCGCCCGCTGTTCCCGCCAGGCACGCACAATGCTCCCAAGCCCGGGAGAAAAGCGCTTCGGGGTGGTGCTCTCTCCGGGCCCTTGACCCTGAGCCTGGGGGCCAGGCAGAGGGAACACAGTCCCAGGCCAAGGCAGAACCACATGTCCACGTCTGTTCCTGCCCCCTGCGCCGGCAGAGAGCTTGGCAGAGCCAGAGTCTGCCAGGCAGCTGCTGGGCTGGCCGCCTGTGTGGGAAGGGGCAGAGCCGACCTAGGGGCAAGTTGGGCCTCTTGCTCTCCCTGCTGCCCTGAGGCTGCTGGGCCAAAGAGGTCTTGGGCATCCAGCCCCTTGCTGGTCCCTTCCCTCTGACGAGGCCCTCTGAGCTCCAGCACCTCGCAGTGTGGAGACAGACCCTTCCAGCAACCTCCTCTTCAAGGAGGCCTCAACCGAGGCCTAGGCCCAGGGGAAAGGCACCAGCGGGGATGAGCCTGGGGAGGCGCCCGGGCATGTGTGGACCCAGTCCCTGCAGCCTGCCCCTTGGTGGGGCAGTACCCCCGGAGGCCAGGAAGGTCTGGGCAAGGCTGGTCAGGGCCAGGGGCCCTGCTGTGTCCTGCCCCTTGCCTGTGGGGCCTCTGAGCACAACCGGCCCTCTCCCGCTGGAAGACCTCCGCGGCTGCCTCCAAAGGCCGGTTTGCAAGCACTCCCGCCCGCTGATCCCGCCAGGCACACACAATGCTCCCAAGCCCGGGAGAAAAGCGCTTCGGGGTGGTGCTCTCTCCGTGCCCTTTCCCCTGAGCCTGGGGGCCAGGCAAGTGTTCCACACTCCCAGGCCAAGTCAGAACCACATGCACACGTCTGCTCCTGCCCCCTGCACCGGCAGAGAGCTCGGGGGAGCCAGAGTCTGCCAGGCAGCTGCTGGGCTGGCGGCCTGTGTGGGAAGGGGCAGAGCCGACCTAGGGGCAATTTGGGCCTCTTGCTCTCCCTGCTGCCCTGAGGCTGCTGGGCCAATGATGTCTTGGGCATTCAGCCCCTTGCTGGTCCCTTCCCTCTGACGAGGCCCTCTGAGCTCCAGCACCTTGCAGTGTGGAGACAGCCCCTGCCAGCAATCTCCTCTCCAAGGAGGCCTCAACCGAGGCCTAGGCCCAGGGGAAAGGCACCAGCGGGGATGAGCCTGGGGAGGCGCCCGGGAATGTCTGGACCCAGTCCCCGCAGCCTGCCCCTTGGAGGGGCAGTACCCCCGGAGGCCAGGAAGGTCTGGGCAAGGCTGGCCAGGGGCAGGGGCCCTGCTGGGTCCTGCCCCTGGCCTGTGGGGCCTCTGAGCACGACCGGCCCTCTCCCCCTGGAAGACCTCCCCGACTGCCTCCAAAGGCCGGTTTGCCAACACTCGCACCCGCTGTTCCCGCCAGGCACGCACAATGCTCCCAAGCCCGGGAGAAAAGCGCTTCGGGGTGGTGCTCTCACCGGGCCCTTGCCCCTGAGCCTGGGGGCAATGCAGGGGGAACACACTCCCAGGCCAAATCAGAACCACATGCACACGTCTGTTCCTGCCCCCTGCACCGGCAGAGAGCTCGGGGGAGCCAGAGTCTGTCAGGCAGCTCCTGGGCTGGCGGCCTGTGTGGGAAGGGGCAGAGCCGACATAGGGGCAAGATGGGCCTCTTGCTCTCCCTGCTGCCCTGAGGCTGCTGGGCCAAAGAGGTCTTGGGCATCCAGCCCCTTGCTGGTCCCTTCCCTCTGACGAGGCCCTCTGAGCTCCAGCACCTTGCAGTGTGGAGACAGCCCCTGCCAGCAACCTCCTCTCCAAGGAGGCCTCAACCGAGGCCTAGGTCCAGGGGAGAGCACCAGCAGGGATGAGACAGGGGAGGCGCCCGGGCATGTGTGGACGCAGTCCCCGCAGCCTGCCCCTTGGTGGGGCAGTACCCCGGGAGGCCAGGAAAGTCTGGGCAAGGCTGGCCAGGGGCAGGGGCCCTGCTAGGTCCTGCCCCTGGTCTGTGGGGCCTCTGAGCACAACCAGCCCTCTCCCGCTGGAAGACCTCCCCGGCTGCCTCCAAAGGCCGGATTGCCAATACTCCTGCCCGCTGTTCCCGCCAGGCACGCACAATGCTCCCAAGCCCGGGAGAAAAGCGCTTCAGAGTGGTGCTTTCTCCGGGCCCTTGCCCCTGACCCTGTGGTCCAGGCAGGGGGAATACACTCCCAGGCCAAGGCAGAACCACATGCCCACGTCTGTTCCTGCCCCCTGCACCGGCAGAGAGCTCGGCGGAGCCAGAGTCTGTTAGGTAGCTGCTGGGCTGGCGGCCTGTGTGGGAAGGGGCAGAGCCGACCTAGGGGCAAGTTGGGCCTCTTGATCTCCCTGCTGCACTGAGGCTGCTGGGCCAAAGAGGTCTTGGGCATCCAGCCCCTTGCTGGTCCCTTCCCTCTGACGAGGCCCTCTGAGCTCCAGCACCTTGCAGTGTGGAGACAGCCCCTGCCAGCAACCTCCTCTCCAAGGAGGCCTCAAGCGAGGCCTAGGCCCAGGGGAAAGGCACCAGTGGGGATGAGCCTGTGGAGGCGCCCGGGCATGTCTGGACCCAGTCCCCGCAGCCTGCCCCTTGGTGGGGCAGTACCCCTGGAGGCCAGGAAGGTCTGCGCAAGGCTGGCCAGGGGCAGGGGTCCTGCCCCTGGTCTGTGGGGCCTCTGAGCACAACCGGCCCTCTCCCGCTGGAAGACCTCCTCGGCTACCTCCAAAGGCCGGTTTGCCAACACTCCCGCCCGCTGTACCCGCCAGGCACACACAATGCTCCCAAGCTCGGGAGAAAAGCGCTTCGGTGTGGTGCTCTCTCCGGGCCCTTGCCCCTGAGCCTGGGGGCAATGCAGGGGGAACACATTCCCAGGCCAAGGCAGAACCACATGCACACGTCTGTTCCTGCCCCCTGCACCGGCAGAGAGCTCGGGGAAGCCAGAGTCTGTCAGGCAGCTGCTGGGCTGGCCGCCTGTGTGGGAAGGGGCAGAGCCGTCCTAGGTGCAAGTTGGGCCTCTTGCTCTCCCTGCTGCCCTGAGGCTGCTGGGCCAAAGAGGTCTTGGGCATCCAGCCCCTTGCTGGTCCCTTCCCTCTGACGAGGCCCTCTGAGCTCCAGCACCTTGCAGTGTGGAGACAGCCCCTGCCAGCAACCTCCTCTCCAAGGAGGCCTCAACCGAGGCCTAGGCCCAGGGGAAAGGCACCAGCGCGGATGAGCCTGGGGAGGTGCCCGGGCATGTCTGGACCCAGTCCCCGCAGCCTGCCCCTAGGTGGGGCAGTACGCCCGGAGGCCAGGAAGGTCTGGGCAAGGCTGGCCAGGGGTAGGGGGCCTGCTGGATCCCTGCCCCTGGCCTGTGGGTCCTCTGAGCACAACCGGCCCTCTCCCGCTGGAAGACCTCCCCGGCTGCCTCCAAAGGCCGGTTTGCAAGCACTCCCGCCCGCTGTTTCCGCCAGCCACGCAGAATGCTCCCAAGCACGGGAGAAAAGGGCTTCGGGGTGGTGCTCTCTCCGGGTCCTTGGAAGAACTCCCCGGCTGCCTCCAATGGCCGGTTTACAAGCACTCATGCCCGCTGTTCCCGCCAGCCGCGCACAATGCTCCCAAGACCGGGAGAAAAGCATTTTGGGGTGGTCCTCTCTCAGGGCCCTTGGAAGACCTCCCCGGCTGCCTCCAAATGCCGCTTTGCAAGCACTCCGGCCCACTGTTCCCACCAGGCGTGCACAATGCTCCCAAGCCCGGGAGAAAAGCGCTTCGGGGTGGTGCTCTCTCCTGGCCCTTGGAAGACCTCCCCGGCTGCCTCCATAGGCTGGTTTGCAAGCACTCCCGCCCGCTGTTCCCGCCAGCCGCGCACAATGCTCCCAAGCCCGGGAGAAAAGCGCTTCGGGGTGGTGCTCTCTCCCGGCCCTTGGAAGACCTCCCCGGCTGCCTCCAATGGCCAGTTTGCAAGCACTCATGCCCGCTGTTCCCGCCAGCCGCGCACAATGCTCCCAAGCCCGTGAGAAAAGCGTTTCGGGGTGGTGCTCTCTCTGGGTCCTTGGAAGAACTCCCCGGCTGCCTCCAAAGGCCGGTTTACAAGCACTCATGCCCGCTGTTCCCGCCAGCCGCGCACAATGCTCCCAAGCCCGGGAGAAAAGCGTTTCGGGGTGGTGTTCTCTCCGGCCCATGGAAGACCTCCCGGGCTGCCCCCAAAGGCCGGTTTGGAAGCACTCCCACTCGCTGTTCCCGCCATCCGCGCAAATGTTCCAAGCCCGGGAGAAAAGCGCTTCTGGGTGGTGCTCTCTCCTGGCCCTTGGAAGACCTCCCCAGCTGCCTCCAAAGGCGGGTTTGCAAGCACTCCCGCCCGCTGTTCCCGCCAGCCGCGCACAATGCTCCTAATCATGGGAGAAAAGCGCTTCGGGGTGGTGCTCTCTCCGGGCCCTTGGAAGACCTCCCCTTCTGCCTCCAATGGCCAGTTTGCAAGCACTCATGCCCGCTGTTCCCACCAGCCGCGCACAATGCTCCCAAGCCCGGGAGAAAAGCATTTTGGGGTGGTGCTCACACCGGGCCCTGGAAGACCTCCCCGGCTGCCTCCAAAGGCCGGTTTTCAAGCACTCCTGCCTGCTGTTCCCGCCACCCGCGCACAATGCTCCCAAGCCCGGGAGAAAAGCGCTTCGGGGTGGTGCTCTCTACAGGCTCTTGGAAGACCTCCCCGGCTGACTCCAAAGGCTGGTTTGCAAGCACTCCCGCCCGCTGATCCCGCCAGGCACACACAATGCTCCCAAGCCCGGGAGAAAAGCGCTTCGGGGTGGTGCTCTCTTCGGGCCCTTGCCCCTGAGCCTGGGGGCAAGGCAGGGGGTCCACACTCCCAGGCCAAGGCAGAACCACATGCACACGTCTGATCGGCCCCCTGCACCGGCAGAGAGCTCGGGGGAGCCAGAGACTGTCAGGCAGCTCCTGGGCTGGCGGCCTGTGTGGGAAGGGGCAGAGCCGAGCTAGGGGCAAGTTGGGCCTCTTGCTCTCCCTGCTGCCCTGAGGCTGCTGGGCCAAAGAGGTCTTGGGCACCCAGCCCATTGCTGATCCCTTCCCTCTGACGAGGCCCTCTGAGCTCCAGCACCTTGCAGTGTGGAGACAGCCCCTGCCAGCAACCTCCTCTCCAAGGAGGACTCAACCGAGGCCTGGGCCCAGGGGAAGGGCACGAGCGGGGATGAGCTTGGGGAGGCGCCCGGGCATGTCTGGACCCAGTCCCCGCAGCCTGCCCCTTGGTGGGGCAGTACCCCCGGAGGCCAGGAAGGTCTGGGCAAGGCTGGCCAGGGGCAGGGGCCCTGCTGGATCCTGCCCCTGGCCTGTGGGGCCTCTGAGCACAACCGGCCCTCTCCACTGGAAGGCCACCCCGGCTGCCAGCAAAGGCCGGTTTGCAAGCGCTCCCGCACACTGTTCCCAGCAGGCGCGCACAGTGCTCCCACGCCCGGGAGAAAAGCGCTTCGGGGTGGTGCTCTCTCCGGGCCCTTGCCCCTGAGCCTGGGGGCCAGGCAGGGGTTCCACACTCCCAGGCCAAGGCAGAACCACATGCACACGTCTGCTCCTGCCCCCTGCACTGGCAGAGAGCTCGTGGAAGCCAGAGTCTGCCAGGCAGCTGCTGGGCTGGCTGCCTGTGTGGGAAGGGGCAGAGCCGACCTAGGGGCAAGTTGGGCCTCTTGCTCTCCCTGCTGCCCTGAGGCTGCTGGGCCAAAAAGGTCTTGGGCATCCAGCCCCTTGCTGGTCCCTTCCCTCTGAGGAGGCCCTCTGAGCTCCAGCACCTCGCAGTGTGGAGACAGACCCTGCCAGCAACCTCCTCTCCAAGGAGGCCTCAACCGAGGCCTAGGCCCAGGGGAAAGGCACCAGCGGGGATGAGCATGGGGAGGCGCCGGGGAATGTCTGGACCCAGTCCCCGCAGCCTGCCCCTTCGTGGGGCAGTACCCCCGGAGGCCAGGAAGGTCTGGGCAAGGCTGGCCAGGGGCAGGGGCCCTGCTGGGTCCTGCCCCTGGCCTGTGGGGCCTCTGAGCACAACCGGCCCTCTCCCGCTGGAAGACCTCCCCGGCTGCCTCCAAAGGCCGGTTTGCAAGCACTCCCGCCCGCTGTTTCCGCCAGCCACGCAGAATGCTCCCAAGCACGGGAGAAAAGGGCTTCGGGGTGGTGCTCTCTCCGGGTCCTTGGAAGAACTCCCCGGCTGCCTCCAAAGGCCGGTTTACAAGCACTCATGCCCGCTGTTCCCGCCAGCCGCGCACAATGCTCCCAAGCCCGGGAGAAAAGCATTTTGGGGTGGTCCTCTCTCCGGGCCCTTGGAAGACCTCCCCGGCTGCCTCCAAATGCCGCTTTGCAAGCACTCCGGCCCACTGTTCCCACCAGGCGTGCACAATGCTCCCAAGCCCGGGAGAAAAGCGCTTCGGGGTGGTGTTCTCTCCGGCCCATGGAAGACCTCCCGGTCTGCCCCCAAAGGCCGGTTTGGAAGCACTCCCACTCGCTGTTCCCGCCGTAAGCGCAAATGCTCCAAGCCCGGGAGAAAAGCGCTTCCTGGTGTTGCTCTCTCCTGGCCTTTGGAAGACCTCCCCGGCTGCCTCCATAGGCCGGTTTGCAAGCACTCCCGCCCGCTGTTCCCGCCAGCCGCGCACAATGCTCCCAAGCCCGGGAGAAAAGCGCTTCAGGGTGGTGCTCTCTCCCGGCCCTTGGAAGACCTCCCCGGCTGCCTCCAAAGGCCGGCTTTCAAGAACTCCCTCCCGCTGTCCCGTCAGCCGCACACAATGCTCCCAATCATGGGAGAAAAGCGCTTCGGGGTGGTGATCTCTCCGGGCCCTTGGAAGACCTCCCCGGCTGCCATCAAAGGCCGGTTTGCAAGCACTCATGCCCGCTGTTCCCGCCCGCCGCGCACAATGCTCCCAATCACGGGAGAAAGCGCTTCGGGGTGGTACTCTCTCTGGGCCCTTGGAAGACCTCGCCGTCTGCCTCCAATGGCCAGTTTGCAAGCACTCATGCCCGCTGTTCCCGCCAGCCGCGCACAATGCTCCCAAGCCCGTGAGAAAAGCGTTTCGGGGTGGTGCTCTCTCCGGGTCCTTGGAAGAACTCCCCGGCTGCCTCCAAAGGCCGGTTTACAAGCACTCAATCCCCTGTTCCCGCCAGCCACGCACAATGATCCCAAGCCCGGGAGAAAAGCGCTTCGGGGTGGTGTTCTCTCCGGCCCATGGAAGACCTCCCGGGCTGCCCCCAAAGGCCGGTTTGGAAGCACTCCCACTCGCTGTTCCCGCCATCCGCGCAAATGTTCCAAGCCCGGGAGAAAAGCGCTTCTGGGTGGTGCTCTCTCCTGGCCCTTGGAAGACCTCCCCAGCGCCTCCAAAGGCGGGTTTGCAAGCACTCCCGCCCGCTGTTCCCGCCAGCCGCGCACAATGCTCCTAATCACGGGAGAAAAGCGCTTCGGGGTGGTGCTCTCTCCGGGCCCTTGGAAGACCTCCCCTTCTGCCTCCAATGGCCAGTTTGCAAGCACTCATGCCCGCTGTTCCCACCAGCCGTGCATAATGCTCCGAAGCCCGGGAGAAAAGCATTTTGGGGTGGTGCTCACACCGGGCCCTGGAAGACCTCCCCGGCTGCCTCCAAAGGCCGGTTTTCAAGCACTCCTGCCTGCTGTTCCTGCCACCCGCGCACAATGCTCCCAAGCCCGGGAGAAAAGTGCTTCGGGGTGGTGCTCTCTCCCGGCCCTTGGAAGACCTCCCTGGCTGCCTCCAAAGGCTGGTTTGCAAGCACTCCCGCCCGCTGATCCCGCCAGGCACACACAATGCTCCCAAGCCCGGGAGAAAAGCGCTTCGGGGTGGTGCTCTCTCCGGGCCCTTGCCCCTGAGCCTGGGGGCAAGGCAGGGGGTCCACACTCCCAGGCCAAGGCAGAACCACATGCACACGTCTGATCGGCCCCCTGCACCGGCAGAGAGCTCGGGGGAGCCAGAGTCTGTCAGGCAGCTCCTGGGCTGGCGGCCTGTGTGGGAAGGGGCAGAGCCGAGCTAGGGGCAAGTTGGGCCTCTCGCTCTCCCTGCTGCCCTGAGGCTGCTGGGCCAAAGAGGTCTTGGGCACCCAGCCCCTTGCTGATCCCTTCCCTCTGACGAGGCCCTCTGAGCTCCAGCACCTTGCAGTGTGGAGACAGCCCCTGCCAGCAACCTCCTCTCCAAGGAGGCCTCAACCGAGGCCTGGGCCCAGGGGAAAGGCACGAGCGGGGATGAGCCTGGGGAGGCGCACGGGCATGTCTGGACCCAGTCCCCGCAGCCTGCCCCTTGGTGGGGCAGTACCCCCGGAGGCCAGGAAAGTCTGGGCAAGGCTGGCCAGGGGCAGGGGCCCTGCTGGGTCCTGCCCCTGGCCTGTGGGGCCTCTGAGCACAACCGGCCCTCTCCCACTGGAAGGCCACCCCGGCTGCCTCCAAAGGCCGGTTTGCAAGCGCTCCCGCACACTGTTCCCAGCAGGCGCGCACAGTGCTCCCACGCCCGGGAGAAAAGCGCTTCGGGGTGGTGCTCTCTCCGGGCCCTTGCCCCTGAGCCTGGGGGCAAGGCAGGGGGTCCACACTCCCAGGCAAGGCAGAACCACATGCACACGTCTGATCTGCCCCCTGCACCGGCAGAGAGCTCGGGGGAGCCAGAGTCTGTCAGGCAGCTCCTGGGCTGGCCGCCTGTGTGGGAAGGCGCAGAGCCGACCTAGGGGCAAGTTGGGCCTCTTGCTCTCCCTGCTGCCCTGAGGCTGCTGGGCCAAAGAGGTCTTGGGCACCCAGCCCCTTGCTGATCCCTTCCCTCTGACGAGGCCCTCTGAGCTCCAGCACCTTGCAGTGTGGAGACAGCCCCTGCCAGCAACCTCCTCTCCAAGGAGGCCTCAACCGAGGCCTAGGCCCAGGGTAAAGGCACCAGCGGGAATGAGCCTGGGGAGGCGCCCGGGCATGTCTGGACCCAGTCCCCGCAGCCTGCCCCTTGGTGGGGCAGTACCCCCGGAGGCCAGGAAGGTCTGGGCAAGGCTGGCCAGGGGCAGGGGCCCTGCTGGGTCCTGCCCCTGGCCTGTAGGGCCTCTGAGCACAACCGGCCCTCTCCCGCTGGAAGACCTCCCCGGCTGCCTCCAAAGGCCGGTTTGCCAACACTCCCGCCCGCTGTTACCGCCAGGCACGCACAATGCTCCCAAGCCCGGGAGAAAAGCGCTTCGGGGTGGTGCTCTCTCCGGGCCCTTGCCCCTGAGCCTGTGGGCAAGGTAGGGGGAACACACTCCCAGACCAAGGAGGAACCACATGCACACGTCTGTTCCTGTCCCCTGCACCGGCAGAGAGCTCGGGGGAGCCAGAGTCTGTGAGGCAGGTGCTGGGCTGGCCGCCTGTGTGGGAAGGGGCAGAGCCAACCTAGGGGCAAGTTGGGCCTCTTCCTCTCCCTGCTGCCCTGAGGCTGCTGGGCCAACGAGGTCTTGGGAATCCAGCCCCTTACTGGTCCCTTCCCTCTGACGAGGCCCTCTGAGCTCCAGCACCTTGCAGTGTGGAGACAGCCCCTGTCAGCAACCTCCTCTCCAAGGAGGCCTCAACCGAAGCCTAGGCCCAGGGGAAAGGCACCAGCGGGGATGAGCCAGGGGAGGCGCCCGGGCATGTCTGGACCCTGTCCCCGCAGCCTGCCCCTGGTGGGGCAGTACCCCCGGAGGCCAGGAAGGTCTGGGCTAGGCTGGTCAGGGCCAGGGGCCCTGCTGGGTCCTGCCCCTTGCCTGTGGGGCCTCGGAGCACAAACGGCCCTCTCCCGCTGGAAGACCTCCCCAGCTGCCTCCCAAGGCCGGTTTCCAAGCACTCCCGCGCGCTGATCCCGCCAGGCACGCACAATGCTCCCAAGCACGGGAGAAAAGCGCTTCAGGGTGGTGCTCTCTCCGTGCCCTTTCCTCTGAGCCTGGGGGCCAGGCAGGGGGTCCACACTCCCAGGCCAAGGCAGAACCACATGCACACGTCTGTTCCTGCCCCCTGCACCGGCAGTGAGCTCGGGGGAGCCAGAGTCTGTCAGGCAGCTGCTGGGCTGGCCGCCTGAGTGGGAAGGGGCAGAGCCGACCTAGGGGCAAGTTGGGCCTCTTGCTCTCCCTGCTGCCCTGAGGCTGCTGGGCCAAACAGGTCTTGGGCATCCAGCCCCTTGCTGGTCCCTTCCATCTGACGAGGCCCTCTGAGCTCCAGCACCTTGTAGTGTGGAGACAGCCCCTGCCAGCAACCTCCTTTCCAAGGAGGCCTCAACCGAGGCCTAGGCCCAGGGGAAAGGCACCAGCGGGGATGAGCCTGGGGAGGCGCCCGGGCATGACTGGACCCAGTCCCCGCAGCCTGACCCTTGGTGAGGCAGTAAACCCGGAGGCCAGGAAATTCTGGGCAAGGCTGGCCAGGGGCAGGGGCCCTTCTGGGTCCTGCCCCTGGCCTGTGGGGCCTCTGAGGACAACCGGCCTCTCCCGCTGGAAGACTTCCCCGGCTGCCTCCAAAGGCCGGATTGCAAACACTCCCACCCGCTGTTCCCGCGAGGCACGCACAATGCTCCCAAGCCCGGGAGAAAAGCGCTTCGGGATGGTGCTCTCTCCGGGCCCTTGACCCTGAGCCTGGGGGCCAGGCAGGGGGAACACAGTCCCAGGCCAAGGCAGAACCACATGCCCACGTCTGTTCCTGCCCCCTGCACTGGCAGAGAGCTCGGCAGAGCCAGAGTCTGTCAGGCAGCTGCTGGGCTGGCGGCCTGTGTGGGAAGGGGCAGAGCCGACCTAGGGGCAAGTTGGGCCTCTTGCTCTCCCTGCTGCCCTGAGGCTGCTGGGCCAAGGAGGTCTTGGGCATCCAGCCCCTTGCTGGTCCCTTCCCTCTGACGAGGCCCTCTGAGCTCCAGCACCTGGCAGTGTGCAGACAGCCCCTGCCAGCAACCTCCTCTCCAAGGAGGCCTCAACCGAGACCTAGGCCCAGGGGAAAGGCACCAGCGGGGATGAGCCAGGGGAGGCGCCCGGGCATGTCTGGACCCAGTCCCCGCATCCTGCCCCTTAGTGGGTCAGTACCCCTGGAGGCCAGGAAGGTCTGGGCAAGGCTGGCCAGGGGCAGGGGCCTTGCTGTGTCCTGCCCCTGGCCTACGGGCCCTCTGAGCACAACCGGCCCTCTCCCACTGGAAGACCTCCCCGGCTGCCTCCAAAGGCCGGTTTGCAAACACTCCCGCCCGCTGTTCACGCCAGGCACGCACAATGCTCCCAATCCCGGGAGAAAAGCGCTTCGGGGTGGTGCTCTCTCCGGGCCCTTGCCCATGAGCCTGGGGGACAGGCAGGGGGAACACACTCCCAGGCCAAGGCAGAACCACATGCACACGTCTGTTCCTGCCCCCTGCTCCAGCAGAGAGCTCGGGGGAGCCAGAGTCTGTCAGGCAGCTGCTGGGCTGGCGGCCTGTGTGGGAAGGGGCACAGCCGACCTAGGGGCAAGTTGGGCCTCTTGCGCTCCCTGCTGCCCTGAGCCTGCTGGGCCAAAGATGTCTTGGGCATCCAGCCCCTTGCTGGTCCCTTCCCTCTGACGAGGCCCTCTGAGCTCCAGCACCTTGCAGTGTGGAGACAGCCCCTGCCAGCAACCTCCTCTCCAAGGTGGCCTCAAGCGAGGCCTAGGCCCAGGGGAAAGGCACCAGCGGGGATGAGACTGGGGAGGCGCCCGGGCTTGTCTGTACCCAGTCCACGCAGCCTGCCCCTTGGAGGGGCAGTACCCCCGAAGGCCAGGAAGGTCTGGGCAAGGCTGGCCAGGGGCAGGGGCCCTGCTCGGTCCTGCCCCTGGCATGTGGGGACTCTGAGATAAACCGGCCCTCTCCCACTGGAAGACCTCCCCGGCTGCCTCCAAAGGCCGGTTTGCAAGCACTCCCGCCCGCTGTTCCCGCCAGGCACGCACAATGCTCCCAAGCCCAGGAGAAAAGCGCTTCAGGGTGGTGCTCTCTCCGTGCCCTTTCCCCTAAGCCTGGGGGCCAGGCAGGGGTTCCACACTCCCAGGCCAAGTCAGAACCACATGCACACGTCTGTTCCTGCCCCCTGCACCGGCAGAGAGCTCGGGGGAGCCAGAGACTGCCAGGCAGCTGCTGGGCTGGCTGCCTGTGTGGGAAGGGGCAGAGCCGACCTAGGGGCAAGTTGGGCCTCTTGCTCTCCTTGCTGCCCTGAGGCTGCTGGGCCAAAGAGGTCTTGGGCATCCAGACCCTTGCTGGTCCCTTCCCTCTGACGAGGCCCTCTGAACTCCAGCACCTCGCAGTGTGGAGACAGCCCCTGCCAGCAACCTCCTCTCCAAGGAGGCCTCAACCGAGGCCTAGGCCCAGGGGAAAGGCACCAGCGGGGATGAGCCTGGGGAGGCGCCCGGGAATGTCTGGACACAGTCCCCGCAGCCTGCCCCTTGGTGGGGCAGTACCCCCGGAGGCCAGGAAGGTCTGGGCAAGGCTGACCAGGGGCAGGCGCGCTGCTGGGTCCTGCCCCTCGTCTGTGGGGCCTCTGAGCACGACCGGCCCTCTCCCGCTGGAAGACCTCCCCGACTGCCGCCAAAGGCCGGTTTGCCAACACTCGCGCCCGCTGTTCACGCCAGGAACGCACAATGCTCCCAAGCCCGGGAGAAAAGCGCTTCGGGGTGGTGCTCTCACCAGGCCCTTGCCCATGAGCCTGGGGGCAATGCAGGGGGAACACACTCCCAGGCAAAGGCAGAACCACATGCACACGTCTGTTCCTGCCCCCTACACCGGCAGAGAGCTCGGGGGAGCCAGAGTCTGCCAGGCAGCTCCTGGGCTGGCGGCCTGTGTGGGAAGGGGCAGAGCCGACCTAGGGGCAAGTTGGGCCTCTTGCTCTCCCTGCTGCCCTGAGGCTGCTGGGCCAAAGAGGTCTTGGGCATCCAGCCCCTTACTGGTCCCTTCCCTCTGACGAGGCCCTCTGAGCTCCAGCACCTTGCAGTGTGCAGACAGCCCCTGCCAGCAACCTCCTCTCCAAGGAGGCCTCAACCGAGGCCTAGGCCCAGGGGAAAGGCACCAGCGGGGATGAGCCAGGGGAGGCGCCCGGGCATGTCTGGACCCAGTCCCCCCATCCTGCCCCTTGGTGGGTCAGTACCCCTGGAGGCCAGGAAGGTCTGGGCAAGGCTGGTCAGGGGCAGGGGCCCTGCTGGGTCCTGCCCCTGGCCTACGGGCCCTCTGAGCATAACCGGCCCTCTCCCACTGGAAGACCTCCCCGGCTGCCTCCAAAGGCCGGTTTGCAAACACTCCCGCCCGCTGTTCACGCCAGGCACGCACAATGCTCCCAATCCCGGGAGAAAAGCGCTTCGGGGTGGTGCTCTCTCCGGGCCCTTGCCCCTGAGCCAGGGGCAAGGCAGGGGGAACACACTCCCAGGCCAAGGCAGAACCACATGCACACGTCTCTTCCTGCCCCCTGCACCAGCAGAGAGGTCGGGGGAGCCAGAGTCTGTCAGGCAGCTGCTGGGCTGGCGGCCTGTGTGGGAAGGGGCAGAGCCGACCTAGGGGCAAGTTGGGCCTCTTGCTATCCCTGCTGCCCTGAGGCTGCTGGGCCAAAGATGTCTTGGGCATCCAGCCCCTTGCTGGTCCCTTCCCTCTGACGAGGCCCTCTGAGCTCCAGCACCTTGCAGTGTGGAGACAGCCCCTGCCAGCAACCTGCTCTCCAAGGTGGCCTCAACAGAGGCCTAGGCCCAGGGGAAAGGCACCAGCGGGGATGAGACCGGGGAGGCGCCCGGGCTTGTCTGTACCCAGTCCCCGCAGCCTGCCCCTTCGTGGGGCAGTACCCCCGGAGGCCAGGAAGGTCTGGGCAAGGCTGGCCAGGGGCAGGGGCCCTGCACGGTCCTGCCCCTGGCATGTGGGGACTCTGAGCAAAACCGGCCCTCTCCCACTGGAAGACCTCCCCGGCTGCCTCCAAAGGCCGGTTTGCAAGCACTCCCGCCCGCTGTTCCCGCCAGGCGCGCACAATGCTCCCAAGCCCAGGAGAAAAGCGCTTCGGGGTGGTGCTCTCTCCGGGCCCTTGCCCCTGAGCCTGGGGTCCAGGCAGTGGGTCCACACTCCCAGACCAAGGCAGAACCACATGCACACGTCTGTTCCTGACCCCTGAACCGGCAGAGAGCTCGGGGGAGCCAGAGTCTATCAGGCAGCTGCTGGGTTGGCTGCCTGTGTGGGAAGGGGCAGAGCCGCCCTAGGGGCAAGTTGGGCCTCTTGCTCTCCCTGCTGCCCTGAGGCTGCTGGGCCAAAGAGGTCTTGGGCATCCAGCCCCTTGCTGGTCCCTTCCCGCTGACGAGGCCCTCTGAGCTCCAGCACCTTGCAGTGTGGAGACAGCCCCTGCCAGCCACCTCCTCTCCAAGGAGGCATCAACCGAGGCCTATGCCCAGGGGAAAGGCACCAGCGGGGATGAGCCTGGGGACGCGCCCAGGCATGTCTGGACCCAGTCCCCGCAGCCTGCCCCTTGGTGGGGCAGTACCCCCGGAGGCCAGGAAGGTCTGGGCAAGGCTGGCCAGGGGCAGGGGACCTGCTGGGTCCTGCCCCTGGCCTGTGTGGCCTCTGAGCACAACCGGCCCTCTCCCACTGGAAGACCTCCACGGCTGCCTCCAAAGTCCTGTTTGCAAACACTCCCGCCCGCTGTTCACGCCAGGCTCGCACAATGCTCCCAAGCCCGGGAGAAAAGCGCTTCGGGGTGGTGCTCTCTCCGGGCCCTTGCCCCTGAGCCTGGGGGCAAGGCAGAGGGAACACACTCCCAGGCCAAGGCAGAACCACATGCCCACGTCTGTTCCTGTCCCCTGCACCGGCAGAGAGCTTGGGGGCGCCAGAGTCTGTCAGGCAACTGCTGAGTTGGCCGCCTGTGTGGGAAGGGGCAGAGCCGCCCTAGGGGCAAGTTGGGCCTCTTGCTCTCCCTGCTGCCCTGAGGCTGCTGGGCCAAAGAGGTCTTGGGCATCCAGCCCCTTACTGGTCCCTTCCCTCTGACGAGGCCCTCTGAGCTCCAGCACCTTGCAGTGTGGAGACAGCCCCTGCCAGCAACCTCCTCTCCAAGGAGGCCTCAACCGAGGCCTAGGCCCAGGGGAAAGGCACCAGCGGGGATGAGCCTGGGGAGGCGCCCGGGCATGTCTGGACCCAGGCCCCGCAGCCTGCCCCTTGGTGGGGCAGTACCCCCGGAGGCCAGGAAGGTCTGGGCAAGGCTAGCCAGGGGCAGGGGCCCTGCTGCGTCCTGCCCCTGGCCTGTGGGGCCTCTGAGCACAACCGGCCCTCTCCCACTGGAAGACCTCCCCGGCTGCCTCCAAAGGCCGGTTTGCAAGCGCTCCCGCCCACTGTTCCCAGCAGGCGTGCACAATGCTCCCAAGCCCGGGAGAAAAGCGCTTCAGGGTGGTGCTCTCTCCGGGCCCTTGCCCCTGAGCCTGGGGCAAGGCAGGGTGTCCACACTCCCAGGAAAAGGCAGACCACATGCACACGTCTGATCTGCCCCCTGCACCGGCAGAGAGCTCGGGGGAGCCAGAGTCTGTCAGGCAGCTGCTGGGCTGGCCGCCTGTGTGGGAAGGGGCAGAGCCGACCTAGGGGCAAGTTGGGCCTCTTGCTCTCCCTGCTGCCCTGAGGCTGCTGGGCCAAAGAGGTCTTGGGCATCCAGCCCCTTGCTGGTCCCTTCCCTCTGACGAGGCCCTCTGAGCTCCAGCACCTTGCAGTGTGGAGACAGCCCCTGCCAGCAACCTCCTCTCCAAGGAGGCCTCAACTGAGGCCTAGGCCCAGGGGAAAGGCACCAGCGGGGATGAGCCTGGGGAGGCGCCCGGCCATGTCTGGACCCAGTCCCCGCAGCCTGCCCCTTGGTGGGGCAGTACCCCCGGAGGCCAGGAGGGTCTGGGCAAGGCTGCCAGGGGCAGGGACACTGCTGGGTCCTGCCCCTGGCCTGTGGGGCGTCTGAGCACAACCGGCACTCTCCCGCTGGAAGACCTCCCCGGCTGCCTCCAAAGGCCGGTTTGCAAGCACTCCCGCCCGCTGTTCCCGCCAGGCACGCACAATGCTCCCAAGCCCGGGAGAAAAGCGCTTTGGGGTGGTGCTCTCTCCGGGCCCTTGCCCCTGAGCCTGGGGGACAGGCAGGGGGAACACACTCCCAGGCCAAGGCAGAACGACATGCACACGTCTGTTCCTGCCCCCTACACCGGCAGAGAGTTCGGGGGAGCCAGAGACTGCCAGGCTGCTGCTGGGCTGGCTGCCTGTGTGGGACGGGGTAGAGCCGACCTAGGGGCAAGTTGGGCCTCTTGCTCTCCCTGCTGCCCTGAGGCTGCTGGGTCAGAGAGGTCTTGGGCATCCAGCCCTTTGCTGGTCCTTTCCCTCTGACGAGGCCCTCTGAGCTCCAGCACCTTGCAGTGTGCAGACAGCCCCTGCCGGCAACCTCCTCTCCAAGGAGGCCTCAACCGAGGCCTAGGCCCAGGGGAAAGGCACCAGCGGGGATGAGCCTGGGGAGGCGCCCGGGCATGTCTGGACCCAGGCCCCGCAGCCTGCCCCTTGGTGGGGTAGTACCCCCGGAGGCCAGGAAGGTCTGGGCAAGGCTGCCAGAGGCAGGGACACTGCTGGGTCCTGCCCCTGGCCTGTGGGGCCTCTGAGAACAACTGGCACTCTCCCGCTGGAAGACCTCCCCGGCTGCCTCCAAAGGCTGGTTTGCAAGCACTCAATCCCGCTGTTCACGCCAGCTGCGCACAATGCTCCCAAGCCCGGGAGAAAAGCATTTTGGGGTGGTGCTCACTCCGGGCTTTGGAAGACCTCCCCGGCTGCCTCCAAGGTCGGTTTGCAAGCACTTCTGCCTGCTGTTCCCGCCACCCGCGCACAATGCTCCCAAGCCCGGGAGAAAAGCGTTTCGGGGTGGTGTTCTCTCTGGACCCAAGAAAGACCTCCCGGGCTGCCCCCAAATGCCGGTTTGCAAGCACTCCCACTCACTGTTCCCGCCATCCGTGCAAATGCTCCAAGCCCAGGAGAAAAGCCCTTCAGGGTGGTGCTCTCTCCCGGCCCTTGGAAGACCTCCCCGGCTGCCTCCAAAGGCTGGATTTCAAGAACTCCCTCCCGCTGACCCGCCAGCCGCACACAATGCTCCCAATCACGGGAGAAAAGCGCTTCGGGGTGGTGCTCTCTACGGGCCCTTGGAAGACCTCCCCGTTTGTCTCCAAAGGCCGGTTTGCAAGCACTCATGCCCGCTGTTCCCACCAGCCGCGCACAATGCTCCCAAGCCTAGGAGAAAAGCGCTTCGGGGTGGTGCTCTCTTCCAGCCCTTGGAAGACCTCCCCGGCTGCCTCCAAAGGCCGGTTTGCAAGCACTCAATCCCGCTGTTCCCGCCAGCCGCGCAGAATGCTCCCAAGCCCGGGAGAAAAGCGCTTCGGGGTGGTGCTCTCTCCTGGCCCTTGGAAGACCTCCCCGGCTGCCTCCAAAGGCTGGTTTTCAAGAACTCCCTCCCGCTGACCCGCAAGCCGCACACAATGTTCCCAAGCCCGGGAGAAAAGCATTTTGAGGTGGTCTCTCTCCGGGCCCTTGGAAGACTCCCCGGCTGCCTCTAAAGGCCGGTTTGCAAGCACTCATGTCCTCTGTTCCCGACAGCCGCGAACAATGCTCCCAATTCCGTGAGAAAAGTGCTTCGGGATGGTGCTCTCTCCGGGCCCTTGGAAGACCTCCCAAGCTGCCTCCAAAGGCCGGTTTGCAAGCACTCCCGCCCGCTGTTCCCGCCAGCCTCGCACAATGCTCCCAAGACCGGGAGAAAAGCGCTTCGGGGTGGTGTTCTCTCCGTGCCAATGGAGGACCTCCCTGGCTGCCCCCAAAGGCCGGTTTGCAAGCACTCCCACTCGCTGTTCCCGCCAGCCACGCACAATCCTCCAAAACCCCGGAGAAAAGCGCTTCGGGGTGGTGTTCTCTCCGTGCCCATGGAAGACCTCCCGGGGTGCTCCCAAAGGCCGGTTTGGAAGCACTCCGCCTCGCTGTTCCCGCCATCCGCGCACAATGCTCCCAAGCCCGGGAGAAAAGCTTTTTGGGGTGGTGCTCACACCGGGCCCTGGAAGACCTCCCCGGCTGCCTCCAAAGGACGGTTTTCAAGCACTCCTGCCTGCTGTTCCCGCCACCCGCGCACAATGCTCCCAAGCCCGGGAGAAAAGCGCTTCGGGGTGGTGCTCTCTACAGGCCCTTGGAAGACCTCCCCGGCTGCCTCCAAAGGCCGGTTTGCAAGGACTCCTTCCTGCTGTTCCCGCCATCCGCGCACAATGCTCCCAAGCCCGGGAGAAAAGCATTTTGGGGTGGTGCTCACACCGGGCCCTGGAAGACCTCCCCGGCTGCCTCCAAAGGACGGTTTTCAAGCACTCCTGCCTGCTGTTCCCGCCACCCGCGCAGAATGCTCCCAAGCGCGGGAGAAAAGCGCTTCGGGGTGGTGCTCTCTACAGGCCCTTGGAAGACCTCCCCGGCTGCCTCCAAAGGCCGGTTTGCAAGGACTCCTTCCTGCTGTTCCCGCCAGCCACGCACAATGCTCCCAAGCCCGGGAGAGAAGCATTTTGCGGTGGTGCTCTCTACAGGCCCTTGGAAGACCTCCCGGGCTGCCTCCAAAGGCCGGTTTGCAAGCACTCATGTCCGCTGTTCCCGACAGCCGCGCACAATGCTCCCAAGCCCGGGAGAAAAGCATTTTGGGGTGGTGATCAGTCCGGGCCCTTGGAAGACCTCCCCGGCTGCCTCCAAAGGACAGTTTGCAAGCACTCATGCCCGCTGTTCCCGCCAGCCGCGCACAATGCTCCCAAGACCGTGAGAAAAGCGCTTCGGGGTGGTGGTCTCTCCGGGACCATGGAGGACCTCCCCGGCTGCCCCCAAAGGCCGGTTTGCAAGCACTCCCACTCGCTGTTCCCGCCAGCCACACACAATGTTCCAAAACCCCAGAGAAAAGCGCTTCGGGGTGGTGCTCTCTCCGGGCCCTTGGAAGACTTCTCTGGCTGCCTCCAAAGGCCGGTTTGCAAGAATTCCCTCCCGCTGTCCCACCAGCCGCACACAATGCTCCAGAACCCGAGAGAAAAGCACTTCGAGGTGGTGCTCTCTCCGGGCCCTTGGAAGACCTCCCCGGCTGCCTCCAATGGGCGGTATGCAAGCACTCATGCCCGCTGTTCCCACCAGCTATGCACAATGCTCCCAAGCACGGGAGAAAAGCATTTTCTGGTGGTGCTCACTCCTTGCCCTTGGAAGACCTCCGCGCCTGCCTCCAAAGGCCGGTTTGCAAGCACTCCCGCCCGCTGTTCCCGCCAGGCGCGCACAATGCTCCCAAGCCCAGGAGAAAAGCGCTTCGGGGTGGTGCTCTCTCCGGGCCCTTGCCCCTGAGCCTGGGGGCCAGGCAGGGGGTCCACACTCCCAGGCCAAGGCAGAACCACATGCACACGTCTGTTCCTGCCCCCTGCACCGGCAGTGAGCTCGGGGGAGCCAGAGTCTGTCAGGCAGCTGCTGGGCTGGCCGCCTGTGTGGGAAGGGGCAGAGCCGACCTAGGGGCAAGTTGGGCCTCTTGCTCTCCCTGCTGCCCTGAGGCTGCTGGGCCAAAGAGGTCTTGGGCATCCAGCCCCTTGCTGGTCCCTTCCCTCTGACGAGGCCCTCTGAGCTCCAGCACCTTGCAGTGTGGAGACAGCCCCTGCCAGCAACCTCCTCTCCAAGGAGGCCTCAACCGAGGCCTAGGCCCAGGGGAAAGGCACCAGCGGGGATGAGCCTGGGGAGGCGCCCGGGCATGTCTGGACCCAGTCCCTGTAGCCTCACCCTTGGTGAGGCAGTAACCCCGGAGGCCAGGAAATTCTGGGCAAGGCTGGCCAGGGGCAGGGGCCCTGCTGGATCCTGCCCCTGGCCTGTGGGGCCTCTGAGCACAACCGGCCCTCTCCACTGGAAGGCCACCCCGGCTGCCAGCAAAGGCCGGTTTGCAAGCGCTCCCGCACACTGTTCCCAGCAGGCGCGCACAGTGCTCCCACGCCCGGGAGAAAAGCGCTTCGGGGTGGTGCTCTCTCCGGGCCCTTGCCCCTGAGCCTGGGGGCCAGGCAGGGGTTCCACACTCCCAGGCCAAGGCAGAACCACATGCACACGTCTGCTCCTGCCCCCTGCACTGGCAGAGAGCTCGTGGAAGCCAGAGTCTGCCAGGCAGCTGCTGGGCTGGCTGCCTGTGTGGGAAGGGGCAGAGCCGACCTAGGGGCAAGTTGGGCCTCTTGCTCTCCCTGCTGCCCTGAGGCTGCTGGGCCAAAAAGGTCTTGGGCATCCAGCCCCTTGCTGGTCCCTTCCCTCTGAGGAGGCCCTCTGAGCTCCAGCACCTCGCAGTGTGGAGACAGACCCTGCCAGCTACCTCCTCTCCAAGGAGGCCTCAACCGAAGACTAGGCCCAGGGGAAAGGCACCAGCGGGGATGAGCATGGGGAGGCGCCGGGGAATGTCTGGACCCAGTCCCCGCAGCCTGCCCCTTCGTGGGGCAGTACCCCCGGAGGCCAGGAAGGTCTGGGCAAGGCTGGCCAGGGGCAGGGGCCCTGCTGGGTCCTGCCCCTGGCCTGTGGGGCCTCTGAGCACAACCGGCCCTCTCCCGCTGGAAGACCTCCCCGGCTGCCTCCAAAGGCCGGTTTGCAAGCACTCCCGCCCGCTGTTTCCGCCAGCCACGCAGAATGCTCCCAAGCACGGGAGAAAAGGGCTTCGGGGTGGTGCTCTCTCCGGGTCCTTGGAAGAACTCCCCGGCTGCCTCCAAAGGCCGGTTTACAAGCACTCATGCCCGCTGTTCCCGCCAGCCGCGCACAATGCTCCCAAGCCCGGGAGAAAAGCATTTTGGGGTGGTCCTCTCTCCGGGCCCTTGGAAGACCTCCCCGGCTGCCTCCAAATGCCGCTTTGCAAGCACTCCGGCCCACTGTTCCCACCAGGCGTGCACAATGCTCCCAAGCCCGGGAGAAAAGCGCTTCGGGGTGGTGTTCTCTCCGGCCCATGGAAGACCTCCCGGTCTGCCCCCAAAGGCCGGTTTGGAAGCACTCCCACTCGCTGTTCCCACCGTAAGCGCAAATGCTCCAAGCCCGGGAGAAAAGCGCTTCCTGGTGTTGCTCTCTCCTGGCCCTTGGAAGACCTCCCCGGCTGCCTCCATAGGCCGGTTTGCAAGCACTCCCGCCCGCTGTTCCCGCCAGCCGCGCACAATGCTCCCAAGCCCGGGAGAAAAGCGCTTCAGTGTGGTGCTCTCTCCCGGCCCTTGGAAGACCTCCCCGGCTGCCTCCAAAGGCCGGCTTTCAAGAACTCCCTCCCGCTGTCCCGTCAGCCGCACACAATGCTCCCAATCACGGGAGAAAAGCGCTTCGGGGTGGTGATCTCTCCGGGCCCTTGGAAGACCTCCCCGGCTGCCATCAAAGGCAGGTTTGCAAGCACTCATGCCCGCTGTTCCCGCCCGCCGCGCACAATGCTCCCAATCACGGGAGAAAGCGCTTCGGGGTGGTACTCTCTCTGGGCCCTTGGAAGACCTCGCCGTCTGCCTCCAATGGCCAGTTTGCAAGCACTCATGCCCGCTGTTCCCGCCAGCCGCGCACAATGCTCCCAAGCCCGTGAGAAAAGCGTTTCGGGGTGGTGCTCTCTCCGGGTCCTTGGAAGAACTCCCCGGCTGCCTCCAAAGGCTGGTTTACAAGCACTCAATCCCCTGTTCCCGCCAGCCACGCACAATGATCCCAAGCCCGGGAGAAAAGCGCTTCGGGGTGGTGTTCTCTCCGGCCCATGGAAGACCTCCCGGGCTGCCCCCAAAGGCCGGTTTGGAAGCACTCCCACTCGCTGTTCCCGCCATCCGCGCAAATGTTCCAAGCCCGGGAGAAAAGCGCTTCTGGGTGGTGCTCTCTCCTGGCCCTTGGAAGACCTCCCCAGCGCCTCCAAAGGCGGGTTTGCAAGCACTCCCGCCCGCTGTTCCCGCCAGCCGCGCACAATGCTCCTAATCACGGGAGAAAAGCGCTTCGGGGTGGTGCTCTCTCCGGGCCCTTGGAAGACCTCCCCTTCTGCCTCCAATGGCCAGTTTGCAAGCACTCATGCCCGCTGTTCCCACCAGCCGTGCATAATGCTCCGAAGCCCGGGAGAAAAGCATTTTGGGGTGGTGCTCACACCGGGCCCTGGAAGACCTCCCCGGCTGCCTCCAAAGGCCGGTTTTCAAGCACTCCTGCCTGCTGTTCCTGCCACCCGCGCACAATGCTCCCAAGCCCGGGAGAAAAGTGCTTCGGGGTGGTGCTCTCTCCCGGCCCTTGGAAGACCTCCCCGGCTGCCTCCAAAGGCTGGTTTGCAAGCACTCCCGCCCGCTGATCCCGCCAGGCACACACAATGCTCCCAAGCCCGGGAGAAAAGCGCTTCGGGGTGGTGCTCTCTCCGGGCCCTTGCCCCTGAGCCTGGGGGCAAGGCAGGGGGTCCACACTCCCAGGCCAAGGCAGAACCACATGCACACGTCTGATCGGCCCCCTGCACCGGCAGAGAGCTCGGGGGAGCCAGAGTCTGTCAGGCAGCTCCTGGGCTGGCGGCCTGTGTGGGAAGGGGCAGAGCCGAGCTAGGGGCAAGTTGGGCCTCTTGCTCTCCCTGCTGCCCTGAGGCTGCTGGGCCAAAGAGGTCTTGGGCACCCAGCCCCTTGCTGATCCCTTCCCTCTGACGAGGCCCTCTGAGCTCCAGCACCTTGCAGTGTGGAGACAGCCCCTGCCAGCAACCTCCTCTCCAAGGAGGCCTCAACCGAGGCCTGGGCCCAGGGGAAAGGCACGAGCGGGGATGAGCCTGGGGAGGCGCCCGGGCATGTCTGGACCCAGTCCCCGCAGCCTGCCCCTTGGTGGGGCAGTACCCCCGGAGGCCAGGAAAGTCTGGGCAAGGCTGGCCAGGGGCAGGGGCCCTGCTGGGTCCTGCCCCTGGCCTGTGGGGCCTCTGAGCACAACCGGCCCTCTCCCACTGGAAGGCCACCCCGGCTGCCTCCAAAGGCCGGTTTGCAAGCGCTCCCGCACACTGTTCCCAGCAGGCGCGCACAGTGCTCCCACGCCCGGGAGAAAAGCGCTTCGGGGTGGTGCTCTCTCCGGGCCCTTGCCCCTGAGCCTGGGGGCAAGGCAGGGGGTCCACACTCCCAGGCAAGGCAGAACCACATGCACACGTCTGATCTGCCCCCTGCACCGGCAGAGAGCTCGGGGGAGCCAGAGTCTGTCAGGCAGCTCCTGGGCTGGCCGCCTGTGTGGGAAGGCGCAGAGCCGACCTAGGGGCAAGTTGGGCCTCTTGCTCTCCCTGCTGCCCTGAGGCTGCTGGGCCAAAGAGGTCTTGGGCACCCAGCCCCTTGCTGATCCCTTCCCTCTGACGAGGCCCTCTGAGCTCCAGCACCTTGCAGTGTGGAGACAGCCCCTGCCAGCAACCTCCTCTCCAAGGAGGCCTCAACCGAGGCCTAGGCCCAGGGTAAAGGCACCAGCGGGAATGAGCCTGGGGAGGCGCCCGGGCATGTCTGGACCCAGTCCCCGCAGCCTGCCCCTTGGTGGGGCAGTACCCCCGGAGGCCAGGAAGGTCTGGGCAAGGCTGGCCAGGGGCAGGGGCCCTGCTGGGTCCTGCCCCTGGCCTGTAGGGCCTCTGAGCACAACCGGCCCTCTCCCGCTGGAAGACCTCCCCGGCTGCCTCCAAAGGCCGGTTTGCCAACACTCCCACCCGCTGTTACCGCCAGGCACGCACAATGCTCCCAAGCCCGGGAGAAAAGCGCTTCGGGGTGGTGCTCTCTCCGGGCCCTTGCCCCTGAGCCTGTGGGCAAGGTAGGGGGAACACACTCCCAGACCAAGGAGGAACCACATGCACACGTCTGTTCCTGTCCCCTGCACCGGCAGAGAGCTCGGGGGAGCCAGAGTCTGTGAGGCAGGTGCTGGGCTGGCCGCCTGTGTGGGAAGGGGCAGAGCCAACCTAGGGGCAAGTTGGGCCTCTTCCTCTCCCTGCTGCCCTGAGGCTGCTGGGCCAACGAGGTCTTGGGCATCCAGCCCCTTACTGGTCCCTTCCCTCTGACGAGGCCCTCTGAGCTCCAGCACCTTGCAGTGTGGAGACAGCCCCTGTCAGCAACCTCCTCTCCAAGGAGGCCTCAACCGAAGCCTAGGCCCAGGGGAAAGGCACCAGCGGGGATGAGCCAGGGGAGGCGCCCGGGCATGTCTGGACCCTGTCCCCGCAGCCTGCCCCTGGTGGGGCAGTACCCCCGGAGGCCAGGAAGGTCTGGGCTAGGCTGGTCAGGGCCAGGGGCCCTGCTGGGTCCTGCCCCTTGCCTGTGGGGCCTCGGAGCACAAACGGCCCTCTCCCGCTGGAAGACCTCCCCAGCTGCCTCCCAAGGCCGGTTTCCAAGCACTCCCGCGCGCTGATCCCGCCAGGCACGCACAATGCTCCCAAGCACGGGAGAAAAGCGCTTCAGGGTGGTGCTCTCTCCGTGCCCTTTCCCCTGAGCCTGGGGGCCAGGCAGGGGGTCCACACTCCCAGGCCAAGGCAGAACCACATGCACACGTCTGTTCCTGCCCCCTGCACCGGCAGTGAGCTCGGGGGAGCCAGAGTCTGTCAGGCAGCTCCTGGGCTGGCGGCCTGTGTGGGAAGGGGCAGAGCCGACCTAGGGGCAAGTTGGGCCTCTTGCTCTCCCTGCTGCCCTGAGGCTGCTGGGCCAAAGAGGTCTTGGGCATCCAGCCCCTTGCTGGTCCCTTCCCTCTGACGAGGCCCTCTGAGCTCCAGCACCTTGCAGTGTGCAGACAGCCCCTGCCAGCAACCTCCTCTCCAAGGAGGCCTCAACCGAGGCCTAGGCCCAGGGGAAAGGCACCAGCGGGGATGAGCCAGGGGAGGCGCCCGGGCATGTCTGGACCCAGTCCCCCCATCCTGCCCCTTGGTGGGTCAGTACCCCTGGAGGCCAGGAAGGTCTGGGCAAGGCTGGTCAGGGGCAGGGGCCCTGCTGGGTCCTGCCCCTGGCCTACGGGCCCTCTGAGCATAACCGGCCCTCTCCCACTGGAAGACCTCCCCGGCTGCCTCCAAAGGCCGGTTTGCAAACACTCCCGCCCGCTGTTCACGCCAAGCACGCACAATGCTCCCAATCCCGGGAGAAAAGCGCTTCGGGGTGGTGCTCTCTCCGGGCCCTTGCCCCTGAGCCAGGGGCAAGGCAGGGGGAACACACTCCCAGGCCAAGGCAGAACCACATGCACACGTCTCTTCCTGCCCCCTGCACCAGCAGAGAGGTCGGGGGAGCCAGAGTCTGTCAGGCAGCTGCTGGGCTGGCGGCCTGTGTGGGAAGGGGCAGAGCCGACCTAGGGGCAAGTTGGGCCTCTTGCTATCCCTGCTGCCCTGAGGCTGCTGGGCCAAAGATGTCTTGGGCATCCAGCCCCTTGCTGGTCCCTTCCCTCTGACGAGGCCCTCTGAGCTCCAGCACCTTGCAGTGTGGAGACAGCCCCTGCCAGCAACCTGCTCTCCAAGGTGGCCTCAACAGAGGCCTAGGCCCAGGGGAAAGGCACCAGCGGGGATGAGACCGGGGAGGCGCCCGGGCTTGTCTGTACCCAGTCCCCGCAGCCTGCCCCTTCGTGGGGCAGTACCCCCGGAGGCCAGGAAGGTCTGGGCAAGGCTGGCCAGGGGCAGGGGCCCTGCACGGTCCTGCCCCTGGCATGTGGGGACTCTGAGCAAAACCGGCCCTCTCCCACTGGAAGACCTCCCCGGCTGCCTCCAAAGGCCGGTTTGCAAGCACTCCCGCCCGCTGTTCCCGCCAGGCGCGCACAATGCTCCCAAGCCCAGGAGAAAAGCGCTTCGGGGTGGTGCTCTCTCCGGGCCCTTTCCCCTGAGCCTGGGGGCCAGGCAGGGGGTCCACACTCCCAGGCCAAGGCAGAACCACATGCACACGTCTGTTCCTGCCCCCTGCACCGGCAGTGAGCTCAGGGGAGCCAGAGTCTGTCAGGCAGCTGCTGGGCTGGCCGCCTGTGTGGGAAGGGGCAGAGCCGACCTAGGGGCAAGTTGGGCCTCTTGCTCTCCCTGCTGCCCTGAGGCTGCTGGGCCAAAGAGGTCTTGGGCATCCAGCCCCTTGCTGGTCCCTTCCCTCTGACGAGGCCCTCTGAGCTCCAGCACCTTGCAGTGTGGAGACAGCCCCTGCCAGCAACCTCCTCTCCAAGGAGGCCTCAACCGAGGCCTAGGCCCAGGGGAAAGGCACCAGCGGGGATGAGCCTGGCGAGGCGCCCGGGCATGTCTGGACCCAGTCCCTGTAGCCTCACCCTTGGTGAGGCAGTAACCCCGGAGGCCAGGAAATTCTGGGCAATGCTGGCCAGGGGCAGGGGCCCTGCTGGGTCCTGCCCCTGGCCTGTGAGGCCTCTGAGCACAACCGGCCCTCTCCCACTGGAAGACCTCCCCGGCTGCCTCCAAAGGCCGGTTTGCAAGCACTCCCGCCCACTGTTCCCACCAGGCGCGCACAATGCTCCCAAGCCCGGGAGAAAAGCGCTTTGGGGTGGTGCTCTCGCCGGGCCCTTGCCCCTGAGCCTGGGGGCCAGGCACTGGGTCACACTCCCAGGCCAATTCAGAACCACATGCACACGTCTGTTCCTGCCCCCTGCACCGGCAGAGAGCTCGGGGGAGCCAGAGTCTGTCAGGCAGCTGCTGGGCTGGCGGCCTGTGTGGGAAGGGGCAGAGCCGACCTAGGGGCAAGTTGGGCCTCTTGCTCTCCCTGGTGCCCTGAGGCTGCTGGGCCAAAGACGTCTTGGGCATCCAGCCCCTTGCTGGTCCCTTCCCTCTGACGAGGCCCTCTGAGCTACAGCACCTTGCAGTGTGGAGACAGCCCCTGCCAGCAACCTCCTCTCCAAGGAGGCCTCAACCAAGGCCTAGGCCCAGGGGAAAGGCACCAGCGGGGATGAGCCTGGGGAGGCGCCCGAGCAAGTCTGGACCCAGTCCCCGCAGCCTGCCCCTTCGTGGGGCAGTAACCCCGGAGGCCAGGAAGGTCTGGGCAAGGCTGGCCAGGGGCAGGAGCCGTGCTGGGTCCTGCCCCTGGCCTGTGGGGCCTCTGAGCACAACCGGCCCTCTCCCACTGGAAGACCTCCCCGGCTGCCTCCAAAGGCCAGTTTGCAAGCACTCCCACCCACTGTTCCCGCCAGGCGCGCACAATGCCCCCAAGCCCGGGAGAAAAGCGCTTCGGGGTGGTGCTCTCTCCGGGCCCTTGCCCCTGAGCCTGGGGGCCTGGCAGGGGGTCCACACTCCCAGGCCAAGGCAGAACCACATGCACACGTCTGATCTGCCCCCTGCACCGGCAGAGAGCTCGGGGGAGCCAGAGTCTGTCAGGCAGCTGCTGGGCTGTCGGCCTGTGTGGGAAGGGGCAGAGCCGACCTAGGGGCAAGTTGGGCCTCTTGCTCTCCCTGCTGCCCTGAGGCTGCTGGGCCACAGAGGTCTTGGGCATCCAGCCCCTTGCTGGTCCCTTCCCTCTGACGAGGCCCTCTGAGCTCCAGCACCTTGCAGTGTGGAGACAGCCCCTGCCAGCAACCTCCTCTCCAAGGAGGCCTCAACCGAGGCCTAGGCGCAGGGGAAAGGCACCAGCGGGGATGAGCCTGGGGAGGCGCCCAGGCATGTCTGGACCCAGTCCCTGCAGCCTGCCCCTTGGTGGGGCAGTACCCCCGGAGGCCAGGAAGATCTGGGCAAGGCTGGCCAAGGGCAGGGGCCCTGCTGGGTCCTTCCCCTTTCCTGTGGGGCCTCTGAGCACAACCGGCCCTCTCCCGCTGGAAGACCTCCGCGGCTGCCTCCAAAGGCCGATTTGCCAACACTCCCGCCCGCTGTTCCCACCAGGCACGCACAATGCTCCCAAGCCCGGGAGAAAAGTGCTTCGGGGTGGTGCTCTCACCGGGCCCTTGCCCCTGAGCCTGGGGGCCAGGCAGGGGGTCCACACTCCCAGGCCAAGGCAGAACCACATGCACACGTCTGTTCCTGCCCCTGCACCGGCAGAGAACTCGGGGGAGCCAGAGTCTGTCAGGCAGCTGCTGGGCTGGCCGTCTGTTTGGGAAGGGGCAGAGCCGACCTAGGGGCAAGTTGGGCCTCTTGCTCTCCCTGCTGCCCTGAGGCTGCTGGACCAAAGAGGTCTTGGGCATCTAGCCCCTTGCTGGTCCCTTCCCTCTGATGAGGCCCTCTGAGCTCCAGCACCTTGCAGTGTGGAGACAGCCCCTGCCAGCAACCTCCTCTCCAAGGAGGCCTCAACCGAGGCCTAGGCCCAGGGGAAAGGCACCAGCGGGGATGAGCCTGGGGAGGCGCCCGGGCATGTCTGGACCCAGTCCCCGCAGCCTGCCCCTTGGTGGGGCAGTACCCCCGGAGGCCAGGAAGGTCTGGGCAAGGCTGGCCAGGGGCAGGGGCCCTGCTGGGTCCTGCCCCTGGCCTGTGGGGCCTCTGAGCACCACTGGCCCTCTCCCGCTGGAAGACCTCCCCGGCTGCCTCCAAAGGCCAGTTTGCAAGCACTCCCGCCCGCTGTACACGCCAGGCACGCACAATGCTCCCAATCCCGGGAGAAAAGTGCTTCGGGGTGATGCTCTCTCCGGGCCCTTGCCCCTGAGCCTGGGGGCCAGGCAGGGTGTCCACACTCCCACGCCAAGTCAGAACCACATGCACACGTCTGTTCTTGCCCACTGTACCCGCAGAGAGCTCGGGAATGCCAGAGTCTTTCAGGCAGCTCCTCGGCAAACCCATCAGCACCGTCTGTGTGTGATCTGGCAGAGCTGACGTGGGGCACAGTAGACCTCTTTCTCTCCCTGCTGCCCTGTGGCTGCTGTGCCAAAGAGGTGGTGGGCATTCACCCCCTTGCTCTCCCCTTCCCTCTGGCAAAGCCTTTTGCCCTCTATTTCTTTGATGCTTTAGTTCATGATGGATAACAAAAAAGAAAATTTGTATCTGAATTTTCCCCTCATGACCTTGCATTCAGGATCCAGGCTTTCAAGTTCACTACTGTGACCCAGGTTCAATCCCTCGTCAGGGAACTATGATCCCTCAGGCTGCACAGTGTGGACAAGAAAAAAAGTGTATCAGATAATAAATACAGTATAATCACTACTGGTGTTGCTTACTTGCTTCAGTCCTGTCCAACTCTTTTCAACCCTATGGACTGTAGATTGCCTGGCTCTTGTGTATGCAGGATCGTCTAGGCAAGGATACTGGAGTGGGCCGCTGTGAAGAAAATCAGTCACGTGTAGGGATATCTGTAAGAAATTTCTTGGATGTATAAGAGAAGGTCAAATGAATGAGATATAAATTAGAAAAAAAACATAGATCAATAAATAATAGCATCAGAGAAAAGGAACTCTAACTTAAGAATTATAGATATTCTTGGAACAAGAGCAGTAATCAACATTATAATCTGAGAATAATTTACAGACCTTGAGTATCCAGTCAAAAAGGGCAACCATTTTAGTCAAAATAGATGAAAATAAACAGACAGCTATTAACAGGTACACCCTGATTGCAGTTTTTACTTCAAGTGTTAACAAAGCAAATCCCTATATGTTTCCATGCAGAAAAATAAAATACATGTTAAAAAGTATAAAACTCAGACTTCTCTTCTGCGAATTTCAATGTCAAATGTTAGTGATACATGTCTACAGTTTTGAGGGGAAAGGATCATGAAAAAAATAATGTATCTGGTATTGTAATATTACCTTTCCTCTGTGAAGTACAAAGGTCAGTAATGTGGGAGAAATTTACCCTTCTTGAAGAAACAACCAATCAAATAATACTTAGCCAACCAAGTTAAAAATACATGCATGAAAAAGTCATATGATGAAAAGACTGGTATTTGTCATCCATTTCTAGATATGTATCTTAAATTTGAACAATAATGAAAGCATGAAGGTGTTTAGCAAAAAGTTATGTCAAATCAGGAGACTCAGCAAACCCTCTTCTGAATATTTACCCAAGAGAAATGAAAAGTTGTGTTTCCACAAAACCCATTTGTGAATGTTTATGGCATTTGTGTCTATAATTGCTAAAAGCTGGAAACAACCCATACATCTACCTCATGAATAGGTAAATAAACTGTGTGATACATACAGTGGAATACTGTTCAGCAATTAAGAATGAACTACGGGTACACACATTAACATGAATGGATTTCACATGTATTATTTTAAGTGACAGGAGTCAGTCTGAAAAGACTATGAACTATATGGTTCCATTTACAGGACAAGGCAATATTAATGGGCGCAGAAAACAAGTCAGTAGTTGCCAAGGTCTGAGGGTGGAGACAATTTGGCTACAAGGGGCATCCTGAGGGCATTTATGGGATGATGGATCTGTTTCACATGGTAATTGTGGTAGTGCTTACACAACTGTATGGGTTTGTTAAATATCATCCCCCCCACCAAATTTTACTGTATGTAAATTTTAAAAGTAGAGAAAATGAAGAGATAGCACAGGTGCCCACAAAAGATAATGTCTGTGTATGTGTGTGTGTATTAGTTGCTCAGTCGTGCTGACTCTTTGCAATTCCATGGACTGTAGCCTGCCAGGCTCCTCTGTCCATGGGATTCTCCAGGCAAGAATACTGGAGTGCATTGCCATTTCCTCCTCCAGGGGATCTTCCCCACCCAGGGATCAAACCTGGGTGTCCTGCATTGCAGGCAGATTCTTTACCATCTGAGCCACCAGGGAAGCCTAGTGTCTGTACAACAATGTGAAAATACTTGCAGTCTTGTATAGTATACTTAAAATTGGTTAGGATGGTAAAGTTTATGTGATATGTATTTTACCACAGTTTCAGAAAATTCAAAACTGTAAGACAGATATTATATATTTATAATGGATTATTGTGAAGTCATTAAGCAATTTTTCCCAAGAAATTATTAATAAAATGGGAATGTGGTTATAATTTTAGATTAAACTGAATACAAAGTTGAATGGGCTATAAATAAATATGTAAATAAATCATGGCAGAAACACTCGAAGAGGAAATGGTAAAATATTAAAGGTAAAAGTCTTGATGATGGGATTTTTCAATGATAGATTTTCCTCCTTTCTACTTCTTGGCACATTATTACTTTTCACTTATTCTTTTTGTCAGTTCAGTTCAGTCTTTCAGTCGTGTCCAACTCTTTGCCACCCCATGGATTGCAGCACACCAGGCTTTCCTGTCCATCAGCAACTCCCAGAGCTTACTCAAACTCATGTCCATCGAGTCAGTGACGCCATCCTCTGTTGTCCCCTTCTCCTTCCACCTTCAATCTTTCCCAGCATCAGGGTCTTTTCCAATGAGCCAGTTCCTCGCATCAGGTGGCCAAAGTATTGGAGTTTCAGCTTCAGCATCCATCCTTCCAATGAATATTTAGGACTGGTTTCCTTTAGGATGGACTGGTTGGATTTCCTTGCAGTCCAAGGGACTCTCAAGAGTCTTCTCCAGCACCACAGCTCAAAAGCATCAATTCTTCAGCACTCTGCCTTCTTTATGGTCCAGCTCACACATTGTACATGACTACTGGAAAAACTATGGCTTTAACTAGATGGACCTTTGTTGGAAAAGTGATGTCTCTGCTTTTTAATATGCTGTCTAGGTTGGTCATAGCTTTTCTTCCAAGTAGCAAACATCTTTTAATGTCATGGCCACAGTCACAATCTGCAGTGATTTTGGAGCCCCCTAAATTAAAGTCTGTCACTGTTTCCATTGTTTCCCCATCTATTTGCCATGAAGTGATGGGACTGGATGCCAGTTTTCTGAATAAGTTTTCTGAATAAGTTTTAAGCCAACTTTTTCACTTTCCTCTTTCAGTTTCATCAAGAGGCTCTTCAGTTGTTCTTCACTTTCTGCCATAAGGGTGGTGTCATCTGCATATCTGAGGGTATTGATATTTCTCCCAAATATCTTGATTGCAACTTGTGCTTCACCCAGCCTGGCATTTCTCATGATGTACTCTGCATATAAGTTCCTTCCTAGATGCTTTCTGTTAATTAAACATAGCTGATTTTGTAAAGCTTGATTGGTTTGGGGCGTTTAAGATGTTCAAGAGTCAGACAGCTAGCACTTGAAGTTTCTGGAGCATACTTAGGATGGTAAGTGAACCTGATGCAGGAGAAGTTATTTTTACCCTGCTCTCTTATATCCTCTGGTTGGGATTTCAAAGAATCAGATACCGAGAAAATTGGCCATGGTTGAGAAAAGTGGAGGTGAGATAATGTTATTACTGATAATCTTCTTTATGGCTAGATGGAAGACAAAGCCAAGAGAAAAATGTCATCCAATTTTAATCCTCTTTAATTTCATTCTTTCTTCCATAGGTGTGACCTTGGTTAAGGGTTAATCTTGCTAAAACAAAGAAAAATGTGGACACAATATGAGATTTTAGATTGATTCACAAGAAAGTAATACAACTAATTCCAGGGGAAAGTTTATTAATTATATTTTATTTATTCCCTACCTACATTCAAAACGAATTTGAGGTACGTTATGAAGGCCCAAAGCATAAACACTGTAAAATACAAAAATCCAGTAGGAAAAGGGGATAAATAAAAGAAATTATATTTAAAATTTCTGGCTGGTAATCTGTTAATAACTATTTGCAGAAAAATAAAGTTTGAGTTCTACCTTACCCCATAAATCAAAATAAAGTCCAAATGGAATAAAGAGTTACTCTTAATCTAAACTATAAAAAAAAAAACTAGAAAAATATATTTAAGTATTTATCTGTTTTCAGGTCAGGGTGGGAAAAGCATATCTCATTAGTAAAGAAAGCTTAAAAGAAACTGACTACATAAAAATGTAATACTTCTTGACTTCACAAAGCACCAAAAACAAGAATTAAATGGGGAAAATATTTCCAGTACAGATGACAAAGAATTGATAACTTCACTATGAAATGTATGAAATGTAATAGCTTTACCTGTTAAAATGATAAAAGCACAAACATTCCACTGAACAAATGAAGGGCAGAAAACAAGAAAATTTTGAAGACTTAATGCAAAAAAAACACAAATTACATGAAAAGATATTAAACCTAAGAAAGACATTCAAATTAAAGCGTTGACATTAAAAAAAAACCTGAAACTCTATGTAACACTTATGATGAGAAAACATTTTAGAAAAGTATATCCAAACTGAGAAGAGGTACCTAGAAAAGGTAACTTAGGTTGCCTGATGATAATAATATCAAGACCTTCCTGGAGGGCAATGAGGCAATATATTGAAAAATCTCATGACATATACCCTTTTTCTCAGAAATTTTATTTCCAGAAAATTGTCCTTGAGAAATAAAACATTTGTTCAAAGATTTATGTATAAGAATCTTTGTTATTTATTCTTTTTTTTAAAATAGAAACTATTGCCAGAGTTTTTACAGTGAACATTTATTTCTTTTACAATATAAAAAAAACATTACCTTTCTGTATCTGTTTCCTTTCATTAGGGAGTGTATTCATTCCCATTAACTGGGAAGTCTGTGCTCAGTTTTATTTTTGTGCTCAGTTTTGAAGAGTAAAGCGATGTTTGTGTCGATGTTTGTGTCATTCCGTATCTTGTTTTGGAACTGTCTGATGAGATTGGTTAGTAATTAAAGAAGATCTTTGAGTTATCAAGTCTTGTACAAACAGTTGTTAGTATTAGTATGAGAGCTCCTTGGGTGTGTTTATTTGCTTTTGTTGAAGACAGGATTTGAAAAAGCTATGTTGTCTCTTTATTTTCTAGAGCCAGTGCCAGGCAGGCACTGGGTACCAGTAAAGAAAGAGTGATGGCTGGAGGCCTGAGAGCCAGAGACGAAAAGCAATGAACTAGACGACAAAGACAGTGAAACAAACAAGTTCCCCCATTAGTGCAGCAGTTTGGGGCCAGTTAAAATAATGGCTAATAATCATTTACATTGAAATGGCTCCTGAGAGCATGGATGATGATTTAATATTTCCGATGAAGACCGTAGGTCACCTGGAAAACTAAAAAAACATCCCATTTCCCCTTGTTTCAAAAAGGAGGAGGTTGTGTAATGTGTTTGAACATTAATACTCAATATGGGTGAAATAGAGCAGAATTTGGCATTTATGTAGGGTAAGCTTTAATTATCTGGAAAAAACTACCTGAGTGGAAAAATAATCAGAATAAGTGAGGTAATGCGCTCCGTGATCAGAGAGGTACCAGTAGAATTCCACACTGAAGATTCTGTTTCGAAGTTAAAAAAACAAATCGAAGGAATGTAGTGACTTTTGGGTAATTTGTTTTTTTAAGTTTCTAACCTGTCATTTCTACAGAGCAGCCAGTCTTGGCTTATACTGATGATCTTCCATCTGTCAACAGCGATAGAAACGTCTGAGCTGATAGGAGTGTTTCTGCGGATTGAGTGCGCCACCGAGTGGCCAATGTGGAAATTGCAGAGACACGCTGCGTAGACAGTGCAAAGGAGGGCTTTTCACCCAACAGTGCAAGAGCTGCTGCTGCTGCTAAGTCTCTTCAGCCGTGTCCGACTCTGTGCAACAGTTAAGTCGCTCAGTCGTGTCCGACTCTTGGCGACCCCGTGCACTGTAGCCCACCAGGCTCCTCCGTCCATGGGATTCTCTAGGCAAGAATACTGGAGTGGGTTGCCATTTCCTTCTCCATGGAGTGACTTTTGGAGAGAAGCAGGTGGGGTCTGCTCTCATGGGACTCAGGGAAACTTGCTCAGCCTTGCACTGGCCCAGCTCACCTTGAGATGTGCCTGTGAGTCTTTTTATGTGCCTCAGGACTGCCCTCTGGATGTGGAAGACTTCCGAGCCCAGCAGTGTTCGGCCTACAATGATGTTCAGTAGCAGGGATGTTATTATGAATGGCTTCCACGGTACAACGACCCTGCCACCCACTGCACGCTCAGGTGTCAGGCACAGGGACAAAACTTTGTCCTGGATGGGACTCAGTGCACCGCTGACCCCTTGGGCATGTGTATCAATGACATCTGCCAGGTAAGCCACACCTGCTTCCCGGAACCCTGGCTCCAGCTGGTGCCATGACCATGGTCAGTAAAAATAACTTTTCTCTTCTGTACTTCTGTTCATGCAGACGAAATATTGTCTTTGAGAACTTTAATGTAAAATGTATTTTAAGGAGTATTGTTTACTGGAAGATGATGTTTTACTTATTTAAAATACCATGATCAGAGACGTAACAGAAATCCATACTGAAGATTCTGTTTCGAAGTTAAAAAAGGGAAAGGAATGAAGTGACTTCTGGAGAGAAGCAAGTAGGGGTCTGCTCTCATGGGACTTGGGGGAACGTGTTCAGCCTTGTGATGGCCCAGCTCACTGCGCAGCATGCCTCTGGCCCTTTTTCTCTGCCTCAGGACTACCCTCTGGATTCAGAGGATTTCCGAGCCCATCAGTGTTCAGCCTACAATGATGTCCATATTTTGGACATCATTTTGCCCATATAAAGTCAAAAGATTGTAATGTATGACTTGTGGATTTTTCTAGATCAGTGGTTCTCCAGCTTGAAAGTACATCAGAATCACGTGAAGGACTTGTTAAAAGAAGTGTTCTGGGCCCTAATTCTAGAGCTTCTGACCCAAAAGTTCTGGGAGAGGGTCTCAAAATTTGCTTTCTAACAAGTTCTAAGGATATGCTTCTGATGCCGGTCCAGGGACCCCACCTTGAGAACCACTGGTTTATTGGTGATAGGTTCTCTGAATTCTCTTGTTAAACTCATTGTTTGAGGCCTGTGGGAGCAATGACTTATTTACTAAATAATTAGTGTGAATGTACTCCAGTAAACTTTCCAGAGAGGACTTTACAGAGCTGTGATGAATGTGGCTGAGGTATAAACCCCCGCAGATTGTAATGGGGGTGAGAACTCAGGGGACTATGACAGGTTGCTGAGACAGTGTGGGGATTGTAGGGAAAAGATGAAATTCTACTCCATTCATTTGATCCCTGGAAAAAAATATAAGCATAGTGAATGCTTACTATTCCATCTACCCTATTATGGTCATAACAAAAATAGCAGTAACGGTAGCAAATGACCCTAACCATCTACTAAATGTCAGACCCTGCCAGGCACTTCTGACTTCATATGCTTAGAGGAAGTCATGGTCTTGCTCATCAGATGAGCTTCTCTCTGTTGCATCCCTTCATTTAGAAAACAGCCTCCAGTTACTCAGCACAAAAACTTGGAGTCATTCTTTTTTGTTTTTGTTTTTTTAATAACTTTTATTGGAGTATAGTTGATTTACAATGTTGTGTTAGTTTCTGCTGGTCAACAAATTGAATCAGCCATACATATACATATATCCCCTCTTTTTTGGATTTCCTTCCTGTTTACGTCACACATAGCATTGAGTAGAATTCCCTGTGGTTCTCATTTGTTATCTGTTTCAGACATGGTAGTGTATATGTGTCAATATCAATTTCCCAATTGACCCCACCCCCTTTTCCCCACTTGGTGTCCATATGTTTGTTTTCTATGTCTCTGTCTCTGTTTTGCAGATAGGCTCATCTGTACCATTTTCAAAATAATTCTTGATTTTTCTCTTTCAATCTACACATCTAATCCATTGCTGAGTCAATTCCAACCTCAGACAACATAGTTGGATCTTGTCTTTTGAGCTACTGTGACAGTCTTTATCTTTTTAAATCATGCATTTCAACTCACTGCCATACTTCAGTACTCCCACAATGTCTGTCCCCATCAAAGGTCCTCGGTTAAAAACTGGTTGAATGAATGAGTCTTATCTACTTGCAAATGCAAAGGTTGTTCATATCTCTTGGTCTCTCTTTTATTCCTGTCTCAACCTCCAATCTTGAATTTTCTGGTTCAAGTTTGACGTCCATTCTGGAAGATTCCACAGATTCCTCCAATACATCATGGGAATTCCTCCCGTCCTCACCCTTTCTCAAATGAGCTGGTATTGTTCTTCCCAGACCCACTAGCTATTCAAACTTCTATTTCTGTTCATCTCTGTTTATGACACCACAATTCTCAGTGTCACCTTCCTGAATTCATGTTGTAGTCACCATCCTGGTACTTCTATCAAATTTCTCACATTTCTCTTTTCTTCCCCCTCCAACTTTCACCTTTTTTACCCCAAAACTAAACTAGCCAATCTCCTTTGGTGGCCTAACCAATCACTCTTATTTTCTCTTCTACTCTTAAACCATCTTATTTGATGTTTACTGTTGACTAATCTTCCCAAAGGTTGGAGTTTATGACTTCATTCTTTAACTGTATGTGCTGTCAATGATTTCCCTTTATAACCACCAGTTAACATTTGGGCTTTTCCACAAAATATTAATAATAGCTATTTTTGGTCAGTGAAATTATGCTTTGTAGTTTTCCAAGTTTTTGACAGTGAATTGTTAATTCACTAAAAACAGTTAAGTCTGGGCTAAAAAGGAGCAATGCAATCCAGGTAATGTTTGGACACTGAGGCTTTGAAGAGTTGAGTAAAAGTTACAGAAACCAAGATGAGGAAGAGAATACCAGGCAGAAGAATAGAGTTTGTAAAGAGATGTGAAAGAAGGTGTGTTTAAGCATCTTTGACTCATTCTGTAGAGTTGAGGTGAAAAAATACCCGTGGGACAATGCTAGGAGTTGAGGCTGCAGATGTAGGTGGAAACCAATCATGAACTGATTCTCAAAGTTGTAAGAGAAGCCAGTGAGGAATTTTATAAGAAATAGCTTGGTTGGAATTATCTCTGGGAAGGTCACTCAAGTGGCAGTGTGGTAAAATATCTGGGGAAGATGGGGTCAGAGCAGACAATAATAGGTTAAGTTGGGATAACAAGAGGACTTCCCAGGTGACTCGGTGGTAAAAAAATAAAAATAAAAAAATCTGCCTGTCAGTGCAGGAGACCTGGATTCAATCCCTGGGTCAGGAAGATCCCCTGGAGTAGGAATTGGCAATCCACTCCAGTATTCTTGCCTGTGAAATGCCATGGACAGAGAAACTTTGTGGGCTACAGTCCATGGGGTCACAAAGAGTTGGACACGACTGAGCAACTGAGCAGGTGCACAGGATAAAGGTTGTTTTCAATGCTGAATTAGTGTCTCTAGAATGTGTGCTTCCTTGGACTTCTCTGGCAGTTCAGGGGTTAAGAATCCATGCTTCCAATGCAGAGGGTGGGGAGCAGGTTTGGCCCTTGGTTGGGGAACTAGGATCCAAAAGGTTAAAAAAAAAAAAAAGGTAGAATGTGTGCTTCCTAACATGTTTCTGTTAGTCTGCTAGACAAGTGGATTTTTGGGGCAGGTGGTACCTTGCTGAAAGCTGAGTGCTCTTCTGGCAAGGCCGTTCAGGTCAAAAGAATTGTATGCACTTCTTCAGAAGTGACTCACAAGCTTCTCAGTTGAATTCAGTATCTTTCCTTCAGCAGGACAGTGTTCACATAAATTCCCTTTCCTAGACAGTGTGGCTGTGGCCATCCACAGTTGTCAGAATGGGAGAAAGTAAGCTGTGTGGTCCTCTCTGATTGCCTTGGGGTCAGTGAACTGAGTTCTGATGTTCACTTGGCAGAGGCTACAAACACTTTTTGCAAGTGTGTTTACAGTTTGCTGTCTTACATGCCTGTGTCCCCGTGCTCCTAGGAACAGCGTACCAGGAGTCTGAGCACAGCGTCTAGCGTGAGACAAGACTCAGTGAGATTTGCTTCTGCTTTGGGGCCCTGATTTTTACCAGAAACAGGACCTGGTTGGAATCAGATCTGCAGAACAATTCCACTGTATCTTTCAGGTTTATTGAATTCCTTGATGCCTGGATAAATGAAGAAATCACTCTGTTTCTAGTAAAAAGAATATCATCCAACACATACGGGATGCTTATTCGGGGTCAGGCACTGTCTAAGCCCTTGACTGTGCTAGCTCATCAGACACTCTGAAGCTGGGATCATCATTATCCTCACTCTGTTCATAAGGAAACTGGAATTTGAAGAGGCTAAGTGATTTGCCCTGATGATACAGATAGAAAATGGTAGAGCTGGTATTTGAACCTAGGAAGCTGAATTCCAAAATCTATTTTCTCAACTGTTGTGCTGTATTGATGATATTTGTATTTTTTTGTGTTCCTACAAGTATTACTGAAGTTTGTAACTGGAAATGAGATGCAATTCTAGTAGACAACAGTCAGCACAATACATGTATGATGCTTAGACAGTTTAGGATAGAGGATGAAAGTCAAATATCTACACCCCCCTCAGGGAGGAAGACTGCTCAGGTATGGTCATAGTGAGTCACGAGGGCTGTCATGAGCTGGAGAATATATACCTGCTTGTTGATGTGCTCAAGGGATCAACCATGTATAAACATGTCAGGGCTTTTGTCAACAGGTGCCAGAAATCTAGATTTTAATGTGAAGTGTCCAGTTTCAAACAACACCATGATGTTAATGACCTTGCTCTGTCCGTTAATGGGTAAATAGAATTCCAATATAATACAGGCTAGGTATTCCTTCAGTAATAATCAACCCCCCCACCCCCAAAACTCTGAGCTTAAAACAATTAAAGATAACTTTTAGCTCATGCTACTTGGTCAGTGTGGGTCAGCAGGGGTCTCTGCCCTTTCCTGTCTCAGAGACCCAGTCTGAGGGAGGCTTTATTTGCACACACATTTTGCATAATAAGTACAGTAGCGAGGAGGGGAATGTGTGACTTACACGCTGACCCTTGAAGCGTCTAACAGAAGTGACAGAGACACTTAGACGCATATTTCATTGGCCAAAGATAGTCAGTGATCACACTTAATTTCCAAAGGAGTGGGGAAGTGCAGTCCTCCACGGGCTGAATACTTATGAATATTCCTAATGGCTACCACAGCTCCATATACTCTGATTTTTCAGGCAGAAATGTTGGAATTTTTTGTAATGTAGAATCCAATTTTCAGAGGTCTCTAACAGAAGTTGACTCAAAAAATTGTTTGTTTGTTGAAGAATTAAATTCGACTGATCTGGAAAATTCACAGTTTGCTTCATCTGGAGTAAAGACCCCCACTTAGACACTGACTTCTATGAACAGATTAAGAAATCATAGGCTGGAACTATGAAATAATCCTTCACAGAAGTGACAATTTATATATCAGTATTTATTCCCCAAAGCAGCGCTCATATAGCTTAAATTTTTATTTATATTATCTCCTATCTTGTGTAACTTGTCTCATCAACTGCACTGCAAAATAGGAATCCCATCTTATTAATTTCGACTCTGTTATGCCTGGCTCTATAGAAATTGGCTATGTGGATGTTAATTAATTTTATTGATGTTTATCAATTAGTGATTTTTAAATCATTACAGCTAGCAATCTTGACTTCAGGAAAAGTCACCGAACTTGAAAATACTTCTGGCAATTCTTAAAAAGTTGCTCATCGTTGATTATGATGAGATCTGAGGGCCAATATTCAGTAGTCCCTCAATTTCAAGGGCAGTTTAGGCTTATCCCCTATGAATCACAAGGCAATCAGATATTTTCAGATATTATTTTTCTGTGATGTTTTCACATTTTTTTTGACTGCAAGATTTGGATGAATTGTAAATTTAAAAATTAAGCAGTAAATGTCAGTGCTCAGGAAGGTATTTGATTGCCCAAGATCCTGCAAGGCTCTAAACACCCTTTAAAACAAGCCCATCCTACGTCCTAAACCCACACCCTTCCTGGATGACCAGATAAAAAGCAATTGTCATAGTCATGAAATGCAAAGTGCTCAGGGACTCACACGTACGAGGGCCCAGGAACAGTATTTCTATAGTTTAATGGTGGAATTACTCCCCTTGGAGAAAGTTGCTTGAACACAAGTTACTGATTGATTGAATCTCAACCACACAAGTATGGTTCCAGGATTTGCTGTCCGTTCCTTAGACTAGAAGCCTGCCATCATTCTTTGCCTCTTGCTCATACTTCCCCTGTCTGTAATTAACTACTGAGTTGTGAAGTCAGATCAACTAAAATCTTTCTCCGTTGCAGCTCCTTCTCTCCATCGCCACTGCCATTCTTGTTCAGGTCCTGAGATCATATACCAGGACACCTACAACAGCCTTCTGATTTGCTCCCCACTAGATCTCCTCAAAAGCGCCCTCTAACCCAAAGTAGTCTGGCTAGGGCACAAGTCATAAGCATCTTTTTGGAGAGGGCAATGCCAACCCACTCCAATACTCTTGCCTGGAAAATCCCATGGACAGACTAGTCTGGTAGTCTATGGGGTTGCTAAGAGTCAAGCACGACTGAACAACTTCACTTTCACTTTTCACTTTCATGCATTGGAGAAGGAAATGGCATCCCACTCCAGTGTTCTTGCCTGGAGAATCCCAGGGATGGGGGAGCCAGGTGGGCTGCCATCTATGCGGTCGCACAGAGTCAGACATGACTGAAGTGACTTAGCAGCAGCAGTAGCAAGCATCTTTTAATTTCATGACTGCAGTCACCATCTGCAGTGATTTCCGAGCCCCCCAAAATAAAGACGGCCACTGTTTCCACTGTTTAACCATCTATTTGACATGAAGTGATGAGGCCAGATACAATGATCTTAGTTTTCTGAATGTTGAGCTTTAAGGAGGCGTTTATACTCTATGCTTTCACTGTCATCAAGAGGCTCTATAGTTCTTCTTCCCTTTCTGCCATAAGGGTGGTGTCATCTGCATGTCTGACATTATTGATATTTCTCCTGGCAATTTTGATTCCAGCTTGTGCTTCATCCAGCCCAGCATTTTCTCACGCTGTACTCTGCATATAAGTTAAATAAGCAAGGTGACAATATACAGCCTTGATATATTCCTTTTTCTGTTTGGAACCAGTCTGTTGTTCCAGGTCCAGTTGTAACTGTTTCTTCCTGACCTGCATACAGGTTTGTCAAGAGGCAGGTCAGGTGGTCTGGTATTCCCATCTCTTTCAGAATTTTCCCCAGTTTATTGTGATACACACAGTCAAAGCTTTGGCACAGTCAATAAAGCAGAAATAGATGTTCCTCTGGTACTCTCTTGCTTTTTCCTTGACCCAGTGGATTTTGGCAATTTGATCTCTGGTTCCTCTGCCTTTTCTAAATCTAGCTTGAACATCTGGAAGCTCACAGTACATGTATGGTTGAAGCCTGGCTTGGAGAATTTTGAGCATTACTTTACTAGTGTGTGAGATGAGTGCAACTGTGCAGCAGTGTGAATACTCTTTGTCATTGCGTTTCTTTGGGACTGGAATGAAAACTGACCTAACAACGTAGATGTTTTCCATTGCATATGCTAAAAGAACCAGCTTTGCAGTTTCCAAGAGTGGGGGGGGGAAGCTTCATTTTAACCAATTTTCTCTGAAGTCCAAGGAATATCATGGTCATCCTGCATCAAAAAGTCATCTTTCCTTTATATAGTCATAGTTTCATGCCTAAATTATAGACCAAATAGTGCTCAAATTGACTCTGGTATCAGGGGCAGATCAGCTGATAAAAAGCTTGGATTGTCTCTCTGGAGGGAAGTGAGATCTTGGTCCCAACAGAAGAATATGAGGGGTTAAGAGAATTTGTAGGAGTGGGGAAAGCTTGGTCCATCCTACATGTACCATAATCTTAAATAATGGTTATGTTCTTTACCGAAGTAAAAAAAAAAAAAAAAAGATTTAAAAAACAAAGATAAATCACTGAAAGGTAAAGAAATGAATAATCTGTGATTGAAAGCTGCATTCTAAGAAAACTGTGTTCTCTTAACCTAGAGAGTAGACTAAATTCCAATCTGGTACCAGCTTACCAGATAACAAACAAACAAAAAGTTGTTTATGGGTAAGCTTAGAAAAGTCTTTTCCGTATATCTTGAGGTGGCAGTATTTTTGCAAAGGCATCAGTGTGAAACCATAGAAGGCATGTTTAAAATCTGATTAAATTGAAATTGACAAAGTAATCTGGTCATTGCTGTGATTTGAAACACTGTAATATGGTAACTCGAATTAT